>NW_023425403.1:49431745-50700495 GCF_014108415.1 Molossus molossus
GTTCCCTCCTTCAGGTCAAAAGAGGGAGGGAATCTTAATTCTTTCTGTTTTCCTACTACAGCAGATGTTATTGGTGCCCACTACACCTACCTCCTTTTGGATTCACTTCCAAAATCAAAAGCTGCTTATAGCTTACCCCGAAAATATCCACTTGAAAGCTTTTCCTGGCCTTGGGAACACACTGTGCCCAGGCATAAGGAAACCAGAAATACCAGATAGTTAATTATCCTGATAGCACCCTGAACCAATGGAGAATTGATGAATAAATACTCCAGCTCCCTTGCCCCTTGGTTGGATTAATTCTGATCACTGGTTTTGAGAGTTCCCTACTGCGACTGAGCTCTCTGCCCACAGTAGTAACTTGCTTGACAATGAACCCTTCATTGCCTTCCATTCCTTCCCTGTCTAATGTCCATCATGGCCAGTGTTTCCTGGGACTCTCTCTGAAACTACTTACACTTGAATCTTTATCTCAGGATCTGCCAATGTGTGAGGCCTGGCACAATGTTAAAGTACACAGTAGGCACTCAGTAAATAAATTATTAATTAATCCTTGGCAGGTCCTCTGCCAATTTTGAAAATGGGATTTCTGCATGGGGAAAGAGGCTAGAGCATATAACCATGAAGAATTCTTCCAGGAGCAATACTCTGCCTGTGTAGAAATAAATGTCTCTCCAACAAGGAGACCTGAAAAAGGAGCTGTAAGATGAAAACATGTGAAGAGATTTTTCTCCTCTCTGTGCCAGTGTGCTTTCAAAGTGAAGGAGGGTGGGGGGAGACTAGGATCACAGGTTAGGTATGAAATCATTCAGTTTCTCAAGCCAGCACATTGCCTTTTATGGACACTGCAGTCTGGGGTGCTATGCAGGGAGTGATTTTCCATCATGGTCTATATAGTTCACAGCTTCTAATCACAATAAGTAAAGCCAAAAATAATGTAAGATATTCAAGCCCAAAGTATTAGAATATAAATATATAAGGTCAAAATGATGTATAAAATAAAATTTTAATTACTCTGTGATCAGACTTCTCACAACACTCTTTCGTGGTTGGTTGGCACTGCATCAATATTTCTGTGCCCCAAATGAGGAAATGAGTCACAAAAACCATAAAAAGAATGTGCTGAAGACTACAGCGGCTGTCTTAGGAGACCTGGAAGAAAATGTTCCTGACCACTCTCCTTATATGCTCAAGCTGAAATGAAGTTTTCCTCACAGTTTCAGACGCTCAAAACTTTCTGATATAGTTTTATAAAAGAACAAAACCTTGTGGTAATTAGCTACATAAGATCCATTTGGGAAGGGGAGTTTGATGAAATTATATACATTTGGAGGTAAAATGAGAATGCAAAAATCAGATTTTTTTCCCTATAACTAGTAAGAGTTTAATATGGTTGAGCAAAACCAGATTCTTTTTCATAACAACTAAGAGTTCAATATAGTTGAGAACATGTAAAATGAGGCCCCCATCTCCATGGAGCTGCCCTACTGGAAAGTCTCTGAATTCCACATCTTTTCTATCAGAACAGGAGCTTAAGATAGAGTGGATGGGACAGAATAGCCCAGGCAGGGTCTAACCTGGAGTCTAGCTATGCTCATGGGACAAAGATAGATGCTTGGAGAGAGGTGGACACACATGTAGGCAGAGTATCACCTGGTGAGAGAGCCTTGGGGGGCAAAGGACCAGGCAGTGCTCAGCACTTCTGAAGTTCAAAAAGAAAGTAGTATGTTGGTGTTTGCAGACCACTGAAGCATGGCAGCAGGGAGGGGGTAATACATGATGAGCCAGACAGACAAGTAGTAATGTCTAACAGCCACAGGACTGGCTAAAAGCAGCAGTCACTTGTCAGGCTACAAAAGTAATCTTAGAACTCAAGAGACACCAGAACTGACTGCTAAGTGTGGCGGAGGTGGGGTTGGGGGCAGAGGTGGGGTAGGAAGGGGCAGGTGATCAGCCTCTAGAAGGAGAATCAAGGTGTAAGAAAACCTATGACATGGCAGATTCTACCAGTACTTACCTACACACTTTTGAATTCCCTGCAGCTGCAGCTAAGAATGTAGTTGGCTCCAAAGCGGGAAGGGGGGGGGGTGCTGGGGTAGGGTGGGGGGAGGATTGTTTACTGAGCATGTGTGTAGCATGAGGGAAGAATGTTAGTTAATTAGAACATGGAGGGCAGGTACAGAGGCAGGGGATCTGGCAGATCACACTATAAGTAATCCCCAAGAATAAAAATTTTGATTCCTGAAAAGTAGAGGGAGAGAGGCACCCATTTTTCAAAAATTGAGACTCATGACGAAAAGACCACCAAGTTCCCCAAAGAAGAATAAGAACAAAAGTAAATTTAGTATTTAGCCCTGGTCAGTTCGGCTCAGCGGTTAGAGCCTCAACCTGTGGACCAGAGAGTCCCAGGTTCGGTTCCCACAAAGGGCACATATCTCAGTTGCAGTTTTTCCCCAGCCTGGCTGGGGTTGTGTGGGTGGCAAACACTCGATGTGTCTCTCTCACATTGATGTTTCTCTCTCTCTCTTCCTCCCTCTCTCCCTCCCACACTATCTGAAGATAAATGCAAAAAAAAAAAAAAAAAAAAGTAAATTTAGTATTTAAAAATAGTATCTTAGGAAAATGAGGGACTAAATGAAAACAAAAATAATTGGCTCCTAAAGAGATGGTTTCTGGGATGTAGCTTTGGCTTTCATCTATTTTATGTATTTATCAATGTCTTAGATAAAGATATAAAATGAATAGTTATCAAATTAGAAAATGATAAAATTCTGGGAAGCTAGCAAAATTCTGGATTATAAAGTCAGGTTCAGAAAGAATGCTGACAACTCTGGCTGGTGTGGCTCATTTGGTTGAGCATTGTTCCATGCACACAGAGATCGCTGGTTTGATTCCTGGTCAGGGCACATGCCCAGGTTGCAGGCTTGATCCCCAGTACGGGGCATGCAGGAGGCAGCCAATCAATATTTCTCTCTCTGCCCTGGCCGGTTTGGCTCAGCGGTTAGAGCATCGGCCTGTGGTCCTGAGAGACCCGGGTTCGGTTCCCGCTAAGGGCATGTACCTCGGTTGCAGTTTGTCCCTGGCCCTGGTTGGGTTGTGTGGGTGGCAACCACTCGATGTGTCCCTGTCACATCGATGTTTCTCTCTCTCTCTCTCCCTTCCACTCTATCTGAACAAAATATCAAAAAAAAAAAAAAATTAAATTAGATTAAAACACCTTAAAAAAAAAAAGAATTCTGACAAAATTTGAGAAAAAGTTGTCTTAATGCCCCCATGTTCTACTCCCTTCCCAACTCTAATGAACTCCAAGGGAACCTAGAAGATGAGAGGAGAGCCTTGGGCTGTGCTGCCATTCTATTAGAGTCAGCCCAGGACTTACCACCACTAGATCAGAGAGGTGCTATGGGACAAGTGACCAAATCTTGGAGAAAAATCAGAGAAGTCTTTTTGGAGAGGGTTTTCAAACAGATTGACTTTTAAGGGATTGGCTCATACAATGTGGGGTGGGGGCCTGGCAAGTCCAAAATCTGCAAGGCAGGCCAGCAAGCTGGAGACCCCAAGAAGAGTTGATGTTGGAGCTTAAATGTAAAGACCATCTGGAAGCAGAATTCCCTCTTTCTCAGTTTTTTTTCTCTTCAGACCTTTAACTGATTAGATGAGACCCATACACATTATGCAGAGTAATCTGCTTTACTGAAAGCCTACTGATTTAAATGTTAATCTCACCAAAAAAATAACTACAATGCAATAACTTCAAAGCAATGCTTAACCAAATATCTAAAAACTGTGGCCTAGGCAAGTTGACATAAAATTTACCATCACAGGCCCCTGAGAGAAATAATTCTGGCCCCTTATGTTATCTCCAGAAGAACCTACTAGTCTTCCTGAATTCCAAGAAGCTGAAGAAGGAGGGAAGGGGCAAATGTGTCTTACTGCTGAGGCTGAGAACATATGCACCCACGTAGCTGAGAACATGAGGGGTCAGGGGGCCTTGTTCCCAGTGTCACAGGAGAGAACTGATGACATGTTAACTGCTACACAACAGGCCCACTGGGGCAGGCAGTGTCTTGCTTTTGTCATTCAAAGAATGACTTCAATTTAAGTAATGTGGTAAATAGAATACTAACCCTCCCCCAAAGATGTCCACATCCTAATTCTTGAAACCTGAATATGTTATCTTACATGGCCAAAGGGATATTGAGATATGATTAAGTTACAAATCTTGAGATGGGAAATTATCTTGGACTATCCAGATGGGGCCAATGTAATTACAAATATTCGTATAAGAAGGTTTCAGGACAGTCAGAGTCAGTGAAGCAGAGGCTGGGGTGAGTGTTTTGAAGATGGAGAATGGGGCTACGAGTCAAGGAATATAGCTTCTATAAGCTGAAGAAAACATGGACATAAATTCTTCCCTAGAACCTCCAGAGAGAAACAACCATCAGAGTACTTATAATATAGGTTTTAGGAAAATAAAATTGTTGGAGAAGACAGACATAAACTTGAAGTAAAATATAAGAAGAGCATATAAGAATTAATCACAGCACACACACTCATAAACTTTCTGGAACATTTTGAGGAAAATACAGAGGAGGCTCCAAGATGGCTGCAGAGTGGGTAGAAGTTACACTCACTGCCTCCTGGGTCCAAACTAGAATTACAATTAAATTATAGAACAATCAACCAAGGATTTACAGAAGTCACATTGAGACTAGTAGGAAAGGTGGAGACACAAAAAGCACTATCCCTGTACCCACGTATGGTGGCTGAGAATTTGGACAGCTATCTCAGTTACAAAGGTCCCCACTGAGGAGTGTGGGCTCTCAACCCCACATCAGGCTCCCCAGCCTGGAGCACCAGAGCCGGGGTGAAGATCAGCTGGGATTCTGTCAGCCAAAATTTGATGGAGTCTGCTAGAAACCCAGGTGCCCTCTTAAAAAAAACAACACATAAAATCTCGTTTGTGACCACTTACCCTGGGCTCCAGCAGAGGAAGAGCGAATCGAAGCAAACTGGAGTCATGCGGAGTAAACCTTGGTTGTGTGGCTTGGGGGAAAGAGCTGAAAGAACTCAAAAACCCCGTGCCAAGTCTCTCCTCCACAACATCAAGAGATGCCATCATTTCTGAGTTGTTCACTCCTCTCTATATTGTAGCCTGGAGGACTACACTAGCCTTATTCTCCCAACCTCCAGTTGCCCCGCCCTGCCAAACTCAAACCTTAAGGAGGAGTCAGCTGCCTAGGCCTGTGGTGTAGACTTTCTTGGAGGGCTCTTGAGGGGGAACACAGGTGTCAGAGACTGAATCGTGTGGTTCTGGGTGGAAACCATTTCCTCCCCTTTCCCCCTGTGAACCTGACTGGCACCACACCCCCACGGGAGATCCACTAGCCTCATTAAGAGAGATCTGCTATTCCCACCTTTCCAACTCCTGGTGGCCCCTCCCAGCCAAGCTCGAGCTTTGCAATAGTGTCAGCTGTCTGTGACAAGCCTGGACTAGCAGTGCAGGCTCTTTTGGAAGACTCTTGAGAAGGTCTGGTTAGACTCAAGAAGACACTGAATTGTGTGACTCTAAGGCGGGGGCTATTTTTCCCTCCAATGCCTGACAGGTTCCACCATTCCTGTGCAGAGCCCTCCCTTCACACAGCCAAATCTTGGTCTGCAAGGGCCTGATGAACTCTGCTGTCCTCACCTTGAAAACTCCCTGAGACCCTGCCCCACCATAAAAGTCCACAGGTACCTGGCAGGTGGTAGCTATCCTTGGCATACCCTGAGACTTTTTTGAGTAGCCTCAGACCCAGTACTGACACCAAGTTTGAATCTGTATGAATTTGATGAACACCACTAGCCCCTACTTGGTTACTCACTGAGAACCTACCCCACACAACTCATAATCCATGTATAGCCAATGGCACTTTTGTGAATGAGCCTAATAGGCAGCCAGCAGGCAGAGGCAGATCTTGGGGTACCTTGGGCCTTTTGCTAACCTGTGCACAGGCTAGGTGCTGGTAAAAGCCAGCCATGGTCTACATCTCTTCCCACATTCTCCCAGGCCCAGCAGAGACAGCCACAAACTTTAATTACTTTGTAGTTCCAACAGGTAGCCCATAGGTAGCACCTGACAATGACCTGCACCAGAGTCCTCCCCCGCTCGAAAGGCCCCAGAACCAACACACCTGGTAACAGGATTCAGACCACCTCAGGGCACAATCCAATTAGCTGCAGAAACAGTACACCCCAAGGGAGATCCCAATAGACACCAGACTCTGCTGGTGTGAATTACTCTTCATGGGATCAGCCCCAGCATAGCAGCACATATACTATGGTCAGAATAGATCCTTATAGTCAACTAGCCTGACAATCCACAGATAGGCCAACAGCAATCAAGATACAACTATAACAGAAAGTTTCATATGACTCACACTAGGTACATTCCTGGAACACCTAGCTCAGGTGATCAGGGAGACTGCACCAGTGAGCCCACAAGACACCTACTACATAAGACCACTATACCAAGATTGGGAGGTATAGCAGATCTACCTAATATACAGAAACACATACAAAGAGGCAGCTAAATGGGGAGACCATGAGACAAGCCCCAAATGAAAGAACAGGAGATATCCCCCAAAAAGAACCAAATGTAATAGAGGCAAGCAAGCTACTAGATACTGCATTCAAAACAATGGTTATAAGCTTGCTCAAAGAATTTAGAGGAAGAATGGATGAAATAAGTGAGGACTTAAAGAGATAGTTAACATTAAAAAAAGATGAAGAAATCATAAAAAAAGAACCAGTCAAAAATGAAAAATAAAATATCTGAAATGAAAAATACACCAGAAGGAATCAGCAGCTGGTTAGATGAAGAAGAAGATCAAATCAGAGATTTTGAAGACAAGGTAGGAGAAAACACCCAATCAGAGCAGCAAACGATTAAAATGACAAATATTAAAGACAAGCCCTGGCCAGTTTGGCTATTCGGTTAGAGCATCAGCCTGCAGTACATAGAGACCTGGGTTCGGTTCCTGCTAAGGGCATGTACTATGGTTGCAGTTTGTCCCTGGCCCTGGTTGGGTCGTGCAGGAGGCAACCACTTGATGTGTCCCTTTTATGTCTCTCTCTCTATCTCTCTCTCTCTCTCTCTCTTCCTCTCTCTCCCTCCCACTCTATGTCCTCAGGTGAGGATAAAAAAATAAATAATTAAAGACAAAGAGAAAGCAAGAGACAGAGAAGAGGGGGTCGATTGAGGGTGAAAGGGGGAGACATTTATAATACTTTCTTTATTGTAAACAATAAAGATAAAAATAAATAAATAAAATTGGACTATGGACAGTAGATTAGATAAAATATTGTACCAGTGTAAATTTGTGAGGTTGATAACTACTGTGGTTATATAAGAGACTATCCCTTTTGTAACATGTGTAATATAGTATTTAAAGTTAAAGGCTATGGTAAATGTAACTTATTCTTAAGTTATTCAGATTTTTAAAAAATCCTATAGCCCTGACTGGTTTGCTTAGTGGTTAGAGCATTGGCCTGCAGACCAAAGGGCTATGGGCTTGATTCCCAGTCAGGGGCATGTACCTGGGTTGCAGGTTCAGTCCCCAGTTGGGGTCATGCAGGAGTCAGCCAATTGGTGTGTCTCTCTCACATTGATGTTTCTCTCTCTTTCTCCCTCCCTCCCACTCTGTCTGAAAATCAGTGGGAAAATATCCTAAGGTGAGGATTAAAAAAACATATATACCCACATATATAGTATGAATAAATATATATATGAATACATGTATATAAATGTATGTATGTATATATAAATATGTACCACAAATATTATATATATATATATATATATATATATATATATATATATATATATTTAGAAAGAGAGGAAGAAAAACATAGAACATGAATGATAAAACAAATGGTAATAAAATGTTTATACTTCATCTAAATGGAAACAAGCAGACAAAAAAGCCTGGAGAGCAATACTTACATCAGACAAAATAGACTTTAAAACAAAACTTATAATGAGAGGCAAAGAAGAATATCACATAATAATAAAAAATCAATCCAACAAGAGTATATAACCCTTGTAAACATTTATACACCCAACATAGAAGCACCTAAATATATAAGCAAATTTTGATGGACATAAAGGGAGAGATCAACAGTAATATAGTCATAGTAGGGAATTTTAACAATCCATTGATATCAATAAATCGATCTTCTAGACAGAAAATCAACAAAGAAACAGCAGCCTTAAATGAATCCCTAGACTAGATGGATTTAATTGATATTTTCAGAGCATTTCACTCCAAAGCAGCAGAATATACATTCTTTTCAAGTGCACATGGAACTTTTTCTAGGATAAACCACATTTTAGAATACAAAACAAGTGTCAATAAATTTAAGAAGATTGAAATCGTATCAAGCGTCTTCCTCAACCACAATAGTATAAAACTAGAAATCAATTAAAAGAAAAAAACTGAAAAACGTACAAACACATAGAGACTAAACACGTTAGTAAACAATGAATGGGTTAACAATGCAATCAAGGAAGAAATCAAAAGATACTTTGAGACAAATGAAATAAAACCCAGCAACCTAATATCTATAGGACACAGCAAAAACAATCCTAAGATATTCTAAGAAATACATAGCATTACAGGCTTACCTCAAGAAAAACAAAATCTCAAAAAAAGAAAACAACAATCTAACTTTATTATAAAGTATTAGAAAAAGAACAATAAGCAAAGCAAGTAGAAGAAAAAAATAATAAAGATCAAAGAAGAAATAAACAAAATAGAACAACAACAAAAAAATACAAAGATCAATGAAACATTGATTTTTTTAAATTTGTATTTTTATTGATTTTGGAGAGAAAGGAAGGGAGAGAGAAAAGAACATCAATGTGAGAGAAACATCAATCGGCTCCTTCCTGCATGCCCCCTACTGGACATCGAGCCCACAACCCAGGAATTAAACCAGTAGCTTCTTGGTGCATGGGACCACACTCAACCTCCTGAGTCACACCAGCCAGGGCAAAGAGCTATAATATTGATATACACTTAACCGGACTCATCAAGAAAAAAAGGAATGACTCAAATAAATAACATCAGAATGAAAGAGCAGTAACAACTGACACCACAGAAATACAAAAGATTGTAAGAAAATATTATGAACAACTATTTGCCATAAAATTGGATACTCTGAAAGAAATTGATAAATTTCAAGAAATATACAATCATCCAAAATTAAATCAAGAAGAAACAGAAAATCTGAAGAGACTAATTATCACTAACAAATATGATAAAGAACTCAGACAACTTAACACCAGAAAAACAAAACAAAAAAACAACCCAACAGCAAAGTGGGCAGAAGACCTGAACAGACACTTCTAGAAAGAAGACATACAGATGACCAATAGACATGTGAAAAGTTGCTCAACATCACTAATCATCACAGAAATGAAAATGACAATGACAATGAGGTATCACCTCACACGAGTCAGAATGGCTATTACCAGTAAATCCACAAACAAATGCAGGTAAAGATGTGGAAAAAAAGGAACTCTCGTGCACTGTTGGTGGAAATACAGATTGGTGCAGCAACCATGGAAAACAGCATGAAACATCTTCAAAAAATTAAAAATGAAACTGCTTTATGACACAGAGATTCCACCTCTGGGTATAAATTCGAAGAAACTCAAAATTCAAAAGAATGTACGTGTCCCTATGTTCATTGTAGTATTGTTTACAATAGCTAAGATATTGAAGCAGCCCAAGTGCTTATCAATACATGAGTGGATAAAAAAGTAGTAGTACAACCCTGGCTGGGCCACTTAGTTGGTTGGAGTGTCATCCATACACCAAAATGTTTCGGGTTCGATTTCCAATGAGGGCACATACCTGGATTTCAGGTTTGATCTCCGGCCCCGGTTTGGATTGTGTGGGAGGCAACCAATTGATGTGTCTCTCTCACATCAATGTCTCTCTCGCTCTCTCTCTTTCTTTCTCTCTCCTTCCTTCCCTCCCTCCCTTCCAGTCTCTCTAAAAAAAAAAAAAAAAAAAAAAAAATTAATGGAAAAATATCCTTGGGTGAGGATTAACAAAAATAAAAAAAGATAAAATAAAGTAGGTATATGTTTTTTCTGGGGGACACTCTGCATATGCAGTAGAATATTACTCACCCATGAAAAAGAATGGAATTTTATGATTGCAACAGCATTAATGGACCTAGAGGGCTAAGTAAAATAAGTCAGAGAAAGACAAATACCATATGATTTCCATTATATGTGGAATTTAAAGAACAAAATGAATGAACACACAAAATTGAAACAGACTCATAGACACAGAAAGGGGGTGTCTATGAGTCTGTTGAGGGACTCATGGTGAAAATGGGGTTGAGGGACTGAGTGAAAATGGTGAAGGGATTAAGAAGCACAAATTGGCAGTTATAAAATAGTCACAGGGATGCAAATTACAGCATAGGGAATATAGTCAATGATATTGTAATAACTATGTATGGTGCCAGGTGAGAACTGGAAAGAGTGGGAGTGGGGATACTTTGCCAAGTATATGATTGTTTAACCATTATGGTATACATAGAAATTATTATTATTATTATTATTATTATTTTTATCCTCACCTGAGGACATTTTTCCATTTTTTGTTCACGTAGAGTGGGAGGGAGAGAGAGGAAGAGAGAGAGAGAGAAACATCGACGTGAAAGAGACACATCGAGTGGCTGCCACCCGCACAACCTACCAGGGCCGGGGACAAACTGCAACCGAGGTACATGCCCTTAGCGGGAACCGAACCCGGGTCTCCCAGGACCGCAGGCTGACGCTCTAACCGCTGAGCCAAACCAGCCAGGCTATACATAGAAATTAATACAAAATAATATTAAATGTAAACTGTAATTAAAAAATAAAATTTAAAGTTCTTTAAAAAATACATTTTATTTTTTAAAGATGTCTTTTTTTTTTTTCCAAAAATGTTTTTATTGATTTTTAGAGAGAGAGGAAGGAAGAGAGATAGAAACATCAATGTGAAAGAGAAACATTGATTGGCTGCCTCCTGCACAACCCCCACTTAGGATCAAGCCCAAAACTCCAGACATGGGTCCTTACCTGGAATCAAACTGGGACCTCTTAGTCGATGGGATGATGCTCAATCCATTGAACCACACTGGCCAGGCTAAAACTATACATTTTAAACTAAATTATTAAAAGATAAAATAGTCAATGTCAGGATCCAACGCGGTGGCATGAATGACAAGTAGGAGAAAAAGTTTACAAGACAGGACAAACATATCAAGTAATGGAAATCATAAGAGAGGAAAAAACCTTGAAAAGTATAACTAGAAGGAAAAATAACGGGATTATAGAAAGGTAGAAAGATATGGTTTGCTAGAAAAAATAATCAAATCTTCTGTGCTAACATGTTCATGGTGAGTGCAAGCTCCCTGAATCAGCAGGGAGGGAAATGGGAAAGAGGCAGAGAAGGTGGGAGAGTGGTTACAAAGGGGTGTATTCGGAGTTTGCCACAACTTCATAAAAAGCACAACTGAAAGTTTGACCCTCTCTGGGCAGGTGGTATAAACTACTGCACCTCATAAAGTCTTCTCAAAATAGTAGAAATTATTCCCTAGTGCTCATTGGTAAAGGTTGGGGACTCCAATGACAAGAACGTTAGATCACTAGTTATTGTCCCACAGGTCCCTGAGGCTCTGTTCACTTTTTTGTTTCAGTCTATTTTCTGTCTTTCTTGTTATCTGACCTTTGAATACATATTTAATGTCTGGTGCCCATTGTACCTGTTATCAAATCGTCATTTGATTGTATAACTGTCCTTATTTGTGCTTCTACATTTCAAAAGAATCAATGCCCTGGCCAGTTTGGCTCAGCGGTTAGAGAATTGGCCTGCGATCCAGAGAGAACCGGATTCGGTTCCTGCTGAGGACACGTACCTTGGTTGCAGTTTGTCTCTGGCCTTGGTTGGGCCATGCGGGAGGCAACCACTCATTTCACATCGATGTTTCTCTCTCTCTCTCTTCCTCTCTTTCCCTCCCCCTCTATCTGAACAAAAAATGGAAAAATGTCCTCGGGTGAGGATAAAAAAAAATAATCGAGCCTTGGAGACATGAGTCAGAAACAAAATATACAAATGGTCAAAACAGCCAATGTCTAAATAAATAAACCATTAGATTGAAAGTTAAAGCTGCCCACTAGGAGACTGACAATAAAATATCCATTATTAAAAATAAAATCTTTCCTGGTTTGATTAGCATAAACTCATTGAAATATTAACAAGAGGAGTAGGGAACTTAAAGGTAACCAACTGATGTATCAAATAACAGTTTGGAAAATCTATTTTTATTGTTGTTTTATGTTCTATGACATTTTCAAAGAAATAGAAACAAGTTTGGTTAATCTACAATATACAAAAAAATCCCCAAGAAACTGTGGACTTTTTGCCAGTGCTCAGTTTAATTGTACAAAGTTCAATAGTAACTTTAGGTTCTCCGGATTCTCAAGCCAGAAGAGGCTCAAAGTAGAATATGGGACACATTGGCTAGAGGAGAACAGAACTGCTGCCATCAACCCCTTACTTCCTCCTGCCCCCTCTCAGAAGACAGATGTAATGCTGGAAAACAGAATGAAAGTAACTCAAAATGAAAGTCCCAGAAGTCAAAGCTTTGGCAAGCCAAAATGCAGGAAGCTCTTCTAGCCAATATGAAAGGGAAGGGACGGGGATGAAGAGGTGCTATTGAGTTTAATAAGAGAAAAAGAGGTATTAAATGCTTTTATTTTACTTTTTAATTGCTGTTTGGCCCTTTGATGTCATATCCAAAGCAATGAAGGAATAAGAAAGAGAAAAATCAGTACTGTGAAGAACATGGAATTTGGTCAAGTAGATTTTAACCAACCCAGAAATTCACTGGAAAAGTTCTATGGGGAAAAGATAAAAAAGACTACATAAGAAGGAACAAATTTTGTTCTTTTTAAAAAAAAATGTCAACTCTAATTCTTATTAAGGGGTCAGGGCCAGCACATAATTTCCAAACCTTCAAGTATACTGGGCATAGAGTGTGGAGGAGCTGTGATGAGCAAGTCAGTATTAGGTAAGGATCAGGTAAGTGGCAACAAATAGACCAACCCAATGAGTAGGAGGCAATTTCAGGTTATTTCAACCAGACCTCTTGGTGGAAAGTCAAGAGAAGTTAGATGATGTGTTGAGGAAGATAGGGAATGTGTACAAAGAGGCATGTATGTGTGTGTCTGTGTGTGTGTGAGAGAGAATTTTTGTGAGAATAATTAAAGCAGACTGGGACATGGTTCACTGGAGATCACGAAAGATTAGGAATCATTCAGGAGTATCAATCAAAGATTTAAAAAACGAGAGTGGAAAAGAGGCCAGTCAATGGGAAATAGGTTCCAATATAAGATAGAAAGCAGATTCTATCCCCCTGGCTAAATTATAGGGGATGATTCCCCTCAGGGTACCCCTAATTAGTACCCATTTGAGACATCTAAACCTGTATTTGAGATAAATGCTCTGATCTGATAAGAATGTTTGAAAATGATTTTATCCCAGAAAATCCAGTTGCTGTGTCAGCAGGATTTTCAGTCTCTGCACTATCGACATATTGGGCAGAACAATTCTTTGCTGTGGGAAGGGCTGTTCTGTACATTGTGGGATATTTAGCAGCACCCCAGGCCCTACCTACTAGATGCCAGTAGCAGCACCTTCCCAGCTGTGGGAAACAAAATTACCCTGATTAAGAAGAACTAGTATCCCATTTCAGTCCTAATCCTGCTTACTTTCCACAGCATTTAACATTGTTGTCGGACCATGATGTCCTTCTGTAAACTCTCTCTTCTCCCAACTTCAATGAGAATTTATTTCCCCAATCCTCCTCTTCTCTTCATTGCCTATGCTTTCTCAATCATCCCCAGGGTAGGTAGATTCCTAGAATCTCTCCATTTCTTCTTGATAATTTAATCTACTCTCATGCATTAGCATGTTCATGGAAGCAGTAAAATCATCTAAATATCCATCCTGAAAATCAACTTCTTTGTCCCTGAGCTCACTTTGAACTTCATACCACAACTTCTGAATTCTTGCTCAGAATTTCCCTCTAGATATTCTTCTGGTGTCTTAAGATAAACATGTCCAAGAATGACCACTCTCTGCTCCAGATATGATCCCTTTGCTGATGGGATCATCATGTTTACTGCCTCTGGGGTTAGAAGGCTCTGAAACGCTTTGTCTTATCTCCCTAAACAGGTGAGTCTGGGTCATTCTCTCTGCAATGAGTCCATTTGATTCTACTTCTACAGTGTCTCTACATCAGTGTCTTCTTTCCACACCACCAATCCTGGTCAGATCCTCTCCATCTCTCAACTGATGCCTTTCTCTCTACCCACCTCCATTTTCTTCCATCTGCTTACATGTTTTCCCAGTGCTTACAATTTAAAAAGAAGAAAGTACACATGAAGTTGATGCTTACCTCTAGCATTAATTCCAGCAAGAATTAATATTCCCTGAATACATGAACTGGTTGAAGATATTTCCACCCACCTCAGTAAGTGATGCACTTTCAATACATTTTATAATATTTTGTTACAAAAAACTTGAAGCCTACAGAAAAGTTAAAAAGATTTTGCAGTAAGTGTTCTTATACATACTGCCTAGACTCTAGAGTTATTTTACTAAGCTTGGTATGTCGCATATCTATCCATTTGTCCTTCTCTCTCTCTCCACCTATCAACCTATATAAATTTCAAAATAAATTGCAGGCACAAGTACATTTCCCCCCGAAATATGTAAGTATATGTATCACTAGTTAAATTCAATATTTGCAGGTGGTTATTTCTTTTTCTTTTGTGGTAAAATCAACATACAATGAAATGCTCAAATCTTAAGTGAACCACTCTGTTGGTTTCAACAAATGCATACATCTATGTAACTCAAATTTCCATCAAGGTACAGAGCATTACCATCATCCAGAAAGTTCCCTGATATCATTTCTTAGTAGTCCCTGCCTCAAATCCACCCCAGAGGCAACCACTGTTCTGTTGTTCATCTACCATAAATTAGTTTTGCCTGTTTTAGAACTTCATGTAAATGAGAATCACACAATATGTGCTCTTTGTGTCTGGATTCTTTCAGTTGGAATAATGTTTTCAAGATTCAACCATAGTGTTTCATGCATAAGTAATTTCTTTCTACTGCTAAATAGGATTCCACTGTGTGAATATATCACAGATGGTTTACTGATTCTTCTATTGATGGATACCTAGTGTTTGGCACTATTGTCAATAAAAGTGCACTTTATCATTTATCAGACTTTGTAATATATTTTGGGTTTTAATCAATTGTGGCCATTATAATATAAATTCAATATAAAATATAATTCTATCACAGAAAGTTAAAATAAATATATATATATAAATATATATATATATATATATACTTTTATTACAAAATATCATAAAAGGGTGAGAAATAAAAAAACTTTCAAGCATAAAAAGTTACACTAGCCCTGGCTGGTGTGGCTCAGTTGGTTGGAACATCATCCAGGTACAAAAGGTTGATGATGCTGGTCTGATTTCCAGTCAGGGCACATACCAGGTTTTGGGTTTGATCCCCAGGTTGGAGCATGTGCAGGAGTCAATGTTTCTCTCTCACATCAATGTTGCTTTTTTCTTTCTCCCTCTCCCTTTCTCTCTCTCTAAGTCAATAAAAACATACATTTTTAAAAAAAATGACACCAGGGTAAACTTCTAAGGAGGGAGTGGAAAAGAAATAAGAGTTGGGGGTGGGGAGAGAACAATGTGGACTGTCCAACTGTTAAAAGATGATCTGTGTTTTTTAAATGGATGATGTGAGTATTAAATTGCTATAGCATTTAGATTCCATTGGGTTTATTTTAGAGTGATGTGACAGATTAAAAATTAAACCGTCAACATTTATAATACTTCAGAAATGGCAAATTTATGATGAAAACAATTAGATGTCAACATAAAATTATGCAAAGGAGTTCATTGTTTTCCCAAATTATGTTCCAAAGCCCACTCAAAATTCCAGGAAATAAAAGGGTTTTCCCCAATAGCTGCTACTTATCCTAAATTGGGTCCTGGGCTCTAATCACTATACGTAATTCTCATCTTTGACTCTCCATAGACCTTGAGAACACACCAATTAGGCAATATTCATGGGTAGGTCTTGGTCATATTTTCTACCTCAGAAAACTGACACTGATGTAAACACTTGGGCCAAATGCAACTCTCACAATCAACGTGCTTTCATTCAAATGTCCATCTTCTGGTCTATGGTCAAGTTCTGAACCCAAAGTGAAAATGAATTTATATTTCAAAGCCTTACACTGGGGAGATTATTGGTCTTCTTCCATTATCTTCTTTTCCCTTACACACACACGACTTGGAATACTCCAAAGGAAATCACAAGTGTCTTTGCATTGGCTATTTTATTTTTGCCTTGGAGAAAGCCTCTTTTTGCTGAAAATTAACATGCCACAGATCCTGTTACAGAAAATATTGATGATAAATTTTACAGGTTCCTTGTGTATTACATATATTTGTGTCTATATACACAATGTGAAAAGGGCTCATTGATTTATGAAAAAAATGTAGAAGTGGTGGGAAGTGCATAAATAAAACCACTGACTGATGAATTTATGAGTAGCCTGGAGCCTTACTGAAACCTGAAGGTCATGGGTGAACTCAAGCATTCAGGAAAGTTGAAAGATTAATACTAAGCCCTTGTATAATGCTTTTACAATTTTTCCCACAGAAAATCTTTCCCTTTTACATGTCAGGATTGCAGAGTACTATGAACTGAATGTGTACCCCCCAAATTCATATGTTGAAACTAATACCCAAAGTGATGGTATTAGGAGATGGGGCCTGTGGGAAGTGATGAGGTCATGAGCCCTCATGAATGGGATTAGCGCTCTTATAAAGGAGACTCAGAGTGCAGCCTTAGATTGGATGACAAACAATTATTTCTCACAATTCTGGAGTCTGGGAAGTCTGAGATCAAGACATCAGCAGATCCAGAGTCTGGTGAGAACCCACTTCCTGATTCATAGACAGATATCTTCTCACTAACCTCCCATGGTGGAAAAAACACTGGCCATAGCACTGGGGACTCCCCCAGCGGTGCCCAGCACTTTAGTTGTGGGGTCATAGAGAAGTCCAGGGGTTCCAGAGAAGGGGCCAAAGTAGAATGGGGCATTCAAGGCAGTGACTATTTACCACCCAATACAGATTTATGATTTTTTTAAATCCTCACCCGAAGCTATTTTTTTTTCTTTCTATTTATCATCAGATAGAGTGGGAGGGAGGGAGAGAGAGAGAGAGAGAGAGAGAGAGAGAGAGAGAGATGTGAGAGAGACACATTGACTGGTTGCCTCCCTCACGACCCCAACCAGGGCCAGGGATCGAACCGCAACTGAGGTACGTGCCCTTGACCAGAATCAAACCCCCCGACTCTTCAGTTCGTGGGCTAATGCTCTAACCACTGAACCGAACCAGACAGAGCCAGATCTATTTATGTTTTAACAGTTGATATTTTACTATACCAGATGAGTTTCAGCCCTGAGAAGTGAACTTTTTGTGAAAAAAATTGTAAAGCATCATTATTATCTCTTAACAGAAGAGCCAATTGAGGCCCAAGATGCAAATGTATGTTTCCAGATTTACTCAAGTGAATAACAGGACTGGAAGTCAGTATCCTGCTTTCTGGACTCCAAATATTACAAGCCAGGTCATTGGACATGTTGGATGATGCTGTTGCTCTGCTTGATTCTCTCACATCTTTTTCCACCATTGTATTCTTTCCTTCTTTGGGGTGCTTTTGATTTCAACAAACAACATGTGTTGTACTTTTATGAAAAACTACCTTCTAGTTACTGGATCCCACTTGCCTATAGGTCAAGTTCTTCAGGTTGGTCTAGAACCTGTGATCAAGAAGGTAGGAGAGACTATTGCAGTTGTCCAGATAGGAAGGTCAGGTGGCTTGGGTTAGAGTGATGCTAGTGGATGTGGTGATAGGATGTAGTTTTCAGGATGTAGATATTATGAAGCTAGAGCTTGGCTGATGTATTAAATATGGTAGTGGGGAGGGGTAAGGTGAGGGAAAGAGATGATGGCTCTAAGGTTTTTGGCCTGAATAACCAGGTGGGCAATGATGTAACTGATAGAGATGGGCAAGATTTTAGGAGGAGCAAGTCTCTAACCTGTTTTAGAAACATGCTTCTACATGCCTGCTTTTATAATATTCATTCATTGTCTCCTAAGGTTCTTTGTGTCAAAGTGAAATGCTGAGTCAAGCTATATATTTAGTATATCAGAAACTGTCATTTCTATGTTGCATATATTCATAGGTAGTGACTTAGGGACCAAGGGAGTTAACATAGTACCTGCAACATCATTGCCTCACCCAATGTCTGCTTGTGACTTCTTTTGGAGACTTGAACATAAATTATGCTATAAGGGAAACATTGACCCACCTCTGTGTCTAGATTTGATTTAAATAAGTTTGACTAGTTTGCTCTGAATTTACAAGTTAACTGATGAGTCTAGTCAGTTTAGCAACATGGCCTGGGAACCCAATTACAAAAAAAATCAGACCAGTTTGTACATGCCCAAAGGGCCATGGTGTGTGAGCTCAGTTAATGGGGGTGGAGAATAAGGTTGATTTTTTAAGAGACTTGGAAAACATAAAATTCTACACAGATGATTAATACTTCTATGCAACCTAATGTTGGCACACAATGGGAAGAAAATCTTACTGAAAGAGGAAAAAAAATGTTATGGAATAATCTCCTCTGGAAATTTAAGCCAATCTCAAGGAAATCTCTGAAAATCTGTTTTTGTTTTTCATTATTGAAAGTATTACTGAAAATCTTTAATATTTTATTTTTCATACATGCCTTTGATAATAAAATTATTGGACATGCCAAAAAGCAGTTGCCAACTAATAATTTAGTTCACCTACTGGGGTGAATCATTAACCCTTTTTATATCGTTTTTCCCAGTCTCTCATTATTCTCATGAAACATATTTTACTTGCTGATATAATCAATATTTGAGTGAGATCAAGTATAGGAGTAGCCATGTGACAGTGATGAACACGAGCAGCCAAGCCTACCTTAAGTAGACAGAGCAAGTGGTCTCCTGAAAGTTGCAATGTGGGGAGGATAGGGGAGTGGTGAGGACCACATTGAGCAAGACAGCCCCTAACCTCAGGAGATCGAAGTTAAGATCTTGCTTAGGAAGGAAATTGGGAAGTAGGAGTCATGCAGACAAAGGAAACCCGAGGATAACCAAAAGTAAAGGATCTAAAAATAGACCATCACAAGTCTGAGGGAATAAAGTTCAGAAATAGAAAATAGTAGAGAACAAGGGTCAGCCAAAACTTAACTCAGGATTTCCCCTCCCAAACCTATGTCCTTTCTATTATTCTCCCCACCAAGTATCAAGGACCTTTTGGCATGGACCAAATGTTCCCATGGATGTTTTAGACAGGACCAAGTGTCTGCTAATTAGATAGATAGATGATAGATAGATAGATAGATAGATAGATAGATAGATAGATAGATAGATTTTAAAGAATTGCTTCACACAATTGTGGAAGCTTAGCAAGTCCAAAATCTGATGAACTATCTGGCAGGCTGAAGACTCGAGGAAAAGTTGTAGTTTGAGTACCAAGGCCATCTTCTGTTAGAGTGCCTTCTTGCTCAAAGGAGGGTCAGTCTTTTTCTCTTATAGTCTTCAGCTAATTGGATGAGGCCCATTCATACCAGGGAGAGCAATCTGCTTGACTCATAATCCATTGATTTAAATGTTAATCTCATACAAAACAAACAAAACACACCTTAATAGAAATATCCAGAATAATGTGTGAAAATTACATTATTAGTCATGTAGCTATTTCTATATAAATAATATACATTTTTGTTTGATTATTTATAATCGACTATTTTATGTATAATTCTTAATAATGTACTAATTTATAATGTATTAGTTCCAAGGTGAAGTAAAGTATCTTTATTTTACTGGGTACCATGACCCAGCCAAGATGACACATAAAATTAACCAGGACACTGCCCATACTTGACAGGTTGCACATACCTGAGTGCCAAGTAGACACTTTTAGAGTAGAAAACAGGAAGTGCTGAGAAGACCTGTCGGGGGGGGGGGCTTTTTGCACCTGCAGGAAGCCTGTTTCTGTCACACGGCTGCAGAGATGAAGGGGAGGGGGGCAAACTGTGAGTCTGTCTGTGCTTAGGAAGTTTCCAATATTATGACATATTATATTGTCCTTTTTAACACTGAAGAAGAACAGGTGATTGAGCCAAAGCAAATAGCTCCATTTGCCTAAATTTACATTCACAAACTCAAAGGAACCCTGTATACAATTATTACACATTTTCATTCTTTTTTTTTTTTTTTAATCCTCACCCAAGGACATTTTTTTATTTTTTTGTTCAGATAGAGTAGGAGGGAGAGAGAGGAAGAGAGAGAGAGAGAGAGGGGAACATCGACGTGAAAGGGACACATCGAGTGGTTGCCACCCACACAACCCAACCAGAGCTGGGGACAAACTGCAACCGAGGTACGTGCCCTTAGTGAGAACCGAACCTGGGTCTCTCTGGACTGCAGGCCGATGCTCTAACCACTGAACCAAACTGGCCAGGGCTCTGATGACATTTCCAAATCAAACTAAAATCAATCATTCATTTTTAGTAAAACTAAACTACCTGTAAAATGATACTGAATTTTTTAACCAGTTAACTTCAGCTATTTGATTTGATTTAAAAACAAAAAACTGTGCTCCTTTCAGCAGATATCCTTTCATACGCAATGGAAAAAAAATAAAAGCAAAACCTTTTACTTTAACAATAAAAAAGCATAAACTTCTCCTTTTCTTGAGATTGGAGAAATGCCAGAATTCTTGGGATAGTTCCCTATACCATAGAAGTGAAACATCTTCAGAGACTCCCAATGGCACTAACCCATGTTGAAGGAGTTGTGTTTGTTTTCCTTAAGAAAAATTCATTGATTTATTTTTTAATTTTAATTTTTTAAAATTTATTGACTGGAGCCCTGGCCGGTTTTGCTCAGCAGTTAGAGCGTTGACCCGCGGACCAGAGAGTCCCGAGTTTGGTTCCCGCTAAGGGCGCATACTTCTGTTGCAGTTTGGGGTCGTGTGGGTGGTGGCCACTCAATGTGTTTCTCTCACATAAAAGTTTCTCTCTCTCTCTTCCTCCCTCTGTCCCTCCCACTCTATCTCAAGATAAATGCAAAAATGTCCTCAGGTGAGGATAAAAATTTAAAAATTAAAAATAAATAAATAAATAAATAAATAAAGCTTTAAAATTTGATTGGAGAGAGAGAAACATTGATTTGCTGATCCACCCACTCAAGTGTTCATAGGTTGACTCTTGTATGTGTCCCAATTGAACCCACAACTTTGGCATGTCAGGACAATGCTCTAACTAACTGAGACACCCAGCCAGAGTAATGAAGAGTTTTTTTTTTTTGTTACAAATGTTTCTCCTTTTATACCCCATTGACACCCTCCTCCCCATGCCCCCTGCTCCGTCCCCGGCTTTGTTGTCCATGTCCATTGGCTATGCATACATGCATATAAGTTCTGTGGTTTATCTCTTCCCTCCCCCCACCACCCCCTCTTCTGAGGGTTGTCGGTCTGTACCCTACTTCCATGTTTCTGGGTCTACCCTATTTCTCATACTGTTATGTTCATTATATTCCATAAATAAGTGAGATCATGTGGTATTTGTCTTTTTCTACTAGGCTGGTTTCACTTAGGATAATACTTTCCAGGTCCCTCTATGTCGTCTCAAAGGATAAGAGATCTTTCTTTCTTACACCTGCATAGTACTCCATTGTGTATATGTACCACAGCTTTGTTATCCATTCATCTACTGATGGACATTTGGGCTGTTTCCAGATCTTAGCTATTGTAAATAGTGCTGTTATGAACATGGGGGTACATATATTCTTTCTGATTGGTGTTTCAGGCTTCTCAGGGTATATTCCTAGAAGTGGGATCACTGGGTCAATGGAAGTTCAATTTTTAATTTTTTTGAGGAAACACCATAGTGTTTTCCTTAGTGGCTGCACCAGTCTGCATTCCCACCAGTAGTGTACTAGAGTCCCTTTTTCTCCACACCCTTGCCAACACTTGTTGTTTGATGATTTGTTGATGGCAGCCATTCTGACAGGTGTGAGGTGATACCTCATTGTTGTTTTAATTTGCATCTCTCTGATGATTAGTGATGTTGAACATTTCTTCATATGTCTCTTGGCCATTTGTATGTCCTGATTGGAGAGGTGTCTATTCAGCTACTCTGCCCATTTTTTAATTGGGTTCTTTTTCTTCCTTTTGTTGAGTTGTATGAGTACTCCACATATTTTGGAAATTAGCCCCTTATCTGATATATCATTGGCAATGATTTTCTCCCATACAGTGGTTGCCTTTCCATTTTGATGGTTGTTTCTTTTGCTGTGCCGAAGCTTTTGAGTTTGATGTGGTCCCATGTGTTCATTTTTTCCTTTGTTTCTGTTGCCTTCGGTGATGTATCAGTGAAAATTTTGCTGCGTATGATGTCTGAAATTTTGTTGCCTACATTTTCTTCTAGAATTTTTATGGATTCATGGGTCACATTTAAGTCTTTATCCATTTTGAGTTTATTCTTGTGTATGGTGTAAGGTGATGGTCTAGTTTCATTTTTTTGCATGTAGCTGTCCAATTTTCCCAACACCATTTATTAAAGAGGCTGTCTTTACTCCATTGTATGCTCTTGCCTCCTTTGTCAAATATTAATTGAGTATATTGCCTTGAGTCCATTTCTGGGTTCTCTATTCTGTTCCACTGGTCTATATGCCTGTTCTTGTGCCAGTACCAGGCTGTTTTGATTACAGTCGCTTTGTAGTATAACCTGATATCTAGTATTGTGATCCCACCTACTTTGTCCTTCTTTTTCAAAATTGCTGTGGCTATTCAGGGTCTCTTTTGGTTCCATATGAACTTATGAAGTATTTGTTCTAGTTCTATGAAATATGTTGTTGGTATTTTGATGGGGATTGCATTGAATCTATAGATTGCTTTGGGTAATATGGACATTTTAATGATGTTAATTCTTCCAATCCATGAACAAGGTATGTGCTTCCACTTTTTTATATCTTCCTCTATTTCTTTTTTCAAAGTCCTATAGTTTTCTGCAAATAGGTCCTTTACTTCTTTGGTTAAGTTTATTCCAAGGTATCTTAATTTTTTTTGCCTCTATGGTAAATGGGATTGTTTTTTCAGTTTCTCTTTCTATGAGTTCATCATTGGTGTATAAGAATGCCGTTGATTTCTTGATGTTAATTTTGTATCCTGCTACTTTGCCAAGTTCATTTATTAAGTCTAGTAGATTTTTGATGGAGTCTTTAGGGTTTTCTGTGTATAATAATATCATGTCATCTGCAAATAATGACAGTTTCACTTCCTCCTTTCCAAATTGGATCCCTTTTATTTTTTCTTCCTGTCTGATTGCTGTGGCTAAGACTTCCAGTACTATGTTAAATAAGAGTGGCGAAATTGGGCATCTCTGTCTTGTTCCTGTTCTTAAGGGGAATGTTTTTAGTTTCTGCCCATTGATGTTGGCTGTAGGTCTTTCATATATGGCCTTTATTATGTTGAGATATGATCCCTCTATTCCCACATTGTTGAATGTTTTTATCAGAAATGGATGCTGGATTTTGGCGAATGCTTTTTCAGCATTTATTGATATGATCATGTGGTTTTTATTCTTCATTTTGTTTATGTGGTGTATCACATTTATTGATTTGCGAATATTGTACCAGCCTTGCATCCTTGGGATGAATCCCACTTGGTCATGGTGAATAATTTTTTTGATATATCGCTGGATCCAAATTGCTAGTAGTTTGTTCAGGATTTTGGCATCTATGTTCATCAGGGATATTGGTTTGTAGTTTTCTTTCTTTGTAGTCTCTTATTCTGGTTTTGGAATTAGAATTATGCTGGCCTCATAAAACAAGTTTGGAAGGCTTCCTTCTTCTTGAATTTTTTGAAATAGTTTGAAGAGAATGGGTGTTAGTTCTTTTTTGAACATTTGGTAAAACTCCCCTGTGAAGCCATCCAGGCTTGGGCTTTTATTTGCTGGGAGAGTCTTGATTAGCTCTTCAATTTCCTTAGTTGTTATTGGTCTGTTCAAATTTTCTATCTCTTCTAGCTCCAGTTTTGGGAGACTGTGTGTTTCTAGAAATCTGTCCATTTCACTTAGATTGTTGAATTTGTTACCATATAATTGTTCATAGTAGCTGTTAACGATTTTTTGTATTTCTGTGGTGTCAGTTGTTACTACTCCTCTTTCATTTCTGATTTTGTGTATTTGGGTCCTCTCTCTTTGTTTCTGGGTGAGTGTAGCTAAGGGTCTATCAATCTTGTTTATCTTTTCGAAAAACCAGCTCTTTGTTTCATTGACCCTTTGAATTGTTTTTTTGGTCTCTATGTCATTTATTTCTGCTCTGATCCTTACGATTTCCTTCCTTCTACTTGCTCTGGGGTTTTCTTTTTGTTTGCTTTCTAATTTTTAAGTTGTGAGGTTAGACAGTCAATTAGAAATTTTTCTTGTTTCTTGAGGTAGGCCTGTAGTGCTATGAATTTTCCTCTCAGAACTGCTTTTGCTGCATCCCATAGATTTTGTGTTGTTGTGTGTTCATATTCATTGGTTTCCAGAAAGTTTTTAATTTCTTCCTTGATCTCCATGGTAACCCATTCATTGTTTAATAACATACTATTTATCCTCCATGTGTTCAAATGTCTTTGCATGTTTTTGTTGCAATTGATTTCTAGTTTCACGCCATTGTGATCTGAGAAGATGCTTGATATGATTTCAATCTTCTTGAACTTGTAGAGATTTAGTTTGTGTCCTGTCATGTGGTCTATCTTTGAGAATGTCCCATGTGCACTTGAGAAGAATGTGAATTCTGTAGTTTTGGGGTGTAATTCTCTGTAGATGTCTATTAAATCCATTTGGTCTAGTGCTTCATTTAGAGTCTCTGTTTCCTTGCTAATTTTTTGTCTAGAGAATCTATCCAGAGGTGTCAACAGGGTGTTGAAGTCCCCTGCTATGATTGTATTGCTGTTGATTTCTTTTTTGAAGTTCTCCAGAAGATTTTAAATATATATTTGATGCTCCTATATTGGGTGCATATATATTTATCAAGGTTATGTCTTCCTGTTGGATAGATGCTTTCAATATTATGTAGTGGCCTTCTTTGTCTCTACTTATGGTTTTCATTTTGAAATCTATTTTATCAGATATGAGTATTGCTACCCCAGCTTTTTTTCCTTTACGTTTGCTTGGAAGATTTTTTTCCATACCTTCACTTTCAACCTATGTGAGTCTTTTGTTGTGAGGTGGGCCTCTTGTGAACAACATATAGATGAGTCATGCTTTCTTATCCAATTAGCTACTTTCTGTCTTTTTATCAGAGCATTGAGTCCATTTACATTTGAGGTGATTATTGATATGTACTTATTTATTGCCATTTTTGTTTAGTGTGGTTCTATTTTTCTTCCCATTTCTTCTGCTAATTACAGCAGTCTTTTTAACATTCTTGCAGTGCTGGTTTGGTGCTAATGTAGGCCCTTAGCCTTTTTTCTTGTCTGGGAAGCTCTTTATTTGACCTTCTATTTTGAATGACAGCCTTGCTGGGTAGAGTAATCTTGGATTCAGATCCTTGTTTTTCATGACCTTGATTACTTCATGCCATTCCCTTCTGGCCTGTAGGTTTCTTGTGAGAAGTCAGCTGATAGCCTTATAGGTGTTCCTTTGTAGGTAACCTGTTGCTTATCTCTTGCTGCTTTTATGATTCTCTCTTTGTCTTTAATTTTTGGCAGTTTGATTACTATGTGTCTTGGTGTGGGCCTGTTTGGGTTCTTCTTACTTGGGGCTCTCTGTGCTTCTTGAACTTGAATGCCTTCTTCCTTCATCAAATTAGGGAAGTTTTCTGTCACTACTTCTTCAAATATATTCTCTAACCCTTGCTCATTTTCTTCTTCTTCGGGGACTCCTATGATGCGAATATTATTACATTTTCAATTGTCCCACAGTTCTCTTAAGCTGTCTTCCTGTTTTTTAATTGTCTTTTCCTTTTGGTTTTCTGATTGGTTGATTTTTTTCTACCCTGTCTTCTAATTCACTGATCCAGTTCTCAGCTTCCTCTACTCTGCTGTTTAGACCTTCCAATGTGTTCTTTATTTCTGATATGTCATTCTTGATTTCTTCTTGGTGGTTTTTAATTTCCAATTGGTTGATTTTCAACATCTCTATGTCCTTACTCATGCTGTTGAGCTTCCTCGAGTTCATGACTCTGAATTCTAGCTCTTTTAACTTGCCTACCTCTCCACATTTATCTCATCTTCGGTAGAAGTCTCTTGTACTTTCATTTGGCTTTTGTTTCCTTGTTTCACCTTTTCGGCTATCACAGTGGGCTGTGAAGCCTGCCAAATTTTCCCTGTGGGTGTTGGTGTTCTGCTGTTTGTGGCTCCCTCTCCTGGGTTTGGATGAGCGAGGGAGGACCCATGTTAAACACCACTGTCAAGTCTTACTTTCCTGGTTATTGTTGCTAGCCTAGGAATGGTACAGTTATCCTCTAGCTTTTTGCCTGGAAGCTATCAGTAGAGGTTACTTGAAGAGTTTTGGGTTGTCAGTTGAATGAAAAACTCCCTCAGGTGCTCAGGGGATTTCCCAAGGGTGGGGCAGATGCTGGTTGTTAGTGAGCTTCAATTTGCATTTCAGTGGCCACAGGGTGGGGTTGAATGTCCAAGGGAGGGGCCGCTGCCTCTCCCCAGAGCTCTGGGAAGGAGCAAGATGTCCACCCTCCTGCGTGGCTGCAACTCAGCAAAAGCTCTGAGCACCCTCCAAAATCCGAGCGTTCACACACAGTTCCAGTCCAGTCCGCCCTCCCTCTGCCAGAGCCCAAGGTGAGTGGCTGTGGCTATTATAGCGTCTGTCCTGGCTCTGTGCTGTAGAGCCACTTGGGAGTTTAACCTGAGGGTGCTGCTCACAGCTAAGGCCACTGTTGTCTGTGGGCTCCCAGCCCCCCTCTCATGCCTCCACAATCATACCAGGATTTAGTCAGTGTCCCCGGTTATATGATCCTTGCAAGCTGCTTTTCTGTTGCTTTTTCCCGTCGATTTGTCTGTGTTTTAGTTGTAATTCCAGTTTGGTCCCGGGAGGTGGTCTGTGTAGCTTCCATTCACCCCTCCGCCATTTTGGAATCCTGACGGAGAGTTTTGATACAGCTCTGGCCAGTTTTGCTCAGTGGTTAGATCGTCAGCCTGAGAATTGAGGAGTCTAGAGTTCAATTGCCAGTCAAGGGCACATACCTGGGTTGCAGGTTCTTCCCCGGGAAACAAGCAACCAATGTTTCTCTCTCACATCGATGTTTCTCACCCTCTCTCTTTGTCTCTGTCTCTCTCTCTCCCTCCTCCCCTTTCTCTTTATCTAAAAAATCAATGAATAGCCCTGGCCGGTTTGGCTCAGGGGTTAGAGCATTAGCTTGCGGACCAGAGAGACCCGGGTTCCCTTCCCTCTAAGGGCACACACCTTGGTTGCAGTTTGCCTCCAGCCCCGGGTGGAGTGGTATGGGTGGCAAACACTCAATGTGTCTCTCTCACATTGATGTTTTTCTCTCTCTCTTCTCTCCCTCCCGCTCTATCTGAAGGTAAATGCAAATAAATAAATAAATAAAAATCAATGAATAAATATCCTCGGGTGAGGATTAACAATAGTGAAAAAGCTATGATACACAAACAGGTTAAAAAACTCCTTTTCTATAGTCCCATTTTGATGGAAGTAGAAAAAGATTTATCTAGGCTTTTGAGTAAACTAGCCAATTTGCTTAATCTAAGATACTTAAGACAGATAACACATGAGTTTTTTAATAGATTATTATAAAATATTTTGTGCTTGATTCTATTTGAGGTACCTAGAATAGTCAATTTCATAAAGACTGAAAGTGAATTATGGTCACCAGAGATTTTGGGAAGGGGAGAAGTGGAGAGTTAACTGTTTTTTTGTTTAAATCCTCACCCAAGGACACTTTTTTTCCATTTTTTGTTCAGACAGAGTGGGAGGGAGAGGAAGAGAGAGAGAGAGAAACATCAACTCAAAAGGGACACATCAAGCAGCTGCCACCTGCACGACCATCCAGGGCCGGGGACAAACTGCAACCGAGGTACGCGCCCTTAGCGGGAACCGAACCCAGGTCTCTCTGGACTGCAGGCCGACGCTCTAACCACTGAGCCAAACCAGCGAGGGCCAAGAGTTATTGTTTAATGGGTACCTCGAAATAATGGTGGTGATGATTACACAACAGTATAAATGTACTTAAGGCCACTGAATCATATACTTAAAAATCGTTAAAATGTTATATTTTATGTTATATTTATTTTACGACAGTAAAAAAAATATTTACTTCAGAAACTTAACTATAATAGGGGTTATACAATCTCCTTGGCAATGACCAATGAACTTGATGATTAGGCTTGATTGACTATAAAAATCAACAGCTTCAAGGAATATTGTACTGGTTTTCATTATAAGATATGTTTCTTTTCTTTTTTAAAAAATTGTATTTATTGGGATGACATTGGTTCACAAAAGTATACAGGTTTCAAGTGTACAACTCAACAAAATATTATCTACACACTGCATGTGCATCCATCACCCCAAACAATGCCTCTTTCTGTCCCCATTTCCCACCTCAACCTCCCCCCAACTCCCCCTTTTCCTCTGGCTGTCACCACACTGTTGTTTGTGTCTATGTGTTATATATATGGGTATTTTTGCTTAATCCTCTTGCCTTTTTTCATCCAAAACCCCAATTTCCCTCCCTATAAGTCTATTTTCTGACTTGCTGACAGAATAAGGAAGAATGTGATTAAGGGAATACTCTTAAGGATAAGAGGTCAAAAATTTGACCTGTGCCTTATGTTAGCAATGGGAAGCATGTCGGGCAGGAAAAGAATTCTTCTCACAGAGCAGAACTTCTCTACAATTTTTTGTTAAAGACTACTTTTTAAAAAATAGTGGGTAGTCATGATCTAATGAGAAATAATAGTTTTTTTTTTTTTTTTTTTAATCCTCACTCGAGGACATTTTTCCATTTTTTGTACAGATAGAGTGGGAGGGAGAGAGAGGAAGAGAGAGAAAGAGAGAGAGAGCGAGAGAGAAACATCCATGTGAAAGGGACACATCGAGTGGCTGCCACCCGCACGACCAACCAGGGCCGGGGACAAACTGCAACCGAAGTACGTGCCCTTAGCGGGAACCGAACCTGGGTCTCTCCGGACCGCAGGCCAACGCTCTAACCGCTGAGCCAAACCGGCCAGGGCAATAATAGTTTTTTTAATTGTTGTTATCATGAGCACAATTGATGAGAAATCTACTCTTTGATTTTATTAATTGCCCTCCCTCATTTTGACTAATGTGCACTATTTTAAACATCAATATACTTTAAATCAAAGCCTTTTTTAATTAAAAAATGTGAAATTCCTATACATCACTATCTAAATAGGAAAACTTATATTTTATTTCTTCTGATATTCTTTGGAGCTTATACATTACAAATTAGTGAATTATTAAGTTATACACAAATTAACTAAATATAAAATACTTATAAAAAAGTCAAACCAACTCAAAGAAAGTATAAGTATTATTTATGTAGAAATATCTACATGACAATTATATAATTCATGGAAAGCGATTAAGACAAAGTCTAGTACATAGTAAGTGCTCAATAAAAGTTGTTTTTTTTTTTACTTGACAAAGTTGATGTCTTTAATTTTCTTCATTTTAAGTCCATGAATACGTAAAAAATACTTAGTGTATTTTTACATGGTAAAAGTGGTGTTGCTAGGCTGTATGGGGGAACAGAAAGTTGAAAGAGATATATACACCACTGAGAGAAACATAAATTCTCCTAGGGGTGAGAAGAAAACAATTACATAGATAACAAAGTACTTGAGCCCTGGCTGATTTGGCTCAGCGGTAGAGCGTCGATGTGCAGACCGATGAGTCAAGGATTGATTCCAGTCAAGGGCACGAACCTCGGTTGCAGGTGGTCCCTCTCTCTCTCTCTCTCTCTCTCTCTCTCTCTATATATATATATATATATATATATATCCCTCCCACTCTATCTGAGATAAATAAAAACATATCTCAGTTGAAGATTGAAAAACAGTAATAATAACAAAACACTTGACATAAAAGAGGGTACTCAAGAGTAATGGGATTCAGACAGATCAGGGGAAATTTCACAGAGGAAGATGCATTTATCCTGGACCCTGAAGAATGGATGAGAGTTCCACTGGCAAATGCTACAGAGAGAGGTGAGAAACATTCCAGGTGGAGGGTGTGGGGAGGGCACAGATGCAGAGGGAATGCAGGAACCAGATTATCGGGTTTGTTTGGAACACAAGTTATTGGAAGTTAGCCTAGAAAGGCTGGTTGGGGCGGGAGCATGGAGGCCTCAGATTCCGAGAACCCCTCAGACACTGAGACAAGGAGAACCCTTGAAGGTGTTTGTGCATGCAAGAACATGACCAGAGGCTGTCTTAGGAAGACTGATCTAGAAGCATCTTACTTCTGCTGTGTTGACATAAAGGGAAAAATTCCTTTCGTGTAGGAAAATGGTTAGTTCTCATTTTACATATGTGGCCACTGGCTTGTCTTAGGCCAAAACCCACCCTTGGTTTTCAGACTTGAAGTCCAGTGTTTTTTCTATTTCTGATTGTACTTTAAAAGACCTACTTTAAAAGATCGACTTGCCACTACTACAGTATCTGTATGGAACTTCAGGCAAGGCAGCCCCAGTGGCTCATGGGCAGGCTTCCTGATTGAGTCTGAGAAGCAATTAGGATCTGTGTCCTTTAGATGCCCTCCAACAGCACTGGCTGCTGCTTACTCAGCCCCTCCCCTCCAGAGCCTTGCAGCACACCTCAGTATTCTGCATGGGGCGAGAAAGAGGTGGTCCTCTTTGGCAGTGTCCTGCACAGCTGGGGAAGCCAGGTGCTGACTCACATGCTGTCACCAGCAGAGAACGTCTCTCTTGGCATTCAGTTTATGGCTTTGGGGGAGGGGTGATACAGATAAAATGAAACTGCCTCTTACCATCTTCAATGCATCCCATACCTCACCCCCCTTTTTTCCCTCCAGTAATGTGCTGGAACTTCCCTGCTGGATTCCTCCACTTCCAAAAATATACTCTGACCTGCGGGAGACTGTCAAAATTTAGAGGGAAGATGGTAGTGTCAACAAAAATTTACTGCCACCAATCTAATATCAAAAGGAGTCCCCAATTTGGGGTGCAGAAAAAAAAAACTTTATTCAAGTAAACAGTTTGCAAACTGGGGAGATATAGCCTCTGGTGGAAACTTGAACAGTGTGCTCCACTGAGATAAAGGAGAGGCCACTTTTTTTTTTTATTCTCACCCTTGGACATTTTTTTTTTTTTTTTTTTTTTTGCATTTATCTTCAGATAGAGTGGGAGGGAGAGAGGGCACATGACCCCAGCCAAGGCTGGGGACAAACTGCCACCCAGGTACCCGGGAAATGAACCTGGGTCTCCCTGGTCCAAGGGCCAAGGCTCTAACAGCTGAGCCAAACCAGCCAGGGTAGGAGGCCACTTTTTATAGAAAAAAATCCCTGTCCTAGTCCCTGATTGGCCCAATTTTATCCAATTAAGGAATCCAAATTTGCACAGTCTGATTGGTCCAATGTTCTGATTGGTTGGAATTTCGTGTTCTGATTAGTTGTTATGGAACAGCTCTGATTGGTCAGTAAAGATGAATACAAATAAGTATATTGCTATGCAGTTCTGATTGGATGGGACAGGTCTCAGCTCATTGGTTGAAAGTTGACACCAGCAACTTTTGTATAAGGGTCTGCACAGTGCAGGAGGCTGGCAGCTCAGGCTGTGGCTTTTCTCTGAAATGCAATGTATATGTGAGAGGCCTCCAGTAGCAATGACTGCTAGACCCTAGTTATGATTTGGGGTCCAATTAACCACAAGGAGACCTTCTTGGCACATATTAATTTTCCTTCTCAGAGTCAACAGTAGAAAAATCCTATTCAGCCATTTTGCTGATGTCACTTCCTTTTAAAGACTGAGAATATACCTGGGAAGATTAATTTATCTTTGTTCACTCATACCTTGCAGAGATTTATGTTATTTATACTTTCTAATTGTGAAGATCTGAGCAACTCAGGGCATTTTCTTTAGAATCAAATATCAAAGTGAAGGGTATCAGTGATTAATATTCTTCAAATGATGAATAAATTCAATCCTTTGAGGATTGGCTTAAACCAGCATGACTATGAAAAAATGAGAGTCTGTGTTGTCTCTGAAGGAAATTCCAAGGGTGCTGGGCCAAAGAACATTTTGAAAACAGACAGTACTACTTGAAATAAACATATGATGTTTTATAGAACCTGCTTTGAAGGTCAGTCCTGTGTTGGCTTTTCTTAAATTTAACAAATTTGTTTTCAAAACTGAGCTTCATTCTTTTATAAATTGTTTGTAACAGAGGCTGCTAAGGTTTACCAATATCAAGCTTTCCTCTGCTTCCTGGTAACACAGCCTGACTGCACCTCCCTGGTCCCTGTTGCCTGGGGGTGATCATAAACTAGTCTCAGCCATTAAATGTGGAGAGAAGTGATGTGTGGCATTTTCAGATGTGGCCCCTAATCCTTCCTTGGATTCTCCATGTGTCCCACTTGCCTTGTCTGTTGGCTGGATAGAGAGAACCTTCTAAGAACTCCAGGACTCTAGAGGCTGGACAGGCCACTAGATGAATGAAGGCTGAGACCTTGAATAACTACATGGAACAGAGCCCCCTGCCCCACCCCCCAATCCACATTGGATTGTGACACCTTTTTGTTAAGCCAATTGGATTTGACTATTGTATGTTATGGAAGTGAGCTTCTCCTGAATAATGTACAACATACCTCTTAGATTCTGATGAAATTGCTAAGACTCTTACCTGGACATAACTGCTGCTCTTGGATTTGTCAGACATTGGTGTTGTGCTCTTTTGGTACCCAAGGCAAGCTCATCCTCTTGATTTAGTTTTTGTTTCACTACCATTCAGCGTCAATCAGTCTAGCAACCTTAGCAGGAGATTTCCATGAGGACAGTTAGCTCTGTTGCTGACCACAGGCTTTGACTTTCCAGAGTCAAACTATAAAACAATGCTTTACAGTTTGTCACTCCTGTCTTCACCAACTCTATTAACAGGCCTTAAAACTTCACCCCCCGCCCCCCTACACTCCTGCAAAGTGCCCGGAATCTTTCCCACATTTTCTTGAACATGTGCATTAAGATTGTGAACTGTCAGCACACAGGGTCAGAACTTTCGATAACATAACCAGTCCACCAAATTCCCAGAGAATTAGGAATCTATTTTAACATCAGCCTCAAGTTCCCTTTTTTGTGTCCTCAGGGAGAAATATGCACAAATTCATTCTATTTGTGTTGTGGAATGAGTCAGAGGGCAAAGCAGTAATTTGACACAAGTGACCAAATTCTCAAGTATTAAACTCAAAAACCCTCAGTAGACCTAGTAAATGAATGAATTTCTCTAGCTGCTCAATTTTGCTAAGTGTGTATTTTTATGGACTTAGCCACATAGACTTATTAGCTTTACAATAATACAATATGGATAGAGGTCTGGATATTGTCTGTATGTCTCCTGAAGGGGCCCAATGAAAAGACCATGTCTGCTAGATAACCCTGGGTGTAAGTGTAGGTTGTGATTCTGAGAGTTAGCTGCTGACAGTTGTGGTGAATAAGAATGTTGTATAGTATTTTGTTTCCAGCAAAAATGTTTATGGTTGTATAAAAATCAAAGTAGCCCATGGTCATGTATTTTGGTTGAAAAGAAATGATTGAAAACCACTAGTTTAAGTAGCTCTGCATTTTTTGTGTTTAAGATTAACATTCAAATAGCTTTGTACCTGCATGAATTTGAATTGCTTGTCACTTTCTCAGAACTACATTCCTTTTATGTGAACTAAGTGATAGAGTGTGTGGTCCGAAAGTCATCTAAGAGAAGTTATAGTTCAATCTCCTCAAGTGACAGTCACACACCTAATAATGCACAAAACTGGGAATAAAATGAAAGGTTCTGGGTAAAAAGTTTTAAGAGACCTCGAAAGGATGTTATTGTTCTGATATTCACAAATGTAGGCAAAAATCACACCTCTGTGGATTAAACTGTTGCTAGGAGAAACATGATTGCATGTAAAGGATACATAAAAGCTATGAAACACTATTGAATGAAGGTCATCATTGCATCTTTTACTACAAATCTTTATTGTGCATCTATAATATTCTAAGTCAGACACTGACACTGTTCTTAGTCAGTTAGATGTATCAGCAAACAAGTCAAAGTCCATGAATTATAACATATATTCTAGCTCTAAGCAGGCAATATATAATAGATTTTTAATAGAAGGTCAGGAGGTAACTGATGATGCTTTGATATAAACTAAAGCAAGGTAACTGTATAGAGTTGCTGCTATTTTGCATAGTATGGTCAGGGAAGGCCTCTCTGAGGAGGTGACATTTGATAGGAGCCCTAAGAAATGAAAGGGAGTGAGCCATGTAGGGATATGAAAGGGGGTAAAGAAATGAATGTGGAGTGTTCAGCATACAAATATTATTCATAGACAGGGATTTGAATGAGATCATCTAGAGCAGGAGTGGGGAATGTCCAGCTCACGGGCCACGTAAGACCCATGAAATCAATACCAGCTAACATCACACATCTCACCAAATTATAGCAGCCTAATTTTTAAGCTGATAATTTTGTATGGCCCTCAAAAGATGTTATAAATATCCAAATGGCCCTTGGCAGAAAGAAGGTTCCCCATCCCTGAACTACAGAGAGAATGTTGAGCGAAACTAGATAAACAAGAGAAGAGAGGCATTCCCAAATCACTCCAGCATTTAGAGGACTCTGAGAGAAGAAGAGCCAGCAATGGAGACCAAGAAAAAGCAATGAGTCAGATGGAAGGAAAACCTGGAGTAAGTGATGTCCCTGAAGCCAAGTGACTATCCATACAGAAACACACATTATAATTAAGTCCCCACCTTCCCTATATTACCAAACAGGTTCCACTTGGACGAAAGACCTAAATATGAAAAGCAGAACTTCAAAAGTGTTTGAAGGAAGTATATACAAATATTTTTAAGACCTCAGTCAAGACTGATCACAGAAGTACTGCTTACAACAGCAAAAAAAAAAAAAAAGACCTCCTCACTCTGTCTGAAAATCATATCCTCTGGTGAAAATTAAAAAAAAAAAAGAAAGAAAGAAAGAACATTAATGTCATTAACATGAGAATAGATAAATACAGTCAAACCTCAGTTCTCCCCCAAGTTGTTCATCAGAACTTCAGTTTTTGACCTGACAACCCTTTCATGCTGATACCTCAGTATGACAAAAATTGTTTTTCAAGCAACAAAGGAGAGGATGCTTTTGTTGCTGGCAAAATCTATGCTTAGCACAATTTTAAAATGTAGAGTCCATCAGGAGTGCTAACGTTGCTACGGGTGTGAAAGTACTCACGTAACAATCACAGGCAATTGAAGAGGTAGAAAAACTTGTTGATTTGGATAAACAAAAAGCAGCTAGCTGGTGATAGCATTTTGGAGGCAGTGATGTGTGAAAAGGCGAAGATGCTGCATGCTGACCTGAAAGACACCCCTGGAACCAGTGCAGACAGTGATTTGTTTAAGACTAGTAGGAGTGGCGCAATAAATTTAAGAAAATACGTGTTTGTTTATAGATTAGACATGACTATATATAAGAAAGGTTGAAACAGGAAATCATTTGTGGGTATGGAATGGATTAATTCGATTTAAATGATTTCTAATGGGAAAAAATGATTTGGTTTTCTAACAAATCATTTCTCGAACAGCCTTCCGGAACAAATTAAGTTCAAGAACCAAGGTTTCGCCCTGGACAGCTTGGCTCAATGGTTAGAGCTTCGGCCTGCAGACCAGAAAGTCCTGGGTTCGGTTCCCGCTAGGGACACGTATCTTGGTTGCAGTTCATCCCTGACCCTGGTTGGGGTCATATGGGTGGCAACCAGTTGGTGTGTCTCTCTCACATCAATGTTTCTCTCTCTCTTCCTTCCTCTCTCCCTTTCCCTCTGTCTGAAAATAAATGCAAAAAAGGTCCTCTGGTGAGGATAAAAAAGAACCAAGGTTTCACTGCAAATTGTGATAGATAGATAAATAAATTAAAAAGACAAATAAATTGTGATATAGTCATTGTGGTAGCCAACCTCCAAGATGGCCACTGGTACCAAGTTCTGGTATTCACATGCTTTGTGTAGTCCCCTCCCACACCGAATAGGGCTGAACAGTGTAACCAATAGGACAAAATAGAAATGGTGATAGGTAACCTCCAAGACTAGGTCATAGAAGTCATTGTGACTTCTGCCTTGCTCTCTTGGATCACTCTTTCTGGAGGAAGCCAGCTGCTGTGTTGTAAGTATACTTAAGCAGCCCTATGAGGATATTACCTTAAACAAATAATTCTATATTCTCCAAATCAGTTTTGGTACACTGGAAACATTTTGGTAGTTTTATGTATTTTATTTTTTAAATATGTTTTTATTGATTTTTTTAGAAAGAACGGAAGGGAGAGAGTGATAAAACCATCAATGTGAGACAGAATCATCGAATGGCTACCTCCTTGAACGCCCTTTACTGGGGTTCAATCCCACAACCCAGGCATGTGCCCTGACTGGGAATCAAACCAGGACCTCTCAGTCCTTGGAGCATTGCTCAATCCACTGACCCACACTGGCTGGGCAGTTTTATGGTATTTTAAAAGGGTTGTCTTATAGTTCTCATAATTGGATCCTCTATCTCTGTTGCCTCAAATTCGTCTAACTAGAATCTGTTCCAGTGTCCTAAAATGAAACAAGGTCAGTCCATGTGAAATTTTTGTTTTAAACATTTCAAAGTTTCTATTCTTGTTCTGTTGGTAGGGGCTTGAAATGTGGGGACCTGTGGGCTGGGTTTATGTTTGTGTGTGCGTCTATATTTTCTTGTTCATGTCAGAGGTCAGACACTATAGCATTTTTCTGCCTCTGAGTCAGAGAGAAGAAAGAAAAATATGACATGAGTTTGGCCCCAGCTGCCTTCACTGAGGGACAGGTCATTTCTTGGCCCCAAAGTGTGTCTGATCATGTTCCCTCAAGGTGTTTTCTAGTTGTGCCTTTTTTGAAATAGGGAAGAGATAACCATGGAAGGGGTAATGATGTTTTTAGACAGAGAGATATGGGAGCAGAATTCCCAGAGGAAAACCTGGACTGGACACCTTTGCTGAAGCTGGCTCACAGCAGGGCAAAAGCACTCCTATGTGAATTCAGGTTAATTGTTGCTAAAATTATACTGGATTTTCTTTTCTTTTTATTGTCATAAGAAAAAAAGCCAAGAAATTCTGCAATTAATTTTTAATGAATAAAAATACAATGTGTCAAAAAGGAAGTATTTAACACTTGTCCTCAGCAAGCCCCATGACAGCCAGTTTTCTTCACTATCAGACTCAAGGCCTGCTCAGTTTCTGAGCCATTATTTATGAGGGCAGGAGCACATCAATATACCTTTCTACACTTCCAACACCATCACTACTAGATTGAGTCAAGAATTTGTTGCTATGTAAAAGCCTAGTATCTCCTGAATGATGTACAAGCCCTGTTATAACCCGAATTGTGTCCCCTCAAAATTCATGTGTTGAAGCTTTAACCCTTAGTAGTTCCAACTGTGACTGTACTTGGAGAAAGGGCTTTTAAAGAGGTAATTAAGATTAAATAATTCCCTTATAATAAGCAATAGATGTGCTCTAAATAGACAGATTACCTGTCAACATCTGGATGGTTCCCCAACGCTAGGTGCTCTGAGACCCTGTTTTGTCTCTTTCTCTATCAGCCTGGGCTGCTGACATTTCTACATGCTTTGGAGCCTAATCCACTGAGGTTACAAATGGAGATGCTTGAAGGCTTTGCTCAGAGAATGAGTTCTCCATGAAGGATACAAAGAAGTTAAGGATTGTGGTTCTGGTTTGATTATAACAGGACTAAACATAATACCAGAAATGAGAAAACAAAGCTGAATGTATTGTTTACTATGTAGTCAGGGGGAGTTATGCTAGTTGGGCTCAGTCTCTCAAGGAGAAAACTGTATTAATTTATAAAAGGTTTTGGGAGCATGGGGTTTGGGGATTGAAAGACTGTCAGAGGCATAAGGGGTTTAACATCTCTGTAGAGTTATGGCTGCTAGCTGAGCTATTGTTGATTGGTTGGCACTCAGAAGTGTGTTTAGTAAAGTGAGTCAATATCTGATTGGTTAGCTTGTACAAGTGTGTTCATTGAGGCAAGTTGTCATTGATCAATTTAACAGATGTAAAACTGGTTCTGGTGGCAAGTTGTTACCATGGCTACAGAAGACTCAGTCCCCCCCCCACCCCCAGGTTAATGCGAACTTTTAAATTCTCATGTATAATATGTGTAGCTGTCTCTCTAGTCATTACATATCTGCCTTCTCCTCCATGGCAAAGACTGCAAATTGCCTACCTGTTATTCATTCTCCCCTTCCTCCTTACTAACAGAATCCTGTTTTTGTTAAGGGTTGCAATGTTCCCAAAAACTGCATTTCCCACACAACCTTGAATATAGGTTGACCATGTGACACAGTCCTAACAAATTAAATATGTGCAGAATCACTGGGTGCTGCCTCTGGGAAAACTCTTCCAAAGTTGTGCAGTCACTGGACATGCCCCTTTTCTTCCTGCTCAGAAGGGGATCACAATGTCTGTGGCGGGCAGGAACCATGTTGTAATGAAATCCATACCTTAATGATGGCAGATAGAGAGAAAGAGAATATGGTGGAGCTATCATTTCATCTCTGGACTGTTTGCCTCCTGACTTGTAGCTATGCAAGAAAAAACAAACCTCGGACTTCCAGTCAAGATGGCGGTGTAGGGAAACGTAGTATCGCGTTCTCCCACAACCACATCCAAGTTACAACAAAACTACAGAACAACCATCATCCAAAACCGCCTGAAATCAAGCTGAATGGAAGTCCTACAACTACGCAATTAAAAAAAAAAAAAGCAGCTACATCCAGACCGGTAGGAGGGGCGGCAGCACGAGGGGTGGCGGTGGCGGCAGCGGCAGCGGCCCAGTGGCGGTGCTGCAGCGCGACGGGCTGGTCCCACACCCAAGTATGGCAGATAAAAATCAGGAGGCTCCCGTGGCTGGGAAGGTCCTTCCTGAGGACTGAGGGGTCCCCGTCCCACACCAGGTGCCCCGCTCAGGTTTCCAGTGCCAGGAAGAGAAGTCCCCATAACTTCTGGCTGGAAAAACCAGCAGAAACTGAGGCTCAGGGAAGCTGACCTGGCTGGAGCCACAGGCAGCTCCCTAAAGGGCCCGCGCACGGACTTATCGGACTCTCTCCCTCTAAGCTCGGAGGGGAGGCAGCTCGAGGGGCACCAGAGAAATACAGGGAAGAACTGAGCTGTTTGGCACTGGAGCGAGGGCTGGAGAGGGGGCTTTCTCGGGGACAAACGTGCTGTCAGAGGCCTTTGTTCCTTTGGTGAGCCCTTCCCTGGGGCGGCAGACAGCCACCATATCTGGGACTCCAGCAACCTGGCTCACACTGGTAGCCCCGCCCTGCTGACTCCCTGAGGCCCCGCCCCACCCAACTTTCAAGCCCACCCAAGCTGTTGCTACTTGCCTAACCATAGGATTGGCCTGTCTTGGATCCTGCTTCAGGTTTTTCCTAAATTCTTTCAAATGAGCAGCATCGGGTCTCAGTGAGCTCCATACCTCTCATTAAGTAATACACAGAAACAAACACAGGGAGGCAGCCAAAATGAGGATACAAAGAAACAGGTCCCAAATGAAAGAACAGAACAAAACCCCAAGAAAAGAACTAAGCGAAATGGAGATAAGCAACCTAACAGATGCTGAGTTCAAAATACTGCTTATAAGGATGCTCAATGAACTCAGTGAGGGCCTCAAGAGCATAAAAAAGTACCAGTCAGAAATGATCGCTGCACAGTTAGAAATGAAGGAGGCTTTAACTGAAATAAAGAATAATTTACATAGCTTCAATAATAGAGTACGTAAATCCAAGGAGCAACCCATCGATTTGGAATATAAGGAAGCAAAAAACACCCAACCAGAACAGCAAAAAGAAAAAAGAATCCAAAAAAATGAGGATAGTGTAAGGAGCCTCTGGGACAACTTCAAGCGCGCCAACATTCGCATCTTGGGGGTGCCGGAAGGAGAAGAGCGAGAACAAGAAATCGAAAACCTGTTTGAAACAATAATGGCAGAAAACTTTCCTAACTTGGTGAAGGAAACAAGTCCAGGAAGACATACAAGTCCAGGAAGCACAGAGGGTCCCAAACAAGATGAACCCCAAGAGGCCCACACCAAGACACATCATCATCAAAATGCAAAAGGTTCAAGACAAAGAGAGAATCTTAAAAGCAGCAAGAGAACGGCAGCTAGTTACCTACAAGGGAGTTCCCATTAGGCTGTCAGCTGATTTCTCAAAAGAAACTTTGCAGGCCAGAAGGGAGTGGCAAGAAATATTCAGAGTGATGAAAACCAAGAACCTACAACCAAAATTACTCTATCCTGCAAAGCTGTCATTTAGAATCGATGGACATATAAAAACTTTCCCAGACAAGAAAAAGTTAAAGGAGTTCATCACTACCAAACCGGTATTATATGAAATATAGAAGGGTCTTTTTAAAGAAAAAGATAAAATGTATGAACAAACAAAATGGCAATGAATACATATCTATCAACAATGGAATCTACAAACAAAATGAACAGGAAGAACAGGAACATTCTCATAGATACAGAGAACATTTTGTTGGTTGCCAGTTGGGAAAGGGGTTGGGGGAATGGATGAAAAAGGTGAAGGGATTAAGAAGCACAAATTCATTGCTAGACTGACAAACCTCAAAGGGAAAGGGGTTGGGGGGGTGGGAAGAAATAAACCAAAGAACTTATATGCATAACCAATGGACACGGACAATAGTTTGGGAAAAGGTGGGAGGGGGGTGGGAGTGGGGAGGAGGGGGTCAATGGGGGAAAAATGTGGAACATCTGTAATACATTTTACATCCAACAATAAAGATGTGGAAAAATAAAAAATAAATAAAATGAAAAAAATAAATAAATAAATAAATAAATAAATAAAAAACAAAAAAAAAAGAAAAAACAAACCTCCCTCTATTTGGTACAGCTACTGTAAGTGGAGTTTCTGTTATGTATAAGCAAATCTAGTTCCCATTGATAAGCCTGTACTTCTGTTTTTCTTATCTGTTCACCTCACAGTTGGATCAGTGGGTCTCATGTGTCTTCATTGCACAACAGGGTGCTCAGCACACCATACGGCACACTCAATTTATATTTGCTGAGTGTAATTCCCAGATGAGGTTTTATGTGCCTCCTCATATAAGGTGATAAGAAGTACAAAACATCATCTACATAATTTTGCCAAAATTATTGAATCTGAATTTAATCATGAAGAAACTGTCACATAAATTCGTCGTGGAAGACAATCTACAACTCATCTGAAACCTTCCCAAAAGTTCCATGTGACCAAAAAAACGGTGAGGGCAGGTGGATTACTCTAGATTAAAAGAGACTGAATAAACAACGACCAAATGTAATGTGTGAACTTCAACTGAATACTGGATCAAACAACAGAAGAAATCTACATCACCCAGCATACCCATACTTAGCAGCCAGAAATCCTGAAGACATCCACAGTGGCCTCTGTGGTATAGATAAGGCACTTCTCATGGAATAGATCCCCCACTCCGAACCCCACAGAGACCACTCAGATCAATAGAGAAACTGGGAGAGTTGTTTAACCCCCAAATACTCATGTAGCTGGAAAATAGAAATCCAGAGATTTCTTTACCATTCAAAGGATCGACACAGCCAGAGAGGCTTAGGCGAACTCCTAAATCTATCAGAGATGCTCCTGTGGAGAGTGACAGGGCTGTTGTAACCAACACGTTAATCCTGCTCCAAGCCTTGCGAGCCACCAGGGATGCTGCTGGGAGCTGAGAATCTGCACAGCTCACTAGGTGTGCAGCAAAACTCAGCCACTGCTGCCACTTGCCATAATGCAGCCAATGTGGTGCCAGTACGGAAAAGAGGGGCCATGCTATAGAACTTGAAAATGCACTGAAAGCATAACTAACGACTGCGAAATGACTTCTCACTGAGTGGGAAAGAAGCTGGAGCTCCTACCTGAGACCCATTCAAGACTAGATCCACTAGGGGGCGGCGGAGTACAGGGTTTAAGGGCATAGGCTCTGAGTCAGAGCCCAGATCTGTCCTGGCTTCTCCACTTTGCAGATAGGTGACCTAAGGCTAGTTACAATGCTTCTGAGCTTTAGTTCCCTCAACGGTAAAATGGAGACAAGAACACTATTTACAACAGATATTTGTTGTGGATAATACATGATATATTGGAAATACTCAATTACTATTAGCTATCATTATCATCCACTGAAATAACGTATTATTCACAGGAAGACCAGAGGGGAAGGCTGCCCCTGTACACGCATATGCACCTTGTGGGGGAGGGTGTGCAGCAGAGCAAACAAGGACAGAAGTACATTGGAACTCATGAAGCAAAGCCTGGAAAATGCTGCTCATAAAGGTGAGTTGAGGAATGAATCACTATGGGAACTTGAGGACCTGTGACACATCAGGCTAGGGGTCGCCCACCCACATTCTCCACCTGTAACCTTTGCTTAGTGCCTTTAAAATGTTTTTAAATTGTGGTAAAATATACATAATATATAATTCACCATCTTAACCATTTTAAGTGTACAGTTCAGTGGCATTATGTCCATTCACACTGTTGTGCAAACATCACCACCATCCATCCACAGAACATTTCATCTTGTAAAACTGAAACTCTGTACCCATTAAATAACTCCCCATTCTTTCCTCCTGCAGCCTCCAGCAACTACCATTCTACTTTCTGTCTCTATGAATTTGACTAGTCTAGGTATCTCTTTTAAGTGGAATTATGTAGAATTTGTCTTTTTGTGACTGGCTTTTTTCACTTATCATAATGTCCTTAAGGTTCATGCATATTGTAGCATGTGTCAGAATTTCCTTCCTTCTTAAAGCCAAACAATACTCCATCATATATATATTCTACATTTTATTTATCCTCTCATTTTTCAGCGGACACTTGTAACCCTTGTTTAGTTTCTTTTGAACCAGGTGGTCCATCAAGCATTTCTGGAAGAGGTTAAGCCACCAAGGAAACCAGTGGCTGACTCCTGGAATGAGGCAACATCTGCAACAGGGCAAGGGACTAAGAGAACAAGAAATGGTTTGCAGACAAGGGAGGAAAGAAAGTTCAGTCAGTATAGAGACTCACATGTGTATACAGTCCCTAAATGTCACTCACACGGTTAATGGCTTTGTGTAGTCCCCTTGACATTGACTCTCAGCTCCAAACCTACGCTTCGTTACTTGGCTTTGTGATGCTGGGCTGAGACCTTGCAAACCCTATGTTGGGCTCTATGAATTAGGGGTGCTACAGGAAGGCTGCAAGCCTGGAGGAAGGAGGGACTTGCAACCTCCTTTCTGTTTGTGGTTCCTCTGAGCAACACCCCAGCACGCCTCAGCTACAGGGGCTGTGCCTTCTTGCAGCAGCAGCTGAATTCTGTTTTCAGTTGTTCCCACCCTTGCAGAGACAGTTTCATTGATCCTGACCATCACCAGCCAGCTAGCAGCCCCACTCAGAGGTTTGGGTCCCACTCCCCTAAGTTGTAGGTTTCAGTAATTCCAGACACTTACCTTGTTTGCCCAGCCTGAGAGGTGGTAGCTATTTCCTCTGTGATATCTTGGAATTCTCTCTTAGCTTTCATGTAGTTAACAATTCTTTATATTTAGCTCTCTCTTTTCAAATTATTGCTGTGGTTTTTTTCACTTGAATGGATTCTAACTGATACATCATGACCCCCACCCCCACCCCAAACCACCATCTCAAGCCTTTAATGTTCTCCCAGGCAGCATGTTTAACCCCAGACCCCTCACTCTAGTAAGGATGACCTGGCTTCCAGTTTCATTCAGCAAATTAGAGCTACTAAAGGTGACCTCAAACATGCCTCTCACACCATACAATTTATAAAAATTTCTATGGCCAATTTTATTTTCTTCTCAGAGGATAAAGCATTTTCTTTGGGTGTGATTCCAAATCATCCATAGGTGCTTTTGAGCTCATCCCCACCCCCTGTCATGTCTTCTGGGACCATGCTCTGTTCCTTAACATATCTTCTCCCAATTTTTTTTTTTAATCCTCACTCAAGGACATTTTTTTGCATTTTTTATCTTCAGATAGAGCGGGAGGGAGAGACAGGGGAAGAGACAGAGAGAGAAACATCAATGTGAGAAAGACTATCGAGTGGTTGCCACCTACACGACCCCATCCGGGGCTGGGGACAAACTGCAATGGAGGTACAGAGGTACGTGCCCATAGCGGGAACCAAACCCAGGACTCTCTGGTCCGCAGGCCGACGCTCTAACTGCTGAGCCAAACCAGCCAGGGCTTTTCTCCCAATTTTTAACATGCTCTTTTCTACGTTCTCTGGGGAGCTGACTAAATATAGGTAAATGGATTGGTAGGGACATCTTTTACTCTCTTCTGTGAACTATATCCATATTTCCTCCATAGCACATTCATCCCCAAGTCTGAATTTCTAGGCCAGGTCTGCATTCCCAGCATCAAGCACAGTGCCGGCAGGAAGGAGGCAGGGAGTGACAATCAGTCATTTGCTGAATGGATAAGGCACTTAGAAGTCACTCTTTACCTGCTTGCTGAAGGAATCAATGAATGGGTGGGATTCTGTAGTTAGCAGAAATGTTATAGGATAGAAATCTGACCAGCACTAACTGCCTCAGCCGGGAAATCAAGGTCAACATAAGCAGTGATAAGTCAGGTTAGTAGTATGTACATTTGATATGATGTGATGAAAATGGCATTTTACCTCTGTGGTCTTCCAGCAATCCATAACCTCAATCATAACATGAGAAAAATGTCAGAAAAGTTCCGATAAAGGGATACCCTACAAAATCTACAGGATACCTAGCCAGTACCCCTCAAAGCTGTCAAGGTCATGGAAAACGAGGAAAGTGTGAGAAGCTGTCACAGCCAAGAGGAGCCGAGATACTTGGCAACTGTGTCTTGTGGCATCCAAGGTGCTATCCTGAAGCAGAAAGAAGACAGCAGGTAAAAACTAAGGAAATCTGACTTAACTATGGGCTTTAGTTAATAGTAATGGATCAGTATTAGTTTTTTAATTGACAAATATAGTAATATAATATATTGATAACGGGAAAAACTAGGGGTAGGGTTTATAAAAACTCTTTGTTCTATCTTCTCAATTTTTCTGTAAATTGAAAGTTTTCTAAAAAATAAAGTTTACTAAAAATATTTGGTTTTTAAAAAATGTAAATTCCTGAACCTCCATCAGAATCCCAGGTAACGAGCCTCATGATTCTGCAATTTAAACAAGCATCTTAGTAGTTTTGTGCATACTAAAGTCTTTAAAACAGTGTCTTGGAGAATCTGCCCAGAGACAGCGACTCCTTGCTTACTGTGGTTTGGAACCATGCCACTGTCTTGCACAACTCCGGAGTCACCATTGATACTGTGTTCAATTTGCAATGTTAATGGCACCCCATGAAGCTGTAGGGTGAGCCTTCCTGTGACATTATTTCAATTGGTCTACATATATCAGTATAAGCCAACATTTAACAGTTGGGAAATTCATTCATTCAAGTCCAAAGCTCTGGGCTGCATTTCTATATCCCCCAATACCTCAGGGTATTCCTGCATAGAACTTAGAAGTGGCTCAACTCTTCAGATGGGACCTGTGTTGACCAGTTCAACACATTTTCTACCACTTCGTATTATCCCTATACTCTAGGGGCTGCTCTGATGACTGTATTATTGACTTTTTTTTTTTTTTTTTTATCCTCACTTGAGGACATTTTTCCATTTTTTGTTCAGACAGAGTGGGAGGGAGGGAGAGGAAGAGAGAGAGAGAGAGAGAGAGAGAGAAATATCAATGTGAAAGGGACACATCGAGTGGCTGCCACCCGCACAACCCAACCAGGGCTGGGGACAAACTGCAACCGAGGTACGTGCCCCTAGCAGGAACCGAACCCAGGTCTCTCTGGACTGAAAGTGCTCTAACTGCTGAGCCAAATCAGCCAAGGCTGTATTGTTGACTTTTTATAGGAAAACAAAACCAGTTCTTTGTATCTGGGTCACTATCAAAAGTAGGAAAATGAAAGATTAATCAAGTGATCCTGTGTTTTTACAAACTGGGAGAGAACACATTTATTTGTGTGAGTGGGAGAATATTACCGTATGATTAACATGCCAGCTAAGAATGTTTGTTGATTGCTTACACTCAGCCTGCTTCCCTCGGGGATGGCCCACCTGAACCTCAGGGCAGTGAGAGGAGCTGCAGTAATAAACAGATCAAAGATGGATTCTGCCAGAAGGAGGAAGAAGAAAGGAAGGAGGGGGAAGGAGGGAGGATGAGTTGTCTCTCCCTGTGCTTCAGCATCCCTAGGAACACCATGAAAGGCATAGCTCAACCCCCCTGAGAATCAGGATCTGGCAGAACTAAGCCAAAACCTGCATGCCCATGTCCTTTATCAAACTGCATGATCACACTCTTCTGGTTCTTTATTTCTAGGTATTACTTTAGGAACAAACTGTCTCATGAGTGTTCTGGCACAAATAGACTCAATTTTGAGAACTGGTTTAGCCTCCTTGCCTATGTTCAGAGTGTAATTGCTAAAATGATAATAATAAAAGCAAGAACGCACTATGGGCAGGACTTGTTATTAGCATCTTTTGTTAAAAAATGAATTTACTAATTTAATGCTCAGAAGACCCCTGGAGGCAGGTATTATTATTATTACCTTCATTCCCTGTTTACGATGAGGAAATGAGGTAGAACAGAGCCGGAATTTGAAGCCAGGCTCCAGACTCTGAGCACTTGACCACTACACTACACTACCTGACTCTCCCAAGAAGTTGAACAGATGCCTAGAATTGTTTAATTCTTGCAATATATCAAGGTGCCATAAAAACCACAGAGGGCATAATTACCTATTTCTATTTTATGTACACAACACATTTGTGTTCACATTTTAAGGTGATAAGAAACATATAACATATTGTAATATTATATAAATAATTTCTTCTAAATAGAATTGTTGATATCGGCTCTGGCCTGTTCGTAATTGGCATGATGGGCTATTAGCTGGAATTGATATAAACTATTGGGGAAAAGGTTGTTCTGCTATAAATTTGCTTGAAATGATTTTTTTAATGATGCTTTTTATCTTAAAAATCTAGGTGGGTTGTTGTCCTTATCAATCCAACTCTCGGCTTTATTGGCAGATTGTGTTGGTGTCCCTTTTCCTTTCCATTAGGAAATCTGAAGTAAGAGATTCAACCTTGTCAGTTAGTATCACAAATATAGCATGATTGATAATGTTTAATACCTCTATTTATATAACACTTAAACTCCATGGTGTAAGAATAATATGGAAAATTGGAGAGTATTCAAAAAAAGAGTAAAAATATAAAAGGATTGAAAAGTTACAGAAATATTTAATCTGGAGACAAGAGACTGAAGATGTTTAAAAAACTCACTTCAAAGAGTATAACAAACCAGGAGGATATTAAACAGATGTTCTAGTAACTGGTAGAACAGGTTTGGTTAAGGATATTATACCAAGCAACTGCAAGGGAATAAAATAGGGGCATAAGCACCAGAGATCAGGGTTATAACCAACGAAGAGCATGTTTTTGTTGGAAAAATGATAGGAACACAAAGGCAGTGGTTTATTAAACACTACTCTGCTAGAGGGGACATATGGTCTCAGGGACTGTCCAATATCAGTGTCAGGATCCCACCACTACTGTGGGTGGTCCATCCTCCTTGGAGTCTGGCTCCTTCATGCAGGGTCCACCTGAGTCCCAGTCTGCTGGCCTGGCACGTGTGCACAGGGTAAAACTTCCTTGACCTGCACATTAGGATAGACTGCTATCAGCTGGTTCAGAAAACCCAGGTTATTATTCTTTCATATCTTTTTTGGCCATAGGTGGGGTGATCATTGCTGAATGATTTCCTTATAAATAAATACTCTAATCCCAGCAGGTGTAAACACATAAATAATTGCCAAATCAGAACAATCACCTCACTTTTTATTTATTTATTTTTAAATATGTTTTTACTGATTTTTTGAGCGAGAGAGAGAGAGAGAGGAAGGGTGAGGGAGAGAGAGAGAAACATCAATGCGAGAGAGAAACATTCATCAATTGCCTCCTGTATGCATCCCATCTAGGGATCGAACTCATAACCTAGGTATGTGCCCTGACCAGGAATTGAACTGGTGACCTTTCAGTGCATGGGATAATGCACAACCACCTGAGCCACACAAACCAGGACATCACCTAACTTTTTAACCAACTTCAGTTTTTATACATTTATCACTGAAATATCATAAAAGACAATGTTAAATCCCTCTGTTTATGCAGTTCTACCAGCATACTTTCTGAGACTATCCCAGAACATAATTTATTTTACAATGGTTTTGGAAATCCTTTGTCCTTACTTGGTAGAGTAGGGGAAGTGGAGGATGGGAAGGAAGAAGGAAGGTGGAGTTGTCTTGAAATGTACCTAGGATTTGTTTCAACCAGGTATGGTATGATGACAGACATGGAGACAACTGTCTTTGAAGAAAAGTTTATTATCTACCATTCCCAAGAGGAGGGATCAGGTCAGGCCACACAGGATCACATGGGGGAAGCACCAGGGTCAGTCAGGAGGCAGAAGTGAGGAGAGAGCATGGCCCAGAGCCTTTGTTGTGGTTTCTGCAGGATTGAATGAGCAAGGAAGTGTAGACAAATTTAAGCAAGTTAAGGATTAAACAGTTTGAATAATTTTCATGGGCTCTGAGCTATATGGGTGGTCTCTAGTTGTCTGGGACCTGGCCCTGAGCCATTCAGGGCAGAGAACTATTGCTTTGGTATCTGAGAGTTAGATAAAGGAGGCAGCTGGGGGCATGGGCCCTGGATTGGTTGCTTTGTATATGAAAGGCATGCAGTCTTTCCAGGCCCCAGTATTTCAGAGCACCAAAAGTATAGAAAACAAAACACATGACTAAGACAGGGGTCTCATGTTCCAAGTGTAGTCAGGCAGTCTACACACACAATCTGGGGAATGGTGCGACTGGCAACAGGGGCTGCCTGTCAGAGCACATGGTGATGAGACTGATCATAGAGCATGAGGGTAGTTGCAGGCATACTCTATTTGGAGAGGCAAGGAGATAGGAACCATCTGTCTGCAAGAGAGCTGCTGAATCTGGCATTTCCAGCAGGTTGTTGGTCCTTGGAAGGGGATGGGATGATCTATTACGGTTCTCCAGAGAAATAGAATCAGGAGAATATATGACTATATATCTATCTATATATTCATCTATCTCTCCATATCTATCTATCTATCTATCTATCTATCTATCTATCTATCTATCATCTATCTATCTATCTATCTATCTATCTATCTATCTATCTATCTATCTATTTTATGGAATTGGCTTATGTGATTTTGGAGGCTGGAAATCCAAAATCTGCAGGGAAGACCAGCAGGCTGTAGACTAGGGGAAAAGCTGATGTTGCAGTTTGATTTGAAGGCCATCTGCTGGCAGAATTTCCTCTTCTGTCAGCCTTTCTCTTAAGTCCTTCAACTGATTGGATGAGGGTCCTTCCCCCATTATGGAGGATTGTCTTTACCTTTGGGATGATTGGGATTCTTTAACAAAAATACCATAGACTGGCTGGCTTAAACAACAGAAGTATATATCTCATAGTTCTGAAGGCTGGGAGGTTGACAATCAAGGTACCAGCTAATTTGGTGTCTGGTGAGAGCCCTCTTCTTGGTTTGCAGATAGACACCTTGCTGTGTCCTTCTATTGTAAATAGAGAGATCATGTCTCTCATGTCTCTTCTTACTAATCCCATTCATGAGGGCTCTACCCTCATGACCTAATTACCTCCCAGTCTTCACCTCTAAACCCCATCACACTGGGGATTTGAGATTCAACATAGGAATCTGGAATGGGAACACAAACATTCAGTCCATAGCAGGAGTAATCTGCTTTACTCAATGTCAACTGATTTAAATGTTAACCTCATCTAAAAATTGCCTTCACAGCAACATCCAGATGTGTTTGACCAAGTATCTAGGTATGGTGGACTAGCCAAGTTGACATAAAATTTACCACCGCAGAGTGGAGTATAACAGCAAGAAAAAGAAGTCTAGGAGCACAAGGCATGCTCTACTCATTAATCAAAGGCATGAGGTAGACCCTGGATCTCCGGACAATCTAAAGTCCACCCAACTCAAAACTGGGGGAAGCAGCCAGTGTGGCTTGATGCTGCACTTCCTCACTCATCTCATTCAATATATAAACATATACTGAAGCCCTACTGTGAGCCAATCACTGTACCAAGACTCTGGAAAACAAAGATAAAAGACAGGCCCTGCTTGCAGTTGAGCGGAGGAGATAAGCAATTACTATGCAATGATCACGATGTAGTGTGATAAAAGAATACCCAAGGGCAGATGGAGCCCAAGGGCATGGCATCCAGCCCCCATCACAGAGCAGTGGACTGGAATCTCAAATTTCTCTTACCTAATGTCAGAATTGGTCCTAGTAACTGGGCCACAGGTTCATCTGCTGAGGAAGATTATGGTGAACTATGACTGTCGGGAAAGGTTGGTGCCAGGGTCTAGAGCCAGTCATGTGAGTTACTAACAGTTTCTCCTTATGCTGAACAGATTTGAAAACAACAGCCTTAACATTATTATTATTATTATTATTATTATTATTATTATTTTGGTACGTGCCCCTAGCGGGAACCGAACCTGGAACTCTCTGGTGCACAGGCTGATGCTCCAACTGCTGAGCCAAACCAGCCAGGCAACAACAGCCTTTTGGTTCATGATCTTATCATTGTACACGTGGCAGATAATATCACACATATTGTCACTTTTGGGACAAGAAGGTTGCTATAAAGTGGTTGGTGAGCTGTGGCCCTGTGGTTGCTGGGCAGAAGTAAAACCTTAGTATAGCTTTTCCCTAGGTAGAAGTTAAGGAGGAAAGGAGAAACAGATGAATGGCAGATGAAATAAGGCCTGAGGTGGGGGGTAGGATTAGGGTGAAGGGGGACAGTGGGGGGAAAAATGGGAGATATCTATAATACTTTCAACAATAAAGATAAATTTCAAAAAATAAATAAAAAAGATTACATGTCAAAAAAAGTAAAGGAAAATGACAAAATAATCCATCAGCTGGGAGAAAATATCTATAAATCATATTGCTGGTAAAGGACTTGTGACTAGGATATACATGTGGGACTCTCAAAACTCAACAGTGAGAAAACAACCTAATAAAAAACAAATAGATGCAAGATTTGAACAGCCATTTCACCAAAGATAATAGGTAATGGCTAATAAGCGCATGAAATAAACTTACCCATATCACAGATTCAGTCATTTTCTGCTTATTAAGAAAGCATATGTCCATATGAAGACATGATGAATATTCATAGCAGCATTATTTGTAATATCCAAAATATCCATCAACAGGTGATAAAAAAATGAATTAAAGAGAAAAGCTGAGTGTTACTTAGTGTTGCCATAAAAAGTACACAAACTCGTTGGCTTAAAACAACAGATATGTAGTGTCTCACAGTTCCGGAGACTAGCAGTCCAAAATCAAGGTGTCAGCAGGCTGTGCTCCTTGTGAAACCTGTAGGGGAGGATCCTTCCCTGCCTCTTCCAGCTTCAAGTGTTTGCTGGTCATCCACGGATTTCCCTGGCTTGCAGATGAAACACTTCACTCTCTGACTTCGTTGTCACACGGTGTTGTCCCTGTGTCTGCATCAGTCCCTTCTTATAAGAACATTGGTCATGTTGGACTTAGGTTCCATCTTACTTCATAATGACCTTATCTTAACTAATTATATCTATTTGAAAATAAGACTACAGTCTTAGGTGCTAGGGGCTAGGACTTTAATATACCTTTTTTGGGTACACAATTCAACTCATAACACTAAAAGAATTGAAGATGTAGGTAAAAGAGAATCCTGGGCTTAGTTTTCCCTAAAAACAGAAAATCTAAAATCAATAAGCAAAATCAAGTAGCATACAATGATTAGTCAGTTATTAATACTTTACTTTGTAATTTTTAGTTTATTTTCTAAGACATAGGAAATATTTTTTTTATTTTTTCACTAGATGCTGTGGTAATGACACTTTTCCTGTATATGCATATTTCAATTGCATTTCCATGAATTTACAATAATAAACAGTGCCAGTAGCTCAAATAAGAGTGATAAGGAAGTTCCTACACAATATTTTCATATTTATCTCATAAGGATAAAAACATGATCAAATGAGTGTTAACATGTTAACTAGACTTATTGTGGTAATCATTTTACAATGTATACAAATATTGAATCATTATTTTGTACACCTGGAGCTAATATAATGTTATATGTTAATTATACCTCAAGAAAGGATCAAATGAATATATTTTGTTTTAGAACATTATGATGAATACATGAATTCAAATCAATGTGTTACTGGTCGGCATGACCTGACCACAAAGAAACAGAAGCAAGATTAAGCATTTGAGCCAATAATGACCCTCACATCTCTGAGTAGATCTTAAAAGTAAGCCAGTGAGAGATAAGCTCCCAGTTCTGTTGAAACAACCTGAGAGGAAGTAGACCTGTGGGCATTGGCCTTGCTCTGATGGAGAGGAGGAGGCTGGGCAGTTCCATAAGAGGACATATCTTGGTCAAGGGATAAAATTAAGATGTTTGGCATAGCTCTGGCCAGTTTTGCTCAGTGGTTAAGCATCAGCCCATGGTCCAGAGACATCTGGGTTCGGTTCCTGCTAAGGGCATGTGCCTCGGTTGCAGTTTGTTCCTGGCTCCAGTTGGGATTGTGTGGGTGGTGACCACTCGATGTGTATCTCTCACATCAATGTTTCTCCCTCTCTCCCTCTCGCTCTATCTGAAGATGAATGCAAAAATGTTCTCTGGTGAGGATAAAAAAAAGATGTTTGGCATATCCTTTCTGTTTTGATGATGCCCGGAAATCCAGCTTGCACCTTGGCAAGGATCCAAGGCAGCTATGTCATGATCCAGGAGAAGTCACCTATGTAGCATTGATTGCTAGCCACATTCATCAAGAGGAGGAAGATGCTGGCTCCACAAAAATGTCCTGTCCTGGGACCAGGTGTAAGAGGACAGGAGAAATTGGCATTTTGGACTCACTTCCTTCTTTCCGCTTTTGGCTGGTGTCCCAACAATGGCCCTGTCACCAACCCTGGAGGTCACCTAACTCTTTGGAGGACAATTCTCATTCAACCATCCCTCTGCCTGAAGGCTTTCTCTGGATGTGGGATGCTTGGTCCACACATGCAGCAGTGTGAGGGTAGGAGGTGGTTATAACCCCCAGAAGCAACCCTCATCCAATGAGGGAAAGAAGTTGGTAGGCAGATAGCTCAGCTTCCTTGCCTACTGGTGAGATAGTTTTGAGGTGTGGTCTGCTAAGTCTCTTAGAGGGCTCCAGTAAGATTTAATTCTAGGTACTCACTCATTATTGACTACCCTCTTCCCTGTCTCACTTCCCTAGCTCCTCATCATCCTTCCTAGGATCACTTCTCAAATACAGAGATGGGATTTGCACCCAAATTTTTGTCATACGGTTGGCTTTGGGGGAACACAACTAATAGTATTATACCCAATATTGCCTCTTATGAAGCTTATTCAATTTGTTTAAACATTATGGAAGGGCTAGGAAATGAGGAATGTGTTATTGACACACTACAGAGGAAGGCTAGGAATCCATTCCATTTTCATTACTGCAGTGTACTGTGAGTAAGATTTTATCTGCTGGATCAAAATTACTCTCAGGAAATAAAAATGAATGGGAATGAAATAATTATATATGTGTACCATTATAAATATTCTAAGCAATGGTCAGTGTTATGGAATATATGTGGCCATATTGCATTAATGAAAAGCTGCTGTGTCTTCTATTTATGTCATATGCCTAAAAACAATGTATAAGAAAATGCCTATACCTCTGATACATAATTCTGAAGATTACTTAAGATTGCATTGTCTTTGTTCTCATTAGGCTATTCAAAATTCAATTACAGTTTGTCAAATGTATGCATGACGTAAATGGCGTGTATCTCATCTAATGGTTTTCAATCCTAGGAGACCCAATTCTCCTTTTTATAACAAATATTCTTTAATTCTGCCTTCAATATTCTAAATGAAACTCAAGAGCTATACATAATTGAAATAATCAAAATAAAACCCTTACTTTGGTATAAAGAAACAAAGAAAATAAATTTATCTTAAAATAATACAATTTTTGATCTGTAGGTATTTGGACTACACTAGGAGGTAATGCTTGCATCTACCTATACATATATATTTAGTTTATATATAAGAGAAGTAAGAAGATCAGAAGTGATGTATAGAAGTGACACAGGATGTATAGAAAAACGAAAGAGCAGAATACAAACTAGTATAGGATGAGCGTGGGCATGAGTGGTACCAACATACCAGACATGTTTATATGTAACATAAGAAAGAGAAGTAACCTTAAGTCACCTTTGAGAAAGAGCAGATGGTCAGGGTGAAGAAGATGAGGAAGTGTGTTTATCTGATAAATATGACAGGCTCTAGATCAGTGGTTTAAAAACATTGCCCCATGTTTTAATGTGGTAGTGATAAAGTTGGACAGAAAACTGTCTTCTGTTCTGAAATCCCACCACATATTAGGGTATATGTTCCATCTCTAGAACATAGACACTGGAGACCACATTCTTTGGTATGTGATGGGAAACAGAGATGAATCAGAAAGGAAAAAAAAGCTCTAGAGAAATGATGTGGTGGACTTCTAAGGTGGGTACTAGAGGAAGACTGAACAGCAACAACAAACAAACCAACCCCATCACTTCTCTTAAAATCTCCCAAACCATGATTTCCATGTGTAATTTTCTCAGCATGATTTTCTTAGTGTGCTATGAAAACCAGAGGCAGGGTAGTGCAGGCGATACTGTCAGCGTCTTGCCCTATCCCAAGTTGGGGGTATACTTCCCAACTGCAGCTCTTTGCCTGTGGGCTTGCCCTGCCCCCAGAGCCTCTGCCCACTCACATGGGGGGCTGAAAGTGATGGGAAATTGCACTGCTTTGGGATAGTCCTTAATAGTTCTATTGGGATGCAGTGGGTGAATACCTCTGCTGCCTTGCCCTCTGGTGGGATGACTCGAGCACTGGCTCGTTACTCACAGTGCTAATTTGTTTGACAATTCATCTTTCCTGTCTTCCATCTTTCCTTTCACTGTCTCACTTCCCCATTCTCACATTGGTCTTTCTTAGGACTACTCCCAGAAAACTTGAAACTTTGGCTTAGAGTTTGCTTTTGGGGAGACCCAAACTAAACCATATGATGATGATCTAAAATATTTTTTAAATTTTGATTGATGAGATTTAATGAGGTTCTGATTCTGATAAAATAATTCTCAAATGTTCTGTTACATTTTGTTGGTTTTGCAAGAATTGTTTCACTGCACTGAAATCCTTTCTACCTAAATTCACTGAAATTCTTTCTACCTAAATATGCAGTTGGAAATACTATAATAAATAATGTAGTTCCCATGTTACAAAAGGACAAATAAAAGCCTTAGCTGAATTTAAAACTTTTTGTAATTAGATTAAATCATAATTTTTGTCCCCCAAATCATGTTTAATCCCAATTAACATTACCTGCAAGCATGGGCTAATAAGTTACAGAATTTTCAAGTGTATTACTCACCAATTCTGATATTATAAACCCACATTTATTATAAATGATCTTCAGATATAATCTTTGTATGTTTTTAAATAGCATCAAAATTAGCAATAAAGTTCAAAACCAGTAATTTACACCTAGTTGTATCTGCTACAGATAAAAGAACTGTGAAAATTCTGGGCAAGGCTTTTTTTTTTTTGCATCCATCTTCAGATAGAGCAGGAGGGAGAGAGGGAGGAAGAGAGAGAGAGAAACATCGATGTGAGAGAGACACATCAAGTGGCTGCCACCCACACAACCCAAACAGGGCCAGGAACAAACTGCAACCGAGGTACATGCCCTTAGTGGGAACTGAACCCAGGCCTCTCCGGCCCGTGGGCCGACGCTCTAACTGCTGAGCCAAATTGGTCAGGGTGAGAAAGCTCTTAAAATGATGTAAATTTGTTGAAAATTCTCATGATAATCCTTCTTTAATAATATCAATCTCATTTGTTTGCAACTTAAGGACTTCATTTAACATTTCTAATACATATGCAATATGTGTCAAATTACTTCATAATATTTTGATATCACTATTTACTTTTTTATTGATAGAAATAAATATTGCATGTTAGTATTAAAGAATACCTGAAATATTTTAAAACTTTTTCCTTTGGAATGCTATTTAACTTCCATATTGGTTAAAGCACACTCCTTTTAAAGTAGCTGCAAAGATGCCTGGCCCGTGTGGCTCAGCAGTTGAGCATTGACCAAGAGGTCGGCAGTTCAATTCCTAGTCAGGGCACATGCTTAGGTTGTGGGCCAAACCCCCAGTGGGGAGCATGCAGGAGGTGACAAAGGACACTTTGGTTGTTTCCATTTCTTGGCCACTATGAATAATGCTGCAAACATCTCTCTTATTGATGTTTCTCTCTCCCTCTCCCTTCTTCTCTCTCTAAAAAAAATAAATAAAAACAAGAATTTTAAAGTAACTGCAAAGATTACAAAATGACCTTTTATTCAAGGCATAAATTTTAATTTTATTACTAGCACTGACAGCATTCATTGATTTGTGGGTCTTCCACTAAATATTTGTGGTGACTGAGGGTGTTAATGAATAATTCAATGACTTACAAACATGGCTGTTGTTACCCTTAAGTTGTTTATAAACCCATGTTACTAGCTGACCATGGCTGCTACTCCATTTGTTGCATGATGATACTGAAAAAGTTTTCCTGTAAAATTATTTTAATAATTTCACAACTCTTAGTTTCCATTGTCTGTACATATGGAAATCAATTTTCTGCAACCGAGGTACATGCCCTTAGTGGGAACTGAACCCAGGCCTCTCCGGCCCGTGGGCCAACGCTCCAACTGCTGAGCCAAACTGGTCAGGGCGAGAAAGCCCTGTTTTTATTCCCATAAATATTACATTTGTGTTCAGCAAAGCTTTTGCATTCACTTGCAACAAACATTCTCCTGACTGTAGATCATTTCATAGCCTATATTCTACCTCCTTGGATTTCTCATACAATGTTATTGCTCAACAGAGTAGAATAAATCATTTAACTCTCTTACACTCATAATAGTAACCTCTTTTATAGCTGGTAAAATTAATTTTCTCTTCTATTGTTTGGGTTACCACAGATTGCTATCATTTGTGCTATTCTTTAAGAAATGATACCTTATGTCCTTCAGATTAGATTTAAAAGAAACATTTCGGGGATAGTACTATGATTTTCAAAGTTTCCTTTAATTTCTGAAGTTTCCATCTTTTCTAACTCTGCATCTTTTAAAAAAATGAAATATTCACTTAATCTAGATGAATTTTAAAAAACTATGTTGTCAGTTTGGACACTTTCAAATATTCAACTAAATATTCTCAACATTTAAAAAATTTTATCAAATTTATTGGGCTGGCATTAGTTAATAAAATTATACAGGTTTCAAGTGTACAATCCTATTATACATCATCTGTATGTTGCATTGTGTGTTCACCACTGTAAGATGGTCTCTCATTCTAATTTTGATTTGCATTTCTCTAATAACTAGTAAAGTTGAGTATCTTTTCATATACGTTTTGGCTACTTGTATATCTTCTTGGGAGAGGTGTTGGTTCAGGTCCTCTGACCATTTTTCAATTGGATTGTTTGTTTTTGTTGCTCAACACCTTTTCTTTACATAGTATTTAAAAAATTGCTGTTTTTGCTCAGTGGTTAGAGAGCATTGGCCTGCAGTCCTGAGAGACCCAGGTTCGGTTCCCGCTAAGGGCATGTAACTTGGTTGCAGTTTGTCCCCAGCCCTGGTTGGGTCGTGTGGGTGGCAACCACTCGATGTGTCCCTTTCACGTTGATGTTTCTCTCTCTCTCTCTTCCTCTCTCTCCCTCCCACTCTATCTGAACAAAAAAATGGAAAAAATGTCCTTGGGTAAGGATAAAAAAATAAATAAATAAGGGCAACATTAGTACATTTTTGTGAAAGGTATAGAATCACTAAGAATACACCAGCCACAATGTAAACTGATAGTGGGGACTCAGACAGAATGAGCAGTGTTAATATAGATGGTATGGTTTTTTGAATTATTGATTAAGTTCCAAATGACAACCAAAACAGTATAACAGTTGTATTCTTGGAAAATTCAGCATGAATTAAAACTCTGCAAAGCACACATGTTTGCATCTAAAATGGAAATGGTTTTGGACTCAAATATAAACAGGCTATTACCTACATAAGAAACATGAGGTGGGAGACTCAACAGTTGGTTAGAAAAGAAAATACTTCCATTTTTTGGAAAGGCAACCCACTGTATGGGAGAACATTATTGTCAATGATGTATCAGATAAGGGGTTAATTTCCAATATATATAGAGTGCTTATACAACTCCACAAAAGGAAGACAAAGAACCCAATTAAAAAATGGGCAGAGGAGCTGAATAGACACCTCTCCAAACAGGACATACAAATGGCCAAGAGACATATGAAGAAATGCTCAACATCACTAATCATCAGAGAGATGCAAATTAAAACAACAATGAGGTATCACCTCACACTTGTCAGAATGGCCGCCATCAACAAATCATCAAACAACAAGTGTTGGCGAGGGTGTGGAGAAAAGGGGACTCTAGTGCACTGCTGGTGGGACTGCAGACTGGTGCAGCCGCTATGGAAAACAATATGGTGCTACCTCAAAAAATTAAAAATTGAACTTCCATTTGACCCAGTGATCCCACTGCTGGGAATATATCCTAAGAAGCCTGAAACACCAATCAGGAAGAATATATGTACCCCCATGTTCATAGCAGCACTATTTACAATAGCTAAGATCTGGAAACAGCCTAAGTGTCCACCAGTAGACGAATGGATAAAAAAGCTGTGGTACATATACACAATGGAGTACTATGCAGCGGTAAGAAAGAAAGATCTCTTATCCTTTGAGACGACATGGAGGGACCTGGAAAGTATTATCCTAAGTGAAAGAAGCCAAGCAGAAAAAGACAAATAGCACATGATCTCACTTATATACGGAATATAATGAACATAACAGTCTGAGGAATACAGTAGACCCAGACACATGGAAGTAGGGCACAGACTGACATCCCTCAGAAGAGGGGATGGGGGGTGGGGGGGTGGGAAGAGATAAACCACAGAACTTATATGCATGTATGCATGACCAATGGACATGGACAACTAAGCCGGGGACAGGGTGGAGGGGGGGTGGGGTGGGGGGTGCCAATGGGGTAAAAAGGTAAAATTTCTGTAACAAAAAAATAAATAAAAATTCATATATATATATAAAAAAAATACTTCCATTTTTGAAAAAGGGTTGTGTCTGGCATCCCTGGACCCCATGTGGTATCCCCCAATTCACTGTGACAACCTAAACCACTGAAGAATTTTCAAAATGCCCCCTGATCAGTATTATGAATGCTATTGAATCATTAAAAAGATGCAACTACACTTTTAAAAGCTTCCGAACCTACTTTCTCATAAATATTCATTTCATAGATATTATATGCTGAAAGTATATTTGAAGCAGTAAGAAAGCTATTTATCCAAGAATTGACCATCAACCCTAGTCATTATCTATTGATTCCTCTAAAATATTGTCGATAGCATTCCCAGGAATTTGAAAGGGGCTCCTCAGTCAGAATGTGGAAAAGGATATGGCCTGTAAGCTTTAGGCATAATAGCTGTCATCTGTTCAGAACTTGATACTTTGGAAGTTTGTGACTCTTTTTTTATTTTATTTTATTTTTTTCTTTATTGATTTTAGAGAGAGAGGAAAGGAGAGGGAGAGAGAGATAGAAACATCGATGAGAGAGAACATCGATTGGCCGCCTCTTGCATGCCCCACAGTGGGGATCAGGCCCACAACCTGGGCATGTGCCCTGACTGAGAATCGATCCAGAGACCTCTTGGTGCATGGGCCTATGCTCAACCACTGAGCCACACCGGCCAGGCGTGATTATTATTTTTTTGTTAGTGTTGACCCCGCTACTATTTAATAATGTTTAGGAAAAAATCTAGCCTATCTCTGCTATATGAAAGGAACACGGTGCTAAAGGAGGGGTAAAATATACAAGAAAGGTACTAGTCAAGATGTTGGCCAGCAACCTTCTTCCAGAACTCACCTGAAGATTTTTCCTTCTGGTGCCAAAACCTTAAAGATGCTATGTTTTATTTTATTAAAGGAAGACAATGTCTTCACACTAAGAGACTCAAAATGGGTTAGGATACATTTCTTAAGACACATCCCTTCAGGCTAAGGACTCACCCTTTTAAGCTACCATTATTACCCCAATGTAGAAAGCAGATTCAAAACACAGCAAGGCAAACGATGATCCTTAAATTAACAGAATTACTTCTCCATAATACAATCTAGAGAAAAGACAATGTGGAAATATAGGCAAGGACAATAGAAATGATATACACTAAGAGATCTGGGACTACATGATAAAGGTTGGATGAATTACACTAGTGTAAGGTTTCTCGACTTCTGCACTACTGACATATTGGGCAGGAGCATTCTTTATTGTGGGACGCTGCCCTGTGAACTGCAGGGTATTTGCAGCATTCCTGGCCTATGTCCATTAGATGCCAGTAGCAGCCCTTTCTCCCAAGACCAAAACTGACTTTAAATACTGGCATGCCCCCTGTGGGCAAAAACGTCTCCTGTTGAGAATCACTACACTAGTGCTTCTCAAACACTAATGTGCATACATATCAGTTGAGGGGCTTGTTAAATGCTGACTTAATAGGTCTGGGGTAGGGTCTGGCACTATCTAGTCCAAAGAAGATCCCAGGTGAAGCCCAAGCAGCCCATCCAAGGATAACATTTGCTTCTTGGAAGACAAATTTACAGCTTTCTACCAGTCAACACATACAGGTTCTCAGAGTACAGAGTAGAAGTACACTCAAGTATGGATCATTGAAAATATTGTCAAGCAGGGTCTGCATATCATATTACCATGCCTTTAGTTGTTAAGAATGTTAGCAAAATTTAACATAAATAAGTGAAAGGTTTGTGTGTTTTTTTTAACTTCGGAGCACTTTATGAACTATTATAGCTGTTCTCAAACCTTTTGGTCTTGGGATCCCTTTAATACCAAAATAGAGAACTGGAAGAGCTTTTGGGGACCGCCCAAGAGAGACTGAGCATGCGTAGAACACTCTAGGCGTCCCTCCAAGCAGAAGATAGCGGTCGCGATGGAATGTTCACGCCGGCATTCCCGAAGACTAGGGTACCCTCGGCGTGCTGGCGGAGGTGACCATGAGTGTGCCGCTCCCAAGAGTTACACCTTGGCCCCTCCCACACCATCCCATTCCTTTTTCAAAGGTCATCCGTCCCCTCGGAAAACCTGGAGAGGTGGATCCAATAGCGGTGGATGTACTTCCCTTCCCAAGCAGGAAGGGAGGCGGAGGACAGAGCGGTGCGCCTCCTAGGATGCGCATGCGCTTTTCACAGGCGGCCCCTGAGGTAGAATCCAGTTGCTGGATTCGCTGCCTCGTGGGGAGTGCGCCTGCGCGGTCGCAGTCTCTCCACCTCTGCTTCCCCTCCCCCTAGTGCCCCGCGGGGGCTCCGGGTCAGGCGGGACCATGTTCAGCAGCACCGGCTCCAGTGGGCTTTGTGAGTACCGGCCGCCGCCATCCTGGCTGTCCCCTACACGCCACCCTGCACACCTCCTTGAGGAGGCTGGAGGCAGCGGGGGCCCTCGCGGTTGCTGGAGGTGTGGGGGCCGATCCTCCATCCTGGCGCCCGCACCTTGGTGGTCCCTGCCCGTGGGAGGCAGCGGGCATCGCCCTCTCGTCATCTCGGGAAGGCGAGTGGCGACTTAGTCCCGCCTCCAGCCCCGGCCCCCCACCTATGAGCCCCAGGTGCAATGCTCAGGTGCTCTGGGGACTGCTCCGGCGGGGTGCCCTGGTGGTGCCCTGGCCCGGCCCCTGGCCCGGCCCCTTGCCCTCAGCAGTACGTGTGTCAGGCTGAAATGTGAGGCTGACCCGGCGGAGGCGATGCTGGAAGCTGCCCCCTTCCTTGTCAACCTTTGCTCCATTCATTTAGGCTAAAGAGACACAAACTGGCTCTCTCCCGGATGTAAACTCCAGCTTCTGGTCCAGGAGCTGACTTCTCAGTTTTACTTAGATTTCTGCCTTTCTCAGTCTCACTTAAGAGTTTTCAGACAAACAAAAACGGATTGAAGTACTTTTAAAATGGAAGGAAGTTAGGAAGTCGTGTGGCAGGAAAGCGTGGACCCTATGGCTGGATGTTGCTATGATTTTTTGAGTTTCAGCGATGGTCTGCAGACAGAGGGCGGAGAAGTATATATAGCCTTTTAAACAGTTTCTCACTGAAATTGTTTAATTAATTGAGTTTTGGTAACGCGGACTGTATGTTAACCACACAGCACCGAAATTAGGCACTGATACACCAACAAGTGAATTGTTTGAACAGCTGTAATTTTATAATTGCTTGTCACTGTTAGCACTTCATATCTTTATACATGTGAAGTTAATCTTGCCAGAGTACAGATGGAGTAGACATTTCCAAATATTAAGGGTCTGTTGTGAATGTTAAGAATCTTTTTTTTGAGAATACATGTCTTAATGGGAGAGTGAGTTAGTATCAGAGCCACAGGCATAATTTTAAATCTTCCTCACTTCTCAACTTCTCAGGTTTTGAAGTGGGCTTAATATTTATGATTCCCCCTTGTTTCATAATTCATTTTACTTATGGACTCTTTCAAGCATTGGCCTTAGATTACATTACAACTAAGTTCTAGCTAATAAATTTTCTCCAAAACATAAAGAACATTGTGACTGTTGAGGAAACAGAGTCAAGTGGGTGATCTAATTTTCCTGGTATTGTATAGTGAGTCATACACTGATAGATACAAAATTAATGGTAGAATTCTTCAATTTTAGTTCTTTCAGTATTTTGAGCTATCCTTCCTTGCTGACCAAAATACATATAAAAAATTAAAAAGGCAAATGAAGTCCATCACTATACAATACTGTATTAACCATTATATTGACCAATTTGATACATGGTGACTGTGGAGAAAGTAATACTTGATTATCTGTGGCACATGGTGGGTGAGTATTGAATTCTAGGAACCAAACTGCTGCCCAGGGAGAGGCCTAGGCCAAGGGCTCCTTAGCTATCTCGCCCTGTTTCTAAAATAAGTGTATCCACAGCGTAGATGTTGATGGGATGGCCATTCCTCAGAAGACCATGTCTTATGTATTTATTTAACAAACATTCTGGGCATCTACCATGGACCAAAAACTGGTAGGTGCTGGGAATGCAACACTGAACAAGTCTTGGTCCCATTGTTTATAGTGCTTAGGCAGTTTTTCCAGGAGTGGTCTTTTGGCAAGTCTGGAAGTGAGCAGTTAGCCTACTTTAAAGTTTTTCTTTGCAAGGCTACCCACTGAGAGGGAAGTGATTTCCTTTAGGTAAGAAGTGAGGCTCTCTGGTAAGTCACAGAGTTCTGATCCTGATTAAGTATCCCAAGAATAATCTGCCTACCTGTGCCGGCATGGGTAGTGAACAATATTCTCTTTTTGAGGGAAAAATTTCTGCCATTTCCTACCACCTGCCTACTTCCCACATTTTGTGACTAGAATGGTATTTTAGTGTTACATTTGCTCCCCCAGTTCATTTATTCATTCAACAAGTTGTTGCGTACTCACTGTTCATGTACAGAGGGTAAAGTGGTAAGCAAGATAAAGGAGACCAACATCAAATAGGTTAATAAATAATTAATGTGATTTCAGATAGTGATAAGTATCATGAAGAAAATAAGAGGGTAATGAGATATCATAACCTTACACCTGTTAGAATAGCTTTCATCAAAAGGACAAGAAATAACAAGTGTTGGAGAGGATGTAGAGAAAAGATAATCCTTGCACTGTTGGCAGGAATGTCAATTGGAGCAGTCACTGGAAAAACAATATGGAGATTTCTCAAAAAATTAAAGCTAGAATTACCATATGATTCAGCAATCCCACTTCTGGGAATTTTTCTGAAGAAAACAAAAACACTAACTCAAAAATATATATGCATGCCCATGTTCACTGCAGCTTTATTTACAATAGTCAAGGTATGGAAACAACCTAAATATCCATTAACTACAGGGATGGACCTCAAAGGCATTATGCTAAGTGAAATAAGTCAAACAGAGAACGACAAACACTATATGATCTCACTTATATGTAGAATTTTAAAAAACAAAACACACACACACACACACAGCTTGTAGGTACTGAGGACATATTGGTGGTTGCCAGAGGTTGTGGAATTGAGTAGGAGAAATGGGCGAAGGGGATCAAAGGTTCAAACGGCCTGTTATAAAATAAATAACTCATGGGGATGTAACGTACAGCATAGTAGCTCTAGTTAATGATGCTATATTACATATTTGAAAGTTGCTAAGAGAGTAGATCTTCAAAGTTCCCATTAGAAGAAAGTTTTTTGTAACTATGTAAGGTGATGGATGTTAATTAGACTTATAGCGGTGATCATTTCACAGTATATACAAATATGGAGTCATGTTATATACCTGAAACTAATATAATGTTATATGTCAATTATACCTTAATAAAAAAATTAAAATAAGGATTTTAGCTAAGAAGTAAAGACAGGTATTAACTAGGGAAGGGCAAACGTAAGAGAGGATACTTTTAAAAATGATTTTTATTTTCAGTCTAAAAGTAAAATTAATTACATTAAAGACAGTTTGGAAAATAGAGAAAAACTGCTGTTACCATTTCTATTCATTTTCTTCATCTTTTTTTTCTCCTACACATTTATGTTTGTGTTTTAAATGAACTGATGTTGTTATAAAATAAACATATGTTCATCAAAGAAAATTCTGAAATATGGAAAAGTAGTTGGAAGAATTAAAAATAGCTTTTATTGACATCTTGATGTTTATCTTCATACTTTTTCCAGTGCAAAAATGAATATCCAAATAAATAATTAAAAGTAAATTTATAGAACCTAAATATTGTTTGTAACTTTTAGGTCACACAACAGACTTCTAAAATGAGGAAACTGAGGCATTTAAAAGCTGTTGAGGAGCAGTACTAGAATTCGTACCCAGACTGGCTCCCTATTCTGTGTTCTAAACTAATTCACACTACTGCTTCTCAGACCCTCAAATGATAAGTTTATTTACATTTATCTCTCTTGAACTCTGGGATATTCATAGGCCAGTGATGAATGGAATAGCTCAGGTTAGCAGTGGGCTATTTCCCAATCTTTGAGAATTGCATGACTGTGTCCTGGAAGTTGCTTTTCATTACTCCCCTTGTGACTGCTGCAGCTGTTGACTCAGGTGCTCCACCACTTTCCTTCTGATGGCTTCTAACCACCAGTCTCCCTCTTTTCTTCCTAACTCAGAGCCAAGATACTGTTTTGCTTTCAGTAGAGATGTTTTATGTACCAATTAGGATCTTTTTTGTAATAGTTAATGCTGCTATAGTTATTTTTGTTTGCATATTTTTCTTTTCCACTTCTTTTCCCTTATTAGTCAAGTTATTATCTTCCTCCAACTTTTCCCAACCTATCTCAATATCAGTGTTAGTAATAAAGGTGGAACCTACCTTAAATCAAGCTATTTTAAAAATGTATTTCTATGGAATTTTAACAGGTACAACCTGATAAAGAATGTCTTGTAAATAGTTTACTCTAGCATTTTTCAATTGTGCTTTGGTGGAACACTGGTACTGTGAGGGTCTCCTTAAATTTTTTTTAATTAAAAATTGTTTTACGTGTATATTTAACCCAAAATGTGTAATGTATGTACAGTTTATTTTATTTTCCCTAGCTTTATTAAGGTATAATTGGCAAATAAAAATTGTATATATTTACAGCAGACAGTGTTATATCTTGATATACATAAATATTGTGAAATGATTATTAGAGTCAAGCTAATTAACATATCCATCACCTGATACAGTGTTTGTGTATGTGGTGAAACATTTAAGATCTACTCTCAGCAAATTTCAAGTATAGAATACAGTATTATTACCTGTAGTCACCATGTTGTATATTGCTTAAGTTTTAACCTTCATTTAAATTATGATTATAGTGCCCTGGCTGGTTTGGCTCAGCAGTTAGAGCGTCGGCCGGCGGTCCAGAGAGTCCCGGGTTTGGTTCCCGCTAAGGGCATGTACCGCGGTTTCAATTTGTCCCCGGCCCTGGTTGGGTCCTGCGGGTGGCAACCACTTGATGTGTGGCTTTCATGTCGATGTTTCTCTCTCTCTCTCTCTTTCCCTCTCTCCCTCTCTCCCACTCAATCTGAACAAAAAATGGAAAAATGTCCTCGGATGAGGATTGGAAAAATAAATAAATAAAATAAAAAAATAAATTATGATTATAAATGAGAATTATACTTTAACCTTCATTTAAATCATGATTCTCTTTTTCAGACATTTTTCTTAAGACTTTACAAGTTGAATTATCATTGTTCTCAGCCATTTTCCAGTGCTTACCTTCAGTGCTTTGAATGTAGCATGACCCTTCAGTCCTTTGAAAGAGCATGATACAGTAGTTCCCCCTTATCTACAAGGCATGCCATGCTAAGACCCCTGTGGATGCCTTAAACCACAGATAGTACTGAACCCTATATTACTATGTTTTTTCCTATACATACATACATACATACCTATGATACAGTTTAATTTATAAATTAACATTTTCACAGACAGGTTTCATTCTTAGTGACCTGAGTAAATAATTTTTTTTTTTTTAAATCCTCACCCAAGAACATTTTTTGTTCAGACAAAGTGGGAGGGAGAGAGAGGAAGAGAGAGAGAGAGAGAAACATCGACATGAAAGGGACACATCGAGTGGCTGCCAACCTGCACGACCAACCAGGGCCGGGGACAAATTGCAACTGAGGTATGCGCCCTTAGCGGGAACCGAACCCTGGTCTCTCTCGACCATAGGCCGACGCTCTAACCGCTGAGCCAAACCATCTAGGGCATTAATTTTTTTCTTTTCTTATTAAGTCGAGAACTTTCACCTTTTCACTTAAGTGAAGCACTTTATAGTGTCTCTGGTATTTCTGAATTGCCCAGCATCACTCTTTTGGTTTGGGGCCATTATGAAGTAAAATAAGGGTTACTTGACTACAGTCACAGTCGATGTGATAACCAAGATGACAACTATAAATGACTAATGGCTGGGGGAGCACGTACAGTGTGGAGATACTGGAGAAAGGAAGGAGTCATGTCCTATCTGGGACAGAGCAGGACACATGAGATTTCATCACACTACTCAAAATGGCACACGATGTAAAATTTATGAATTGTCTACTTCTTGAATTTTTCATTTAAAATTTTTGGATCACAGTTGACCATGAGTAACTGAAACCAAGGAAAGTGAAATTGCAGATAATATACTGTATTAATATTTGGAAAGAGTTCTGTAGCCAACCAAGTATGTCCTTAATGTCAGCCATATTGGTTTTTAAAGACTTGCAATACAAATGAACACTTCCAAGACCCTTAGCAACCCTGCAACAGAGAAATTTTATTTTATTAACTCTGTTTCTAAGACTCACTGGGAATGGTTTTTGCTGTAGAAAATTTGGGAAATACAGCCCTGGCTGGTTTGGCTCAGTGATTAGAGCGTTGGCCTGCGGACCAGAGAGTTCTGGGTTCGGTTCCTGCTAAGGGCACGTACCTCAGTTGCAGTTTGTCCCTGGTCCCGGTTGGCGTCCTGTGGGTGGCAACCACTTGATGTTTCTCTCTCTCTCTTCCTCCCTCTCTCCCTCCCGCTCATCTGAAGATAAATGCAAAAATGTCCTCAGGTAAAGATAAAAAAAAAAAATTGGGAAATACAAATAAGGAAAAATAAAATTTCATTCACTGTACTGCCCAGACTTCATCCTGTCTTACATATTGGTGTTGTGAAATTTCCCCCTGTAGATTTATACAAACATTTTTAAAAGCAAAATTAGGCCTAGATACAGTGTCATAGTCTGCTTTTTTCATTTTGCCTTCTTAAATGAATTTGCGTAGTATCATTAATAATGTTCAAAGTTGACTCAGCATTGTTTTTGCTCTGCCCTATTACAAAACTGAAATATGCTTGCTTTCAAGAAATATATTGCACAGATATATAAGGTAGAAAAGCATATTCCTATACATTAACTGTTGCTGATAGTTTAGTGCTAATTCTTTTAGACTTTTCCATGTAAGTGCTTACCTATGCATTCTTTCTTTTATGTACTTGGTTTTACACAAAATGGAGTTCAAATATACATTTTGTTTATGCTCTCCAACTTTATCTTAGATACAAAATCATGACTTTGAAGGGTTATAACATGTTATATTAAAATATGTTTTTCTCCAATATTTTTCCATTTAAACAGTGTAATTTTTATAACTAAGTTATTGATCACATCTTTGACTAAATCCTAAAGAAATGATCAAAGAAGAGGAATATTTTAAAGCTTTTGATCAGTATTGCCAAATCTTTCCAGGAAAGATATATTACTTGACACTTTTTAGCAGCTTAGAAGCATAACTTCCTTACCAAACTCTTGTAACAGTTAAGCATAATAATTTAAAATAATTTTTGCTACTTGGGAAATTAAAAATTGACATTGCATTGTTTTTTTAATCAGCATTTCTTTGAATGCCTGAGAAAGTGAACTTTTTCCCTCTTTCATATTTATTGGCCATTTTAATATATCTTTTGAACTGATATGACCAATTATGTCCTTTGCCAGCTTTTTTTCCTATTGGAGTATTAGTGGGTGTTTTTTTAAATTGATTTCTAAAGTCCTTTTAAGGGTGTTAGCTTTAGACTTGGGGTATATTACAAAAATTTTAGTCACTTGTCAATTGTTTTAAATTTTATTTATGAAAATCATTTATATAAAGTTTTTCTTTCATAAGTAAATTATTAAAATAAAGGGATTTAGCTTATAAATTTTATTTGGCCAGTTTCATTCTTTATCAAGTCCCAGGCCTCTTGAGATCTGTTAAATATTTATCTAACATTTTTTGTATCTTATTTTTTTCTTATTATGAAGATAATATATACTGCTGATACAAATTCAAATAAACCAGAAGAGAATGTGAAATTCTTTCTTTTCTTCAACCCCAGTAACAGTTTGGAGGATATTCTTGTAGATTATTTTCCCCTGTGAGTCCTGGTGTGTGTGTGTGTGTGTGTGTGTGTGTGTGTGTGGTTTGTGTGTGTAAATAATATAGGAGTAATATATGCATAAGTAAAAAGTTAAAATAAGGATGTAATATGAATTCTCACTAGGATTAACCACTTTTAAGTTACTTTTTCTTTGCTGCTTCTGCTATTTTAGCTTTTTTTTTTTGTTTAAGTCACTGAAGAATCTTTACTCCTTCTGTTATCCAAACTCCAGCTCACTTTTCGTCAGCACCAATGTTGGCCTTTGCAGTCCCCCTGACTTCCTTCATTCTGTTCTTGTGTTCCTTTTGCTGTTTTCTTGAGGTCTTTTTCTCGTACAGGTTATGTCTTTGTTTTTTATCCTCACCCGAGGATATGTTTATTGATTTGAGAGAGAGAGAGAGAGAGAGAGAGAGAAACGTATTGGTTGTTTCCCGTACATGCCTCGACCAGGGGTTGAACATGCAACCTAGGTATGTGCCCTAACTGGGAATCGAACCTGCAGCCTTTTGGTATACAGGACAGTGCTCCAACCAGCTGAGCCACCTGACCTGGGCAGGTTATATCTTGCAAGGGTATTTTTGGGTTTATTTTACTTTGCATAATCCAAGGAATCATAGATCATGCCAAAGCCAGTTGTCTTGCCACCACCAAAGTGGGTTATGAATTCAAATACACAGATGACATCTGGTGTAGTCATACATTTTGACTAGTTTCTCCCAAATTTCTGTCTTAGGTACTGTTGCCTTTGCAGGGTGAAGGACATCAATGACCATTTGTTTTCCCTGAAGTTGTCTGTTAATCATGAAGTTCCTGGTCCAGATAGTTATAAGCAACCGGGGAGGAAAAAGACTTATAACTTTAAATGATGTACTTATGTCTTTATTGATTTGTCAACTACAGTTTCTGTTTATAGATTAGATGAGGAATTTGATTGTATTTATGGTCTGTTCTATAATGATAATTAAGCCTTCCATGCTTTGCTGTTCTTACATTATTATGATGGTATTTTTATTGTATAACCAAGGTGTGTAATTGGAATCCTAGAAGGAAATAGAGCCCTAGGTCAGGGAGTTCTGTTTCAGGGAGTCTCTCAATTTCTTTTGATATCCCTTCACTACTTTAAGTTTATACTCAACTACTGCTCTTTCTTAAATTTTGCATCATTTTCTTTTTTGGATTTGTCTTTGTTTTTTCCCTAGCATCCCTAAGGAGTAAACTTTTTTTTGTGTAGAGGACACTGGTGGTGAGCTTTCTGGATGCTTGCTTGGCCATTCTTGTATATAGTGAAAGACTGGATTTGAAAATAGCTGGGGTGGGTTTCCTCTTTATTGGCGGGTAGGTCTTTGTCCTCAAGAGGCTCATACCTTAAAAGGCAGGGCTGACTGTAGGTTCTTTTCAGATTTGCAGAGCATGTGAATAGGCTTGTTTCCATATAGGGTGCAGAGGTTGGGGAAAAGTGGTGGGCAAAGAACAGTGAAAATCCCCTGTAGTGGCTAAGTCAGGTGGGCTTGGCTCTTTTTGTGAATTTCACTCCTGAATAAAGCTCCCTTCTTCTTCTTCTTCTTTTTTAAAAAAATGTTTTTTATTGAATTTTTTAGAGAGAGAGGAAAGGAGAGGGAGATAGAGAAAGAAACATTGATGTGAGAGAGAAACATCAATCGGTTGCCTCCCACACGCATCCCGACTGGGATCAAACCCACAACCTGGGTATGTGCCCCGACTGGGAATCAAACCAGTGACCTTTCCCTGCACAGGACAACTCTCAACCAGCTGAGCCACACCAGCCTGGCACCCTTCTTATTATCCTCTCCTCACCCCCATTCCATGTTATACAGGCTGTTATCTCTTTTGGAAGTTTAAAGTTGCCCCAAGCTCTTTTTTTCTCAGACCTCCAACACTCTTTATGTTCTCTATAAGTAGATTGTCTTCCTTCTTTGGAGAGTATTTCTTGGACTTTATTTTGGGGACCAAGTCTTTTTTTCAGCTGGGATGGTGGAATGAATGGCTCTGTGTGAGAAAGAATGTGAGATTGTGTCAGGGGGTGAGGGATGAGGTTTGTGGAAGGGCTAACAGGCTCAGCTGTCACAAATGCACTGGTAGCACTCATACTACTGGTGATGGTTTGAACAGGATGTGGGCCCAACATTAAATGCCATTGAAACAAAAGGAAGATAATGACTCCTTTTCAGTTCCTTTTCATCCTCATTATATTAAAAAGTCTCAGTTTGGTGCTAGTCTGAAATACGTCCCTAAGAGAACAGGAGGCAGGCCCAGATTTTTCTGTGAGCAGTAGTGTTAGAATTTAATAAAGTGTGTTTATTTTTATAGTTACCACCTACTGATGACAAAGTGACTCTCAATTTCCATTTACTGTAGTGATATAAAGTTTTCTTTAAAATATGTTTATTTAACTAAATCACAGTAAGGTGATTTAAAGAAAAATAGTAAATAATAGGATAGGTAATACTGGGATATAGCAAAAATTGTGGTGCTATAATGGGAATGACTGAAATTTCAGAAATACTCTGAATTATTCTGATGAATAATTTAGATTATTCTGATGAGTAATTCTGATTGCTCATGTTCCTCCCCAGGTCTTGGCATTTATTATTAGTTCCCTGGACTCATTTGGAAGGAGACATTTCTCTGGGGGTTCTTTTTTCTCATTATGACTTTGGAAGGGAGGAGAAGTGGTACAAATCTGTTGTCTTACACTGGAATTTTACCTAGCTATCTTTTTGGTTTCATTGCTTTTATTTGATTCTTTAATCCCTTCAGAATTAATTTCAGTGTTTAGAGTTTGAGTGAGACTTTTTCTCCCTGTCAGCTAGGCAATCTCAGCACCAGTGGTTAGAGATGTCTAGAAGCATCTCTACTCACAAACACATTAGGTGCTGAAAGGCCATGTGCATGTCCAAACTTAAAAGGGTTTTAAGCTTGGTTTTCTTATGCATTTCCACCAGATAGGAATATTTGTTCATGAAAGCTTTAAAGTCAGACTAGGATTTCTACATTAAACATCTACTGAGCAGATAACTCCTTCTCCTGTCTAGTTTCTCAGATGTTCTAGTGCAGTGGTTCTCAACCTTCCTAATGATGCGACCCTTTAATACAGTTCTTCATGTTGTATGTGGGCTTATCTGCATGTGGGCGGACCCGCCTGGAGATGGATAGAGGAGCCGTGTCTCAATTCCTAAGACCATTGGAAATACGTGTTTTCCGATGGTCTTAGGCGACCCCTGTAATAGGGTCATTCAACCCCCCAGGTTGAAAACCGCTGTTCTAGTGGATGTTTTTATAGCTATAGTATCCTTACTTGTCAACTTACTTGGGTTCATTCAAGAGTCCTTGGGTCTTAGAATATATGGGATCATCCCTGGCTTCTCATGAAGCTGTTACCAATAGTATCTTCATCAGTCTTGGCCTTACAACTCTTAGCCCTGTCTTAAATTAGCACTGCTCTGATAAGTATCACCTCAGTGATGATTCTCTAGGCGAGACTAAAAATTGATAGGCCCCACAGATGTGTTTTGTTTGATCTATGTGTTGGTGGTAAGTGTAGGGGGGCTGAAGGAGAGTTACCTTCCAACATTTTAAAATTGGAGTATTTCAGCCTGGCCAGTGTGGCTCAGTGGTTGAGCATCGACCCATGCACCAAGAGGTCGCCGGTTTGATTCCTGGTCGGGGCACATGCCCAGATTGTGGCCCCAACCCCCAGTAGGGGCCATGCAGGGGACGGCCAATTGATGTTCTCTCTCATCGATGTTTCTGTCTGTCTCTCCCTCTCCCATCCTCTCTCTCTGAAACTCAACAAAAAATAAAAATAAAAAGTAAATTAAAAAGTAAATAAAATGTCCTTGGTTTAAAAAACAACAACAGAGTATTTCAGACAGGAATCCATATTTCTCTGATCTCCAGGTGACTATCTGGCAACACCAGGGTTTGATTGGTAGGTGACAAAAAAAAAAATCTACCAATTATGCACTTTTGCCATCTGTTTTCCCTGTTTCACTGATATCTGCATGGCCCATTTAGGCTTTTGAATTTACAATAAATTTTGTTGCCAATAACCATACATTTTCCCTTTTTATAATTCCTTTTTTTTCTCTAACAGTTTATCACATGGGTCCAGAACTATCCACAAGCTTCCTGACTCAATTTTTCAGATTTGTTTCTACTGTTGAATAATTTATCCTGTATTTATGTGTAACATTAATACATTTTTTCTTTTTGGCTTTTAAAATTATTTCATTAAAATTGTATTTCTTGTCTAATTAGCACTTTTAACAATTACTGCTTTTATGCTAAATGAAAGGCTTAATGTAAAATTTTTCTAAGAAAGATAAACTGGAGTTCAGCATAGTGACAGTACTAAAATAAAAGTATAGGTGCTGAATGCATTGTTGATTATCTGTGGATTTGACACACTTTTCTCTGGCATGCAAGCCTTTGTGTTAGGCTTTGTTTTAGAACTTCCTTTTACAGTTTTAAATTGCTCATTCCCCCCGCCCCCCAAATTCACACTGTCTAAGTATTATATGTAGAGTACATTTTTGCATTTAGAGAGCAAGTCTTCTTCTTTCATGGCTTTTTGTTGTTGTTGTTGTTCTTTTCTAGAAACGTCTTAGCCTTTTCTTTTGTTCATTTTCCTAATACATTTTACAAGCATTGGTCTAGCTAGTAACAAGTGTTTATTGGCTGCCATCCTGAGGCAGGCAGTTGCCTAGTTGTTTGATGATTTGTATGAGGGGCCATCAGTGTAGCAGGTACCCATTGTCATTGAATTCTCCCCAATGCATTAGGAACAGGAGCAGATTCGTGGATGGCTTAGAGCATTTTACTTCTAAACATTGTAGGGAAATGATTGTAAATAACAAAAACATACTTGGGACCTTTGGATTCCTGGGCAGTTTTAGGGAAGTCTTTGTTGAGATGATCACCAGAAGGCACTCCCTCCTCCCTTACTTGGTAACTGAGGATACATTTCATTAACTTTTTTCTAGGAAGCTAATGGGCCTGAATAATAAATCATGGTGGAAACAGAAGGTATTCCTTGCAATGCATGGGTCACTGCACTTTTGTGGACTTCCACATTTATTTGTGGTTTAGCCCCTTTCTGATGGAAAACTTTAGAGAAGTTACTTCATGAGACGCTAAATCATCCTATATTTGTGGGAACCCTAAGAAGTTATCAAATAGTTAAGTAGTCATAAATAGGAAAACCAATTTGGTAGGATATGGTGGCACCTCCTCTCAGTGGTGTGAACCACACTGGGGTTTTTGATGAGTATATGTTTACATGGCTGACAGGCGGAGTTGCTGGGTTTGCTGCCTTTTTCTTTCCACCATCCCCACCTCTGCTTCTGTCTTTTGCTGTGATGCTTCTGTAACAGCCCACATGGCTAAGCTTTGCAAGACCTGTGGTTTTAGTGTCTTCATTACAAAAAGATGCATATTTTTATTCATGTAAAATTCATGTAACAAAATTTACCATTTATTCATTTAAAAGTGTACAATTATTGACTTCCAGTACATTCACATTGTTGTGCAGTCATCACCAACCACTATGTAACTTGAGAAAATTTTTTCACCCCAAAAAGAAACCTAGTACTCACTAAGCTGTAACTGGCCATTCCCTCCTCCTCCCTGCCCCTGACAGCCATTAATATGGATATTTCATGTAAATGGAGTGATGCAGTATGTGGCTTTTTATGTCTGGTTTCTTTCACCTAACATAATGTTTTCAAGGTTCATCCATATTGTAGCATGTATCAGTACTTCATTCCTTTTATGACTGAATAATATTTCTGTTGTAAGTATATTCTATATTTTGTTTATTCATCTGTTGACTGATATTTGGGTTGTTTCCACTTTTGGGCTATTATGATAATGCTGCTATGAATATTCAGGTTTTTGTTTGAATATCTGCTTTTCAGTTCTCTTGGGTGTATAACTAGGAATGGATTTACTGGGTCATGTGGTAATTCTATGTTTAACTTTTTTGAGGAACCAAAAAGATATATGTAAAGTACTAAAATGTAATGGTGAAAATCCTTTTAGAGTGGACCATGATATAAAGATAATCATATTTTCTGGTTATATATTAGAAAAACCTTTTTCTTTAGAGTGAGGCAGAACTGGCTTCAACTCTTAGCCCTCCTACTATCTAGCTGTGACCTTGGGCAAGTTATTTAATCTTTCTTAGCCTATTTTTTACCTAGAGCATGCAGATAACTAACTGCTGCCTCAGGGTTACTGTAAGTATTCATTGAGATGGTATTACACAGAAAGTGCTTTTTTTAGCACAGTCTTGGCATAAAGTGATCAACAAATACTGTAATAATTATTTTAGGATAATACACAGTCACCAAAGCCTGATTGCTATTCATTGCCACAGAGGTGGCTGTGTACTTTGGCCATACCAAAGAGGAGAATGACCCAAAGGAAACATCTTAAATTATGGTGTTTTATGTTATCTTTGCCATATATGTTTTGCATTTTTACTTTTAGATTAATGTATTGTCTGTTATTGTCAAAATTAGTAACATCCCTAAGATAGAAGGATCTGTTACAGACAAGTGACTTTTTTTTTAACCTTTCATTTGATCACTGCTTAGGTTCTTCATGCATGAACCACTTCCTGGTTCCACTCACAGAGAGGCCAGAAGATTGCTGGTGACTTGCCTTATTTCAGCGCATAAGGCTTTAGTGAAACATTTTACTAGTAAAAAGTTAGTAAGCAGTCAACCAAAACTTATTTTTCTAATTCTTAAAAAAGATTTTTACAAAAAAATTACAATCTGCCCTGGCCAGGTTAGCTCAGCGGTTGGAGAGTTGGCCTGCAGTCCAGAGAGACCTGGGTTCGGTTCCCGCTAAGGGCATGTACCTCAGTTGCAGTTTATCCCCAGCCCTGGTTGGGTCGTGCGGGTGGCAGCCACTCAATGTGTCCCTTTCATGTCGATGTTTCTCTCTCTCTCCTCCTCCTCTGTCTCCCTCCCGCTCTATCTGAACAAAAAAAACGGAAAAATGTCCTCGGGTGAGGATAAAAAAAAAATTAAAATCTTCTTTGAACAGATCATTCAGAGATTATCAGCCAATTTATTATGTTTTATTTTTTAAATCCTCACCCGAGGATGTTTTTCTATTTATCTTCAGATAGAGTGGGAGGGAAGGAGAGAGGGCGAAAAAGAGTGAGAGAGAGAGAGAGAGGGAGGGAGAGAGAGAGAGAGACTGATGTGAAAGAGACACATCAACTGGTTGCTTCCTGCATGACCCCAGCCAAGGTACTTGCCCTTGATTGGAATTGAACCCAAGACTCATTGGTCTGAGGGCCAATTCTCTAACTGCTGAGCCAAACCAGCCAGGGCTATCAGTCAATATTTGAATAAATGCCTTTTAAAAACCCAGGAATTTATATACTGTTTTTAAAATATGTAACATTTTATTTATTTATTTACTACAGCGATTTTTCAGCCACTGTGCTGCAAAAATTTTTTAAACATGCAGTACCACCCTGGCCGGTTTTGCCCAGCGGTTAGAGCGTCAGCCTGTGGTACAGAGAGACCCGGGTTCGGTTCCCGCTAAGGGCGCATACCTCGGTTGCAGTTTGTCCCCGGCCTTGGCTGGTCATGTGGGTAGCAGCCACTCGATGTGTCCCTTTCACGTGGATGTTTCTCTCTGTCTCTCTTTCTCTCTCTCCCTCCCACTCTATCTGAACAAAAAATGGAAAAATGTCCTCGGGTGAGAATATAAATAAATAAATAAATAAATAAATAAATAAATAAATAAATAAATAAATAAATAAATAAATAAATAAATACATGCAGTACCTGACTATTTAGTTAGGGGTTCTGACCTCTTTTCCCTTAGATTGTGAAATTAAAAAAATGACAACAGCTAACACAACAATACTTAATTGTATACTAGAAATATTTTGCACTTAATATTTAGAAACATCTTCCCAAGACATGAAATATATGTCTACAACCTACTTCTTAAAATTGAATATTATTTTATTTTATGGATTGAACATAATTTACCCATTTTTCTATTGGACATTCATGTTGTTTCTAGCCTTCTTCCTGATCATAAACAATGCGGTGATGAGCATTTTTATAGCAAAAATTTTGTGCTCGTCCATGATAATTACTTTGGGCTAAATTCCTAGACACGGGTTTTTTGAGCAGAGATTTTATATATATTTAAAAACTTTGATCAGTTCTGCATTTAGTAGATACCTATCACTCTGTGTTGCACCCTCCAAGACTGCAGTCTTTTTATATCCCTATTCACAATTGCATTTATTGTTGTTACACAGGGCACCACTTTGATTCTGTTATTGCTGTTTGTGACTATATATGTCTTTCACTTAAAACCCACCATGTAGCCCTGGCCAGTTTGGCTCAGCAGTTAGAGTGTCTGCCTGCAGTCCAGAGAGACCTGGGTTCGGTTCCCGCTGGGGGCATGTACAGGTTGCAGTTTGTCCCTGGCCCTGGTTGGGTTGTGCGGGTGGCAGCTACTCAATGTGTGACTTTCACGTAGATGTTTGTCTCTCTCTCTTCCTTTCTCTCCCTCCCGCTCTATCTGAACAAAAAATGAAAAAATGTCCTTGGGTGAGGATTAAAAAAAAAACAACCCGCCACATAGATGAAAATCCCTTTGGACTCTGGAGTTCTATGGCAATGCAGCATAAGAAGCAGTTTGATCCGTGGTCATATTTTTAGGGTTTGAACATGTTTTTGCCATTTCCTCACCATTACTTCAGACAGCATTTTGGCGTGCTCAGCCTCACCTCTTACTTTATCTATTTCTCCAGTCTTGTTTGGTGTAAACAGGTCCGGTTTTGTAAAGCTTATATATCTTTTCCTCCCATGGGGCTTCTTTTCTATGGCCAATCTGGATTATTGAGGGATGATGAATGAAATTGCTTTCCTGTTTCTTCCCTGGGTGATAGTTCTGAGAGTACTTTCAAAGCCTTCTCAGAAAATCCTGTGGGATAAAGCACTTGTCAAAAACATCTATTACTCATAGTGGTAGCCAGCTGCTGATGAATCCTTGTATTGACCTTCCCTGTTTCACTCCTGTGTCCTTCACTTCTGCTTCCTGGGATCACATTCCAAAATAAACTACCTGTATCCAAGCCTTTGTCTTACCTTTTCATTTCAGTGGAACCCAGGCTAAGACATTTTGTGATCATGGACAGGTAACTTACTCTTTGAGTTGTAGTTTTTCATATGTACAAATTTGGAGAGGTAGTGTCTATCTCACGTAATTCATTTGCTCACCAAATACTTACTAAAACAGTACTGTGTGCCAGGTGCTGATCTGGGTATGGGAATATAATAGTAAGCTAGACAAACAAGGACCCTACCTTCGGAGAGTTTACATTCTGATAAGGGAGACAAAGAAATAAACAGAATAATTTCAATAGTGAAAAATGCTGAGTAAAAGCCACTCTCAGGCCTTGGCCAGTTTGGCTCAGCGATTAGAGCGTTGGCCCCCAGACTAATGAGTCACAGGTTCAATTCCGGTCAAGGGCATGTACCTAGGTTGTGATCCCCAGCCCTGGTTGGGGTCGTGCAGGAGGCAGCCACTCAATGTGTCCCTTTTGCCTCGATGTTTTTCTCTCTCTCTTTGTTTCTTTCTCTGTCTGAACAAAGATGGAAAAATGTTCTCAGGTGAGGATAAAAAAAAAAAAAAGAAGCCACTCTGAGATGTTATTAGACTGCTCCTGGCCGGGTTTGCTCAGTGGTTAGAGCATAGGCCTATGGACTAAAGGGTCATGGGTTCAATTCCCGGCCAAGGGCACATACCTGGGTTGCAGGTTCAATCCCCAGCCCTGGTCAAGGTCATGGGGGAGGCAACCAATGTGTCTCTCTCACATTGATGTTTCTCTCTCTTTCCCCCTCCCTCCTTCCACTCTATCTTAAAATCAATGGAAAAATATCCTTGGGTAAGGATAAAAAATAAAAAAAGAAATGCGGACTGAATGATCAGGATAAGTTGGATGTGGGAAGAACATTTTGGGTCTCAGAGGGAATAGCAGGTGTAAAGGCCCTGAGGTATAAGTGTCAGGAGCAAGGTAGTACATATAAAGTACTGTGTATGGTATTTTGCACTTGGAAAGTGCTCAGCAAATGTTGGTTAGTGTTAATAAGATTAGATCAAAGGAGTAGGCTGTCATTGACTACACAGTCAATAGCCTATCATTGACTGGACAGTTAATTAAGTGACCAGTTTTGCCTCATGACAAAAATTGGCTTCATAGAATAAGCAGATATTTGTGCAGGGTGTGAATAGAATTATACAGTACATTTTTCTTTACTCTGTTGATATAGTGAAGTACATTGATTTTATTTACATTTCTGGTATAAACTTTCTTTGGTCGTCATGTATTATGTTTCTATGTATAGCTCAATTCAGTTTGCTAATATTTGATTGAAATATTGGTGTGTTGTTTTCCTTTCAGTGTCTTTGTCTGGTTTTGTTATCAATGTACTGTTGGCTTCACAAAATGAATTGGAAAGTGTGATGGAAGAGTTTGTGTAGAATTGGTATTCTTTTTTTTTTTTATCCTCACCCGAGCATATTTTTCCATTTTTGTTCAGATAGAGTAGGAGGGAAGGAGGGGGAGAGAGAGAGAGAGAGAAACATTGATGTGTTAGGGACACATCGAGTGGCTGCCTCCTGCACGACCCCAAGCAGGGCCAGGGATGAATTGCAACCAAGATATGTGTTCTTGACCGGAATTGAACCTGTGACTCATTGGTCCATGGGCCGATGCTCTAACTGCTGAGCCAAACCACCCAGGACTAGAATTGGTATTCTTTTTCTCTTAAATGCTTGGTAGAATTCTTCAGTGAAGCCATCAGGACTGGAGTTTTCTTTGTTGGAAGAATTTTAACTATGAGTTCGATTTCTTCATTTCTATAGAGGATTATTCAAGTTATCTCTTTCTTTTTGAGTGAGCTGTGGTTGATTGTGTCTTTCAAGGAATTTGTTTCATCTAAGTTGTCAAATTATGGGCAAAATGTTGTTTCCAATATCCCCTACTATCCTTTTAAAAATTATTTGTGATAAAAAGTTCATGCATAAAATTTACCATTCTAACTATTTTTAAGTGTACAGTCCAGTAACATTAAGTACATTTCACAATGTTGTGCAAACTCTTGTTAGCCTATTAATGCCTGTGGGATCTATAGTGATGTCCCCTCCTTCATTCCTGACACTCGTAATTTTTTCTTTTTCTTTTTCTTGATTACCTGCTAGTGGTGTATTAATATTAATTGATCCTCTCAAAGAATCGGCTTTTAGTTTCATTGATTTTTCTGTTATATTTTGGTTTTCTATTTTATTGATTTTTGCTTTGATTTTAATTATTCTTTTCATCTGCTTTCTTAGGGTTTAATTTGCTCCTAGTTTTTAAAAGCCTGTAGCATACATCATCATTTGAGACCATTTTTCTTCCTATTTAAGCACTTAATGCTATACATTTTCCTCTAAGAACTGCTTTATTTACAGCCCACAGATTTTGGTTGGTTGTATTTTCACTTTGCATTCTATTTAATATATTTTCTAATTTCCCTGTGACTCCCTCTTTGACCCGGATATTATTTAGAAGTATGTTGTTTAATTTTAAGATATTTGGTGAATTTTCCATTCATCTTCTTGTCGTTGACTTCTAGTTTAATTCTCTTGTAATCAGGGACATATTTTGTATGATTTAAATTTTTAAAAATTTATCGAGGTGTGTTTTATGGCTCAGAATATGGTTTGCTGTGGAGAATGTTCCATAAGCACTTGGGAAAAAAAAGTGTAATTTGCTGTTGTTGGATAGAGTGTTCTATAAATGTCAACCTGGTCAAATTGATTGATACTGCTTTTTCAAGTCTTCTATGTTCTTACTGATTGCCATAATAACATATCACAGATGGGACAGCTTAAACAACAGAAATTTATTTTCTCACAGGTCTGGAGGCTGGAAGTTCAAGATCAAGGTTTTGGCAAGTTTGTCTTTTCCCCTCTCTCCTTGAGCTGGAGATAGCCATTTTCTCCATGTGTATTCATTCACCTGGTCCTTCCTCTGTGTGTGTGGATTAGGGCCCCACTTTTATTGATCTTATTTAACCTTACTTACCTTTTTTTTAAACTATTATTATTTTTTAGTCCTTACCCGAGGATATTTTTGTTTTGTCTTCAGATAGAGTTGGGGAGAGGGGTGGTTTTACAGTTTTTTAATCATGTTGAGTATGTTCCTGTTTCAAAGCATCTGTATTTGCTGTTTCCTCTGTCAGGAATACTGTTCCCCTAGATATCTTCAAGGCCTACTTCTTCAGGTCTCTACTTAAGTCACACCTTATTAGAAGTGGCTTCTCACCGCCCTATGTAAAATAGCACCCCTCTTTCCCTGCTAGCATTATGTTTTCCACTAAGTGATGCTGCAGTAGCAAACAAAGATATCATGTATCTTGAAAGAGACCAGGAAATCTATGATGGATGACATAGTTACACTTTTTACCCTGCTTGATTCTTCTATAACATTTGTTTCCATCTGACATACTACATATTTACCTTTGTTTGTGTATGTTCTTTCATCTCCTGTCTAGACTGTAAGCACCACAAAAGGGGAGGGACTTTTTCCATCACTTAGTGCTGTACCCCAGGGCCTAGGATAATGCATGGTCAAGAGTAGATGCTTATTAATTTAGAGAATGACTGAGAATACTAAAGCATGTCATTCATTTATTCAGTGGTCACATGTAAGCCACATTAGGAGTGTGGAGCAGGGAGGTTTGAGGAGAGAGGATGAGATGTGTGAAATAAGTTGGAGAGTAGACTTACTAGAGAAAAGCAGTAAAACTGTTGATCAGTGGAGAGTGTCAGTTTGAGATTTGAGACAATGAACCTACCGTGAAATCTTGCAGCTCAGTTGTTTGATTTTCTCCAGTAATGTTGAATTACTCAGAAGCTGGCCTGGAAGAGGCAGCAATGAATGATGGAGTCCATTTTACAAGTCCATCATGGAAGCCCAAGCTGAAGAAGGAAGCATGATTCCAGCTGCCCCTATATCACCTATTCCATCTTTGGTCCTGTCACAACAATAAAGGAGCTTGCCTTTTAAAGAAACCTGTTCTCCTGGGGTGGTGTGATTGCAGTGGGAGAAGCAGTTTTCCCTATAGTCATTCTTTATTTTATTTACTTCTCATGATGCTTTTGAGGTAGCTTTTCTTATCTTCATTTAACAGGTGAGGAAAACTAGAGCTGAAACTGCTCAACGTAGAATTTAGGTTGGTTAAGTTCATAGCCATAGTGCTCTGCTATATTTTTGAGTTATGCTTATTGCTTCTTCTGTACTTATTGAGGTAATGGGGAGCTCCCTTATCTGGGGGATGGGGAGTTCTGTTAGCTTTTAGATTCCTTGAAGCCTGTGTCTGTCATGAAAACAGTATGCAACCACTTTACTAATGGTTCCAATTTATATGTTGCAAGACCTTACCAGAAAGGAAACAGTTGGGCTATTTTTATATACTTAAACAAGCTCAGTAACCACATTACCAACTGTAATTAGTAATTCACTCCTAGGGAATTTCTTGTGAATACTATTCAAGTGTACCTCATATGATCTGAAAAGGTATCCATCAGTGATACTTTTCTGTGGTCTTGCCTATTGATGATCTGAACGTTTCATAGGTGCAAGGGGCTGCGCTAGGCTTTATTGCCAACATAGAGAAGAGAAGGCAGGTGCGGTGGTCTTTCTTAGGGAATCTTTAATATAGTTGGGAAGGCAAAACAGGTACAAAACCCTGAGTATTCAAATAGTGCCTGGAAATAAGGGTGCAGAGTTGGGGAAAAGCCCCTCAGCCTAAAAATGCTTCCCTGAGACAGATGGAGGGAAGTGGAAGTGGAGCTGTAATTTGAAGGCTGCATAATATTTAGACAAGGCTCTAAAATGGAGAACAAACTTGGAATCTTTAATATAGTTGGGAAGGCAAAACAGGTACAAAACCCTGAGTATTCAAATAGTGCCTGGAAATAAGGGTGCAGAGTTGGGGAAAAGCCCCTCAGCCTAAAAATGCTTCACTGAGACAGATGGAGGGAAGTGGAAGTGGAGCTGAATTTGAAGGCTGCATAATATTTAGACAAGGCTCTAAAATGGAGAACAAACTTGGGCTCCAGTTATACTCATGGGTAGAAAATCTTAGTAGGCTGCTGCAGTCATTAATGTTAGCACTTTTACCAATGTTTAAATTTTTAAAAATGTATTTATGTATGTGAATCTGTGCATGCCAAGAGTTCTGAAAGCTATTTTATGGGAGTTACTGGCTGTAAACTTGGTTTGGTCACATATAGGAGCCAACCGACAGTGAAGCCCCTGCCAATAAATGCCACTTGTTTTTCAGTGACCTTTGGTCACTTACCTCTGCAGGTAGATGTTTTGAAATATATGTTAATGAGAACTAATTTCCAAGTTTGTGACATTTACCTTCATTTTAATTTTTTAAAAAATGAATTATCTTGCTTTTCACTTATGTGTTTATTTTTAAATCTTAGGAACAATCATTCTCAAAGTGGTTTCCTTTTTCCCTCCAGACAAGGCACCTCTATCTAAGAGTCTTTTACTGGTCCCCAGTGCCCTATCTCTTTTGCTGATCCTTCTCCTACCACACTGTCAGAGATTTTTCCTGTATGACCTCCAAGCAGTCAAGGACAACTTTCAGGTGAGCTCTGCTTCACTGGCCTTTGGGAAGGGAGAAAGCAGATTTTATAGATTTGCCTTTTCTTTCTGTTATTCTTAGTCCCTCAAAGCCTCTAAATTTGTAAGAAATACTGTTTATCATTAATATTCTATTAACAAGTTCTTTAGTTTTATTTACTGATGTTTTCAGCAAAGCAGATTATAATAAAGCACTGTCTCGCTTCAGTTTCACTTTATATGCATGAAAATGCAATTTATAATTCAAGAGAATTAAAAACAATGCTAAATATGTTTTTAATGATTAGTATGCATACTTAACATTTTCAAAAACCTGCATCAGTTTGAATATTGATTGGATGATCTAAGCTCTTTCAGCTCTAACAGATTGTGAATCTATGAATTATTTTTATAATGGGGTTAAACCAAGTAGGAAATTTCTCTTGGGTTTTTGGTTCTGGGAAGAGCAGAACTCTGTGGTTTTCAAGATAAATGGGCTGCTCTCATTGAACATGCTGGTGCTGGGTCTTATCTGTGAGTTGGAGTGTTAGTGCAAATTATGGTGTATAAGCCTGCCACCTTTTCTTTGCTGAATACTTAATTATCCATTTTAAGCACAATAATCCCCCTTTTCCTCATAATGATGTAATTAATACCACTCAGGTTGGCTTTACCAAGTTCCTGTGAAGGTCTTTCAGTTATTTATCCCAACTACCATTTTCTGTCAGAATATAGTATAGCTTCTGTATTATTTCACTTGCTATAATGCAGTGGTTCTCAATCTGGCTGTACAGTCTGGCTGAAAACCACTGCTATAAGGGCCATCTGGCCCTGAGTTGGTACCTTCCTGATTTGAGGGGTTACTTTGGTTAATTTGGCTAAGTAGGCAAGCATCCCCTTCCACTATGCTACTTTATGGGCATCTATCTGAAGATACAGAAGACAACCACTCTTCTGTCCAGGGATGTGAATAGCCACACTCCTGCTAGAATCTCCTAAGAAGCTCTTACTTTGCTTTTATAAGAGTAGCTACAGAAATATGAAGTTTTAGTTTTGTCTTAGGAAATCCATACATATACATACATAAGACATAAGTGTACATTAAATCCTCAGGGGGTGTTAAAGAAGTCGGGACTAGTATAGAATGGAATAGCCCTGGAGAGCTGTAGTGATATGAATTTTCCATTTGGTTTGAAGGAGGGATGATAATTTATTAGTAGTAGAGAGAGGGCATTTTACTTCCTGAAGCAATATGAACTTCAAACCCTTAAGAGTACTGTATAGGAAGCATGGCTGGGGACTAGAGCAAGATTAGATTAGATGAGGACAGGAGAGGCAGTTGGTGAAAGGCTTTATTTTGCAAGTATGGACTCTCCCAAATTTTGACACTTAAGGCAGAGATCCTGCTTCTAATGTTTTTCAGGTTGTAATGCAGAAGGAAAGTTTTGTTTAGTCCAAGTCAGTAATTGATCTTCAAAGGGAGCAGTCACCTTTTGGTAATAACCAGTGATTTATTCCTTTTTTTTTTCTCATTTTTTGTTCAGGTAGAGTGGGAGGGAGAGAGAGGAAGATAGAGAGAGAGAGAGAGAGAGAGAAACATCGATGTGAGAGGGACACATCGAGTGGCTGCCTCCCACACGACTCAACCGGGGCCGGGGACAAACTGCAACTGAGGTATGTGCCCTTAATGGGAACCGAACCTGGGACTCTCTGGACCGCAGGCCAACGCTCTAACCGCTGAGCCAAACTGGCCAGGGCCCCAGTGATTTATTCTTATACCAGGTCACACGTTTTTATGTCTTTGAGCATAGAACAAATTACAAAACACACATTATTTAGAAGTGTAGCTTCTAGTTTTATTTGTCATCAACTGAAAATAACAAAACAAATGAGGTTCTATAAATTTGTTATGTTTTAATAATCGTAAAGTCTTAATTTCCTTAATCCCTCAGGTTTTTCTAGTGGTTCTCATGGCTTGGCCCTGAGTAGAATACTTTTTTTGATAGTTTTAAATGTGGGGAATAGAAGACTTGGAGCTATTGTTCATGGTTTCCACTTCTTGGTTCTGCAAAGGTGACAGTCATCATCATCTTTTATTTGTCAAGCACTAGATAGTATACAAAACACTCTCATGTATATTGTCTTATTTGATCATGTATATGGTCATATGTGCTCGCCTAAAGTTTCAATGTGATTCTGGTGTGGAGTCATGGAATTTCTGAGGGAGAAAAGAAATTTACTTTAGAGATGTCACCTGTGTTCCATATGTGTGCCCATGATGATTATTGCTAACTGATTATAGGGCTGTTTCTCCTTGAACGCAAGTGTGACCTTAACACGGATTTATAGGCAGCCATCCCTATTTCAGTTACATTGACACATGAAATGAATTCTATTGGCCATCCCTAAATCAGTCCAATGCCCTCCTATTTTGGAGTATACTGATGATATACTTCAGTATATCGAACTGAGACAGAAGTGAAATGTTTTGACAGTTGGTATAGTCTATATTCTCATTTGTATTACTGTCATTATGTCTATTGGCAATAACACAGGCCATATGACCTTAAACAAGTAAAATACTTTCTCTGTGCATCTTTCTCTTTATTTTAAAATAGAGTTAATTTTACCAATGTGCATAGCAGCATTATTCATAATAGCCAAAAGGTAGAAGCAATCTAAATGCCCATTAACAGATGAGTGGATTTAAAAAATGTAATGTAAACATATGGTGGAATATTATTTAGCCATTAAAAGTAATGAAGTTCTAATACATGCTTTAATATAAACCTTGAAGACATTATGCTAAGTGAAATAAATAAGTCAGACACAAAAGGACAAATTGTATGATTTTTAGAGACATAAAGAGGAATAATTGTTACCAGGGGCTGAGGGGAGAGGAGAATGGGGAGTTATTGTTTAATGGATACAGAGTTTCTCCTTGGGATCACGAAAAGTTCTGGAAATTGTGGTGATGAAAGTTCTGGAAATAGTGGTGATGGGGGAACATTATGAATGTTCTTAATGCCACTGAATTATACATTTAAAAATACTTAAAATGATAAATTTTATTTTATGTATATTTTACCAAAATAAAAACAATACAAAAAAAAAAAGGAAAGGGTTAATATTTGTTGTACCTATCTTATAAGGTAATTGTGAAGGGGAAATAATATCAGAATGTTTTGCAAATGTCATTGGGATTATCTTTAAAAAATCTGGAAAATAGCTCAGCTGGTGTGGCTTAGTGGATTGAGCGTTGTCCCATGGACTGAGAGGTCTGGTTCGATTCCCGGTCAGGGCACATGCCTGGGTTGTGGGCTTGATCCCCAGTAGGGGGCATGCAGGAGGCAGCCGGTCGATGTTTCTCTCTCATATCAATGTTTCTATCTCTTTCTCCCTTCCTTTCTCTTGAAAAAAATCAGTAAAAATATATTTTTTTAAAATTCTGGAAAATATTTAAGAAATCTCAGAATAGGCCTTTGAGTAGTTCTTTCTTTTTTGAATATCCCCTTATGTGTTTTTCACATGAGGAAAATTGGATTTAGGCAAACTAAAAGTTAAATTATTAGAAAATTTTAAACCATGTAATAGTTAGCAACAATTGCCATAATTTGTCTTGTAAATGGTTGGTAGGTATGAAATAGGTTGATCATTAAAATTAAGCTTAGAGCCCAGCCGGTGTGGCTCAATGGTTGAGCGTTGACCCATGCATCAAGAGGTTGCTGGTTCGATTCCCAGTGAGGGCATATGCCCAGGTTGTGGGCCTGATCCCCAGTGGGGGGCATGAAGGAGGTGGCCGGCCGTCAGTGTTCTCTCTCATCCATGTTTCTCTCCCTCTCCCTTCCTCTCTCTCTAAATCAATAAAGAAAAAAAAAACTTTAAAGAAAAAAAAAATGGAGCTTAGAAATGGATGTTGTTGTGTTTGTTCCTAAATAGCTTTTCTGTTACACCTCTGTTTTATTTAGTAGCATAAAAACAAACATTTGTTAGCCTTTCATTTCAGCTCACATATATAATTTTTGTTTTATTGTATTAAACAGAATCTTAAAATTTTCTACAGGAAATTTTCTGTTGTCTTAATGAGAATATATTTTCTTATTATAAAAAGCAAAAAGAATTTTAGTATGAGAGAATTGAGCTCATTCTCAGGGAAAACATGTATGTAGTTTTTCTTTTCCATATGCATTATTTTGCTTAAATTAAGGAGTGCCCGGCTAGCTCAGTCGGTAGAGCATGAGACTCTTATTTTGCTTAAATTAGAGTTTAAAAAATAAGCAGTATAAAGTAAACATGATACATTTGTTAAGGACCAATCTGAACAGATCTTACTCTTATTTATTGTTTTTTTTTAAAATCCCCATCTAGATTTGGAGGCTGATATGTGGAAGAATAATTTGCCTTGATTTGAAAGATACTTTCTGCAGTAGTCTGCTTATTTATAATTTTAGGATATTTGAAAGAAGATACGGAAGCAGAAAATTCGCAGTAAGTTTTTATGTATTTCCCTTTGCTGTTAGGTTATAGAAAAACATTTGTTTTGTTTTGTTTTTTATTATATTTAAAGTTTTATTTTGTTATTATTAACAGTTATCTTTTAATAACATGATCGTCTATCTAAGTTGAAACATGGATAGTAAACAAATAAAACTTTAAAATTTAAACCACTAATAATAAAATAATGATGATGATAATTGATAATAATATCAGATAATAATTTTAATTAGTATGTTGATTTTAATAAAATTCTAATCACTTATTTTGCTTAATGGTTTTTTTGTTGCTTGTTAAAAATAAATCATGCTATAAATATTTTTACTTAGAAATTATGGCAGTTAATGCATTTGACTAATGTAACTCTACTCTCTCATTTTGAAAAATTTATTCATAGACACACACACACACACACACACACACACACACAAATTGGTTCTAATTTTAAAAATGTTAAGTTAATTTTTGTTTTGAATGGGGAGGGATTGTTACTACTTTCCCAAGGATATTTTTCCATTCATGTTTATAGATAGAGTGGAAGGGAGGGAGGGAAAGAGAGAGAAACATAGATGTGAGAGAGACACATCATTTGGTTGCCTCCTATATGACTCCAACCCAGGGCTGGGGATTGAACTTGCAACACAGGTACATGCCCTTGATTAGAATTTGAACTGGAGACCCTCTGGTCTGAGAACCAACGCTCTAACCGCTGAGCCAAACCGGCAAGGGCAAAATGTTAAGTTTGTTTTTAGAAGACTCCTCTATATAATGTTTTGTTTTATTTTTAGTCCTTTTTGCTGGGTTCCTGGGTTTTGTCAGCGTTGGTTGACTTCATCCTTGTTGAAGCTGTGTGGTATTCCTTTGGTATCACTACATCCAGGAATTTGCCTTCTGGATTGTAAGTAGCTCTCAAAGATTAGTTTATTTTATAACTAATTAAATCTGATTTAAAGTGTTATTGTACATGAAAGTCAGTAAAATAATATTTTAAACTTTTAAATACAGTAAAATTGATCTTATGTATTAAAAACTCCAGAGTATACTTACATTTTCATTATGTTCTTAAAACAGAATTTGTTTTACACCCTTTTTTTCAGCTTTGAAGTCCCATATTTTAGGGAATTTTTAGTGAATTTCCTGTTCTGGTACTGAAGATAGAATTAATTTTATGTGTGTATTTTATAGTGAAATTTTGTCTGTGTAATTCTGTGAACTAATTTAACACAAAAATATGAAGTTTAATTAAATTAGATAAATTAATTTGTCTGAAATTAAGCTTCTGAAGAATGATGCTTTTAAAAATTGATAATTGTTTATATACTTCCACCAAAGATGAAATGAAGTCAGTATATAAGTACAATTTTTAGCCAACCTGCAGTGGCCAACTTAACTCAGAGTGTATATACATTCATATTGTGTTGATTTTCTTTAAAAACAAAACAAAAAACATGCTTTAGTTTATGAAATATCTAATATCTAGGAGCAAAGTTGTTAGCACATATAAGTGACCTTAAAGCATCTCTGAATTAAATATCAGAGACTGTGTTTGAGAGATACTTTGAATTAAAATACCAGATATTTAAAATTCTGTGTGTACTAACTTCAGCATTATATTAATTTTGATGTCATGTTTTTTGAGAACTATTAGACAATTGTATGTATTTTGATTCAAATTCACTTTGGATCTCTATTTTAAAAATATAGTTCGTGATCTAGTAGCTTTCACATTTACTTTGTTAATATTTACACTGTAGCTGTCCTTTATGAGGTTTACTTGTAGCTGGCATGAGTGCCAACCTTTAGCTGTTTTAATAATGTATGATTCTGAATAATAATTGGAGACAAAATTCTGTGTCATAATTACCATGCAGTTTTTGTTGAGATCCACAGATTGTGATTGTAATGATACTGAGAAGTTCAAGTCGACTATTCTGCTATTGTGGAAAATAGTGTAGCCATCAGGAATGATTTCATGTTGATTCAGGAAAGCAGTGGCATTACTGAATCATTGGTTTTTCTCTAACACTTCTCATCCAGACCAGTTCTTTTTAGTTTTCTAAAAGACCTACTGAGTTATATAGAACAGTATATAAGTGTCATGTGAATTTGTCTTAGAATAAATTTTGGGCATAGCTTTTAAGTCTTATTTACACTGTCCTCTTGTATGATAACCTTTTTTTCTATTGCACAAAGAGTTGAGTGACAGTTATTTCTTCATATGAATGACATGTATTTCTTTATGGAATCCTTTTAGCAGGTACATATGAGAAGGATTGGTTCAGTTTTGAAGTTGGGAATACTTTTTTTTTATTCTTAAAGCAGGAAGGCATTTACCTATTTAAATCTTAATTCATAATAAGAGTTGCAAACTTAAGTAAATTTAAAAGTTATAGGATCCTTTGAAAGACAATATAAATGTTAATTCAGCCATCCCTGAATGAAGAGTGTATTTTTTTTTTCTTTTCAAATCATGAAAAATGAGAGCATGGCTTTTTAGAATCTTGAAGCTTTTTCAAACAGACGTCTTAGAACGTAAATCTTCAATAAAGAAACTTTGCATTTTGTAAATTATCTTTTATTTGATGACAGCAAAGCTTCAAAAAACTCAAGAGAGGAACCTACTTCCTATTTTATTTTATTTTTTTTTTGGTCAACATGCTTTATAATTTTCAGTGTTTTTCACGTTACTTTTGTCCATCAATGCCAAATATATCTGCTCTCTTTATAATTCTTCACTTCCTATTTAATTCTCTCTCTCTTTTTTTTAACCTTACCACTCTTGCAACTTCTCTTATAAATCTCACCAGTATCCATCTAATTTTTAAAGCCAGTGGCTTATTTTCAGTTGTCTTAATTTGACCTTTCAATAGTACATTAAATACTTTTGACCTCCCATTATTTCATGAAATAACCTGTCCCCGTGAGTCCTAGCACACTATTTTCTCCTGGTTCTTTTTGACCTTATTTACTGTCTACCACTCCTTTCTCAAGCTTATTTCAAGTGCTTTCTTTGGGCTATCTTGTCCACTCCCATTACTTCAGCTATAGTTAACATCTGTTGTTTGTTTCCCAAGTCTCAGTTTTCAGCCCCTATTACTTTCCTGATCTTTGTAGAGTCATATTCAGAAAAAGTAACCATTAGGTTTTCACATTAAAAGATCGCTCCAGCCATGGCCAATTTTGCCCAGTGGTTAGAGCGTCGGCCCAAGGACCCAAAGAGTCACATGTAGCCTGGTCGGGCATGTAGCCTGGTCAGGGTCGCGTGGGAGGCAACCAGTCAATATGTCTCTTTCACATCGATGTTTCTCTCTCTTTCCCTCCCACTCTATCTGACAATAAATAGAAAAATATCCTCAGGTGAAGATTTAAAAAAAATTATGTTGCCGTAAGTTCCCACAAAAGAGTTTTTAAAGTTTTTATTTTTTTTCCAGGAAAGAAGGAACTTGATAATATACAAAATAGCCCTGACTATAGGGTAATTAGTAAAGTTAATTTAAGGAGATTGAAGACAAAAAACTTATTCATAACATTTCACTGTTTATATTGCTCAGTGACCGTAAACTACCTGATCGGAAGCTTTTTCTGCGCACACTCCGAAGGTAATTGCGGTATAGCATGACACTAATGACTCGAGCCTGAAATTGTTTTGAAACAATGTAGTAGAGAATCACATCCAGACAGGAACTGAGGTTCATGAGGAAGGTGGTAAAGGCTCCCCAGGGATTGTAACTGTTCTCATCCCCATTCAACATCAGGACAGCAAAACAGATATGATAAGGCATAAAGCAGACGAGCACCTGTACCAGGAGTGTGATGATGATTCTTATAGACTTCTCCTTGACTTTTGGTTTCAGCTTAGATGTTCTACCATGAAGGAGACTATGAATAATGACCAAGTAGCTCCCAATCATGATGAACAAAGGAGTCAAGAAGAAAAATATTAGTCGAGTGAAGTTCAATATGTTAGTAGCTTTTAAGTGGATGATGTCAGAAATCTTCAGGCAGGTGGCAAGAGTGGAGGTTTTATCGGGGTCTTCATAGAGCAGTAGGAGTGGGACGGTGGTTATTAGGGTCATTATCCAGACTCCCACACATGCTAGCATAGCTTTGCGTGTTTTTTTAAGTTCTTTGGCATATTTTGGCTGCACAATAGCCATATACCTGTCAACACTAATAAAAGCAAGAAGCCATAGAGCAATACTTGGATAAAACACTGTGAGTGCCCCAAGAATCTGGCAGAAGTACTCTCCAAATGGCCATTCACCTTTTGCATAATAAAACATTCGAAAAGGTAAGCTCATTATAAATATTAGGTCTAGTAATGCCACATTCATCATATAGATGGTTACAGTGGTTCTCTTCTTGGTTGTACAACTGAAAACCCATAAGGCAGTGACATTTACAAATAATCCAATTATGAAGATGCAGCTGTAGAAGACAAGGGCTGCAATTTTGTATTCATCTGGATATGAGCTGTTAGAAGAGTCAGGTTGAGCTTGATTGTGAGAGGTGGTCATCTTATAGTTTGTTGGTGGGCATGACACTTAGGAACTGCAAGACAGTTGAGAAGATTAGGATTAAAACCCTTTGCTGAAGAATAAATGTTTAACATTCTCATACTTGGCATGCAGTGGATTTTAATTTTGAGAGTACTTTATATTGTACAGTTAATATATGTGTCTTAGTATTTATTAATAAATTTCCTAGGTATTATTGTTAGTCTGTACTAACCAATTAAAGTGGTATGGTGTGTCATAAAGTACTGGCAGATTTATTCATCTTCTCGCTCCCTGCCCACCTCTCTTCTCCAAAGAATAACCTTTATGATTTGTTTTACTATAATGTGATATTGGATAGCTATTGTTTCTATAGCAAGCGTTCTTTGATTGGGACTAATTGGGGAAAGGCCATTCTGAATTTTGAATCTTACAATATAGTTTACCACTTTTTATCATCTTTATTCTGTTTAAATATTTTGTAACCCATATTACTGATATCAAAGAATAAATTTTTACTCATTAAATATAATTTTATGTATAAAATATATATTAGAAAACTAATAAAGGAGCCATATAATATTAACTACTGAATATTCACAGTAATTCTCATTTGAGATCAGGAACTTTCCCTTTTCACTGGTATATCCCATCACCTGTTAAGTAAATTGTAGGTGTTCAAAAAGTAAATATTTACCTGATTAACAGATGAGTGAAGGAAGAAAACTTTGCTGAGGTGACCCTCAGAAACTACTCTCTAGATTGTCAATAAAGACTTGCTTAGCTGGCCATTACATTTTTTTTAAGTGGTAAATACTTCTTCATAGTATTATGTTCTCTCTAAATTATTGTAGGCCTAGAAACAGCAGTGTCTTGTGCCATGGTTTACAGATTAAGAACTTGACTCTTAGAACAATAGATGAGCACTGTTTCTATTGCACTGTTGGGGGTGCCTAAAGCTGAGTCTTCCAGATGGTGTTTACCAGCATCCTAGAAGCAGATCTCACTGCTGCAGTGGTGCACAGAAAACAACACCTTGAGAATTAGATATTGTTAGTATTGTATAGTAATTTTCATGTCCTCACTGTACCTAGATACAGAAGCTTAAGTATTATTTGTCAAACTAAATTTTAAAAAGGAATATCAAACACAAGTGGTTATTAGTAAGACATCACTCAGTAACTTTATGTGTATGCAAAAACTAATTCCCATCACCAAAAAATAGTTCATTTCTAATGGAAAGGAGTTCAGTGATTGTATATACCATTCATCCCCCTCAGTGAAACTTCCGTCACCCATGATGCATTGCTAACACCAGTGATTTTAAAAATAGAGTTGCTACAAAGAAATGGAACTTTGTGGCATCCCCTTGAAATATGGAGGTGTAAGAACAGTTTCCTTCAAAAATGTCACTTTGCAGAGTGGAGGTGTCTCTAATTTAGCCCTGTTGGGGAGGTTAGCAGTCTGGTCAGTGGCATCATGGGCTGTTGATAATTTAAAAATAATTTGAATACTTGTTATGGACAAACACGAGATATGAGTATGTTTTTCCCCTGCCCTCCTTCTCTTCTTTCCACCTTCTTTCCTTCCTTCCTTCCTTCCTGATTATAGCTAGTTTGCCAAATATTTAGGTTAAATATGATTTTGGAATAGATTTCTAATATATTTAAAAGCCTGTTTCAATTAAAATGTCCAAATATTGATGTGAGTAGAATATTAATTTCTATCGAGTGAGAAAAGTACTACATAGAAAAACTAAATCTTTAGTATTATACAAAGGAGAATAATTTTGGAGTTTTGACTTATTTTTAACTCTCAGTGAATTTTTAAGTAGTAGCAGTTATAATATAAATGAAATTTTTAATCCTTTTTTCTTCTTTTTTAATACTATATCAGGACTCCCTTCACCCATCCTCCTCCCCAAATTTTGTCACATAAATTCTGTATTTACAAACCATTTTTAAGTACTCCCCCTATCCATTTGGCCTCAGACTGCTTGTATGTTACCAACATTTGTATTCATTTGCTCATGATGCATGTGTTTTAAAGGCATTGCCAGTATAGGTTGTGCTCTGCACACACACATACATTTTTGAATAAATACTGAAAAGTGATTGGGTTTCAAGTCAGCATTTTAAAAGCTTTCAATTCCTTGATTATTAATAGGCTTTCTTTTCTTAAAAGCCTTAAAATACATTTTGTGAAACATAGTAATTGAAACCAAGTGATGACTCTTAAATATGCTTATGATTTATCATATCTATATTTTCCTTAAGTTGAACAAAATTACATTTACTATCAAAGTAAAACAATGTTGAAAATAAGTGAAAAATCATATTACTAATGCGAGAAGGTGACAGTGTAATTCATTTCAAGGGTCTTCACCACCATGGTGTCAGTAATGTATTATTAAAATAAAACAATGGCCCTGGCCAGTTTGGTTCAGCGGTTAGAGCATCGGCCTGCGGTCCGGAGAGACCCGGGTTCGGTTCCCGCTGAGGGCACGTACCTCGGTTGCAGTTTGTCCCCGGCCCTGGTTGGTCGTGCGGGTGGCAGCCACTCGATGTGTCCCTTCACGTCGATGTTTCTCTCTCTCTCTCCCTTCCTCTCTCTCCCTCCCACTCTATCTGTACAAAAAATGGAAAAAATATCCTCAGGTGAGGATTAAAAAAATAATAATAAAACAATGATTTTTAAATTTAGTAGGTACAGGATTACTGCCGATAATCTGTGATGAAGTTAATTAAATTCGACTTACCTCATGTCCATCAAAAGGCTGTATTAGAGAGGAACATTTTTCGGTATACCCAGTTCTGTAAAAGAGGTTGCTTCTCTTTCTGGAAATGGTATGTTTAAGAAATGATATATTTCTTTGTTTTAAGATCTTCTGTTCCTTTAAAACGTTGTCTCAAAGATAATTCTTAGTATAGGAGTTGGTACTTGCTGCTGCTTTGTCTCTTTCAGGAAGTACTCTGTAATAAGGTTTTTTCAGCTTCTGACTGGATGTGGTTTTTCTCTTTCACAAATGATTTGTTTATGAAGTTATGCTCAGCATAAGCTTCCCTTGAAATGATGCCATGTATTTAAGAGAATCATACAAAAAAGGGAAAATATCTTCAATTTTTTTTACTGTGATGCTTCAAGTCTGCATCATTGATTGAAAGAGTATGAGATTTGATGTTGACTAGAATGGGATTCATAGTATAGCTTCTTTATTTTCTAAGCTGTGTGACTTTGTCAAGTTACCCAGCCACTCTGAGCTTTTGTTCCTACTTAGTTTCTATATAGTTAAAATAGATATAATACCCATTTGTTAAGATTATGAAGACTTGAAACCAGAAAAATCCCAAGAGTTTAACATAATATCTGGCATTTAGGTACTCCTAAACAGAGTTAACTCTTTGCTACAAAACTCCTAAAATCATAGAAGATCCACATTTTGCTGTTGAAACATTTTTAAATTGTTAAAATTAGAATCCTCAGTTATTTGCTTCTGCTTTGCATATATATGTGTACTTCAGTTTGCTTTAATTTTTCAGTTCCCAGTGTTTTATATGTCTTTTCTGTCGTGTGGAAGTCTAGAAATAATTTCTTTTGTATAAACATCCCTGTAGATTGCTAAGAAAGGACTCTGGCAGTCTCTAGTGGAATAATTTACATGTTAGGAGTATTTTAACCTAAGCAGGGAAATGAAACCAACGGAAAGGGAAGTGAGCAACCCGAATCATTGCCTGCCTAGTTATATTAAATTTTTTACTTTCTCTTTTCTTAAAAAAACAAAATAATCTCATTTGATTTTCCTAAAATTTTAATTATCTTTATATTTGGTTATGCACAACTTGTTAACTTTTAAAAGGTACATGAACTGAAATGAACTGTTTTTTGAATTTAAGAGTTTGAAAGCCCTTTTTTCCTCAGACAAAACCATAGTAAGTCTTTGACTTATTAAAGTTATTTAAATCCTTGCCTTTGGTGATTACTTTTGATTATGATAGCCTGCCAGAATAATGGGGTTTAGAAGTGTGGGTAACAACCAAAGCAACTATTTCTTGTGTAGTTAATGATTCGAGGCCCAGAGAAGAAGGCCATGAGTCGCTGAAGAACTCAGCACACAAGGCCCAGCTTCTTCAGGTGCTGAGTTCCCCCTATTTCTGCCCTAGCTGCTGTAATAACTTCTCGTGATCACATTGATTTAGTCACAATGAATAGACAGTATCTATTCATTGCTGAATTACATTAATGAGTATTTTATACATGGAGTTATATTTCATATGCAGTGTAGGAGCGATATTTCAGCTGGAAATAGGAACGTTTTATCTGTTGATCCAGTCTTTTCATTGCCTTAATTTCATATAGCCTGTGACAAGGTTTCTGAAATTAAGTATTTATTAGTATCCCCTTTTGCTGCTAAAATCAAGAGATTCTTTTCTCTGATTTGCCAGTCTCTCAGAGAAAGGCCACAAGGGGCAAGTTAGGAAATCCCCACAGCACAGCTCGAGGGTGGATCAGCTGTTACTCGGTTCCCACCCTCCTCTCCATTTTAGCCATTTGGGACCTTCTGCATTTTCTCATCTTTGCCTTTCACTTGCTGTTCCCACCTGGAATATTCCTTACCATTGTATTCACATCTCTTGGCTTGGCCAGCTGCTACTTATCCTTAAAGTTTTAGTTTTCAACAATGCCTCTTCCAGGAAATTTTCTCTAACCTCTGAAGCTGGATTGGTTATTCACCCCTATAAGGTTCCTTAACACTTGGTACTTACCCCTGTAATGGCATGTGTTTGTATTATTATTGCCTATTTACTTGCCTTTTATCCTGAAGTAAATTGAGATCCTGGAGGGTTGGCATGTATTATGTATGTATGTGTATGACAGACTTTTTTTTTGGTACGTGCCCCTAGCGGGAACCGAACCCAGGACTCTCTGGTCCACAGGCTGATGCTCCAACTGCTGAGCCAGACCGGCCAAGGCATAACAGACTTTTAATAAATATTTCTTGAATGTGTGACTGGAAAATTAGGTGAAGAAATGGAGAGTTGAGGGAGTCATTGATGAATTACTGAGCCAAGTGTCAGTATCAGGGACACTTTGACCAGTTATATGACTGACCTGCCAGTCACAAATCCTCTGTGGAGACTTAGACAAGGAGCACAGAGGCAGGAGCCCTTCTCTCCTCTACATGACCCCTGTAACTTATCACTCTCTGTGTTCCTAAGTCTTCACAATGATTTTTGTTGGAAAAGAATTACAGTGAAAAAAATCTTTCTCAAACTGTTTGGTAGCAGGTCATTAGTGGATTAAGAATTAAACTTTTGTAGTGCCTAATTTTCTTCCTTAATACTTGAACCTAATGAATTTTTATTCAAATAGAAGAACTTAGCTCATTCAGGTATCATTCCATGCAGCTTAAATTTTCTCACTTATTTTGGAATATGACTGAAAGAGAAAATTTCACTTTGCACAAGAGGGATCTTACATATTCCCAGAGGCTACAGAGTTCCCTTCACTTTATGAAGCAATCTGTTTTATCTCTATTTTGAATTTTAGTTTACATGTTAAAAGCCCTAAGGGATTTTTTATTTTAGTGCTTGATCCCAGTTTGAGTAAATATAAAAATACAGTTTAGTTAAGGCAATTTTATAATTCTTAGAAAGGATGTAGTTAATAAATTTACACAGTAAATTCCCATTATAAAACATGCTCCTATATTAGAGATTTGTCTATGCACAGATAAAATTATATTTCCCATTCTGAACATATTTCTCTTTACCACAACAAGTATAAGAGGGACATATCCCAGCTCCTCACAAGAGTGTTGTGATGAGGGGACCACTGAAGTCATTGTTTGTTTCCCAGCATGGGTAGTGGCAGTCAGAGAACAAGTTTGGAGTGGTTGGTAGATAGCCAGTCCCCAAAAAGAAGAGGGAGTCAGGGAAATGAGGAGTGCTCCAAACTAGGGTGAGATTCTGCCCTTAAGATTTCTCACTTTGATGTATGGAATCTTGTTCCCTACCCTTCTCTTTTTCAGACTTGCCCTGGCTGGGTAGTTCAGTTGGATAGAGTGTTGTCCCAATTAGCCAAGGTCTCGGGTTCAATCCCTGGTCAGGGCACATACAAGAATCAACCACTGAATGCATAAATAAGTGGAACAACAAATCAATGTCTGTCTCTCTCTCTCCCCTCTCCCCCCCCCCTAAAATAAATAAATAAAATAAAATAAATAAAAAAGGGGTAGATGTGTTGAATATTGGTTTCTAGATAAAGAAGATTGAGATACACTTGATCTAAATCTGTGTTTTGTTTTGTTTTTGTGTACATGCCCCTAGTGGGAACCGAACCCGGGACTCTCTGGTCCTCAGGCCGACGCTCCAACCGTTGAGCCAAACCAGTCCGGCTAGGGCCTGTTTTTGTGTGTTTTTTTTTTTATCTCAACAATTTATAACTATAATCTTGCAGCTAAGTTAGTGTGAACCTTCTGTCCACTTGACTTCCTAAATTATATTTTTCCTTGATGATATGCAAACAAGTTGAATCCAGATAACCATAGATAAAATAGATCTAAATCATCAGTGAAAGTAGAGTGCCATAAAGATATTAAAGATTCTTTTAGAGGGTTTCAGGAGAAGGCTTCTACATGACAGAGCAATCAGACCTGGACTCACTGAAATCCTTCAGGACCCCACACCAACAGTTTGCAGTGTGATATTTTACTGATCAGCAATCCAGAGTCTCCAGGACAGCTAAGTAAAACTCTGGTTATTGTGATGTACATGGCCACCTCCTGAGGATTCTGGTCTCACAGTTAAAGGAGATTGTGTGTGTATGTGTAGATGAGTGTATAGGAAAAAATACTTAGTAATACAAGGAAGTAGCAGTTTAGAAGAAAAACGTATTGTGGAGAGTCAGGATTGATAAAGAAACAAGAGATGTGTTACTAACTTGCTTAAATCCAAACCTGTATACCAGTATGTATGTGATTGAGGATTTTAGTATACAGGCATCTGTAAACAAAAAAGTAACTACATGTTTATAGAGTTGAAGGTTGTTGTAAGCCCTGGCCGGTTTGGCTCAGCAGTTAGAGCGTCAACCCGTGGACCAGAGTCTTGGGTTCAATTCTGGTCAAGGGCACGTACCTCAGTTGCAGTTCACCCACAGCCCTGGTCGGGGTCATGCGGGAGGCAACCAGTCAATGTATATCTCTCATATCAATGTTTTTCTCTCTCTCCCTCCCTTCTCCCAGCTCTATCTGAAGATAAATGGAAGAATATCCTTGGGTGAGGATTTAAAAAAAAAAAAGCCTGGCTGGTGTGGCTCAGTGGTTGAGTGTTGATCTCTGCATCAAGAGGTCGCCGGTTCAATTCCCGGTCAGGGCATATGCCCAGGTTGTGGGCCCAGTCCCCAGTGAGGGGCATATAGGAGGCAGCCAGTCGATGTTCTCTCTCATCGATGTTTCTTTCTCTCTTCCTCTCCATTCCTCTATCCCTAAAAAATCAATAAAGAAAAAAAGAAAAAAAGAATTACTTAGGGCCAGCTAGTGTGGCTCAATGGATTAAGTGTTGTTCCATGAATTGAGAGGTCCTGGTTTGAGTCCCTGGGTTTCTGGCTCGATCCCCAGTGGGGGGCATGCAGGAGGCATCCCAGTTTCTCTCACATCGATGTTTCTACCTCTCTCTCTCTCTAAAAAAATCAGTAAAACGTGAACAACAACAAAGAGTTACTTAGGAGTTTTTAAATGATCTCTTCCATTTCTCTTATCTGTATTATCAGAGGTGAATAATCATCAGGAAGAGGTCTAAGGGCTTTAAATATGTCATTGAACTTGCCCTGGCCAGTTTGGCTCAGCGGTTGGAGCGTCGGCCTGCGGTCTGGAGAGAACCGGGTTTGGTTCCCGCTAGGGGCATGTGCCTCGGTTGCAGTTTGTCCCTGGCCCTGGTTGGTCGTGCGGGTGGTGGCCACTCGATGTGTCTCTTTCACGTCAATGTTTCTCTCTCTCTCTCCCTCCCATTCTATCTGAACAAAAAATGGAAAGAAGTCCTCGGGTGGGATAAAAAAAAAAATGTCATTGAACTTAATCATCACGCCAGCTGCCAAGTATGTTGAGGACACGATAGTAGTATGGATGGTGTGATGCAGAGATATTTACTCATGATTCTCAGATTTTGAGGTTGTGCTGTGCTTTTTCTGTATTATGGTTTTATACTTTGTTTTAGTAATGTTTGTTGAAGTTGGTCCTACTTAATAGAGAATCATCAGAATAGCAATTTGATCTTTAACAAAAAGTCTCCTAAGGGACTAGATCATTCTTTCTTTTCTCTGTTCCTCATTAATGAGTTGATAGTCCCAAGGAAAGGTTTTTAGCTGCATTCTTTTAGCCTATACATGTAATTTCTTGCCTAGGAAGATCCCTGCCATTCAGTGGGCCAAAGACTTTTAAGCACCCAAAAATGATTATATCCAAATGTTTGATAAGCATGAAACTATGCACATAAGTAATCAGGTTGACAAAAGTTAAAACTATAATAAGATATTACTACCCATATACCAAAATGCCTACAATGAAAAATACTGACAGCATTAAGTATTGGATACAGAGCATTGTTGGTGGAATGTTTAAATTTGGAGAACAATTGGATATTAAGTACTACAATGAAGAGACTCAGATTCTACTCCTAGGTTGAAATACATGTTCCTGTGCACAGAAGACAGAGATAAGAATGTTCATAGTAGCATTATTTTCATAACTCCAAATTATAACAACCCAAATGTTCAGCATCTGTCAAATGGAAAAATTAGTTGTGTAGATGTACAATGAAATGCTTTTCCCAGTCAAAATCATATAGGAAGACACATGCAACAACATTGGTGAATCTCGTGTATATAATGTTAAGTGAAAAAAGCCAGACATGAAAGAATTCATACTGTATATGATTCCATTTATATGAATTTCAAAAGCAGACCAAACAAATAAAATGTTTAGGAATTTATGCTTAGGTGATAAAAGTTTTTGGTGTTTTGCAGGAACACAGAAGGAGGGAAGGCTGGGGAGAGCCTCCAGGATGCTGGCAAATTCTATTATTGACCTAGGTGCTAATTACTCTAGTGTTTGTTCTGTGATAATTTATTAAGCTGTATATTTTTGTTTTATCTTTGTATCTATAATGGTCTCAATAGAAAACAGATGACATACTTAGAATAATTCAAGGAGGGCTTATTTATAAGGATCTAATGACAAAAGAATGTAACCTAAGGACAAAAAGGGAATCTTTGGCAGGATGCTTAACTTTATTGCACCCACTACCATCAAGCCCAAAGAGATCAAGGAAGGGAGAGGTTACTAGAGCCTAGAAGGAGGGACCCCTGTAGAGTCCGCTACCTTGAGAACTGTAGTGACTTTCTGTTGAGAGGCAATAAGCCTGAGGTAACCTTGCAGAAGGGAACCTGGGAAATAAATACCCTGGCCTCAGGCCCCTCCTCACCTAAACCACCTCTGAGCTCCCTTTAGCAGAACTCAGTGGAAAACAGAGAGCCCGTGAGCCTTTGGATGGAGTCTTTACTCTCAGCCTCTGAAACAGAGCAGGGTGGAGAAAAGAGAAGCAGCAAATAGATTGTCTCACGTGCTACACTTTTCTGTATGTGTTACATTTCATATTCATAAAGGTTTTTAAAAAAATGTACTTTGGACTTTGAGTTTGCAAAAACTGGGTTTGAGTGTAGCTCTGCTTCTAGTAAACTGTTTCCAGGAGTAATTTTTTTAAAACACTGAGTCTCAGTTCTATGAATCGTCGCATTTCTTATAGCTTGTGTAAAACATGTTTTAGATACCATATATTATTTTTCTTTTTCTCTCTCCTGCCTAATAGGTCCTCTTTTTCCTTTGCACCACATTTAAATTTTTCCTGGGAATTTTTTAACTGGGAATGGAAGCTCTGTCTATGCCACTAATTAATGACCTGAGTTATCTTTTCTAAAAAGTTAGTTCATTCCTTTGATCGCCATTACCCCCAATTCAAAGAAATAGGAAGATGGACAAGGCTTTCCTGAAGAGTCTCCCACTCTCGGCATTGTCCATTTCTAAGCAACTGTTCTCATTGCAGTGCATGTCTTATCTTTGTCTCTCGGAATTTTTGTAGGACTGGAGATGAGAGAGATAGGATGGGACTTGGGACTCTGTGCCCTCACAGCCTTTGCATGAAAATCTTAATATATTCAGGAATCATTTAGTGAAACCTCATCCCAGGGAGCCTTGAATGTGTGTGTTGGTGTTTGGGGCTTATTCTTTTATTTATTTTTTTAATTTTTTATTTTTTGGTACGTTCCCCTAGCAGACACCGAACCCAGGACTCTCTGGTCCGCAGGCCAACGCTCCAGCCACTGAGCCAAACCGGCCAGGGCTGTTTGGGGCTTATTCTAAACTCAAAGTACCCAAGCCCTGAGGGAGTCCCATTAGTTACTAGTCTTTGCCTCCTTTCATGTATTTTATTGTGCTGTTTTTCTTTTGTGTGTATGTTTTTACCTTATTTTTAATTTACCTTTAAGTCAATTCATTCATCTTAATGTGTTTGATTAAGGCATTTATCCATTTCTAGTAGTATTAGATTGCTTCATCTAATTTGCCTATCTACTTTTAACTCTTTTCCCTTTAACCATTACTTTGATATATGTATAGCAAGTAGGAAGTGCAATAGGAAGTGTAACTGGGCTAGGTCCAGAATTGCCCACTTGTAGTCACTTGATCTCCCACAACTCTCCCAGGAGAGCTGTCATTCTCGGAGACATTATAATCAGCCTGCAGAGGAAAATATAAAAATCGTGCAGGGTTTTTGTTTTGTTGGTAGTAAAACTGCACTGATCAGAGTTACTCAGAACTGTCTATCAGGACTCTCCCTCTTATGCTTAAAAATTAATCTAGCACCAGTCGAATTTTTTCAGCGATGTTATCTTCTTATTGACATAAATTTTCATATGGACATTCTTCATGAGAAGTTTATAACTTTTGGTTTACACAGCTTTACCAGAAGCAAGTCACATGGTCTAAATAGAATCTTAACGGAAAAGGGAAGGAAGTAGGTAGTACCACCCTCAGAGACCTGCAGGGCAACCTGCTGGTGTGTTTGGGTGGAGGGACACATGCTTGGGCTGCCTCATCCTGACTCTAGTATAGGATTTATTTTTCTAATGTTAATGTCATTTTGTACTTAGGATCAGTAATCATAGGTTTTTAGAACTGGGAGTTAGAGGTATCTGTGACATCTGTCTTTTACAGTTGTGTTGTTATTAGTCCCTTGATTGTATTCTCATCTCTCATATTATTTTTTGAATTTTGTGTCTGTCTTGTTAACAAGGACCCAACATATACATCTTCATATATTTCAGTGTTCCCAGCATAGTACTTCACACGCAGTAAGGCCTCAATAAATAGGCTTATTGATTTGACTAGTGTTGATGAGTTTCTTTTTCTGTAAGAAAGAAAGCTATGTCCTGCTGGTTTGGCTGAGTGGTTGAGCGTCGACCCATGCACCAAGAGGTCGTCAGTTCAATTCCTGGTCAGAGCACATGCCCAGGTTGTGGGCCTGGTCCCCAATGGGGGCATGCAGGAGGTGGCCAATTGATGTTCTCTCTCATCAATGTTTCTCTTTCTCTCTCATTCTCTAAAATCAATAAAGGGGGGAATAAAAAACACAAAACAAAACATGAGGATGATAAAAATAACAGCAAGTACCATTTATTTGGAAGAAAAAAGAAAAGAAAAAAAAGGAAAGCTATGCCATGTCCCAAAAAATGAATGCATAATGTTTCTAGGAAGATATGATCATAAAGATATCAAGCAGAAGAAAGACAAAAAAGAGACAGATTAGGGTTGGTCAAGTAGAGGCCCAGAGTGAAAGTGTTTGGGCAGATGAACAATTGTTGCACAGTTTATTTGATGTAGGAGAACTACACTGTTAATTAAGCATGAAATAGTTTTAGATTGTTCATGTGTTGTCTAGTTTTCTCATACAGGTTGACATTGCAAGGCTGTTTTGACATGATATGTGCTTTTACTGCCATCTACAGATGACTAGCCTGTATTGGAACTCTTCACCTTGACCTGATTTGAAGTCTTGTTGAGACTGAAATAAATTAAAAAACAAAACAAAAACAAAAAAACCCCTAATGATTAGTGGAAGATAATAAAATATTTAATGTTACTTTCTAAATATTTCTATATTATATAATACATATGTCCTCATTCTGCTAAGACATTTCGGCTGTAGAGCATTTTTACCTTCATTGGACGCAGACTTTTTTTTTTAGGAAATCATTTTTCTCTGTAGCACTGTGTATTCCTGGACTATGTGTTCTTGAGAAGATTCCACTTTAAATATTATTTGTGCCTATTATTCTACTAAGGGGTAAATATCAAGGTGACCATGAAACAAATTTGGTATGATTTAAACTTTTTTTTTAATGTGATAAAATATACAATATAAAAATTACTGTCTTAACCATTTTTAAGTGTATATAGTTTAGTAGTGTTAAGTATATTCACATTGTTGGGCAACCAGTCTCCAGACTTTCCTCTTTCTTTTTTTTTTTTTTATCCTCACCCGAGGACATTTTCCAATTTTTTTGTTCAGGTAGAGTGGGAGGGAGAGAGAGGAACAGAGAGAGAGAGAGAGAGAGAAACATCGATGTGAAAGGAACACATAGAGTGGCTGCCACCCGCACGACCAACCAGGGCCGGGGACAAACAGCAACCGAGGTACATGCCCTTAGCGGGAACTGAACCCGGGTCTCTCGGGACCGCAGGTCGACGCTCTAACCGCTGAGCCAAACCGGCCAGGGCCAGACTTTCCTCTTTCTAAACTGAAAGTCCATACTCATTAAACAACAGCTCCTCATCACCCACCTCCTTCCAGCCCCTGGCACCCACCATTCTACTTTCTGTTTCTGTGAATTGGATTGCTCTAGATACCTCATGTAAGTAGGATCATAATTATTTGCCCTTTCTGATTGGCTTTCAGTTAGCATAATATCCTCAAGGTTCATCTATGCTATAGCATGTGTCAGAATTTCCTTCCTTTTTAAGGCTGAATAATATTTAGATATAGATATAAAATATTTATATATTTTATCCATTCATCTGCTGATGGACACTTGGATTATTTCCACCTTTTTGCTATTGTGACTAATGCTGCTATGAACATCTGTATATAAATATCTCTCTGAGACCCTGCTTTCCATTCTTTTGTGTATATACCCAGAAGTGGAATTGCTGGATCATGGGGTAGTTCTGTTTTTAATTTTGAAGCACCACCATATGATTTTCCTTAGTGATTGAACTATTTTTCATTCCCACCAGCAATATACAAGGATTCTAGTTCTTTATATTTTCTGGATAATAACCTCATATAAGATAAATGATTTACAAATATTTTCTCTTATTCCAAAGGTTACTTTTTGACTCTGATTATGTCCTTTGATATACAGAAGTATTTTGGCATGGTTTTAGGTTCATACATTTATCATATTTTCATGATAAGGTAAATTGAAAAGCTTTGAATTTTTATTATTATTTTTTATCCTCACCCGAGGACATTTTTTGATATTTTGTTCAGATAGAGTGGGAGGGAGAAAGAGAGAAACATTGACGTGAAAAGGACACATCGAGTGGTTGCCACCCACGTGACCCAACCAGGGCTGGGAACAAACTGCAACCGAGGTACGTGCCCCTCGTGGGAACTGAACCTGGGTCTCTCTGGACTGCAGGCCGACGCTCTAACCGCTGAGCCAACCGGCCAGGGCAAGCTTTAAATTTTTAAATGTTAGGGTGGAATAAAATAGATTTTTCTCAGTAAAATTCAAGTCTCTATTAGGGACCTTTCCAGTGACTTAACTTAATCTGAAGAGTATTTATTTAGCTCCAGTCCTCAACACTTTCCTTCATTCAGGATGATGTAAAATAGGACAGGCAGACAGGCAGAAACAAACTCTATTCAATAATCAGCTCACAGCCTTCCACTTACTAATATTTCTTTCTTATGCTCTGAAAATTGTTTGTCTCTTTTATTACAATAATATGAAATGAAAGGATAACATTTACCTTTTTATAGTATTTTTGTTCCCTACTTGTTCTGGTTACTATTTATCAGTGCTTACTTTGGAAACAGCGTGTTTGCTCATCAAATTTGCAAATCATAGCTTGTTTGCTCATCAAATTTGCAAGTTACAAAAGCTCAGAGGGTGTTTTAGTAATGGTAGAAGCTAAGCTCTATAACAAGGAAATCCTGAACACAAGTGGCTCAAAGAACACAGATGTCTGTTTCTCTTTTGTAACATCCCTGGTGGGTAGGCAGTCTGTGTCCTAGGAATTCATCAAAGGATGGAGCTGGTGGGGCACCCCTGTCATCCTCAACTTGTGCCCGCCAGGGTGGCTCCCATTGTTTCAATTCCAACCAACATGGAGGAATTAGAAGGGAAGGGTAAGACAAGGAACTGCTTTTTCACCAGTGCTTTGAAAGTTGTAAATTTCATTCTTGCTTATACACCATTGGCAAGTACCTGGTCATGTGGACACAATTAATTTTAGGGGAGCCTGGGTAACAATTCTTAGCAAGGCAGCCAGATCTCTGGAGATAAGGAGAAATGGATTTGGGGGGACTGCTAGCAGTCGCCTTTAAAGAGCAATAACTATAACCAGTTAGCTGGTTTAGCAGGCTAGAGTTATGGGCTCCACAGTCAACTCATAAAACACTGAAGAGAGAGAGCATTGAATCTTTCTCTTTAGTCTAAAAAATCAACTATGGAGACACTGAATGGCAGAATTGTTTTGGCAGTCGTGTGTTTGGAAAAGCCAAGGGAAGCCTGTGAAGTGGCATCATGATGTGAATGCCTGTTAACACTGATGTGCTTGTGGATGCCATAAATAGTACTGCAGGGCAACAAGCATGGCTCTGGTGAACCTCATTGGCATCAGGAAGGAAAAGGAATGCAGGCCTGCCGAGTGAGAAACAGTTGAGAGAGCAGGCAGTGGATATCCTGGAGAGGAGAAGATGAGGCAGGAGAACAGCCTTCAACTATTGAAGGGGTTGCTTTAGGAAAGAGAAATTAAAAATTGTGGGGTAGGGGTTGCCTGGCCAAGGATGAATTAAGACTACAGAGAGATGCTACAGGAAGTTATTGGGTTTGGTAAGGATTAACTCTGTGACACTCACTGTCTCAAGGCAAAGTGATTCCCTGGAGAAGTGCTGAATTTCAGACACTGAAGAGAGGCAAGCAGTGGCTGCGAAAGCACTGGACAGGGATGTTGTCCAGGAAATCCACATATTGGGTAGGTAGCAGGAATGGAATTCCCGTGAAAGTCCTTTAACCCCTGAGAATCTCTGATTCTTTCCTCTTCTTTAGTACTCTGGGATTCACTTGCAGGCTTAGAGAACTAGAGAAGTTAATGAGTCCAGCAGATTTTCCAAGGAAGTTCTGTGCAGCCCAGTTTCAGTACAGCACAACTTATTCTCCAGTTGTTTAAAATAACAAGGACAAAGGGTAGGAGATCTTTCTTTCTTACAGCTGTGTAGTATTCCGTTGTGTAAATGAAACACAGCTTTTTTATCCACTCATCTACTTAGGGACACTTGGGTTGTCTCCAGATCTTAGCTATTGTAAATAGTGCTGCTGTGAACATAGGGGTGCGTGTATTCTTCCTGACTGGTGTTTTAGGCTTCTTAGTATATATCCCTAGAAGTGGAATCACTGGGTCAAATGGCAGTTCAGTTTTTAATTTTTTTGAGGAAACACCATAGTGTTTTCCATAGTGGCTGCACCAGTCTGCATTCCCACCAGCAGTGGGACAATGTAGAGGGACCTGGAGAGTATTGTGCTAAGCAAAATAAGCCAATCAGAAAAAAACAAATATTGCATGACCTCACTTATTTGTGGAATATAATGAACAAAGTAAGCTGATGAACAAAATAGATCCAGAGACATGGATGTAGGAAAGAGACCGACAAATCTCAGAGGGAAGGGGGTTTGGGGGTCAGGAAGAGATAAACCAAAGAACTTATGTGCATAGATACATAACCAGTGGACACAGACAACAGTATGGTGAAGGCGGCGGTAGCAGGGAGCAGTGGGAGCGGGAAGGACATCTATAATAAAAAATAAATTAAGTATTAAAAAATAAATAACAAGGACATAAGTGTCCATCGATGGATGAATGGATAAAGAAAATGTGGTATACAGTAGGCCTTCGTTTATCGCAGTTAATCAGTTCTAGACTCTACTGCGATAAATGCATTTCCACGAAGTGTGATTCTTTATAAATGGAATATTTTCGCAGTTAGAGCATAGAAAACCTGTTTATGACCTTCTAAATATGTTTTTTAACATTATTTGAGCCCTCTAGACATGCAACAACAGCCTTTAGTCACCATTACACTCGTATTACCCAATGTATTAGACAAAATAAGAGAAAATAAGACAGATGTTACAAATATTATTATTGTACATTAATTACACACACACACACACACACACTCTTCTTTCTTTTTTTTTTTTTATCCTCACCCGAGGATATTTTTCCATTTTTTGTACAGATAGAGTGGGAGGGAGAGAGAGGAAGGGAGAGAGAGAGAGAGAAACATCGACGTGAAGGGACACATCGAGTGGCTGCCACCCGCACGACCAACCAGGGCCGGGGACAAACTGCAACTGAAGTACGTGCCCTTAGCGGGAACCGAACCCGGGTCTCTCCAGACCGTAGGCCGACGCTCTAACCGCTGAGCCAAACCGGCCAGGGCCACACACTCTTCTTACACACAACCACTAACCTATGAAAATAGGGCAACTTGTTCGATGATGAAGTGATGAAGATGAAGAAATGTACTTCACAGCAAAGAAGAGCAAGGTTACTGCTCCTCTGAAGGCACGACCTCAGTAGGAGAGTCTGCAGGTGGTGCAGTATCTTCAGCAGGTGTGTCGTCGTCTTCCCCTGAAGGAGCACTAGGAGGAGGCAGTGGGTGTCTGGGTACACGGCTGAAGGACATCGTGATAGGCAGTTGCTGGCGCTGTCTTTTCATATGCGTGATGAGGCTTTTGTAGGGTTCTATTGCTCCATCAAGTGCATTCCAGAACTGCAATGCATGCATCATTTATGGGTCTCATTCACCAATCATTTCCTGTACTACCTTAATAGTTCTCACGACTTGTAAGAGATACTCAAGTGTAAGGCCAACCTCCCCCTCCTGACCCCGAGGAACCTTTGGCTGCTTTTCTTCCTCCTCACTCCCAGTCTTAGTCATCTCCACCAGATCCTCCTCAGTTAAGGACACCTGTTCTTGATGATACTCATCCTCCTCAAGGATCTTCTGGAACGTGTTGTTCACATAGTCCTCTGTGGTAGGCTGGTCAGCAGAGGCAGCTTCTCCGTGGAGAATGACACTCCAGATGATACCTCTTCTGGGACTTCTCAAACCTACCCTTGCTTGCTGTGAAATCCATGAACATTGCAGAAGAGGGTCCTGGTTGAGGTTTGTCCACCATAAAGCCCTGATAGAGCTGCCTCGCCTTCTGGATGACCAGCGAATCCAGGGGAGTGTTTTTCTTGCAGCTGTCGCTAATCCAAAAGGCTAGGGAAGACTCCGTTTTCACTATGAACATATTACGACTTGTCACGACGCGCTTTGCTTCCTTGTTGAAAGAGACAGTAGCTATTGCATGGATGTTCTTTTCATCTTTACGAATGGAGCGAACCGTAGACTCATTCAAGTCGTAGTGGTGGGCAACCTCCGTGATTTTCTTGCTATCTTTGATCATATCCAAGAGTTTCACGTTTTCCTGGATGGTAAGCATCTTCCTCCGGTGCTTAGTTTCATCATCAGAAGGTTTAGAAGAAGCAGCATGTTTAGGAGCCATTGTGGGGCTTAGATAAAAGTTCTCAGAAATTGCAAACACAGAGCAAAGATGCTTCCGATGCGTAGTGATGTAGAAGCGTGTATGAGAGAAATGAACTTGCATGAGATTGAGCCAATCAGTGGCCAGGATAGGAAGAGAATAGGATAGCCAATCAGTGAACAGCACGCTCTGATTGGCTTGATTTCACCACACCCAATTTTTTGAAAAAAGTTATTGCCCACATATAAGGAGTGGTCGAGTGTTAAAGGATTTGCAGGAGTGCTTGAATACATAGGCCTACAGTCCATACGTACAATAATTTTCATTTTAATTGTAATACAGGGGTGTATAATTGACTCAGACAACTGAGTGCGTGCTGTATCATTTTCACTGTCTCGGTCAACTTTTTAATGAATATATTTGAAAAATAGTGACAGAGTGAAGCCACAAAAGTCGAAGTGCGAAATGGTGAGGGACAACTGTATATATAAAGTGTGAGATATATATAGGGTGTCCCTAAATATATATGTACATAACTTTGAATAACTATAAAGCCAGTGTTTATTCAAATACATTTCATTTTCAAAATGTAATAAAATCTACAGATACACTGTATATATATATTTTTTGGGGGATACCCTGTATGTGTGTGTGTGTGTGTGTGTATGTATATATATATATATATATATATATATATATATACATACATATACATACTCAATGGAATATTTAGCCTTAAAAAATGAAGGAAAGGACTTCCGGTCAAGATGGCAGCATAGGTAAACGCAGTATCGAGTCCTCCAACAACCACATCCAAGTTACAACTAAACTACAGAACAACCATCATTCAAAACCGCCTGAAATCAAGCTGAATGGAAGTCCTACAACTACGGAATTAAAGAAGCTACATGGAGACTGGTAGGAGGGGCAGCGGCGAGAAGGCGGTGAGATGGGCTGGTCCCACACCTACATGTGGTGGATAAAAATCAGGAGGACACCTCGGCTGGGAAGTTCCTTCCTGAGGACTGAGGGGTCCCCGTCCCACACCAGGTGCCCCGCTTAGGGTTCCAGTGCCAGGAAGAGAAGTCCCCATAACTTCTGGCTGGAAAAACCAGCAGGAACTGAGGCTCAGGGAGGCTGACACGGCTGGAGCCCCAGGCAGCTCCTTAAAGGGCCCGCGCACGGACTTATTGGACTCTCTCCCTCTAAGCTTGGAGGGAAGGCAGCTCAAGGGGCACCAGAGACATACAGGGAAGAACTGAGCTGTTTGGCACTGGAGCGAGGGCTGGAGAGGGGGCTTTCTCCGGGACAAACGTGCTGTCAGAGGCCTTTGTTCCTTTGGTGAGCCCTTCCCTGGGGCGGCAGACAGCCACCATATCTGGGACTCCAGCAACCTGGCTCACACTGGTAGCCCCGCCCTGGTGACTCCCTGAGGCCCCGCCCTGCCCCGCCCAACTTTCAGGCCCACCCAAGCTGTTGCCACTTGCTTAACCATAGGATTGGCCTGTCTTGGATCCTGCTTCAGGTTTTTCCCAAATTCTTTCAAACGAGCAGCATCTGGTCTCAGCGAGCCCCATACCTCTCATTAAGTAATACACTGAAACAAACACAGGGAGGCAGCCAAAATGAGGAGACAAAGAAACAGGTCCCAAATGAAAGAACAGAACAAAACCCCAAGAAAAGAACTAAGCGAAATGGAGATAAGTAACCTAACAGATTATTCTGAGTTCAAAACCCTGCTTATAAGGATTGTCAATGAACTTAGTGAAAACCTCAGTGAACTTAGTGAGGGCCTCAAGAGCATAAAAAAGGACCAGTCAGAAATCATGGATGCATAGTTAGAATGCTCAAGGACATGTCAGAAATGATCGATGCACAGTTAGAAACGAAGGAGGCTTTAACTGAAATAAAGAATAATTTACAAAGATTCAATAGTAGAGTAGGTAAGGCCAAGAAGCAAACCATCGATTTGGAATATAAGGAAGCAAAAAACGCCCAATCAAAACAGCAAAAAGAAGAAGGAGTCCAAAAAAATGAGGAGAGTGTAAGGAGCCTCTGGGACAACTTCAAGCGTGCCAACATTCGCATCTTGGGGGTGCCAGAAGGAGAAGAGCGAGAACAGGAAATCGAAAACCTGTTTGAAACAATAATGGCATAAAACTTTCCTAACTTGGTGAAGGAAGGAAACATACAAGTCCAGGAAGCACAGAGAGTCCCAAACAAGATGAACCCCAAGAGGTCCACACCAAGACACATCATCATCAAAATGCAAAAGGTTCAGGACAGAGAGAGAATCTTAAAAGCAATAAGAGAAAGGCAGCTAATTACCTACAAGGGAGTTCCCATAAGGCTGTCAGCTGATTTCTCAAAAGAAACTTTGCAGGCCAGAAGGGAGTGGCAAGAAATATTCAGAGTGATGAAAAGCAAGAACCTACAACCAAGATTACTCTGTCCTGCAAAGCTGTCATTTAGAATCGATGGCCATATAAAGACTTTCCCAGACAAGAAAAAGTTAAAGGAATTCATCACCACCAAACTGTTACTATATGAAATGTTGAAGGGTCTTTTTGAAGAAAAAGATAAAATATATGAACAAACAAAATGGCAATGAATACATATCTATCGACAATGGAATCTACAAACAAAATGAACAGGTAGAACAGAAACATTCTCATAGATACAGAGAACATTTTGTTGGTTGCCAGTTGGGAGGGGGTTTGGGGGAATGGGTGAAAAAGGTGAAGGGAATAAGAAGTACAAATTCATTGCTAGACTGAAAAACCTCAAAGGGAAAGGGGTTGGGGGTGGTGGGAAGAAATAAACCAAAGAACTTATATGCATAATCAATGGACGCAGACAAGTGTGGGAAAAGGCGGGAGGGGGGCGGGAGTGGGGAGGAGGGGGTCAATGGGGGAAAAATGTGGAACATCTGTAATACATTCTACATTCAACAATAAAGATTAAAAAAAAAAAAATGAAGGAAAGCTTGGCCAGTGTGACTCAGTGGTTGAGCATCGATCCATGCACCAAGAGGTCGCTGATTCGATTCCTGGTCAGGACACTTGTCCAGGTTGTGGGCCAAACCCCCGGTGAGGGGCATGTAGGAGGCATCCAATTGATGTTCTCTCTCATTGATGTTTCTATCTCACTCTCCCTGTCCCTTCCTTTCCCTCTCTCAAAATAAAGAAAGAAGAAAAAAAAAGAAGGAAATACTGCCATTTGCAACAACATTGATGGACCTTAAAAGCATTATGCTAAATAAAATAAGTAATACAGAGAAAGACAAATGCTTTGTGAGCTCACTTATATGGGAAATCTTAAAAACAAAATAAAGAACAAAACCAAGCTTTTAGATGCAGAGAACAGATTGGTGGTGGTCAGAAGTAGGGAGGTGGGTGAAATGGGTGAAGGGGGTCAAAAGGTATAAACTTCCAGTTATAAAATAAAAATAACTCCTGGGGATGTAATGTACAGCATAGTAACCATAATAATACTATATTGCATATTTGAAAGATGCTAAGAAAATAGATCTTAAAAGTTCTCACCCTAGCCGGATTTGTTCAATGGTTAGAATGTCAGCCTGAGGTTCGATACCAGTCAAGGGCACATACATCAGTTGCGGTTCATCCCTGGCCCTGGTCGGGTCGTACGGGAGGCAACCAGTCGATGTTGCTCTATCTTATTGATGTTTTTTTCTGTCTCTCTCGCTCCCTCCCTCCCATTCTATCTGATAATAAGTAGAAAAATATCCTCAGGTGAGGAATTAAAACAAAAAAAAGACTTATTGTGGTGATCATTTTACAATATATACAAATAACGGATCATTATGTTACCTAAAACTAATATAATGTTTTAAGCCAATTTACATCATATAAATTAAAATAACTAGGACATAATTCACTGCAATGTATTATTATGCTGGCAAACAATTTGTAAAATGAAGAAACTTAATTTTTCTACATAATATAAATGATTGACTTTGCTTTCTTATGAGCAAATAATACTGTAAAATCTTTCATGTATATACTTCCAGAAAATACTTAATAAATACTTAAAGAGGAGCAGAATGAAAAAATTCTTTACAACTTTTAAATAAGGATAAAATGATAAGACTTAAATAATGAAACATTTATAAAGTAAAATATTCAAAATAATATTTTTTTAAGATATATATATAACTAACAATTCTTATAGATCTTTAATATGGACTATTTAAACTCCATGGCTGTTTTTCCCTTTCTGAAGAGGCATGTCAGCTATTCAATAAGATTTGCCTGCAATCACACTGTGAACCTCGAGATGGCAGCATTAGGCAGAACTTGATGAAGGCTGTGAATTTATTACTAAGAAAGTTATTAAATGGGGCTCAAACAATGAAATAGTTTAGTAATAAAATGACTAAGACGTATTACAGTTTATACAAACTGCTTTAACAGTTTGGATACCTTGTGACTATTTTTATAGTATGTATACTGTAGTTAGAATTTAAAACTGATGTTATGTGTGTTTATTTTTTACTAAACCACCTGACAAAGTATTTAAGACACCATTGGTAAAACAATTGTGAAATTTCTATATGTAAACCTAAGAATAATTTTAGGTTCTGGTTATGTGTGGGCTCAATACAGCACAATTCCAAAAATACATTTATGCAAGGTGAGACATATAACCTACTTTGTCCTAATAGTAGTAACCTTAAGGGAAAAAAAAATACTGTTATCTGAAAATTATTGGGCTAACCAAAGAAAATTATTAGCAGAGATTTTTGTTAAAAAGGTATAATAATATTGTTTTAGCTTTTTTCTCTCTGGAGTCTTGTGTAAGACACAAGCTTTATTTTTACCAGAATGCACATGTATGTTAATCAGAAAATTGGAATCTAGCAGAGGTGGCTATTATAATACCATGCTATAGTCATCAGCTTTTTTGTTCCCAAATAATGTACCTTAGCTCATTCTAGGGCACAGATAGAGTGGTAGATTTTAATACGTACTTTTAGCATTTCTATATCAATAGCAAAAGGAATACACATCAAAGATAAACCAATAAACTGAGTAAGTAGGAGACAAGACTTTGTACTCAGACACACAGTTATATAGAAATTGATGGTTGATGGCGTAGACATACATATGAGTTCTAAGGAAGGATAAAAATAAGGAACAGGAAGCTGAACTATGAAAGGTGATTTTTACCATACTGTCTGTCTACTTTTAATAACTTATGAAATGTTCTAATGCTTTATAGTAAATTATTTATTGAATAGTCAGTTTTAGTCAGTTTTTTTAGGAAAAGAAGGAAGAATTTCCACATTGAGGAAAGGAATATTTTAACATTCCCTTTTATAAGGTAAGCACACTCAGTAAATGTTTCACTGTGTATGCATGTATAAATGAATGAGAAAATTCTATCTCATATTTTACAAGAATGATCAGCTCTCTCTGATTTCCTCTCTCTTCATTCAACAATTTTTTTCTTTTTATCCTCACCTGAGGACATTTTTCCATTTTTTGTTCAGATAGAATGGGAGGGAGAGAGAAGAAGATAGAGATAGAGAGAGAAACATCGATGTGAAAGGGACACATCAAGTGGCTGCCATCCGCACAATCCCACCAGGGCTGGGGACAAACTGCAACCGAGGTATGCGCCCTTAGTGGAAACCGAACCCGGGTCTCTCTGGACCGCAGGCTGATGCTCTAACCGCTGAGCAAAACTGGCTAGGGCCATTCAACAAATATTTATTGAGCACCTGCTTTATGTTAGATACTGGTCTGTGCTCTAAGGATCCTGCTCTGATTAAAACAGACACAATCTTTCTTATTGAATTTACATTATAATTGGGGGTGGAAGGCAGTAAACAAGGTAATATAATATTTAGTAAGTCAGATGATGATATATGTTGTATAAAAATAAGTCAACCAATCAGCCAACCAACCAGCCAGCCAGCCAGTCAGCCATGGAAGGGAGTACCCAGGCATGAGTGGGGTTGCAGTTTTAAGAAGTATGGTCAAGGAATGGCCTCAGTAAGTAGGTGACATTTGAACAGAGACCTGAAGTAGTCAAGGAGTGAACCATGTGGTGGTCTGGGGGAAGTGTATTTCAGGTGTAAGGAGCTGCTAGTGCAAGACCCTAGTGCAACTGTATAACAAACAGAGTGAGCCAGCGGGGAAGAGTAGGAGATGAAGTCAGGAAGGTAAGAGAAGTCACAGTGCCTTAAGGGCAGTGGAGAGCCATTCATGGTTCTTTGAGAGATGGAGATACATTGTTCTACAGTATTTTTTTCACTATAGTTTCTTTCCATTTAAAAAAAGTATGTAATCATTCTACACATTGTTTTATTCTTTTTTTTTAAATTGACCTTTAGAGAGAGAGAAAGGGAGAGGGAGAGAGAGAGAGAAACATCGATGAGAGAGAACATTGATTGTCTGCCTCCTGCATGCCCCCCACTGGAGATTTGGCCCACAATCTGGGCATGTGCCCTGACCGGAAATCGAACCAGTGACCTCTTGGTACCTGGGTCAATGCCCAACCACTGAGCCACACCGGCCGGGCAACATTGTTCTATTCTAGTTCTCAGATTATCAAATTTTCCTTCAGGGCAGTCTATTGCCTCTTGTTGTGATTTTATTCATTCATTCATTCAGTTTTTAATCCTCACATGAGGATATTTTTCCATTTTATCCTCAGATAGAGTGGGGGGGGGGGAGACAGAAAGAGAGAAAGAGAAACAGAAATATCGACATGAGAGAGACATATTGATTGGTTGCCTCCCACACAACCCTGACCAGGGTGGGAGACTGAACCGCAACCAAGGTACATGCCCTTAACCGGAATCAAACCTGCAGGTCATTGGTCTTTGGGCTGACACTCTAACTGCTGAGCCAAACCGGCCAGAGAGGTTTGTGATTTTTTTAAAAATCCTCACCTGAGGACATTTTTGCATTTATCTTCAGACAGAGCATGGGGGGTGGGGGTCGGGGGGAGAGAGAAACATTGATGTGAGAGAGACACTTCGACTGGTTGCCACCCACACGGCCCCAACTCGGGGCGGGGACAAACTGCAACCAAGGTACATGCCCTTAGCGGAAACTGAACCCAGGACTCTGGTCTGTGGGCTGACGCTCTAACTGCTGAGCAAAACTGGCCAGGGCCGGTTTGTGATTTTTTTATTGTGAACTCATATACAATGGATTTTGTTTGTTATTGGAGCCCCCATGTGCTATAGCTCATGAAAGTACCCCTACAAGAGAGACTTTGTGTTTACTACTGCTGGGTCCTGAGAGATTTTTGTTGTCTTGGACTAGTTTTTATGTTGTTTTCTTACCTTAGAGCCTTAGAGTTCCCATACCACTCAAGTGGGATAAATCTTGACTGCAAATTTAGGTATAATATAGACCTTGCATTTAATTATCTGTTGAGACTATTCTTTTCTTTTACAAAGCCCTTCACGTGAGCTAAATGTCTTCACTATTTCAGCAGACTAATGGAATATTTTTAGCTTTCTCTGTAAAAGGCAGAGGTCTTGGAGCATTTGGGCTCAGTTCCAGCTCTTTCTCCTTTAACAGCTTGAGGCCATGTCTTCTGAGTATGCCTAAATATCTAGCCCTGAATCCCAGGAGCTTATAGGTTGGTCCAGTCCTTGAGGGGGAGAGGGTGATCATTGAAGCAGTATATGCTTTGGTTTCTGTCTTTGTTCTGAAATTTGGGTTTATTATGGAAAATTTTAAGCATATATAAAAGTGGAGAGAGCACTCACTATAAGTGAACCCATGTTTCAATATTACCCAGCTTCAACAATGATCAGCTCATGGCCATCTTGTGTTATCTATATCCTCACTCACACTTGAGTTATTCTAATGGAACTATAATAGAATCTCTTTTGCAAATAAAGCCAGGAGCAGAAATGTAGGGTTATTAGGGGTGAGGTAGGTGTGTGTGTGTATCTGCTTCTTTGCTCTCTATTCTATGCTATTGGTCCGTTTATCCCCATACTGTAATATCTTTAAATTATTTTGCATTTTAATATAATATCTAGTGGAACAAATCATATTTTTGTTCATATATTTGAAAATTAACCTAGCTATTCATGTATTTTTATCCTTCCATATAAATTTTAGAGTAAGCTAATCAATTATCTTAAAAAATTCAGCTGGCATTGAATTTATAAATTGATTTTGGGGAGAACTGATACCTTTATTAAATTTTCCCATCAAAGAGCATGGAACATATCTCCATGTATTTGTAACACCTGTGAAAATTGGATTTAAAATTTTTTTCTTGTGCAGATCTTTTGTATTCCTAGAGACTATATAATTTTTTAATATATATATTTATTATGTTTCCTAAGTGTTATTTTATTGCTGGAGTAAGAAAATGTTATTAATTTTTGTTAAGTTGACTTTGCATTTGACAACCAAATTGAACTCTCTTGTTTATTCTGTTCATTTTTTTTAAGTGGCATGGTAAGTATATGTTTTACTTTTTAAGAAACTGCCATACTTTCTTCCAAAGTTTTTGTTGCATTTTCACTGTGATCAGCAGTGTATGAGCCAGTTACTCCAATCCTCAGGTTATTTTTTTTCTAGTGTCAATTTTCAGAAACATTTTAGCCATCCTAATGGATGTTGAGTGGTATCTATCATTTTAATTTGTCATCATAACCATCTTAAATGTGCAATTAAGTAGTCTTAAATATATTTACATTGTTATGCAACAGATCTCCAGAACTTTTTTGTCTTGCAAAACTGAAATCATACCCATTAAAAAATAACTCCCCATTTCCTACTCTCCCCAGCCCATTGTACCTACGATTCTGCTTTCTTACAGAACTATTGTGATAGTTTGTGTTTTTTTTTTTTAAAGATCCTTTTAGAGTTTCTACACTGATACTTATGTTGTCTGAAAACAAACATTTTTGTTTGTTCCTTTCCAATTTATATGCCTTTTAGTCATTTTCTTGACTTATTGAAATGGCAAAGACATCAGTACGATGTCAAATTGGTAGAGAGAGTTGACATCCTTATCTTGTTCCAGATCTTAGGGGGAAAACACTGTCTTTCATTATTAACCAAGTTAGCAGAAATATTTTTTAGATACTCTGTCAGGTTGAGAAAGTCTATTTTAATTTATACTTTGCCTAGAGTTTTTATCATGAATATTCTATGAATTTTGTCAAAAAAAATTTTTGCATCTATTGATAGGGTCTACAGTTTTTCTTATTTAGATTGCTTATATGATGAATTACATTGATTTTTTTAAAAATGTAATTCAACCTTACATCCCTGTAATAAAATCCATGTAACGTATTATCTCTTTTACTGTATATATTTATAGATTTGATTTGCTAATCTTTTTTAGGAAATAAAATTTAGTGTTATAAAAGGAAAATCATTATATACCACTGAGTATTTAGATGATGAACAGTTCTTTTGATTTGCTAAAATTTTGTCTAGAATTTTTATGTCTATATTCATGTGTGATATTGCTCTATAATTTTCTTTTCTTGTAATATCTTTGGTTTTGTTATTAAGGCATTCTGGCCTGATAAAATTAATGGGGACATGTTGCCTTCTTTTCTATTTTCTTGAAGTGTTTGTGCAGAATTAGTGTGATTTCTTCCTTAAATATTTAGTAGATTTTGCCAATGAAACCATTTGGGCTTGGAGTTCTCTTTGTTCTCTCTCTTTTTTAAAAAGATCTTTATTGTTGAATGTAGAATGTATTACAGATGTTCCACATTTTTCCCCCATTGACCCCCTCCTCCCCCCTCCCTCCCCCCTCCCTCCCCCTCCCTCCCCCTCCCTCCCCCCTCCCTCCCCCCTCCCGCCTTTTCCCACACTATTGTCTGCGTCCATTGGTTATGCATATAAGTTCTTTGGTTTATTTCTTCCCACCACCCCCAACCCCTTTCCCTTTGAAGTTTTTCAGTCTAGCAATGAATTTGTACTTCTTAATCTCTTCACCTTTTTCACCCATTCCCCCAAACCCCCTCCCAACTGGCAACCAACAAAATGTTCTCTGTATCTATGAGAATGTTTCTATTCTACCTGTTCATTTTGTTTGTAGATTCCATTGTCGATAGATATGTATTCATTGCCATTTTGTTTGTTCATATATTTTATCTTTTTCTTCAAAAAGACCCTTCAACATTTCATATAGTAACAGTTTGGTGGTGATGAACTCCTTTAACTTTTTCTTGTCTGGGAAAGTCTTTATATGGCCATCGATTCTAAATGACAGCTTTGCAGGACAGAGTAATCTTGGTTGTAGGTTCTTGCTTTTCATCACTCTGAATATTTCTTGCCACTCCCTTCTGGCCTGCAAAGTTTTTTTTGAGAAATCAGCTGACAGCCTTATGGGAACTCCCTTGTAGGTAACTAGCTGCCTTTCTCTTGCTGCTTTTAAGATTCTCTCTTTGTCCTGAACCTTGTGCATTTTGATGATGATGTGTTTTGGTGTGGGCCTCTTGGGGTTCATCTTGTTTGGGACTCTCTGTGCTTCCTGGACTTGTATGTCTCCTTCCTTCACCAAGTTAGGAAAGATTTATGCCATTATTGTTTCAAACAGGTTTTCAATTTCCTGTTCTCGCTCTTCTCCTTCTGGCACCCCCAAGATGCAAATGTTGGCAAGCTTGAAGTTGTCCCAGAGGCTTCTTACACTCTCCTCATTTTTTTGGACTCCTTTTTCTTTTTGCTGTTCTGATTGGGCATTTTTTGCTTCCTTATATTCCAAATTGATGGTTTGCTCCTTGGATTTACGTACTCTATAATTGAAGCTGTGTAAATTATTCTTTATTTCAGTTAATGCCTCCTTCAATTCTAACTGTGCATCCATGATTTCTGACTGGTCCTTTTTTATGCTCTTGAGGCCCTCACTAAGTTCACTGAGGTTTTCACTAAGTTCATTGACAATCCTTATAAGCAGGGTTTTGAACTCAGAATCTGTTAGGTTACTTATCTCCATTTCGCTTAGTTCTTTTCTTGGGGTTTTGTTCTGTTCTTTCATTTGGGACCTGTTTCTTTGTCTCCTCATTTTGGCTGCCTCCCTGTGTTTGTTTCAGTGTATTACTTAACAAGAGGTATGGGGCTCGCTGAGACCAGATGCTGCTCGTTTGAAAGAATTTAGGAAAAACCTGAAGCAGGATCCAAGACAGGCCAATCCTATGGTTAAGCAAGTGGCAACAGCTTGGGTGGGCCTGAAAGTTGGATGGGGCGGGGCGGGGCTGGGTGGGGCGGGGCCTCAGGGAGTCACCAGGGCGGGGCTACCAGTGTGAGCCAGGTTGCTGGAGTCCCAGATATGGCTTCTGTCTGCCGCCCAGGGAAGGGCTCACCAAAGGAACAAAGGCCTCTGACAGCATGTTTGTCCCGGAGAAAGCCCCCTCTCCAGCCCTGGCTCCAGTGCCAAACAGCTCAGTTCTTCCCTGTATGTCTCTGGTGCCCCTTGAGCTGCCTTCCCTCCAAGCTTAGAGGGAGAGAGTCCGATAAGTCCGTGCGCGGGCCCTTTAAGGAGCTGCCTGGGGCTCCAGCCGCGTCAGCCTCCCTGAGCCTCAGTTCCTGCTGGTTTTTCCAGCCAGAAGTTATGGGGACTTCTCTTCCTGGCACTGGAACCCTGAGCGGGGCACCTGGTGTGGGACGGGGATCCCTCAGTCCTCAGGAAGGACCTTCCCAGCCGAGGTGTCCTCCTGATTTTTATCTGCCACACTTGGGTGTGGGACCAGCCCATCGCGCCGCGGCTGCCCCTCTCTCCGCCGCCCCTCCTACCAGTCTGGATGTGGCTGCTGCTTTAATTCCGTAGTTGTAGGTCTTCCATTCAGCTTGATTTCAGGCAGTTTTGAATGATAGTTGTTCTGTAATTTAGTTGTAACTTTGATGTGGTTGTGGGAGGGCGCGATACTGCGTTTACCTACGCCGCCATCTTGACCGGAAGTTGGAGTTCTCTTTTTTTGGTTGGATATTTTTCCTGTCTTTAGGAATTCAGTTTCTTTTACATATTAACAACTATAAAGTACTATGTGGGTATTTATATACATGCAGATGTTTATATACACATGGATGTTTATAGCAGCTTTACTTAAAATTGCCATCTTGGAAGCAACAAGATATTTTTCAACGGGTGAATGGGTAAACAAAACTGTGGTACATACTGATACTGGAATATTATTCAGTGCTAAAAAGAAATTAGCTTTCAAGCTATGAAAAGATGTGGAACATTAAGTGCATATTATTAAATGAAAGAAGGCAATCTGAAAAGGCTACATACTGTATGATTCCAACAATATAACATTCTGGAAAACAAAATAATGGAAACAGTAAAATTATCAATGGTTATAAGGGGTTAAAGGGGAAGGAAAGATGAATAGGCAGAGCACAGGATTTTTAGGTCAGTGTAAAAATACTCAGTGTTTGATACCATAATGGTGGATACATGTCATTATATGTTTGTCCTACCCCACAGAGTGTACAACACCCAAGGGGGCCAGTAATGTAAACTATGGACTGAATGATAATGATGTGTCTGTGTAGGCCCATCATATTGTAACAAATGTTCTGGTGGAGGATGTTGATGATGGGGGAGGCTATGCATGTATGGGGAATAATTTTATATCTTCCTTTCAATTTCATTGTGAACCTAACACTGCTCTATAAAGAATGACATCTCTAAAAGAAAAATAACTGTTAGTTTCAGTGATTTTTTTTTTCTTCTCTATTTTCTGTTTTCAGTGTCATTGATATTTTGCTCTATCATTTTCATTTCTTTCCTTTTGCTTGCTTTGGAGTTAATTTTATCATTTTTTATTGACTTTAAAAAAAAAATCCTCACCTGAGGATACTTTTTCCATTTATCTTTAGTCAGAGATCGAGGCGGGGGGGGAGGGAGGGAAGGTGGGGGGAGAGAGAGAATTATGTGAGAGAGACACGTTGATTGGTTGCCTCCCACATGACCCTGACCATGGCTAGGACTGAACCACAACCAAGGTACGTGCCCTTTACCGGAATCGAACCTGAAACTCTTTGGTCCATGGGCCGATGCTCCAACTGTTAAGCCAAACTGGCCAGGACTTTATCGACTTTCTTAAAGTAGAAGCCTAGACCACTGATTTGAGACCTTCCGTTTCTAAAATAAATATTCAATGCTATACGCTTCTCTTTAAGCACTGCTTTTAGCTGCATCCCACAGATTTTATGTTGTTTTATTTTCATTTAATTAAAAATATTTTCTCGCCCTGGCCAATTTTGCTCAGCGGTTAGAGCGTCGGCCTGCGGACCGGAGAGTCCCGGGTTCAGTTCCTGCTAAAGGGCACGTACCTCTGTTGCAGTTTGTCCCCGGCCCTGGTTGGGTTCGTGTGGGTGGCGACCACTTGAGGTGTCTCTCTCACATTGATGTTTCTCTCTCTCTCTTCCTCCCTCTCTCCCTTGTCTGATGATAAATGCAAAAATGTCCTCAGGTGAGGATAAAAATAATACATATTTTCTGACATTTCTTTGATTTCCTCTTTGATTCAAGAATTTTTCAAAAGTGTGTTGTTTAATTTCCGGTATTTTCCAACGATATTTCTGTTACCGATTGCTAATTTAATTCTTTTTAGTCAGATAACTATTTTGTATAATTTCAGTTCTTTTAAGTTTTTTGAAGTTGAGTCTGTCTTATTGAGTATTCCAGTGCACTTATAAGGAGTGTGGCCCTGGCCGGGTAGCAGTGGAACAACAAATTGACATTTCTCTCTCTCTCTCTCACTGAAATCAGTAATTTTTTTAAAAAGGAGTGTGTATCCTGGTTTTATTGGGTGGTATGTTCTCAGAATATCAATTAGGCCAAGTTGGTTGATGTGTTTTTTTATGTCTTCTGTATCCCTATTTCTGTCTACTTGTTCTGTAACAGAATGAGGAAATGTTTAATACTTGAACTCTAATTGTGGATTTGTCTATTTCTCCTTTATGATCACCCTTAATTTTAGCTTTCTGTCCTTTCCTCCTTAATTTTTAATGAAGTATTTTCTCCACAAGTATTTTCAAAGTCTTTTTGTGGTAGTGCTCTGATTCCTTGTATACATGAATATATTTTTCATTTGCTATCACTTTTAAATAATAATTTGGATGGATAAAAATTCTAGGTTGAAGTTCTTTTTCTTCAGTATTTTAATGGTATTACTGCATTATTTTATTGACTCCCCTGTGATTTTTCAGAAAGCTGAGGTTGATTTTGTTCCTTTATCATTTGTTTATTCTTTGCCTTTGGAAATTTCTAGAATTTCCCCTTGTCTTTCTTAAATATCACCACAATGTGTCTACATGATGTAGGTTATCTTATCTAGATTCTATGGCTAACAGACCTTTAATTGAAATACTTTGGTGTTCTTTAAATGACTTATTTCTTTAAATATAGTCTCTCCATCTCCTCTCCCTGTTCAGCCTTTTTTTTTTTTTTAATCTTCACCCAAGGACATTTTTTGCATTTATCTTCAGATAGAGCGGGAGGGAGAGAGGAAGAGAGAGAGAGAAACATCAATGTGAGAGAGACACTTCAACTGGTTGCCACCCACATGACCCCAACCAGGGCTGGGGACAAACTGCAACCGAGGTACATGCCCTTAGCAGGTACCGAACCTGGGACTCTCCTCCAGTCCATGGTCCAATGCTCTAGCTGCTGAGCAAAACCAGCCAGGGCTGTTTAGCCTTTTATGTTGACTTCTGGAAGAGTTTCTTAGTTTATTTTTCTAGCTTGGTAATTTGTTCTTCAACTGTGTGTATCCTATCTGTTATGTTTTTCATAATTAATGTTTCCACATAGTCTGATTTCATATTCTTAGTAATTTCTCTTATATTAGTACAGATATTAGTATATTGTAACTTGAGGTTCATCTGTTCTAAATATTCTGCTTTCATTAGTAATATTGTTCAGTTAGTGTTTCTTTTTCATTGTGATTGTATTCCAAGGATGTCTAGTTCTTTTGGCTTCAGGACTCATGTTCCTCTGAGATGTATGAAACTATTTTGGCAATGTTAGATCAGGTAAGAGGGAGAATGAGCCCCCTAGGATAGAAAACCCACAGACACAACAGAGCCATTAGTTACCTACTCCTGTCTGCTGATGTTCCATTAGGCATGTAAGCTAGTTGGGAATTCACTTTCAAATTCTTAGAAATAAGCAGTATTGAGAAGAAGCAGTTTCTTCAGGTTATTTGCCTAGGGGTGGGGAGAGGAAGAAATAGTGGAGGGAATGCTAGCTCTTGTCACCAGTACCAACTTCTCAATGTTGCTGTTGGCGAATTTATTTGCGATCTGATTGCTAATACTTTGTCACAGTTTATAATGAGGTGCATTGGAGTGATTCTGTTTTTATGTCTTTTGGCTTTATACTTGGTGGGCCCTGTCAATCAGGAAATTCATTTATTTCTATTATTGAATTTCCCCTGAATTATTTTTATCATCTCCCCTTCCATTTTCTTGTTTCTCTCTTTCTTAAGGAATCCTATTACCTAAATGTTCAGCCTCCTTGACAAGGTCTAGTTTTAATCTTTTTACTCCTCTTTTTATTTTTTATATTTTCGCTGTCCTTGCTGGGAGGTTACTTAAGCTCTATCTCCCAACCCTTCTAATTAATATTTTTAAATTAACTTTTTTTTTGGAGTACAACATGTACATGGAGAGGTGTGTATTTTCTAAGTTTAGAACTCACTGAATTTTTACAAAGTGACACCCTTTTGCCCTGGTCGGTTTGGCTCAGCGGTTAGAGCGTCGGCCTGTGGACCAGAGAGTCCTGGGTTCGGTTCCTGCTAAGGGCATGTACCTCAGTTGCAGTTTGTCCCCGGCCCAGTTGGGGTCATGTGGGTGACAACCATTAGATGTCTCTCTCTCACATCGATGTTTCTCTCTCGTTCTTCCCCCTTCTCTCCCTCCCGCTCTATCTGAACATAAATGCAAAAATGTCCTTGGGTGAGGATAAAAACAACAACAAAGTTACAGCCTTTTAAACACCATCCAGATAAGAAATAGAATATCACCTGTACCCCAGAAGACCTACTTTTGCTACCTCTAGTCACTACTTCCTCCCTAAATCTATCCTGACTTTGAACACCCTGGGTTGCTTTTGTCTAATTTAAACTTTATGTAAATGGAAATGTAGACTTCTGTGTCTAGTGTCTTTCTCTCAGAGTCATGTTCAGCTTTATGTATGTTACTGCATGTTACAGTAGTTCATACTTGATCATTATTGTGATGTATCTTGTATGAATTACTACCACTTATCCATTCTACTGTTGGCTAACACTGGGATTGTTTTTTGTTTTGAAGTATTACAAATACTGTTGCTGTGAACATCCTTGAACACATCTCTTGTAAACATGTGCACATTTCTGTTGGGTATATACCTAGGACTTGAGAGCTGAATTGTATAGTGTACATATGTTCAGCTTTAGAAGATATTGACAGTTTTCCTGTGGATCAAGAATTGGGGAGCAAATTAGCTGGGTGATGCTGGCCCAGAGTCTCTCATGTGGTTGTAGTCAGAATGCCGGCAGGGACCGTAGTCATCTGAAGACTTGACTTGGACTGGAAGACCCTTTTCCAAAATGGCTCACTCGCATTACTGTTGCCAGGAAGCCTTGGTTCCTCACCCCCCAGCTGCTGAGTATCCATATGACATGACAGTTAACTTGCCCCAGCAGGAGTGATCCAAGCGAGTTAGCAGTCCTTTCAATTCTAGTCATTCCAGTGGTTGTGGAGTGATCTGTTATTGTGGTTTTGGTTTGCATTTCCTTGATGACTAATGAGATTAAACACCTTTTCCTCTATTGAATACTTTTAAAATATTTTTGCTATTCTAACTTCTAGTGGTTCTTTTTTATTTTTTAAATATTCATTTTTTCTGGCATCCTGGTTTTATTTCACGGATGCAGTATTTTTTTCTTATATTTTTCATAATATTAAGGATAACCCCCCTGCCTCCCCTAAAGGTTTTTATTTTCCTGCTCTGTTTCTGTTTCTTTTTTCCTCCTTGTTTTCTGCTTTGGATGTTAGGGTCATTCATTAATTATCCTGAGCCTTTGGCTATCTGTTTATATTTAAGTGCCAGCTTTTCAAAAAGCTGATTGAAGAAATAGATTGTGTGCAAGGGGCTGAATGACCATGGACTTCATTGTAGGGTCCCCAGGTTGGGCTGTTTCACTAGGAACTCCCAATACCAGGATTTGTAATGTGTATTTTTTTTCTCCCTTGTGAATTATCAGATTTCCCAGAGTATAACTCTTCAGTCAACAACCTAGGGGTATAAATCTGGGAGTCTCAACATTTCATATGTGAACTTTCGTTTAGTATATAACTTTGATTTTTAGTATTGTATTTGCACTCTCAACTGTGCATTGGAGTCCCCCAGTCTTCTGTGAGGGGATGGAGAGTGGCAGTCAGTGGGTAGGCAGAGTACAGGGAGGGGATCATTGTGCTGACTGTGCCTCAGCAGTTCCTTAGAAGAACATGGTACTGCTAGTCCTGCAGCCCTCAGGAAACTTGAGTGTTGGTCAGTTTGCTTCTGGATTTTACCACGGCTGGTTTAGTGTTTAGTTTTCTCAGGTGTTCCAGGTTAGTTACCACTCTTCTGGGATCCAGCTTAGAAACATTTTTATAATTGTCAACTCTTCTTTATCTTTGTGAGTTTGTGCCTTTTGAAAAATCTTTTCTTCTTATTGTTAATCCTCACCTGAGGACATTTTTCCATTGATTTTTAGACAGAGTAGAAGAGAGGGAGGGGGAGAGAAAGAGAAACATCAATGGAAGAGAGACACATTGATTGGTTGTCTCCCACATGATCCTGACCAGGGCCTGGGATTGAACTACACAACCCAGGTATGTGCCCTTGAGCAGAAATCAAACCCAGGACCCTTCAGTCCTCAGGCCGAGGCTCTAATCACTAAGCCAAACCAGCCAAAAAGTCTTTTAATGCCATTCTTAGAAGGTTTTAGGAAAGAACAAAGGAAATAAGGACATGTGCTTAATCTACCATCTTTGACTGTAAGTATTGTTTTCTAAAAGTGTATGTGTGTATGTTTTCAGAATAGTGATAATTATTAAATCAAATTATTGTCATTGATTGTATCGGGTTATCTCTATAAGCATTCAAAAATTTTACTAAGGTTATCCTCAAACAGTATTCTTTTAGTCAAAATAAAATAGACTTTATGCAGGATACCTATAATACTATCAACAATTTTTAAAAACCCTATAATCTCACTAAGAAAAATAATAAAAAGTGAAATAATACAGACTTTTTGTCAATGTGCTACATTGTCTTACTTCTATGAGCCTATTTCCTGGGTCTCTTAGTAGTTCAGTCACTTGTATCCCATCCCAGTTCTCATCCAATCCCAGCAACCATGAGCATCTCTTCAAGGCTCATTCTTTGCTCTTTGCAAATTGTTTTAGGCATTATATACTGTTCTGTGGTGAAGGGAGCAAGGAGGAGTGTGCTTGGTCTCAGGATCTGTCTACAGGAATTTAATGTTCAATTTCTACAAATACCTAATTTCCACCAGGATAAACTTCCTACTAGACTCGGCATAGAAGGACCTGTCCTGTTGTTCTTGATGATTAGATTATATGTTTGACATAGATTTTGCTTTATCTAAATTTTCTAATTCTGCCTCTTGGCTGGGCACAGATTATTTAGGAGGCTAAGAAACAGATAATATGGTGCCACTGTAATTATGTAGTGAACTAATTTGGTTATTTAGACCTATTTAAAAGAATCGGTTGTAGATATTTAATGTTATTCTTTCTTAATTTTGTAGCCCTATGTTAGACTTTCATTTGGGCTGCAGTGTTTCTTGGTAACAGAGTTGGTACCAAGAGGTAGTGTGACCTTTAATCTTGAAAGTGCTAAGGGATTAGATACTCTAGAGCTGAGTGCCAATTAGAGAGTTGCAGTGCACCTATAATCATCTGTGGTCATCTTGACTATCAACCGTTGGGATATTTTAAGGGAAGTGGGTATTGTGGGCAAAGTTAACAATACGTGTCAGTTAGCTTTCTAAATTATTTGTCCCTCTGGTTTGAACTTGGGCTAAATATTCAACATATAAACCATCACAGCCTGAATGATGATCAGAGCCTTTAGAAGTAAAGTGATATTTCTCAAAATAAAGATAGAGTCACCAGGGCCTCCAGATTTGAAGTGATCACATTAATAATGTGTTTAGAATATTAGATTAGATGAGTTGAACTACTAGATCTTTTAAGTATTTTTTCTTCTTTGATTTCTATTTTTAAAAAATACTCTATAAAATTGATATAGTTATGTCTAGTTTACTAGTATGAAAACTGATTCTCATAGAGACTAAGAAATCTGCCCTGGAGCATGTAACTCAATTGACAGAGTTGGAATTTAGACCTAGATTACTTCACTCTAAAAAGAGAATGCCTTGCCCTGGCGGGTTTGGCTCAGCGGTTAGAGCAACGGCCCATGGACTAAATAGTCGCAGGTTCAATTCCTGTCAAGGGCATGTACCTGGGTTGCGATTTGATCTTGGCCCTGGTTAGAGTCGTACGGGAGGCAACCAACTGATGTGTCTCTCTCACATGGCTGTTTCTCTCTCTCTCTCCCTCCCACTCTATCTGAAGATCGATGGAAAACTGTCCTCAGGTGAGGATTAAGAAAAGAAAGAAAAATAAATAAATAAAAAGAGAATGCCTCACCCTGGCCAGTATGGCTCAGTTGGTAGGGCATTTTTCCATGCACCAAAAGGTTGCTTGTTCAATTCCCAGTCAGGGCACTTGCCTGGCTTGCAGACTTAATCCACAGTAGGGGATTAAGTCTACAGGATCAATATTTCACTTTCATATCAATGTTTCTCTCTCTCTCTCTCTCCCCATCTCTCCCTCTCTCCCTCTCTCTTCTTCTCTCTCTCTCTCTCCCCATCTCTCCCTCTCTCCCTCTCTCTTCTTCTCTCTCTCTAATAGAAAAGATTTTTCAAAAAATTTAAAAAGAGAGTACCTCCCACTCAAGAAATATCAGAAATTGATGGTTCATCATGTTTATTAATTTGCAGGGATTATGTTTCTTAGCATTGATCACAACAAATGTTTAGACTTTCTTTCCTTAATGAGTTACTCTTTATAAAGTCTTCTGTTGTGTAGCTAAAGGCTTTAGATTTTGAGTTCTGTTCTCTTCCACCTTCTTTCCTCACCCACTTCTCCTCTTTTCCCCTCCTTACCTTTAACTTCTTCCCACCCTTCTCTGCTTATCCTCAGTCCTCTTTTCCCCTCCCAGCAATGCCTACTTGTTTGATTAGACCTATCCGAGATTTTAGTAAATAGGTACTTTAATGTGATTGCCCAAAGTAAAGTCGACTAATGAAAAGAATTTCTCAAAATCTTTATTTAGAATGAGAGGTGTGAGATAATAAATAGCCCCAGCTCAAAGGCTTTAGGAAAAGCCTAAAGGTCACTTCTTGCAGAAGCTTTCTTTGAACAATCCTGCCCCCAGTCTAGGTCAAGTGACCTGGTTTATTAGAACTTTCTCATAGTACTTAACCACCATAATAATTAGATAATCAATTGTATAATAAGTGGTTTAATGTCTGTCTTCTCCACTAGAACATAAGCTTTATGCAAGCAGGAGACCATGTCAGCCTTACCTACTGATCATGCCTCGGTTAGCACAGTAGCTCCCACATAGTGGGCACATGTTGGAGGGATGTGTGAACAAATGGTGGATGGATGGATAGAGTGAATGAAAAATTATTGCTCTTTTGATCCCATTTCATCTCCTTTTGTTTGGACTATTGCAGTAGCCTCCTAACTGTTCTCCCTGTCACCATCTTAAAGCTATCATCTGCAGTATCCCAACTCCTTATTGTACCTCCAGAGGAGATTTTACTTCTTTATACCTTCAGAAACCTGTGACTTCTTACTGCTAACTTATGAAGTTTAAGTTGTTAGTGAGGCATCTCTGGATTGAGTCTCAGCCAACTTTTTTTTTCTTTATTGATTTTAGAGAGAGAGGAAGGGAGAGAGAGATAGAAACATTGATGAGAGAGAACATCGATTGGCTGCTTCCTGTATGCTCCCACTGGGGATATGGCCCACAACCTGGGTATGTGCCCTGACCAAGAATGGAACCGGTGACCTCTTAGTGCATGGGTCAACGCTCAACCACTGAGCCACACTGGCTGGTCCCAACCAACTTTCTTAGCCTTGTTTTCTCTCATTCCCCCCTTGTACTCTACACACTAGCTAAATTGCATTATTCACCACTACCTGTCACTCACTGTGTCATTTCACTTTCTCATTTTATTCATGCAGACAATTCTGATCACAACATCCTTTCTCCCTTTGCGTGGATAACTTCTGCTTATTCTTCAAGATTCACCTTGAATATCTGTTATATGAAACGCTACCCCAGCTAGAATTAATCTTTCCTTCCTTTGTGCTCACAGATCACTTTATATTTTAAAGTTACATATAACTTTTATTACTTGGTTTTTTAATTATTTACCTAAATGACCTCTCTCTCAACTTGATGCTTTTTGAAGAGAGAATCTCTTTTGTAGCTCCCTCAGCATGGAGCATCTGGGAAACAGAATAGAGTAGTGAAAAGAGTATTTTTAATACCAAAGAGATCTGGCTGTGATTGAATTTTTGTTCCACAGTGCTAGTTACTTCAGCTATTCTTTTGTATTAATGCCTTTTCTTTTTCTTTCTTTCTTTTTCTTTTTTTGGTAAGTCACCTAAATCTTACTCATGAGAAAAATATAAAAAATTAATTTTAAAGTTGAGTTCAGTGGTATTTTTAAAGGATTGAAGTGTTGTGGATTTATAAAATCATTTCCAGGATCTTACCTAGAGAGAAACATATAATCCATTCACTTTTATATTCTTAGAGTATCTTTTCCCAACCAAAAAGTTCTCAAATTTCCCATCAGTTCAGTATTTTGGTGTATAACGCTACGTATCTGACATTATGTATTAGGAATTAGTGAGCACCCATTATGCACATCCCAGGCACCCTGAATACACAGTGATGTCACTGGAATCTTCAGAATAACCCTGTACAGTGTGAATCGTCATGTCCTTTGAGCAAATAGGCTCAGCAACATTTTTTGTAAAGTGGTAAAAGAAAAATTACGATGTGAAAAGATATGTAAGGAGAGGAAGAGGCTTCTATGGTCTCACTTATGCACTTGACATTGACTGAGGAATGATTAAAAAACCCCACAAGATTACACCCTGGCCAGTTTGTTCAGTGGTTAGAGCGTCGGCCCACAGACCAAAGGGTCTCGGGTTCGATTCTAGTCAAAGGCACGTACCTCGATTGTGGTTCGGTCCCTGGCCCTAGTCGAGGTTATGCAGGAAATCAGTCGATGTTTCTCTCTCCCTCCCTCCCACTCTATCTGAAGATAAATGAAAAAAAGATCCTCGGTGAGGATTTAAAAAAAAACAAGATTGCTACTCAGTGTAATCAAGAAGTGTTTAGAAGTACTTCAGGCCAGTGTCTTGAGAATCAAATAAAGTAGCATACGGAGTTTCTTACCCTTAGAGACTATTAATTGTGAAAGAAGACTCAGGCTTTTCACACTGCAGGGATTTCAGGGCCAGTTTCAATGGCTAGAGTGTTTTTCCGAGGGCAAAGATTTAATGGATCTTTTTTTGAAAGGGTCTTTAAGCTGTCATCAGGATGTGTAAAGCCACACGATTAGTACTTTTAAATTTGAATGTGAAGGGCAGTGGCAGAGTTGACTTAAACCAGAGTTTTCTCCACCTTGGTCAGTATTTTTGGCTACTTAGTTATTTGCCATGGGAGGCTATCCCCTGCATTGTGGGATGTTTAGCAGTATCCCTGGCCTCTACCTACTAGATGCCAGCAGCAATCCCTCCCCATCCCACCCAATCATGACAACTGAAAATATCTTCAGATACTGCTAAATGACTCTGGGGGACAAAATTGTCCCTGATGGAGGGCCAGTGACGTAAACAAAGCTTTTGTAGAGCTTATTACCTATGGTTTGAAATCCCCTAATATACACGTACACAGTGCTGGGTGACCTTGAAATAGAACCTTGAAAAGAGTTAGCCCACACCCTTGAGGAGCTGATGACCCATGAAGCTTTTTGAGATTTTTTGACGGAGTAGAATATTTCTAGTAGTTGACTGAAATAGCTTTGGCTGAGGCTATTAGCAAAAATGTGTCAAAGTAGTTTAACATCTGTTTTCATTTCTGCTTTTGTAAGTTGCTTTGCTACTCAATTCCTTTATTTTAAGCTGCCTTCCTCATAGGACCTAAAATATTTGAGTATATGTCAAAATTTCCAGTTTAATAGGAAATATGTTTTATTCAGACAATCAAAATAGTAATATCTTTAAATTAGGATAAGATGGTTGGAAGTTTAATGTTGTGAAGTCAGGCTTAGATGACAGCAGATAACATAATAGTGAAGGGAACTAGATGTCTGGTTGTGTTTGAGATTCACTTCCTGTTCTTGTTTATCATTGGAAAGTTGCACCTTATGAAAGATTTTAGATTCAGATCATTGTGTTATTCTAAGAAAAAATTTCAAAATGCTAACCACGTCTTGGTAACCATAGCAAAATACAACACATAAAAATATCTTACACCTATCTGTTTTAGGATTGGATTTTTTTTGTATATGATATATGTTGAGTTCTGAAGTATCTAATGTGCTTTTATTATCGAATGAGGTCAAAGGGGAAAAGGCTTTCTCAGTTACAAGAGCAACTTGTAGTTGAAGTAATAAAATCAACTCTATCTAGCAGAAAGAGAGTTTATTATTAAAGTAGTTCACTCAAAACTATCCCCTTTCCTAAACTGATATTGTTTAATTAATTAATGTTGGCTTATAAAACATAAGAGTCACGGGGATAATTTCAGCTCTCATCCTGGTGCCTAGAACAGTGCCTGACTCATTGTAGGCTCTTAATAAATATTTGTGTATAAGTAAATTATTTGGCCCTGGCCAGTTTTGTTCAGTGGTTAGAGCATCAGCCCATGGACCAAGGAGTCAAGGGTTCAATTCCTGGTCAAAGGCATGTTGCCTGGGTTGCAGGTTCAATCCCAGCCCAGTGGGGTTTGTGCAGGAGGCAACCAATCGATGTGTCTCTTTCACAACAATGGTTCTCTCTCTCCTTCTCTCCTTCCCTCGCTGTCTAAAAGTAAATGAAAAATATCCTCAAGTGAGGATAAAAAATTTTTTTAAATTATTCAACCCAGGATATGTTTGTTAATATTAGCAGCAACATGGAAAAACGATATACAATAGCATTATGAAATGTTAATATTGTATATTCTATCTGGAGATTTTTTGGTAGCAGAATTTATCCTTTCTCTGAAGGAATCTTGGTAAATACATTTTGAGTAACTGTTTTGTACCACAGAACCTTGTCTTACATATGTCACTGTTTTAGATGAACATCTACAGCAGTCTTGCAAGAGCAGAGCCTGATTGCTGTGTCCCTTGTGAGAAAGCAGAGGTTCTGAGAATTGAGTCACCAGGGTCATGTCTGTTTAAGTAGCAGAACCTAGATTAAATCATGCCTGTCTGACAGTTAGCTCAGACATTTTCCTTTGTGCAACACAGCCTTAATGCTACTTTCTTTCTTTCTTTTTTTTTTTTTTTTAGGTGAAAAATATAGTTCTTCTGCTCACTATATTAGAAATTAATTTGAGACTATAAGCTTACCAAACCAAGGCTTCCCGTATACTTTTTAAAAAAAATTTATTCTTATTTATTGAAAGTATTACAGATATCCTCCTTTTTTACCCCCATGACCCCCTTCTCCCCACTCCCGTCCTCCTTCTGCCTTTACCATACTATTGTCTGTGTCCATTGGTTATGCATATGTGCATGTAAATTCTTTGGTTAATCTCTTTTTGCCCCTCCTCCCCCCTTCCCTCTGAGGTTTGTCTGTTTGACAACCAATTTGTACTTCTTAATCCCTTCACCTTTTTTGCCCATCCCCCCAACTCCCCTCCCATCTGGCAACCAATAAAAAGTTCTTTGTATCTATGAGTCTGTTTCTGTTATGCTTGCTCATTTGTTTTGTAGGTTCAGTTGTTGATAGATATGTACTTATTGCCATTTCATTGTTCATAGTTTAGATCTTCTCCAAGAAGACCCTTCAACATTTCATATTATAATGGTTTGGTGGTGATGAACTCCTTTAGATTTTTCTTATCTGGGAAGCTTTTTATATGTCTATTGATTCTAAATGGTACCTTTGCAGGATAGAATAATCATGGTTGTAGGTCCTTGCTTTTCATCACTTTGAATATTTCTTGCTACTCCTTTCTGGCCTGCAAAGTTTCTTTTGAGAAATCAGCTGACATTCCTATGGGAGCTCCCTTGTAGGTAACTAACTGCTTTTCTCTTGCTGCTTTTAAGATTCTCTCTTTGTCTTTAACCTTTTTTCATTTTGATTATGATGTGTCTTGGTGTGGGCCTCTTGGAGTTCATTTTGTTTGGGACTCTCTGTGCTTCCTGGACTTGAATGTCTGTTTCCTTCACCAAGTTAAGGAAGTTTTCTGTCATTATTGCTTCAAATAGGTTTTCAGTTTCATGTTCTTACTTTTCTTTCAGCATCCCCATGATAGGAATGTTGGTAAGCTTGACGTTGTCTCAGAGGCTCCTTACAGTATCCTCATGTTTTTCTTTTATTTATTTATTTATTTTCCTACTTTAATTTTATTATTTTTTAAAATTTATTTTTTGCAATTTTTATTAATTTATTTTTGTTATAGATGTTTCTCCTTTTTCTCTCCTAGACACCCTTCTCCTGCTCTGCCACCCCCCCCCAACTTCCCTAGCATTGTTGTCTATGTTCATTGGTTATGCATATGTACATAAAAGTTCTTTGGTTTATCTCATCCCCCCTCCCCCCGTTTTGTCTGAACTGTACTCCTTTCTATGTCTCTGGGTCTACTTTGTTCATCAGCTTATTTTGTTCATTATATTCCACAAATAAGTGAGATCATGTGGTATTTGTCTTTCTCTGAGTGGCTTATTTCACTTAGCATAATACTCTCCAGGTCCCTCCATGTTGTCTCAGAGGATAAGAGATCTCCCTTTCTTATAGCTGCATAGTGTTCCATTGTGTATATATACCATAGCTTTTTTATCCACTTAACTGTTGATGGATACTTGGGCTGTTTCCAGATCTTAGCAATTGTAAATAGTGCTGCTATGAACATAGGGGTACATATATTCTTTCTGATTGAAGTTTCAGGCTTCTTAGGATATATTCTTAGAAGTGGGATCACTGGGTCAAATGGCAGTTTGATTTTTAATTTTTTGAGGAAACACCATACAGTCGGCCCTCATTTATGACGGTTAATGAGTTCCAGACCCTACTGCGATAAATGAATTTCTGCGAAGTAGGAATCTTTCTTTATATACAGTCGCCCCTCGCCACTTCGCGCTTAGACTTGCACTTCACTCTATCATGGTTTTTTCAAATACTATACTATATTTTAGAAAAACTGTGATAGAGTGAAGCTGTGGAAGTCAAAGCGCGAAGTGGCAAGGGACGACTGTATTGTTTTCCATAGTGACTGCACCAGCCTGCATTCCCACCAGCAGTGTACTAGAGTCCCCTTTTCTCCACACCCTCTCCAGCACTTGTTTGATGATTTGTTGATGGCAGCCATTCTGCCAGGTGTGAGGTGATACCTCATAGTTGTTTAATTTGCATCTCTCTGATGATTAGTGACGCTGAGCATTTTTCCATATGTCTCTTGGCTATTTGTATATACTTTTTGGAGAGGTGTCTATTTAGGTCCTCTGCCCATTTTTTAATTGGGTTTTTTGTCTTCATTTTGTTCAGTTGTATGAGTACTCTATATATTTTGGAAATGAATGCCCTGGCCAGTTTGGCTTAGCAGTTGTAGCATTGGCCCGTAGACCAGTGAGTCACAGGTTTGGTTCCAGTCAGTGGCACGTACTTTAGTTGCGTTCGTCCCTGGCCCTGGTCAGGTTGTACAGGAGGCAACCAGTCATTGTGGCTCTATCAACATGGATGTTTCCTCTGTCTCTATCTCTCTCCCTTCTTTCCACTCTATCTCATAATAAGTAGAAAAATATTCTTGGGTGATGAATCAAAAAAAGAAAGAGAGAGAGAGAGAGAGAGGAAGGAAGGGAGGGAGGGAGGGAGGGAGGGAGGGAGGGAGGAAGAAATTAACCCTTGTCTGATGTATCATTGGTAGTTATGCTCTCCCATATGGTGGGCTCCCTTTCCATTTTGATACTTGTTTCTTTTGCTGTGCAGAAGCTTTTTAGTTTGATGTAGTCCTATGTATTAATTTTTTCCTTTGTTTCTCTTGCCTTAGGCGTTGTATCATTGAAAATTCTGCTGCATGTGATGTCTGAAATTTTGTTGCCTACATTTTCTTCTAGGATTTTTATGGATTCACTAGTCACATTTAAGTCTTTTATCCATTTTGAGTTTAATCTTGTGTTTGGTGTAAGTTGGTGGTCTAGTTTCATTTTTTTGCATATAGCTGTCCAGTTTTCCTAACACTATTGATTAAAGAGGCTGTCATTACACCATTGTATTCTCTTGCCACCTTTGTCAAATATTAATTAAGCATAATGTCTTGGATCAATTTCCAGGTTTTCTTTCTTTCCTTTTTTTTTTTAACTGAACACGTCTAAAGTGATTTAGTTGAAAAGTTTGATATGTGCATCCAAAGAGTAAATACATGAATTTGAAGACACTGACAATACCATAGGTTTTCCACATTGCACTTCTTCAAGAACTAGAACAAGATGAGAGTTCTAGGAAAATGCACTAGTACAGTTGACCTAGTATCAATTTCAATTAGGTTTCACACCAATTATGCAAGGTATGTGGGGCATAGTTGACATTTGAGAGTTATACAGTGTTGTAAGTAACTGCAGCTGTCTGCCTTCTTTCCAATATTACTAGAAAAGTCAATTGGTACGAGATAATGAGTTAACCTTGAAACATAATTCATTTTATCTTTAGAAATGAATTGTCTGCCTGGATGAGTGTATAAATCATCTTGATAACAAATAAATGCTGGGCTGCATAAATCAAACTCCAGGTTAGAGCAATGTTTAGGTCATGGAAATTGTTCCCTATTCAGTTCTACATACATTCTCTAAAGGTGTTACCAAATGCATCAGTGTCAGGCTATCGATCAATCAGCCTAACGTTTGTGTTTTCCCTTAACCATACATTTCACTAGAGTCTGTTTCTAGGAGCATGTATCTAAACCAAACCTATTCAAAATGAACTAAGAGTGTGAGAACTTTTCACTTCATTTGTGCAAAGCTCACTGCCATGAAAATTTGGGGTGTAAGTTTCTTTCTCACATTGCATACACAGAGATACAAAACTTGCTGGTGCCTTATTAGATATACTAAAGTTTGCGACATACTCTGTGAGAGCCCAGAATTTCCAGGTTTTCTGTTCTGTTCCATTGATCTATATGCCTGTTCTTGTGCCAGTACCAGGCTGTTTTAATTACAATGGCTTTGTAGTATAACCTGATATCCGGTATTGTGATCCCTTCTACTTTATTCTTTTTTTTTCAGGATTGCTGTGGCTATTCAGAGTTGTTTTTGATTCCATATAAACTTTTGAAGTATTCTAGTTCTGTGAAATATGTCATTGTATTTTAATGGGGATTGCATTGAATCTGTAGAATGCTTTGAGTAGTATGGACATTTTAATGATGCTAATTCTTCCAATCCATGGACAAGGTATATGCTTCAACTTTTTTATATCTTCCTCTATTTCTTTTTTCAATGTCCTGTACTTTTCTGCAAATAGGTCCTTTACTTCTTTGGTTAAATTTATTTCTAGGTATCTTAATTTTTTTGCCATAATGGTAAATGGGATTTTTTTTTTAGTTTCTCTTTCTGTGAGTTCATTCTTGGTGTATAAGAATGCCATCGATTTCTTGATGTTAATTTTGTATCCTGCTACTTTGCCAAATTCGTTTATTAAATCTAGTAGATTTTGGATAGACTCTTTAGGGTTTTCTATGTACAGTATCATATCATCAGCAAATAATGACAGTTTCACTCTCTCCTTTTCAATTTGGATCCCTTTTATTTTTTCTTCATGTGTAATGCTGTGGCTAAGACTTCTAGTACTATGTTAAATAAGTGGGCATCCCTGTTTTGTTCCTGTTCTTAAGGGAAATGTGTTTAGTTTTTGCCTATTGAGTATGATGTTGGCTGTAGGCTTTTCATATATGGCCTTTATTATGTCAAAATAGGATCTCTCTATTCCCACATTGCTGAGCATTTTTATCAGAAATGGATGCTGGATTTTGTCAAATGCTTTTTCATTGTCCATTGATATGATCATGTGGTTTTTATCTTTCATTTTGTTTATGTGGTGTATCACATTTGTTGATTCGTGAATATAGCCAGCCCTCGTTTATCGCAGTTAATCAGTTCCAGACTCTACTGCAGTAAATGAATTTCTGTGAAGTAGGATTCTTTATTTATATATAGTCGTCCCTCGCCACTTCGCAGCTTTACTCTAAAACTGTGATAGAGTTGAAGTGCGAAGTGGTGAGGGACGACTGTATAAATAAAAAATCCCACTTCACTGAAATTCATTTATCGTGGTAGAGTCTGGAACTGATTAACCACGATAAACGAGGGCCAACTGTAATGCACTAGCCTTGCACTCCTGGGATGAATCCCACTTGGTCATGGTGGATAATTTTTTTAGTGTATTGCTGGATCTGATTTGCTAATATTTTGTTCAGGATTTGGACATCTGTGTAAATTAGGGATATTGGCCTGTAGTTTTCTTTCTTTGTAGTGTCTTTATCTGGTTTTGGAATTAGAATTATGCTGACCTCATAAAACTAGTTTGAAAGTCTTCCTTATTCTTGAATTTTTTTGGAATAGTTTGAGGAGAATGGGTGTTAGTTCTTCTTTGCATGTTTGGTAAAACTCCTCCTTGAAGCCATCCAGGCCTGGGCTTTTGTTTGCTGGGAAATTCTTTATTAAACTGATAAGAACAGATACTACACTTGATCTTAGCCAAAAGGCCGAGAAGCGATGGGAAATTCTTTATTATATATTCATTTTCCTTAGTAGTTATTGGTCTGTTCAAGTTTTCTATCTCTTCCTGGTTCAGTTTTGGGAGACTGGGTGTTTCTAGAAATTTGTCCATTTCACCTAGATTTTCCAATTTGTTGCCATATAATTGTTCATAGTATTTGTTAACTACCCTTTGTATTTCTTTGGTGTTAGTTGTTACTTCTCTTTTGTGTCTGATTTTGTGTATTTGGGTCCTCTCTCTTTGTTTCTTGGTGAGTCTAGCTAGGGGTCCATCAATCTTGTTTATATTTTCGAATAACCAGCTGTTTGTTTCATTGATCTTTTGAATTGTTTTTTTAGTTTTTATGTTGTTTATTTCTGCTCTGATCTTTACTATTCCTTTCTTTTTGTTTGCTTTTTAGTTCTTTAAGTTGTGAGGTTAGATAGTCAATTAGGAATTTTTCTTGTTTCTTGAGGTAGGCCTGTAGTGCTATGAACATCCCTCTCAGGATTGCTTTTGCTGTGTTCCTTGGATTTTGTGTTGTTCTATATTCATTTTCATTGGTCCCCAGGAATTTAAAAATGTTTTTCCTTGATCTCCTTGGTAACCCATTTATTGTTTACAGAACATGCTATTTAGCCCCCATGTGTTTAAATGTTTTTGCTGTAATTGATTTCTTGGTTCATGCCATTGTGATCTGAGAAGATGCTTGATATGACTTCAAACTTCTTGAACTTGTAGAGACTTAGTTTGTGTCCTAACATGTGGTCTGTCTTTGAGAATGTTCCATGTGCACTTGAGAAGAATGTACATTCTCCAAATTTGGGGTGTAATTCTCTAGATATCTATTAAATCCATTTGATCTAGTGTATCATTTAGAGGCTCTGTTTTCTTGTTAATTTTTTGTCTACAGAATCTATTGAGTGATATCAGCAGGGTGTTGAAGTCCCCTGATATGGTTGTATTGCTATTGATTTCTCCTTTGAAGTCCTCCAGAAGTTTTTAAATATATTTTGGTGCACTTATATATTTACCAAGGTTATATCTTTCTGTTGGATAGATCCTTTCAATATTATGTAGTGACCTTCTTTGTCTCTAGTTATGGCCTTCAATTTGAAGTCTGTTTTATTGGATATGAGTATTGCTATCCCAGCTCTTTTTTCCTATCCATTTGCTTGGAAGATTTTTTTCCCTCCTTTCACTATCAACCTGTGTGAGTCTTTTGTTGTGAGGTGGGTCTCTTTTAAACAACATATATGTGAGTCATGCTTTCTTATTCAATCAGCCACTCTGTGTCTCTTTTTTTTCTATCCTCACCAGAGGATATTTTTTCTATTTATCATCAGGTAAAGTGGGAGGGAAGGAGCGAGGGGGAGGGAGAGAGAGAGAGAAACATCATTGCCAGAGAGACATATCAACTGGTTGCCTCCTGAATGACCCGACCAGGGCCTGGGACAAACTGCAACCAAGGTACATGCCCCTGACCAGAATCAAACCCATGACTCTTTGGTCCGTGGGCCAAGGCTCTAAACACTGAGCAAAACCTGCGAGAGCTACTCTTTGTCTTTTTTTTTTTTTTTTTAATCCTCACCTAAGGACATTTTTGCATTTATCTTCAGATGGAGCAGGAGAGGGAGAGAGGGAGGGAGAGAGAGAAACATCGATGTGAGAAAGACACATCTAGTGGTTGCCACCCACCCGACCCCAACCGGAGCGGGGACAAACTGCAACTGAGGTACGTGCCCTTAGCGGGAACCAAACCCGGGACTCTGTGGTCGGGGGGCCGATGCACTAACCATTGAGCAACTGGCCAAATCTACTCTTTGTCTTTTAATCGGAGCGTTCAGTTCATTTACATTTAAGGTTATTCATATGTACTTATTTATTGCCATTTTTGTTTAGTGTGGTTATATGTTTCTTCCTATTTCTTCTACTAATTACAGTAGTCCTTTTAACATTTCTTGCAGTGCTGGTTTGGTGCTAATATATTCCCTTAGCCTTTCTTTTTGGCTGGGAATCTCTTTATTTCGCCTTCTATTTTGAATGATAGTCTTGTTGGATAGAGTAGTCTTGGATTCAGAACCTTGTTTTTCATTACCTGGATTACTTCATGCCGTTCTCTTCTGGCCTGTAGTGTTTCTGTTGAGAATTCAGCTGATAGCCTTATCGGGTTTCCTTTGTAGATAACCTGTTGCTTATATCTTGCTGCCTTTAGGATTCTCTTTGTCTAACTTTTGGCATTTTAATTATTATGTGTCTTGGTGTGGGCCTGTTTGGGTTCTTCTTACTTGGGGCTCTCTGTGCTTCTTAAACTTGAATGCCTTTTTCCTGCACCAAGTTTGGGAAGTTTTCTGTCACTGTTTCTTCAAATATATTCTCTAACCCTTCCTCATTTTCTTTTTCTGGAACTCCTATTATGTGGATGTTGCTACATTTCATGTTGTCCCACAGTTCTCTTAAGCTGTCTTTCTGCTTTTTAATTGTTTTTTTCCTTTTGGTTCTCTTATTGGGTGATTTTTTTCTACCCTGTGTTCTAATTCACTGATCTGGCCCTTGACTTCCTCTACTCTGCTGGTTATTCCTTCCAGTGTGTTCTTTATTTCTTCTATGTCATTCTTGATTTCCAGTTGGTTGGTTTTCAAAGTTTCTGTGTCTTTACTCATGCTGTTGATCTTCCTCATTATCATCACTCTGAACTCTACCTCTGATAACTTGCTTATCTGCATTTCATTTGTATCTTCTCCAGTAGAGTTCTCTTGTTCTTTCATTTGGGATTAGTTTCTTTGTTTCACCGTTTTGGCTATCTCAGTGGGTTTTGGAGCCTGCCAGATTTTCCCTGTGGGTGTTGGTGTTCTGCTGGTTGTGGCTCCCTCCACTGGGTTTGGCTGAGTGTGGAAGGACCCATGGTATACACCACTGTCAAGTCTTTTTTCCCTGGGCAAGCCCAGGAAAGGTTCTATTATCCTCTAGCTTTTTCCTGGAGGCTAGTAGTCTCAGTTACTTGAGGAGCCTTGGGTTGTAACCCTCAACTGAATGAAAAAATCTCTCAGGTGTTCAGGGTAAGAGGTTTTCCAGCGGGTGGGGCAGATGCTTGTTGGCTGTTAATGAGCCTCAGTCTGCATTTCTCTGACTTGGAGCTGTGTTAAATTCCTGAGGGAGAGGCTGTTGCTTCTCCCTGGGGCTCTAGGAAGGGGCTCTTTGAGTAATATGTTTACTGTCCTCTGAGGGAGTGATTCAGCACAAACCTATTGTGTTGGCCTGGGACCCTCCAGGAGGCACATGCCAAGGTCAGCCACCGCCTGTATTCTACTGGGGCCACCAGGCATAAGCTACAAAGTGATCTGCAGATGGCTGCTTCTTGTGCTGATCTTTAAGGCACCCAGTCAAGGCCAAGCTACAAACCAAGGCCAGCTGCTGCTAGTACCAGGCTTGTGGCAGTTTGGCAAGAGGTATGGGGTTCACTGAGGCCAGATGCTGCTTGTTTGAGAGATTTTAGGAAAATCTAGAGTATTAGCCCAGACAGACCTTTCCTTTGGTAAAACCACTGGAAACTGCTTGGGTGGGCCTGAAAGTTGGGTGGGGCAGGGTATCAGGGAATCACCAGGGCAGGGCAAACAGTGTGAGCCAGGTTTCTGGAGTCCCAGTTATGGCATGAGAGAAGGATTCACCAAAGGAACAGAGGGTTCCACCAGCATGTCTGTCCGTCTGTCCGGGACAAAGCAACCTCTCTAGCTCTCACTATGATGCTGAACAACTCAGTTCTTTCCCGTATGTCTCTGGTACCTTTCAAGCTGCTTCCCCACACAGGAGCCCTGAGGGAGCGAGTTCACATAAGTCTGTTCTCGGGCTCTTTAGAAACTGCCTGGGACTCCACTAGTCTCAGCCTCAATTCCCACTGTTTTTTACAGCCTGAAGTTACGGAGATTTCTCTTCCTGGCACTGGAATGCTGAACTGGGGTGCCTGTTGCCCCTTGGGGAAGACCTTCACAGTTGAGGTATCCCTCCTGATTTTTATCCGCGACTCCATATTCATTTTCACCTGCAATGTTGCAGATGTTTCTAAAAGTAAATGTTCGTGTACAAAGACATTAATGACTGCATTCAAATTTTGCTGCTAAAATGAGTACAAAATAAGCACATGATGCAAAAAAAAACTTTAGATTGAGGGAAAATATGTTATAGAGTGGTATCTGAAAAGAACTGTCTACATGACATTCCAGTTATTTAGTTATTAATTTTTATTTATAACAATAGAAGAAACTGCTGTTTCTCTTTAGAGGTTCCAAATGCTGCCACTATGTTTTACGCTTTTTTAAATTTTGAAATAATTCAGCTATAGAAAAGTTATAAGAATAGGATAAAGAATTCCCTTATACCTTAAACCCAGATGCCCTAATTACCTAATTATTAACTTTTTTTTTTTTTTTTTTTTTATCCTCACCGGAGGACATTTTTCCATTTTTTGTTCAGGTAGAGTGGGAGGGAGAGAGAGGAACAGAGAGAGAGAGAGAGAGAGAGAAACATCGACGTGAAAGGGACACATCGAGTGGCTGCCACCCGCACAACCGACCAGGGCCGGGGACAAACTGCAACCGAGGTACGTGCCCTTAGCGGGAACTGAACCCGGGTCTCTCAGGACCGCAGGCCGACGCTCTAACCGCTGAGCCAAACCGGCCAGGGCTAATTATTAACTTTTTTTGGTTAGCATTTGCTTTATCATTCTCTCTCGTTCTCTCTCCATATATATAAAATACTTATGTTTGTATTTATATACATATATTTTTTCTGAATCATTTGAGAGTTGTAGATATAATTCTTCTTTACCCATAAATACACCAGTATATATTTTTTATTCATATTTTTCAGTTGTCCAAATAATGTCCTATTTTATAGCAAAAAGGAAAAAATAGGGTCCATCCCAGAATTATGTCTCACATTGTTATGTTCCTTTACTCTTTAATCTGGAACAGTCCTCATTCTGTCTTTGTCTTTTATGATCTTGACATTTTAAAGGGTATAAGCCAGTTATTTTATAGAAGATGAACCTTATTTTAATAATGTGGTAGAATTCGTTTTTTGAAGATGAAACATTAGATGAAAATAATTTGTACTTCCCATGTTTCTTTTGGCATTACCTGTTAAAGCTTTTTATTATGAAAAATTTTAATCACAAAAGCAGAATAATGAGCCCTATTACCAGATTTAATAATTAATATTATTATCATCCTAATAATTAATATTGTTATCATCCTTTCTTCTTCTATTCCCCTAAAAAAGTAAATACTTTCACTTAAAGTATTTTGAAGCATTTTCACCATCATAAGGTTTTATTCCGTATATAATTAAGCTATAAAAAAATGACATTTCTTATATAACCATAAAATTATTTTATTTAACAAAATTATTGAATAATTCCTTACTATTATGTACTACTAAAAAACTATATTCTAATTTCATCTATTACATTTGGTCTTGATCTCTATTATTCTTCATCTTTTTTAAATTAGACATATTTTCCCCTCCTTTTTGGTAGAGTATTTTAATGTTTTATGTGGTATGATGGATATACTTAGATTGGCTTGTTTATTATCTGTTCCAGAGTCCTCCTTGTGTGCTTACACATAAATCAGAAGTTGGAAAACTGAATGTTCTTTTTTTTTTTTTTTTAATTCCCTTGCATGTAGAATTCTGGATATGATTTAACCTCCACCAATCAGAAGTACTTATATGGTGTTTGAGTTCATGTGAGCCAAGGCTGTAGATACAATTTTGCTAGCCTAGTTCCACAGACCCAGCAGGGTTCTGGGGGTTACGTTCCGATACCTTCCTGAAACCTAGACTCTGGTGAAATGATCTAATGACTTCCTAATTTCCTAGGGTCTTGAATGTGACAGAGGAAGCAGTATTCTGGGTAAATCAGTCCTTATGTGTTTCTTTCAGGAGTCTCTTCCTGGAGGCACAACCTGAATCAGCCCTTCTAGCCCTTCCAACAATTTTATAAGCAAGCAATTCTGTGTAAAATCTTTTTTCCCAAAATAACTTGAGGGTTCTATTATCTATAAATGAATCTTAGCTGACATAACTGGTAATCAAAAGACTATAACATTTATATTTAACTTTATATGCACAATATATTTAACAGTATACCTAAATCTGAGATACTTAGATCTGAACTGGGACATGATTTACAGGAAAGGAAGTAGTTATGTTAGGAGATCAGGTTACTCAGGGAGCATTATGCATGTGTGTGTATATGGTTATAAATTTCTGGTACATGTTTTTTGCTGTTGATTTTGTCACCAAAACCATTTCTTACTAGGACTCTTTTGTTTTTTGCATTTATCTTGAGATAGAGCAGGAGGGAGAGGGGGAGGAAGAGAGAAAGAGAGAGAAACATCGACGTGAAAGGGACACATCGAGTGGCTGCCTCTCACACAACCCAACCAGGGCCGGTACAAACTGCAGCCGCGGTACATGCCCTTAGCGGGAACCGAACCTGGGTCTCTCTGGACCACAGGCCGACGCTCTAACTGCTGAGCCAAACCGGCCAGGGCCTTACTAGGACTCTTGAAGGTCTATTGAGAGTACCCTTCCATGTGATCTTAGATTTTAGAATATAAGTGTGGCCACATGTGTCCCTTTCTGTCTACTCATATAGTTTGGGTGGTTGCAGCTAACTGACTAGAAACAGAGACTTGTAGTCATGTGATAATCCACTACCATCTCTCTCTGTCCTTTGTAAATCTGTCCCTGAATTTCTGCTTCCGTCTCTGATGTAACAAGAGTATAGGAATGTGTTGGAGACTACATTCAACAGTTTTTAAAATATATTAGGAATTTTCAAACATCCACAAATGCAGAGAGAATAGTGTAATGACTACCCATGTACCCATCACCTTAGCATTTCGTCAAACACATAAACTTCAAATAATTTGACAACTAGATCCATAAAGGGGCACTTTTTTCTTTCCATTTTACCATCCTAAATTCTACATAACCAAGACCTACAGTATCTCTCAGCCCTGCTCCTGCTCCTGCCCCTGCTTCTGACTGACCAGTCTCTCCCGGGGTCTCTTCAGGGACCTGAGTGTGTGGGTACAAGCACAGTCATAGGCTGTGTCTCAGTTAGAGCCAGTACCAGATTGTTGGGACTAAACACAGGAACTGATTTGATTTCTTATCGCATGTGGGTGTTATGTCTCTGGGTCTGTTTTGATGATGCCTTCCTCTTAACAGCTGTTCTTTAAGCAAAACCAGTAACCCTCAAAGTCATGACCTTTGCTTTGCTCTTGTTCTCTTACTGGGGAAAAATAGCCAATAATATATGAGAGAGCATTTGCGATACTTTCATTACTCTCTCAAATTATAATATATGGTAGACCGATATATGATAATATAATTTGTATTTATTTTTAAACCCCATATATTTTTACTAAGTATACTTTTAAAAAACAGATGTTTTACTTAGGACTTAAGGGGGAAATAATGGAATTACTGCCTTCAAGCAGTAAGAACACATCAAAATGTTACTTTTTTTAGAGCAGGATTTAAAACTTTTGTAGCCTCATTGTAGTTTCATTCTGACACACGTTTTTCTTCTCAAGCCTGCATAGGAAAGTCATTTTTACAAGGTATAGACACTAAAAATAGATGTTCTCACACTCTGAGAAAACTGATAAAAGCCAATCAAGAATTATTTGAGTTGTTGGTTTGGGTCAGTTGTGGTAGGTATCATGTGGAACATAGAGTAATGTGATTCCTGCCTATGAGTGCTTGCAGTTCAATTGAGTAGACAAGACATCAGAAAGCATTATTTAACAATGAGAGGCTACATAGTAAGTGTGCAAATAAAGCAAAAGAAGTCTTTACAGTTTTCAGGAAGATAGACTGTTGAAAATAAAATCATGTATTATATTTTCCCATGTATGTTACTTTTTTATATAGTTTCTTCTCTCTAACAATACAGTGATGCAGAGATTTTTCTAAATTTGACCATCTGGGTATACATTACCGGGGATAATTAAATAAAGGTACTTTAGTCATATGTTGCTTCTTTGTATATGGAAGAAGAAGAAAAGCTAGAGGTACTCCTCAATAAACATTCTCTCTGGAAAAGAAATCTTTACTGATTTAAATGTCATTCGAGTTTCCAATTTAATATATTTTCCATGATTAATATTTTAATACCAAGCATGTATTATCTGCTGCTTTCTAACACATTATGACATGCAATAATAAGACCTCTCATCTATTGTACTTTAATAACACAAATCATATCGTATCGTCAACAAATATTTTTTTGAGCATTATCTATATGCAAGATGCTGTGCTCGGAACTACCCAAAATAAAAAGAATAGTCAAGATCTCTGTCCCAGTGGAGCTTATGTTTTTCAGTTGAGGCCTATAAGAATAATGTATGAAATAATAGACCATAGGCTGTATGATCATTGGCAGAGAGCTCACATATTATACAACACTGTTATTGCATTAATTTTTTTTAAAATCTAGAAAGACTAAAAAACTGGGCAGTAGTGATGTAACTGACTATCCCTCAAACCAGAACCAGGCCACAGGTTTCCAGGCCAGTGTGTCTTTTCCTTTGTTGTACTTCTAAAGTTAAAACTGTATAACAGCCAAATAAGTTGAGGAAAAAAAGATGAGTAGCTTTAACTAGTCAAAGAATAATTAAAGAAAAGAGGTACACTTGTGATGTGAGTGTAAAGAATAAATGAAGGAAGCAGAATAATTCAACCAGTGAGGACCAAATATATGTTATATTCATGGGACAGAGATAAAACCAACTAGGCTAACTTGAATGGTAGTTGTTGGGCAATGGAGGGAAATTGGGTTGCAGGGGCTTGAAAGTGTAGAAGAGGAACTTGGACTTTATGTGGTAGATCATGGGGAACTATTCTCAATCCTTGAGCATGAAATGACACAATGAAAGTGTTATGAAGGAAGATGCGTTTGTTTGCCAGGAGAACTGGATAGTATCAGTATTTTTCTTTTCTTACACTGTGCATACTGGTCTGTTTCATTCTCAGTAGGTTAAATACTTTATTAATCAGAAGGCTAACTTATGTTGTAGCCACAAATTAATCCTGAAATCTCAATGGCTGAATGCATAAATGTAACAATTTTCAACCTTTTTCATCTCGTGGCACACATAAACTAATTACTAAAATTCTCCGGCACACCAAAAAATATATTTTTTGCTGATCTGACCAAACAAAATAATTTTGATTTATTCACACTAAATGGCTATTGTGTTGCCTGTTGTCATTTTTTTATTTGACAATCTAGGGGAAAATAGATTAGTGCCCCTGACTAAAAATTCTTGTGATCTCTTGAAAGAAGAATGGAGTTGGAAGAATCATACTACCTGATATAAAACTATACTACAAGGCCATAGTAATCAAAACAGCATGGTACTGGCATAAAAACAGACATTACAGATCAATGGAACAGAATCCAGAATCCAGAAATAAACCCACACCTTTATAGTCAATTAGTATTTGGAAAGGAAGCACAAACATATATGGGGGTAAAGATAGTCTATTCAGTAAGTGGTGTTGGGAATATTGGACAGATGTGTGCAAAAAAATTGAAACTAGACCACCTTCTTACAATATACACAAGAATAAACTCCAAGTGGATTAAAGACTTAAATGTTAGAATTGAGGGGTAGCAGTACTCATATCTGATAAAATAGATTTCAAAATGAAGGCCATAACTAAAGACAAAGAAGGCCACTACATAACATTAAAAGGATCTATCCAACAGGAAGATATAACCTTGGTAAACATATTGTACCCAATATAGAAGCACCAGAATATATTAAAAATCTTCTGGAGGACTTCAAAAAAGAAATCGACAGCAATACAATCATAGCAGGGCACTTCAACACCCTGCTGACATCACTGGATAGATCCCCTAGACAAAAAATTAGCAAGAAAACAGAGACTCTAAATGAAGCACTAGACCAAATGGATTTAATAGATATCTACAGAGAATTACAAAACTAGAGAATTCACATACTTCTCAAATGCACATGGAACATTCTCAAAGACAGACCACATGTTAGGACACAAACTAAGTCTCTACAAGATCAAGAAGATTGAAATCATATCAAACATCTTCTCAGTTCACAATGGCATGAAACTAGAAATCAATTGCAACAAAAACATGCAAAGACATTTGAACACATGGAGGCTAAATAGCATGTTATTAAACAATGAATGGGTTACTAAGGAGATCAAGGAAGAAATTTAAAACTTCCTGGAAACCAATGAAAATCAACACATAACAACATAAAATCTATGGGATGCAGCAAAAGCAATTCTGAGAGGGAAGTTCATAGCAAGCGCTACAGGCCTACATCAAGAAACAAGAAAAATTTCTAATAGACCATCTAACCTCACAAAGAACTAGAAAGCAAACAAAAAGAAAACCCCAGAGCAAGTAGAAGGAAGGAAATAGTAAAGATCAGAGCAGAAATAAATGACATAGAGACCAAGAAAAAAAAAAAATTCAAAGGATCAATGAAAGAGAGAGCTGGTTTTTTTAAAAGATAAGCAAGATTGATGGACCCTTAGCTAGACTTACCAAGAAACAAACAGAGAGAACTCTAATACACAAAATCAGAAATGAAAGAGGAGAAGTAACAACTGACACCACAGAAATACAAAAAGATCGTTAACAACTACTCTGAACAATTATATGGCAACAAATTCGAAAATCCAAGCGAAATGGACAAATTTCTAGAAACACACAGTCTCCCGAAACTGGACTGGAAAGGGATAGAAAATTTGAACAGACCAATAACAACTAAGGAAATTGAAGAGCTAATCAAGACTCTCCCAGCAAACAAAAGCCCATGCCTGGATGGCTTCAAGGGGGAGTTTTACTGAATATTCAAAGAAGAACTAACACCCATTCTCCTCAAACTATTTCAAAAAATTCAAGAAGAAGGAAGACTTCTAAACTTGTTTTATGAGGCCAGCATATATTCTAATTCCAAAACCAGAAAAAGAGACTACAAAGAAAGAAAACTACAAGCCAATATCCCTGATGAACATAGATGCCAAAATCCTGAACAAAATACTAGCAAATTGGATCTAGCAATACATCAAAAAAATTATTCACCATGACCAAGTGGGATTCATCCCAGGGATACAAGGCTGGTACAATATTCGCAAATCAATAAAGTGATACACCACATAAACAAAATGAAGAATAAAACCACATGATCATATCAATAGATGCTGAAAAAGCATTCGACAAAATCCAACACCCGTTTCTGCTAAAAACACTCAGCAATGTGGGAATAGAGGGATCATATCTCGACATAATAAGGGCCATAGATGAAAGACCTACAGCCAACATCATACTCAATGGGCAAAAACTAAAAGCATTTTTCTTAAGAACAGGAACAAGACAGGGATGCCCACTTTCACCACTCTTATTTAACATAGTACTGGAAGTCTTAGCCACAGCAATCAGACATGAAGAAAAAATAAAAGGGATCCAATATGGAAAGGAGGAAGTGAAACTGTCATTATTTGCAGATGACATGATATTAAACATAGAAAACCCTAAAGACTCCATCAAAAATCTACTAGACTTAATAAATGAATTTGGCAAAGTAGCAGGATACAAAATTAACATCAAAAAATCGACAGCATTCTTATACACCAATGATGAAGTCACAGAAAGAGAAACTAAAAAATCAATCTCAGCCCTGGCCGGTTTGGCTCAGCAGTTAGAGCGTCGGCCTGCGGTCCAGAGAGACCCGGGTTCGGTTCCCGCTAAGGGCACATACCTCGGTTGCAGTTTGTCCCTGCCCTGCGGTCATGCGGGTGGCAGCCACTCGATGTGTCCCTTTCATGTCGATGTTTCTGTTTCTCTCTCTCTCTCTCTCTTTCTCTCCCTCCCACTCCATCTGAACAGAAAATGGAAAAATGTCCTCAGTTGAGGATGGAAAAAAGAAAAAAAAAGAAAAATCAATCTCATTTACCATTGTGGTAAAAAAAATTAAGATACCTCGGAATAAACTTAACCAAAGAAGTAAAGACCTATTTGCAGAAAACTACAGGACATTGAAAAAAGAAATAGAGGAAGATATAAAAAAGTGGAAGCACATACTTGTTCATGGATTGGAAGAATCAACACCATTAAAATGTCTATACTACCCAAAGCAATCTATAGATTCAATGCAATCCCCATCAAAATACCAATGACATATTTCACAGAACTAGAACAAATTCTTCAAAAGTTCATATGGGAGCAAAAAAGACCCTGAATAGCCACAGCAGTCTTGAAAAAGAAGAACAAAGTAGTGGGATCACAATACCAGATATCAGGTTATACTACAAAGCTACTGTAATCAAAACAGCCTGGTACTCACAAGAACAGGCATATAGACCAGTGGAACAGAACAGAGAACCCAGAAATGGACCCAAGACATTATGCTCAATTAATATTTGACAAAGGAGGCAAGAGCATATAATGGAGTAAAGACAGCCTCTGTAATAAATGGTGTTGGGAAAATTGGACAGCTACATGCAAAAAATGAAACTAGACCATCAACTTACACCATACACAAGAATGAATTCAGCCTTGGCCGGTTTGGCTCAGCGGTTAGAGCGTCCACCTGTGGTCCGGAGAGCCCTGGGTTCGGTTCCCGCTAAGGGCATGTACCTCGGTTGCAGTTTGTCCCCGGCCCTGGTTGGTCGTGCGGGTGGCAGCCACTCGATGTGTCCCTTCCACATCGATGTTTCCCTCTCTCTCTCTTCCTCCCACTCTATCTGTACAAAAAAATGGAAAAATGTCCTCGGGTGAGGATAAAAAAAAGAATGAATTCAAAATGGATAAAAGACTTAAATGTGACTAGTGAATCCATAAATATCCTAGAAGAAAATGTAGGCAACAAAATTTCGGACATCATACGCAGCAGAATTTTTACTGATACATCACCTAAAGCAACAGAAACAAACGAGAAAACACATGGGACTACATCAAACTAAAAAGCTTCTGCATAGCAAAAGATACAATCGTCAAAATGGAAAGGCAACCCACTGTATGGGAGAGCATAATTGCCAATAATATATCAGATAAGAGCTTAATTTCCAAAATATATAGAGTACTCATACAACTCAACAAAAGCAAGACAAAGAACCCCATTAAAAAATGAGCAGAGAAGCTAAATAGACACCTCTTCATACAGGACATACAAATGGCCAAGAGACATATGAAGAAATGCTCAACATCACTAATCATCAGAGAGATGCAAATTAAAACAATAATGAGGTATCACCTCACACCTATCAGAATGGCCGCCATCAGCAAATCATCAAACAGCAAGTGTTGGCAAGAGTGTGGAGAAAAGGGGACTCTAGAACACTGCTAATTGGACTGCAGACTGGTGCAGCCACTATGGAAAATACTATGGTGTTACCTCAAAAAATTAAAAATTGCATTGCCATTTGATCCAGTGATCCCACTTCTAGGAATATACCCTAAGAAACCTGAAACACCAATCAGAAAGAATATATGTACCCCCATTTTTATAGCAGCACTATTTACCATAGCCAAGATCTGGAAATAACCCAAATGTCCATCAGTAGATGAATGGATAAAAAAGGTGTGGTACATATACATAATGGAGTACTATGCAGCTATAAGAAAGAAAGATCTCTTATCTTTTGATATGACATGGAGGGACCAGGAGACTATTATCCTAAGTGAAACAAGCCAAGCAGAGAAAGACATATCATATGATCTCACTTATTTGTGGAATATAACAAACATAACATGTTTGTTATATTCCACAAATTGGGTAGACCCAGAGACTTGGGTAGACCCAGAGACTTGGAAGAAGGGTACAGACTGACAACCCTCAGAGGAGTGGATGGTGGGGGGAGGGAAGAGATAAACCACAGAACTTATATGCATGTGCCCATAACCGATGGCCCCGGACAACAAAGCTGGGTATGGGGTGGGGGGAGATGGGGAGAGGGTGTCAATGGGGAAAAAAAGGAGAAACATCTGTAATAAAAATAAATTAATAAACAATTTTTTAAAAAATTTTAGACCTGAACCCCTAAAAATCTTAGAAGAAAACAGTAAAATCTTGGATTTTTCCTGTAGCAATATTTTTTCTCATATATCCCCTCAGGCAAGGGAAACAAAAGAAAAAATAAAGAATTGGGACTACACCAAACTAAAATGCTTTGCACAGCAAAGCAAACCATCAACAAAATGAAAAGATAACTCACTGAATTAGAGAACATACTCACCAATGATCCATCTGATAAGGTGTTATATACAAAATTTATAAAGTACTTATAAAACTCAACACCAAAAAAACCCTAAATAATCCACGTATAAAGTGGGCAAAGGCGCCCTGGTAGGTAGTCATGGGTTCAGTTCTGGTCAAGGGCATGTACCTCAGTTGTGGTTCGGTCCCCGGCCCTAGTCAGGTTTGTGCGGGAGGCAGCCAATTGGTGTTTCTCTCCCACGTCTCTATTTCTCTCTATCTCTCTTTCTCTGTCTCTCTCCCCCTCTCTCTCCCCTCCCTCTCCCCTCCCTTCTTCTCTTCCTCTCTCCCACTCTGTCTGAAGATAAATAGAAAAAATATCCTCAGGTGAGGTTTAAAAAAAGGGGGGGGGGGGACAAAGGACCTGAGTAGATACTTCTCCAAAGATGACATACAAATAGCCAGTAGACATGAAAAGATGCTCAACATCACTAATCATCAGAGAGATGCAAATTAAAATCACAATGAGATACCACCTCACACATCTCAGAATGGTTATCATCATTAAATCAACAAACAACAAATGTTGGCAAGGATGTGGAGAGGAAACCCCTCATGCACTGTTGATGGTAATGCAGATTGGTACAGCCACTGTGGAAACTAGTATGGAGTTACCTGAAAAAATTAAAAATAGAACTGCCTTTTGACCCAGTGATTCTACTTCTGGGAATCTTATGTGAAGAAAACTGAAACACTAATTTGAAAGAATATATGTACCCCTATGTTCATTGCAGCATTATTTACAATAGCCAAGATTGGGAAGCAGCCCAAATGCCCATTAGTAGATGAGTGGATAAAAAGGCTGTGGTACATTTACACAATGGAATACTACTTGGCTATAAAAAGGAAGGAAATACCTTTTGCAACAGCATGGATGGGTCTGGAGAGCATTATGCCGAATGAAATAAGCCAGTCAGAGAAAGACAAATAGCCATATGATTTCACACATATGTGGAATCTAATGAACAAAATGAGCTAACAGGCAAAATAGAGACAGACTCACAGATACAGAGCAGGTTGACAGCTGGCAGGTGGTGGATACTAAGTGGGGGGGTTGGAGGTACTGAGCAAAAAAGAAAAATACAGACACGGACAACAGTGTGGTGATTGCGGGAGTGGGGAGGGTATAGTAGAGCTAAACGGTATGGACGAGACTTGACTTGGGGTGGTGAACACACAATATAGTGTACAGATGATGTCTACCCTGAAACCTGTATAATTTTATTAACCAGTGTCACCCAATAAATTCAATAAAAAGGAAAAAAAAATTCTTGCAGCACATCTGTTGAATATTGCTGCATAAGTGTATTTCTTGTTTGCACTACTTAGCCAGCACAGGTGGATGGGATACAAGGGTGGAGCATTCTCCATTTACTCATTCAAGGACCTTTGCTAACAAAGGTTTCACTGGCTAGAATATTGCTGGTCACTGTGGCAGGAGAGAAGAGTAGGATAGAATATTCCTCACTGCTCTCTAATACTTCAGACTAAAAGTGACATGTCACTTTTGCTCCCACCCATTGGCCAAAAATAGTTACAAATGCCCCTCAAGTGGGTATCCGGTGAGCAGTGAGTGTCTCTTCCAAGACTTTCTGAGGATCTGGGGTATATAATTCTACTTGTTAAAGATAGCTAATATAGTGATTAAGAGTGCAGACCCTGGAATTGGACTGCCACAATCTAGAGCCTGGCTCCCCCGCTTACTAGCTTTGTGATATTGGGCAAGTTATCAACTTTGGGGCGTTAATTTTCTCATCTGTAAAACAGGGATAATAATGGTAAGAGCCTCACAGAATTACTGAGTTGTGAGGCTTAAATGAGAAAATACACACACATATATAAGTGTTAGAGCACTGTACCATGTAATTGTTAGCAAGTATTATTATTATTATTATTATTATTATTATTATTATTCTGCTAGCTTCCAATATAACAAATGAAAGGAAGACTCAAATGTCCGGCTCTAGTTGAGGGAGTCAGTGGAAAGAAGTTGTAGTAATATGTTTGTGACGCCAGTGTCAGGACTAGGATGGTGCTATTGGGCAAAGAGAGTGCAAGTCGAGAAAACCCAAGCAAGAGTCACTGTGGATGAGAGAAGGATGATCAGGTGTGGGTGACGGAGAGAAAGAAGCTTGAGCTTGCAGAGAAATGAGGGGGTCCCTGTGGGGGAAGAAGATGAACTGACTGTGGTGATGGGAGATGTCCAAGGCATAAGAGGCCACAGGAAGTAGAGTAATAGAGCCATCTCTTAATGGACATGTTTCTGGACATGGTGACATCCTCCTGCTCTGAGTCAGGCTACAGGCACTGGGGTTAGATGGATTTAATTCCTGGCTCCACCTCTCCATGGGGCCTGGTGCTCTAGTTTCTTCATCAGTAAAATGGAGATAATAATTGTACCCATCTCTTAAAATAGTGAGGGGTAAATGAGATAGTGCCTGTCAAGTGCTCCGAGAAGTGGCGTGTAGTGAATGGTTAACTGTTTCTTCTTAGCTAATGGAGCTTTTAGTTGAAAAGAAATTTGGGGATTATCTTTCAAGTGATCAGTTTTTCAGAGTTGAATGTAAAACAGAAACAGACTTCCATAAGCAGCAGTTCTCATGAGTGAATTTAGTACTCCCTGATTCAAAAGAATGGACCATGTTGTCACCAGATCAGCTTTTCATTTTTTCATTCTTACCTGAATAGTCAATGAGCAAATGTTTTTACCTTTCCAAAGAATGACAAATTACAGTGGGCTAAAAGGTGACCAATAGACCATTTTAAGGGCTAATTTAAGATCGATGCTTCCCCTTTTAAAATAGCCTGGTACTTTTTACTGATTGGTAGGTGTCACTGCCCTTTGCCTCTTGAAATATAAAATTATTTCCAAGCAGAACATATTTCTTATCTTTTTTATCCTCACCTGAGGACATTTTTACATTTATCTTCAGATACAGCGAGAGGAGAGAGGGAGGAAGAGAGAGAGAGAAACATCGATGTGAGAGAGACACATAGATTGGTTGCCACCCACAACTCCAAACGGGGCCCGGAACAAATTGCAACCAAGGTACGTGCCCTTAACGGGAACCAAACCCAGAGTCTCTGGTCTGTGGGCCGACGCTCTAACCACTGAGCCAATCTGGCCAGGGCCAAGCAAAACATATTTCTGTATCTACATTTAAATTGGCTTGTTGGGCAATTAGCTCTATCTTTTAATAGGTCTAGTTTAAATTACATGGTCTTTGAGGGTAATTATCTTCAATCACACATGTGCTCTAACATATGTAATTAAGCATTTAGGGTCTTTCTTTTCACTTCAATGAGAAATTAAAGGGGCGAGAGGAGGATGGATGAGGTGAACCAAAGAACTTATATGCATGTATGCATAACCAGTGACATAGACAACAATGCTGGGGGTGGAGGGTGAGGGGGTAGGATAGGGAGGAGGGAGTCTGGGGTGGGGAGAAACATCTGTAACAAAAATAAATTAATAATAATTGGAAAAAAATAAAAGAAATTTAAAAAGAAATTAAGAACTTCAGATGTTTCAGTAGGACTTTATATATTTATTTTTTTTCAGTAGGACTTTAGAGTTTTGTTAGTAATAGTACAAAACAGGTACTATTTGATTAGATGAATATTAGAGAACCTTCTGTGGGCCAAGCTCTGTACCATGTGCTATGTGTATAACAGATGACATCCTCATTCTCATTATCCCACATTCTAGCTAAGTTATAATCTACTTACTGTTGGTTATTTGTCCTATTTAAGGACAGACTGTCCACTAGTATATAATGAAACAGTTAAGGCCTCTCATACTTTTTTGGTCTATATGATTCAGTTCTGTATTCTTTATGGAGTTAGGGTTGTATTCTTCATGCTGCCTTTAATTTACCAGGTGCCTTTTCCTAATTTAGGCTTATTTATAAAGTGTGGGCAATACTATCTGCTCATCCTGTTTCACAGGATTGTGTAAAGGAAGACATTATATAATGTATGGACTATTTTATAAATGATTGAACTCTTCATATATACCTGGTTTCTAACATCACTATTCTCTATTATCTGTACTATTCTGTGCTATCACTGAAGATTCAATTAATTTATACTGATTTTAAACTAAATAGCTTTGAGGGTTTTTTTCAATTAACCAACTGATCCTTTTAGAAATAAACATAAAATTATGGAAGAGGTAAATATGGTTAACTGCCATGTAACTATCAGCTTTCCTAGTTGAGTTTTTCTAGCTCATTATTTTTAAAATTGTTAATATATCACCGAAACAATATATTATATATACAACCACCTCCTTTGTTCTATAACAATACAAAAATTATACAGCACAGTTCCTGTTCTCCAAGTTCACCTATTTGTGAGGGAAATGCACAGAAAATAAATGTAAAGCCAACTAATCATACAAGACACTGGGAAGATGCCCCAAGGTCATGTGCGAACAGTGGCTTCATGAATGAAATAAGCAGTAAGGGCCTTTTGAAGGAGAGTGAATAGCTAAGTTTGACTGGAGTATAGACTTTAAAAAAAATAGATTAGTTGGAGATAAATTAAAATTTTACCATTTGGTAATATGGCTATTGATGATTGGATAAAGTCATTTACATAGATTTGTGGTACAGTGGAGGGAAGAGGCAGAAAACAAAACAGATAAAAGAATACATAATTCTCTTACCAAGTGAAATTAATATTGATATTTACTTTTATGTTTAAAGCATCTTAAGAATTGACCCCATTAGCACTGAGAGGACCTTTTCATCTGCTAGGAAGCAGCTTGTTGGTTCATATATACAGTGGTTTATGCTCAAATGTAGTTATAGAACTAGTATACCATAAAGATACTCTGGCCCTTAAATACAATACTGTTAGTTGACAGTGAACATTGAACAACATACTCATAATTTTGTACAATCCTGTTCTTTATTCCAAAAGAGTTCTTTGAGGCTTGAGTTATTGAGAAAATAAAGTCTAAGAGTAAAAAAAGAAAACATGAATTGAAGGAATACATTATCAAAAAAGAAATATGTTACAATATTAACATTTTTACACTGGGAGTATACAATCTTAGCAGTCTTTTTTCTTCTGCCAAATTGTTGGCAGGAAATGTTAATGATTAAATTTTTCATTAATACGAAACTTTTTCTAATATAGTGAGAGTTATTAAAATAATCTCCCTTTTGGTATAACATTCCATTTACAAATTAGAACTTTGTTGTTCTCTTGAGTGTAAAAAATACATATTTATCAGTTTACTTCCAAGTTGGAGGTGGGAAATAGTGCCCAAAGAAAGGAATTTAAAATAATTCTAAGTGGAAGTGGAATAATCGTTTTGCTTTATAAGAAAAGTCCTGCAAAGTTTGTCATACAGTTTACTTTGCTATAAATCTAAGATTTAATTTCTTTCTATTTTCCATTTAAAGACTTGGAGTGTATCATAATTTGAGTTTCTGTCATTTCACGTGAGTTTTCTTCAGGGGCTGTCTTCACAGCACTAGAGATTGATACACTGACTTGACGTTTCAGCATCTTCATAACCTTTCTCTTGTACCCTTTACATGCAAAGAAATATATAAAAGGGTCCATGCAGCAATTAAAGTTCATGAGGCATACGGTAAAGTGCAGAGAAATCTGGAATGAATGTCTTTGGCTACATTCCAGGAGATCAGGAAAACGAAGCTTCTTAATCATGTGTTGAATAATTGCTACATGGTAAGGTGTGAAACAGAGAATAAACACAACAATTATAAAAATTATTGTGTTGAGAGCCTTTTTGTTTACACCAGATTTCTCAGCTAATGGGTTTTGTTTGGCAGTTTTAAAGAGTTTGCAACAGATTTGAGAATAGCAGATAAGAATAATTATGAGCGGAAGCACATATCCTATGAAACATGCACCGAGCAGAATCCAGGGAAGATTTTTTGTTGCTTCAAAGTTTGGGTATTCCATGCATGTAGTCCTTTCATTCTCCTGCTTTGACATAGATTTTATGAGTAGTGGGAGTGTTTGAGCAAATACTAGAACCCAGACAAATATGCAAATGCCTTTTGCATGTTCAATTCTTTTCATCTTGTTGTATCGCAGAGGGTGCACCACAGCAAAGAACCGGTCAATGCTCAGGCAGGTCATGAAATTCACACCTGCATACGTATTGATGTAAAACACGAGAGCAGTTATCCTACACAAGGCCTCGCCGAGTCTCCAATCAAAGCCCAGGGCATAGTAGGCTATCCGTGTAGGCAAAGCAGTAGTAAAAAGTATATCAGAAATGACCAGATTTGTTGAATATAGAGTGGTAGAGTTTATTTTCTTCCTGTTTTGAACAATGACGACCAAGGCTAACAAGTTTCCCACGAGCCCAATTATGAAAACAATGCTGTAATGCAGAGGCATTATAATCCTGGCTGTATCATGGTGTGCATAGAGATCACAGTCACTGTCATGAGGAGCTGTAGAGGATGTAGTAAAATTGTTGTCCATTTTTATATCCGTCAGCGGTGTTCAAGGTCTCTAGAAAAAAAACAAGAAGGATAAGTCTAATTAAAAGCAGGTTTAGCTCAAAGCAATATAAACTACCTTTTATCGATCTAACTTAAAAAAATTAAGATTCATATGATTTTAAAAATCTATGATAGGAATATGGTTACATATATAGTAATGGGAAGAACAGAATAAGATTCATGTTTTTGCTCTCACGGTTTGGTGATTTTGGGTAAAGCCTTGGCAAAGGAACTAGAACCATCTAAATAGGACCCAAAAATTTTGTGTATGTGACAAGAGGGAATGCACTAAATTTTTAGGCAGAACTGTTCCCTTCCTTTTTTGAATCATTATCTGATTAAGAATAAAATCATATAAAGTACTCCACATTTCAGATGGGTGTAAAACTTTGCTTTTAAATTAAATTACAGGGGGACTTTTTTTTCTCCCCAATGCTTATCACTGCCAGGAAATGAAATCAGTCACACATTTATGTAGTGAAATATGAACTTACCACACAGTGATCTGATTTGTGTTAACCTAAAAAGTATGAGAAACAAGTCAAGACCTTGTTAGGAACTGAAACTTAGGTTTTCTTAAAAGAAAAAAAAAGATGATGATGATGAAGATGGCCACGACAAACACGAGAAAAACAAGAAGAAAAGGAAGAGAAAGAAAAACCTTAAACTGCTTGAAGGGAAAAGGTTCAGTTAATTTTAAACTGTATCATTCCTCAGGTGCCCAATTGACCCATGTATATACATTCTTTCATTCACAAGTAGTAGTAAGCATTACAGTCATGGTATTTTGTGTTCTGCTTTATTCACTTAACATGTTCATGGATCATTGTAATCTATCTGTTATATGTGTAGGTCTTATATAGATATTTGATAGGTATTCCACAGTATAAATTTCTTAGCTATTCCCTTGATGAACATTTGAATTATTTCCAACTCTTGTTATAAATAATGTTAGGATGAAATTTGAAATCCTAAGTTGAAAAGTAGAAAACTCCTACAATAAAACTTAATATATAAGGCTGAATTTGATAAAACTAAGGAAGAATAGCTATAAATTCTATGAAGTTATTTTTAGATTAAAATAATTTTCTGATAGGACTATTTATGTACATGAATCTCATCTGCAAGTCACCAAAGTTAAGGGAAATTTTCCGTCTATCTAGTGATTATGATGCTCTATGTTAAAGGAAAAGGACACTCCTAGCCATATCAAGGCACCAACTAAAAATCCACTTCTCTGACTGTGGTATTAAATGAATTGTATCTCTGCTAACTTAGTTTTAACTGTCTTAAAACAGTGATGCTAAGAGACAACAAGGGTTAGCAGAAGATTGCACTAATGTTATATGTGTGCATTACATACTGTATTGATAGAGTAATCGTTAAAAGATAGAAATACAATGTAAACTAAAAGGGAACAGAAATGGAAGTAGAACTTCTTATTAATCAAGAGAAGACAGGAAAGGAGGTTGTGTGGGAAAACCGATAGAAAAAGGATGGTAAATTGAACACAAAAAAATAAGAGGGTTGAAACGTGTCACAACAGATTTAAATGGATTCGACTTACATATGGAAAGACAGACTATCAGTTTGAATTTTTAAAAAATCTATCTCTGTGCTATTTAGAAAAGATATAACTCAAAGTGATTCAGGAAGGTTGAGAATAAAGGCTTGGGAGAACAGATACCAATCCCAAACAGTGTGGAAAGTAGAATAGCAATATTAACATCAGAAACAGAATTCAAGGCATACTCAATATTAACAGGGAGAAGGAAGGTCACTACAAAAGTTAAAAGAATGGTTTACAAAGAACATAAAAATAATCTCAACAAAATTTGACAGAATTTAAAGGAGAAATTGGCAAAGCCACAACCTTAATGGGAGATTTTAGCACATTTTTATTAGAAAAATGCCAGGTAAAAAAGAGATTAAAGACTTAGATTTACCCACATGACTTAAAAGCTAACAGAATTTGTGTTGAAGGCTTCTGACTGTTTGCAGATTTGTCTATGTTACAACGTTATCAGAGATATCTCAGAACTTTCAGAAAATCATCGTCTGGCAGCTCACATTTCCTGTGACAGTACAACTAAATTATAAATTAACAGTAAAAAGATAAAGGAGAAATGTGGAATCTAAGAAATATATTTCTAAGGAATGCATGGGTTAAGAAATCACAATGCAAATTTTGAAGTGCTTAGAATTAAATGAAAAATGCTGCATGCCAAAACTGAGGGATGTGGCAAAAGAATTAGTTGATGATGGATGCAAAGCCTTGAATGTATTTGTTTTATAAAAAAGATTGAAATAGATAAGTTAAATATATAGCTCAAGAAGCTGGAAAAGAACTGAGTTTGCCTGAAAAATGTAAACGCAAATAAAAATAATTGCAGAAACTAATAAAATAGAAAATAAACAAAAAACAATAAATGTGGACATTATCTTTTGTACAGAAAAAAACCGAAGTGAGTCTTGAAAGGAAATAATTGAAATTGCAATTGTGGAATAAATGTAGAAAACACTTTATGTAGTTCGTGTGAGAAGTTTTCAAGAACCGAGACTAGATATGAAGTGGGGATGAAAATTCCAGACAAAGGCTGCATCTTAGGAACAGCATCAAGAGTTTCTTTTATTTTTCTACTTTCTATAAAAAAAATTTTTTTTCTGAAAATCTCAACAGATATATTTTATTTTGAGAAGTGTTTCTAAGCAGGTTCATGGGAAATGCCTTTAAAATGCATAATGGGGAAGAATACACTGTAGAGTCTGATAATTCTCCATGTGATTAATTAGTATTGTAGAGATTAGGAAAGTTATCACTAATGTCAGAATCAGAGAAGAATGTGCCATTGCTTGCCAAGTTGTAAATGTATTGTGTCTAACTTCTTCACTGAATTAAATACATCATCCAGTAGAGCCAGAATGGCAGGTGTTTCAGAACATTTTAAGTTAAAGCATGTTTTAAACCATGTTAATTATAAAGGTAAAAATCTGCAATCACATTAAATGTCCATCATTAGGGGATTGGTTAAATATTTTATGGTAAAGCCATATAGTGGAATACTATGCAACCATTGAAAATGGCAACATAAATGCTTATTTCTTCTTCTTTTTTTTTTTTTTTTGGTTAATCCTCACCCGAGGATATTTTTTCCATTAGTTTTCAGGGACAGAAAAAGGGAGGAAGAGGGAGAGAGAGAAACATCGATGTGAGAGAGACACATCAATTGGTTGCTTCCCAAGCAATCCTGACTGGGGCCCAGGATTGAACCTGCAACCCAGGTACGTGCCCTTGACCAGAATCGAACCTGAGGACCGACACTCTAACTGCTGAGACAAACCAGTCGGGTAGATGCCTAGTTCTTGATAGGGAATAATGTTAAGTAGGAAATAGATTCCATAACATACCACTTTTGGAGGAGGAAAAGCAACTGTACACATACACATACCCCTGCATGGATATATATGCCAAATATAATTTGTACAAGTAATTTTTATTTATATTGTCTAAGTTTTTAACATTGAATATGAATTGACTGTGAAATAAGTAAATAGGTAAATATATATTTTTTAATCTGAGGGAAAAAAATTTAATTTAGCTCTTTTTGTAAAAACCTTGTCATCTGACATACTTTTCAAAGCTAGCCCTGTAGTGCTCTTTATTCAGCTTTATGCATTAGTTTTTACTAGATGCCCACATTAAGTCATGTCTCAAAGAACCCTCATAACAACCCTGTAAGCGAAGTATTGCTATCACCTACCTACTTAGCATGTGAGGAAATTTGAGTGTCAGAGAGGTTTAAGGTCATGCTGATCCTTCCCTCTGATGACCTGGCTTCAAGTCTCCTACTCTTTCCAGTCCTTGGCAGGGGTGGCTATTTCATTCTGCCCTTGAAATGCAGAGAGTTTGTGCTTTCATAGGCTGTCATGCTATCTTTACCTGTAAATAAACTGCCTGGGGACCATGTGGCCCATCTTCTCCAGAGTAGGGGAACGATTCTTCCTAAGGATTCCCACTTTCACGTGAGGTACCTTCCCATGTGGGAAGCCAGACCTGTGGACACTGCCTTCTAGAATCGTGAAGGGGCCTCTTACTGCCCACTCTAGTCCTGTGTAAGTCAAAGAAAAGCCCTTGCACAGTTTGGTCATGTAAATGTCAAGGCTCACAAATGACCTTAAGTAAAGAATCTGGGCTGTTTGGAAATATATTAATTTGGATATTTAGTGACCTGTCGAAGGTTGATTCCATTAGTCAACAACTCTAGTATACTACTTTAGTTCTTGCTTACATCCATCTCTACTATTAATGCTATAGTTTTAGTCAATTTTATCTTTTCCAAGTTGACAGAAAAATCCTTTCGTGTATTTGACTTTTGTTACTACATTCTTATATCAGTCAATCCCAATGTATAATCATCTTACCTCAGAGATACTGTTTTAGAGTTTCTTTTAGCCATCTTAGAATTCAGGATTACTTTCCTGAACCTTGATGTACTCCATTCTTTTATTTCATCAAGTTATTTTTAGTATGTTCATATGCTAGGTCCTGAAAATACAGATATGATATCTTTTAATACCTGGGGCCTAAACTGAAAGATGAAAGTAGAATATTCAGAATGTCTGGTGTCTGTATGAGGTGTTATCTCAGTATTCTCTGCTCTGGTTTCTTCTCACACATACCAGGGTTCTGTTTGCTTTTTTCATTGCAGTGCTCCTTTATCAACCTTTGGATTGCAAAATCCTCTTTTAATCATTCCTCTTTTGTCCATAACTAACGACTTCCCTTTTTCTCTAATTTATTTACTTTTGAATATATTTTTAAGTATTTCACATTTTCATAATTATTAGGCAACAACTTCTGGCATGTTATTTAGGATAGATATACCATTGTACTTGAAAGTACTATGGCTTGTCATTTTATGGCATAGAGAAAAGCACAAATAAGTGTTCTAGATGTTTTTTCCTGAGAATACTTATATGTATAAGAATTATAATTTCCCCATAATGCTTTCTAATGAAAAGGTATGTAGGGTCCCTAAGCTATCCTTAATGCCACACCCTGAGGGACATAAATAAGGACTGCAGCCTTTGCCCTGAAGGCACAGATAGTAACTGGGCTGCATGAAGTATGGGTCCTTATTCAGGTTCTACCAGAGGAACACCTTTTCCTCCTGAAATCGAACTACCTGGCAGCTACTCTGGCAACCATCTATGCCAGTTCTCTTACCACTTTTATTAATAAGCAAAGGAGACTGCTGAGTGTTGTCTCTGTACAATATTCATCCTTTCTATTTGACTATTATCATAACATGTAAAATAGCAAGTTATTCCATGGCACAAATATCCTCCAAATGTTTACTTACATTTTTGGAAGTGGGCCTGGTATGTTTTTCTCTAGAATTGAGGTAATTCTAATAGAGTAGCTAGAATTTCTTAAGACACTATCATCTCATTTTTGCATAACCGGACATGTTGACATGAACTGACAAGTTTTTTTCTAGCCACAGAAAGGAAAAAATAAAAGGACCCCCCAAAACTCATTTATTAGTAGTTAAGAAAATTGTCTAAGCTTTAATGTAATTTGTACTCTGGAAATATTTACCCTGGACACCAACTTGGAGCCTTTTTGTGATTTTTCACAGTGTATTGGAAATTATTTTCTTAGCTTTTATTTGTGGCAGAGACAGAAGAAACCTTTACTATATTCAAAGATTTAGTAAGTGCTAGAATACCAGCTTCATTTTTTGCTTTAAGATTCCTGAAAAATTACCATTACTACCAATATCTATTCTCTTAATAATTATCAACCCTAAGTGAAAATGGTTTAAACTTCTAGTGATTTTTGTTTAAATTCAGGCCTCAGCAATTAATTGAATGGGTCAAGTCATGCTGAAATTAATTAATAGAAGGTGACTTCTCTATAAGGTGAAGTCTGCTTAAGAATGTTTACACATCAAGATGATCTGACTCAAAGTGTCCACAGTAGCATGTACCAAAGAGGAAGTTCAGGAGCACACTTTCTTTTTTTTTTATCCTCACCCGAGGACATTTCTCCATTTTCTGTTCAGATAGAGTGGAGGGAGAAAGAGAGAGAAACATCAATGTGAAAGGGACACGTCTAGTGGCTGCCACCCGCACGACCCAACCAGGGCTGGGGACAAACTGCAACCGCGGTACATGCCCTTAGCGGGAACGGAACCCAGGTCTCTCTAGACCGCAGGCCAGCGCTCTAACCACTGAGCAAAACCAGCCAGGGCCAGGAGCACACTTTCAAAAACAACTATAGGAGCCACAAAGATATGTCTGTATATACACACACAAGTTATGTGTGAAAATTGTTAAATGATAAGTGTTTGATCCAGTTCTTTCTCTGAGTTCTGTGGATAGACTATCCTTTGACTATTTTAGAGATAAGACTGAGAGAAATTTTCTGGAATGAGGAACAATCAAGTCCTTGGGAAAGGATGGAGCAGACAAAAGCTCAGGGTTAATTGATATAACAAGGATTCTGTCTACTGAGGAAATAGATCACCATAGATTATCAGGATAGCAGGCTGAGGCTGTTTAGTGTCCTTGAGGACAAATATATTTCATGGAAGAAAGAAACCATTGCTTCTTTGTCCATTTACCTAATTTTTTATGTATTTGTCACTTATTTGAAAAAGCCTCCTTGATCTTGAAGCTGAGCAAACAGGAACATCAGAACTTGGTCCAGTGTGACACAGGCGGGGGCTCTGGAACTCAACAAGTGATTTTTTTTTTCAGCTTCTTTTTAGTTGACTGACTAGAATAGGCAGGTGGGAAACATTAACTCCTGATTGCAGGAAAGAAACCCAAGGCACAGACAGGCTGTGACCAGCACAGGCACAGCCTCTTATCACTGACTTCTTTGGCAAAGTTAATTGTGCATTTTATAGTGCTGCTGCTCAACTGCTTTAATAGTATACACCCCAGTTAACCTGGTAAAATAAATCTTTCTACACTATTAGGTCTTTTTTTTTTTCCTAACCAGCTTTGAGTCCTAAGTCAATAGCCAAAACTATGTCTAAGATTCATCTTTTGGAAAGATATAAGAAATATTGTCCACAAAGGTGACCTACTGGCAGCTGCCTGCCCTTTCTCAGAAGGGAATCTCACACATGCCAGAGTGTTTATATTTCTAGTAGAGTTGTCCCTGGTCAGTCTGCCTGACGGGACCTTGCTGCCCTGCCTCCCTGGGAGCTCACTTTTTCTGGCTTGTGGAATTGTGACCTGCTGCCACCCCACGACATAGTCTGGTTCTGACTACTCTCAGTGGGTCTGCAGAGAGTCATTTTCAGGATGATGCATGAAAAACTTTTTCAAGAGAGAAAACCATTGTTAGCCCGTCTGCAGTTTCTTCGTGCCTCTATAGAGTCCTGAACTCGGTGGACACTCAGTGAAGACCAACTCCAGCTTCTGTAAACATGTACATTGGAACTGATGGGAAATAGAAAGGTGCCTGACGTTTAAATTATTTGGTTAAACACCCACTTGCACATCGAGGGTTTTATATGTTCCAGCTGTTTTTCTTTCTTTTTTTTTTATCCTCACCCGAGGACATTTTTCCATTTTTTGTTCAGGTAGAGTGGGAGGGAGAGAGAGGAACAGAGAGGGAGAGAGAGAAACATCGATGTGAAGGGACACATCGAGTGGCTGCCACCCGCACAACCGACCAGGGCCGGGGACAAACTGCAACCGAGGTACGCGCCCTTAGCGGGAACCGAACCCGGGTCTCTCGGGACCGCAGGCCGACACTCTAACCGCTGAGCCAAACCGGCCAGGGCCCAGCTGTTTTTCTTTCACCTTTCACTGATTATTCCTGTGTGACTTTTGGTAACTTAAGTACTGACTAGGATGCTATGAAAGTTGTCAGAGATGAAGACAAAGGCGGTAGTAACACTAAAGACTTGAATTCTATGACATAATGTTTAGAAAAGCCATAAGAAAAAACGAATCCCACTATAATCATTTCAGTGTAAGGAAGACAGATATTGTGTTTCTGTGTGGGGTGATTTGACCTACACGCAGAATAACTGTGTGATTTTAAAAGGCTCTTTATAATGGGCATTCTACATATATTCACATAAATCTTCACAAATCAATTTGAATGATAAAACTGAGGTACTTTTGTGACTTGCCTGAAGATAGAGTTGTTAAATGTCAAGATTGAATCCAGTTTGGCTTCAATAATCACATTCAGTACAATACATTTTCCTCCTAGCTCCTATTTCCAGCCTGATCTGATGTTATTGGTAGAAAACAAGTAAAATAGAAAGACATCTCAAAACTAACACATACCAACTCATACCTCTCTGCACAAGAGAGAAGAGGAGGACTGTGGAGATGGGAAGGGGGAGTAAAGGGAAATATGTTGATTTAAATAAAAGAGTTCATTAATTTGTAGCATATTTTAAAGTAAGTAAAGGTTTGCCCTGGCCAGTTTGGCTCAGCCATTAGAGCATCAGCCTTCAGACCAGAGAGTCTCAGGTTCGGTTTCCACGAAGGGCATGGTACCTCGGTTGCAGTTTGTCCCTGGCCCCGGTTGGGGTCGTGTGGGTGGCAACCAGTTGATGTGTCTTTCTCACATCGATATTTCTCTCTCTCTTCCCCCGTCTCTCCCTCCTCCTCTATCTGAAGATAAATGCAAAAATGTCCTCGGGTGACGATTTAAAAAAATAAGTAAAATGAAGTAAGGTTTTATAAATGATTTTAGATTTTGTTAATTTTAACAATATTTTTATAAAGCTATTTGGACTGAAATGTCCATTCAAAGAAAATGGTGGATACCCAAGATAACTTTTTTTTTCTTTTTTGATTTTTAGAGAGAGAGGAAGGGAGAGGGGGAGAGAGATAGAAACATCAATGAGATAGAACATCAGTGGTCACCTCCTGCATGCCCCACCCTGGTGATTGGACCCACAATCTGGGCATGTGCTCTGACCAGGAATCAAACTGGTGACCTCTTAGTGCATGAGTTAGTGCTCAACCACTGAGCCACACCGGGCTCAAGATAGCTTTTATGTTATTTATTTGTATAATACTTTTTTAGGTATTTTCAGATATTTAACAAAATATTTTTATTCTTTTCTTTAGGCTTTTAGGACACCACAGGATCATTGTTAGCTCTACAGTTTTCACAGGATTTTCACATCTGTTATCTCATCTTACATTGAAGCCTGTATTTTGCAGACATCTTAGGAAGCTGAGAAACTCTGCAGACTGGAGGATACTACACATCCTCAGTACATACTACACCAAAGAGCTTTAGGGCCTTTTACAACTCCAGCAGGCCCTTAACCATAGCAGGGAGAAAAGTGTAATTTGTAAACTCCTTTACTGGGTGGTCAGTTCTTTTTTTAAATGTAAACTTCTTAAGGATGATGGCTTTATTTTATACAACATTTTTATCCCATAGAATCTTTCAGAACTGTCCTAAAGGTATCTAGGAAATGCTTATGGAATACATAAACGAAGGAGAGTCATATAGTGATCTGAGTCAATATTTATTCCATTAAATGACTGGTCATGTTATTACTGGTAAGTTCTCGGAAGCAAGTTGAAAGTAATTTATAAAGAAATCACCCTGCCCTAGCCAGTTTGGCTTAGCAGTTAAAGCATCAGCCTGTGGACCAAAGAGCCTCAGATTCTATTCCGGTCAAGAGCACATACCTTGGTTGCAGTTTGATCGATCCCTAGCCCTGGTTGGGGTTGTGCAGGAGGCAACCAATCAATGTGTCTCTCCCTCTCTCTTTCCTTCCATCTCTTCTTCCTTCCTGCCCTACCACTCTGAGAAAAAAAATCAATGGAAAAATATCTTCAGGTGAGGATTAAAAAAAGAGACATCACCACCACCACCACCACTAGATAGGTGAGCATGTGAGTGAGGATGCTTTTTAGAGTGATGTGCTCTCTGCAGCGTTGTGTCCAAAAAGTACAATTAAACCCCAGAGAGAAAACATGCATTGAAATAACACTAGCAAATGCAAAGTCCAGACAGTAAGCACAGTTAGATTTATAACCACACACAGACTCAGTCTGTATGTAAAATACTTCATAAAGATCTGAAAATAAGTTCAAAAAATAATTCTCACAGAAGTGATAGGGCAAAGAAACTTTGCCTGTTGGATTCATCCTTTGCAGTTTAATGGGCAGAGGGAAGGGAGAATAGTGATAGCAGACAATTTCCTAGCAGTTAGTATAAGAGCCAGTGCTATAAGGACTTGACAGTGATGTTACTCCCTATTTTACAAATGAAGCAACTGGTGCCAAAGATGGTAGCTAACTTGACCAAGGCCACACAGCCCAGGTTTGAGCCTGACTCCAGAGCTCAGGCTCTTAGCCACTACACTATATTGTACTTAGCGTGACACCCCCAGAAGGTAAAAAACCACACCCTCACCACACCCTCCTTTAGAGGAAGTTTCCTCATGGCTTATATTTTGTCAAAAGTTTCTGTTACCTTCTTTCCAACCTGGACATAAATATTGGCAAAACACTGCATGTAATTCATTGTTTTGTGATTTGTTTTTTTAGGTACATAGAAGTTCTAGGAAAAAAAAATATGGAGACATGTTTAGCCTTACTGGTCATCAAATTAATATAAAGCAAACAACAGAGATATTCTTTTTTTTACTTATCAAATCAATAGTTTATATTTAGAGTTGGAATACTCAGGTTGGCTGAGAAATAGTGAAGCCCAGACTATCACTAATTAGAGGATATATTGGTAAAATGTTTTTATAAACCAAAAACATCCATTTATATCAAAAGCTTTTATTTTTAAAAGTATAGAAATAAAAAAAGTATAAAAAAGACTTTTTGTACATAGATATGTAGTCAAATGGTAAAATGTTAAGACTCTTAAATTGTGCTGAATAGCTTGTTATATATACAATACATTTAAGTGTAGGAATACCTCATCTTAAAAATAATTTTGTTCCTTTCCCTTCATATTAAAGTATCCAGAAGTATTTGCATTATTTGCCAATATATACTTGATACTGTTCTTTTATAATTTTCTGAGTTCACACAGAAATTCAAAGTAGGCCTATGTTTTGGCAAAGATGTTTCTGGCATGATCCATTACTTTCATTTAGCTTAATACTAGCTCATTAGAACTGCCAGTCACTAGAGATTTTAAACTATATTAATAACATAATTTTTGTTAGAAATGTTTATAGCTTGTTATTGAATAGATTCTTTCTCTTTACCTTATACCTTATGTAGTCTTTCAAAGTTTTTCTTAACTGAAAAGACTGTTGGAAAAGCAAAATATCTAGTACTTACCTCTCGGTGGCTTGTTCAGGCCTCTGTAGTAGCAGTCAGAGTCTGACCAAACTGAAGTAAGTTAACCTTGGCATGTTGTTCTAAGAGATTATGCAGACATCCTTTTATGGTGGTGACTTTTTTTTTCTGTCACCTTGTGATTGAGCATTGTAATTTAGCCTCATGTATGCCTGTACACTTTTTTTTAAAAAATGGGAAGTGAAAATTTTCTGTTAGTAACTTTTTTTTGAAACAGTTATCCAAAAACCCCTTGGAATTTATGAATTGCTGATATCTATGGAACTTTATAAATTTTTCTATAAATATTTAAGATTAAAAACATTATATGAAAGAGACTGAAGCAGTAGACTTTAACCAGAAGAAAAAAGTGAATCATAGTTCCAGATGATTTTAAGTGTTTGAGGATAGATTGGAGAATCTCAACTTTGACAGTTTTGTCTACTTGGAAACTTTATATGGGGGTAGTTTGCTCAATAGCTTATTAGAAAGAAAGAAAAGTTTCTGTGGTGAGTGGAAGAAAGGTGCTCTTTTGCATATACACAAAGATTAATTGATGTTTTTAGGCAGGAGGCTAACTTGACTGCATCAGTGACTACATTGACAGGAATAACAAGGGAAAAGTTGGGGTATTTTGCAGCTAAAATTGAGCCTCTTGTACACAGTATGAAGGAGACCTACACTCTTCTTCTTAGTTTTAGTTGACCGTTTAAATCAACAATGTAACATAGCTATCAAAATACAATTTATTTGTAGGCTAAATTAATAGCAATAGAGTTCAAAACAAAAGCAGTGATATTTACACTTACCCAGGACCAATCTGGCAGTCCCAGTCCGCTCTGGGTGCTGCATTTTACAAAGAGCATAGAGGACTTAGAGCATGACTGGGATGATGAGGGGTTTGGATCCTAGGTCTTAGGAAAAATGATTGAATAAATTGAGAATGTTTAGACTTAGCAGGGATTGATCACTATTGTCATGCATTTTGAAGATGTTTCATAGAAAAGGGTTTAGGTTACATATATCAGTCTTCCTAACTCCCGGGGATAGAAGTAAAGCCAGTAAGAGGAAGCTACTGGAAACAGCTTTTAAATCAAAATATGAGTTTAGTTCCAGAAAGTTAGGATCATAAAAATATGGACTAGGCTCTCTCTTATTTCAATGCTTGCATAAGCTGGATGACTATTTTGAAAGATGGCATTGAGAGTATTGAATCATTTGTAGGTCTGTGACCACAGGGACCCTTTTATTTTTTTATTAATTTATTTTTGTTACAGATGTTTCTCCTTTTCCCCCCATTGACACCCTCCTCCCCTTCCCCCCCAGCCCGTCCCCAGCTTTGTTGTCCCATGTCCATCGGTTATGAGTACATGCATATAAGTTCTGTGGTTTATCTCTTCCCTCCCCCCACCACTCCCTCCTCTGAGGATTGTCAGTCTGTACCGTACTTCTACATCTTTGGGTCTACCCTGTTCCTCAGACTGTTATGTTCATTATATTCCACAAAGAAGTGAGATCATGTGATATTTGTCTTTCTCTGCTTGGCTTGTTTCACTTAGGATAATACTTTCCAGGTCCCTCCATGTCGTATCAAAGGATAAGAGATCTTTCTTTCTTACAGTTGCATAGTGCTCCATTGTGTATAGGTACCACAGCTTTTTCATCCATTTGTCTACTGATGGACACTTGGGCTGTTTCCAGATCTTAACTATTGTAAATAGAGCTGCTATGAACATGGAGGTACATATATTCTTTCTGATTGGTGTTTCAGGCTTCTTAGGGTATATTCCTAGAAGTGGGATCACTGGATCAAATGGCAATTCAATTTTTAATTTTTTTGAGGTAACACTATAGTGTTTTCTATAGTGGCTGCACCAGTCTGCAGTCCCACCAGCAGTGCACTAGAGTCCCCTTTTCTCCACACCCTCGCCAACACTTGTTGTTTGATGATTTGTTGATGGCGGCCATTCCAACAGGTGTGAGGTGATACCTCATTGTTGTTTTAATTTGCATCTCTCTAATGATTAGTGATGTTGAGCATTTCTTCATATGTCTCTTGGCCATTTGTATGTCCTGTTTGGAGAGGTGTCTCTTTAGGTCCTCTGCCCATTTTTTTAATTGGGTTGTTTGTCTTCCTTTTGTTGAGTTGTATGAGCACTCTATATATTTTGGAAATTAACCCCTTACTGATGTATCATTGGCAGTTATGCTCTCTCATACAGTGGGTTCCCTTTCCATTTTGATGGTTGTTTCCTTTGCTGTCCAGAAGCTTTTTAGTTTGATGTAGTCCCGTGTGTTCATTTTTTCCTTTGTTTCTGTTGCCTTAAGTCATGTATCAGTGAAAATTCTGCTGCGTATGATGTCTGAAATTTTGTTGCCTACATTTTTTTTCTAGGATATTTATGGATCCATGGGTCACATTTAAGTCTTGTATCCATTTTGAGTTTATTCTTATATATGGTGTAAGTTGATGAGGGACCCTTTTATTTTAAGAGTCTGTCAAAGTGACCCAGTGGTTTTAGCCTCTCAGTGCTGTTATTTCATTTAGAAGCTTATTAGGTTTTTTCTAGCTCTAAAATGCTGAAGATCTGTGGAGAAACCTTGTCAAACAAAAAAGCAATTCTTTGGGCCTCCACCCCAGTCTATAAAATAAAGTCATTGAACTAAATGGTCACCAAGATGATTCCCAGTGCAAAAAAAATCCAGTGGGGGGATATAAGAGATTTTATGATTTAATGGATAGCTATGATAAAATATTATAGAACTAGTTGTTTTAAATTTTGGATTGAAGAATACTTGAAGAAGACGCTGTTGAAGTTTTTCAATTTGTTGAAAGGCCATCCTGGTGGGATGTATTGGTTTTTCATTTTTGAAATAGTTTTTATTGAGTAAAACATTGTTAGACAATGAAAAACTCAACTAGGTAAAGTAAATGTACTAGCAAACTGGATCTACCTTTGTTTTTGGTATTGGAGTTGTCAAATATATAAGGAAGAGGTGGTGTGATAATTGTCCTGCATGATGCTATTGAGGTTTAGGATAAGATAATTTCATGAACTCACAAACCTTAATTTTATTGTTCTTGAAAGTTGCCAGGATTTTTTTAGTTGTACTATAAAAGTAGAGAAAGTCCTTTTCTGTATAAGAGATAAGATAGACATTTGTGACCTGAACTGAGTGTTTCTGTTATTTTATTTTATTTGTTCTGTTGTGTATAGTTGTGAGTATATAGCAGGCAATAAATAGTGGTAGAAGAATGAATGAATTCTTTTTGACCTGTTTTCTTCTTCTCTATACTTCAGCCTCATATATTTAACTCAGATAGGGCTTCAAGAAGTTAGCTATTTACAATATGAAAAAGGTCAAATTGAATTTATTGTTGACAGTATAAAGAACCGATGTTGTCATAAAATAAGGAAAAGAGAAAAACTGACCAATGACTAATGACATGATATTTTGTGAAGTCTGTGGGTATAGAAATAGCAATGGAAATTTTCTACAAAACCTATATAACCATGGTCTGAAATGTGTGCTTTTATATTATGGGTGTATATGGTCTAGTATTTAGTCATCATTTAAAACTACACAGTGATTAATAACTTCTAAGAAATTTTAAAACTTCTGTTGGTATATAAGATATGAACTGTGGTCATTAAAATTTCTATCTGTATTTTTTTAGTTTATATTGAAATATAACTTCAAATAAGAACTGTGCCTCCGATTTTTTATTATATCACTATTTACACTTTATTGCTAAATGTAAACAGAAGAATTTCTACAACTTAAGTACCTTAAAGAACATGTTCTGTGGTGAGAGATCGCAAGTGTAACCAAAATAGAATTTTATTATTGTTGCTAAGAGACCAACAGGCCATGTTTTACGTGCATGTGTGTGTGTGTGTGTGTGTGTGTGTGTGTGTGTGTGTATGAAACCCTGAAAATAATAAAACAAGGAAAGGGGCTTGTTTTAAGCAAAAGGCAAATTCTGCTGTGTGCTTTTATGATTTTAAAGAGAAATTCATTTATTCAGTGAATATTTATTGAACAACTACTCTGTGCCAGGCACAGTTCTAGATAGTGGGGATAAAACAGCGAATAAAACTGACAGAAATCCCTGCCTTCATTGTCAGCGAGACAGATGATATAAACTAGCCACATAGCAGAGTAGCCAGTTATAGGTGCTATGGGGAAAGGGAAATGGAGCATGCCTAATGGGGATGAGGCTGTGAGATTTGGCAGGGCAGCAGTCTGGAATGGGATGGTCATGGAGGGCTTTTCTGAGAAGGTCCTATTTGAGTAAAGACCTGAAGGGTGGAAGGGATGCCCATGTCTGTGAAGTTGGCCAGGAGAGGAGGGGGAGCACATACACATGCTCTGGGCACCATATACCTAGCCCTGCTTGAGTGAGACACACCCTGGTCCAGTGTGACTGGATCAACAAGAGTGAGTGGTGGGGAAACCGAGTAGTAGATCAGGATTGAGGTGGGGACATAGGCCTCACTTTGTCCTTCACTCGAGAGTAGGAAATCATTGGAGGATTTTAAGCCCAAGAGTGTCTAATTTGTACTTTTTTTTTTTAAAGTGTGTTTATTTATTTTTTAGCGAGAGAGGAAGAGAGAGAGAGAAATATCTACGAGAGAGAGAGATACATTGATTGGCTGCTTCTTGCCCGCCCTTCACTGGGGATCGAGCCCACAACCCAGGCATCTGCCCTGACCAGGAATCAATCGATCAACCGGCGATCTCTTTGTGCATGGGTCAACACTCAACCACTGAGCCACACTGGCCGGGCTAATTTGTACTTTTTAATGAAAAGAATGCATAGCTGCTTAGTCAACTGTGTTTGGGTTTAGATGATTTGAATTGGGGATGGGGGAAAAGCAGTTCTCTTGTGTATTATTTAGATTACAGCTCAAATAAATCTGTTTATTAAGATTGCATTGTTAATTTTTTAAATCTAACACATAATGAGGATCCATTACATGTAAGGATCTATATTAGGCACCAGGGGGATGCAATGCTAAATAGAACATAGGACTTTCTCACAAAATTAATAATCTAATGATAGATTGAAAAAAATCCTGTATAGTTAAGTGTGCATCATACAACTGTTCAAGAATAAGGATTATTACATTGTTCCTGATTGAATTAGCTCTAAGCTATGTTAAGCACTGTGCCAGATGCTGGGAGGACCCAGGGATGCATTTCCTTCCCTGCCATGGGATATGCCCAGTCCAAGAGGAGGGCCAGACTGGCCCAGAGAGACCCGGGTTTAGTTCCCACTAAGGGCGTGTACCTCGGTTGCAGTTTGTCCCCGGCCCTGGTTGGTCATGCATGTGGCAGCCACTCAATGTGTCCCTTTCACGTCGAGGTTTCTCTCTCTCTCTCTCTCTCTCTCTCTCTCTCTCTCTCTCTCTCCCCTTCTCTCCCTCCCACTCTATCTGAACAAAAAATGGAAAAATGTACTTGGGTGAGGATTAAAAAAAAAAATAGGAGGGCCAGATGAGTGAGGCATTCATGGCTGATCCACTGTGTGGTCTACATACTTCTGCTGCCCTGTCCCTGTTGTCCTCCTTACGAGATTTTGAGAGGCTGCATTTTACACATTTTGTAGTCTTCAGACCTGACCCAGTGTCTGGCACTTGGGTGTTTACTGGTTGGGTTTTCCCTGTTCTAGCATTTGCTATATTATTGTAGATGCCTGTTGATGCTGCTGCCATTAGTCACTTTTGCAATACACATTTGCTTTTGTTTTGTTTTTAATATTAGAATTGAGAGGAGAGTGGTGATTTTTTTTTTTTTTTAAATAACATGATCTCTATCAACCTTGGGGAAACCCACAAGAGGCCAAGAGGGTCCTGTGTTTCTACAAAAAGTGTAGTAAGAACATTTTTCTGTGGAACTGAAGGATATTTCTTGAATTTTCTTATAGTAAGACATAGTTCTTTATATTGATGCCATTTACCCCCCCAAAAAGGGAAAATAAAAAATTGAGTACATAAGTCAAATATTTAATGGAGAATGAGTGCAAGTGTGTGTTCAAACCATTCTACTCATTCATATTGTCTTCCTAGCTCTTGTAAGAATGTTAGTTTGTGATCCTGGAGCTAATCCCTTGAGACCAGTGACTGCTTCTTACTCATAGATATAGATGGAGCTCCTGTACCTGGCCTACTGCGTGTCCAGGTGATTCAGTGAAACTGAGGTAGCTCTGAGGGCAAAGAAGAGAGCTACTAATCACCAAGAGGACCTGGAGAAATCACTGAAAGGAGTTGAGCTCTGTCATACACCATACATTTTCTTAGCAGGAAAGTAGAAAGGACATTTAGGTTGAAAGAATAACCTGTGTCACTGAATAGTCAAAAGAGCCAATGTGCCCAGGGTGCATCTTTAGGGGCTGGGGATGAGAAGGGAAGGCCAGATTAGGGGAACGGGGAGGACTGTAGCTATGGGAAACTACATTGATAAGAAAGAATGGAAGGGCTTTGCTATTTCATGCTAATATTTCAATTTTCAGATATTGTGGGAGGAAGGGTTTTAAACAAGGGTGTAACATAATCAGAGTTGTGTTTTGGGGAAGAAAATACTGTTAACCATGTTAAGAGATGTATCAGAGAGAAGACTTTAAGTGTTATGGCTTGTGATTTTTAAATCTATCCAGTTGAGGGTATCAAATTGGATTTCATAACCCAGGTGAGGGGACATAATCTGGGACTCACTTCACTTTCCTAATTCTAGCCATAGAAGGCTTGCAATTATACAAGGAAGGACTGGAGCAAGAATAAAAAACTGTAATGGAACCCTAGAGAGGATGCAGGAGTGGTAGGAGAAATCATAGGGAGACCAGCAAGAATCAGTGATTAAGACAAAATGAGAGAGAACGTTGAGGAGTGGAGGGCAAGCAGTGGTAAGTAGTGTCAGGTGCTGTGGTGATATGAACAGTCTGAGAGGAGGCTTTTGGTCTTGACCATGATGCATTATAATGTGTGTTGCTTTTGGTTTGTCTAATCTCTTTCATTAGATTTTAAGTCATTCATGGGAACAATCATAGCACTAACTTTAAATTTTCTCACAGTGCCTGACAATTAATTAGTAGATGCTAAACCACTTCTTTGCAATAGTTTTGGGATAGTTGGCAAGGACTGGGTTTTTAAAATGTTATATACAGTACAAATGATTTCAGATATGCACGTATAGAAAGCAAATTGTGTATCTAAGACCATGCTTTCAGACTGAAGTAAAATTATAAGCAGTGTTATATCAAATATACATTTGCCATTGGTATTTTTTAATTGAGTATTGTACTATAGTGATTTTTCTTTATTTGTTTGCATAGCCTGGCACCTGTGTTTGCTCTGTTTGTACCATTTTACTGCTCCATACCAAGAGTCCAAGTGGCACATATTCTGGGTCCGTTGTCCGTCACAAACAAGACATTGATTTATATATTGGGACTACAGGTATAGTATGCATTTTTATGTTCACATTTCTTTAACAAGATTTTTTTTCTCATTTGATCTCCTTGAAAACAATGTTTTTTTTTCCCATAAGTTTGGCTTCGTGATCTGTATCAAATGTTCAAAGGAAGTGTTACAGAATGAGAACATCAAGGTATATAAGGTACTAGAATACTTTCATAGACTTTAGAATCTGATAAGAGCTTTCACTGTAATTTGTATCAGTGGAAAATATTTTAATTTCATTGTACAATTGCGTATAAGTACTTTTTCAAAATCATAGTATGAAGTGGAAACAGTTGAGAAGAGTCAAACGACGGAAAGTGGAAAATCACTGTCAAAACTAATTTATTGAATATTGTGTCACAAAGAAAGCTCTGAAGAAGAAACCAGGTATACTTTACCAGCCTGAGCTTTGGGGTTTGCTAGAAGCATTATCAGCACTATAACTTCTTTGTTGTATAGGCATGATAGCAATGTCACCACCTGCTAAATGGTTTGATGTGAAGACCACTGGGGTACTTATTATTTGACTTAAATTTAAAAAGGTTTTCGCCAATACTCAGTAAATATTGATCATTCTCTTCTGGGTTCCAGATCCTCTGGTAGAGAGTCTCAGTTTTCTACCTGTAATACTTGTCACTTTTCTTTCACTCACAGCTTTTGATGTAAAACTTTTATTCTGCCATTTCCTGTGGTACTATGTGTATGTAGCTTGGCCTTTTGATCCACTGTTAATACTCATAAGATTCCTTATCCCACACACATCAAACCAGATACCAGTGTCTCTGTAAAGTGCCCTCCTCCCTCCCCTTTTAACCTTTATCATTTCCTCCAACTTCTCTAATCTGCTCTCATGTGTTATCAATGGCTCATCTCGGGTGGGTGGTTTTTTTTTTTACACTTTTACAACTGTTTCTCATGAAATATGTTTATGCTTCATCTCTCAACCTACATAGCATTACAGCCTTCCTATCCTTCCTAATATTCATATAACCTAATAGCCCATTTCTACAGTTGATTCATATTGCTAGGACTTGCTGTGATGTGTGTTTTTTGTTTTGTTTTCTTTTCTTTTGGTACATGCCCCTAGCGGGAACCGAACCTGGGACTCTCTGGTCCGCAGGCCAATGCTCCAACTGCTGAGCCAAACTGGCCAGGGCTCTTTTCCTTTCTTTTTTAAGATGTTACAACAGAAGGTAGAAAGCAGTGGTAGAAGATGGGGTGGGAAACCCAAGTTCTAGTTCTGACATAATTCTCACTAGCTTGTGACTTGGGTCAAGTTATAGAAGTCTTCTGAGCCTTGTGTTGACTCTATAGTTCTTTCTAACTCTAATGTTATAGACCATTTTTGAGAGCGAAAAATATTGCCCAGCTGGTGTGGTTTAGTGGATTGAGCATCATCCTATGGACTGAGAGGTCTCAGTTCTATAAGGGCACATGCCTGGGTTACGGGCTCCATCCCCAGTGTGAGGTGTGCAGGAGGCAGTCAATCGATGTTTCTCTCTCACATCAATGTTTCTCTCTCTCTCCCTCTTCCTCTCTAAAAAAAAAAAAAAAATCAATAAAAACATTTTTAAAAATAAAATACAAAAACATTGTTTGATTAATTATGGAATAGGAATTCGATGGAGCATTGTGTAAAGTCTTTGGAGCCAAAAGGATTTGGTTTAATTACTTGCTCTGGTGATTTTTTTGCCTTATCACTTTTTCTGCACCCCCATTTTCCCATCTGTAAAGTGGGGATAATATCTATATTAGCAGTTCATTTGAAAGATGAGAGATAATAGTATTGACTGTTTAGCGTAATCTGATCAAATAATAATAACTAAGTCCATTGGTTCTTATTAGTAAGTAATCATTAATGTCTCTATAGCTACCACCATTGATGTTCTGATATTATTTTGTTTTGCGTGTTTTGTTTAATTGGTGAGGTGGAAGTTGGTATCAGAAAGTAGAGGTGGAGATACCTTAGTGGCTTTTTGATAAACTCTAAAGTCCTTAGCATGAATGACATCCAGGGTTCTTCTTTCCTGTTCTTTATCAACTCCCACCTTTTTCCACCTTGAAGTATGAACCCCTTATTCTCAAAGTTTTTATTTCCTCTCTTTCTCCCTCCTGCCCTCCCCTAAACCTTTGTACATGTTTCTATTCCTTTCTGTCTTTCACACCACAGCTTCTTAAAGCCAGACATTTGATGAATGAATGAATGAATTACTTTAATCATTATCATCAGAACAAAAATGTTTGTGATGGGTCATTTAAGTATCAAGATGGCTTGAGAGCCAGTCATGTGGTGCCATATACTAGGGACTGTAGAGGATAAAATGAAGTGAATAGTGATACCTGTTGCCAAGGAGCCCAGCAGTGAGAAAAACATACACACTGTCAAACACGAACAACCACATGGGACCAAACATGCTTATGAGTCCAAAGGAAATAATTTTTTACTAACAAAATGAATGATATGCTCATCTTTCTCATGTATGAGCCATAGTAACTTGGAGAGGTCACGAGCACAGGGTTATGGAGCCAGACCACTTGGGTATATGCTCACATCTCCACCACCCACTATCTCTTTGACCTTGAACAAATTACTTAAACTCTCCATTTTTTCGTGGGTAAAATAGAGTTAATAATAGAACTTTTACCACATAGGGTGATTAGGAGTATTCAGTAAGTTTAATATATGAACAGCATTAAGATCACAGCTTTGTACATAAGTGCTATGAAAGTGTTAGCTACTTTATTCTTTATATTTTTAGAAGAAAACTACAGAAAAATATTTTCTTTTAAATAAAATATTGTCATCCTTTTTATTGTTAGTCTTTTACACTGAAGAAGGATCCATGCTAGATCAAAGGATTAAATTTTAGATCAGGGATTAAATTTAAAGTTGCAACCAACGTTCATTTCTACTTGAGCTAGCACTAGAGCAAAGCTTGTCAGCCACCGTTTACCTGTGCTTTGTCGTCTTTATCCTTGGTATCTGTCTTCTTTTTATGTATCATATTTTTCTGTGTATCTTTGATAAATGTGTAGAACTTAGAGGCTTTCATCTAGCATAATGTCAGCAATGAACCTGCAATGAGTATCCTCTCTTTTGTATAAGCAGAAGTACTTAAATTCCTGATGTAAAGATCTAAATGTGAACAAACACTAGGCTACAAATCTTTACATTCTTGCAGGAACTCTTTGAGATGTCTTATGACTTTTTTTAAACCCTGAGCACAACACCTGGATAGAAATAATTTGGAAAGCAAAGGGAGAGATTTCATGAGACTTAATTCAAAGTAGCCATTAATATCACTATTTAGTTTGCTCTTTCTTGGAGGAACTGGAATGAGAATATCAACAGTTAAACAGAGTACCCGTGAACATGGACCTGTGTACTTGCAGAAGTCTTCCCATCTAAATTTAGAGTAGCAGTGATGAGAAATTAAAATGAAAGAATTATGTAGACTAGTATTACGTGTCATTATTTAACACCAAGCATTGGATGGTGACTACATATTTTTTATGTTGTTAATTCTAATAATTTCTTTACATTTGGCATTTTACTTTAACTCAAATAATCTACATTTGTAAATAAGAGTATGCATGCATTTTACTTATTTTTCTTTGCATGGGAGTAGACCACATTCAACCAATCCATTTCAGGCTATGAAAGGTGGAGGTCTTGGTTAAAAAAAAGAAAAATTAATATATTATTTTTATTTAAATAAAAGAATTGATATTGTATTACTATTTGTTTATATTATGATATATAAGTAATTCTTAACATAAGTGGTTATGATTATAGTTATGTAAAAATTAGTATGCTGTGACTGGCGGTTGAATTTCATTTTTAGTTGCCTTTTTTTTCTTTTATAGCTTTTCACCTCTGGTTCCTACATCTGGATTGTAGCCATAAGTGGACTTGTAAGTGTGATTCCCTCCTCTCCCTGCTCCCTCTCTTTTCTGAAGAAACTTTAGGGAAAATGTCATATTTAGATTATGGGTCATATTCAGTTGTCTCCAACATTTTTTAAAAATTTAATTTAATTTTTTTACCCTCACCCAAGGACATTTTTTAATTTTTTGTTCAGATAGAACGGGAGGGAGACAAAGGAGGAGAGAGAGAGAGAAACATCGATGTGAAAGGGACACATCAAGTGGTTGCCATCAGCACGACCCAACCAGGGCCGGGGACAAACTGCAACCGAGGTACATGCCCTTAGCAGAAACCGAACCCGGGTCTCTCTGGACTGCAGGCTGATGCTCTCACCACTGAGCAAACCGGCCAGGGCTTCAACATTTTTAAAACATGTTAGGTTCTGTCTTAAATGCTACTTCCTTAGTGATTAAAAAAAAAAAAAAAAAGGTGGGGGTGGCTAATTACATGGATAATTGAGATGAAGGGGGCCTGTTTATCTTCGTTTTCCAGGTAATTTTTATGAAAGTTTTGGCTGAATTTCTTTTTAGTGTTATTTTTAAATTGCATTAGTAGTTGAACTCATAGTAAGAAAAAAATAACAGAAAAAGAAAATGAAGAAGTTGGGTTTACTAAAAATAACGAGAGACATTCTGCTTGTTTTGTAAAGAGACACTGTCATGCAAGGGAAAAAAATAAGGCCAAGTGGAAAGTCAGGTGGATTGGAACAGACAGAAGACTCATTGGGGTGAATGGCCAGAGAAGGGAGAAGTGAATGAGCCCAAGGATTTGGGTGGTGTCCTCATTCTTTGTGCTAGAATGTCTTCATCTCACCCATTCCCATGCTGCATTTGTCTTAACTTTACTTATGCAGTATTTAGAAAGCTATCTAGAACATGAAATTCAACTTTACTTTTCATCCATGACATAAATTTGAACTCTGAAATTTATATAAATACAAGTTTATAACTGTATTTTAATTTTTTTCCTAGAAAAGTCTAAGAAAATTACAGAATAGATTCTTAGTAATATGTAGGTATCAGAGAGACCTTTGGAAATAACTGTGCATTCTACTGTAGACATTTTGATTTTAAGTATGTTATCACTGTGACTTGCTTTCCATTGAATGGTATTTTGAGTTACTATGTCATTACATTAAACCAGCTTACTTCTCTTCTTCCTTTATGCTCTCTAAATAATTTCTTTTGTGTTTGTTCTTTTCATGTACAACTTAATCTTTCATTTGCCACAGCTACTAGCCAAAATTCTGGGGATTTAAGTCACTTTTTTCTGCCTCCCTAAGTACCTTCTCAGATACCCAGATACCTGATTTGCTTTAGGACCACAGCGCTGAACTCCACTGTGAGGTCTTTGAACCATCTGAGCCACCTGGTATTCTTAAGACTTGTGGTGACTTAGAGACCGCCCGGGGTCAGACTGAATCTATGGGGCACAATTGCCAGGCTCTCTCCAGTCTAATTTCATCCCCACTTAAACTATCAGCTTGATTGACAGCTACTTAATCAGCCTGAGAAAAAATAGCTCATTGCTTTCATCATTAGAGCAGCATGAGAATTTACTGTTTTGTTTATGATACATTTTGTTTCTCTTAGCAGTGATGGTCTCAAGTCCTTTTTTGAATATTTTTCTAAAACATTTAAGAATTTGCAAAGTACCTTATATGCTATTCTATTGTATTAGTTTACTATTGATTGATTTGATCTCATTATTCAAACAATTCTTTAATAATTCATTATGTGATTCATTGTTTTAAGGCATCTCATTTTCTTTCTTTATTCTGTTTTCAGGCTTCTTGTTTTAAATTAAGAGCTTGCTGTTACCTCAGATAGTTTCATTTTGTGACATTCAGTACTCTAGAATTGGCAGTTACATTTTTCATCTTTTTGTAATCTTTTTAAAATCTAAAATATGCATGTGGTCACAGTCTTTTTCAGTATACATGCTTAAAAGGTAATAAGGTGCTTGTTTTAATTCTTTTTTGAAGAATCAGAAGTTAACAAATTTTCAACATAAAATTCCCTTGTTTCAGAAGAGTGAATTACACATATTTGGAATATAATTCCCAAATAAATTTAGCATTTAAATAATTCCACTTTTTTTTTCTTTATTGATTTTAGAGAGAGAAGAAGGGAGAGAGAGAGAAACATCGATGAGCGAGAACATCTGTTGGCCGTCTCCTGCATGCCCCCCACTGGGGATCCGGCCCACAACCTGGGCATGTGTCCTTAACTGGGAATCCAACCAGTGACCTCTTGGTGCATGGGTTTACGCTCAACCACTGAGCCACACCAGCTGGGCCTTTTTTTTTTTCTTTATTGATTTTAGAGAGGGAGAGAGAGAGAGAAACATTGATGAGAGAGAACATCGATTGGATAAATAATCCCACTATTAATAAACACTTCTGAGCCAAATGAATTTTCACTTTTTACAGTAATTAAAGCTAGTGTTATTGACCTCCCACCATGAACACAAATCTGATAAATCTTCATATCAGCCTTGTTTATTACTCCACCATAATTAGGTGATACTGTGTTTACTTCAAATGATTAATATCAGTGCAAAACTATACCCAATTTTCCTTAATGATATACCATAAATATTGGTGCTTATTTTGAACTTAATGAATATTTTATTTCTCACTTTTTTTTCTGAAGTATTTGAGTATGCTGTACTTTATCTAAGGATAATTATGAAGGATGTTAAAATCATTTGTGAATATTTGCTTTACATACCACTGATTATAACATCCAAGTCTAAAATTTACAAAGCCACAGCTTGTCCCAGATATCTCTTGCTCAATGTGATTTCTCCTCTTCCCATACATATCAAGTGACTTCCCTTTTTTGGTTTTGTTTTTTAATGCTAAATAAAATAATAACAAGAAAATAAAATTCTTACTATCAAAAAGAAATGCACAGATGGTATTCAGCATTTTGGAGGAATGTTAGAAAACCTGTTGATGAAATTTTACCTTTTGCCATTAAAATCAATAATTCTCCTAACATACTGTATGTGTTAAGGAAGTAATTTTATTTCAATATGTCAGTTATGAGTTTTTTAAGAGAAAAAGCTTTTTAACAAAAGAACATTTGTGCCCTGGCCGGTTTGCCTCAGTGGTAGAGCATCAGCCTGCGGTCCAGAGAGACCTGGGTTCGGTTCCCACTAAGGGCATGTACCTTGGTTGCAGTTTGTCCCCGGCCCTGGTTGAGTCGTGCAGATGGCAACGACTTGATGTGTCCCTTTCACGTCGATGTTTCTCTCTCTCCCTTCCCACTCTCTCTGAACAAAAAATGGAAAAATGTCCTCGGGTGAGGATAAAAAAAAGAACATTTGTGTAAAGCATAAGTCATATGTTATTTGCTGTCATAGAAACCAAAAACTTTACTTATGTTTTCTGGAAAGCCACCAACTTTTAATTTAGCATCTTTCATTTAGTTATTGGTGTATTATTTGGATTAGGCAAGTTTTTCTCTCTCCTTGTATCACTCATTCTTACATGATTATAAATGTTTCTGAATATTTAACTTTAAAATACTCCACTGATTAAAAGAGGAGGTTGATATATCAGTATACATAGTATTTTATTAGGTGGGATCCCACACTCTATCTTTAGTAGTATCACAAAAAGGAATAAGGACTAAATTTTTTTTCCTGGGTTGAGAGGGGAAAATAGTGTTTAGCTTTACCAGGAGCAATAATAAATTAGTTTGCCTAGGACAGCTGTCATTCCAGTTTTGTTTTGTGATTCATTAGAGATTCCAGCTGTTGCCTTTCCTCTAGGAAAGGGTAAGGGGCATTCAGTGTTGCTTACAGATCACTTTGAGATTATGCATATGCATCATTGATAACATATTTTTATGTTGCATTCCTCCCTTGGCAATTCTAGTTTTTAATACCAACATTTAATATTTAAAATACCACTGTTTTCATGAAAGGTTGCCAAATTGTCATTGGGAAGCTTGTATTTCAGTTTAAGCAAGAAATTAAAATATGTTAGTATACACCTACTGCCATCATATTCTCACCATGAGGTTTAACTTGTTCTCTTAATGTCTTTGGTGAGACCTTCAAAAATTGAGATACTCTTTTTTTGTATTTCAGTGTCACTAACCTTGTTACACATTAATACTTTTTTTCCTTTGAGAAAATATTTCTTCTTGAACTTTGTAAAGTAAGTTCTGTTTGTGGTTCTGCAGTGAGACTTTGGGCCATCCATATCTCTGTACTTCTTCATTTTCTACTGTTTTATGAATCATAGTAGTGAGTCATTACCACTGGAATGCACCCTAATTCTCAAAAGCTGAAGCCTGAGCTAATTCTGGCATGATTAAAACAGAAAGAGCCTGCTTTTGTCAAATTTTTTTTTTTTTTTTTTTTTTTTACAATTCACATATTTGTCATTATTTGGTTCTCTTTTAAGCTGTTTGGGAGCATATTAACAGACAGGCCTATATTTCTCAGACTCCAGGCTTCTCTCCTTCAATATATACCTTTTACATTCTGCCCATTTTCTGTGTTTGTACTTGTTTCGTATAGTATTTCAGACTTATTTTCTTATGATGAAGCATCCTTAGTATAGAAAAAAATCTGTCCTACCAAATAAAATTAGAAACATAGATTGACACCAGATTATTAGGACTTTAAATGTGGTCTAAGTTAGTATTTTTTTCTGTAGGCAGTGGGGGGATCTTTAGCGCTTTACAAGCAAAAAACTTCATGATGTGCAAGATTATAGACATCTTATTAGGTTTTGTAAGTGATAGAAAAGGGGAAGGGAAGAATGAGCAATCTTAGAGTCAGGATAGCTCATTTGTGGGCTGTGATTTGCCTTTCTTCCCTCCACAGTAGTTTTACAGACAAAAAAATAAAACATTGTATCTGTAAAAGAAAAAGCATCTGAACAGAACCTAATATTGATTGGCTTTCCAAGTCATGGTATAATACTAAGGGAAAAGTTTATGGGCCAGCATGATCTGTGGAAATCTGACCTGCTTTGGAGTACGTTTTGGAGCTCTGACCTGCCCCCTGGTTGAATGAGGATGGGCTGTTAGGTCCTCTGTGCCTTCCCCTGCTTTTCATGTCTTTCTCTTCTCTTCATGCTTCCTTTTCTTCTATTCACTCCTTCTTCCCTTACATTTCTTCTCCGGAATGACCAAAGAAGAGTACAGTGTAGCAGGTCAGATAACACATCTGATGCCCATGGTTTTTAGTTGAATTTTAAGGACTGAGATTAGCAGTACATTGAAAATGAGGACAGACACTGCAGAAGAAAGTCAAGGCTGTTTAGAGTTGTGAGTTTGGTTGGGCTTATGAAAGGATAAAGGGTAAAGAAAGCTGAAGATGACGTTAGAAGACATTCATGTTTAGAGGTCACTTTTACCTTTTTATAACTAAAATAGTATTTATAATTCCAACACTGAATGGAGTACTTATCAGTCCATTGTACCCCTCCCTCATGTGCATTCATTCATATCTTCTGTCTACCCCCCTTTTCCTTCTCTTCTTCTCTGTGCCCCCTTCTCCTGTCCTGATCTCAGGTGGCCTGGAACTACTAAGAGAAATTGTCCTCTGCTTTGTCAGAGCAATTACAACTCAGTCCAGGGCTGAGAAGGAATGTTTTATTAGACAGGGAGTATACAGGAAGGGAGTGACTAGTAGACTTTGATTTTTAAATGTTCAGTATAAAATAAATGAGGTTATGCCACTATCTTGATAAAACTGACACAGAAGTGCCTTATAAAATATAGCAATAAACACTTTTATTACTGTAATTTATCTTTTACCTGTAGGCAAAAACCTAGCCTCCTTTCAAAATGTTTTAAAATTTCGCCTCCTCATGTACCTTTCTCACTGCTGTGTACCATATAATTTAGTGACACTGAAAGTTTTACTGTTCCCAAATAGCTTGTCCTATACTGGGGTTCTGTGCCAATGTGCAGTCATTTTCTTTAACAAATACACGGCACTTACAATGTACCAGGCATTTGTGGTAGGTTATATTATTTGTTCAAATATTTTTGTTCAATATATTTGATGCCCCTCTCTACAGGGTCCATCTCTACATGTCTTCTACATGCCCCATTAACATCAAGCTTTACTCTGTGACTTAAATTAGCCACTAAAATAAGAGCAGAAATTAATGCTTTACAAGCAGAAGTTTTAAGAGCCATTGCACCGCCCTGGCCAGTTTGGCTCAGCGGTTAGAGCGTCGGCCTGCGGTCCGGAGAGACCCGGGTTCGATTCCCGCTAAGGGCACGTACTTCGGTTGCAGTTTGTCCCCGGCCCTGGTTGGTCGTGCGGGTGGCAGCCACTCGATGTGTCCCTTCACGTCGATGTTTCTCTCTCTCTCTCCCTTCCTCTCTCTCCCTCCCACTCTATCTGTACAAAAAAATGGAAAAGTGTCCTCGGGTGAGGATTAAAAAAAAAAAAAAAAAAAAGAGCCATTGCACGGTTCCACCATTATTCTGTTTCTTTTACCATGAGGAAAGCATGTGCCAGATAGAAGCCTAGATCCCAGAGTAATCCAGAAGACTGTGGTCAATGTGTAAGATGAGCAAGAAATAAATTTTTGTTATAAGCTACTGAAATTTGGGATAATTTGTTAGCACAGTATAAACTAGAGAAAGCAGATTATTCTAGCTCTTTTCTAAGCACTTTATAAATATTATCTTAATTAGTTCTCATAAAAGCCTGATGATGTAAGGGCTATTATCCCCATTTTATAGATGAGGAAACGGAGGCACAGAGAACTTAAGTGATTTGCCAAGAATATAAGCTGATAAGTAGCAGAAATAGGATTGAAATGCAGATTTTCTAGCTTTATTGTCTATGCTTTTAAGAGGTAGTTTTGCATAAGCATGTGCAGTTTCTTTCAACTGTATTCCTTCTTTCACCATGAGATCCCTTCTTTTCCTAGAAAAATTATATTCATTTAAGTTCTGACTCAAGATTTTTTATGAGTCAGCCTTATCTTCCAGTTATATTCTTTATAATCTCTAGTGCCTACCACAGTGTCTGGCATTTTATCTACATTCTATAAATAATTGTTGAGTTTCAAAATTCAGTATTATCAAAATAATTTCTATGCTGTTAAACACTGTAATACTTTGTTATTATCAGGATGCTTTCAACATGTGCTGCCTTACTAGGTTCTTGACACCATCTATACAGTGGTGGAGAACCTAGACTCACCATTTTAAAGATGAGGAGGCTGGGGTTCAAGTTGCACAACTGATGGGTGATAGAATAAGGACCAAAGGCCAGGTATTCTTGTCCTGGTCCAGGGCTTTCCACTGCACTTTCCAAGGTTCTCATTCATGTCTGTTTCAACCACAAGACATTTATGTACAAAGCTATTCTTAGATCTTCCCTTGACTATACCAGTAAGATGAGGCCCTATTAATAATCAGTGGAGATAGGATTCTGGAAAGAGATCCTGGATATGAAGAAATTTTAAAAGCAGACCAGAGGTATTGAAAGACACATATCAAGGACAGTTTTCTGCAGCCTTCACTATAAATTTTGTGGGCCAACTAATATCCAAGAAAACTCTGTCCCATTGGAAGCCTTTACTTTCTTCCTGATATGAAAAATCCAGCCCTTAGCTATAGCTTTCTCTTCTAAGAACATCAAGACATTTAACTGGTTCTCCATCTGCTAGATTCAAGATGCAGCTCAAACCTCACCTTCAACAAACTTCTTGTCTCTGTTTCTGGCATTGTCTTGCATAAGACAATGAAATAAAGAATGGCTTTGAGCAAGTTTAAAGGATAATTTAAAATATGTTTTGCTGGTTCAGTAGTGCTGCTGGTCAAAGGAAAAAGAAATGAAGATAAGGAAGTGGTTGTCAAGAACACAGCCATACTTCTAAATTTTAGAGGATTACTGGCAGATTATCATGTCAGTTGCAACACAGAGCATTTTCCCACAGGGTCTTCACAGTGTTTTCCTATCAAGAAATAGAAAGCCTTGAATCAATTTTGATTATCTCTTTAAACTGATTTTTTAAGAAATGGAAGTGTCCAATGTTTTTTCCTCTTTGGGGCTGATGTGTTGATATTTCTCTTCTATCTTGATAATAACTTCCAGGAAAGGACTGTGGTAAAATAAATGCATGTTATTTTGTTTTTGTTTTTTTATCCTCACCTGAGCATATTTTTCCCTTTTTTTGTTCAGATAGAGTGGGAGGAACAGAGAGAGAGAGAGAGAGAGAGAGAGAGAGAGAGAGAGGAAACATTGACATGAGAGGGACACATTGAGTGGTTGCCTCCCACAAGACCCCAATAAGGACCAAGCACAAATTGCAACCGAGGTATGTGCCCTTGACCAGAATCGAACCCAAGACTCATTGGTCCACAGGCGGGCCAACGCTCTAACAGCTGAGTCAAACTGGCCAGGCCTGCATGTTATTTTATATATATTCATTATTTATAAACAATAGCATAGTTTATCAAAGTCTTCTCATGTTAGTTTATGTTAGGTAGGAATATTTTCAAGATACAAGAATTTTTTGGTTGCTAAAGGTTATTTTTAGTGCTAAAATCTTACCTCTTTTATAAAATCTAAAAGATTTATGTATCTAAAAATGTCCAGATCTTTCTAGATCTTCACATTCACTTTTTCATGGAAGAAAATTCTTTTTCTGTTTATGAAAATATTATTTATATACAATAAAATTCACCAATTTTAAGGCTACAATTGGATGAATTTTGGTAGTTGTATACAATTGTATAACTACCACCACCTCAGGATAGAAAACTGTCCCCTCACCCTGAACGTTTTTCCATTCCTTTTACTCTCTGTCCTCTCCCCCAACTGCCATTCCCACATAACCCCTGATCTTATGTCATTATAATTTTGCTTTTTCTAGAATTTCATATAATTGGAATTGTATAGTATGAAGTCTTTTTGTGTTTTACTTCTTTCACTTAGCATGATGTTTTTGAGATCAATCTATTCTTTATTAATACTTCATTCCTTATCATTGTAAGTATTAATTTATGGTCTGGTTGCACCACAGTTTGTTTACTCATTCACCAGTTGATGAACATTTGGGTTACTTCCAGGTTTGAGTTATGACTAAAGCTGCTATGACATCTGTGTAAACATGTGGACATATGCTTTAACATCTCTTGGGTCAATACCTAGGAGTAAAATTGCTGGGTCATATGATAAATGCATGTTTAGCATTATAAGGTACTACCATATAATTTTACAAAGTGGTTATACCATTTTGCATTTCCACCATCATGCATGAGTGTTTCAGTTGCTCCATATCCTTGCCAACACTTGGCATTATCAAGTGCTTTAACTTTAGTTGAAGTGTAATGATACCTTGTGATTCTAATTCGCATTTCTCTAGTGACTAGTGATATTGGGCATGTTTTCATGAGCCTTCTGATCATTTGTATATCTCTTTTATGAGATGCCTGTTCAAATCTTCTACCCACTTTTTCATTGGGTTTCATTTGTCTTCTACTTGAGTTAAAAGAACTCTTTATATTCTGGATATAAGCCCTTTGTTGGATACATTTTGTAAAAATTTTATCCCAGCATGCAGTTTGCCTGTTTGTTTCTTTAACTAAGTCAATGAGCAAAGTTTTTCATTGTGATTAATTCAGGTTTTCAGTTTTTAAATAGTTTGTGCTTTACAAGCATTTGCATTTTTATTTTTATTTTTATTTTTTGTTTGTTTTTTTTTTGTTTTGTTTTTTGTTTTTTATCCTCACCCGAGGACATTCTTCCAATTTTTGTACAGCTAGAGTGAGAGGGAGAGAGAGAGAGAGAAACATCGACGTGAAAGGGACACATCGAGTGGCTGCCACCCGCACGACCAACCAGGGCCGGGACACACTGCAACCGAAGTACGTGCCCCCAGCGGGAACCGAACCCGGGTCTCTTCGGACCGCAGGCCGACGCTCTAACCACTGAGCCAAACCGGCCAGGGCTGTTTGTTTTTTTTTAGCTAAATAGCCAATGGTATGTTTTGATCGACATAAATGGAGATGGAATGTGGAAAAATACTGGTTCTGTGAAAATACCCCCTTTCTCCATTAGTGGCATGCTCATTCAGCTCTTATCTTTATATTCCAGTAAGTTATTTTTGCTCGCACTGTTTAACAAACAAAGAGCAACATAAAATTCTTGCATACCTTGTTTGATCGGAGAATTTTATGTTTTTCATTTATCATTGTAAAACCAAGGACAATTTTATAAATTTTTTGTACATAGCTGTTACATGTAGGGCAACCTGTCTTTAAGTAGGGTTAAATTACTCTGAAGGAAATGAATCCTAGATAGTTTTCTCTTCAAGTCAAGCATCTTGTTTAAATAAACCTCTTGTTTAAAATGAAAAAAAAAAATTGTGCTTGTGATGTCTTATTTAAGAAATCTTTACTAATCCAATATCACATAGATTTTTATCTTCTATTTTCTTCTAAATTTATAATAGTTTTTACTATTACATTTAGGTCTAAGATCCATTTGTGTATACTTCTTGTTAGGTAAGATTTATTTTTTTCCATACCAATAGCCCATTGTTTTATCACCATTTGTTGAAAAGATCCTTTTCTCCTTTGTTGAAAATCAGTTGACCACTGTGGCTCTATTTTTTGACTTTCTTTTATATCCCAGTGATTTATATGTCTACCCTTACAGCAATATCATGCTGTCTTGAGTACTTCTGGTAAGTGTTGAAATCAGGTATATAAGTCTTCCAATTCTGTCCCTCTTTTTCAAAACTCTTTTAGCCATTTTAGGAACATTGACTTTCCATGTGCATTTTAAAATCAGCTTATAATTTCTTCATAAAAGAAAAAAACAGTTAAGATTTCATTTGTGATTGCATTAAAACTATAGATCAATTGGGAAAGATTGCCGTTGTAATTATTTTAAAATACGCCACACATTATTTTAAACTAAAGAGATGGAGCTTAATTCCCTTTTGCACACTTTCATTAAATGAATTCCAAAGTGTTCATGGGTTTGTTGATGCTATTTTAAGTGGAGTTGTTTTTATAATTTTTTCCCAATTGCTTGTTGCTAGCATATAGCAGTGTTGTTGATCTGTGTATTACTGTTATATCCCACAATTTGCTATATATTATTATTTCTGGTAGCTTTTCTATGAATTCCTTAGGGTTTTCTATATATGTGATCATGCCATTGGGAAATGTTTTGGTCATATGTTTACTCCTTTCTTTCTAATCTGTGCCTTTTATTTTTCTTGCCTTACTGTACTAGGTAAGACCTCTATTACAGTGTTAAATGAAAATGGTGAATGGACAGCATTGTCTTGTTCCTTGTCTCAGAAAGCATTGAGTTTTTCACTACTGAATTTATATCTATAAACATGTTAGTCATTTTAGATCTTCACATTTATTATTAGGTTATTATTTTTAGTCTAATGTAAGAAATAAGTTTCAACATAAGTCTATTCTCCCCTTAATTTTTAGTTTGTTGAATCAGCGTATGAAAAAAGATATAATTTTAAAGGGGGATAGTGTCCTTGTTAAAAGGTATATTAAAAAGTATTTACATTTAAGCACCTAATTAAGGCTTATCAATGTGCTAGAGATTCTGGTTGTTTCCCTGTATTTTTTTCTTAGAAACAGAACCTTCATCTTATGTCCCAGTTTTCTTTGCATCTAGGTATAGCCAACACACTAAATCCTGGTATCTTGGCCAGTAAGCTATAAACTTACATAATGGTGGGACTTTTGGAAAGGCTTCTTTTTTGTTATTCTTTATTCTCATCCAAGTATATATTTTTCATTGATTTTTAGAGAGAGTAGAAGGGAAGGAGGGAAGGGGGGAAATAGAGAGAGAAACATCGATGTAAGAGAGACACATCAGGGCACATTCGGCAGACACTCCGGAATATGCCCTGACAGGGGCCAATGATTGAACCTGCAACTCAGGTACATGCCCTTGACTGGGAATTGAACCTACAACCACTGAGCCATGCCAGCCAGGGCTGGAAAGGCTTCTTAAAGTAGCCTTTTATTTATTATTTTTTCCTTCTTTATTTTCCTCTCCCTACTACCTGGAATGCAATTAAGATGGTTGGAGCATTTATAACATGAGGGAGAAATAAACTTCTGTTGAATTTAAACCACTGTTGTTGTTTTTTTTGTTTTTGTTTGTCTGTTTGTTGTTGTTAATCCTCACCCTAGGATATTTTTCCATTTTTAGATAGGGAGAGAGGAATGGGGGGAGAGAGAGAGAGACATAGATTGGTTGCCTCCCGCATGACCCTAACAGGCCAGGGATCAAACCTGCAACCCAGGCATGTGCTCTTGACTGGGTATCAAACCTGCGACCCTTCAGTCCATGGGCCGATGTGCTAACCACTGAGCAAGATGAGCCAGGGCTGCCCTGGCCAGTTTTCTCAGTGGTTAGAGCGTTGGCCCACAGACCATAAAGTCCCAGGTTCGGTTCCTGCTAAGGGCATGGTTGCAGTATGTCCCCAGCCCCGGTTGGGGTTGTGTGGGTGGCAACTAGTCGATGTGTCTCTCTGACATTGATGTTTCTCTCTCTCTCCCCCCCCCCCCTTCCCACTCTATCTGAAGATAAATGCAAAATGTCCTCGGGTGAAGATTAAAAAGACAAAACAACAACAACAAAAATGATGGGCCAGGGCTTAAGCCACAGTTATTTGCAGTTTTCTACTTTATGCAGTTAAGCAAATCCTCCTGATGCATAATCTTCTGAAAAGAAAAGCTTAGAGCAGCTAAGACAATTTGTTAGGAGCATATAGTCTGTGATTAGCCTAATTAATTCTGTCCCCATTCCAATACAGCTTCCCAAGAATCAGTAGGATATCCAGTATTTTAATTGGATACTTCAAAATGATATTAAAAGAGATAAGAGAGCTATAGGGAATTCATCTGAGTCACTTTGAACTTGACAAAGAACAAGGTAGTGAGTGATACTCTGTCAATAGTGCTAAAGTCATATAATTCTATCTGCCATGAAAGGAATCCTTTTGTAATTAGTCTCAAATGGCAGACATAACTTCAGGCATCCCTAATTTGCCTACATATTCTTTGGGTAATAAAATAAGTAATTTCCATAATTCTTTCCTTCTTTCTTTAAGATTTCCAGTGAAGAGTGAATAGGAAAATGTTAAGGTCCATAAGTGCAGGGATTATTTTGTTTTGCTCCTGTTGCATCCCTGTGTTTAGAACCCAACCTAACACATGATAGATGTTCAGTAAGTATGTGTTTGAGAAATAAATGAGGCCTCAGTGGGTCTGGGTTCCTCAGGACTTGAGTGCAAATACAATCTGTGTGAAAGGGTCCAGGTTGAGGGCAATACTTGCCAAGGTAATACTTTGCCCCTCGGAAAAGTAGCCCCTTGCATTTGTCCTAATATGCCATTAGATGATAGATTTCTCAAATGTCGGAGCTGTGGTTCACAAGGACCATGGCACTGCAGTTTGCTCTGTGGGCTTTTGTTCAGCCACACTTGGCTGGAGAAAGAGATCAACAAGCACCTGGTGTCATTGCCAGGTCATGGTTTCTCATCTTTGCTTGCTGTGGTTTCAAGCTAATACTAAACAAGACGAGAGGACAGTGAGATTTACTGTCTATAATCAAGAGTGTTTTGCATGTTTTCTACCCAGCAAGTTAAATTCTTTATTTACCTGATGAGCATTATATCATGATTTCTCTCTAAAATGACTAGTAATCTGAAAAATTGAACTAAGTGTGTAATTGATGTCCATGTTTATTAATGGCCTAAAAGAAAACAATGTCCTGTTGTTGTACATTCTCAGTGAGATTTGTGAGGTAAGGGCTTGTACAGTTGGTGTATGGGGAGCTCCTGGCTCTAACGCAGAGCTTTGGTCTAGGCTTTTAACTGCACGTGGCCCAGAACACTTTCTGGTTCTAGTCGCCTGACCTCTGAGTCCATTTTCCAAGAGGGGATTCCTGATCCCTGCTGCTAGATGTTTGATTCCAGGGATAGCTAGCCTTCCCAGACACATGGCACTTATTCCTTTTCACTGTGTCCCATCGTCCTAAAGCTGACTCCTGGCCTATCCTAGAGCACTGCCACTGCTTCTTCCCTTGTCATTGGTCATTTCCGCTTGATCTTGGGCTTCCCGGCACTGAAGTCCTTCCAGACCCCCTTCGGTAGAGTTTCCTCTAGCATGACATGCAAATCTGAGCAGATGGCCTATATTTAAAACCTCCTTTTTCACAAACTCTTTGGGTTTCAAGAAAACTCTCATTCAGAACTCCCACTATGAGAAGGGTTTATGAGTTATTGGAAATGAAAGTTAAAAGTAACATGTAAATTGTAAGGTAGTATAATAGTAAGTGATGCTCTCTTGAAGCTTTTGGTAGTAATGAGGTATAATAGGTAAAATTTAATACATTTATTCTTATCCCATCTTCTCATAGAATAGGGTGGTGTGAGTATTATAATTATAGAAAGCTAAATTCTTTACATTCTTTATACTTTAATCTTAATCCTTTGTGAATACCTAAAACATTTTATAATAGCACTTTATTTATTTGACAACTTGAGGTCCTGCTGGGGTACCAGAGGCATGGACAGGTGGATGCTACCTTTTTGTCATATGGGAAAATATAAACTTAGGATCAGAAAAGTATGTCTAGCTCTGGCAGGTTTGGCTCAGCGGTTAGAGCATTGGCCCATGGACCAGAGAGTCCCGGGTTCGGTTCCCGCTAAGGGGACGTACCTCAGTTGCAGTTTGTCCCTGCCCCAGTTGGGGTCAGATGGGTGGCAACCAATCAATGTGTCTCTCTCACATGGATCTTTCCCCCTCTCTCTTTCCCTCTCTCTCCCTCCCACTCTATCTGAAGATAAAATGCAAAAATGTCCTCGGGTGAGGTTTAAAAATAAAAAGTGTGTCTACTGGCAACTTTCCAATTTCCTTTTAAAAATATCTAAGGTAACATATTTCTCTGTGGAGCATTTATTCATTCGCCATTCTCCCAGCAAGTACTTAGAGGGTAGTTAATATGTGCCAGGTGCTATTCTAGGCGCAGAGGCCAAACAGTGATCAAAACCAATCAACATGCCTTCCTTTCCGGAGTATACATGCAAATAGGAAGCAGCATTTAGAGTTGAAATTTAAGCAGATGAGCACAAAAGCCCTATGTTATTCCTGCCAGAATTTGCAGTAGTGTATTTGTTTATTACTGGACAGGGACAATTCTTCATAGGATATAGCTTGACTAAAATTGAATGCACATTTTGTAAGTATATAGATGATGGTGGGGGCAGGGGTAGACATGGGCAGGAGAATAACAATCTTTAACTTTCATCAGATTCTTGAGGAAATCTATAACCTAACCTCCTCCCCACACCCCAAAGTACCCCTACTAAACTGTGAACGATAGAGGAGAAAGAAACATTGATGCGATAAACAGCAATTGGTTGTCTCCTACTTACACCCCAACCAGGGATCGAACCTGCGGCCTGGCTATTTGCCCTGTCTAGGAATCAAACCCACCACCTTTTAGTGTACACTGGCTAGGGCTAAATTGTGAACTTTTTAAATACAAGCAACAAGTATGACTTTTCATTAGTTTTTTCCTAAATTTTAAAAAATATTTTTTCTTTTATTGATGTTCAAGAGAGAGGAAGGGAGAGGGGGAGAGAGAGAGAGAGAAATATCAATGAGAGAGAACACTGATTGGCTACCTCCTGCATGCCCCCCACTGGGAATCAGGCCCACAACCTGGGCATGTGCCCTGACTGGGAATCCAACCAGCAACTTCTTGGTGCATGGGTTGACACTCAACAACTGAGCCACACCGGCCAGGTTAATTTTTTAAAAAGATATAATTGTATAAAGCAAAACTAATACTGTGTTGATAGACTTATTAGGTATATAGTATAATATATAAGACAAAAAAAGCACATCAGTTAAATGGAATTATATTCTTACAACATATTTTACTTGAAGTAATTCAGTGTCAACTCTAGGCACATTGTGATCACTTAAAGATACATTTTTGTAATTCCAAGAGCAAACACAAGGGGAAAATGCCATGAGATATTATTAAAAAACAAATTTAAAATATTTAACACAAAAGACTTTAAAGTAGAAGAGGAGGAACAAAGAACAAAAAAACAGGTAAGGCAAGTAGAAACCAGATAGCAAAACCAACTATATCAAGATAAGTACTGTAAGTGTCAATAGCTAATCACTTCAATCAAAAGGCAGAGATTGTCAGACTGGATTTAAAAACATGAAACTGTTATATGCTATCTGTAAGACACACTTTAAACACAGGAAAATGGCTGAAAGTAAAAGGATGAAGAAAGAAAGATAAGTTATAGAAACAGCTTAAATGGCCATATTATATCAGACAGAATAGATTTCTATATGAGTATTACTAAAAAGAGATTTTGTTATGATAAAAGGGTCATTTATAAATGTATGTGTGCTAATAGCTTCTAAATACATGAAGTTTAACAAAACTAAAGGGACAAATTGACAAATTCACAATCATGGTTAGATACATATCTTGAGACTAAAATGAAAATGTTTAATTTTTTACTTAATTCATATCTCACAGTTTGTTTTGATCAACTTTTTTTCATATTTTGTTATGTTTATAACAACATTTTGCTACCTAGAGCTAAACCGTGTAACTTTACTATTTTACAGCCCATTTTCTGTTTTCCTTCCTACTCAGATCTTCAGAAAAGGAATTTCTACTTCCTCACCTCCAATTTATTTTGCACCTTTTGCCATATTTACTTCCTCTCTTTAAAAAAAAAAAAAAGTCTATTTGTTTCAGATAGTCCTACTGCCCACACACCTCCTCTACCCCTCCCCCATCATCCTGCTGTAGAAGAAACTGCTCTCCATGGTTCTGTACTAACTACTAAAGTATGTATCTGTAAACAGTAAATACTAGATTTTGTGTTTTGAAATTTTGCAGAAAGATGAATATAATATATAATACCTTTCTAAGAAACTTATTAACATGTACACTGAGTTTATTTTAATGGCTGTTTAGTCTTCCAGTAAATGAATAAACCACTCTTTAGCCATTTCTTTACTGGGGACACATTTCCGTTTCTTAGCTGTTACATATAGCATTGCAGTTGAGTATTCCCTAAAGCATACTTTCAGCTCTGCTAGGTGCATTCGGCCCTTGGCCCTCTGTATCCATGGGTTTCACATCGCAGATTCAACCAGTCACAGATTATATATATATGTGTGTGTGTATTTTTTTTTTAATCCTCACCAAGGATATTTCTCCATTTATCTTTAAATAGAGTGGGAGGGAAGGAGGGAGAGAGGAAGGGAGAGATAAACATCGACATGAGAGACACACATCAATTAGCTGCCTTCCACACAACCCCGACCAGGGCCGGGCACCAAACTGCAACCGAAGTATGTGCCCTTGACCAGAATCGAACCCGTAAGTCTTTGGTCCTCGGGCTGGCACTCTAACTGCTAAGCCAAACTGGCCAGAGCCAAAAATATTTTTTTTAGAAATCCTAGAATGTTCTGAAAATGAAAACTTGAATTTGCCACGTCGAGCACTACACTGAATCCAAAAGAATGAAATGACGTGTAGGCATACCCCTCTATGGCCTGTATGCAAATATAGGTTATGTGCAAATCGTACACCATCTTTTATGAGGGACTTGAGCATTCTCAGATCTGGGTATCCGCAGGGGTCCTGGACCCAATCCCCCTTCAGGTACAAAGGGACAACTGTGTTGTCAGACTGCTCTCCAGAGTGGTGGTACCACTCCACCTCTCTCAGGACTGTGTTAGTTCTTGGTTCTCCTCATCCTCACCAAAACTTGGTACCAGATTTTTCCACTTTTGCCTGTTGTTATATTTAACATTCTTCATTTTATATTGCATTTCCCTAAAAAACAGGTGAGGATAAACATCTTTTCATGTATTCGTTGGCCATTTGAGTTTCCTCTATTGGAATTGTCATTTCATCTGCTTTTTAAATTTGGCTGATTGTCTTTTTCTTATAATAGAGTTTCTTTATATGTTCTGAACACTACCTTTGTTGACTACAGGAATTCTAAGTACCTTCTCCCAGCCTCTAACTTGTCTTTTCACTTCATTCGTGGTAATTTTTGGCATACCGTAGCTTTTAAATTATAAAGTAAATAAATGTATATTTTCTTTTATAGTTTGTGTCCTATGTGTTTTATTTAAAAATCTTCCTTCATTCCATTGCCAAAACAAAGGTTTCTGTATTTAGTGCAGAAACATTTACAGTTTTGTAAATTGTATTTGTGTCCCTGATTCATTGGGAGTTTATATGTATGGTGTCAGGAAGGGGGTCCTTGTTTTGTCTTTATTCTTATTTATAGCTCATGTATCCTTTTCCCTCTAATTTACCCATTTCTGTTGTATACCAAATGCCCTTGTACTCAAGAGTCTGCTTCTGGGTTCCTGCTCTTTAGCTCTGTTTGAGTAGCTCTACACAAAGCCCACACTATTTTAAGTACTCAAGCTTTGTGGCATGTCTTGAAATCTGATAGGCCTTATTATGCGTCTTTAAAATTACCTTGGCTAGCCCTGGCCAGTTTGGCTCAGCAGGTAGAGCATCAGTCTGCAGATAAGGGAGTCCTGGGTTTGATTTCCTGCTAAGGGCACGTACCTCGGTTGCACTTTGTCCCCAGCCCTGGTTGGGGTCGTGTGGATAGCGACCACTCAATGTGTCTCTCTCACATTGACGTTTCTCTCTTTTTCTTCCTCCCTCTCACCCTCCCACTCTATATGAAGATAAATGCAAAAATGTCCTCAGGTGAGCATTAAAAACAGTTGACTAAAATTTCCTTGGCTATTCTGGCTCCTTTATTCTTTATTTTTAAATCTTTTTATTGTAGTATGTAAGACATACCAAAATGTGCATAAACTGCAAATGTAATGAAGCCAAACAAATCACTATAAAGTGAACACACCGTATAACCCCTCACAGGTCACAGCATTGCAACTCCAAAAGCCCCTCCCAAGACTGCTCTCCTGGAACATACGCTTTGCTTCATACTTTGCTTCATTGTTTCCCCATTTGATATATAGTTCAGATTGAGCCATTTACAAAAGTGAAATCATAATGTGATCTTTATGTGTGTCTTCTTTCTCCCAGCATTCTATTTTTAAAATTTAAACCTTAAATATTCCAGGTGAATTTTAGGGTTGGCATTTAAGTTCCAATAACAATAAACCCTATTAATATTTTATTTTTAATTATATTAAATTTACATATTTATTTGGTGAAAATTGGTATCTTAACAGTTTTGCACCTTCCCATTCATGGATGTGATACATATATTTATTACTAGGATTGGGTGTGTTTTTTTATTTCTCATACAGTTTTTAATTTTCTTTATGAAGGCCTTACATATTTTTTATTAAATTTATTCCTAAGTATTTTATAGTTGTTGCTGTTATCTACTGATAGCTAATTGTTATACCTTTTTAGATGGTCTAAATTTTATCTTTGGTAACTTAAGGATTTCTCTCTTTGTTTCACTACACTGGATCTAGATATAAATTTTATTTTATTATCCTTCTTTGGACACTTGCATTTTCAATCTGAGGATTTATATTCTGCATTAATTCTTGAAAACTCTCATCTATTATCCCTTGAAATATATTCACTCTCTCTCTGTATTTCCTGTTGTCTTCTGAAAGTTCTGAGACATACACCAAGGGCCTCTCTGCACAGAATCCACCTGCACAGAGCCCTGGACCTCCCCTCTGGGCCTGCTTTACCCTCCTTGATCCATGCCCTTCAGAGGTTTCATCTTCTTGCTGTAGGGGAAACAATGGGTAGATATGGGCTATGCTGAGTGTGGAGAGGAATTGAGGTTGCTTCTTACAGAGTTAAGAATCCTCCACTTCACTCCTGCCTTCCACAGTACCTGGTGCCTCTAATCCCTGAGTCTGTCACAGCTCCAGGGGGCCCATTTGCTGGCATTTGGATTTATCCTTCTTTCCATGTGCTAAGTGGTTTCTATTTTGTTGGTGTGGTTCAGGATTACAGATGCTTTTTAGTTTCATCAGAGGTGGAGTTTGTTTCTGTTTTCGATTTGTTGTTTTGTATCATTTTTAGTAACATGGGAATGATTTGAAACCAAAATCCTCTACCATTCACTTTTTAGCCTGTTTTTTACACCCACCACTGCACCGAAACTGTTCTTACAAGGTCATCAAAGATTCCTTTTTTCCAAATGCAATGGCCATGTTCCTCTGTCTCACTGGGACTCTGCGTTGCATTGGACATAGATGACTATTATTCCCATCTTAAAACACTGTTCTCTTAGCTTCACCGATACCAAACTGTTCTAGTTTTCCTTCTGTTCACTGACAGACCCTCTCATTGTTTTTTACTGGCTTCTCCTACTCTGTCCATTCCCAAAATATTAGTATACCCTGGGTTCAGTGCAAAGTCCTCTTCTCTCTACTTTTTTTAAATCCTCACCTGGGGATGTTTTTATTGATTTTAGAGAGAGGGAAAGGAAGAGAGAGAAACATGCATCGGTTGCCTCCCATACACACCCTGACCAGGTATCAAACCCACAACCTACGTATGTACCCTGACCAGAAATCAAACCTGCAGCCTTTCGGTGTACGGACGACACTCCAACCAACTGAGCCACCCCACCAGAGCCTCTTCTCCCCACCCTCATATTATCCAGTCCCATTGTTTTTAATGCCATCTAGTACCAGTGACTCCCAAATCTTTATCTCTGCTAACTTTTGAAGATTTGTATATTCAACTACTCACTTAATATCTCCACTAAGATTTCTAATAGGTACCTCAAAATTTATTCCTGCATTGCATTTACTGTTTTCTCTGTCTGAAATGGTCTTCCAGTCCTTCAAATCACTGGTACCTCATTATCCTTAAGATCTTCACTCAAGCATCACTTCCTCTGAAGCTTCCCTGAATACCCTACCTAAAGAAAGTCCCTGCTCCAAGGCACTTTATTTCATTCGTAGGGCTTGTCTGGAGTTATTTTGCGTGCTTGCTTGTTTACTATCTGTTCTCCATATTGACCACTATTACCTCTATAAGAGTTAGCCCTTGTTAATCTTACCTTTTACTGTATTCTAAGTATCTAGAACAGTGGCAGGTATATTGCAAATGCTCAATAAATTCTTGCCTAGTTAAATAATTTTATTAATAAAACATTAAAGTGTACTTTGTTCCTGTTAGAAAGTTGTTAAATATGTTCTAATTGGTATGTATAACTTCTTATTGAAGGATGAAATTCACAAAATTAAAGATTTTTTTATAAAGGACTAGCCATACTCATTTTTACCTAGTAACCATAGACCATCTTTATACTTCTCTTGCCACATAAATTACCTTAAACATGAAACATAGGCTTATTTTTAAACAGAATTGTTCACTGCTAACTATTGGCAGGGGTTTTAAAAATCTAGGAAAATAAATAGAAAAATTTACTAAAACGTTATGTAAATTTTACATTGCCTTTATTTTCTGATAAATGTATTATATGGCTGGGTCACATCATTGAACATCATAGTTGTTTTCTACCAATCTCTCTCTCTGATGGCCATATGCCAATGAGAATAACCACAGAGTTAGTGTGAAAGTATTTTGATAATCAGATCTTTTGTGGCTTTTTAAAAAATGAAAACATTGTTTTAAAAACATTTTACTAGTACTTTGAGTGTTAAATGGTTAGGATTTTGCTATCTCTCCTAACTTATTAAAAGCAAACTTGTTTACTGAGTAAATTAAGTTTTTTGTTGATTTGTACAGCTTAGTATTCTACAACTTGGTAGGAGTTTTGGTTATCACCTACCATTGCTAAAATGAAGAAAAATATCATCTGAAATACTCTGTGGTTATTGATTGCTATGTTAAATGTGTTCTTTAAATTTTTATTACATTTAAACAATCCAGTTGGACTTTTTTCTTTTAGATTTCCGGTATCTGTTACAACAGCAAAATACTACAAGTTCATCAGGTGCTGTACATCCCTAGCTGGATGGCAGAATTCTTTTCTCGGACACTTGAACCCATCTTCTCATCTTCAGAACCCACCACCGAAGCCAGAGTCGGTATGGGGGCCACAGTAGACATCCAGAGGCAACAAAGAATGGAGCTGCTTGATCGGCAGCTGATGCTCTCGCAGTTCGCACAAGTGAGGCGGCAAAGACAGCAGCAGGTAAACATAATAGTAATCATTAGAAATTCAAAAATACTCAGTGCCCTAAGTATGTGACTGTATGTGTGGTAGACTACATTTTATTCCTGTGCATTGCAGTGTGGATATTTGACAAGTTTCCCAATAGAATGTAGGTCTCTGTTAGTGCCTATTCTTAGGCTTTTATTTTTCTTCAAGGTAGAAAAATTAATTGCAGCCGAGACTGGTCAAACTGGACATTCTTGTTCCACTTCTATTAGATAAGCATTATTTCTTAGAGAAACACCAACCTAGTTAACAAGATGTGATATTTATCTGTTTTTATAATCTTGTAAAAGCCACAGTGTCTTCCTGTTAAAATGCTTATTATCATGTGCTCTGGAGTGAAGAACAAATGTAAAACTTCTTGATTTTCTTTGGTTGAAATGAAGAGACTATGAAGGAAAGAAATTTTTCAAGGTAACAACCCATGAGTAAGTGAAATAAATGCTGCGTTTTCTCAGCTTTGTCATCAATAATCAGGACATATTGAGCATTTGTCTACAATAAATAGCTGTGTCCAAACTGCTGATACCACACTTCTCTTTCAAGGATTACTATACATATGTCAGTAAGATCATACCTGATCTTTCTTGGACACTTCTGTGGTTTAGTATACTGGGCTCTTTAGTCCTTGTCTCCACCTCTGGGGTATGAGAGGGGATACTCTTCTCACTTACCATCTCCCTGTCTCCTGCCTTCACTGAGTGTGAGACAGGTCCTCAGACCGCACAGTAGTCTGAAGAAGTAAAATCAGTTGTGACATTCCTGGTGTCCCATTGGAGATGTGGGTCTCAGACTTCATATCTGGGGTGGGAAGAAGGGCTCCTTATCCATGAGCTGAGTCTACAGGTGAAAGGGAGAAGTGAAGGTTATTCCCTACAGGTGTTTTTGAATCGAGGTGCATGTGGAACATACAGTGAAGATAGCCATGATGTAGATAAACATGGAGGACAGCCAGCTCTCTTAGGGCAGAGCTGGAGGTGCAGATCATGGAGTTGGCTTTGTGGGGTTAAGAGATGAAAGCAAGGTGCTAGATGAGTTCTGTAAGAGAATTAACATCCAAGATGTACATAGGCAATAGACTAAGTCTTATATTTAGCAGGAGGAGAGGTAGATTCTTCAAGGAAACAGAGGGAAGAATGAAAAGTATGAGAACTTGGAATGATCAGTGTCTGGAAAACTGAGTAATGGCGAACAGAAATATTTTCCAGTCAGAATGAACCTAGAGCTCTGAAGGAAAGATAGAAGTAGTATATGATTCTGAGGTTTCTTGCTTAGATGACGGGATGGATGGGTGACAGTACCATTTCACCAACATAAGAAGAGCAAATTTGGAGGAACCATATGACTAAGCTGCCTTTGGGATACCTGGGAGGAGCTTCCCCATTAGGTAGCTGTGGCTCTTGTGCTCATGAGTTTTCTCGGATTGGAGTCCCCAGGCAGATTTTTTTTTTATCCTCACCCGAGGACATTTTTGCATTTATCTTTAGATAGAGCGGGAGGGAGGGAGTAAGGAAGAAAGAGAGAAACATCGATTTGAGACACATCAACTGGTTGCCAAACACACGACACCAACTGGGGCCGGGGACGAACTGCATCCGAGGTACGTGCCCTTAGTGGGAACCAAACCCAGGACTCTCTAGTCCACAGGCCAACGCTCTAACCACTGAACCAAACTGGCCAGGGCCCCAGGCAGATTTTTTACATACAAAGTTTATCAAGAACACTGTCAGGATCAGCATCTTTGGGGGAGTGGAGGTGAAGGACAGAGATGAACTTTGAACAACAGTTACAAAAAAGGCCTGAGCTAGTTTTATGGATAACTTCGGAATTGGGAGAGCCTTTACAGGTTGTCCCAAATTCAGATAAGGAATTGAAACTAAACCTCTACCAACCAGTCATTGGGTGCAGATTGCAGATCTTGGGCTGACTGGCTCTCCTCAGGTGCACACCATCCATAGGAGGCATATCCCTTGAGAACTGTCATGTGCTAGCACCCCCAGCAGCAGGAAGATTGAGCACTTCAGTTTGGAGGTAGTTGGGGATCTGGGCGGGAGACCATAGCATCCACCCCTTGTGCTGCTCGGTTTACCTAAGTTCTTGGAGCAGCTCCTTCAGATTCCAGCGACACTCTTTTTCTGGGAGAAACCTTCAAGAGGAAGGTTAGTAGGATAAACTACATCCCCTTCTGCCGAAGCAAGTCTCATGATCACACAGGTCATCATCTCCCTCATCTACTGTTCATTTGAGAGTCCCCTCACTCTTTGCTGGAAGGTTTAGTTGGTAAACCTGTGTGGTCTGAGTTCCTGGTCACCAGGCCCTTCTTAGGCTATCTGCTGCATTTGTCCATTTACTGTAAAAACTGAGCAAGGGCCCTGGTCAGTTTGGCTCAGTGGTTACAGTGTCAGCCTGTGGACCAGTGAGTCGCAGGTTCGATTCTGGTCAAGGGCACATGCCTCGGTTGTGGTTCATCCTCGGCCCTGGTCAGGGTCATGCAGGAGGCAGCCAGTCGATGTGTCCTCATGTTGATGTTTCTCTCTCTGCTCTCTCTCTCCCCCACCCCCCACCCCCATCTGAAGATAAATAGGGGGAAAAAATGTCCTTGGGTGAGGATTTAAAAACAAAAAAAACTGAGCAAGGGAGTGCCAAGAGATGCCCTAGTGGATCACCAGGGTGCCACAAAGTCTTCCCTCCCTCTTTTTGTACCCCAAGCCATACCTTTTCCTGATGAAAAGAGTTAATTACTCCTGTCAGGATAATGACGTCTTTCCTTGCCTGCTGGCTTTTGGCACAAGAGCCCAAAATAACTAGTTAACAGCTATACCTAAAATGTAATGGCATTCTTGCTTTTTCTCCTGCTGGCATGGTTCTCCTCCTGTGAGCCAAGCTCTGTAAACCCATGGGATTCAGAGTTGCAGGGATAAAAAGCCTAGTTCCCCAAACAAATCACTGGGAGGGAGGGTAATCAGAGCTGCTGCTTCTCCCCCCCGCCCTTATTTCCAAGATCCGTGGGTTCTTCCTGTTGGGGACACAGCTGGATTTTTAGGGTTCATACTGCACTCTAGAATCTGGAGTACCATCTTGCAGGGTGTCATTTCCAAGTTAGTATTTCACTGACACCTAAAACTGGCTGTCTCATTGGTCTGGCAAGCTGGCAGTTTCTTAGTCGTATGGTTTGTGAGAGGGTGGATGTATTCCACAGTCTTGCCACTGCCACGCCCACTCTGCCGTAGGTGGGCCTTGTGGTCTGATGTGATATGATTTAGCACCCTGGTCAGTAGAGCGAGCATTCTGTAAATCCACAGAGAGTGGCGCTGGTTCTCTTTGAAAGATGGTGCTGTGTTAGGGCTCCGCGTTGGTCCCTGTTGCTGTCAGTAGCTGGGTTCGCCTTAGAGAGTGGGGCCCATGTAGAGCCTCCATCCCTGCCACCATGGCTTCTCTGTTCATGTGCCAGCACTGGGGTGTCTGGTGGCTGTCAGTCCAGCTGAGTCATTCTGTCTCCCTCTTCTGTGGTGGATGTCCATAGCAGACATTAACCCACCAAGCAGATGTCACATTGCATGCCTATTCCTGTAGCTATATCCACATGCCTCTTTCTCAGGTCTCTTTGTCCTCTACCTTCCAGTCCCCTGAACAACCAGCCAAGTCATTTACCATTTCCAGTGAATCCATATATGTAACTAACTCAGGCTCCTTCTCTTTCTGCACAAGTGGATGACCAGTTGCTCTGCCCATTGGGAGGACTTCCCCTCATCACAGTCTTTCAAGATCACCCTTGAGTGGAGCTGTGGTGCAGCCACTGTCCAGTTCCAGCTTTCACTCATCTACTGAGCCAACCCATCCACAAACCAAATTTGGCCATTTTCCTCTGTCACTTGGTCCCACCCCCATGTGGCAGGAGGTGTGAACTGAGGAAGAGGTTTTGGTGCAACAGAGGTGATTAACATGTGGTCTGGCATACCTGCCTCTGCAGCTCACCTGTGCCCTCCAGCCCTACTCATCCCACATACACCACTTCCATCTGAGGATGGATTTGTGTGGGTCCACCTGACCTTAGAACTTGGTAGATCTCACACTTTTGATCCTGTGCTTACTTTATGCCCATGGTCAGGCACACACTATACCTAGGGTCCAACAACAGTTTTTCAGAAGTGTACAGTTCTCTGTTGTAAGTGTACATTCTTGCTTTAGGACCTTAGGGATCTAGATCATGGTTTTCCCCTTGCTGCAAATTCCAGAATCTTTCCCCAGCACAGATCCTTTGTATACCACAGGATCTGCCAGGTCGTCCCACCTAGGAATCAATGAAATAGACCAAATAAATCAGACCAAAATCCCTGGAGAGTACGTGCAAGCTAGGCAACTACGAAGTGGTGTATTTTGGTCTGTGGCTCTACCCTCTGCTTAGCAGGCTCCTCCACTTTCTGAGGTTGGTCTTGCCCCCAGTAGGTTTGGGGTTCAGAATCCTAGTTCCTGTTGACTGGTCTGCTGAGAGTGAAGAGTACACTTATTTCTTTTTTTTTTTGTCCTCACCTGAGGACATTTTTTTTTCTCGATATTTTGTTCAGATTGAGTGGGAGGGAGAGAGAAGGAGAGAAACATCCACGTGAAAGGGACACATCGAGTGGTTGCCACCCACACGACCCAACCAGGGTCGGGGACAAACTGCAACCGAGGTACGTGCCCTTAGCAAGAACTGAACCCAGGTCTCTCTGGACCATAGGCCGACACTCCAACTGTTGAGCCAAACCGGCCAGGGCGAGCACACTATTTTTTCAGTCCTAGGCTTACTCAGTCCCCCCTCATTTATTCCTAACATTGGCCTTGAGGGATAATAGCTAGTTTTTTGTGTCCCCTGAGGCTTGAGGTGCTGGCTTGCCCAGGGACACACACCTGACAATGGGAGTGCAGGATTAGGACTCAGATGTGTCCCCCTATTCGGCCTCTGCCCCTGATGCTTCATCAAACTGCCTCCCAGTTAGGAAGCTTCTTGGTGATTTTCTTTTCTTTCCTCTTTTGCTTTGGCTGGCAGAAAACTCAGTGTTAAGTTTGTTTTAATTTCAATCAAATTAACTATTTAACCCAAAGTTAGAACTTCTGCTTCCATCTTCTATGTTTTTAAAAATATCTTCTTGTTTGTTTTACTATCCTTGTGCCTTTTATTGTAGGCACCTCAAATTCTGGTACTGCATTTCAAATAAATCTGTTATTTGTTTAAAAACTGGCCAGGTGGATCATTTGGTTGGAGCATTGTCTCGTATCCCAAAAGTTTGCAGGTTTGATCCCTGGTCAGGTGCATATGGGAGGCAACCACATCCTGGCCGATTTTGCTCAGTGGTTAGAGCATCAGCCTGCGGTCCAGAGAGACCCAGGTTCGGTTCCCTCTAAGGGCACATACCTCAGTGGCGGTTCATCCCCGGCCCCAGTTGGGGTCGTGTGGGTGGCAGCCAGTCGATGTGTCTCTCTCACATTGATGTTTCTCTCTCTCTCTCCCTCCCTTTCTCCTTCTCGCTCTCTGAAGATGAATGCAAAAATGTCCTTGGATGAGGATAAAAAAAAAATGGGAGGCAACCATTCATGTCTCTCTCTCTCTGACTCCCTCAAATCAATAAACATATCCTCAAGTGAGGATAAAAAAATAATAATAGGTAAATAAGTAAATACTGTTCATTTTCAGATATTTTCATAGAACCCTGAGTTTATTTGGTCAAAAAGTCTTTCAGTTACTAGTTACTTACTATACATTAGATCGATCTGTGTGTAGTTTGTAATTTCAAGCATTACAAAGTAATGCTAAAGTGCTGTTTCAGTGTATTTTTTTCTTTTTCTTTTGCCTGCTTTCTGTCATATTTCATCTTGCTGTCTGGAAGGTACTGAGTGTTCTCTGTCACCTACCTCCTGCGGTCTTCACTTGGCTCTGGGTTACAGTCAGACTGTTGGTCGATGGTTGAGACTCTCTGACCAAGACTAGTAGGTACTCTGTGGGCACAGAAGAGTGAAAACATGTTCGTTTCTTTTTTTTTTTAATCCTCACCCGAGGACACTTTTTTGTTCAGGTAGAGTGGGAGGGAGAGAGAGGAAGAGAGAGAGAGAGAGAGAGAAACATTGACGTGAAGGGACACATCGAGTGGCTGCCACCCGCACGACCGACCAGGGCCGGGGACACACTGCAACCGAGGTACATGCCCTTAGCGGGAACCAAACCCGGGTCTCTCCGGACCGCAGGCGGACGCTCTAACCGCTGAGCCAAACCGGCCAGGGCCATGTTTGTTTCTTTAATGAGTTTGTAATCAACTTCAGGAAGCTGGGGCAGATATACTTATTTATATAGACATCTGAGAACACTGAAAAATTGACCAGAGTACCTAGAGCAGGAAGATATCCAAGAAGAGCACCCTTAGTGTGGACTGATACCCTGAAAAGAGGTTTCCAGACTAGAAGGATGGGCAGGATTTGGATGGCCAGAGAGAATGAAGTAGATTATCCCAGAGGAGAGGACCAGCAAGAGTGAAGGAGACATGGAGATGAGGAAAAGGCCCTGGAAAGGAGAGAACTCAGGGAGACTTGTTTGACTGAAGAGTAGTAGGATACAACGTGAGAAATGGGAAGTAATCCAGCATATGTAATAGAGGGAGGTATTTTTAAACCTGATACCCAGTTTGGTTTTTGACACTGGAAGCAGTGAAAAGTGGTTTAGTTGCTAATAAAGGCAGGACAGTTATCTCAGACAAATTGTTCTTATGCAGTGTGCGAGATGGATGGGAGAAAGAGAGCACCAGAGGAAGAGACAGGTAGAAGGTAGTTTTTTAAATCCAGCTCTCAACCCTACAAATGATGTGGCTAAGATTATGGCAGTCTCTCCATTGAGCTTTTCTGTTCACTCCTTAACTGTGTCGTTTCCCGGGCTCCACTTCTTCCTCAACTGGCTGAGCTTTACAACCTAGACACTCCCAGCAGGTGGCTCACCCAGTTCGTTGCTCTTAGCTGTGGTAACATGCCCATGGCTCCCAGACTTAGATCTGTGGACTAGACCTTCCCTCCCTCCTGGGCTCCAGACCCACATATCCTACTGCCTACTGGACATCTCCATTTAAATGTTCCACAGGCACTTGAAATTTACCATTTCTTTGCTAAATTTGCTTCCCTTTCTCTCTCTCTCTCTCTCTCTTTTTTTTTTTTGGTACATGACCCTAGCGGGAACCAAACCTGGGACTCTCTGGTCCACAGGCTGATGCTCCAACCGTTGAGCCAAACCGGCCAGGGCTCCTCACTTTTTACCCTGATGAAAAGCACCACTATCTATCCAGAGGCCCAAACCGGAAAACCTTGGCTTCACCTTAGACTTTTCCCTTATGCATCGATATCCCTCTTGTCCCCCTCCCTCGATTAAGTACCATAGAGTCTTTGTTCTTGATATAAATCTGCCATTTCTGGTCTCTTCATCCCACTGCCTTAGTTCAGACCATCATCACTGCTCACTGGATTTTTACAGTAGCCTCTTACCTCACATTGTAACAACTGTCTTCCTCTCCCCACTCTGCCCCATAGTTCAGCCCCCAGAGCTATCTCATTTAAAACAAAAATCCGATTGTTCACTTCTCCTAAAATCCTTCAGAAGCCCTCTGAAGCTTTCAAGGTAGTTAAAACTCTACACAAGGTCCCTTCCTGCTCTTTAGCCACATCTCTGGCCCCATGTGCAGCCCTCAGGCTAACCATGCTAACTGTTGCAGTTCTTCATAGCCCCTTGTTTCTCACTTCTTGCCTTCACATCTGCCCTTTTCTCTGTCTAAGACAGACTTCCCCCGTACCAACTTCCCCATCCCACCCACACACACAATTTTTGTTTGCCCAACTCCTGTTCACTTTTCAGTAGTCACATAAAATATTGCCTCTGCTGGGAAACCTTCTCCAGCTTCCAGTCAGATAGGATCCTCTCTGTTCTCATAGCCCCTGGGCGCTTCTTCCCTGGCACTCACAGCGCCTGACCCTAGACCAATAGTGTGTCCAGGGTGGGTGGGACATTTTTCTCTGTATCGCCATTATGTGAAAAATACCTGGCACATAGTAGGAACTCACATATTTGGGGAATTAATAACTAAACGTGTACAGTAAGTATTTGCAGAATTACTTAATATACTGAGGCCAGCTGAATACAGGTAAATAGGGCTGGAAAGTATAAAGATATCCTCGCAGCAGACAAGTATGAAGCAAACCATTAAAGACAGTCTGAGGCCCATGTTTGGAGAGTACAAAGAAGAGGAAGAAAAGGAATTTGGGGGGATAGGGGTGGGGGAGAAAACCAGGAAAGTTCAGTGGCAAGGGAGCCTGGAGAGGAGAATGTTTCAGGAAGAATGGAAGAATGAGTGTTCAACAGATTCAGATGCTGCTCCCCCTGAAAAAACAAGATGAGATCGTGACTAGAAATAGACCAGTAGACTCAGCAAGAATTGGTTCACTTTTAAGATTTTTAATTGGTTTTAGAGAGTGAGAAAGGGGGAGAGAAAGAGAAACATCCCATGTGAAAGAGCTACATCATTTGGTTGCCTCCTGTACATGCCCCGATCAGGGATCAAACCTACAATCTAGGTATGTGCCCTGACAAGGACTTGAACCCACAACCTTCTGGTGCACAGGAAAATGTTTGCAACCAACTGAACCACACCGGACAGGGCAAGAATTTGTTCACTTTGAAAGGAGTTTCTGTGGGAATGCAACACATTAAGAAGTAATGCATGGATTGGAACTGGAGCAAGAATAAGCACCACTTCTCATCTGATCAGCTGTGTGTAATCACATCTACATTCTTTAAAGTCACCTATGGCCCTGGCCAGTTTGGCTCAGCGGTTAGAGTGTCAGACCATGGACCAGAGTCCCGGGTTTGGTTTCCGCTAAGGTTATATAACTCAGTTGCAGTTTGTCCCTGGCCCTGGTTGGGGTCATGTGGGTGGCAGCCAGTCATTGTGCCTCTCACACTGATGTTTCTCTCTCTCTCTTCCTTCCTTTCTCCCTCCGGCTCTATCTGAAGATAAATGCAAAAATGTCCTCGGGTGAGGATAAAAAAAATATATATCTAAAGTCACTTATGACATTATACCACTGAAAACATTCTGAATATGCTCTGTAGCATACACAAATTGCATGGCTCAAAGTACAGTGAACTGTGTGATGACTCCATAGTCCTTGCTTCATCTGGAGCTTGAGACCAGATGCTGACGGGGTCAGCGAACAGGGTCCTTAAATTCATCACCAATCACAGTGATGTGATCTTTCACCGTAGTTACTACTCAGAAACTCTTAGATGATTGTGTCATGGACTTGTGGTGATGAAATCTGAGTTTACTACATAATAATGCTATAGTTTCTCACATCTATTTCTCATCTCCCTTCACACCCTTACCTCTACTTTTCCTGTTCTTCTGTAAATGTATGTTAGGGCAGTGTGTTGGATATTCCTTTTTTTTTTTTTTATCCTCACCCGATAACATTTTTGCATTTATCTTCAGATAGAGCAGGAGGGAAAGAGCAAGGAAGAGAGAGAAAGAGAGAAACATCAAAGTGAGAGAGACACATCGACTGGTTGCCACCCACACACCCCCAACCGGGGCCGGGGACAAACTGCAACCGATGTACGTGCCCTTAACGGGAACCGAACCCGGCTCTCCCTGGTCCACGGGTCAACACTCTAACCGCTAAGCCAAACCGGCCAGGGCGATATTCTTTAACTTATTCTCAATAGCTCCTTGCTCTCAGTCATTCCCCTTCCCCTAACTGAGTTGCAGGTCCATGGTTGGTGACACTGCAGAGTCATTTTGGTACTTGTAGCAGCTACAGGTTATTTTCCACTGTCGGGGCTGTTATATAACTTTGCAGTTTGTGTTTTATTCATTCATCAAGCAGTATATGACCTCTTGAAGGATGGGAGCTGTGTATTTTACTTATTTGTGTCTCTTTTGGTTCTGCTACAGTGCACAACCCTGACAGAGTGACACTGCCTTGACCTTCAAGAAATTTGCAGCCGACCAGGGGAAGATAGATGAGTCAATACTAAGTGCTAGGTTTCTATAGGCGTTTGTACGCAGCAGAGAGTTCTAGTTCTCCCCGAGGGACTCAGCAAAGCCCTGTGTGGTTTAGGGGAATCCTGAAGAGGCCAACATTGTGGTAAGCAGGCCTAGGGAACCTTGTGGGACAAGCACAAGGGCTTCAGACAGCTCTGGAAACAACATTTGCCTAAGCTTAGGGTTTTCTTAAGGAAGAGGCAGAGAAAGATGAGACTGGGGAGAAAGCTGAGACCAGGACATAAGGTTCTTACGCCACACTAAGAGTTGTTTTTTCTTTTACGCTGCAGGAGTTAAGTCCCTGAAACCTTTTATGCAGGAAAGTAAATTAAATTTGTTTTTAAGAAAATTACTTTGGCTATAATCCGACTGATGAGTTGAAAAGATGATACTGGAGGAAGAAGACCAGTTGGGAGAGGATGAGGATTCTCAGTGTTTCAGGGAAATCATGTGGTGAGGTGGCATCTGCTCACTGAATGATAGTAAATGGCCATGGTCAAGCTCTGCAGCACCTCTGCACATCGGACCTCCAGAGCAGTCGCTGAAATCTATGATAATGCACATCTAAACAGTGGGGTTGCTGCTTGAGTCTCCACAGCCTCTCAGCACATATTTGCCTGTTTTTGCTCGTCACAATGGAAGAAACCCATAGGCTCATGGTAGAAACACAGCAAGACATGAAAATGAAAAGAGCAAGGACTTCGCACTAAAGGGATCAACCCCTTGGTTGACAAGGAGGTCTTTACACTACCTAAAAGGGTTGTCATGAGGATAAAATAATTTATAGAAAATTATTTATTTATTTATTTTTGTTACAGATGTTTCTCCTTTTTTTTCCCCATTGACACCCTCCTCCCCATCCCCCCACCCCATCCCCAGCTTTGTTGTCCATGTCCATTGGTTATACGTACATGCATATAAGTTCTGTGCTTTATCTGTTCCCTCCCCCCGTCAACCCCTCTTCTGAGGGTTGTCAGTCTGTACCCTACTTCCACGTCTCTGGGTCTACCCTATTCCTCAGGCTGTTATGTTCATTATATTCCACAAATAAGTGAGATCATGTGGTATTTGTCTTTTTCTGTTTGGCTCATTTTGCTTAGGATAATACTTTCCAGGTCCCTCCATGTCATAAAAGATCTTTCTTTCTTACAGCTGCATAGTACTCCATTGTGTATATGTACCATAACTTTTTTTATCCATTCTTCTACTGATGGACACTTGAGCTGTTTCCAGATCTTAGCTATTGTAAGAAAATTACTTTATATACTGGAAAGATCTGTCCAATGTTAGCTATTATGATCGCGTTGAAGATCTGTTTTCTGGCTCTTGGGAAGTTTGAGAGAATCCTGATTTAGAAGCTAACTAGATGGTCATTATACTTAAAAACTTGTAACCTTTAGAACAAAGGTCATTTGAATGTGGCCCAATAGGCCAAACCCAAAGCTAAGAATGGCTTTTACATTTTTAGTGGTTCTTTAAGTACCTCCATAATATATTTGATTTTTCCACTTGGTTTTCAAAACCTAAAACATTTGCACTTTGACCTTTTACAGAAAAATTTGGCGAACCCTCTGCTTCAGAAGATTATGTAGCCAGCAGCTTTTTTACTGGGAAGTCTAAATTCTTCTTCATTTGTGTGACCACCATTTTCTCTGTTGGTTAATGATGATGGCATTCATTACAGGCACACCTTGTTTTAGTGGGCTTTCTCTCTTTATCACCTCCAGATGTTGCACTTTTTACAAATTGAAGGCAAGACCCTCCACAGGCAAACAGATAACGACTCTTTTTATTGTGATACTCAATTTATACGATGCTCTGGAACTGAACCTGCAATATCTGCAAGGTATGCCTGTATGTGTCACAACAGAAACTGGGTGATAAAACTTTCTATAAGGTATTTCAGTAGAATCTACATTTATTTTAGAAGTAGAATTAAGCTGAAGTCCACTATGAATGCATCAGGCTTGGTGTAATTGTCAACAGAGCAATGAAAGCAGCGGGTGCTGATTTTTGCGTTACCTCTTTACTTCCTTGGGCCACCCACTGTTTCCTGAAGATCACCACTGAGCCATTTCTTTGACCTGCTCACCATTATTTATATATGTATTTCAGTTATTTTTTCAGTATTTGGTTTAATTGAGTTAGCTATATAGCTATATTCTCTCACCCTCTCTGAGTAACATTTTGTGGCTGTGAAAATTGTTTCTCTCTTTATCACCCCAGCAAGTTAGGTAACATCTAACATGCATTATTATGAGTCATAATTGCCTTGAAAATCATGAGACTTCCTATCATTAGTCAAGTGTTTTTTTTTTTTTTAATTAATTATTTTTAATTTAAAAGTACTCTCAGGGCCCTGGCCAGTTTGAACAGTTAGACCATTGGCCCGTGGACCAAAGAGTCATGGGTTTGATTCCCATCAAGGGCACGTACCTCAGTTGCAGTTTGATCCCCATCCCTGGTCAGGATCATGTGGGAGGCAACCAGTCTATGTGTCTCTCTCGCATCGATGTTTCTCTCTCTTTCTCTCCATCTCGCTCTCCCCCACCTTCTCTCCCTCCCAATCTATCTGAAAATCAGTGGAAAAATTGATTTTTTCCCTCAGGAAAAAAACTGATTTTTTTTTTTAAGTTTTTTTTTTAAGTGCTTTCAAGTACTCAATGTATTTTTTAGGTTCTTAAATAGGTTTCTTGAGATAGAATTCACATAACATATAATTCACAGAGTTGTACAACCACCACTACATTCAATTTTAGAACCTTTTTACTACCAAAAAAGAAACTGTACCTATTAGCAACCACTCCCCAATCCTTCTACCCTTCTAGCCCTAGGCAACCACTAATATATTTTCTGTCATATAGATTTGCCTGTTCTGGACATTTCATAGAAATGAATGCATACGCGAACCGGTTCTTTGGCTTCTTTCACTTAGCATCGTGTTTTTGAGGTCTACCCATGCCGCAGCATACATGATTACCCCTCAATGTGTTTCAATAACAAGACTCTCCTAGTAGACCTTTATGCTGGCAGGTGCCAGCCCATCAAACCAGTTTCTTTCATTGCCCCTTCGTCTAGCTAGGTCTCTGAGTAAGCTTCTTACCTCTTGGCCTCACCAACATATAATTTAACATTCTTTCCACAAAACATATTTAATGTCTGGCCAGGCTCTTGGGAGTGCCACAATGAACAAGAGAGCGTGGTCCTTCCTCTCAAGGAGGCATTTACAGTAACGTGTTGTAAGTGCTCTTCTAGAAGAAGCACCTAGCCCAGCCATGAGGGTCAAGAAATCGTATCTGGAGGAAGTACATTCTGAGTGGAACCTGAAAACGGGGGGGGGGGGGGGGGGGGGGGGGGCACCTTGAATCCAAAGGAAACACATTCTCAGCCTGGATTGACCCAAGCAGCTTTAAGGGTAGCATGCAGGCACGTGGCACACTTCTCAGCACTTTTCCTTTTTAGCTTCGTTTGCTCTTTCACCTTTTGGTGCAATTTGTTGTAAAAACAGTTCTTGTCAAGTGGCTGTGCTGCTTTGTCAACAAAGCAATCTAATCAGTCAGAGCTAGCTCTTTTATGACTTTTTCTTTTATGAGTTTGAATGTATGGTGTCAAGCGTGGAATACGTTACTAGTGCTTAGTTGATAAAAATCTGCAAGCTAAATGAAAATTAGGTGCTAGAACTCTATTTTCAAGTGAAATTAAAGGTAAGCTGTTTATCTCAATCTGTACCTCCTTGCAGAAGCTATGGTTACATCTTTGGTGCTCTTGTAGTTGATCATACTGACCTTTTTGACAAAGATAGGATCAGTCTAAATTCTAATCCCTTTCCAAGACTGACTCATTAAGTGACCTCGAGAAAATCATTTCTATTTTCCATTCTATCTTGGTATCTTCATGAGAAAGAAGAGTGTGGCACAGTCTCATGGTATTTAAGAAAACAAGTAAAAGATGATGATGTGCTCGGTTTTTGGAGACCTTAGAAAGTATAAGCAATCCTAATTCTTTTTATAATTTTTTCTTTTATCAAAACCATGAATGAATTTAGAAATGTCCCCTGAAGCAGACATAATGTTAAACTGGGGTATATTAGAAAAATTTTCCTCATAATTATTGTACAAGTTTTCTGATCCCCTCAAAAGCTACCCCCATGGGTTTTCAAAGCCAGAAAACAATTCTAATGCAGAACAGAGCACTTGGGCAATCCTGAGTTTCTCAGAGAAAAGCCTTCTGATCTTGAAAAGCCTTGAATTTCATGGAACCGACTCTGAGTTCAGACCTTGCAGCCTGAGGCTGTGCATTATAGGTATGGTTTGTGAATAAAGCACAGGAGCCCAGGAATTTCCAAAGTAGTGAGTCATGATCTCCTGTCCTAGATAAAAGCACAGATTAGCGATACTGAGATTTTTAAAAATCATACTTTCTAAGAGATATTGATGTATATGCGCATGTTGAACTGGATTCCCAGGGTGGAGGGTGACAGGTGCAGGCATAGTCTGTGGCTTTGGCTGAGAGGCCACTGCACAGCACCTTGCTTCTCTGCATCTGCTTCCCTAGTTTATAAACTGTCCACCACTGCAGTTCTAGTCGGGGTGGCTGCTCAGGGAACTTGTGGCTCCTTAGAGATCCTTGAACAATGCAGGTAACACTCATGAGTAGTACAGGAGAGTATAAAATGGAGGTTGTCTAGACCAGTGTCTGCCTATGAATCCCTCCTACAACAGCTCTGGCAGGTGGCCACAAGGTTCCTGCTGAAACAGTGAAGATCTCTTTTTTTTAATCCTCACCTGAGGACATTTTTCCATTTTTTGTTCAGATAGAGTGGGTGGGAGGGAGAGAGAGAGAAACATCAACGTGAAAGGGACACATCGAGTGGCTGCCACCCACACAACCCAATCAGGGCTGGGGACAAACTGCAACCGAGGTACATGCTCCTAGCGGGAACCGAACCCGGGTCTCTCTGGACCTCAGGCCAATGCTCTAACCACTGAGCAAAACCGGAAGGGCAAAGATCTCTTTTTGAGAGAGAACTTCTTGGCTTCAAAATATTCTTTAATATATTGATTAGTTTAAGAATCATCTAGTCCAGCTACCATTTTACAGATGAGGAAACCCAGACTCTGTTATGTTCTCCCAAGAATGCAGCTTGACTAAGTTCTGTAGAAGTTCAGCAAAGGGGGAGAGCAGTAAGGATTTGGATTGTCCAGAAAGAAGCCAGTTACAGATTAAAAAAAACAAGGGCCAGGCCTGTACAGACTGGCAGGGGGTCAGGTATTCAGAGGGAACAGGAGGGTATTTTAGGTGACAGGCACAATTTGAGCAGACATAGTCTGTAATACATGAGAGGCACAGTGAGTGGAAGGAATATACAGGGGAGAGGTAAGAACCAATTTATGATGGGGCTGGTTTGGGAGGCCCTTCAAAACAGGACAGAATCGATATGGTACAGTACGGTTTTCAGTTGAGGCAGTGGCTTTGTAGAAGGGCTTATAATGAAGACTCACCTGCAGTGGTGTACAGCTTGGACTGGGGCAGTATCAGTGGCAGTGATGTCGTCCAAGAGGCTGTTGGCTTAATCTCAGAGGGGACGTGGACTTACACAGGGACAGACACCCTTCAAAGGAAGAATCAGCGGCTCTTCAGAATTGGCTGGATTTGATGTATAAAGGAGAGAGACGAGTCCAGAAGAGCCCCCAGGCTTTCAGGCAGTGCTAACCTAATATTGACAGGAAAGCTTCATCTGCCCCGCAAAGCTTGTTGAAGGACAATTAGGGGATGAGAAGTAATCACTGAAGATGTGAAAGTAGATGACCTCTGGGGAAGGAGATGTAAAAAGAGAGCGGAAATCTTGAGTAATCCCCAGTCTCATTTTTAATAACAAGCTTCACCTCTTCTTCAGTCAGAACGCATACTGGTAACAAGTACTAGAACTCATTTTAATTTTAACTTTAATAATTTTTTTTTTATCCTCACCCAAGGACATTTTTCCATTTTTTGTTAGACAGAGTGGGAGGGAGGGAGAGGAAGAGAGAGAGAGAGAAACATCGACGTGAAAGGGACACATCAAGTGGCTGCCACCCACACAACCCAACCAGGGCCGGGAACAAACTGCAACCAAGGTACATGCCCTTAGCGGGAACCGAACCCGAGTCTCTCCGGACCACAGGCCAACGCTCTAACCACTGAGCCAAACCGGCCAGGGCAACTTTAATAATTTTTGTACAGAGCTAACGTTAATGAGGAAACTGCCCTGGCTGGTGTGGCTCGGTTGGTTGGAGTATAGTCCCGTACACTGAAGGTCAAGGGTTTGATTCCCAGTCAGGGCACATGCAGGAAGCAACTGATAGGTGTTTCTCTCTTTCTCTCCCTGTCCTTTCCTCCCTCTCTAAATCAATAAAGAAACATATCCTTGGGTGATTAAATAAAAATAAATAAAGTTAAAAAGGAAAGATAAATGACCAAAAAGTTGGCAGGCAAAGAAGGGGGGAAACAAAAGATACAATACAGAAATCAGTCAGCCCCATACTGAAAGATGCTGTTTTATTCATATTTTCAAGGAAATCATACTAAAGTTCTTACTTGTGCAGTCCTTACCATAACTGTTCAGTGTTCATGAGCCTGTAAATCAAATTACAATAGTGAAAAGGTCTAAAACAAGAGATAGGTGTCATTTTCCTATGCCAGATGTTCCCAGCCTCAGGCTGGGTCTGTGGGGAGCCCATGGTCTCCCTCACACCACCCCTCCTCTTCACCTCCTCCTTACAGAAATGGTTGAATGTTCCCATTCTCTATCAAAAAACAAGCCCCCCAAAAAGGTGAGGTTATGTTTGATCCTGACTCTGGATGAAAAGGGTCACCATTCGAAGAGTGAATTGTCAGCCACCCTTTCCTAAACGGCAGATGTGAATGTTGACTCTATGGCTCATCGCAGCATTCCCAGTACCACACTTGGTCCTCTCCCCCCCCAAGGTCAGGGAGCTGAAAAGAAACAGTTTAACCAGAGCCTATCACCGTGGTGAATAAGTGAAGCCAAATTTGAAACCTATTGTTCTTTTTACAGAATCTTCCCCTGCCCCAGTGACTCCCCCAACAGGTACTTTGTTGAAGCAAAGGGAAAATACATGTGTCTCTTGAGTTTGCAGCCAAAGTTGAAACTAATTTACCCTCTTGTTAAAATTGTACCCATTGTACCGGTGTTTCAGGAGAAGTAAGATCAGTTGTAGTAGGATCAGGCCTCTCATGAGAAAAGTCATCCATCACTCAACATACAAGACTCAGGACACACATCTGCTGGCTCACACCAGTTGCAGTGTTCCTTGTGGGGAGCAGCAACAGCCAAGCTGCTGACTTGCATCCTAGGCTATTGCGAAGTGTCCTGATAGTAGACTCTAGATGCCTCCTCACTGCCCTCTCCTCGCTGCCATCTCAGTCCAGTCCCTAGACCAGCACCCATAGCTGTGGACCTCCCAACTCAAGAATGGAATGGCCAGGCAAAGCCGTGGCCTTCAAAACTCTAGCTGACCAGAGCAAGAGAAAGGAAGAAGGGACGTAGCAGAGAGCAATAGTGCCAGCGGAAACTTTTACCTCCCAAGCAAAGGCTCTAAAAACTGAGCAAAATAGTGTGTTTCATCTCCTGATCTTACTACTGTGGAAACTGCTTTCTGTTCTGCTGAGAAAAATGGTATGATACACAGTATTTGAGCCCCCAAAACTGGTCAACAGGGTAAACCACAGGGAAAAAGTGAAACACAGCTATAAACCTAGCCTGATATTTTTGTTTAAGTCCTGCTAAGACTTCTTGCTGCTAAGCAGCCCAAAAAGATGTTGTAATATACTGTTTTTATAACACTATTCAAATGTAAGGATGTGGCTCTTCACATGACATGGTTAGATTCATACTCCTCGGTGCTTCTACTCTTTTATTTCTTTTCTTTTTTGTTTACTTTATTGGGGTGACATTGGTTAATAAAATTATATAGGTTTCAGGTGTACAAGTCTGTAACACATCATCTGTATATTTTGTGTGTTCACCACCTAAGTCAAGTCTCTGTCCATCAACATTTACCTTCCTTTACCCTCTTCTACTTCCCCCCACCCTCCTTTCCCTCTGATAATCACCATACTGTTGTTTGTGTCTGTGAGGTTTTGGGTTTGTTTTTTTTTTGCTTGATCCCTTCACCTTTTTCACCCAGCTTCACAACTCCTCTTCTAACAGCTGTCAGTCTGTTCTCTATCTATGAGTCTGTTTCTATTTTGTTTGTTAGTTTATTTTGTTTATTAGATTCCACATGTGAGTGAAATCATATGGGACTTGTCTTTCTCTGACTGGTTTATTTCACTTAGCATAATACAGGCTTGTCTATGCAGTTTGAAAGGGTAAGATTTCCTCCTTTTTTGTAGCCAAGTAGTATTCCATTGTGTCAATGTATCACAACTGTTTTATCCACTCATCTACTGAGGGGCACTTGGGTGCTTCCAAATCTTTGCTATTGTAAATAATGCTGTAATGAACATAGGGGTGTACATATTCTTTCGAGTTAGTGTTTCAGGTTTCTTTGGCTATATTCTCAGAAGTGGTATCACTGCATCATAAGACAATTCTGTTTTTAATTTTTTATGGTACTCCAACTGCTTTCCACAGTGTCTGCACCAATCTGCACTCCCACCAACAGTGCACGAGAATTCCCTTTTCTCCACATTCTTGCCAACACTTTTGTTTGTTGATTTATTGATGATAACCATTCTGACAGGTGTGAGGTGATATTTTATTGTGCTTTTAATTTGCATTTCTCTGCTGATTTCTTTGTATTTTTAAGGCATTACCAATGAATTGTTTTTCCAAATATGTAATAGGATTTATTCTGAGCTTCATAATTGCCCTTCCCTTCTTTTATCCAAGTAATGAGTGAATATATTGCTAGTTTATGTGTGTGGCAGTGTTAGTGGGTTTATTTTGTTTTGTTTTTTCTTGTTTGTTTTTTTTATTCCAGTTTTGCCATGAAGTTATGGCTGATGACAGCCACCTCCAGTAATATTTCTTTCCTCTATATTAGTAGTACTTATTTATCATTAGTTCTAAGTCTAATAAGATACCTCTCACTTAGTCCTTAATCACATGTGTCATTCTCAGTGCTTTTGTTTTAGTTTTTGCTGATCTTCTCTGTACCGTTCCAGTTTTTTAGTATATGTGCTGCTGAAGCAAGCACATGTTTAGTCTTTAATGTACTGTGTTTTGTCAACTCAGCTAAGCTCTTTTTGGGCCATAGGAAGTTAGTGACTTTTCTGCATGTCACAGCCCTCTTTACCTGGCCTCAGTGCAGTACACGTACATAGGAGATAAATGAATGAAACTAAGCATATTCATCTTCACACTGAAAGCTACAGCTTCCCAAGAGTGCTGGGAAGCAGTACAGTAGATTACAAATTCCCTCTTTATGACAAGTTACCATTCGTAGTTTCAGTATTGAGAGATACCACGAGAGTGGTAAGCAGGAGGCTAGCAGACCATGGTATGAAGTTTAAATTATCCTAAAAGTGATGGGACTTGAGTAGTATCAAAGAATATCTGCAATTATCTGAAAAGACCTTAATATACTCCTTCCCCCCCCCCCGCCCCAACTATATACCTGTGTGTGGCTAGTTTTTTGGGTTTTTCTCCCTGTACTTCAAAAGCCAAAGTAAGATCTAACAGAATTGAATGCAGAAGCAGATATGAGACTCTGTTTCCTACTGAGTCAGACATTAAAGAGACTGGCAAAAATAAAAAACAGTGACATTCTTCTCATTAACTCTTTTCTGTTTTGGAAGGCATTACTAGCAAGTAATGAGTTTATGACTGCTATTAATGAATTAATAAACATTTTAAGATTTATAAAAGGGCAGTGGGGAACCTTGAAGGGTTTTTAAGTAGAGCAGTGACATGATAAGTTCTGTATGTTAGGAAAGTCACTCTGTGCCACCTCCACCCTTGGTGGTGGTGAGAGTGAGGGTGGAGAGAAGTGGATGGATTCCAAAGACATTTAGGAGTTACAATTAACAGAGCCTGGTGATCTGGCTTATGCACGAGATGGATTTTTATGTCATTCCCCAAGATTGGGGACACAGGAAGAGATACTGGATTGAAGATGGGACATGTTCTATGTTAGATGTCTCTAGAACATCTAAGCAGTACCCAGGAGACAGTTGTTATGTGGCTCTGAGGTGCAGCACCTGGAATGGAGAGGGGTTTAGGCATCTACACAACATGTGTGGTAACTAAAGCCCTGGGAATGCACAAGCACCTGGGGACAAAACATGGAAAGAAAAGAGGGATAATCCTAAACAGAACCTTAAGGAACATCAGTATTTAAAGGACAAGTAGGAGAAGGCGGCTCTGAGGGGCACTGAGACGGCATGATCAGGGGCCTTGAGAGACCAAGGAAGTGTGTGTTACCACAGAAGTGCAGACAAGGGTGTCAAGGAGGGAGTGGTCAGTAGAGCCCAGTGCCCCCCGGAAGTCAGGCAGAGGGCTGAGGGGGCTCCATTGGATCAAGCAAAGGGTGTTATTGGTAACCTGGAAGAAAAAGGAAAAAACTGTTTGTTAGAGTTCCAGACCATATGCTTCCAGAAGGCAGAACATTGTCTTAATTCTCTTTCTAGCTTCATTGCTTAAGGAACCACCAGGTAAATTAAATCAGTAGACACTCAATAATTCTGCCGATTTTACCTTAACTGGTGCAACTAAAACAGTCCCTTTTTTTCTGCCCTAAACTCTGTGTTGGGGCATTCTCATCCTAAACTGCTCACATTAAAGGTATAAGTATTTCCTTAGGGTCTGGGTAGAATTTCCCAACGACTGTGTCATGGTCACAGATGAGCTGAGATAATTGATCCCCTCAGCCCTTGAGGCAGCTGGGAAGAGCCTGAAGCTGCTAGGCTGATTGCGAGTAGTGTTTGGCTGTCCGGTGTATCACACAAATGTATCTTTTTCTGTATGTGCCGTGTTGTGAAGAAGACTGAAAAACTATAATCTATAGCAGGGTTAGTAATTCCTTGTAAAGGTGCCACTTTGCTTCCTCTGTGCCTAAGGCAGGTATCACTGAACAGTAATATCACTTCATTTGTAATTAACTCATCCCCCCCCCCCAAATCTCCCCAACATGGTCCGCAGGCAGCTGCAGACAGACAGTGCAGTGGAGGTGGCCCTGCCGCCCTGCCTCACACTTCAAAGCTAGCACAGTGAGAAAGGCTTTCAGAGAGCCAAAGACAGTCTACGGCCATCGCCCAGAACGCGCCCGATCTCGTCTGATCTCAGCCCAAGTCTGAAAATAAGAGATGAATTCTTTTCCAGTAGCAAACTTTTTAAAAATAAGGTGAGGATGCTTTTAGAAAAAAATGTTAATTGTTCTAAACCATCGCATCTATAATGCCCACTCTGTGACTGTTCTCCACTTCGCTCTTTGACAGAACACCTCCTTGGCTGGGTAATCAGCCAGGTGGCACTGAGATTAGAGCTGTGCTGGCCACCTGGGGTGTTACAAATGTTACCCCTATGGCAGCCCTCCAGGATCCTGTAGTTAAGTTGGGAAGACAATGAATAACACTGTAAGGCATAATGCAAGTACTAAATAGTAATAATAGTTAATATAGGGTGTGCTTTTAGATGTTTTTAAGCTCTGTTTTAAATTCTTTACATACATTAACTCATTTATTTCTCATAATATCCTTATGAGGTGAGTGTAGTTATTACCACCATCTTACAGATGAAACAGAGACTTTTTTTTTAATCCTCACCCGAGGACATTTTTGCATTTATCTTCAGATAGAGCGGGAGGGAGAGAGGGAGGAAGAGAGAGAGAGAAATATCGATGCCAGAGAGAGACATTGAGTGGTCGCCACCCACACGACCCCAACCGAAGTACGTGCCCTTAGCAGGAACCGAACCCGGGACTCTCTGGTCCCCGGGCTGACGCTCTAACTGCTGAGCCAGACCTGCCAGGGCCTAGAGACGTTTTTAATAACTAAGGCCTAAGGTCACCCAGTAAGTGGCAGAGCTGGAATTTGAATTCAGGTATTCTGGCTCTAGAGACTGCTTGCTCTTGGTCATTATGTTTTCTCTACCATTTTGTTCCTCTGGCATTATCCCTTAGCCTTGCTTTGACCCTTAAAATAGGTACTGACCCAATTTCAGTCCCCTTTCTTAACAGTTTGAGAAAAATGCCTAGTTCTCCCCTCCATTGTTGAAGTCATCCTCATCCTCTACAATCCAGCTCAATGCCCATCCTCTGTACAGTTTTACCCCTGTACTTTGGCTGCAATTGGTCGATGCCCACTCTGAACGTTTCTAGCTTTACCTGATGCCACACAACTTCCTTCCTCATTATGTACCATCTCACCATGTTCTGACTGCTCTATTTCTGCATGTCTTGCCTTCTCCCCAGGAGATCATGGGCCCCATGTGAGCAAGACTAGACTATGCATCTTCCTCTTGCCCTCCTTTGGGAGCTGCAAGCCCCCAGAAAGCCACTAGAGAACTCTTCTGCCCAGCTTCTCAGTATAGACACTACCTAATCCCATTCCCATACCTGCCAAAGCCTTTAGAGGTGGAGTTCTGTGTAACTTCTGCTTGATAAAGTGTTGCAAGTGTTTACTGCTCAGTTGGAAATTAGCCGTTTATTTTCACAAGAAATTTTATTTCATTTGAAAATCATTTTTACCAACTAATAACTAATATTTCATAAAACAGCTATACAAAATGCAAGCTGTTTCCTTTTTCCTCTTTTAAATATGTGGTTATTGCTTTTGAAGAAGACAAGGTGAAGGAAGCGTTTCCTGTTTGTAGAGGCTCACATTTAACCTAAAGAGCAGATTAGTGTCAAAACATCCTAGAACCTAGAGCTCCTGTAACTTTCTGCTTTTTAAGCACTTTTTTACTATGACAGGAGTAAAGAAATTGGGGTTTTGTTTTGTTTTGCCTACTCTCACTCTCACTCCCTTTGAAGAAATAAAATGTTACAGATTCAAAGGTTCCTTCCCCTTCCTACTGTCCTGTAGCTGGTGTGTGTGCATGTTTGCATCTTACCACATGTGTATGTATCAGGGTTTCTCAGCCTAGACGCTATGGACATTTTGGTCCAGGCCACTCTTTGTTGTGAAGCCTATCCTGTGCATTATAGGATGTTAGCAGCATCCCTGGGCTCTACTCACCAGATCCCAGCAGCATCACCATCCTATCCTCCACCTACCCCCTCAACACACACACACACACACACACACACTAACCAAAAATGCCAAATATCCCCTGGGGGGGAAATGATTACTAGTATAAATTTATTAAATGTTTAAATAGTACATTATTGCTCTGAGTATTTTTTTAAATTTACGTAAATGGTTCTGTGTGTGTGTGTGTGTGTGTGCATGTGTGTGTGTATTCTTGTTCAACTTTCTTTGTTCAACATTGTATTTTTTAGATTTATTTATGTACTTCTAGATTCTGGCTGTTCATATAATAATCTCTTATATAATAGAACCACTTGTTTGTTTTCCTACTTAGGGATGGTTGAATTTTTTACAGTCAATGTTTCACAGAACATCTTCATAAATGCCCCGTTAGGCACGCGTTGCAACCTACAGATGAAATTGCTGGGTCATGGATCATCCTCATTTTTACTAGATCTTGTCACATTGCTGTCCAAAATTTTGTGCCAGTTCATAGCCTCATCAACAATATGCAGAGTTCCAGTTTTCTTTATCCTCCTCCTTGGTATTGTTAGACTTTTTATTTTTGCCAGTCTTGTAGGTCTGAAATAACTTGTTGCTGTTTTGATTTGCATCTCCTCTTAATGAGGTTAAACATCTTTTCTGATGTTTATGGACTCAGGGTTTCCTCTTCTAATGTATATGAAATTTTTCTCTTGAATTACTTTATTTTTTTCTCATCGATTTTTGTTCTTTTTATGTTTTGATGCTATTCTTTGTCAGTTATATGTTGCAAACAGTTTTTCCTAATTTGTGCTTTGTTTTTCAACTTTATATTTTTAGTCATATAAAAGTTCTTGTAATAATTTTTTAGCCATCTTTTTTATGATTTATTTTTTTATATTTTTGTTACAGAAATTCTTTTCTATCCTGGTGATGTAAACATAGTCTCTTATTTCTTCTAAAATTTTTAACAATTTAGCTTTCCATATTTAAATCTTTAATCTGTGGAGTTTACTTTTAAATAAACTTATTTTTGTATGTGGCATGAAGTAAAGGTCTAATTCCTCCTTTTTCCATATCTATAGCCAGTTGTCCCAGTGCTGTTCATTAATTAAGTGGTCTGTCCTTTTCCTGATGACTTGTGATGCCTCCTCCATCGTGGACCAAGTGCCATGTTTGCTTTTGATTCCTTGACTGCTCCTGTGTCTGTGCACTGTTTGCCTATCATGTGCTAATACCATTCTGCTTTAATTACTACAGTTTAACAGGGAGTCCTAATAAGTGGTAGAGAAAAATCCTCCCTTATTATATTTCTTCAAAACATTCATGTCTAGTTTTGACCCCTAACTTCAAGTTGTTTAGTCCACCAGAACACACACACACACACACACACACACACACACACACATACACACACACTTTTGAATTTTGAGTATATAGCAAAATAAGGAATAGGTTTAGCTTCATATAACAGAAAACATAAAATAACAAACCTGGGTTTTTTTTCCCATCACCATTTATTCCCTCTATGCCTCTTCCACCTCAACCCACTAGATAGGAGTGTGTCTCTCAAGTAAAGAAGTGTAGGCATTGACAGCCCCCAGGCTGGGGGTTAATGGCATGAAGTTGCTGGGCCCCAGGCTCCTTTTCTCTGGCTGCTGCTTTGTCCTTAGCCTGAAGCTTCCGCTCCACTGCCCAGGCTGCTGCCTAAGCTCCAGGAAGGAGGAGGAAGAGACAGGAAGGGTGCATCCTGCCTTTAAGTTCTCTCCTGGAGTCCCACATGCCCTGCTTTCATGCCACTGGCAAAACTGGGTCCACCCAGTGGGAGGCTGAGAAATGTAGTAGTCGTGTATCACCCCAAAAACCCTATTTTTAAAGAAAAGGGAATATGGATATTGAGTCAACCAGCAGTCTCTGTTATAGACTGGAACTGGCAGTGTGTGGCTAGATTGCAGTACCAGGTCTTCCCAAGCAGGAACGTGCTGAGTCTTTCCACTCATTTAGGTCTTCTGATATCCTTCAATGGAATTTACTATTTCTCCATAGAGATCTTTTTTTTTTTAGATATAATTGCTAAGTACCTAATCATTTTTATTTCTGTTTGTAAATAGTAATTTTTTTGTACTGACATTTTCTAAGTGATCACAGTAGTGTTACTGATACTTTTTTATCTTGTATTCTGTTAATTACCTCTCAGTTTCTGGGTGGACAGTTATTATGTGTGAATAATGAGAGTTCTGTTTCTCCCTTTCCCTCCTTCTGCATTTTCTTTTATGTTTGGTTGGTTTGGGCCTTACTATGTTATGTCTTGTACTGAATGAAAGAGGTGGTAATAGGTATTCATGTCTCTTCATGAATGGGTACTGAGTTTTATCAAATTATTACTATTATTAGTATTATTAGTATTATTGGTACGTGCCCCTAGCCAGAACCAAACCCGGGACTCTCTGGTCTGCAGGCCAATGCTCCAACTGCTGAGCCAAACTGGCCAGGGCTCAGATTATTTTTATGTCTATTGAGTGAGCATTTGGTTTTTCTTCTGTAATCTGTTAATGTGTGAATTACATCACTATATTTTCTAAGATCCTTGAAATAAATCCTAATACAGTACATCATAGCAGATAAGATGATTATTTTTTTAATATTGTTAGAGTTGACTAATATCTTATTTAGGGTTATTGCATTTATTCATAAATGAAAAACAAATTGTTTTATAATTTCCTTTCTCATAATGGCCTTGTCTGGTTTTGGAAAATAAAACAACATTATACTAGCCTCAAAAAATTAAATGGGCAGTTTTCCTTCTTTTTCTGTTCTCTAGAACAATTTGTATAAGATAGAAAGTTATTAAATGTTTCATAGGCTTCACTTGTGGGTAGATTTTTAAATACCATTTCAATTATATTAATAGCTTAAAGTCTACTCAGGTTTTTTATTTCTTTTTGTAACATTTTATTGAAGTATTACATATAGAAAAGAAAACATATAAAAGTAATCATACAAATGTATTTTGTGTTTTATTTATTTTATTCAACATTTATTTAAGAGATGTGTCTGTATTGTTGTATATTATTGTAGTTTGTTCTTTTTTTTTTATCCTCACCAGAGGACATTTTTCCTTTTTTTGTTCAGATAGAGTGGGAGGGAAAGAGAGGGGTAGAGAGAGAGAAATGTCGTACACCCCAACCAGGGCCGGGGACAAACTGCAACCGAGGTACATGCCCTTAGCGGGAACTGAACCTGGGTCTCTCCAGACCACAGGCCAATGCTCTAACCGCTGAGCCAAACCGGCCAGGGCTGTAGTTTGTTCATTTTAACTGCTGTATAATACGATATTATGTGACTGCACCTTAATTTATTCATTCTACTTAATGGACATTTGAGTAGTTTTTAGTCTTTGATTATTGCACACAATGCTGCTGAGAACACTGTAGTCCATGCCTTTGGTGAACATGTGTCTGCATTTCTGTTGTCCAGAAATGGAATTGCTGAGGCATGCACCCGTGTTCAGCTTTAGTAGATGCTCTGGAACAGTTTTCAAAAATGGTGTTATGAATAACTTATTCTTATGATTTTTTAAAAATCTTCATTATATCCATTCCTTACACCTAATATTATCTGTGCTTCTTTGTCTTTTCATCAAGCTTGCTAGATTTATCCTTTTTGTTTGACTTTTTAAACAATGAGCATTGGGTTCTATTGATTCCCTCTATTGTGTCTTTGTTTTCCACTTTATTAATATTTGCTCTCAACATTCTACTTCATCCTTTCTAATTTCTTTGGATTTTTATTTACTTAAACTTCTTAAATTGAATGTACTGTACTTAACTCTTTAATTTGCCATCTTTATTTTCTCTATTTAAGTTCAATATTTTAAAATTATATCAACTTAGTTACATCCCACAAGCTTTGATAGTTAATAGTCCCAATTTTATTAACTTTTAGATATTTTCCAATTTCCATTATGATATTCTCCATTTTTATTTTCAGTTGTGTGAATTCTTACTTTGTATGTTATAACTTTGATAGTGACTAATTTCATTGCATTGTGATCAAACAACATGGTCTGATATTTATGTTTTGGTATTTGTGGACATTTCATATAGGACTTAGTGCACAGTCACTTTTTATAAATATCTTATGTATAATGGAAAAGACTGTATTCTCTAAATATTGAGTGCAGGCTATATATATCCATTCAGACAAATTTATTATGATCTATATAATTTTTGTTGTTGCTTGATTTATCAAGATATGCTAAAAATTAAATATATGTCTGGAATATTTAACTACTCTTGTAGTTCTATTAGTTTTTGCTTACTATATTTTGATGCTGTTATATTCTAGATAAACATCAATGTATTCTACTGATTTTATCCTTAATAATGGCTTTGTTGGCCTTGAGGTCTATTTATTTGACATGAATGTAACAGTATCAGCTTGCTTTGTTTAGTACTTTTCTGATATTTCTTTTCCCATCTCTTTACATCAGCTTGTCTATGTCTGTATATTTTAGATTTGTCTGTTATTGGGGAAGGGGGTAGGATAGGAGAGATTTCAAAATTGAGAATCTCAGCCTTTAATTTCCCTAATTTTTTTCCAAAAAAATTTTATAATCTTTTTTTTTAAAGTTCCAATTTTACAATTGTTTTCAGATTGTTGTAAATTGAGGTTCTTGGGATCAAATCCTCCTGTTTATTATACACACTGACTCTTGCTTGTGATGATTTTTTTCCTCATGGGTTTTGGACTCTGAGTCTTTCCCCACTGCTGTTTTATCTGTAAATCACATGTAATCCCAGGGTAAGAGAGTGTCTCTCCAGGGAAATTTTTATATCTGTTGCTGCTTTTCTCCTTAGTTATATTCATCTCCATTCCAGAACCAATTTTGTAGGTTCTTAGAGCACATGTGTAGTGTAACCTGAACCCCAAATTTCTCACGTCTCAGGCAGGCCACGATTCCTGCTGTCTCCCTGGGGAAGGTCAGGCTTTAGGGTTGTTTTTTTTAATCCTCTCTGTCACTGAGGGTGCTGCCATTACAGGCATAGGTAAGTATGTCTGTAATAAGTAAATAGTGAGCTCAAAGTTACAACCTCTTTCAGACTCAAATAGGTGGTACAACCCAAGAGGTTCTGGGTGAGCAGCAGATGCTTTCTTACACCCCTGTCCTTGGTAGCTTGCTTACCTCCTGCTGCAGTTTTCCAGAGCTTGTTTTGGCACCTTCAGGCCTCTATTTCTTCATTTTATGTTCAGCTATATGTATGAAATATTTTTTATTTTACCTAGCCTTGTTAGACGTTTATAGTAGGAAAAATTGCAGGTTGCCCTAGTCTGTAATTGTTTCTAAATCTAGGGGAAAAAAAAGATTTAAATTGACATTTAGCTTAAAATGTGGTGTTTTTTTGTTTGTTTGTTTGTTTGTTTGTTTTAACATCATGTAGCCCTGGCTGGTTTGGCTCAGCAGTTAGAGTGTTGGCCCGCAGACCAAAGACTCGTGGGTTCAATTCCGGCCAAGAGCAGGTGCCTGGTTGCGGTTCATCCTCAGCCCTGGTTGGGGTCGTGCAGGAGGCAGTCGATCGATGTGTCTCTCTCGTACTGATATTCTCTCTCTCTCTCTCTCTCTCTCTCTCTCTCTCTCTCTTTCTTGCTCTCCCTCTCACTCATTTGCTCTCTCCTTCTCCCAGTCTATCTGAAGATATTTGAAAGAATGTCCTTAGGTGAGGACTAAAAATCAATGAATAAATAAATAACATCATGTAGTGCATCTTTTCTTTTATATGGTGGTTTTCTTTTCATCGATAACATAGAATAAACAAGAAGTGATAGTGTCACCCACCTTAACTCATCCATAGAGCCACTAAGGAGGACAGCTCGGATCCTTACGTCTGAACCTCTCGTCCCTGTGCGTAAGGTTTACCCTCACATTCTGTAGCCTATCCCTTGACCTGGGTTTTGTCTCCACCTGCAGTCTCCCTCCACTGAACATGCTGAGAATTTACTTAAAGGAAGAGAAGCGGGAAGAGAAAGAGAGGGAGGAGGAGTATTTTAAAGAACTGCTGAAGGAAGATCCAGGTTTCTGGTTACCTGTAGTGAATTCGCCTGCTTTCCATGCCTTCTTTTCCGTCACACCTGGAAAGTCCCTGAACTCCTCAGTCAGCAGAGGTGGGACAGCAGATGGGACAGAGTCAGATGGACACAGTGGGGCTGAAGTTAGGAACATCTCTACCTTCAGGAGCCAAATTGCCCAAATAATGTTGGCAGGACTCATCACTTTATTTTCTCTCTGTGGCCCTACTACATTCTACAGATATCATCCTATTGAAGAATGATGCAATTCTTCAGGGTTTGGATTTCTTCCCATACAGCAAATTAGTGTGACATTTTATTTCTCAGTCTATAGATGTGACAACATTGCAAGGGAAAGCTCTCTCAAGCATCATGGTGGTTCTGCCTCTTCTGTGTCTGATCATTGCATATTGATCTCTTTTTAGGGAGGAATGATCAACTGGAATCGTCTTTTCCCTCCTTTACGTCAGCGACAAAATATAAACTATCAAGATGGTCGGCGGTCCGAACCACAAGCATCCCCTCCTCTAGAGGTTTCTGAGGAACAGGTAATCAATAACCTGGTACTTATTCTAAACCAATGCTTCAAACTTCAAGTAGTTCTGGTGAACAAAACTTGAAAGAAACTGAGTATATAAATACAAATATTTTTTTTGCCCTGGCCAGTTTTCTCAATGGTTAGAGTGTCAGCCCAAAGTCCGAAGGGTCTCAGGTTTGATTCCCAGTCAAGGGCACGTGCCTGGGTTGCAGGTTCGATCCTTGCTCTGGTCAGGGTCGTGCAGGAAGCAACCAGTCAATGTGTCTCTCTTACATCAATGTTTTATTTCTCTCCCCCTCCCTCCTTTTCACTCTATCTAAAAATCAGTTGGTTTGGCTCAGCACTTAGAGCTTCAGCCCTTGGACCAAAGAGTCTCAGGTTCAATTCTGGTCAAGGGCACATACCTCGGTTGGGTTCTGGTCCCCAGCCCTGGATGGGGTCATGCGGGAAGCAACCACTCTCTCTCTCTATCTATCTATCTATCTATCTATCTATCTATCTCTCTATCTCTCTATCTCTCTATCTCTATCTCTATCTCTATCTCTATCTCTCTCCACCTCCCACCTCTTCCTCTCCGCACCCCCCCAATCTATCTGAAGATAAATGGAAAAATATCCTTGGGTAAGAATTATTTTTTTAAAAAGTAAAAATCAATGGAAAAATGCCCTCCAATGAGGATTAACAAAAAAATAAATTAAAAAAAAGAAAAAAGATTTATAATAGCAGTGTAACTGCCACCTGTAGCAGTGATAGACACTTTGGGCCTTTACTGGCTACTGTGGGTCTTATGAGTTTGAGGAAGGCATTATTTGAAAACAAATACATTATAATCATTTATTTTAAAATCTATAATACTTCATATAGCCAACTATTGAAGTTGGTTCACTGCTGGGGAGGGAAAGAAGGCGGATGGATGGGGAGGGAGTGGTGCTTTTCTGAGTATCTCTTTTGTATGGTTTTGATTTTAGGAATCTAGTGAATATTTTACATATTCAAAGAGCAAATTGATAGGGACAACAGTAAAACTAAAAAGAAACAGACATGGATGATCCAACTGTATTTTAAATGAATAACATGATCATAGGGAAAGGAAGATAAATTAATTTCAGTAACTTCTGAACATAATATGCCCTCTAAAGACAAAAAGACACTCAGCTATTTGGAGAACAACTTTTATAAGAATGAATCTTCTGTACTTTGTTCCTTTGCAATCTTTCCTAAATATAATTTTAAAGGGTTGTCAAGTCCAGGATAGCAAAGCTATATAATAAAAAGTTATTTCTTTGTACTGGTAAGAGGTGGGAAATATTTCATGAGTGCATTATGCCTAGCTTAAAGCTGCTTAGCACAATATATGTATAAATATTTGTCTTAATGTGAAAATCGACTACATTCTCTAACTCTTTCAAAAACAAGATATGTTGCAAGAACTTTTAGAAATTCAGCTAAATTATCATTGTCTACTAATACAACAAAATTCTTCGTAAACATCTGGATGAAACATTAAAATTTTAGACCAAATCTTTGAAGATATAACTGATCTAAAACCACCTAGTTATTAATGAATAGCTCAGTAATTGGCTGGTTTAGTATCTTTTCTCCAGATTTATGATGTGTGTAGAAGCACCCTTAAAGTTTATTAAATAACACATATCAGTGTTACACTGAATACTATAATTTAATCCATAAGAGACATTCTGTAAATACCTGACCTGTGTTCTTCAACAATACTGATGTCACAAACTGTTCCAGACTGAAGGAGACCAGGGAGGCATGCAAACTAAATATCATGCATGGTCCTGGATGGAATCTGTGCTGGAAAATCAAGGCAGGGAGGGGGGGAGGTTGAAAGGACACTGTAGAGTCAGCTGATGAAAGTGGACTGTAGATTAGTTAATAGTTTTCTATTAATGTTAAGTTTCTAGAAGTTGTTATCTATACTGACTGTAGTTAGGGAAAAGAATATCCTTGTTCTTAGAAAATAAAATGCACAGGGAAATACCAAGGGGTCAAGGGACATGATTTATGCAACTTAGTCTCAATGGCTCAGGAAACACAAGTGTGACAGGTATGTATAGATACAGAGAGAACAACTGTTGCAAAATAACAGTGACTAAGTCTGGATGAAGAGTGATTAGGGGTTTGGGTCCTATTACTGAAAATTTTCTATAAATTTGAAATTATTTCAAGTCATAGTTTTTAAAAAATCTATAAAAATGTAAGTTTACAGCATTACAATAACAACACTTTTACATTTTCTTCTGCATACAATGCTTTCTTATAAAAGCAAATTAAGGTCAGCATTTTGTAGCTGTTCATACCATCCAGGGCACCACCTCCTCCATTCCTGTCCCCAGAGTAAAACGCCATTCAGACCCAAGTCACTCGATCACTGTGGCAAAGCTGTGTCCTGACTTTTTCTGGAACTCAGGAGGGGCCCTCGGGCAGGGCTCCCATTGCCACACTGGATTAGCCACTGTAAATGCTTTTGAAAGAAGCCAATTGATGGTGCCTGATAAACTGATCCAGCCCCTCATCCTTGCAGCTTCTCAGTTCAGACCCATCATTCTGGCAGCTCTAGGATTGAGAGTTGGATTAAGGAGCCATAGTTCATAGTTCTCTTCCACCTCCATTAGAGAATTTCTAGAAAAATGATATTCACACAATAAGAAAATAAAGCCCAATAATCCGGCATTTGTAAGATAGTTATGGTAACATTAAAAAGTAAGCTAATGCTCTCAAATTCAGGTAAAGAGGAATAGAGTTCTGTTCCGTTGCTGTTTACTTCATAGAACCTCAAGGTCCCACTCTTCACAGAGCAGCCGTTAACGATATGAGATATTGAAAGGTGAGATAGTTCTTAGTTTTGTCACTTTGTAAAAAAAAAGTGTCAAAAAGTGATAACAGGTGACTGTGGAATTAAAGGCTTTAAGGTTCATCAATGAATCATTTCTTTGATCCTCCCAGAATGACAACAGTGAGGTTTAACAAGTTGTCAATATCAGTTTAAAACAGCATTGACTTCTTCCTTGCTCTGTTATGAAAAGATGTAACTACATGAAAGTTTGTTTTTAACATATGCTTCCTTATTCATTGATTTTCTAAATCTTGTTTTTTTGTGTTTCTTGATTATCCTGAAAATGGCCATAATAGACTGTCACTGCATGAAGACAGAGTGTTCCCTGGCATTCTATTCTGTAGATGCGGTAGCTCTTTTTATAGGTGCTAGAGAGACTGTAAAAGGTAAAAAAAGATGTTTTTGCCCTTAAGACATTTATAATTAACATTTTGAAATTCATAGTTAATGTAATTTTAGTTTGTTGAGGCTACACATTATCTAAAATAATATTTGTTGGTAACATTAGATAGCTTGAATTAACAAAACATTTTATGCTTAATTTTTTAATTAAATGTGCTATATGTTCTTTATTTAAAATTGGAATCATGTAATTATAATTCATGAAGAAATTTGGTAATTTTCTAAACCAAGAAAAATAGAAATGATTATTTGATTTTTCTGATGTAAATAAATACTTCAGGAATTTTAGTGAGAAATGTTTAAGATAGGAAATGTAGTCCTTCTGTTTTTAAAACAAAGACTATTCTGAGAAAGAATGTGCCTCCCTTATTACATCTAGTAATAGCCTAATATACAGCCACAGAAATTTTTTGTCAACTGTTGTACTTCTGCTGTTGTTCAATTTCTAGATATTAAGTTCAAAGTCCGCTCACTCCTACTATTTTTCAATGAGCAGACCCCCAACCCCTTTGCCTACTCGTCACCCCTTACAGATGATATTCCAGCCCCTTTTAAGAATATACCAAGCTCTGCCCTGGCCAGTTTTGCTCAGTGGTTAGAGCATCTGCCCACAGACCAAGGAGTCACAGGTTCGATTTCATTCAAGGGCATGTACCTTAGTTGCAGTTTGGTCCCCAGCCCTGGTCAGCGTGGTGCGGGAAGCAGCCAATCGATGTGTCTCTCTAACATCAATGTTTCTCTCCCCTCCCCTACTCTGTCTGAAAATAAATGGAAAAATATCCTTGGGTGAAGATTTAAAAAACAACAACAATATACCAAGCTCAAGCACCACCCAATAAACTTTTTTAAATAATCCAATGTAGTCAAATGTCTGCTATCTTAAAAATAAGTATGTGGATAGATAGATATACACACATATTTATATGATTCTATTTTTTCCTCTCTCTTTTTTTTCCTTTATAATGAGGGATTTTTATACTATACCCATATTCAAAATGAACAAATAATAAAATTTTATCATTCTGGCTTCACTATTTTTTTTTAAATCAAAATGACAAAAACTTTTCAAGTCGGTCTCTCTCAACTCCTCCCCAAGCTTAGAAAATGACCTTTTAGTTTCTGCCTAATGGGACACAGGTAAAATTGGACAAGGAAGTTAAACATGACAAAAATCAAAGCTGAGACCTAACAAAAGGAAGATAAACATGGACTGTTACAAATTTTGACTTTCTCTCTTCCATTCATGTCTGCCCTGCCTTTTAGCTAGCCAACAATTATCTACTGCCTGCTCTTCACGGCCTAACCACGGGGCTAGGTTCCTGAAGTACCGAGATAAAGAAGGCAGGTTTCTGCCCTCAGGTGGTGCTGAGGCCAGTGCAGAGAGCCAGGCAGGGAGACACGGTAGTCGACATGGAAGTGTTCCAGTGCTGTTGGAGCAGGATTGCCAGCACTGTGAGGGCTGGGGCAGCAGCCTTTGTGAGGAGGTGGCATGCTGAAAAGCGCATCCCATGTGGGGCAGCACAGGTGGGTGAGGGCGTAGTGGACGGTGACTAGGGGCCAGAGGCACCACCTGGAAAAGGCAGGACAGGCTCCCCAATGGCCTTCGTGGTGTGTCGGCTTCTGCTTATGTGGTAGGCATTAAGGAACTGTGGCAAGGTTTTAAACTGGGAATTACCTCATCGAGCTTCCCTGGAGGATGAACTTGACAAGGAGGAAGGGGCATATTGTAAGCATAACCACGTATGTAATTTCTTCCACCCCTGCCCAGGAAACTGGTTACAGTGCGGGTGCTTACGAGACTCTTGCCCAGACAAGACTTGTTACCGCTTAGTACGTTTATAATACCTGAGACCTGTTGTGTGGATCCCATTCATGTCCCCTGAAACATCCATCAGCCCAGTGAGAGAGAATGCCTTTAACACACACACACACACACACACACACACACACACACACACACACGACACTTTCGATCTTAGCTGATGAACAGCAAAATGCATTTAGTACGAGAGAATCCAAATCTCAGGGAGGTTCTCTTCCCACTGTCTCCGAAAAACCCACTAAACTCCAAAACACCTTGTAAAAGCAGTCTCCTCACTAATGTGTATTTGTTTTGAGGTGTGCTGTATGCTTCTGCTCTGAATACTTATAACTGCAATGAGTTGGGTATTGGTCTGGTGACTCGCACGTTCTTTTCCTTGATAAATGGTGAGCTCCGTGAAGCCGACACCATCTCTCGTTCCCATTCGGCACAGAGTCTGGCACACAGAAGGTGCCCTGGCAGCAGTTAGAGCGGGCTGAACATGAAGTTGTGGTCAGTGGACTTCTCTTTCAAAAGAATACTTGTTTTCACTCAAAAACCTGTTAGACAGCAGGACTGTGTCAGACTTCTCCATCTCTAATGCTGGTAGACTGGAAATGTTTTAGAAGAAAATACCAAAGTTTAAATGTCTTAGAATGGAATATTGGGTGGCATTCAATTAATTAACCAACTTTGGGGGGGTACCTAATTCTTTGGGCACTCTAAAAGATAAAAGCAAAGGAGCTCATCTAGCCTGCAGCCAGGGCCTTCTCAGTACCAAACCCTGAACAAGGCAGGAGAGTGCAAAGGTCACAGGCTGGGCAGAAACAGAACCAGAAACAGTTGGCTCAGCTGACAAGCGTGATCACAATGGTCCGGCAGTTCTAAGGAGGACAGAGTGGTCAGGAAGAGCTGCATTGACCCCAGAGGTACGACAGGGAGCTTGCGTCAGCAGTGTGGTAGGAGAGGAGGCATGCCCTGATAGATAACAAGTAATCGTTAATTGAAGGAGAGGGGAGGGTGAGCCACATCTCCCACAGCGCCTCCTGGCTGGGTGCGCATGTGTCCCCACGAAGTTGCCCGTGACGAATGTGCAACCCAGTGTGGGATTGGGTTGGGGCCACCGTCCAGGTGGGCATCGCTTTCCGCAAGTCAAAATTTGGGAAGTAAGAAGAAGAAGAAAAAAACATTGTTTTTGACGCACTTAGCTAAAGGGAAGTTAAAGGAAACCACAGTCTTGTTTGAACAAAACAAGCAGAGGAGTATTTCACTGAGAGGAATTGCTGTAAATCTCACTGGGATGACTGTCCTATTTCACTTGTCTCAAAGAGTAATTGATTTGCAAGTAGAATGCCAAAGTGGGAATTATCTTGAGATAATAGGGAATACATGTCCTAATCATAGAGAATGTTCTTTTTTCTAAGAAAATGAAAATTAATACAGATATATCTCCATCTCTATAGGTTTCTTTTCTCATTCAGCATGATCTGTTTTTGAAAAGCATATTATAGGAAAAATATATTCCACCTTGTTCTCTGGAACACTTGTCAGATGACAGCAACAGTGCTCTCCCACGGTGCCTGGTCCTGTCCAAGTTCCCATACCTCAGGCTGGCCAGCGGGGGCGCTGTGGCACAAGGGCCTCAAGGCTGCTGAGGGGTCCTGGATGCAGCTGGCAGAGTTGAAAGTCACTAGCAGGGACTGTCCACAGATTTGTACCATCCCAGTGACAAGACTAAGCTGGAATCTTAGTACCAGCCTCTCCTTACTACCCCATAAGCCTAATTAGCTCTGAGCCTTGCCTCCAGGAAGTCAAGTTTCAGTGAGAGAAAACATGCATTGGAGATGTTACATTCAGGTAAATAAGTTAATGTGGAAGAGAGGAAAAGCATTAACACTCTTTGGCTATTAACCTAACTACACCTGGTTTCTAAAAGCAGTTAGAGAAGAGGATCGGTTAGGTTTTTAGACTGGAAACCAAGTTGAACTCTATTCTTCTCTTTTGTGGTGAGAATGTTTAGACAGAAACTTTGAGATGAACAAGCAAAGGAGGAAGGTACTGCTGTACTCTTAAACAGAGAAGGAATGTTGATGGAAATGCTTTTTAGAAAATTCCTATGAAGCATTTTTAAAGTTTTTCAAACAGACGACTTCTGTGCTGGTCTCAGCCTAGCCATAATCATCAGGAAACTCTGAAAAAAATAAAAGTTTATTACTTACAAGACCTGGAAATTACACAGCACACCTGGGGCCACCCAGCCAGGTCCACAGCAGAGAGCAAAAGAGGGAGAGAGTGGGGGATGGGGAAAGAAGGGCTCTCGCATGGACCTGGGGTTCTGTTTTCATTAGGGTCAAGGGCCTAGCGTTTTACAGGCTCACTCTTTATTGGTGAATTTAAAACATAAGAGGAGGAATTTAAAGTGCGAGAGTAGAAACAAGTGGCCCAAATGGTCAGTTATTGAAATCAACCAAGATCTCTCAAACAAAGGAGCTTCAGTTGGGGAAAGGCAACCTGGCTCTGTATCTAGTCATGTGGCTGGCAATGTGATCATGCCAGATAGCCATCGCCGAGTGGATGGCTGGGCACTCAACGCTTAGGTCAGGCACAGAGGAGAGAGACAACTGCCAGGGCTTAGGCTACAAGACCTCTGCCGACCCTGCCAAGTGCTGATGGAGACGTGCGTTTCCTTGCTCTCGACTCGCTTAAATCAGAGAGAGTCTCCCTCAGCATCTTCTCCGGACTTCTGAGTGTTACTAACTTCTCACTTTGTCCCCAAGATGTTTATTGGTCATCTTCCCCCAACTACTGTGAGTTCCTTGAAGAACTTAATCTCTAAACTTACACCCCTTCTCTGACTGATGCCCAAGCACTTTCTGTGTGCCACTCTGTGTGTTGGGTGGGGAACCAGGCAAGCGTGGTACCAGCCCTCGTGGAGTTCAGGTCTGCCAGGGAAAACCCCGCAAGTCACCAATCCACCTGGCTGCGGTTATTTAAGGCAGATCTTAAAGCAGCAAGATAGTCTGTAAATATTCTTTGAATTAATGACATTCTTGTACTTTCACTACTTTATTTAAGCTGATCAGGATGAATCTTTATCTTCTGGTAAAATAATATCAAGAGATTTCACATTGAAACTTTCTCTTCCCTTGGATGTTAGATCTGATCAGGTAGGTAACAGATGGTTCTCATTACAATAGCTGAACTGAAATGGCAGGAAGCAGCCTGCAGAGAAAACAAATTAGGTTTTCAGTGTGACTTAATGTATTTAATAATACATATAAATACCATTATTTATATTATTATCAGAATTGAATATTTCCTAGAATTTGTACAAATATAATGTAAGGTGTTTCCAGGAATCACTGAAATAATGTGGGCTTTTTGTTAGAATGTTATGTGCTCACCTTTAAATAAGACTTTTCCTATCTTTCTTACTTTGTTTGTTCTTATCACATTTGTTTTCTTAGGCCTATTCTTGTTTATGCTATGTAAGCCCTAGAAATAGGTAACAAATGGGTAACTTTCGTTTGTTTTTCAGTGTGGATGTATTTAGCCATGGTGGTTGGTGTACTTGTGGGTGTACTTAGCGGTGGAACCAACATTTAAGCAGGTCCTTATCACCTGGGGGAGCATGGGCCTCTCCCTTGATGGCAATGACCAAGGTCCCAGAAGGGGTGGCTTTTCTGCTCCGGGACTTCCTCCCAGCCACTCCATGCTAGCCATGCCTTCTCTGAGAACAGGCCTGCATTTGATCATTTGTAGAAGACACATCAATTCTTTGACCAACAAAGAATATAAAACTAGTGAAGTAGAAGCAGTTAAAGTGAACGCCAAAAAAACCCGAGAGTGGTTTTGTCACGCTGTCAGTTTTGTCATTCTGTGAGCTGAGGTTCAGAGGGAGGGCTTTCACACGCCCCGTCTAATCGCTGTCCAGCAGGGTGATGATTATGAGAAGAGGTAATGCTTGCTGAGCACCTGCTATGTGCCAGTCACTGTTCTAGGCCTTTCACACATGTATCTCTCATCCTCAAAACTGAGAAAACCGGTAGTCCCTTAGCTGGGGTCACCCAGTGAATACGAGGCCACCTGGAGCCTGACTCAGAGCTCAGGCTCTCTGCCACTGACTGGAGTCCCCACCTGCAACAGGGGTGGCTGGGAGGATGCTCTCGAATTTGAATCAGATCTAAACAGCTGCCAATCCACCCTGTGTTTTCATGTTAAGGAACTGTAAACTCTGGACTCTCGTCTGTATTTTGCTTACCTGACAGGTCTGCAAGGGCCTCAGTTTTCTCATTCTGCTGTTTGAGCACAGAAACTCATGCAAAGCATTTCACACAGAGACAGTAACAAATTGCACTAGGGTTAGGCAAGATGGGCCTCTCAGCACAGACAAGCATTAAGGTCCACATCAGTAATTGTGAGAGCTGCAGATGCTGTTCTTTGTGCTTCTGGGCTATGCTCAGTCCTTATCATCTGCTCTGTGAACCATAGAACCACCCAGAGAAGGGCCTCTGCGGGCTGGAGCATTTAGAAACTCCCTCAGAACCATCTTTCTTTACTCCTCCTCTTTCTGGCTAGTTATTCTCCACATACCCAAGCCCAAATATGCACTTTTATTTTCCGTGGGTGTTTACAGCTTGGACACTAGGGGAAACTTACAGATACCCTTTCTTTCTTTCTTTTTTTTTTTTTTATCCTCATCAGAGGACAATTTTTGCATTTATCTTCAGATCAAACAGGAGAGAGAGAGAGAAAAACATCAATGTGAGAGAGACGTATCGACTGGTCGCCACCCACACAACCCCAACTGGGGCCAGGGACAAACTGCAACCAAGGTACATGCCCTTAGCGGGAACTGAACCCGGGACTCTCCGGTCCGCAGGCTGACACTCTAACCACTGAACCATACCAGCCAGGGCCAGATATCCTTTCTTAATGTAATTGTTCAGTGTTTGAAAAGAAAAACCATGTTAACACTATTTCTACTTCATAAGTTTCTTCATCTGGTCGCAGTACCAGCAATGAAATTTTCTGATCACACTTGTCTTCTCACCCCTAAAACCTCAGAAAGCTCCGATGCCGGCCTTGGCTAAAGGGACCTGGTTGCCAGCCTTCGGAGCAAGCAGCCAGCGCTGCAAGCTTGTGACAGCAAAGATTCTCTGTGCAAGTGTTCGAAAGACCTATGAAGAACCTGGCTCAGTCCAAACTAGCAACATTGCACGTGTGGTTGTGGTGTGAGGGAGAATGAGCTCAGGAGAACCCTCACAGGCAGGAAAAGCTTTTCTCACACTGCATGTCACTCACCTGACCCAGGACACACATCCCAGACCTGAGGGCCGGTGCTGAAGTCCTAGGCCTGCAGGGCAGCCGGTGCCACTGCTCTGCCCTGGTGGCCTGTGTGGCCCACCCGTCAGCAGCAGCTTCTGGATTAGCTGCTGATTTTAAAGCATGATTTACAGAAAAAATAGATGAGTTTTTGCTGGCTAGGTGCAAAGAAGCAGCTTGTCGGTCCTTAGCTATGCTTAAAGTGCTAAAGGTGACAAAGAGGCGGTAATGTCGTGTTTGCCACTCTGCTCAGTCATTAAGAATTGCCCAAGGTGTGGCATCTGGTGTGGTGTTTGTGTGTAACAGAGAGGGCAGGCAGAGCTGCCCAGCTCCTCACTGGGCTGTGTTGACTTCACTAAAGAGTTCTTAACTGAAGTAGTCAGAATAAACATCATAAAAGGTTATTTCGGTCCTGGGTCAGTGAAGTGGTTTCTTCCTCATTGACATGCATTCAACATGAATCCTGATCAGGCTAGAGGAAGCAAGTTAATAGTACTCAGTCTGAAATGTCCCCAAGGAAAGGGAAGAGTGGATTCTGGACTTGCATGGCAAAATGATGTTTCATGTCTGGCAGAAGCCTAAAATAGATTATCAAACAGATAATGAGCATTCAAGAGAGTGTTGTGGTCTGAAGGCACCAAATTGATCCTGTTGACACAGGATGTCACCAAGACATTTGACAATATCTCCTCACCTTAAGAGAGATGTGGGTAATAATACAAAGTGGATTTGAAACTGGTTAAAGATCTCTAACGAGATGTTTGATTAGATCTCTAGCCCAGCTGGTGTGGTTCAGTGGATTGAGGGTCGTCTCATGGACTGAGAGGTCCCCGGTTCGATTCCCAGTCAGAGCACATGCCCAGGTTGCAGGCTTGATGCCCAGAAGGGGGCGTATGGGAAGCAGCCTATCAATGTATCTCTCTCACATTGTTTCTCTCTCTCCCTTCCTCTCTCTAAAAAAATCAATAAAAACATATATAAAAATAGAAAGAAAGGAGGTCTGTAGTGAGTTCTGGGCTCTATCTTTGATCTTACCCGCTTGGAATTTTTATCAACAATAACTTGAATGACATCATAGAGGTTTGCTCATCAAATTTGGGGATAATATCGCTTGAGGGGGCTGGTTAACATGGAGACACAGAATTTAAACTGAAAGTAGTTTGGTTTGGCTACTAAATGATCAGAGGAAATGTAACAGCGGTGTGTACGGCCCTAAACCTGGAAGATCCAGTATAAACGTACAGGGTGATGTGAGAACACTGGCTCGAGAGCGTTTTATGTGAAAACACCTGAGGGTTTTAGGAGGCCCCAACTTGCCACCTCAGTATGATGCAGCTACATACAAAAGGGCATGTGTACACACAAATACACACATGTACCCACTGCCAACGCATTCCTCTACTGTAATAAGGGTTGTGATCCCAGGAAGACAGCAGTCGAACAGCCCTTCGTCCCGTCACACGTGCCGACAGTACCGTCTGGTTATCTCCCGTACTCCGAGATGGCATCAACGGGCGAGCATTGGGAGGGGAGGGGCTGCGCTGGGAGGGGCTGGATACCGGGACAGGAGTGAACAGGAGCAGCAGGGCTCTTCTCAGAAGGCTCACGATGCAGTGGCAGGGAGAAGTGGTCGACCCTGTAAATACAGGTAAAAGTTAGAGCCATGAGGACAGACCAGCGGTCAGCGAAGCCATAGACTTCTACTCTGGGGTCCCTCCTAGTCGGGAAGACATGGAAAATGGCCAAGCACCCTGAGATCCTATGGATGAAGAGGAGTTAACCAGGCCAAGGACACAGGGAAGAGCCTCCAGCAGAGGAAACGCCTCCAGTGAAGGTGGGAGACAGTGCCGCATGGCCGGGGATGGACCAGGAGTGGGGTGCTGGCCTAGAGAAGCCAAGGGCGGAGGGAGGGGGACCGCCTTCAGACACTCAAAGAGCTTCCCGCAGAGAAGGGAATCGTGTTGCTTTCTGTTACTTCAAAAGGTGAAAATCAAGGTTTTTGCCTCCCCAGGGATGGCAACTAGTGAGCAGCAGATTCTGCTCTGCTTGAGGAGGAACCCTGCATCCTGGCAGTGAGCGAAGAATGTTCCTGATACTCTGGAAAGGGCGCTTGTTTCCTTGACCGGGAAGTGAAACGCAGATTCCCTCCGTTCTGTTCTGTCCGCGCTACCGTCAGCCGAGGAGCTGAGCTGGAAGTGGCCCCAGGCACTGACTGGTCCTTTAGTAGACGGCGGAGCACGGCCCACGGCGGGAAACGCATCGTGCTGCTGACATGTTTGTGAATAAAGCCGCAGTGAAGCTCTCTGGAAGGAAGACCCTCACCTCGTGCAGCTTTAACCTCATCTTAACCCACTGACTGTTCCTGACCCACTGATGAGGGGTCACAGTCTCACTTTGAAAAACATTGGCTAGAACCCCAGCTTCTGAGAAGCATCCCCTGCGTGCTCTCCTGGTTGGGTAGCCTTTCCACTGAGGCTCCTTGAGGAACGAGGGGCCTGGGCTGGGCTGGGCTGGGTGGTCTCCAAGAAGTTACCCCCATTCCGTCCTCACCCCTGCCAGCTGCCCTCTTCACTCTGACCTTCCTCTCCTCCCACACCTGCTCTCTCCAGCCACCCCACAACCCACCCCACGCTCCCACAACACCGTGACTCCCCTAAGCAGGGGAAGGAGAGGGAGGAGGGCAGTATCGGGCATTCTCTTTCCCCTGGGCAGCATCCAGCACAGCATTTTCCACAGGGAAGATTGCCAGTGGCGACTGAGTCCTCAGTCAGCCCACAGAAGCCCCCTTAATCAGCACGTTGACATCTCAACTTTTGTGAGAGTAGCATTGTTTACTCTCTATTGCAAATGTAGTCTATTTTAATATAAGTACAAAAAAATAGATGCTCATGGCTCTTCCTATTTTTATCATACATTTTTAAATGGGAAAATAGGCTACAAATAAACTTTAGTATCTCTGCCAGTTTTGACATTGGAGACTGCCTGTATGTAAAAGTACAGGAAACCTCTATATTCACAGATTCAGGATTTGTGGTTTTTAAAAAATGCAAGCCTCGTCCTCCCTACCCTTGTGGCTTCAGCTGCCCCCTCCCTGCGGTTCTGCCCGTGCATCACCCCCGCTTCGCACATAGCTGCTGCTGCCTGCAGACCCCTGGGCCGGGACTCGCAGCGGTTGAGAGAACGAACGTGGAATGTGAAGCGGTGGCATCCGCAGGGCGTGCCCTGCTGTGCGGTGCCCAGCCCGGAGGACCTTTCCTGCCAGCGTCTGCCAGCATCAGGCAGTCGTCTTCAGTTCAGCCGCCGTTCGGAGGTGGAAGGGAGTGCAGCTCTGTCGGTCATCCCGGGACCCCCCCACCCCAAAGGATCATGTGAGCCGTGGGCGTGGGGCTGTTTCCACAGACCTGCTGCCCGCTCCGTCCCAAGGGCTCAGCCACCTCTGCTCATTCTGGAAGTCACGTCCTCATCTCTAAAAGGAGGGCTAGCCCTGGCCAGTTTGGCTCAGCGGTTAGAGCGTCGGCCTGCGGTCTGGAGAGACCCGGGTTCGGTTCCCGCTAAGGGCACGTACTTCGGTTGCAGTTTGTCCCCGGCCCTGGTTGGTCGTGCGGGTGGCAGCCACTCGATGTGTCTCTTCACGTCGATGTTTCTCTCTCTCTCTCCCTTCCTCTCTCTCCCTCCCACTCTATCTGTACAAAAAAATGGAAAAATATCCTCGGGTGAGGATAAAAATAAATAAATAAATAAATAAATAAATAAATAAATAAATAAAATAAAAGGAGGGCTAGATGGAATCGTGCATAGCTATTGGCTGTATGTAGTAAGCATGTTTAAATGTTGTGTCTGTTATTATTTTTTGAACATCAGATTTTACTGAAATGAAAATTAGATTTTGGGGCCAGCAGTGTCATAAACTTTATCAGGTTTCTGGTTTTGTTTCTGTTCAGGTTGCCCGGCTCATGGAGATGGGATTTTCCAGAGGCGATGCTTTGGAAGCCCTGAGAGCTTCAAATAATGACCTTAACGTGGCTACCAACATCCTGCTGCAGCACTGACAGCCCCCGCAGGCAACACTGGGGCCAGCCACGCCGCTGACCACAGCGGGCTGGCCCTGCTGCCGCATCAGCCCGAGAACCCTGCACTCTGGCTGGCCTTCTCGGTGTCCCTTGGGCAAAGAGCGGGTCCCGCTGCCCCCTCCCCAATTCCAAGGTCGTTACTGTTCAGGTATTGAAAATAAGTTTTGATACTCTCAAACAAGTTTGCCATTAAATTAGCATGTATTTTCTATCTTTATTTTTTTATTGGTGTTTTCCTTAGTTTGGAGAACCATCACTCGTTCCTAATGTGTTTAAAATGCATTAAAATTACAGCTCTCTGCAAGCAGTTGAATGGCACTCTGGATGGGAAATTACTGCTATTGTGATAATGTTCTTTCTGTAATAATGCATCATCCTACATTATATCTCATCATAAATGCCTTAAAAGGAGATAGGAGAATGCTATTCAGAAAGGACATGTCAGGTTATCCCTTACGGACATTTTTCATAACTATTTTTTTTCTTAAATTTTCAAACCTCATTGGCTGTTCATTGTCCACACTTCCTAGGAGGTGAGCAGTACCTGTCTGCTGCCTGTAGTACTGGCCAGGCCTAGTTGATGCAGGAGAAACAGAGAACTGAATCCTACACTGTTCCAGCTCATTCCTGTCCAGGGAATTTTTCCCAGTTCCTTCTCTCCACTTCCATTAAAAAGTGATGATCAATCACCAGGCCTAGGTTCTGGAATACTCCATGAAACTTACTTGGAGTTAATTTTGCTTAAAGTATCCACAGTTATCCACTCAGGTTAGGGGTGAGAAATAGGACAAAGAGAAAACAGAACAGTGGGCAGGCTGAAGCAATAGGGTCAGGTCTCCTGGCCCAGGGGTTGACCAGGATTGGGCATTAGGCAGAGTCGACCGCAGAGGATGCCATCACAGAGACAGTGGGGAAGGCCAGAGGTGGGTGAGCCAGCAAAGAGCTAAAGCAGGTGACTCTTGAGATTTAAGGAAATTGTACAACGATTGTGTTCTGTGAAATGAGCAGAAATGTATCAAATTGATGTAAATTTGGACATGTATGATACTTACAATAAAGTTTTTAATGTGCATTACTTTTCAATATTTTTTATTAGACTGACTTAAATGAAACTTTGTTCTAGGCTGTGCTATTTGCCACCTCGCTCCCCTAAAAAAATTGTCTGACTACTCATCTTTCTTCAGAAGATTCAGGTGCTTTTTTTGAAGTGAGAAACATGCTTTTGTTCCTACAAGTAGGACTAGCCTGTGAAGCCCCATTCTTAGGCTTGAGATGACTTCCTGGGAGCCCAGCTGGTCCCCAAGCACAGGCTGCAGGGGCAGTTGGCAGCAGAGGGGATGTCCTTGACTGCATTCACTGGGAGTGTGCAGACGGTGCGGTCACGTGCGACCTGAGGCAAATCTGAGTCTACCCGCTGCACTTCCCTGTGAAAGGTCTGAGGAAAGAGCAAGTACCCCAAAATACACCGTCTCCTAGTTCCTTCTCACCTTCAAACAGCACCTACTGAAGTAAAGCCAAACCGGTGGCAAAATCCTCGCCCACCTGTGACTTCTGCTTCTCTCCCAGAGGATGGGGGGCCGAGAGCACCCCTGTAGGGATTGCCGTGTGAGGCCTAAATTAAAAAGTATTGTTTTATGGTCGCGATTTTCTCCTACTGAGATTATATTCCAGAGATCCTTTTCCGGCCAAGGAGAGCCTTAGTGACCCTCCACCGCAGTCCTTTAATTTAGAAAATAGAAATTGAGGTCAGTGCAGATGGTGTGACCATAGGACCACACTTGTAGTGGCAGAGCTTGGAGGCACCCTCGGGTTTTCTGGTTTCTTCAGCCTCTTTTTCAGTTCCCTGCAGCTGCCAAGATCCCACCTTCCCAGGGGTGCTGCCACCAGCCATTCTTCCCTTCGTCAGTCACCGCCCAGAGCAGCGGTTCTCAACCCTTTCACAGGGGCCGCCCAGGACCCTCGGAAAACACATATTTCCAATGGCGATTCATAACAGTAGCAAAATTACAGTTATGAAGTAGCAACAAGAATAATTTTATGGTTGTGGGGTCACCACAACATGAGGAACTGTATTAAAGGGTTATGACATTAGGAAGGTTGAGAACCACTGCCCTAGAACACACCTACTGCCCCAGAACATCCCTCCTGCCCCCACCATGCACACACCCTCCCACACGCCCAGCGTCTCAGCCTCGGGTTCATGTCTTCGCCTTGCTGGAGTTCCCAGCCTGGCCCGCTCTCACTTCCTGCGGATTTTGACACAAACTGCAGCGACCCACTGCAGGAGTCTGAATGCCCGAGAACACCCACACCTCTTGTCAAGACACCCAGAAATCTCTCAGGCTGATGAGACCCCCTAAAGGAAAACTTCCTGTGTTCTGTGCACAGGGAGCGTGCCAGAGGGGGGCATCAGCGAGCTGTTTAGTTTCCTAAAGCCTAGAAAAGAACATTTAGGCCTTTGATTTTGTGTAAATGGTAACAGATTGGGCCTAATTTTCAAACTGAAATACAAGAAGGAGGAAAAAACTGTCTGACTTGACACCCCCCTCTCCAAAGGAAAACCTGACTCTGAAGTCCTGATTCATAAACCTACACTGAGTTTAGGGTTAGAAAGGAAAAAATTTAGGGAAATGAGCACAAAATTGTGAATACATTCCAATGTCACTTTTCTGAGTCCCTGCATTTATGTTCCTACAACAGTTCTAAATGGAAATAAAAGTGTTTAAACCATAAACGTAAGAGTTTTATTTTGACCAAGCAGCTTAAGTGATATGTAATTTGCGACAATCAAAATGTCCTTTTCTTCACAGTCCCCTAATCCATATATATAGTGTGTTTATAAAGGGATGGACCAGGAATGTCAGCATCAGTTTTCTGGCCCAGACTAAAATTTGAGTTCTGAAACTGCAGTCTGTGTAAGAAGCTTACCAGAATCCTGCGGATTGGCTAGCCTGCTGGATGCAGTGTATCGAAGTGGAGAATCTCCAAGAGCTGAAGAGTGACGGTACCTCTAGTAGAGCTGGGATTTCAGGCACAGAGATCTGGGGTTGGGGAGGGACAGACATGGGACGCGGTTTGGGCCTGAAGAGGGTAGGTGGAGGTGGTCACAAGATGTTGGAAATCAATCTGAAAAGAGGCGGGGATTAGAGAACTAGATTGGGAGCCCTGCTACCATGACAACAAGGTATATCAGGTGACAGAATGCGGAGAGGAGACAAGGGTGAATGATGGAGTCTTAAAGAATTCCTGCATTTCTAGTGGAAGAACAGGAAGCGAAATAGGGGCATCAGGAGAGGGCCCCATGGGGGGTTGAGACTATCTAGGAGGGGTGATCAGGATGCTGGGTGCCGCAGGGCAAGGTGGTGTCAGCCCAGGGCTGGCAGGTTCGAGAGGACGGGCTGGAACCTGAGGACAGGTGAGACCGCACAGGTGGTTTGTGTGCACTCATCCAGGAACTCTCGTGGGGAAGCAAGAGAGAAAAGAGAGGTTAGGTTGTTGTCAGCTTGCGGGTCAAGGTAAACGAGCCCGTGCAGAGAGACCCTGAGATCTAGGCCCAGGTGAGCAGGAAACGCAAGGAAGAGTCAACCTTGGAAACTAGGAAGGACACTTCAGTTCTCTAGAGCTGGAGGAAGGAGATGATTCAGGAAACTACAGGTGAGTCATAAACCAAAGAGCAAAGTTGAAGAAGTTCAAGTGGTAGTTTGTAGCTCCTTAGTAAAGAAGGAAGTGGAAGGACCCATGGTGCTCTGAAAGCTGGAGGAGACTGGATGCCATAGGGTGCAATTCAGGCAGGTGAGAAGTTACCGAGAGAAAACACAAAGGATCTATGTTGGCTAGAAAAAAGGGCTTTGGCCTGGCAGGTGTGGCTCAGTGGATTGAGCCTTAGCCCATGGACTGAGGTCCCAGTTCGATTCCTGGTCAGGGCACATGCCCAGGTTTTGGGCTTAATCCCCAGTAGGAGACATGCAAGAGGCAGCCAATTGATGTATCTCTCGCTCATCAATGCTTCTCTCTCCCTCCCTCTCTCTCTAAAAAGTTAATAGAAACATATTTGAGCCCTGGCCAGTTTGGCTCAGCAGTTAGAGCATCAGCCGCGGACCAGAGAGACCCGGGTTCAGTTCCCACTAAGGGCATGTACCTCGGTTGCAATTTGTCCCCAGCCCCCGTTGGGGTCGTGTGGGTGGCAACCAGTCAATGTGTCTTTCTCACATCGGTGTTTTTCTCTCTCTCTCTCTTCCTCCCTCTCTCCCTCCCGCTGTCTGAAGATAAATGCAAAAATGTCCTCAGGTGAGAATAAAAAATAATAAAAATAAATAAATAAACAAACAAACATACTTGGAAAAAAGAACAAAAGGCTCTGACCCCTTTTGTTTACTGGCCGAGTGGTGTGGTCTGTTTACCCCTAGGCCGTGGGAATTGCAGAGCCCTGAGGGACTTAAACAAGAATTCAGAGTCTCAGACACCAGCCTAGGGTGCAGGCTGGCCCACAGCTTTTCAGGGGGGCGGATAGGTTCTGTGATGTTTCTGTTCTGAGGCGCCCTTCAAATTCGAGACTTGGAGTAGGAGGAAGGAGAGTGACCCAATCCTGAGGGAAGAGGAGGGCAGAGGGGTCTAACCCTGCACTTCCAGTTACTCTGAAACACACCCTGGTTCTCACTCATACAAAAGTGCTTAGGGAGCCCTGGCCGGTTTGGCTCAGCGGTTGGAGCGTCGGCCTGCGGTCCGGAGAGACCCAGGTTCGGTTCCCGCTAAGGGCATGTACCTCGGTTGCAGTTTGTCCCTGGCCCTTGTTGGGTCGTGTGGGTGGCAGCCACTCCATGTGTCCCTTTCACATTGATGTTTCTCTCTCTCTCTCTCTCTCCCCCTCCCTCCCTCCCACTCTATCTGAACAAAATATCGAAAAATGTCCTCAGGTGAGGATAAAAAAAAGTGCTTAGGGACTCAGGTTTTTCTGAGGCCAGAGTGTCCAAGTAGCCAGACCCAGATAACCAGGGCCTCTGCTTTCACCTCAGTCAAGTGAAATAGCAAAGATCCTGCAGTGTGACCCAGAACCCACAGTCACCAAAACTAGAGAAAACCTGCAGAATCCCCACCCGTCCACAGCCCAGGCATGTTGAGAACTCTTCAGTCTAACTTCTGCCACTTTGCCCAGACTTCTCCGTTCACAATGACCTCCACAAGCGAAACAGACACCGGTATCATACATCTGGACTGTTCACGGGTTTGCAGAACGTTCACACCAGAAGAGAACATCTGTCTGGTTGAAGCCCACATTTTACAGGACAGGAGGCCAGTGCAAGGGCCGCCCTGCTGTCTTCGCAGGGAAGGGGGACCTCTGCGGGTGCTGCAGGGAACACTCTTACTCCAGGGTCCAGGGTTCCTCCCATGGGGTCAGAGCTGTCTTTCCAAACCACTAGATGTGCCCAAGGCCAGGCCCACCCCCTCCCCAGTGCTGCTCCCAGCTCCGCCTGCTTCTGAGAAACCACGGGCGCTCTCCCAACACAGCAAACACTCAAGTTAGGTGGGTGCTGCTGCGACGTTCCAGCGTCTCCCTGAGACCACACTGGCATGAAGGACAAGTCCCCATTTCCAAGGTGGAACCTAAAGGGCAGATGGACTTGAGGTCTCTGGGATCTTTAAGCAGAGGCTGTGAGCTCCTGGGCATCAGCCCCTAGAGCCTCTGTAGACCCCGTACTCTGAATGCAGCACTTCAGACAGAACAGCAGACGTTCCCTGGCCCCTGGGCCGGCTGCCCTCACTTCCAGGCTGGGCTGTGCAGGGCGGAGCTGTTGGAAGGCCACAGGGAAAGTGGGTCCCAACTCTTTGCTCCGCTGGGTCAGGGGCATCACTCGGTCTCTTCTGGCCCCCACCCCACCCTGCTCCTTCAGAGATACTCTGTGCCCCCAGGGGGGAAGCCCCGCCCAGGAGCCCAGGGGGCTGACTTTTCTGTCTTAAGATTTTTATTTCCTTTCAGGGGACATGGTCAGTTTTCTCTTTTGCTGTCTTAACAGTTTATTGTTTTGTTTTGTTTTTTCTTTTTTTATCCCTCACCCGAGGATATTTTTTCCATTTATCATCAGATAGAGTGGGAGGGAGGGAGGGAGAGAGAGACAGAGAGAAACTTCGACATGACAGAGCCACATAAACTGGTTGCCTCCCGCACGACCCCGACCAGGACCAACCACAACCAAGATGCATGTCCTTGACCGGAATTGAACCCGCGACTCATTGGTCCACAGGCCAACGGTCCAACCACTGAGCAAAACCGGCCAGGGCTGTCTTAACAGTTTTGTTGGTAGTTTTCATTGTAAAAGTATGCAGTGATGTACAACAGAAGTACCATATGGTGTCAGCCGGGTATATCTATGCAGATTCTGTAACCTATGACTGACCCCAGTCTCTCATACGCATGAAGCTGCCAGGGTCACAGGTCTTTGTAAAATAGGCGGAGTCTGCACCTTGGAGTGAGCAGGTGTCCCGGGTGTTGCCTCCCCGGCTGGCAGGGGCAACTGCTGCTGCCGGAGGGACCTGTTTTCTTGGGGGAATATGCACTCACTTTAAGTAAAAAAGTCAAGCAAATCTTTGGAAGAGCCAGTACCCTCAGCAGAGTAGCCCACCCTCCTGCCTGAGATGTGAACAGAATGACAGATAAAGCCAAATACCCACTCCCACCCAGCCTGTCTTATTTCTGATTGTTTGTACAAGGGACCATTTCAAAATATTTGTGAAATTTCTAAATTTGGAGCTCAAACCCACTCCAAAGTGATAAACACAAATTTGAGGAGAAGATTGTTTGGGGGCAGAAGAAGGAAGCGAATAGGATGGGGGGAGGGCATGGGCTTTATAGGATGTCTGTTTTACTGTTTTTAATATCTTACAGAGATGCCATATGTACACTTTGATATTATGAAATATTCAATAAAAAGCTGAAACCCTCCACAGAAACGTCACATCCCTCGTAAGGGCTGGCAGACTTCTTCTGGAGGTTCAGACCAGAGTGCCCTAGTGCAGCCCCCATGTTGGGAGCACCCCAGAGCCCCAGGCCTGCTGGCTCTGATTGTTGTCCAGGGGTATTAGAACCGGGGGTAGACACTGCCTTGGGGAACTTCTCATTCCACTCTCCCCACTTCACAGTGAAGACAGCTCTGCGGAGCCCCTGCTGGGTGGGGCCGTGGGCAAGCACAGCATTGCTTCAGGACTCAGCCATAGATGCAGGCCTTTTCCAGGAGAGCCTGCACGGCCCCAAACCTGATCCTCCTGTCCAAAGAGCACCGACCTCAGCCGCCCCTGGACTGCACTGTCTGGCCCGGCTTCTGGTGTGGGTGTGAATTAATCCACTTCAGCCTGGTGTATGATGCTCCCAGCTTAGCCATGAAGGGGTCAAGAACCACCTCAGGTGGGTGCAGGGTTCAGATCCAGTGGGGCTGAGGGAGAGGCTGGCTCCTGGGCTAGCACTGAAGGGCAGGAGGCAGCATTTCAGAAAAAGCCCCAGCTCTCTGGGGACCCTCCCAGGACCTGAGCTGAGTGATGCTCATAGTGAACCTGACAAGTAACCAGCAATTCTACCAATACCAGTGATTCTCTGCTGGCTGCTCCATACACCCAGCATGAAAATAACCATCACGTCCCTGTGGGCAAATGTTTCGCCACTGGCTCTGCCCCAACTTCCGTCATGTGCCTGTCTGGGCGGCTGACGAAAGAGTGAGTCAGTGGGTGGGTGAGTGGGTGGGTGAGTGGGTGAGTAGTCTGCAATATTAACAAAATCTGATCTCTGCCCTCTGGAGGCATGGCCACTCTCTTTGATACAAATGGCACCTGCCACAAGTTCTCTTTTCTAGCCCGGTGACTGGTAGTTAGTCAACTAATAACAATTGGATAAAGGGCAGAATATATATAGCAAATATATTAACTATATTAACTTTATTAAATATTAACATATTACTATATTGTTAAACATATTAAATATTTGAAGTTAAAACATGTCAATGCAATTAATTCATCAATCTTCTGATATCAATGTGCACAGGTTTTTAAAAAAAAATCATAGTTGTGCAACTTGAATTTTGTCTCTTTCACAATCCTTCATTTATGAGTTCCAGTTAGGGTTTCTTTTTTTTTTTTTTAATATGTTTTTATTGATTTTTGAGAGAGAGAGAAACACTGATATGAGAATTGGCTGCCTCCTGCACGCCCCCTACTGGGGATCGAGCCCACAACCTGGGCATGTGCCCTGACTGGGAATCGAACCAGGACCTCTCAGTCCATGAGGCGACACTCAATCCACTGAGCCACACCGGCCGGGCTGGATTTCTTTATTAAGGTTAGCTGAGAACTGACTAATCAAGAGCGCATTTCATTTTGGATTTTTACATTTTTCCTTAATGTCTTAGAATTATTGCACTCATACCTATTTTAACAGCAGGTTTGCTTTTGTTAGCAATTCACCTTTATCGACCTTTCCAAAGCATTCAACGTAGCTTTTATAAAAACAACTCTTTCTTTTCATATTTGTGCTTTATTGGTTTACATAACAGTTGATTAAATTACTTAATCTGGATAACAACTGGCAGGAGAAGCTTTTGGGAACAAACACAGCTGTCCGTTGGTGAGCAGGCACTTCCTCCTGGAGACAGAAGCGGGGCTGGGGAGACGCCAGCAGCCGTGAGCAGGCCAGCTGAGTGCTGTGGGTGACCTGAGACCCGCACAACTCCTGAGGCTGAGCAGCAGGCTGAGCGGAGTCTGCTCATTAAAGTTCTGTCTCAGCTGCTATAGCCAAGAGCAGTGGAAGTCACTGGGTTTGGGAGACTGGCCAAGGAGGTCTCCCAAAGGGCAGCATGAAGACAGTTTTGGGGCCTCTGGTCCTGCTTCTTATTTCACTTGCTAGATGGCCCCCAGCACCTCAGTGAGCTGGAGCAAACAAGGAACATGTGCCACCAGCTCTGATTCCAGGATCTCAGGGACGGAGTTTCCTGCTCAGCTCCCCAGGAATTCAAGCCTCTCTCCCAGCTCCCAGCTCCCTGCCTCGCTCAGTGAGGGTCAAGGAAGGACATCCGTGCCCTGGCCTGGTGGCTCAGCTGGTTGGAGCGTCGTCCCACGTACCAGAAAGTTTGTGGGTTTGATTCCTGGTCAGGGCACATACGGAGCTTACAATTCCATCCCCAGGTGGGGCGCCTACGGGAGGCAACTGATCCGTATTTCTCTCTCACAGGGATGTTTCTCTTTCTCTCTCTCTCCCTTCCTCTCTCTCTCTAAACAATAAAAACATATCCTCGCCCTGGCCGGTTTGGCTCAGCGGTTGGAGCTTCGGCCCGTGGACCAATGAGTCTCGGGTTGGTCCGGTCAAGGGCATGCACCTCGGTTGCAGTTCATCCCTGGCCCTGGTCGGGGTCATGTGGGAGGCAACCAGTCGATGTGTCCCTCTCACATGGATGTTTCTCTCTCCCTCCCTCCCTCTCTATCTGGAGATAAATAGGAAAATATCCTCGGGTGAGGATTAACAAAAAAACGTATCTTCAGGTGAGGATTTAAAAAAACAAAAAAGGAAGGACATCCATTCAAATGGATGGGACCTTCGCCTTTGAGCCCCTGAGCCAGTATTCCTCATCTTGCTCCCCCAGGCTCTGACCACTTTCCTTTCCTTTCCTTCCCCTCTCTCTTTGGGTTTGTGTCTGCAATATCGTGTGGCTGCTGGGCCCTACACCTGCCACTGTTTCCCAGATGAGAGAGCAGACACCAGCGAGAGGCTAAACAGGTGACTGAAGTCAGGCCACCCACGCTGAACATAAAAAGAAAGCCAGTAAAGATGCTAAAACAGATAGCGGCAAGCCCATGAACTCAGAGAAAACCAGGCAGTGCTTACCGGTCTCACGCGAAGAAATCATACAATTCTCAGAGCTATAAGGGATGTCAGCAATCATCCCGACTAATGTTCTCTTTTCCCCGGGTTCCGGAGCCGCCAGTGACGCCCCGGGGCCACCTGGGGCCCAGCAGGCTGGCTCGCAGGTCTCGGAGGCCCCTCAGCCCCGGGCTGCTATGGTAGGCTTACTCTGTAAAGGTGCTTCCAGGTACCTGACCTCTCACCTCCTTGCGCCCTTGAATTGGCTGGTTTCACAGCCCTGCCTGAGTGGGTGACCTCAGGGAGGCATGGAAAGCACTGTTGATCGTTGGTCTCAGCCACATCTCTGACGCACAGCGGAACTCCGTAAATATAAAAGATGAGCACATGAGTAACGCAAGAGATAAGACTAGCAGACTTCTGCAGAAGTGCTTAACAGAGAAGGGCGGTTGAGCAAGGGATAAGACTAGCCGACTTCTGCAGAAGTGCTAACAGAGAAGGGCGGTTGAGCAAGCTGGAAACGACCTTCTTGAGGCCGTACCTCGGGCGGGGCTGTCGGTGGGAGCTGCTGCAGAATCCGAGCCAGCCCCAGCCCTCGGAGGAAAGGCAGAGCGAACCCCTGCGCAGCGACTCCCACCCGAGCCCCGCGCTCCTCCTGCAGCCCCGCCGCCCCGGAGCCTCAGCCCCGGAGCCTCAGCCAACCGCCTGGCCCAGCAGGAGGACCGCAGGCTCCCTCCCCAGCATAAACCACACTCACTGCAGAAGGTGTCTGAGGAAAGGGGGAATAATAACATTTGCTGTATTCTGGCTTTCGCTATTCTTTCAAAGGGTTGTAGGAAGTTTAAAAGGAGAGAGAAGGCTTGGCCGGTTTGGCTCAGCAGTTAGAGCGTCGGCCTGTGGACCAATGAGTTGCGGGTTTGCTATCGGCCCAGGTACATGCCCTGGGCGCGGTTCTGGTCGGAGTCGTGTGGGAGGCAACCAGTCGATGTGTCCCTCTCCCGCTCATGCTTTCTTTCTCTCCCTTTATCTCTCTTTCTCCCTCCCACTCTGTCTGAAGATAAACAGAAAAGATCCTCAGGTGAGGACTTAAAAAAAAAATCTTGCCCTGGCCGGTTTGGCTCAGCGGTTAGAGCGTCGGACTGCGGTCCAGAGAGACCCGGCTTCGGTTCCGGCTAAGGGCATGTACCTCGGTTGCAGTTTGTCCCCGGCCCTGGTTGGTCGTGCGGGTGGCAGCCACTCGATGTGTCCCTTCACATCGATGTTTTCCTCTCTCTCTCTTCCTCTCTCTCCCTCCCGCTCTATCTGAACAAAAAATGGAAAAATGTCCTCGGGTGAGGATTAAAAAAAAAAAAAATCTTTTAAATAAGTAAATAAATAAAAGGAGAGAGAAGGATCTACTTATTTTGCTTAAGTCAGGTAGAGAGATTAACAATACTGCATTAGTTCTCTGGGGCTCATAACTAAATCCCATAGATGGGGTGACTTAAACAACAGAAGTCTAATTCCTGACCATTCTGGAGGCTGGAAGTCTGAGATCCAGATGTCAGCCGGGCTGGTTCCTCTCATTATAAGGACACCAGTCCTATTAGATTAGGGCCCACCCTAATGACCTCATTTTAAAGACCCTATCTCCGAATACAGTCACATTCAGAGGTTAGGACTTGAACATGAACTTTGGGGAGACACAAGTCATCCTCCAACAAAGGCCTTGGGATAGACTTAAGGATCAGCCACTGCAAAGTGACACGCCGCACTCCACTCCATGGTGACGATGACTGTGGTGACAACCAGGCAGCCATCATTTTCCAGTCCAGCTATACGAACACCCTGGGGAGGAGCCGTGTGCGGGACACAGCGCTGTCCTCCGGCCCAGCTCCTCAGGCCCCCGCCGCGTGGGCAGGGACATCCGCCGCCTTCCTGTGCGGCGGGAAGACATCTACCAGCCCTGCTCAGCTCCTGTCCTGCTCTGTGCTGGACACCTCCCCATGCCTGTCCCAGGGGCACTCGAGCCCACCTTCTCCTACCCCCAAACTATCTTAGCCCATACTCGATATCCTGGGAATGACACCACCACCTATGAAGTCATCCAACCCCAAACCTGGGGACCCTCCCAGGGCCCTCCCCTAAGCTCTTCTCTCAGAGTCCATCAATCGCCACTTCACACGACGTAACCTACTGTGTTGTCATTGTCGGATTACAGCCTGTGTGTCATCTGCTGGTCTACGTGATCCATGAGTTTAGGTGCTGTGTCTCCATTATTCCCACTGTATCCTCAGAGCCTCGGATAATGCTTGATAAATGTGCAAATTAATGAAGAAATGAATGGTGAAGGTGAGTATTGGTCCAAAGACAAAACTGTAAATTCTGAGAGAAGCAGGAGGTCCCCAGCCTGCCCTTTCTGCACAGGCCCTCCTCCATCCCTCTGAGCCTCCCTGTTTTCAGAGGGAACAGCCCTTCACGCTTGCAGATTGAGCTGATGAGTATTTACTGGGACTAAATTTCTGACCATGTGCTTCCTCATGTGCAACCTGCTGAAGGGACTCTATCAGCCCTTAGCAAGCCCAGCCATGTAGAGGGCTCCTTGCTTCCCGGGGGCCGGCCACCTCCTGCTGCCTGGCCCACTGCAGAGCTACTGGAGGCTACAGGGCTCCTTGGAATCAAAGCAGCTGAGCCCTGAAGTGCTGTTGACCTTTGGCGGAAGAAAAGGAGACTTTCAAGATTTCAACCAGCAGGAACCAGGGCATCTGCGTCATGAGATCTGGTGTCAGGTGTGATCTGACTCGCGCACCACAGGTTGGGGTCCCCAAGGGTGCACAGCCGCCCAGAGCCTGGCTGCCCACACGTTCCCGAGGAATTTCTCAGGCTCTATGTCTGTCCCATCCACAGTCCCTTGGTGAAGTGAGAAAGAAAATCATAGAGAAAGCCGGGCAGTGGTTAGCTTGCGGTGTGCAATGATGCCAAGGAAGTGGTGGTTCTCAGTGGAAATGTGCTTTCTGGAGAAAGCTAAGCGCCCGTAGGAACATTTGGGTATCTACAAACTTGATTTATGAAACTCTCTGTTCTTCCCCCTTAAAATGTCAAGTGATTACAGTTCTTAGAATCATCATGAGACCCTCTACCCAGTGGTAGAAAACCCCGAACACCACTGCTGGCGGGGCACCCTTTGTCCACCCCAGGGCCTTTGTCGTGAAGGCCTCACTGCAGGGCTGTCCTGGCCCTTGGACTTCCTCCGACCAGCTCCCGCAGGGAGGGCGAGGACAGCCTTGGCCAGGGCTTCCCTTCGGCGTGGGCTTATTGTGACAGGATCTGAAAAACAAACCGTGACAGTTAAACTTTTTTTTTAACCAACTACTGTTTAAAGCTTCATATTCCTTCTTCCAAGCCTCACCTCCCCAGGGGGCTCTGAGGTGGTGTGGGGGGCTTAGAGCTGGGGAGGTCAGGGATGGGCTGAGACTCAGAGAAGACTGTCTGGCAAGAGGGGTGTTCAGAAATGGGTCGGTGTTATTGGTTGGATTTTGTCCCCCCAGAATTTAGGATGAAGTCCTAACATCCAGTATCTGCAAATATGACCCGAACTGGAAATGTGGTCTTTGCAGGTACAATGGAGTGAAATGAAGTTAAGATGAGGGCATTAGGTTGGGCCTAATCCTCTTAGATATCTGGTGTCCTTATAAGAAGAAGGAAACGCGCCCTGGCCAGTTTGGCTCAGCGGTTGGAGCGTCGGCCTGCGGTCCAGAGAGAGCCGGGTTCGGTTCCCGCTAAGGGCACGTACCTCGGTTCAGTTTGTCCCCAGCCCTGATTGAGTCGTGAGGGTGGCAGCGACTCAATGTGTCCCTTTCACATTGATGTTTCTCTCTCTCTCTCCCTCCCACTCTATCTGAACAAAAAATGGAAAAATGTCCTCGGGTGAGGATAAAAAAAAAAAAAGAAGAAGAAGGAAATGCCACGTGAGGACAGAGACCCACCAGGAGAACGCCACGTGAAGAAGGCAGCGCTCGAGTGGTGTGTCTCCAAGCCCAGGAGCTGCAAGATCACCAGCAAGCCCCCTGAGGCCGGGAGAGGCCGGGAGCGAGTCTCCCTCACAGCCTCCGAGGGAACCAGCCCTGCTGACACGTTGATTTTGGACTTTCAGCCTCTGGAACTGTGACAGAATACGTTTTTGTTGTTTAAAGCCACACAGTTTATGGTACTTTGTTACAACAGCCCTAGCGAACTTATACCACAGGAAAGAGAGTCAGAGGCTGGCGGGGACGTCTAAAGAGGGCCAGTGGTTCTCAAACGTGAGCTGAAACCGAACTTCCCAGAGAGCTTATGACAACACAGCTGGCCCCGCCCCCGGAGTGGCAGTTTCCAGAGGTCTGGAGTGTTGCCCAGGAACGTGCATTTCTAACAAGTTCCGGGGGTGTGTTGATGCTGCTGGCCGAGGACGACACTTTGAGAACCAGCCCTCTAGGGGATGGTGTGGCCTGGGCACTGGACCTTCTAGCCCCAGGAACAGAGATGCATATTCCCACTGATAGGAGTTGTGCCGGCCCACTTAGAAACCTCAGTGGCCACAAGCAGCTTTCATTTTCAATGATGTACACAGGTGTTGATTCGTGGACTTCCACAATAACCCCATATGGTAGACGTTATAGTCCCCATTTCTACAGACAAGGAAAACGAGGCTCAGGTGGGGGTGTGACTCCTTAGCAGGACTCTTCCTCCTGACTCCCTGAGCTCAGCTTCTGTACTCAGAGCCTGGCCTTGGAGCACTGCTGGCTAGTTCAGCCCTTGGAACTCAGATTTCCCATATCTTTGTAAGTAAGGCACACCCATCACCACCTTGTCCCCATCCGTTCACGGCCAGCGCTGCAAACCAGGGTTGCCTCTCTCTCCTGCCCATTGTGGGCACTTCCTGCTGCATCTCATGATCTGGGTCCTCTTTCCTGATCCTCTTTTTTTCCAAACGCTGTCCCTATATGACTTCCTCCTTCCTGCTTCCACATACTCTTCACAGACTAACCCGCAGCTGCAGTGGGGCTGAGAAGCTTGTTCTGCAGGGTGGACAGAGTAGGGGAAAGACTTGAGAGGATGGTCAAGAAGGATTTGTAAGGTCCGGAGTCGGACAGCCCTGCTTGCCTGGCCGCTCTCCAAGGAGGGACCTCCTGCTTATGAAGGCAGCTCTGGTCGTCACACCTCGTCACTGGCCAGGCTGGCCGGGACCCTTCTTACACCTCCATGTCCTTTGACAAGTGCTGGGTTGGTGCAACTGGATGGGAGTGTGCAGTCTGCATCCCAGCCATGGGAGGGTACAACAGCTGGGCCCCTATGACATTCACTGGGAGAGGCAACATAGGGCACAGAAGAGAAACTTGCAGCTGAGGGTCCACATCTTGAACCCACAAGAACAGAGTTCCAAATTCTCGGAGTCTTGGAGACCCCACCTCCCGCAGGCCAGAAGTGCCTCCATGGTGGGCACTGGCCATCACATCCCAGAGCTGGTGATCAATGCTGAGACTCGTCTGGCCGCAGACACCCGCGGCCATGTGTCTGTAGGTAACCCTGGAGCTGAGTGTCCTCCCCGCTCACAGCCCAGTGGAGCCAGGGTTAGGGGCAGGATACAGGAAATCGTGCCTAGGACTTTGACATGAGGCCCTGGGGGCTTTTTATGGCACGAAACATAGACTGCTTGAGAGAAATTATCTTCATCCACTCAAACCAGCGAGAATGAACTGAGCACTAACCTCGCTGCAGGGGCAGAGAGAAGAGGGCTCAGCACACACTTACTTGTCTCCGGAACTTATGATCCAGGTGCCACCTGAGACAATCCCCTCGCGAGGGAGCCTCGTGTAAACCTCTGCTCAGAGGAGAGTCAAGTGCCCAAAACACAGAAATTTCAAGATGCCAGAATCAGAGCATCAGGACCAGAAGAGGGTCATGGTGGGGCAGGGGCTGAGGACGATTCCACAGAGGACCCGTCTGAAGTCTGAGGGTCAGGGAATGGGAGGAAGAGTGGGGTCTGTCCAGGGCCGGACAGGCCACTGTGAGAACCAGCAGGGCCAACTGGGCCCGTGCACCAAGGCAGACACCGCGCTAGCCCTGCTGTCCCCGCACTTTGGTGGAGAGGTGCATGTCTCATTTCACAAAATGCAAAATCACCAAGTCAAACTGCTCTGTACATTGGTTTAAATTCAAGGAGGCGCAACCAAAGCTTTGTTTTGATGTACACCTACGTGGGTTGGCACTTACTGGTGTGCACGGATAGAAACGTGTGCCTGGCCCTGGCCGGTTTGGCTCAGCGGTTAGAGCGTCGGCCTGCGGTCCGGAGAGACCCGGGTTCGGTTCCCGCTAAGGGCATGTACTTCGGTTGCAGTTTGTCCCCGGCCCTGGTTGGTCGTGCGGGTGGCAGCCACTCGATGTGTCCCTTCACGTCGATGTTTCTCTCACTCTCTCGCTCTTCCTCTCTCTCCCTCCCACTCTATCTGTACAAAAAATGGAAAAATATCCTCGGGTGAGGATTAAAAAAAAAGAAAAGAAACGTGTGCCTGTCTCCTGGCGTGCTTCCTTCCCCAGTGCTGTTCCCAGAGACGCAAGTCGTGCGGGATGGCCTTCTCCTGGCACACGCCAGCAAGCGGTTCAAGCCAAAGGTAACGCCACGTCCCTCCGCCTCCGCCCGGCCCCAGAGGCAGCCGGGTCCAGAACCTGGTGTGTGTCCTCCCTGTGTTTTCTGACCTGCTCAGGAAAACCTTGTCATTTTTTGTAAATGTTAACTCTAAGCTTTTACCAATTTTGCTTTGGAAGAAGGAGTGTTTCTGCTCTGCACAACCTTTTGCTTCCCCAAATTTGAAACATAGTCTGAACAACTGATCTAGTACTCAGCCGAAGATTCTTTCGCTGGTGCCTGAATTTACTGTGAAAATGCTCTCTGCCCAGAAAGGTCAGCACATACCCCTTCCGAGGCCGAGGCCGAGGCCGGGAGCTTCACAGTTGTTATGACGCCTCGGAGGTAGATTCATCTTGAAGCTAATGAAATCCAAGCTCTAGGGCTGCTCACTCACCATCCAAGACTGTATCTAGCTTTGTATTTATTTATTTATTCATTCATTCATTTATTTATTTATTTTTATTAGAGAACCCTCCCTCCACCCCCCAAAAAATTACATAAACTTCAGGCCCCCAACCCCGAACCCCTGCCTGGAAGTAGTTGTAAAGCCATTAGACTTGAGCCCTGGCCGGTTGGGCTCAGCGGTAGAGTGTCGGCCCTTGGACCAATCAATGAGTCTGGGGTTTAATCCTGGCCAAGGGCACGTAGCTCAATTGCGGTTAGTCCCCAGCCCTGGTTGGGTCGTGCAGGAGACAACCAGTCAATGTGTCCCTCTCACGCTGATGTTTCTTCTCCCTTCCTCTCCCTTTCTCTCCCTCCCACTCTATCTGAAGATAAATAGAAAAATGTCCTCAGGGGAGGATTAAAAAAAACAAAACCATTAGACTTGATTCTCCCCTAGGGGGGTGGAGCCTGCAGTCTTGTTGGTGCTTGGTGTTTCTGAGGAAGTTCTCCTCAGGGAGGAAGGGGAGGATGCTGACGCTCTGAGTTTTAAAATGCCGAGGAGCCATTTCCTGTAACGTGTAGAGGCAAAGAAGTAAATGACGGGGTCAAAGCCACAGTTCATGTTCATGAGGGACACGGTGAGCTGAAGGGAGATTTTGAAAGCCCTCTGCTGGGAGCAGGACGGCAGGTAGAGCATCTGTCTCGCCATGAACTGCATGATGTTGAGATGGTAGGGGCTGAAGCACACGACCACAGCGACCAGCACCACCAGAGTGAGCAGGCAGGCCCTCCGGTGGTGCCCTTTCCCGCTCGCCAGAGGGTTGTCCTGGGCTGTCCTGCACAGTTTCACTGCGATCTTCACGTAGCAAAATAACATGACCCCTACTGGCCCGCAGAAGCTTATAACACAGGCCACCAGGATGACGAGGGACATCCTGAACATCTCAGTGCTGTTGTACTCCATGCAGGTGATCTTGCCCGCCACAGTCGTGGTCATGGGTATCAAGAGCAGGGGCACTGTCTGCAGGACCGCCAGGGCCCAGACGGCCACAGAGACCAGCCTCGCTCGGCGGACGCTGCGGAGCCGGAGGCTCCGGTGGGTGTGGACCACCGCCAGGTAGCGGTCCACGCTCACACACGTCATGAGATAGACACCCCCGTAGGTGTTCATGAAGAATACGAATGCTGTCAGCCTGCAGAGCCCTTCACCAAAAGGCCAGCTGAAGTCCAGCGCGTAATAGGTGATCTTCCCAGGCAGGGCCATGGTGAACAGAAGGTCGGACACTGCCAGGTGGACCAAGTAGACACCTGTTGAGTTGATCTTCTTGCCCTTTAAACAGGCAAGATAAAGGGCAAGGATATTTCCCAGGGCGCTGAAGACCAAGAGGACCGTGTAGAACAGACAGAGCGTCACGCTGGCTGCCCGGGGTGGTTGCTGAGGGAGGCAGACGCTGGCATTGTGGGAGATGCTGCTTGGGTCAGCGGTACTGGGAGCCATGTCGTAGAGTTCCTTGGGGAGACAAAAAATAAATAAAAGGTAATACTGAATCTGGGGGGTTACACCTCTCTAGAGCAATAATTAATAATTTGCTAAGGCAACATGCCCTTGAAAAACATATGTCTTTTTAAGTAAACTTTTTGTTGAGGGGTAATATGCTGGTCAGTCACTATTGCTGTGTAACAAATTACCCCCCAAATGTAACAGCTTAAAACAAACTTGTTATGTTCACTGGCAGGTTTTGAGCAGGACACTGAGGATGGCTTTCGCCAGCTCCTCAGTGTTGGGAGCTTCCTCCGGAAAGTCAGCAGCTGGGGGTGACTCAGCAGCAGAGGCTGGGACCACCTGGAGGGGACTTCACTCGAATGCTGGCTTTTGGCTGGAGCCTCAGCGGGGGCTGTCAATTAAATCACCGGGACATGGGGGACATGGGCTGGTCCTGAGGCAGGGCTTCCTCACAGCACGGCAGCCTGGCAATGATTAGATTCTCACACAGCAGCTTGAGGCTCCAAAAGGAAGCGTCCCAGTAGCTGGGTAGAGGCTCCATGTGTTAACCACGTCTTTCATTTTCTGTTCTGATGCACTGACCCCTTGGCGCCCTGCTGACCCTGGAGGGACTGCCCCTCCCTGGGATGGCCAATTCCTCGAGTGTGCTTTTCGAATGCAAACTAACCAATCCAGAGCCACATCTCAGCCCCCTTTTTGTTGGACTCACACTGGACCACTATCCACCTGCCCTAGTCACCCCAGGGCCAAGGTCCCAGACCACCAGGGTCAGCCCCTGTGCTCCAAAGCCCGCGGGTTATTCAGCCGAGCCAATCATAACCCTGCTGGCCTTGCCTATTCTTCCCACAGAAACCACAATAAAGACTCGCACCCTCGTCTCCGCCCCTCTCCCAGTCTCCTGACTGACCCAGTGCTTCCTGCGTAGCCCCCTGTGATGTGGTGGCTTCTTCTTAGAATCCCTACGTAGCAAACCATCTTTTTCAACGGCAACTCTCCTCATCTGTTGGCCTTACTGAACCTCAAATTTTCCATTAATACACAGTTCCCCCTGTGTGTCCTTCCATTTCTCTCTTTCTCTCTCTCACGAACTCACACACACGTACTCACACTCACACACACCCGTGGAGGTGTGAGCCGGCACCTAGGGGCGGGCAGGCGGGTGCTGTGGCCCTGGAAACCGGCCCCCCGTTGAAAGTGCTGCTCTGTGGAGTGAGCTCGCCCACTGTGCCCTGGGAGTGCTGTAAGCATCTGGAGAGAGCAGGCTCTCCCTTCCCGGAACAGCTCAACCCCAGGCCACGCTGAGCTTCAGTGGCCACCACGTGAGCTGGGGCGATGCGGAGGGGGATTCTGTGCAGGAGTCGGAGTTGGAGCAGGGCAAGGAGAATCATCTCAAAGGGCAAGTTCAGCTCAGGAGGGTCCCACTCACAGATCAGCTCACCTCCTAGAATCAGCTTCTCCAGTCACAGAGCAGCTATTTGACCTCCGGTTAAAAGTAGTGTGTCCCACCCAGCCAGTGTGGCTCAGTAAACTGATTATCTTTTCTGGGACTGGGAGGTCCTGGATCGATTCTCAGTCAGGGCACATGCCCAGGTTGTGGGCCAAATCCCCAGTGGGGGGCATGCAGGAGGCAGCCAATCGATGTCCTCTCTCATCGATGTTTCTATCTCTCTCTCCCTCTCCCTTCCCCTCTCTCTCTAAAATCAATAAAGGAAAAAAAAAAAAAAATAGTGTGTCCCTCTCCCTGTGTTCAGGACCCACAAACATGGGACTAGCTCCTGAGGAGACCCCAACCCTTGGTAGTAGTCCTCCTTCCTGACTTCCCCAGCCTCTTCCCCAGAACACATCACCTGGCAGCCTCGCTCTGCCAGGCCCTCGGGACCTTGGGCCTTGGGGCTCACCTTGCAGCCCTCTCACTTCCTCAGCTGAGGGTGTCTGAGCCCCTCGCTTCACTGCCTGGCACACAGACAGCCCCTCTGCCCTGCTAAGTACCTCCTCATGCAACCTGTCAGCCTCTGCCGAAGTCACGAGCCCTTCACCCTCGGGGCTGGTACAGCCCTTGACGGCAACTCTCAGACACGCATCTCTCAGCGACATACTCCTCCGGAACTTCTGCAGCTTCATGCCCTGGACACTGGCCTGTCCTGGTCCCCCTTTGTCTGGTATTGGGAGCAACGTGACTTTCCTTTCTGTTCTATCTCTGTGCCCCCATAGGCTGGTATGTAGACCATAGTCGTGACTATCAAGCCACCAAAGTCAGTCTAAGCAGATCAGACCCAAATTAGGAGCCTGAGAGGGGGGGCCCACTCTCAGGACCTACTGACTCTCATTTGCACTGCTTCCAGAAGGTCCTGAAGGTCACCCCTGGGGTCTGACCCAGGGGAGCCAGCCCGGGTCTATCAGCAGGCTTCCCTCAGTGACTTGAGGCTGCTATTGGCCTTCGGTCCCTCTGTCCTGACCTGTCCTTCTGCCCAGACAGGAATGGCAGGGGTCCCTGGCTGGTGAGCTGGGTTGGGGTAGGGATGTTCTACCCATTGACAGCAGAAGCAGAAAGAAAGGGCACGTGAAGAACAGGTGCAATCTGAACCTTTCTCTCAGAGCCCCAGCACCTGTCTCATGCCCTGAGAAGACTCACCTGTGGCCCACTTACCTCGCTGCCCAAGGTGAGGTGCAGGGAGCCCCGCAGAGCCGTGGCCAGCGGCCGGCAGCCTTCCCAGGTGGCCCCAGAGCATCAAAGGTGCCCTGCGCCTCTCCCTCTGCAGGAATCGAATCAGTTCACTGCACTGGAATCCACTCTTCCTCCCTTCACCCACCCCTGCTGAAAAACAAAGAAAAAAAAAAAACAACCCCAGGGTGTCAGCCACGCAGTCTTCCTGCCACAGGACGCACATGCTCGGCCACAAGCCCTCCCAACCGGGCCTGTGCCCCCGCCACTCCCAAGAAGGAGGGAAGGAGGAAAGTTGCCCTGGAAGCCACCTTCCTTTCTGTTCCCTTTCTACGCCCCCCACAGGCTGGGATTTCGACCATAGACATGACTATTGTGCCACCAGAGTGAGGGCATTTGAAAGCAGCCACTATTCAGCCCTCCTACCCCAACCCCAACCCCACGACGGGGATGATGAGCTGGGAAAGCAAGAGGTGCCATCTGGGGACGGAGACGAGCGCAGCCTCCTCGCTGGATGCGGAGGAGAGACGCGCTCTGGGTTTCCCGGAGTATGTGCCTCAGGGAGCCGGACTGTGCCTCGGGGAGCCGGACTGTGCCTCAGGGAGCCGGACGCCACATCGCAGCCCTGATAGGCAGCGGCCTCAGGGCCGCACCAACAAGGGCGGGTCTGGCTGGGGGCCGTGCACCAGGATGTTCCCGGCAGGGCGCGGGCCGGGGCCTTGGCCACCCTGGCCACGGCTCTCTTCCTCCTCTCATCGGCCTTTCCCTGGGGCCATGCCTCGTCCTACGGCCGTCACTGGACTGTGTGTGTCCTTTCTCCGAGCCCTGGGAAGTCCGCTGCCGTCAGCAGCCGGCTCTGCAGCCGCCCGGACACTCGCCCCAGACCCCTTCCCCGCGGGGCGTCCCACGCGCCTGCTCCCCCGTCGGGGGCGGGACAGCACACTCCCCTCCTTGGCCTCCCACTGCCGAAGGCCACAGGACCCAGTTCTTCCCAGGTATAAATTAGGCCCTAAAAAATGTCCCCCGACCTCCTGATGTGTTAGAGAGAAGTTTTGTAAGGAAGCACTGTTTACCAGAAACTTGCCGTGAACTTTCCTCCCAGGACCCCCAGAAGGAAGAGCCGACGCAGCCCCCAGAGGTCCTGACGTACACACTTCACAAGCCCTGTGGAACCTGCCTCCATTTCCCCAAGACATTTAGCGGCTCCTATTAAAAGGTGAGACCTGCGGGGGACAGTTAAAAAAAAAGCAAGCCCTGGCCAGTTTGACTCAGAGCGTCAGCCCCAGGACCAATGAGTCGTGGGTTTGATTCCAGCCAAGGGCATGGACCTTAGTTGCAGTTCATCCCCAGCCCTGGTCGGGTCGTGTGGGTGGCAACCAGTCGATGTATCTCTCTCACATCGATGTCTCTCCCCCCCCCACCCCCAAACACACACACTCTATCTGAGATAAATGGAAATATGTCCTCTACTGAGGATTTAAAAAAAAAAAGTTTAAAAGGTGAGACCTGGCCCTGGCCAGTTTGGCTCAGCGGTTAGAGCATTGGCCTGCGGTTCCGAGAGACCCGGGTTCGGTTCCCGCTAAGGGCACGTACCTCGGTTGCAGTTTGTCCCCAGCCCTGGTTGGTCGTGCGGGTGGCAGCCACTCGATGTGTCCCTTTCATGTTGGTGTTTCTCTCTCTCTCTTCCTCTCTCTCCCTCCTGCTCTATCTGAACAAAAAATAAAAAAATGTCCTTGGGTGAGGATAAAAAAAAAAAAAAAAGGGAGACCTGGACCAAAGAATGGCAAGACATTATACAATAAGACATTGTGCTTATTCATGACGCATTCAGTATGAATTTACTAAGTGCCAACTTCGAGCCGGGCACAGCACTGTAAGTACATGTGTGTGCTAAGAGGAGAAGCACTTGCTTCCACCCTCCGGAGTTTAGAGGCTGGGGCCCCGCCAATTACACAGGCAGAAGACAGACTGACAAGAGAAAAGGCATTCACATTTGATTTGATGTTAATAGTTTTCCATGGCACAGGAGCCCTCGCAGAAAAGAAACGAGGACTCCAAGAAGTGGGTTAGAACCCGGAGTTCATATAACACTTTAACCAAAAGCAATACATTGTGGAGATTGCCAAGACAACAGAAGGTAAGTATATGGGAAAACTAATGGACGATTAGGGCTGTTCAGTAAAGGTTGTCATGCAGATTCCCGTCTGTTGACACTGGGATAGAATCTAGAGTCCTCTCTGGTGACTGAGAACTATTCTCGTCCTGGTGTAGAGAATGAAACACCCTTTCAAATACACATTTATGTCTGCTTGTAGAGAACTTTCTTCCTTCTATTTCTGCAATTTTCTAATTGCCTTCAGCTCAAAATAGTCTTTAGGTCAAAGTGCATGTCTAGGTGGCATTCTAATCCCCTTCATGTGTACATGTGACTGAGAAGTGCATGGTGGGCCCTCACTGGGTTCCCACAAACACATCGGAGGATCCCTTCGCACGAGCTTGCCCTGGAATCCTGCTCACCCCTTAACCAGTTATCACATCCTCTGTGCATTTATAACCTTATCTAAGCATAAACGGCAGCCCCCATTGGCCACTCCTGTCTGTCCCTCATCCTGTGTTAATTGCCTGGACAGTGCAATGGATTTCCCATTGTCTTGGGCTATTGTTCTCCAGTTATTTCTTATGCAGGGCTAGAGCATCGGCCCACAGACCAAGGTGTTGCAGGTTCAATCCCCAGCCCTGGTCAGGGTCGTGCAGGAGGCAACCAATCAATGTGTTTCTCTCACATCAATGTCCCCCCCGCCCCCACTCTATCTAAAAAGTAATAGAAAAATATCCTCAGGTGAGGATAAAAAAAATCTGCTTAACGTCTGATAACTGTATTTTAATATGAGAGTTTTTCTTGTAATCTTACGGGTTTTACTTTCTGCATTTAAAACAAATACTCTACAAGGGATCCTTAGACTTCACCTGAGGGGTTCATGGAACAAGCAAAGCTGGAGAACCCTTGACTTGGCCTAATACTTTTGTCTCCCAAGTGGGAAACCGAAGCACAGTATTTTCCCAAAGCCTCCTGGCTTATCCATTGAGACAGGACTGGAGTCCTTGGCTCCTGTTTCTTGTTGGGGGGGCTCCCCTCACAATGCAACACCTTTACATCTCTACACCCCACCTCCTCTCAGCACCAAACACATGGTGATTCAACAAATATTATTTTCCAAAGGCTGGAATTTGAACCTAAGGTGTGACTCCCTAACCTTAGCCCTAACCCTAACCATCTTGATTCCTTCTCAAGGTGGCTTGACAAGCTCCCTCCCTCTTAGCCCAGTTGTCATCTTCCGCCTAGTCCTCCCTGAGCAGAGCACAGTGGCTTCCCTGCTCACCCAGGCCCAGGAGACCAAGAGCAATAACAGCAACAATAATGGTCCCTACTCTGAGGACTTTCTCTGTGTTAGACATTCTTAGCTTTATTCATTTATACCTCACTTCATCCACAAAGAGGCATTATTATCCCCATTTTATTTTATTTTTTGTTTGTTTGTTTTTTGTTCAGATAGAGTGGGAGAGAAAGAGAGAGAGAGAGAGAGAGAGAGAAACATCGACGTGAAAGGGACACACCGAGTGGCTGCCACCCACACGACACAACCAGGGCCGGGGACAAACTGCAACCGAGGTACATGCCCTTAGCAGGAACCGAACCCAGGTCTCTCTGGACCGCAGGCCGATGCTCCAACCGCTGAGCCAAACTGGCCAGGGCATTATCCCCATTTTATACATGAGGAAAAGTTAAATGATTTTTCCAAGGCCACACAGCCAATTGCATCAAAGATCCAGGTTCTTCTGATGAGTCGATTACAAGGAGGTTACAGCTGAGGCCTGAGGTAGGAAGATGGCCAAGAAATAGTCTTCCAGATGTGAAGGACACAATGACTCGGTGCTGCTCTTCCTGGGGTGGGTAGAGCCCCTGCAGCCGCAGCTGGTGATGGCTGAGCTTGGTGACTCCCCTGGACGTTACTCTGGAAGAGTTTCAAAGGGCACTGATTTCTGATGCAATCCGTGCCTGCCAAGTAAAGCAGAGATGGCACCCCTATCTCATCTTTGTGGCTTGCATGTCCTTGTTCCGTGAGCATCCTCAGCCCCGAGTGTAAGCAATGTGACACCGTGTGGTTTAGTTCAAGGTACAGCCGGGGGCCCTGTAAAGCCAATGCCTCCCCCCCCTTCTCTTTCTTCTAATAATGAGAGTGGGTGCAGATGTATTTGGGTGTTTTTTTTAATCCGTTGAGTCATTGATAGGACTTCTAGACATTTCAATAACATATTTATTCACTCACCCATAGTGAACGTCTATACTATACTGAACTTTCAGAACTAGCTAGGGATACACAGTGACAAAACCGGTCCTCCTGGTAAAGCAAACAGATAAGCAGACAGATGAGACCTCTATGGAGAGACAGACACTGCAGAGTGAATTCAGGGCCCTAAGGGAACACCGGGAGGAGGCTCTTCCAGGTCCTGAGTCGTCAGGGACGTTTCCCAGAGAGGAATAATGAGGATGAGAAACAATTTGCCAAGCGTATCCTGCCACTAAAGCAGAGGGAAAGAGCAGGGAGTTGGGCACTGGATCTTTGTGTCACTTTCACTCATATTTCATTGACCATACAAGCCACATGGCCACATCTAACTTCAAGAAGACAAAGAAGTGAAGTCCTGCTCTGTGCTGGGGAGAAACACGGGGAATCCAAAAATACCACTAAATGCATCTGTCTCTCCAACCCAGGACTCGCGTGTCCACCTATCTACAGGTTACCGCCTAGGTGCATAGGATCAGACCAATGTGCTTAACTTCCCAGACCCCTCCACCTCCCGGACTGGCCCATCTCCGTGAACACACCTCTCAAAGCCCATCCAGCACGCCCCCCTCGTCTCACCCCCCACAACATGCCACCCACCTCCAAGTCTCCTCCATGATATGCTCAAGGCAGTGGCCATTGTCAGGAAGACAACCACAGCTTCTCGTTCCCCAGTCTTGGCTCTCAACTTTGACACTCCAATCCACCCTACATTCTCCACCTCACGGTAAAAATGAGTTTGCTAAAATGCTCAGGGGCCCTACATTTCTTTAGAACACGATCCTAATTCCATGACCTGGCATTTGCTACTTTCTCTGCCTGAAATGCATTTTCTCCCTCTACCTGTCCTAGGTCAAGTCTACCTAAATCATCCTCATTTCAAGACAGCTCTGGCACCATCTCCTCCAGACAGTCTACCTTGACTGCCCCATCCCCCCACGTCATATACATGCTCATCTTCTGACCTCCCCTGACACCCTACACATCTCCATATTAATGTATATTGTAAATGACTACCATTTGTCAGACTGTGAGCTATTGTGGGACGTGATGAATTCTCACGAATTTTAGTCTTTCTAGGGCCTCCCAGGGGCCTTGGCATGGAAGAGGTGCTTAGTAAGTGATCAGTGAACACAGGGGCAGTGGTGACATACTGCTGTTCTAAACCCACCTACCACAGCTCCTATTGGCTCACCTCAGACAAAGCCTTCTTTCTACAAGGATTCATTTAGCATCTGCTTTGTACCCTGTGTTACCCACTGGGGCAGAGATGCAACATAGTCTAAGACACATCCATGTCCACAGGATATTTTAGTTTGAGTGGGAAGTGGGGATGCCGGCAGGTCACTGAAAGCCACATTGTGCTGAACCTGGAGACGGGAGCTGTGGATAAAAAGCCATCCCTTCTGTCTTCCATGAACTCAGAGTCACCAAACAGAGGAACCCAACAGAGGCGCCTGTCCAGTCCTCCCACAGTGCAGATGAGGAAGCTGAGGCCCAGAGAGGTGCATGAAGTGGGTCATCCAAAGTCACACAGGCAGCTATAGATGGCCCTGAAGCCTAGACCAGCCACAGCCTTTCAAGCAAGCGCTTCAAGAAAAAGAAAATGTGGGTGCTTCCACACCGCGCACTGGGAACGCAGACAAAACCTTCGTTAACTAGAACCAACCCTATTCCCCCCTCCCTGTACTCTTCCTTCAAGAGGGAGCTTAAATTTACTTGAATAACTTTTGCTCTTTCAGTCAATAATTGTTATTTAAGCATCTTTCACACTCAAGGCACAGTTGATGACCCAGGAGAAAAACCCACCATTTCTTCAGATTATGGGAACAAGACATACATGCCTTCACTTTAACCAGGACCACAAGGGAAATGCCAAATGGGTAGTTCAGGCATGAAGATAGCCTGCAGAAATTTCACACACAAAATGCCCCCAGGAGATTTAGTCACAAAAGCAACTCCTGGGGAGATCCCTGGGCTACATTCCATCCCCAACTCTGATGACTGCCCACCTGTGACCCTACTGTGCAGTTTGACTTCACCAATGAGCCTATAGCTTAAAAAGCACAGAATCAACAAAAGGAGATGACCTTGTAATCAACTGTGTTAGACTTTCTCCTAGACCCAAACTCCTCCCTGGGGCCCTGCACGCAGCCTGACTCAGTCACCATCAGCTGATGTGTGTACGGGATAAATGGATGCATCCTTCTTTCTAAAGGCTTCCTCTTGCAGAGGTTGAACCCAAAAGGGTATCTCCTTAACCCTAAGTTGTTTTGTTAGTAAGCTTTTTTATTGAAATGCAATATACTTACAGAAAGGAGCATGGAACATAAACTCAATGAATTTTCATAAAGTAAACACACCCATGGAACTAGCACCCAGATAAAAAACCGGAACATTCTATGCACCCCAGAAGCACCTTCCAGTCACTCTCTCTCGGGGTTCTATTATGTAGATCATTTCTGCCTGGTTTTGAATTTTATATAAATTAAATCACATGGTATATGTTTTTTCAGCTCTGACTTTTGTTCAACATTATTTTGATGAGACTCATTCATATTGTTAGTAATTATAGCTCTTTCACCCTTGTTGCTATATATATTCTTTTGTTTGGATGTATCAGCCCTTATTCGTTCATTTTCCTGTTGATGAGCATCTGAGTTGTATCCAGTCTGAGGCTATGGTGCCAATCTTCCCAAATGTAGAGGCTAGATTCTGGGGCCATATCTTTGTGGCCTCACATTTTATTGGTGAGAAAGAAGCTCAAGGTCTTCGCCCAGTGAGTTGGCTCCCAGTGGGCTGCAGAAGGAACCAACAACCAGCACCATCTAAACCTATTAAAATGCGGGCACCCCATTTGACCCTATTCACTTTAGGGTTAACCAGGAATAGTGCAAACCTAGAAATTTAAAAGAAGGGTGGGGAAAGGATCTGTGGTTTGACAATTTTCAGAATTTTGTTTCTTTTTTTGTGTGTGTTTCAAGGTTACTTTTCAAGTGCAGAGATCTGGAGAGGAAACACTATAAATAGAAGGGGCCGCAGTGGGGAGGAAGGACTGGGGGAGGAGGAAGTGTGTTCTGAACACCTGCTTGTCTCCAGATCTAGGGCCCTGATGGGGCTTTTCAGATGGGCCTTCCCTACCCCAACTGTGCCTCACCCCCAGCTTCTCCTTTAGCCCATCAAAACCAGGGCTAAAGCCAAGTGCTGTGGCCTAGGTCACATGATCCAGCTCCAGCCTGGCATCACCCCAAGTCCACCAAGACAACCCCTGGGAGGAAGGGGACCTGTCCTGCCTTGGACCTAAGTTCAGCTCAGGTCAACTCAATGGACCACCTACGGCATTAGGTTCTCACCTGCCAGTGATGTCTTACATCACACAGGTTCTATCTCACCCTAGTGCAAACTCAGAAATGTCTTTCCAACATTTTAGAATAAAACCCACCCACAGCCTCTGGGCTATCACTTTTGACCAGGTAGACCCAGAAGGAGATAAGGGAAGTAAAAATTATGCACTTTGAGAAAGTATCTGCATAACATCCAATGTTTGTACTGAGGGTATGTTTCCTTGGAGGCTGGCTTTGGTAGGAAGGGGGAAAGTCCCACCATGGAGAGTGCTGGGGAGGCAGACTTCCCCTCTGTGATCCCCCCACCTCACTCACTGACCACCTTTCACGCCCTCCAGTTGCAGCTTTGTCACCCAGAGCCTGCTCTCAACTCCTCACCTGAAGCCCTACTTACCCTTCACACCCCCACCTCAATATCACCTGGGTTGGCCAAGTGTACTTTAGGGACCGCTCTAAATTAGAACTCCCTGTTGCATGATGGACCCTTCTTCAAACACCTTAAGTGTTGTAAGTCAGCTTTAATTTGTGTGATTCGGTTAATATCATGCTCCCCCAACAAACTGTGAACTCTGAAGACAGGTCCGAGTTGGTTTTGCTCCTTCTTATATGTCTACCTCTGGCACAGTGTCTGCACTGGACATGGTACCCAATACGTTGTGTGGGAAAGGAGGGAGGGGGGGAAGGAGGAGAGGATGTAGAAGAGGTGAGAGGGAGGAAAGAAGGTGGGGAGGAAGAAGGAGAAGAGAGGAGAGGATGCAAGGGAAAAGGGAGAGGAGACTGGGAAAGAAAGGAGGGAGGGGAAGAGAGAAGGGGAGGGGAAGGAAGGGAGGGAGGAAGAGGGGATGCTGGGGAGAAAGGAGAAAGTCTAAGGGAGGGGCAAGGGGGCGAGCCAGTTGTCAGTAAGAATTAAGCAGTTCTCCCCCTTCTGTCATCCCAGAGCCCCATAACCCTCAAGAGAGGGTCCCGACCCAGGTTAGGAGGGGCCTCTGCCAAGGTGACTAGGCACAGAGGGAGAGCCCAAACCCAGTGTTAAAAGGGGATGGATACACTTGACCTAGGGCTTTGGTTTGCTGACTGGGAGGTGTGATTTGGGAACTAAAGCTAAGTTGTTTGATACCATAAACTGCACCCTTCACCCAAGCAGTACTCAACCCTCACTTGTCTACTGTTCTCAAAGAATATCCGTTTCAGGGAGGGCTCAAGTCTAGTCTGCCTGGGGCACTTTGCGGAGGGATGATTCACATGCTCTAGAATTCACTCTTCTAAGTGTGGTTCAATGATTTGTAGAGCTGAGCCACTGTCAGTACAAGCCAGTCCTAGAATGTTCCCATCACCCTAAAAGACCCCTTGTGTCCATTTGCAGTCCCCTTCATGCCACCCCAGACCCAGCCAATCTCTAATCTACTCTTTCTACATATAGATTTGCCTTTGCTGCACGTTTCATGTCAACTGAATGTGTGGCCTTTGGCATCAGGCTTCTTTTGCGTGTTTTTGAGGTTCATGTTGTAGCATGCATGTTTGTTTCTTCCTATTGCTGGGTAGTATCCCAGGGCCTTGGTTTCCTTTAAGAGACGGAAAAGACGTTTTCAGTCATGTAGAAACTATTCCTTCCTTCCAGGACTCAACTGAAAGGGAAGTTGGCCCAGATGAGCCTCGTGCCTGGAAAATGGAGAGAACATCCCATCGTGGCAATAGTGACATGGACAGCATACACTGGGTGGAGAAGCTTCAGAAAGCCCTGGCTGGTGTGGCTCAGCTGGTTAAGTGTGGTCCCGTGCACTAAGACGTCACCAGTTCCAAACCAGGTCAGGGCCCGTGCCTGGGTTGCAGGCTCCATCCCCAGTAGGGGGCGTACAGGAGGCAGCTGATCAATGTTTCTCCTTTTCCCTTCCTCTTTCTCCCGCCCCCCCCCCAAAAAAATCAATAAAAACATATTTTTATTTCAGAGGTTCCAAAATACCCCTCTTTTGAGCAAAAACCAGTTAGGTGAAATGTCAAAAAAATCTCTCTTTTGTTTTCAAATATCAGGTGCGTAAGTGGGTAGCACCAGACTGGATAACATCTTTCGGGGAGCTGTGACAGAAGAACAGAAGAACACTGAATTTGGAGAGACAGCCTTAGGGCTACACACCAAGACCAAATATGAGAATCCCCAGCACAGATTAGGCAGCAGGAGCTCTTCCGCCCTCCAGGTGATTCCAGTGTACAGCCGAGATCAAAGCCGAGGGTGACTGCATACTAAGGCATGCTAAGGACACCCCAAAACAACGACCTGAGTGCATACGGAGGGAGTGTCCCGTGTCTTCCTTCCCAACAGCCCCACACAGACCTCCTCTCTTGGAAGGCCGCCCAGGAGGATATATATACTGTCCTCACATCCTCCACCAACACCATAGTGCGGGCCCCACAGAGAGGACCTGTTGGAGACACAGACAAGGCCAACTTGTCACAGGACTGAGCAGGCCACGTCCTCCTATTTTATTAAAGAGAAAAATTCAGCCCTGGCCAGTTTGGCTCAGCGGTTAGTGTCAGCCTGTGGACCGGAGAGTCCCGGGTTCAGTTCCCGCTAAGGGCATGTACCTCGATTGTAGTTTGTCCCCGGCCCCAGTTGGGGTCGTGTGGGTGGCAGCCAGTCGATGTGTCTCTCTCACATCGATGTTTCTCTCTCTTTTCCCCCCTCTCTCCCTCCCACTCTATCTGAAGATAAATGCAAAAATGTCCTCGGGTGAGGATAAAAAAAAAAATTCACAAGTAAATGTAGAGTTGTGCAACATAAATACATTCTCTAGAGAATTTATAATGAAACATCCCCCAGGGTTCATCACAACAGTTTGATTTGTCTACTTCTAGACACTTTTCTATGCACTTACTTTTTTTTTTTTTTTTTTATCCTCACCCGAGGACATTTTTCCATTTTTTGTACAGATAGAGTGGGAGGGAGAGAGAGGAAGAGAGAGAGAGGAAAACATCGATGTGAAAGGGACACATTGAGTGGCTGCCACCCGCACGACCAACCAGGGCCGGGGACAAACTGCAACCGAGGTACGTGCCCTTAGTGGAAACCGAACCTGGGTCCCTCTGGACCGCAGGCCGACGCTCCAACCGCTGAGCCAAACCGGCCAGGGCTCTATGCACTTACTTTTATAGGTAAAAATACAAATACAGTCGTCCCTTGTTTATCGAGGTTAATCTGTTCCAGTCTCTAGCGGTTGCACCTGGCGTTGAAGGATTCCTGGGGTGCTCAGATACATAGGCCTACAGTCCATACGTACCGTAATTGTCATTGTAATTGTAATTGTAATACAGGGGTGTATAATTGACTCAGACAACCGAGCATGCACTGTATCATTTTCACTGTCTCAATCAACTTTTTAATGACTATATTTGAAAAAAACGCGATAGAGTGAAGCTGCGAAAGTCCAAGTGCAAAGTGGTGAGGGACGACTGTATATAGTTTTTGTTTTGTTCGTAAATGAAGGATATGATGCCCAAAGAATTACGTGAGAACTTGCTTGTCAGATCATGCCATGTCAGAACACACAGCTCTGCTTCTTTCCTAAAACAGCAGCCGATCGGGAGGTGACATCTCTCATTAAACATTCCCCACGGATGAAAACCTACCACGTTCTCAGCGGTGTTTGCTCCCCAAAATGTCAATTCTGTGAGCCTCCTTCTGCGTACACCTTTGCACACACATCCAGTTTTTTTCATAGTGTAGATTCCTGGACTCTCCATTCAGCTTTGCTCATTTATTTGTCTGTTTTTGTGTCTGAAGTGTTATAGTGGTTATAACACATTGTTTCATTCTTGGCTACAGTATGGATTCTGTTGGTCCTGTGAGTAGGCTCCCTTTCCCCTTACATTTTCTAATTGGTTACAGTTAATGATTAAGAAAACCATTACTTTTTATAAAATTGTTATAAATAGCCCTGGCCAGTTTGGCTCAGCGGTTAGAGCGTCGGCCTGCGGTCTGGAGAGACCCGGGTTCGGTTCCCGCTAAGGGCACGTACTTCGGTTGCAGTTTGTCCCCGGCTCTGGTTGGTCGTGCGGGTGGCAGCCACTCGATGTGTCCCTTCACATCAATGTTTCTCTCTCTCTCTCCTTCCTCTCTCTCCCTCCCACTCTATCTGTACAAAAAATGGAAAAATATCCTCAGGTGAGGATAAAAAAATAAAAAATAAAAAAAAAATAAAATTGTTATAAATACACATAACAAAATTTACCATTTTAACCATGTTTAAGTGAATAATTCTGCAGCATTAAGTACTCACATTGTTGTGCAACCATTACCACCATCCATCTCCAGAACTTTTCATCTTCCCAAACAGAAGCTACGTACCGATTTAGCAATAACTCCCCTTTCCCCTTCCCTCCCCTCAGCCCCTGGCAACCAGCATTCTACTTTGTGTCTTTATGAGTTTGACTACTTTAGGAATCTCATACAATATTTGTGCTTTTGTGACCGGCTTCTTTCACTTAACATACTGTCTTCAAAGTGCATCCATGTTACAGCACGTATCAGTACTTCACTCTTTTTGTGGCTGAATAATACTCCAGTGTACGTACACAATGAGCCTTAGCTGCTGGGATGGGCAGGACGGTGGCAGAGCTGACTTGTCTGTGGAATGAAAAGGAAGCAGAGGAAAGCCAAGAGACCAGAGAGTGCTTGGGAAAAGGAGAAAAAGAAAAGGAAGCAAACCTTGGCATTGGGGCATCCAAGGCCAGCCACCGGGGAGAAGGAAAAGTCTACTGAGCTTGTAGGATGTTTGCTGTAAGTCCAGGCACTGGTGCTTTTGTGCACCTGGAGTCCACTGCTGAGCAGGAAGAAGGGCCACATTCTGTCTGCAGCTGGAAGACGCTGCAGGTGCAGGGTAGGAGCTGAGGGCACCTGACTCCAGGCCAGCCCAAGGTTAAGGAGGTGGCAGAACCTTGCACTGAGCTGATTGGGGGCTGCGAGATGACAGGGTTAAGTACAACTTGGAAAACAAAAGGACTAGTCTGGTGTTTCTTAACTGAGTGTGGGTGGATCCTTCAAAGGATCTGTAAATAGAACGCAGAGGGTTCATGAACGTAATTTGGAAATTTTCACATCTGTGAGCGTGTGTGTGAAGTTGTTTTCATTGGGGTAGAGGAGATGAGTTAGGAAATGTCACCTTGTGGTGTGCCCCACCAGAAAAATGTCCATTCTAACCTTCCTGGGAGCATTTTTAGAACTTTTTTTTCCCTGGCCAGTGTGGCTCAGTGGTTGAGCATGGCTCAGTGGTTGAGCGTCAACCCATACACCAAGAGGTCGCTGGTTCGATTCCCAGTCAGGGCACATGCCCAGGTTGTGGGCCAAATCCCCAGTGGGGGCATATAGGAGGCGGCCAATCGATATTCTCTCTCATCGATGTTTCTATCCCTTTTCCTTCTTCTCTCTCTAAAACCAATAAAGAAAAAAAAATGTTTTTTTTTTGTTTGTTTGTTTGTTCTTATCCTCACCCGAGGACATTTTTCCATTTTTTGTTCAGATAGAGTGGGAGGGAGGGAGAGGAAGAGAGAGAGAGAGAGAAACATCGACATGAAAGGGACACATCGAGTGGCTGCCACCCGCACGACCAACCAGGGCCGGGGACAAACTGCAACCGTGGTACGTGCCCTTAGCGGGAACCGAACCCGGGTCTCTCTGGACCGCAGGTCGGCGCTCTAACCGCTGAGCCAAACTGGCCAGGGTAAGAAAAAAAAATGTTTTTAAAGAACTTTTTCTTAGGAAAATTGCCATCTCTGTTTTTACTAACCTCTAACTGAAAATGAGCATTTCCTTCTATGAGGAGCATAGGCAACAACCACTTTGGTTTAGCCATACCAAGGAAAATAATGGAAACTTTTATATCACACTAATTTTAGTTGTTGCTAATAATAAAATATTGTTTAAACTCGTTGTTCCTTTGAAATCATGTGGTCATGGACCTGTGGGTACCAGAAAGAGTGTGGTAGTGCTGGACCCTAAGCACCAGACAGAAGGCAGGGTGGAGGTATTCCACTTGGGCCTTCAGTTTTGTCATTCAATCCTGCACATTCTCTGTGCAGGGCACTGGGAACCCCTACAGGAGAGACAGGTGAGTTAGAGACCCTGCAGGAGGAACGCATGGCTGGGGAGCACGCAGCTGAACCAGACAAACAACCACAATGCCTTGCGATACGTGCTACAAGAGCACAAAACACCAGTTGGTGTGCTCAGACTGGGTTTCTCATGGGAACTGACATTTGAACTGATGTTTTCAGGATATAGCAAGAAGTGTGCACAAGGACATAAAACTTTCCTTTCACCAGAAAAGTTCCTCATCAAGTGTGTGTGAATCTCAGCTTAGAGTTCAGAGGAGCGAAAAGAAATTTCCCCTGGCTGTGGGGCTAAAACAGGAAACCACCCAGAAACCCTCGCTGGAGGAGGCCTGGATTCCCAGTTCCCCAGGATCAAGTGGACATTTCACAGGCAGCACCTCTAGGCACAGCCACATCTATCATCCCTCCTACACATTGCAATGGAGACTCCATGAGCTCACAAGCTATCTGTTCCATTTGCTGATGAACCCCGAACCCCTGTGCCTGGCGCAGATTTGGCCCCGGCGAGGGTTTCTGAGTGCCAGGTTAGGGGGGGCAGAGGGCTGGGAGCACCCTCACCGGACCTCCAGCTATGGGCTCACAGTGGGTGGGGAAGATCACCTCCTCACCCACTAGACATCAACTGGTCCCTGATTAGTAAAGGAAAAATCAGAGCATTTCTACACGATCTCTGTTCCATCCAATGATGTTATGGGCTGAATTGGGTCCCATTCACCCCAACACCCCCCCCATTCATCTATTGAAGCTCTAACATCCAGCTCCTCAGAATGTGACTGTATTTGGAGATAGGGTCTTTATTTTTTATTTATTTATTTATTTTTTATCCTCACCCGAGGACCACATCCTTCACAGACAGCACCTCTAGGTACAGCCACGTCTATCATCCCTCCTACACACTGCGATGGAGACTACACGAGCTCATAAGCTATCTGTTCCATTTAATAAATAAATAAAAGTTTTTGATATTTTGTTCAGATAGAGTGGGAGGGAGAGAGAGGGAGAGAAACATCAACGTGAAAGGGACACAATGAGTGGCTGCCACCCACACGACCCAATCAGGGCGGGGGACAAACTGCAACCAAGGTATATGCCCTTAGCGAGAACCGAACCGGGGTCTCTCCAGACCGCAGGCCGACGCCCTAACCGCTGAGCCAGACCGGCCAGGGCGAGATAGGGTCTTTAAAGAGGTGATTAAAGCGAGGTCGTTAGGGTGGGCCCTAATCCAATCGAACTGGTGTCCTTATAAGAAGAGGGAATCAGGACACAGATACTCAGAGAGGGAAAGGCCAATGGAGACAGAGAGAAGACGGCCGTCCACCATCCAGGAGAGAGGCCTCCGGGGAGCCAACCCTGCTGACCCTTGACTTTGGACCTCTAACCTCCAGAACCGAGAAGATAAATTCCTATTGTTTCAGGCCCCCAACCTGTGGTAATTTGTTACCCTAGCTCCAGCAAACTAATACAAACAATCTCACTCCTTGAATTTTTTCAATGTGCGATCAGAAGTAACACCCTCACTTTCCGTCACCACAAAGGAGAAATAAACAGAGACGCCCTTCAAAGACTCATAGGTCAGAAAGCGCCTCATGACCCAAGAATGGGGTATTTGGTTATAGTGGCCTCTTCTACTCAAGAAGAAGAGCAAGGTTGCAAAGCAAGAATTTCCCAGAAGCACAAGCTGCTCCTTGCTGGCGTCAGAGGACCACACATGACAGCTGATGTTTGCTGACGTAGATGTCACACACGGAGGAGAGCCCCAGGCAGAGTCAGATCAGGTGGCTAACGTCTGCAAGGAGGTTAGTGGGTTTCGATGTTAAAAAAATAATCTCATGCCACACCTCAGTCTTTTACCACATTGATCAGAAATGTGCCCGACTTCACAGCACAAAGAGAATAATAAAAATAAGTCCAACTTTGAAGGTACTTGGCCGCCAGTGTTTATGCCTGAAATGTCTTTCACTGGGGATGCCGCGGAAGACTCTTGAAACCTGCCTGCCCCCCATTTCCAGCTCCCTGGGCCTTGTTGCCCAGCAAATAACAGCCTCCAGCTGGGCGCCCCTTTAACAAGACTGAACCCTCTTTTCCCTCCTGGGAAAGCCCAGGTGATTTGGCCTGTTTCCAAAAGAAGAGTGACTGCTGCCCAAACCTCCTGAAGGAGACCTTTGCTGTGTTGGCTCATGTCCCCCCACCCACGCTGCCCGAGGTCAGTGAACTCAGCTGGCCCAGACAGGAGGTAAAGGTTTTGCTGTTTCCTGGCCCAGCTGCTTCATTTCTGGGCTTCGGTTTCTCTTCGCAAAGAGAGAATAAGAACAGTCCCGCCCTGGCCGGTTTGGCTCAGCGGTTAAAGAGTTGGCTAGCGGACCAAAGAGGCCTGGGTTCGATTCCAGGCAAGGACACATACCTTGGTTGTGGTTGGTCCCGGGCCCCTGCAGGGGTTGTGCAGGTGGCAACAATCTCTCTCACATCGATGGTTTTCTCTCTCTCTCTCACTCGCTCTCTCTCTTTTCCCCACTCTGTCTGAAGATAAATGTAAAAATATCCTCAGGTGAGGATTTAAATAAATAAAAGGGAGTTATATACATATGGACTTGTCTGGGATCTAGTAAATCCTGTGTCTGTCCCTTCTTCCTGCTCCTCCCTTGGCAGGACTAGGGTGCTCCACATCCCCTATCACCCAGCACAGTGCTGGGCACACTGCAATCGGAATACAGTGTCGATGAATTAACTTCCTGGTCTCATTTGCATCCACATGTCACTTACCTGTATCCAGCTCAGCTGGGACTAGCCTTTGAAGAATGTGTACTTTAAAATTATTTTTCCAATAAAAGTAATTATTGCTCCTTGTATTCAGTATTCAGTGTGGACTAGGTATTCAAATATAAAGAAGAAAATAAATAGTATGGCTACCTCCAACATCCAGAGGTAATCACTGGTTAATATTCTAACTGGCATTTCCTTCCGGTCTTTTTTTCTGTACTCGTGTGTCTCCTTCAACTGCCATGGTGTTTGCTCCAGAGCATTTGGAGTAACTGCTCAGCCTCTAGGACAGTGGTTCTCAACCCTCCCAGTGCCGCGGCCCTTGAATACAGTTCATGCTGTGGTGACCCCCAACCATAAAATTTTTTTTGTTGCTACTTCATAACTGTAATTTTGCTACTGTTGTGTCTTAGACGACCCTTGTGAAAGGGTCATTTGACCCCCAAAGGGGTCGCAACCTACAGGTTGAGAACTGCTGTTCTAGGGTCTCAAAGAAAGGACCTTACTTGCATTTAATAGCTCTTTCTCTCTCAATGAATGAAGTATCTGTACTGTATATCTCTATATATGGTCTCACATCTCAGCCTCGCGGAGGGTGAAGTCTGCCCCCATATCAAAAACACAAGAACGCTGCCGGGATGTCTCCAGCCTCTCGGCTCAGTGGGCACCTCTTTAAGCTAGGCAAATGATTTAAGAGGAAAGAATTTCTCTGGGTTTCTTGACATCCTGTTCTGTGCTCCGTTGTTTAGGTGAAGAAATATAGTAATGGTTTTATTCTGGTGAAAGAGAAACTAGCCGCAGGGCACTCAGGCTGAATCCTCTCCCCAGATCAAGGTTTCACAAAGGCAGTCAGGGCTCACAGCCCTGCACCTCTCAGCTGTCCACTGGCTGCTAATTCCTTAGCTTGCCAAAGTCAACCAGTGTGCAAGTCAGAGGTTAAGGGGGTCTGCAAGGCTGGGCAAATTAATTTGATCCAAAGCATTTTGGGGAAGTAGCAACGCAAATATTTTTTGCTCTGTTATAAGACACTTATGGAGTCCAGCAGGCTGTCTCAAACCTCTGTTGATTTGGGACAGTGTCCACAACTTCGCACCAGAAGTCATAACAGAACCACAGTTTGGGCGGGTGATTCTCGTATTGTCGCAATTTGGCTTAACATGGCGGGTGCTTTTGAGTCCTGAAATCTTCCCTTGATAACTGTGCCCCTCCACCTCTGTGCAGATGAGCCCAACTACCCTTCAGATACATTTAGAGGTGTGTAGGTGCATGTTTTTATATGTGTATAATGTGTGTGATTTTGTGTGTTGTGCGTGTACGTGTGTGTGCATGTGTGTGTGTGTTTGTGTGTGTGTATAAAGGGATGGAAGGGAGGAAACACTCCAACTTCAACCTTACACCATTTCTTCATAGCTAGGTCTAACTTTTTTAACTATTTTGATCATGAGACTGTCTGCTCCTCTATATAATTTTTCTTCACCTTGAAATATACTAAATTCCTATATTATATTTATATGTTTGTATATATGCATGTACGTGTACACACACACACACACACACACACACACACACACACACAACCTCACTCATTCCCGTTGCGGGTATGCAACTTGAGGGAAAGCACTGGGTGTCCTACGCCCCCTTGTGGTCGAAAGGCAGCAAGACAGGGTGACTACATGGTACTGAAAATGTTTTCTCTGGGTGTATGGGAGTTATTATCTCTATTTTAAAAAATTAGTAGTATTATTGTTGTTACCACCACTTTCTACTGGCTGACTATTACTATTCACGAGGACACTCTTAGCCATATAGCCTCCCACTGTGCTAAGTAAGCACTTCACACACCTTATTTCAGGAAAGATTTGTAACAACCCTCTGGTGTAACTATTGTTAGCACTGCTGTGGATAGAGCAGGAAGCTACAGCTCAGAGAGGTTGAGTAACCTGCTCAGAGTCACACAACTCATAGGAAATGGGTCTAGGACTTGACCTCAGACCTGACTCCAGACCTAACTCCTGCTCTTAACCACCGTCAGTTAGAGCAGCGTTTCTCAAAGGTGAGCTCCATGTGGACCCTTTCAAAGAAGATACTTTCTTATGACCCAAAGAAAATGGAAACTCCTTTGAGAAACTGCATTAATAGGAAAACCCTGTAACCACGGTGAGCCCTGGTACCATCGCAGCCATCCGTACGGCTGAGGCCCACCTGCAAGCGCGCCCCTCGAGGGTATCGGCTGAAATGAAGGCGTAACTGCATTTAAGTCCCAAGAGACATGGGGGCTAGGGCTGCCTTCCTCCATCAGTTCTGCCAACCATTTCTAATAGAGCCGTCTGAGAAATGCCGATTTAGAATATGTGTGAAGAATAAAGCGGTTGTGTCATATTGCCCATTCAGTAGTGCTCATGAGAGTGTTCCTAATTGGCTGGTCTTTAATCGTATATATATATTTGGTTCATGCCCTTAGCGGGAATCGAACCCAGGACCCAGGACTCTCTGATCTGCAGACCGACGCGCCAACCACTGAGCCAAACTGGCCAGGGCTCACATTTATTTTTTAATTCCATAAGCCTTTTCTTGGACTTCACTTGCACCTGAGTCTTTGAGCTGCGGGGCTGCTTTAGGCAGAGCCCCCCAGGCAGAGCTGAGACAAAGGCTTGTGCCACAGTAAACGTGGTTGATTAGGAAGTGATCCCAGGAGGCAGGAGTGAAGAACAGAAGGAAAACCATAGAAGACAGACTGTCAAGTTGCCATCAGAACCCTTTGCAGAGTGTGTAGAGTGATCTCAGGGTTGCCAGCCGTCCTGAGGGAGGAGTGGGACACTGTCCTCCCCTGCTCCGCTCATTATCCCACTCTCCACTGGTCTGGGTCCCCCACACACCCTGCTGGGCCGTCTGCTAAGCACCAGGCTCCCGAGAAGCTCCGCGTGGTCTGTTCCTTTCCTGTAGCCACTGTAACAAATCACCACAATCTGGGCACCTTAAAACAACAGATATGTATTCTCTCAAAATTCTGGAAGCCAGAAGTCCAACATCAGTTTCACTGGGCCAAAATCAAGGTGTCTTAGAAACTTGCTTCCACTGTTACAGGATAGAGTCTGGGCCTGGGCTGCATCTGCCTCAGGCCAGCTAGTAGTGACTTCATGCAGGAAAGATTTTGAAGACGGGTCCAGGTGATTTTGAGAGTATGTTTAGTAAAGCTGGGGACAGTGAACCAAAAGAAGGGCTTAAGGTAGAAGACGCAACAGGAGAGAGCCTAGGTGGGGCTGCTGTGGTTTTCTAGAAATGTTATCGGGAAGGAATGAGCCTAGAAGGAGCCGCGTTAGCTCACTGGAAAGTCAGAGGAAAAGGGAACCTTGGAGAAAGGTTCAGGGGGTTAGCCTGGGGCGAGCTGTGGCTGCCCGCTGCTCCCCGGGTTGCAAGTCTTTTGGGGACCCTTAGAGTTTAGGAGAAAGAGAACAGAGGTACAAGGCATGGACATGATCTATCGAGAGCACACCCTCGATACTTGAGGCTGTATTTAATCTTCCTTTGGCAGGTGGGAATCTTAGGGGAGGTCTCAGGGGAGGGTCTTAACAGAATATTCATTAGCTTTCCAGGTGTATCCTTCAAATATGCTGATTCATCAAAATGTGTGTATAGAAGAGTCAGCACTATTTTCTGGTTAGTTCTGCTTTTAAAGAATGTTATTGAAGAGGGACTGGGACCGAGGCCAGTCTGCCCCAGGACAGTCTGGAATGTGTAAATTATTTGCTCCTCGGTGTCCTGGTTAGGGAAGATAAAACCTTGTGATTCATTAGCTGGCTGTATTTTGTTTTGTTTTATCCTCACCCAAGGGCATTTTTATTTATTTATTGCATTTATCTTCATATAGAGCAGGAGGGAGAGAGGGAGGAAGAGAAAGAGAGAAACATCAGTGTGAGAGAGACACATAGAGTGGTTGCCACCCACACAACCCCAATCGTGCGGGGACAAACGGCAACTGAGGTACGTGCTCTTAGCAGGAACCAAACCCAGGACTTTTCGGTCTGCAGGCCAACGCTCCAACCGCTGAGCCAAACTGGACAGAGCCATTAGCTGGCTGTATATTGCAAAAATTGTTTGGCCTTGTTTAAGTATGTTGTCTCAGTTTCCCTTATTCCACTTGCCAAGGAATTTCCCTAGCTTCTTACTGTCCTGCCTCACCATTGGAGGCTCTGGGGAGAATCCCGCCCTGGTCTCTTCCAGCTTCTGGTGGCTTCCCTGGGCTTGTGACCACATCACCACATGGCCTTTTTCTCTGTATGTGTCAAATCTGCTTCTTTCTTCATCCCTGTGATGGCATTTAGGGCCCACCTGAGTAATCAGGGTGATCTCGTCTCAGGATCCTTAGTCACATCTGCAAAGACTCTTCCTGAAAAAGATGGCATTTACAGGTTCCAGGGATGACAACAAGCATGTATCATTCGGGAGCCATTTTTCAGCGGGGACTACAGGTGAGAAGCAAGAGACAAGCCTTGCTCACTGCAGGTGAGACCTGTCAGTGCACTGCAGGTGGAGGCTCGTTGGACCTGGTGACACTCCCTGTGGCTGGAGGCACGAGGACAAGGGGTGTGCGACAGAAAACAAAGAAGACTGCACTGTACACCTTCAGCTGACAGACCAGAGATCTTCTGGGTCAAAGGATATACATGTTTGCAATTTTGAAAAATGTTGCCAAATTGACCTCGAAAAAGAAATTATACCAATTTACACTCCCTCCCCCAAATATAGTAGAATGTCTGTTTCCCCACATTGTTATTGCCCCATGTATTATCAAGTGTTTTGATCTGTGCCAATCTCAGAGATGGAAATGGCATCTCAGTATCATTTTAATTTGTATTTTTCTTATAAGAGTAAAATTGAACATCTTTTAAATCTGTGAACAACTGTGTATTCTTTCTTTGACCATGTTTCTTGTTCTTTTTTAAATTCTTATTGGTTTGTAAGAGTCTTTATATATTAGAAAAATTAAGCCTTTGTGTGGGATATGTCTACAATGAAATAGAAATTTCATGTCACTGAAGCACTGTGTTTCTTTAATTTTGTGAATTGTAATAGTATAACTGATTACCCGAGGCAATTTTCTTATTTACTTTTGAGAGTCATATTAATATATTTGATTATAATGATGAGCTTTTATAATTGGTAAGCTTTCCAAACTTAATTTTTTAAAATATTTTTTCTTTATTGATTTTAGAAAGAGAAGACGTGAGAGGGAGAGAGAAATAGAAACATCAATGAGAGAGAACATTGATTGGCTGCCTCCTGCATGACCCCCACTGGGGATCGAGCCCACAACCTGGGGGACATGTGCCCTGACCGGGAACCAAACCAGCGACCTTTTGATGCAAGGGTCGACGCTCAACCACTAAGCCACACCAGCAGGGCTTTCCAAACTTAATTTTGTAGGCTAGTTAAATAGTAAATCTTTTTGTGGTGCCTACCTTTCTTTCTCGAGGTTTTGTTTTAGCTCAGACTGTTTCCATGGTCCTTCATATGTCCTGATGGTTCACATCCTGCCATTATCCTAAACCCATCAAGTCCCACATCCTTAAAAAACTTGCCCAGTTGTTCCCATCTACAAGACCTCTCCCTTTTCTCAGTCTCTGTAGCACATGAAGTGTGAAATTCGTCCCACAGAGTTTCACACTGCCTGCTATTGTTTCCTGGTTGTTCTACATGTGTAAGACTTACCCTTCTAAAAAGCAAGGACAAACCTGGCTGGATAGCTCAGTTGGTTAGAGCATCATCCTGATATGACAGGGTTTCAGGTTTATGCAAAATCGACCAATGAGTGCATAAACAAGTGCAACAACTTATTATTAAATTGATGCTTCTCTCTCTCCCTTCTTCTCTCTTTAAAAATAAATACATAAAAATTTTAAATAAAAATAAAAAGCAAGGACATCTTTCATATTCTTCACACCACTTAAAACTCTCCTGGGAACAAAGTATGAACACAATAAATACTTATTAATCGGAAATAATCTTCAGAGTTTCTTAACCTATGTTTCCATGAATAGAATTCAGGTGTCCTGAGATATGATATATGATATGATATGATATTAATTACTGATGTCCTTGTAAGAAGAGAGGGATGCACACAGCCACAGACAGAGGCCGTCTGTGTGAAGACAGATGCTGCCATCAGCCAAGGGAAGACTGGGCTACCACACGCTGGAAGGGATGAGGGAGGATCCTCCCCTGGAGGCGTCAGAGGGAACACAGCTTTTCTCACACCTTGATTTTGGGCTTCTGGCCTCCAGATTGTGAGACAATAAATTTCTGTTGTTTAAGGCATCTTGTTCAATGTACTTCTTTATGGCAGGAAGCTAATACGCATGCTATCTATAACTTTGTAAACAATAGAAATCACAAATATTTTAATGTAAGATCATCGTTGCTACAGATACCTCAAAATATTGTTTAAGCTCATTTCAAGTTTGAAATGACAATAATTAGACCCAAAGCTAGATCTTTTTATTTCATGAGGTAATAAATAGCATCAATTTGATTGAAACTATTTTGGTATTATAATAACTGTATTTCAATATAATTTTTTTATTATTCTCTTTATCTTATTTTATGCCTTTAAAAACATTATTCTGAAGAGTCCCTAGGCTACACCAGAATGCCTAAGGACTCCGTAGCCCAATCAAGTTCTGCCTTAGCTGCAGTAATCAAATATATCCAGGAGAGGGCACTAGAGCACCTATGCAAAAATTCATATACATTAACACTATATTTTACTTATTTTCTCCCATTGCAGAAACAGAAATGTTCTTTAAATTAATATATTATTTTTAGAATATTAATAATATATGCAATGTAAACAGAATATTGAGATACTTGCAGGCCTGCTGTCCTATTTATTTGTTAACTCTTAAAATGTCCATACCATTTATTTTAAAGAACTGCCCTTTTTAAAAAATGTTTTTATTGATTTTTTTTTTTTTTTTAGAGAGAGAGAAAAAAAAATTGATATGAGAGAGAAACATCTTCTGGCTGCTTCCTGCATGCCCCACACTGAGGACCCAGAGGATCCAGCCCATAACTCAGGCATGTGCCCTGACTGGGAATCTGGACAACACTCAATCCACTGAGCCACACCAGCTGGGCTCCATACCATTTTATAAATGTTTAAATGAACAGTTGGTACTGATTATTTTTAAACTGCATTTTATAGCTACAAAATACTTTGTAATTTATGTCCTGTGTAAAAGAATGGAATGAACACAAAGTGAAAATTAATGTAAAAAAGAGCCTGACCACATTACAAATATACACAAAATACCAAAATGCTGACCCATAGTGATAACAGCATGGAAGAGCCTTCTAGGTCCTTGCCCAACCCAGTTAGAACATCACCTGAGGCTTCCTAGTGTACACAACGTAGTCCTTTTTTTCTTGGCAAAACACCCCTTTCCAATTGCATTTTCTCAGAGTCTGATCACTTTTAAATCTGTTAAGTTGTCCAAATGAACTACTTGCTGGGCTGTTCAATTGCTTATTCTTCACACTTTTGACCAGAAGGCCAGATTGAAAGCAGCACTTTTTTTTTTCCCTTTTATCCTTCTTTGTCTCCCCTAGTCTAACCCAAATCCGTGGCCCTTCACAGACAGCTTTCTGCCTGGTTTTTCTGGTGGAATGAAATCAGAGAGTGGGGAAAGTGTGATAAAAGGGTGAGCCCCACCTATTTCTTCTTTTGAGATTGGTTAAGGCCTCTGAGTAACAACGTTACTGTTTCCTAAGCATTCCAGGCCCTGTCCTGTGTACCCTGTGGGCCAGGACATAGGGGAGAAATATTCCCCCAAATCTAAAAACTCTACACAGGGCTGTGCACATCCTCACACTGCCTAGTCGGTGTGGTATGATTTTGGGGTTTAGATGAATATGACTTTGAGGAATACGGTGAAGAAATAAAATGGAGTCACTACAGTCAAGCTGCTAAATTACTAAAATCAAGTAAGTTGAGGCATGAAGAAATGATTCTACCCATGATTTAACTAACCTGGGAACTTAGATGTTTGACTAACTATCATGTGATTAAGCGCATATACAGCAGTGGATCCTCGGGACAAGGGGATGATGCGTGTCCCTGGTGGGGAAAGAGTCAGAGGGCAAGAGATTTCATCACACTCGGAATAGCACACTATTTAAAATGTATGAATTGTTTATTTCTGAAATTCTCTATTTAATATTTCCAGACCACAGTTGGCAGTGGGTAACTGAACCATGGAAAGCCAAAACTTGAATAAGGGGGCACTGCTATAGATATTTTATCAGTGTGAGCCCCTTCTCTTTCTGCCCCCCAAAACACATGCTTTCTCCTTGGAAGAGCCATGCTTGAGTGTTACTTCATGATCAGGCAGGGTGAGGGCTGTTACCAGATGCATTTCAGGAGAAGATAGTCATGACTGTCACTCAAATCTAGAAATGGAGGTTTATGTTAAAGATTTTATTTAGCACTTCATTCAACGAAAGAATCAGGCAGATCTTATCACTGGTTCAATAAAGTCAAGAGGCCCATATTTATATGTGATTTCTATGTAGTAAAGAATATGTTGACATGAATTCTAGAGAAGGAAAACTGTTTTTGTCCACCGGTTGGGGAGTCGCGGGACCGCTCCAGACCGGACAGGATTTACCAGTTACCTACACCGCGCAGAGCTGTGAGCCACCTCACAATCGGAATCAGAAGGGGGAAAATCAGAATCGGACAAGACAGAGGCTGTGTTAGAGGCAGTGTAGTTTCCACTGGAATAGCTTTCCCTACCTACCGCTGAAGGTGTTCGCTGCGGTGAAGGGCTCCCTTTCTATCTCCTGCTGTCTAGAATTAGATCATAACAGAAAGTACCCTGCTGCGGCACAGGTTGAGAAATCACTAAAAACCAAGGTCTCAGGTCCTGGAACAAAGCTGCAGGCTCCAGGGGCCAGCAAAGCTGTTTACTAAGAAACAATGCATTGCAACAAAGGAAGCGCACACCCTCTGCCCCAGCTCGTCAGGGGCCCAGCCTGCGGCCCAGGCAGGTGGGCTCCTCGCCGCCTCACCCCGCGGGCTCCGCGGCTCTCCGCCCACGGGGAGGGAAATTGACCAGCGTGGCGGGCTCCTACTCAATTTCCAGCTCAGCGGGCAGCTCAGGTAAACCTCTCCGCCCAGCAGAGCTGTACCGCTAGCTCCCAGTTTCAAGTCCTGGTGGTTGAAAAAACAAATTTTTTCCCCAACACCTTCTCCAGTTCTTGAGACTCACCAGAAGGAAGGCCATGCACCCTAATCGGGGACACTCCCCCATCCATTCTGAATTCATGAAAATGTTCGTCTTAATGTGGCTCCTTCACCTTGCTGGTGGATGGGCATTTGGTCTGTGGCTATCGTTGCCAGATCGTGTCTTGCTTATCACTCCGGGTTAGTAATTACGTACACAAGGGAAGTGATCCGGAATCATGATTTCTATTGAACTAGGTGGTTGCTGTGTTGACTAGCACGTGGATTCAGCTCCATTCCGGCCTTTCTCCACTCCCCTTGAACTTCCTCCTTAGCAAGGCCAGGGGCAGGGCGAGTCAAGTGAGACCTTTGCTCCTACTGCAAAATGTAAAGGGTGCCAAGGTGCCAAAAGTATCCGTAATTAATTAAGTCACTTTCCCTGTCCTCTAGTGAGTAGGAAATGTTAAGAATTTGACTCTAGCCCTGGCCGGTTTGGCTCAGGGTTTGGAGCATCGACCTGCGGACCAGAGAGTCCCAAGTTCAGTTCCCGCTAGGGGCACGTACCCCCCCCCCCCCAAAAAAAAGAATTTGACTCTAAGTCACCAACTTTACTACCTTCCATCACATGTATGAGATCACCCCCTGGCACTGTCTGGCAGAAGTCTCCAATGTTTACGCAAGGGCAACTACATGCCTCCCCCCCTCCCCCCCCCAAGCCCTGACATCACCTAGTGTGTGATAATTCAACACCAGTTTCTGTTCTCAAAGACATCTCATGTACATCATACCCACAGCAGAGCACAGAACTCTGTCAATATTTAATGATTGTTAGCTATTACAGGGTAGCAGAATATGCCACACCCAAATATGCCACTTTGGCATAAGGATTAATTTGAGCAGAAGGCAGCTAAGAGGAAGTAAATGTAAGAAAAGCTCTCTGCCCTCCCTCAATTGCCTAAAAAAGCAGGACATACATTTACAGAGATGTCTCTCCTCCCTTCTCTATAGGAGAGGACAAAGGTTAATCTCCAGAGACAACATTAAACCCTTATGAATGGAGAAGGCTCCAATTTAAATCCACATACCAAACTTTACTCATATTTACCAGGTTTTTCCTGGTCAACTCCCCATAACTGGCCTCCCCTAAAACCCTTTCTTTTTTTTTTTTTAGCTGAAGATAGAATTTAAGCCTGAGTTCTAAGCTACCTCTGAGAGTTAATCATTCTGCTGGATATTTTCGATGTATACATGAGGTATATAGATAAATACACTTCTGTTGGTTTTTCATTTGTATATATTTGCCATTCATATATCTTGAAGTTTGGGGTTTGAGGCCAGAAATCTGTAAGCCAAGATGCAAAGGCATGTTTCTGATATAAGTAGAATATGGCCCAGACAATTTCCTAAATAACCACCCTTCTTAGCAGCTGCTTTTTAAAAAAAAATAAAATAAAAGCTTTATTGAGATATATTTCTCATCCTATAAGGTTTTATCTATTTATAATGTAAAAAGTCTCAATGTGAACTTAGTATATTCACATAGTTATACAACCATTGTCACAATTTTAGAACATTTCATCACCCGCAAAGAAATACCATACCCTTCAGTCAGCAGGTTTTAGTCTCCCAAAACCTCTATTTGCACTCCCTCAACTTGAGGCAACCATTAATCTAGTCTCTGTCTCTATAGATTTGATTGTTCTGGGCATTTCCTATAAATGAAAGCATACAATATGTGGATTTTTGTGAGTAGCTTCTTTCACTTAGAATACTGTTTTTAAGGTTCATCCATGTTATAGCATATATCAGTACTTCACTCCTTTTTATAGTTGAATAATATTCCATTGTCTGTATATAATACATTTTGTTTATTTACCAGTTGATAAATATTTAGATTATTTCTACTTCTTGACTATTATGAATAAAGTTGCTATGAACAAGCATGTAAGAGTTTTGTGCAGATATGTTTTCATTTCTCTTTGGTACACACCTAGGAGTGGACTTGTTGGGTCATATGGTAATTCAAGGTTGAACCTTTTCAGGAACTGCCAGACTGTTTTCCATGGTGGCTGCACCATTTGACATTCACACCAATGTATGAGCTCTCCAATTTTTCCTCATTGTGTCAACATTTGTTACTATCTGTCTTTTTTATTGTAGCCATTCTATAGTAGCTGGCTTTTATGTGTCAGGAATGAATTGATGAAAGTGCCAAATTAAGAATGTCAGGGGTGTCCTGGCCGGTTTCGCTCAGCAGTTAGAGCAATGGCCCACAGACCAAAGAGTTGCAGGTTCTATTCCTGTCAAGGACACGTACCTCAGTTGCGGTTTGTCCCAGGCCCTGGTTGGGTCATGCGGACGGCAATAGATGTGTCTCTCTTACATAGATGTTTCTCTCTCTCTCCCTCCCACTCTATCTGAAGATAAATGGAAAAATGTCCTCAAGTGAGGATTAAAATGAAAAAGAAAGAAAAAAAAAATGTCAGGGGTGGAACAGACATTTACATTAGGCCCGATATTTATTTAGCACATGGCAGGAGTATCTGAATTTGAGTTCCCTCAGAATCAGACACTGAGACAAGGATTCCAGTGCAAGTAGTTTATTTTGGAGGATGTGAAAACACCAGAAAGGAAGTAAAGAAGTGAGACCAGGCCCTAGTTGGTTTGGCTCAGCGGTTAGAGCGTCTGCCCGCAGACCAAAGAATAGCAGGTTCGATTCCAGTCAAGGGCATGTACCTTGGCTGCGGTTTAGTCCTGGGCCCTGATTGGGGTCATGAGGGAGGCAACCAGTCAATGTGTCTCTCTGGTGTTGATGTTTCTCTCTCTCTCTCTCTCTCTCTCTCTCTCTCTCTGAAGATAAATGGAAAAATATCCTGGCGTGAGGATTAAAAAAGAAGTGAGTCCAGGAAAGCAAGGCAGCCATTGTGCAGTCACAGCCAAGCCAGGGGCTACCATGGACACAGAAAGCTTGGTCCTTCTGGGGAAACTCTGAAAGTCGGCACAGAGCACACATCTCTGAGGTCTCAGAGAGGTGATGGAGCTGGGGTTTATACACTACCTCCTGTCAGCCATTGGTGGAAGCTGCTCCCAGGCTGTGGCAGGGGGAGTGGGGCCGAGCATTAATTTCCTGTCTCTGGCATAAAGGTAGCTAGAGAAAGTTCTCCAAAAACGTTTTTAAAAGAGGAGATTCTGGCAGTTTGGAGTTGGTCTGGTGTGCACTGAGGTGGTTTGAGCGAGGAGCTGTAGGCAGGCCACAGAGAGTGCATCCAGGGGGTATGAAGTGATGCCTACCTATTCACAAAGAGCTTAAGTCTCTTCAGGGCATGATGTGAACACGTGGCAGAAACAGAGAGCAGTCAATGGGACACACGGACATGACAGACGACAGTCTGAACAACGTGCAGTCAGAAAGACAAAACTGGTGACCACATGTTGTAAGAGTGGTCATATAAGATGTCCAAAAAGGCAAAGCTATAGACTTTGGAGTAAGAAACATCCAAATGTATCAATATATTGGTTCATTAGTTGTGACAAATATATCACATGAATGCAACATGTTAATAAATAGAGGAAGAAAGGGTGTGGTGACTTTATTTTCTGGGCAATTTTTTTGTAACCTAAAACTGCTCTTAAAAGTAAGTCTGGCCCTGGTTGGTTTGGCTCAGTGGTTAGAGCATCGGCCTGCGGACCAGAGAGTCCCGGGTTTGGTTCCTGCTAAGGGCATGTACCTTGGTTGCGGTTTGTCCCCGGCCCCGGTTAGGGTCATGTGGTGGCAGCTGGTTGATGTGTCTTTCTCACATCGATGTTTCTCTATCTCGTCCTCCCTCTCTCCCCCCCCTCCACCTGAAGATTAATGCAAAAATGTCCTCAGGTGAGGATAAAAAAAAAGTAAAGTCTGTTCATTTTTTAAAGCTTTTTAAGTATCTGATACCTAACAATGTAAATCAAAGGTGGAGAAATAACTTAAAAAAAAAAAAAAAGATCTAAATCAGGAGAGAATTTTTGTAAGAGTTAATTTGAGCCAAAGTGATGACATTTCCAGGAAGCAAGATGTCACATGCTCCAGGGAATGATAGTTTTGCCATTTCCTTTATACATTTGGAATTGAGGAGGGAAGGGAAGGACGAATACTTGAAGGTGAGGCAAACCAAGGCATGGAAATATCTGTGATTGAATTACAGGACAGTTCACAAGATTATGTGCTCTCTTGAGGGTAGTTAAACTTCTGAGGAGTCAAAAACGAGACATTTCAAAGGTGTGTGAATCTAGCTGCACAAAAACCATGGACAGGACTTGCTTACGGCAAAGAATCCTTTCATTAGGGAAGTTATAGGCCTGAGGAGCAACCACCTACCATAACATGCAGTTAGGAATTTATGATCAGATCATCCTGTGAGTTTACTTTCGGTTAGATTTATTACAGAGCCTCTTTTTGGTCCACAGACCGAAAGGCAGATATGCACAACTTCCTGGAGTTGGTGGGTAGGTCCAGGGAGTGACCATGAATGCTGGAAGGCTCTTTTGCAGGCAATGAAAATGTTTTCAAATTGGATTGTGGTGATGTGTACACAATTCTGTAAATGTATTAAAAATCATTCAATCCTGCACTTAAAATGGGTGAATTTTATGTTACCTAAATTATACCTCAGTAAAGCTGTTTTTAGAAAATAGTGCAGAGATTTAAAATTGCCTGCAGGCGTGGGGATTCAAGACCAGCCCTCCTGCTTTGTCCATCTGCATACCTGTGCATTGCACTGCCCTGGGTGGTGCTGGGGCGGAACAACTTAGCTGCTGGAAATCTATCAGATATTGCCTGTGGTGAGCAGGATAGTTACCTAATCTCCCTGGGTTTCACTTCTTCATGTGGACAGGTTGGGTGTTTTCTAAAGATCACAAGAGTACCTAGCACCTCAAAATCTGATAACACTATATCGTTATAAGGTGCTGTCGGAGATTGTTTCTTGGCATAATGAAGCATAAATACGTTAATAGGATAGTCATCCAAACAAAAGTGGATTGCAAAAGCATGCTAGCTCGAGGACACTTTATAAAATGAATGGGACTTTAAAAATGAATAATGTAACTGTGCTAATAAGAGGACAGCATAGGGCATAAGGAAAATGCATTGAGGAAGAAAATAGCAGTAAGTAGTTTTCTGGGTGTGAGGCTTTTAATGATTTATATGGTTGGTAGAAAATCTGGCTTCAGGAAACCTTCGTAAAGAATAAAAGGAATGCCCTGGCCGGTTTGGCTCCGTGGTTAGAGCATCGGCCTGCGGTCTGGAGAGACCCGAGTTCGGCCCCCTGCTAAGGGCACGTACCTCGGCTGCAGTTTGTCCCCAGCTCCGGTTGGGTCATGTGGGTGGCAACCACTCGATGTGTCCTTTTCACATCAATGTTTCTCTCTCTCTCTCTCCCCCTCCCACTCTATCTGCACAAAATATCAAAAAAATGTCCTCGGGTGAGGATAAAAAAAAAAGAATGAAAGGTATTTCCATATTGTACTCTAGCTTTTACAGTCCTTCTAATAACAAAAGAAAATTGAAGCCACTGAAGCATGCTTCATCTAACCAAGATTATTGGTTTGATTGGAGCAGTTTACAGACTTGGCGGGAATGCCACATGTGACTGGTTGAATTAGGCCACGCGTCGTCAGCTTTAGTCAACTCTTTCTTAAACACCAGACCAGAAATCTCTCTTGCATTAGACATTTCTCAGTAGCTCAGTTTTCTATCACTATTTTCCCTCACTGTGAGTGTTTTGAGATCAATGTTTATTAGCTGCTAACAAAATTAAGTCAACTGATTAGTTATTTGGAGGTGGGTTTTGTGAAATATTTCCTTATGAGTGTCTAACGTTCAGAATGAAGTTTATCAAAACAAGAGAATCCTGTATCTTACCAGTCTTTCAAGTGATTTTGCTTATATAGAAAGTAATGACCCTACTGGTGATTTTTATTATCTTCTTTTTTTTTTTTTTCTGAATTTTACAAATATTTTAAAACAAATTGCTATTGTTTCACTTTACATTATTATAGGCATTTTAATTTATTTAATTATACCAAATAATACAAGAATAGTTTCTATTCATAAGAGATTCAAACAACCCAGAAGTATCTAGCATAAAAAGTGAAGTCTAAACCCCAACTATTTTTTTTTTTTTTACTGCAGAGTAACTACTATAACAGTTTAATTTGCATCCTGCTAATATTTTATTTTTTATACTCATATGTAGTTCCCATGGTATTATATGTTTTGGTTAGATGATATTGTGACTTGCCTTTTATGCTTAAAAACGTCTGGATAAAACATATGTATATAGCCCTGGCCTGTTTGGCTCAGCAGTTAGAGCGTCCGCCTGCGGTCCGGAGAGACCCGGGTTCGGTTCCCGCTAAGGGCACATACCTCGGTTGCAGTTTGTCCCCGGCCCTGGTTGGTCGTGCGGGTGGCAGCCACTCGATATGTCCCTTTCACATCGATGTTTCCCTCTCTCTCTCTTCCTCTCTCTCCCTCCCACTCTATCTGTACAAAAAATGGAAAAATGTTCTCGGATGAGGATAAAAAAACAACAACATATGTATATAATATATATATTTATATATAAAATTACAAATATAATATATAAAATTCATTTTAATGGCTACATAGTATTCCAGTAATATAGCTTGTTTTACAGTTCTCGCATTGATGGAGATTCAGTTTACTTGGTTTTCCAGTTCTTTGGGCATCCTTTATGATATTTGAGCACATGAACAAATATTTTTATAGGCGATTCCTAGAAGTGGACTGGTAGGTTAAAGAGTATTTGCATTTTTAGTTTCGATAGATATTGTCATCTTGCTGTTCACACAACTTAAACCATATATACTCCTATCAGCAGTTTATGACTGACTAGTTCTTTTACAAATCCTGATTATCAGTTTTTTTAATAGTGCCAGTCTGATTGGCAAAAGATATTTCATTTCTTGAGTGATAGTAATGTTGAGGTTGGGCAATATTTTCATATATTTATTGATTATAAGTGTTTCTCCTTCTGTCTTTTATCCATTTTACATGTTGCAAATATATTCTTCCAGTCTCTTTCCTGACTCTGATTTTGGTTGTATCATTTGTCATACAGAGATTTTTTTTATTTTCAAGCTTTCAAATGTGTCAACTTTTTCTTTATGGCCTTTGATTTGTTTAGAAAGACCTGTTCCCTGGCAAGATTATAAAACTACTCTTTTGTATGTACTTTTAAATCTTTAACACTTTCAGAAAATTAAAGTTTTAGTCCATTTGAGGATTTTTGTTTTATTTTGTTTTAAGGCTCTAGTTTTTTTTGTTGTTGTTGTTTGTTTTTTCAACTCTGTATTTTTATTGGGAGATAGGGGTTGGGTGATTGGGAGGTTATGCCCCACCAGGGTGCTGTCCATTCTAATCTTCCTAGGATAGCTTTTATAGCTTTTGCTTTTTCTTGGAGCCACTGCTCTTGCTACTAGCATAAGGCTCTAGTTTTATTTTCTTCCAAATAGGTAGTCAACTGCCTCAACACCATTATGGAATAATAAGTTCTTCCCCCACTGATTTGAAATACCACTTTTTATCAAATCAGCATCCTTTTCTATTTTATGATTATTAATGTATAGGAAATATATTTATTTAATTTAAATTCGAATACATTTTAACAAAAGGTCACTTCATTTTCTTTCTGTGTGAAAAAAGAAAGCTCTCTTCATTGTGATGTCTTGGAATGATAGAACTTACTTTCAGCAAAGTTCACACCATCTGAAGGTACCAAGAAAAGGACAGAGTACGAGATGGATAACAGGCATTGTTTGTTCTAAAAAAGAAAAATTATGTTGTGCTTTGCTACTCAGAGTGCGGTCCTCAGACCAGCAACACTGGTGTAATGGGAGAATCGCAATATCTCAGGTCACACCACTAGACTTACTTCACTGAATCTGAAAGGCCATGTGTGCGCACATTCAAGTCTGAAAGCACTGGTGTAAATATCATTGCTGTTGCTTCCCTGGTAATCAGGCCCCTTCCTTTGTTAGGAGCACCTTGATTTTGCTTTGCTGATATGCATTCCCTCCGGTGCCCCGACGTGTACGGAGGACTGAGTGGGACTGTCAGCTGAAGTGTGTTTTCTGCCCTGTCAAAGGGAGTGAGCATTTGAAAGGAGTTCAGCAAATAAAAACCTGCCTTCTTGGAACTTTGACATAAACACCAAAAATGACTAAATTTTTATTCCAAAGACTGTACAAAAACAAATCCCTACCCATTAGATTTTGCTCTGCAGAGCTGTCTTAGCTTCTTCCCTTCCTGGGATCTGGCTTCTCCTTTGACTCTGCAAGCTACATCGTGTACTTGGACTAATTTCATTTTTGCTTTAGTTAACCAAGGTTAGGTACTATGGCTTACGCTCGGCAAGCCCTGACAAATTCCTCCAAGTGGGATGTTGCAAGAAACAAAACCATCATGTGGAATTGTCTAAGTCAAGACAAGGCAAGAAAAGCAGCCATCCTTCACGCAAACATCTCATCATTTCTTTTAAATTATTATTATTGATTTTATAGAGAGAGGAAGAGAGAAGAAGAGAGAGAAAAAACATCGATGTGAGAGAGACACATCGACTGGTTGCTTCCCGCATGACCCCAACCGGGGCCAGGAATGAACCACAACCAAGGAATGTGCCCCTGGCCAGAATCGAACCCGGGACTCTTTGGTTTGAGGGCCGACACTCTAACTGCTGAGCCAAACCAGCCAGGGCAAGGCAACTTGGCTTTAAAAGATGAGTAGGGATTGTTCTGGCAGAGAAGGGGTAGAGTGGGGGCACCACGCCAACACATTCCAGGCAGAAGTAACAACATGTGTGAGCACAGGAAGAAATGGATATATAGAAATATAATTGTAATAGTAAAGTTTAATTCCCCATTATTAATGTGTAACATCAAGTAAAAACAAATAACTGAAGAAGCAAAGGATCTAAGCAATCTAGTTAATAAGGTAAATTAATCAATCATATGGGAACTGTATGTCACAAGGAGAAGTGATAGCCTTTTCTTCCCCTAGACTTTTATTCGGAAAATGCTTCGACTTGGAGGAGAGTGAGAGAAGTGGTTTTCTCCACTGGGACACCGGGTCTGGGGCCAGGGAGCTTATACAATCATAACACAGACGCAGCCAAACATGGCGCTGCTTCCTGGCGTGTCCATTTTCTTTGAAGATTTTCTGGGAAAAGCCCACTTCAATATTTGTGAAGCTGAATGCAAACATCTCATCATTTTTTAAAATTGATTTTAGAGAGAGAGGAAGAGAGAAGGAGAGATAGAAACATCGATGAGAGAGAACATTGATTGTCCGCCTCCTGCATGCCCCCCACTGGGGATTAGGCCCACAACCTGGGCATGTGTCCTGACCAAGAATCAAACCAGCGACCTCTTGGTGCATGTGTTGACACTCAACCACTGAACCACACCAGCTGGGCTATCTCGTTATGTTTTAAGGTGATGCTCAAGCCTTCAAAAATGATTTTTAAAATCTCAGAGAGATGCGTTCCTTCTCCTCTGCCATTAGGAAGACCTGGGTAGAAATGTTTGAAAAGCACCAAGTGCACAGTTTCTAATTCGGCCCCACCGCCAACCTCCAGCCTCATCATCACTTCTCTCCACATGGCCTCGGCTCCAGCCTTTTGATATGTTTCATTTCCTTAGCGTCTGCCTCACTCCCACGTGGAACCATCCTTGAAAACCCACGTTAAGTTTTACTTCCTCTTTGAAATTTTTCTAAACACATTCTGATAAGCTGTATGAAGCTCCCTTTACCAGTAAGAGTCCCTTACCGGCGTCCTGTGACCAGCAGTGACCTCCGGGTAAGAGAAGTAAACTTTCCCTGCCCCGAGGATCAGAAGTGAAAATACCACAATCAAATGAAGTTCCCAGACACACTGCAAGGCTCAGCCACAACAAAATAGGGGCTGCTCTCTCACACTGGACCCTGGAATGAAGAAGACACAGGAAGAGAGTGGTCACCAACAGATAGCTGACGTGTAACAGGACTGAGAAATAAATCTTTGTTGTTGTAAGCTACTGAGATTTGGAGGTGTGGGGACCAACTTGAAACCCCAAATTAATTTAGGTGAAGACATATGAGATTCAACAGATGCAAAGCAAAAAAAAAAAAAAAAAAAAAGCTTTGTAGAGCTTCTCTTAGCTGATTTTTTATTCTTGTGAAGAACAAATAGAATGAACAAGTTTTGACCATTGCATATTGGCATTAAGCCACAGTAAGGCATCTTATTTTTCAGAAGATAAATTATACATTTTGCAGTGATAAAATAGATTGGATAATATTTGCTAAATTCCTCTGAGAAACCTCTCTGTCTAAAAATTATTATTCCTCTACTGCTTTAATGTTTCCATTAAAGAATAAATAAGGCAGTGTCCATTAAATGTGCTTGAAACCCTCATTTAGAATTAAGACTGGATGTCACATGGTTCATCATTGCTGCCCCAGGAGAGGTCATCAAAGGGAATTGAGTCCCTCCCCTTCTTGAGGCGAGTACCTCCTCCCCACCCCCAGAGCTAGGTTGTGGGTCACAGGCTGCCCTTCTGTATCTGCCACTAAGATCCAGTAAGCAGAGACCCCAAAATGCTCAGATATTTGAAAAATTATATAGATACCCATTGATTTTGTTGAGCAAATAGTTTGAGATAAAAAAAAAAAGGATATGATACAATAGCCATTTGACTGGTTGTTACTTATTATTGTGCAGAAATGTCCATCTCATCGAGTGTTAAAAAAGAATCATAGTTGAAACAAGAGACACCGTGAGTTGGTGACTATTGTAGCTGGGTGATGGGCATATGGAATTTTCTCCCAATTTACATTTAATTCAAATTTTGTTATGATGAAAGGTAAGAAAAAAAGAGAAAGAGACAGAGAGTCAAAGTAGGCCTATTCCAGAGAAGAGGGAGTCACTTGACTTTGGTGTTTAAATTTTTTTTTTTTTTATCCTCACCCAAGGACACTTTTGCATTTATCTTTAGATAAAGCAGGAGGAAGAGAGGGAGGAAGAAAGAGAGAGAAACATCGACGTGAGAGAGACACATAGAGTGGTTGCCACCCACACAACCCCAACCGGGACCAGGGATAAACCACAACTGCGGATTGTGCCCTTAGCGGGAACCAAACCTGGGTCACTCTGGTCCGCAGGCTGATGCTCTAACCGCTGAGCAAAACCAGCCAGGGCTTTAGGTAGTGTTTAAAACAACTGAGTAAATTACTTAACTTTCTGAGCCTCAGTTTCTTCACCTGTGATATGGAGTTAATAATACCTCTCTCAGAGAATAGTGTCTTAATAAGGGAATTCAAGAACAATACCCTTTGGTCCGCAACATAAATACCTATTTGTATTGAGAAGTCTTTTCTCTGGTTACTAAAGGAAACCTCAAAATATTTGAAGTCTCTTGCCCTGGCTGGTGTGACTCAGTGGTTAGAGAGTTGGCCCAGACCAAAGGGCATGTACCTGGGTTACAGGTTCAATCCCCAGCCCCAGTCAGGGCCTATGTGGAAGGCAACCAATCGATGTGTCTCTCTCATATTGATGTTTCTCTTTCTCCACCTCCTTTCCCCTCTCTCTAAGAATCAGCCCTAGCCAGTTTGGCTCAGCAGTTGAGCGTTGGCCTGCGGACCAGAGAGTCCTGGGTTTGGTTCCTGCTAGGGGCATGTACCACCAAAAGAAAAAAAAGAATCAATGGAAACAAATATCCTCCAGTAACATTAACAACAAAAAATCTGAAGTCTCTAGGTAAGACGTTTGCAAACTGATTACAGTGCATTTGGATTTGGCAGCAATGCTGTTTTAAATATAAATATGTGATTGGCTTTTAGGTAAATATTTTAAAGGGCTGGGAGGGTAAATTTTGACTGGCAGCCTCTCATTGCCTGTCTGTTCTGTGGATTTGTGACTCCAGCCCAGCTGCCTTGTGGACCACTTCTTAGAAAACTCGAGGCTCCTTAGCTGACCCTTAAGAGGGCAGATCCAAAAGGCCATCTCAGCAGGAAGTAGGATAGCCTGAACCATCTGCATTGCTACATTGAACCTGCTGAAATTCACTGTTGACTGAATATCCCTCACTAACCAGAGAAAGTTCCCTGAGGAAGTAGGTTCCCTGAGGATCCCTCCATCTCCCACCACCAGTAGCACGCACTGACACTTCTGCTCCTGATGATTACAAGTTGTAATCTTTAACTGACTCCTTGGACTAGAGATGAATTCTCCCATTCTTTCTCACTGAGTCTTCGAAGGATAACAGGCTATTAAGAGGAGAAAAGAACCTACTTCTTTGGAATTGGACATTTATTCCTTAACTCAGACTAATGCAGATAAACTGGTAAAGAACTTGACGCTGTTCTCAATCAATATTAGTTTTTTTTCTCACTGAGTTCCCACAGGTTTTTGTTTCAGCATTTGGAATGTTCAGTTATAGCCTTTAGAATATGTAATATGTAGCGTATTATTTCATTTCCCTGTTAGACAGTGAGCTCTAATACACAATAGATGCTCAGTGAATGTTTATTAATGGATGGATGGATGCACAGATAGAGGCATGGATGATGGAAGAAAGGGTATTTGGGTGAATGAATGATTGTATGTCTATGGATAGGCTCTTTGCAAGCCATGAAAGAGCCCTCACATAGACCCGAATATTCTAGCACCATGATCATGGACTTTCCAGCTTCCAGAACTGTGACAAATATATGTCTGTCATTTAAGCCACCCAGACAATGGCATTTTGTTATAGCAGCCCTCCCCCCCCCGAAATAAGACAATTCATTTCTGCTTATGAGCATATTTCTGCATTTGGCTCTAAATGCATGTAAGTTTTGCTACGTCTTTGTGCATGTGTTTATGTGTTTCTCCTTCTGCATGTGTTTTATTCAAAAAAGCCAGTAATGCTTTAGGCAGGTTTGTAAAACAGATAATAACACCTATCTCATAAGATTGTTGTAAGTGTTAGGTATGATTATTATTTTACATTGATCACTACTGATCCCTAGATTTGAATTATAGTTTAAATTTACCTTATTTTACATCATCATTCATAAAGGCAGTTTTAATGGTTAAGATTGACTTTGGATCTCAGCTTTACCCACTGTCTATTCATGCATTCATCCATCTGTCCCTCAGTTTCCCCATCTGCAAAATGGATACAATAAGAGTATATTCCTAGCCCTGGCCGGTTTGACTCAGCAGTAGAGCGTCAGCCCGTGGACCAATGAGTCTCAGGTTCGATTCTGGCCAAGGGCATGTACCTCAGTTGTGGTTCGTCCCTGGCCCTGTTTGGAGTCGTGCAGGAGGCAACCAGTTGATGTGTCCCTCTCACGTCGATGTTTCTCTCTCTCCCCCTTTCTCTCCCTCCCACTGTCTAAACATAAATAGAAAAATACCCTCAGGTGAGGATTAAAAAAAAAAAAAAAAAAGAGTATATTCCTAACAGGGCAGGATGAAGTAAACCATGTAAACTACTTAGTACAATGCTTGGCACATAGTGAGCACATGCTAAATGTCAACCAATAGAAAGAACACAGTGTTCTATTGGAAATGATGGTGCTTGTAGGGAGCAAATCCACAGATACAGGTGATGGTCAGGCTACAGTGCTAATGGCTCCGTGGTGTCTTCACACAGCTCCTCAAGAAAGGGGAGATCGGCCACATTGGGTCTGTGACGAAAACACCCCCCCCCACACACACACACACACACCCATGGGTGAGCTGAATGGTCATGGCTGACAAGTGTTGGCTTCCTCCACTGAGGAAGAATTTGGGCTTGTCATAGCTGGAGGGTGAGCTTATATTCACAGTTTCCCTCTAGAACCAGTTTGAACACGAATTCTTTCTGTGTATGTGGGATGATAGACCTTTGTTGATCCTTTATTGTGCTTTTCAGATGAGGTTTTTTTTTTAAAACTTATCTTTATTGTTTAATATATTACAGATGTTCCTCATTTTTCCCCCATTGACCCCCTCCTCCCCACTCCCGTCCCCCTCCCGCCTTTCCCCACACTGTTGTCTGGGTCCATTGGTTATGCATATATGCATATAAGTTCTTTGGTTTATTTCTTCCCACCACCCCCAACCCCTTTCCCTTTGAGGTTTGTCAGTCTAGCAATGAATTTGTACTTCTTAATCTCTTCACCTTTTTCACCCATTCCCCCAACCCCCCTACCATCTGGCAACCAACAAAATGTTCTCTGTATCTATGAGAATGTTTCTGTTCTGCTTGTTCATTTGTTTGTAGATTCAATTATCAATAGATATGTATTCATTGCCATTTTGTTTGTTCATATTTTTTATCTTTTTCTTCAAGAAGACCCTTCAACATTGCATATAATGACGGTTTGGTGGTGATGAACTCCTTTAGCTTTTCCTTATCTGGGAAACTCTTTATATGGCTGTCGATTCTAAATGACAGCTTTGCAGGAGAGAGTAATCTTGGTTGTAGGTTCTTGCTTTTCATCACTCTCAATATTTCTTGCCATTCCTTTCTGGCCTGCAAAGTTTCTTTAGAGAAATCAGCTGACAGCCTTATGGGAACTCCCTTGTAGGAAACTACTGCTTTTCTCTTGCTGCTTTTAAGATTCTCTTTTTGTCTTGAACCTTTTGCATTTTGATGATGATGTGTCTTGGTGTGGGCCTCTTGGGGTTCATCTTGTTTTGGACTCTCTGTGCTTCCTGGACTTGTATGTGTTTTCTTCACCAAGCTAGGAAAGTTTTCTGCCATTATTGTTTCAAATAGGTTTTTAATTTCTTGTTCTCTCTCTTCTCCTTCTGGCACCCCCAAGATGCGAATGTTGGCACGGTTGAAGTAGTCCCAGAGGTTCCTTACACTATCATCATTTTTTTTGGATTCCTTTTTCTTTTTGCTGTTCTGATCGGGTGTTTTTTGCTTCCTTATATTCCAATTCGATGGTTTGCTTCTTGGCTTTACCTACTCCCCTATTGAATCTCTATAAATTATTCTTTATTTCAGTTAGCGCCTCCTTCATTTCTGACTGGTCCTTTTTTATGCTCTGGAGGCCCTCACTAAGTTTGCGGAGGTTCTCACTAAGTTCACTGAGCATCCTTATAAGCAGTGTTTTGAACTCAGCATCTGTTAGGTTGCTTATCTCCATTTTGCTTAGTTCTTTTCCTGAAGTTTTGTTCTGTTCTTTCATTTGGGACCTGTTTCTTTGTATCCTCTTTTTGGCTGCCTCCCTGTGTTTGTTTCTATGTATTACTTAACGAGAAGTATGGGGCTAGCTGAGACTAGATGCTGCTTGTTTGAAAGAATTTAGGAAAACCTGAAGCAGGGTCCAAGACAGGCCAATCCTATGGTTAAGCAACTGGCAACAGCTTGGGTGGGCCTGAAAGTTGGGTGGGGCAAGGCCTCAGGGAATCACCAGGGTGGGGCAAACAGTGTGAGCCAGGTTGCTAGAGTCCCAGATATGGCGACTGTCTGCCGCCCCAGGGAAGGGCTCACCAAAGGAACAAAGGCCTCTGACAGGACGCCTGTCCAGTAGAAAGCCCCTCTCCAGCCCTTGCTCTAGTGCCAAACAGCTCAGTTCTTCCCTTCTGGCGCCCCTCAAGCTGCCTTCCCCACACTGGAGCCTGGAGGATGCGAGTACGAGTAAGTCCATGCACGGACCCTTTAAGAGGAGCTGCCTGGGGCTCCAGAAGCCTCAGCCTCCCTCACCCTCAGTTCCCGCTGGTTTTACAGCCAGAAGTGATGGGGATTCTCTTCCTGGCACTGGAAACCTTAACTGGGTGCCTGGTGTGGGACAGAGACCCCTCAGTCCTCAGGAAGGACCTTCCCAGCCGAGGTATCCTCCTAATTTTTATCTGCCACACATGGGTGTGGGATCAGCCCCTCGTGCCTCTGCCCCTCCTACCAGTCTTGATATGGCTGCTTCTTTAATTTCATAGTTGTAGGACTTCCATTCAGCTTGATTTCAGGTGGCTTTGAATGATGGTTGTTCTGTAGTTTAGTTCTAACTTTGATGTGGTTGTGGGAGGACGCGATACCATGTTTACCTACACTGCCATCTTGACCGGAAGTGCCTCAGATGAGTTTCTTAACACATTGTTAACACCTGTTTATAAAGGAAGATGAACTAGACACAAATATATATATATGTTTATATATATATATATATTTACTCCCCCCAAAGTAACTTATCTAGGTTGAGAACAGTATTTGTTCTCTTGGAGCCTAAATGTTCTCATGTATAAAATGAGGTTAGAAGATTGGCTGTAACACTATTGTCTGGTTTTCTGAGGTGTACCTGGTACACTCGTTGAGGTTCCCTAATTCCTGAACCCTGTCCCAAAAGTGTATGAAACATATTTCTGAAGTGTTGTTTCGAAGGAAAATACTGATATTAAATGACAACTTGGGACCATCTCCCAGGTTCAAGTACTCTGCTGTCTCCATCTGCACACCAACAACCAGAAGGCTGCTGAGCAAGGCAATGCCTGATTGGCAGATGCAAGGAAAAGGACAGGAAACCAAGTGATAATAAACCTTTATCTGTACCAAATCTTTCCACTGCTGGGATTGATTTCCACTGCTTCCATCATCTAGTCAAGGAATGTCTAGGCCAGTGGTTCTCAACCTTACTAATGCCGCCACCCTTTAATACAGTTCCTCATGTTGTGGTGACCCCCAACCATAAAATTATTTTCATTGCTATTTCATAATTGTAATTTTGCTACTGTTACATCTTAGGCGACCTCTGTGAAAGGGTTGTTCAACCCCCAAAGGGGTCGCGACCCATAGGTTGAGAACCTCTGGTCTAGGCTGTGTGCTTTTTGCTTATTAATAAGAATAAAAGTATAAACAGAAATGCCACACTGTTACAGCAACTGACATTACCCTTACCAGTAAGACCTTTATAAGCAGCATTACCTCATTCCCTCTTTCAGGATTGTTCTTAATCAGTTTGTGGCACTATTAAAGCTTTACCAGTTGAAAAAATATGGAAATACTACAGTACTGGTTGGTAACTAGGTGATGTCCAAGCCCACCAAGTGCCTCCAACCTACCCACCACCCTGGCCTCAAGTAAGGCACCTCAGCAATTGCCCTGGTGTCTACCCATTAGCAACCCACTGGGGCTGCAACAGCTCCCACCCAATTTGTTACCCCCACACCCTTGGGAAATTCTCAGTGCCAGCCTGGCTTTGAAGGCTGTATTTACCTGCTGACATCTGGCTCTCTCTGTAATTATGGTGGCTGCTTGTTGGAGTGGCTTCTATGGTATGTAATACAGGTTATTCAATATTTTGACCACCTTACTTTTCTTTCTATTTTTTTGTACCAAGTACAACAGATTAAAGCAAACCCAACTAAAAGATTTTCTAAAAAGTATTCACCCAAGGATATTTTTCCATTTATTTTCAGATAGAGTGGGAGGGGGAGAGAGAGAGAGAAACAGTGATGTGAGAGAGACACATCGATTGGTTGCCTCCTGCACAACCCCAACCAGGACTAGGGACCAAACCACAATGGAGGTATGTGCCCTTGACCAGAATTGAACCCACGACTCTTTGGTCTGAGGGCCGATGCTCTAACCACTGAGTCATACCAGCCAGGGCTAAAAGATCTTTTTATTTTTTAAAATATTTTTTCTTTATTGATTTTTAGAGAGAGAGCAAGGGAGAGGGAGAGAGAGAGATAGAAAAATTGATGAGAAGGAACATCGATTGGCCATCTCCTGCATGCCCCCCACTGGGGGATTGGGCCACAACCTGGGCACATGGCCTGACTGGGAATTGAACCGGTGACCTCTTGGTACATGGGCAATGTTCAACCACAGAGCCACACCAACCAGGCTAAAATATCTTTTTTAAATCTCACCAGAAATCACATGGTTTTCATTTTTACCTGCTGTCTTAGAGAACTTCTTTGTATAGATCCATAATTATTACACAGTTGTAATCATAGCAAAGTTAATTTTTGTGTTTTGCTTCTTTTACTTAACACTGTCATAAGCATTTTCCCAAAGTAATACATAGTTTTCAAATGTATTATTTTAATGACTTATCAGGTGCCACTTTGATTTCAGCCAATTATCTGTGCTCTAAATTTGTGTGGTGGGTGTGGGAGAAAAGAGAGTGAAAAGAAAGACAAGGCAATGTTCTCTCTCCCCATTTACTGGGACCTCCCACATCCCTGTAGATTTTCCCAACAAGTGTCAGATAGCTAGAAAAATACAAAGCCCAAAGTTCTACTGGGCTGAAGAAGAAATTCTAATAGAACTTCACAAATGGCTATACTCATATCTTCACCAGACAGGCCGTTTTTTGGTTCCACATTACTTGTTTTAAGGCCATTTTCTTGGGGGAGCTCAATCCCCTTGATACTATAATGCTTTGTATAGAGGTACTATGATTACAATTAAAGTAGGGCAACTAGAACAAATGATTAGTTTTGAAAACACAGTCTGTCCATGAAATTCTAGAAAAAGATCACTAACTTCTCAGAAACATTGCTTGATCTCAAAATGACTAATTTGTTTATTTATGAGAACATTTTTTTAAAAATGGGTCATCCTTTTCTATGACCTACATCCATTGTCTCTATACTTCCCCGTCTTCTTTCAAGTTGGGAAAGTAATAAAGAAAAATGAGAGAGGACTTGAGAACTCTAGATATTCAGCACACTTTTCAGTTACTAAGGCTTTAAATTTTTATTTCTTCGTAGAACACAGTATTATCCCCTGCTTAGCTTACTGTAAACAATTTAGCAACAGGGTATACCTAACAGAGCAGTTTTTGTTTAATCTAGTTTTAGGCAATTACCTCTCTCTTCCATGCTTGCTTCTTTAGTGCTTCTACTGGTCCTGGGTTGTCACAGCAACATTTACCCCAGGATCCCTGCTCACACAAGGCAATAGAAAGAACAGCCCAATTTCCTTCATCGAATATCAAGTATGAAATATAAGTAAATGAGTAAAATAAGGAATCCACACAAGCCATAAAAAAATCTACCTATAGACAAGTGGAGAATGAAAAACACAAAACCTGAAGCAGAATGCCTGTCAGTGAAAGGTGTCCCAAAACCAAGCCAATGCTAACATTACTGACAGCTGGAGCTGCAATCTGAGTCATTACCCAAATAGGGCATCCTACTCAATGTTCCTGGAATACCAGGGATTTTCATTCAAAAGGCTGTTTTCCTGGAACTGGGCTTGCTAATGTCTTCATAAAGTTAGTCCCTGGAAATAAATTTAAAAGGAAATAAAGAGGGGTGGGAGAACACTTTTTACTTATAAAGCTTCAATCTTTTTGAGCACATTAAAAAGTGCGTACTTTGAATAAAGGGGTACATTTCTATATACTCATTACAGGGAAGAGACAGAAAATGTCATTTTTTTCAGGACCTCCTCTGTGCCAGGCACCTCTTGGGTATTTTCTCATTGAAACTCAGCCAAACCACATGCTGAAAACCCCCAGGGGCTCCATGGCATTGGCTCTCTGAGCAGGCATGTCAATAGCTTCCCTGCCTGCACCACCAAGTTTTGTGAGGACCAAATTAATGAGGGCAGTTGGGGGCAGGGAAGACTTCAAACTCTTAAGAGCCATTATCTGTGCTGTGTAGGGGGCTACCTTTTACTTTAACATCATTAACATTATGCATTACATTTGTAGCAATCAACTTTTCCTTTATCAACAGCATGCTAAAGATGTCTTAAAGTCTATAACATATTATATTAAATATAATTAGAATTATTCATTTACTATTTAATTATTCCACTCAAACCTAATGAAAATAAAAATACCATCTGAAAATTTCCTTAAAAAAAAAAAAAAAAGACTTTATTTTTAGAGTAGTTTTAGGTTTACAGGAAAAAAAATTGCAGAAAATACACCGAGTCTTTATTTCCTCCCTCTTCTCTATACATCCTTTCCCTATTATTAACATCCTGCATTAGTATGGTATTTTTATTATCATTTTTAATCCTCACCTGAGAATACTTTTCTATTTATCATCAGATAGAGTGGGAGGGAGGGCAAGAAAAGAAGAGAGAGAAACATCAACTGGTTGCCTCCCCTACAATCCAACCAGGGCCAGGATGAACTGAAACTGAGATAACGTGCCTTTGACAAGAATTGAACCCGTGACTCATTGGTCCTCGGGCTGATGATCTAACCACTGAGCCAAACTGGCCAGGGCGGTGTGGTACTTTTGTTATAATGGATGAGTGAATGTCGATACATTATTATTAACTAAAATCCAAACTTCACATTAGGGTTTACTCTTAATCTTATACATTCTGTGGGTTTTGACAAATGTATAATGACATGTATCTACCATGAAGGTATCATACAGGATACTTTCACTGCCTAAAAATTCCCTGTGCTCCATCTATTCATCCTTCCCTCCCCTGGTATCCCTGGCAACCACTGACAATAATTCTCTTCAAACTCTAGCCAGGTTCCTTTGAGTCCTCTTTCTTTTCTTTAAAAAAAAATTTTTTTTTTATCCTCACCCGAGGACAATTTTCCATTTTCTGTTCAGATAGAGTGGGAAGGAGAGAGAGAAAGAGAGAAAGAGAGAAAGAGAGAAACATCAACGTGAAAGGTACACATCGAGTGGCTGCCACCTGCACCACCCAATCAGGGCTGGGGACAAACTGCAACCAAGATACGTGCCCTTAGTGGGAACCAAACCCGGGTCTCTCTGGACCGCAGGATGACGGCTCTAACCGCTGAGCCAAATTGGCCAGGGCTGAGTGCTCTTCTTGACTAAACTTCAACCTTGGTCTATGAATCTGGACAAACACTAGCCTAGTCTCTAACATCTCAAAGCAGCATTGCTAGGATGACCCTCCACTTAAAGTGCCTGCCTAAGGAAGGTCAAGGCTGCCATAAGAATTGACTGTTCCAGTGGACACCTGAAGACAGGGCCCGTCTCTTAGCCTCCATGGGAGGGTAGAAGCCTAACTTTGACAAGTGCCAGTTAGCAAATGGGATGGTTTCACAGGGACCAATGCCCCCTTCCTTCTTTTTGTAATATTTCACTTCCCTGATTCTCTCAAGCCCCCACCATTCCCCCTCCCTACTCCTTCCTTCTCTCCCTTTAAAACATTCAGTCTTCTCTGCCCAGATCCAAGTTGAGTTCAGTTTACATTGGATGCTTTTACCTATTGCAGCTGATTAAAACCTGCCCTTACCACTTTAACCAACTTTGTTTACCTTTTTTTTAAATTTTTATTAATTTTCGAGAAAAAGGAAGGGAGAGGGAGAGAGAGATGGAAACATCGATTGGTTGCCTCCTACATGCCCCCCACTGGGGATTGGGCCCACAACCTGGGCACATGCCCTGACCGGGAATTGAACAGGCAACTCTTGGTGCATGGATCCACGCTCAACCACTGAGCCACACAGGCCGGGCAACTTTATTTACCTTTGATACCACTCATCTCTTTACTATCTCCAGTTTTGCATTTTCCAGAATATCACATAGTTGTTATACAGTATTCAACCTCTTCAGACTGGCTTCTTTCACTTAGCAATAAACATTTGATGTTCCTCCCTGTCTTTTCATGGCTTCACAGCTCATTTCTTTTGATCTCTGTATAATATTCCATTGTCTTGATTCACCACAGTTTATTTATCCATTTACCCATTGTAGGACATTTTGGCTGCTTCCAAGTTTTGGCAACTATGAATAAAGCTACTGAAAACATTGGTGTGCAGGTTTCTGTGTGGACATAAGTTTTCTGGAAATGTAGTGTTCAGTTTGCTTTTTTGACCTGACACATTATCTTAAGTCACCTGAACACTTCCAGAATAAGATTTAAAAAATGGTAATTTAACATGTGCAATGTGCAATTAATCAGGATATTTCCCCCTGTATTTGACTATTTATTTATTTATTTATTTATCCTCACCCGAGGACATTTTTCGATATTTTGTTCAGATAGAGTGGGAGGGAGAGAGCGAGCGAGAAACATCGACGTGAAAGGGACACATCGAGTAGTTGCCACCCATACGACCCAACCAGGGCCGGGGACAAACTGCAACTGAGATATATGCCCTTAGTGGGAACCGAACCTGGGTCTCTCTAGACTGCAGGTCAACGCTCTAACTGCTGAGCCAAACCGGCCAGTGCTGACTTTTTATTTTTAATCCTCACCTGAGCACATGTTTCCACTGATTTGAGAGAGAGAAGGAAGAGAGAGAGAGAGAGAGAGAGAGAGAGAGAGAGAAACATTGATGTGGTAGGGAAACATCAATCAGTTGCCTCTCTTATGCACCCCGACTGGGGATCGAACCCAAAACCTAGGTACTTGTCCTGACTAGGAATCAAACTCACCACCTTCAGGTGTATGGAATGACACTTCAATCAACTGAGCCACATCAGCCAGTGCTCAGCATTTGACTTTTAAGTAGAGAGCAAATATATAGAGAAGCAAGCTATTAGAAACTTACTTTTTAAAATTCCACACATTAAAGATGGAGTCCTGGGGATTTTTGCAGCTTATATTTACAGTTGTTCCTAGATCTATGTCTACATCTTGTAGGAGAAGGAAAACTTTTCCTTCTTCCCTTCTACTTTCTTTGGCTGGCCTAAAATGAAATTGACAAAAGACAGACTAACAGGAGAAAAACAACTTTAACTATGTATGTATGGGAGCTCATAGAAATATGAGACTCAAAAAATTACTATAGCAGGCAGCTTTTCTCCTTTTTAGACAAAGAAACAATATATTTGTGAAGAATTGACAAGACAAAGGGGGTTGGGCTTGGGATAGTGAATTAGTGAAGAAGAACAAGGTTTTTTATACAGCTTTCTCTGTTCTGAATCCCCCATCTGGTGATAAGGACGTGTCTCTACCTCTCAGTACAGGGAGGATAGCTTTCGCATGGGAGATTTATCTCCTGATTTCAGGGGGACAAAGAGGGTCAGAGTGTCCTTCTTACACTGGCTATTTCTTAAATAACTTTAATTTGAAAATATGCCAAAATGGCATATTTTAGAGTGGCATATTTTGCTCCCCCTCAATCTATAAAATGGGCCTTCTTACTACATTGTCCAATATTGAGAAATCTTTTTTTTTTTTTATCCTCACCCGAGGACATTTTTCCAGTTTTTGTTCAGATAGAGTGGGATGGAGAGAGAGAGAGTGAGAGAAACATGGACGTGAAGGGGACACATCGAGTGGCTGCCACCCACACGACCCAACCAGGGCCGGGGACAAACTGCAACCAAGGTACATGCCCTTAGCGGGAACCGAACCCGGGTCTCTCTGGACCATAGGCCAATGCTCTACCGTTGAGCCAAACTGGCCAGGGCAAGAAATCTTAAAATGCTTGTCTTGGCCACAGATCTCAAGTAAAGAGCTCCCTATTAATAGGATGCCATGCTTGGTAGCATGAGATTTCACAATGAGATTTCACAGCACACCATGACCCTGAAACACTGATCAGACAGTTAGCAGGGGCCTGGTCGACAGCAGAAAGCAGTTTTGGAGGTGGTCTTTTGTGAAAACTCTACCCACCAGGGTCAAGGTAACAGGTGTCTTTATTTAATCTACCAATAAAAATATCCCTCTTCTTCTGAGAAGCATTCCTCTGACCTTGTGGTACATGTTGCATTCTATCAAGATGTGAATGATGCTCTTGGCATTGTGGAAGTCATGACCCTATGCTGCTGCTCCTTCCTTAAAAACCTTCAATGGTTCTCCATTACAATTAATAAAATCCAAATGGACTTTAGGACATTTTATAATCTGTTTCCCATTAGTTTTCTTAGCAGTACCATTCACTACGTGCCCCTCCCTTTCCTGTCATATTGCATCTGAGTCTGAGCCTATTAGATAAGCCATATTTCCATACATTCTGCATTCTTCAGCTTCCATGCCTGGTCCAGTGTGGGAATCTCGTCATCTTTTCTTCCTACCACCTCACCAGTCAACATTCTAACCACCGTTAAAGGCCCTTCTGATATTCTATGAACACTGATTTCCTAAATCTTCCCAGTTAAAACATATCACTTCATCTTCCATTTAAAGTTATATTTGTTTGTACCCTTGATTACTGTACTTCCTACTGCTTATGTTATTGGAGAATTGCATGGATTGCCTTTCTCTTCTGCTAGTGGGAGTGAGGCTCTTGAGGTGCCACTGGAATAAGCATTTCCAGAGGTCCCCACGGGAAGATGAGATGTGGTGCAGAAAGCTTTATTTCCATGGAGTTACATCCCTGGGTTTGCAAAGTCCCGTTTCCCTTAAGCCAGTCCTGGAAGAGGTGCAGCTGGGGATTCAACAGAGCTAGAAGCAAAGCCAGTGTCCAAAGTTTCCATTCCATGGTGGAGCTGGGTCCGATGTAATATCAGGCTAGTTGCAGTCCATTAGTCCACTCTGTGTTGGAGTCCACATGGCTGTGAGCCATGTGGGCAAATGCAGAGGAGTGCACCTTGTGCAACAAGAGAGCCAGGAGAGCAGGCAAGCGAGGGAACTGCTTTGTTCAGGAGCTTAAATATCAAATCTCCCCATGCTTGCAGTGGCCACACCTACTCTGGCCAATGACCTATTCCCAGGTGTGACTGACAGACAAGCACCCTACCCTATGTCATCCAGACCTTACTAGACATCCTCCGTTTTTTCTTTGTCCAGTCCCTTATCCTAGGATCTGTGGGTAACAGATAGAGAGAGTGTTAAAATGCAGCTTCCTGGCACAGATGGCATGCTTATCTGACCTTCCCTTTGCTCCTTTCCTGTTATTTAATAATCAAGTTATTACAACAGTATCACTTATCTCTAATCATAGTCTTAATCAAAAGTCTCTTTCCTCCATTTTATCACAAGCCCTCAGAGTGAGACAGGTCAGTAAGCTAGGACAAGTAAAATAGGGAAACTGAGATGGGTAGATAGCTGAACAAACTGACAGAGCAATTTACAGTGGATACAGAAGGTCACCTCCCTAGAAATAACATCTAGACCTCAACTGTATTTCAGCTCCAGACCCAGAAAAGCAGCAAAACCAAGTAGACAACACCAGGACCAGCTGCAATGACTAATGACCGCCCCCGACACTGACCAATCAGTGAATACCATGACCCTGAAGGAGCACACCTAGAAAACTGATGACTATTCTGTTGAAACCCTCCCGAGACCTCCCCTAAGATTCCCTCCTGCAAGAGAAAAATTAAAACCTCAAGACAGCCTTGGCCAGTTTTGCTCAGTGGTTAGAGCATTGGCCCATGGACCAATGAGTCTGGGGTTTGATTCTGGTCAAGGGTACATACCTTGGTTGTAGTTCAGTCCCTGGCCCTGGTCGGGGTCGTTTGGGAGGCAACCAATCAACATATCTCTCTCATATCAATATTTCTTTCTCTCCCCCTCTGTCTCCCTCCTTCCCACTCTATCTGAAGATAAATAGAAAACTATCCTCAGGTGAGGATTAAAACAAACAAACAAACAAACAAACAAACAAACATCAAAAAAACCCTCAAGACAAAAGACCCAGGGCATGCTCTCCTTCCCAGGAGCACGCCCACGCCCCTCCCCCCTTTCTTTCCCCACAGGCATGCATCTCCTAAACTCTAAGGGACCCCATGAGGCCTGCAACCAGGGCAGCAATGGGCAGTGGCAGTTCATCCAGGGCAAACCTCTTGAACCTGTCCCCAAGGTCCCCTTTTCTGACTTCTTAGTGAGCCGAAGCAGCCCAGCCTAGGCTCATTTCCCCACCTAGTCCCTCTCCTGTTATCCTAGGCCATTCCTTGTTTCGCTGTCTGCAGCTTTAATAAATGTCCTCTGAAATTCACCTGGACTCGTGTTGTAAAACTTTTCCTGCATGACGTCAAGAACTCACATGCTACCAGCCCAGCCCTAGGCAGACCCACTCAGAGCCCAGTCCCCTTTTCAGTAATAAGAGGACAATGACTTTATTATCTGCTTGGTGGCCCTATAAATTCCCAAAAGAGCATCTCGCTCAATTCATGTTTTCCATTCAACAGAATGGAAACCTTTAAATTTGGACAGAAAGCAGTTCAGGGAGTGAAGTGAGCCAATTTGGGAAATCCTTGGAAAGAAATTTTTTGGAGCTGGACTTGTCATCTTTTTTTTTTTAATCCTCATCCGAGGACATTTTTTCATTTTTTGTTCAGATAGAGCAGGAGGAAGAGCGAGCGAGAGAGAAACATCCACGTGAAAGGGACACATGGAGCAGCTGCCACCCACACGACCCAACCAGGGCCGGGGACAAACTATAACTGAGGTACATGCCCTTAGCGGGAACCAAACCGGGGTCTCTCTGGACCGCAGGCCGATGCTCTAACCGCTGCGCCAAACCGGCCAGGGCTGGCCTTGTCGTCTTATGCTGTCCACCATACAGGGCTCTCTCTTAAGCTCTGTGCCCACAGCTCCACTGGAGGCTCTGGGTCCTGTTCCACTTTACTATTCCAGTGCAACGAGCATGAAAATCTTAATCTTCAGGCAAATTTCCTTCACTCTATTACTAATGAGAACCATGTGGCGACATTATGATTTGCTAGAAATATATATTTAGTTGTTCAGATGAACAAAATATATTTATCATATATATTTGGTTTTTATCCCCGATTCCTGGCTGCTGCTCCTTAAACCCTTGGAATTCCCCAAGTGTTGAGAGTGAAGGTGTCATTTGTTATGTTGATGAAGTTAACTTGGAAAGCACCAAGGGTTGAGGACTGATTGCCAATGGAACCAACATCATGATTAAAGGGTTGAGATTTTCAGTCCCATACCCCCACCCAGACTCCTGACCTCCAGGGTGAGGAGATGGACCGGAGGTCAAATCAATTGCCACGATAAATCAACCATTCCTATGCCATGAAGCCTCCAATAAAACCCAAGAAGACAGGCTCCAGAGAGCTTCCAGGTTGGTGAACACATGGAGGGGCTGGGAGAGTGGCCTGTCCAGAGAGGACACGGAAGCTTCATGCCTCTTCCCACAGACCTTTCCCTTTGCATCTCTTCCATCTGGCTTTTCCAAAAAACCAGTGATCTAGTAAGTAACATGTTTCTCTGAGTTCTGTGAACCATTCTAACAAATTAATGGACCCAAAGAAGGAGGTCATTGGAACCTCCAATCTGTAGCCAGTCATACACACAGGTAACCTGGGTGTCTGAAGTTTGTGGACGGAGAAGCAGGCTTGTAGGGCAGAACACAACCTGTGGAATCTGATGCTATTCCAAGCAGATAGCATCAGGGCCAGAGAAACGTTTCCTTTACCCCTTTAGTTCTTCTGGCTGGTTGAATAATTCAAACATACAGCAGATTAACAGGAGAAAGTAAAAAATTATATACATGTTTATAGGGAATTCACATAAACATGAAAATTCAAAAAATAGGCCACACGGGTATATATGACATTTTGGACAAAGGAGTAAAGGGAAGAAAGGGGTCTTTAGATTTCAGAAGTGAGAATGGGGGGTTTACAGCTCATTGAGGAAGAGCTGAGCATACATGACAGGTAAGTTTTTGTCAGGCAACTCAGAAACACAGAAAGTAATCTGGTAAGCATGACTGGAGTCTTCCTGACTAACGCTGGGGTGAAAATGCTTAAGGTGATTATGCCAAGGTTCCCTTCCCAAAGAAGGTTTTCCTATTGGAATTGCTTTAAGGAAAAGGAGAAGTAAAAACTCTCCTGAGTTTGTTGGGCTTTAATTGATTTCAATTAAAAATAATCTGCACATCAGGGTGGCACATTCTGGGGACACCCATTCCCGACCATCACAATAGTGTCAGAATTGAGTTAAATTCTCAGGACACCCTGGTGTCCTGAGAATTGTTTGCTGGTGTTGGAGACATCCCATCTACTTCAGAATTGGGTCCAGGAACCCAATTTAGATGCAAATAATCTGAAATAATAAATAAATTAAATGAATAAGTGCATTAGAGAAGAAAATTTTTTCTGAAAATGGGGGTTTTCTTCAAATATAGAATGACCTATCACCGTTCTTGGAATTCTATTTTCTGAGAGACACTGAGTATGTATGTAATTTTGGTAATGTCTTGGACAATAATATTTAAATTTTAATAAAGAAAAAATTATGTTTTTTAAAAAGAGTCATATTAATGATTCTATTACTTTTTTTCTTATTAAAACATATTAGATTGTACCCAGCATTAAAAATAATAATAGAATTTAAGGGCATCAGGAGTCTAATTTACTTACTTGGAATTTCTGAACTTAAAAGTGGGGTATGTTTAATAACTATGGTATTTTATTTTAGTGACTTCTTCCCTCCCTGGTAAAACATCCATCTTTGTTACTTCTGTAAACTTTTATTGCTTTTAGTCTGACATGACGACTAATTTTCCTGCACCCAATCACTGATTGTAATTTCCTAATAAAAGATCATTATATTATCTGCTATGGTCCCTTTGAAACAGTCTTATTTGCTTCTCCTGAAAAAAAAAATCCTTAATGACGGAAGGAAGAAGGGAAAGAAAGGAGGAGAGGAGGTTCAGAGAGAGGGAAGAGGAGAGAAGAGGAACAGGTGAAAGGAGATAAAGAGGAAGAAAAGAAAGAAAAAGCCTTTCTGTTAATAAGCACTGAACTAGGTTCAGAAATGAGCTTCTCAAAAAAACTGCACAGTGACTCTGCCCTGACTGGTTTGGCTCAGTGGTAGAGCGTTGGCCCAAGGACCAATGAGTGGTGCGTTTGATTCCGGCCAACGGCACGTACCTTGGTTGTCCCAGGCTCTGGTTGGGGGCATGCCAGAGGCAGCCAGTTGATGTGTCCCTTTCTCTCCCTCCCACTCTATCTGAAGATAAATGGAAAGGTATCCTCTGGTGAGGATTTTTTAAGAAAGAAAGCAAGCCCTGGCCGATTTGGCTCAGCGGTAAGAGTGTCAGCCCGCAGACCAGAGAGTCCCAGGTAGGGTCCCGCTAAGGGCACGTACCTTAGTTGCAGTTTGTCCCCAGCACCAGTTGGGGTCATGTGGGTGGAGACTACTCGATGTGTTTCTATCTTTTCCTCTCTCTCTCCCTCCCGCTCTATCTGAAGATAAATGCAAAAATGTCCTTAGGTGAGGATAAAAAAGAAAGAAAAAAACTACACAGTGACTCAACTCTTCAGTTTTTTCTTAAGATTGATTCTTTAATTCAGTCTCCTTTTTTCTGTGGGAGTTATTATATCATATATAGTACCTCTTACGATGTTGTTCTAAGCAGACCACAGGCTATTCTTTTTTATACTGAAACTCTAAAACTTCACTGCCATCAGATCTAAATTTCTAGTTCTATTGGTCTTGGTTCTCTTATTGTTCCCAGTTCTCCTACTCAAGATGTATCCTCTGTGCTCCACATCACATGTACCCTTCATGCACTAGCCCTATTACCAAGTCCTCTGAAAAACTTATCCAGATGATTTTGTTGCAAACTCCTCTCTGCTCCTTTCTCACTTTTTTATGGAATTTATCATTCAGAATTATCATTCTTTTGTCTGGCTTCCTCACCAAACAGTGAGTGAGCTTTTCAAGAACAGACACCTTTTAAATCCCCCCTCAGTGGGGGAGTCGGTGAAAGCCTAATGATGTCCCCTCTTTTTCACCTTCTACCCAGTAAAATGCTGCCACCTTCCTCTGGAGTTAACACACAGATTCAGTGAACTTCTTTCTCCAAAGACCTCACCTGACCTCCATGGTTCTTTACAGTCTATATACTCATATGGTTGTGGATGGTTCTCAACTTGTTTCTCCCCTTATTCCCAGCTTGCTTTTCTGTCTCCATAAACTGTCTAGCATATGTTCCCTTCCAGGCCTCATTTCTTCTCTCCTGTGGTCACTTTTTCTGGATATTCCTCCACTTCACATTCACTCAGCAGTTAGAACAAAAATAACTCAATTTGAGAACTGTTTGAGTATTCTAGACCATCAAATCCTATGGTATCAATTCTCCAAGTTTCTTTTTCCCAACTATAAAAGTACTTTTCCTATCCAGTGCTATTCAAATCCTAATTCCTTCTTTAGGTGTTGTGCACTCTTCCAGACTTCCATAGTTAGGAAAGAAAGAAGACCCTTATTCCTCTCACATTTATCTGTCCTTAACTCCTTCAGAGCAACTTCTCTTATAAAAGGACAAAATGGTGAATTTATTCATCTTTTTTCTTCCTCCCAAAAAGATCCTAAGACTTAAATTATTTTAAATTTATTTTAACTTATGCAGATAATATAAGATGTAAAAACTTCAGCAGTTATAGGTAAATGTAAAGTCCTCTCACCTCCAATCTTCACTGTCACCAGATGGGTGTGTACCCTTCCAAAACATTTTCTATGCATGTACGTATATATATAGATAGCCAAAGAAATATACAGAATTTTTAGTTTTGCTCTGAGTTGCAGAACTATTCATTGGAGTAAAAACCAAAACCCTAAGAAATTATAACATGCCAGTCCTAGACTTTTGTAATATCCTTGCCCTGGGTGGTATAGCTCCTAGGAAGCCAATTGCTCACTGTCCAACTGCCAAACTGAAACATGATGTCTGGTAATAGCTATGGATTTTGAGAAAAAACTTGGCCTACAGGATGCCTGTGGCATCACTTCCTGCTGGTAGCCATGGCGGGAATAGATGAGGGAGGTTGAGATCCCCTAAGGAGTGGTAAGAAGTATTGATTGCAATGGTCCAGTAGGGGTCTGCTTCTCAGCCAATTCTGCTGTCAGAATCTCAGGCTTCTGTCATGAATGTGGCCAGTAATGACCACAGAGGCCAAATGCACTTGATTTAAATTCTACCCTCTAGATTTTTGGATAAAAACGTTACAAAAATTCATCTAGAACCATTTTGGTTACTTATGTAAAGCAAAATCAAATAAACCAACTGCTATTGAAACTCCTGGCAGATTCCTAATGCTTAATACTTAATAAGAATTCTGATCCATTTATAGGACAAGTTAGAATTGATGAGAAACAAAAACAAATACTTAGTCTATGATTGCATCATTGCTTCTACATTTTTCCATTTGAGAAGGAATTCTGGCTGCATACTCCGAACTGGAAATTGTTGGTTAATGGATGCTAATGGGAAACCTAATGGTGTAGCAAAAGGACAGGGCACTTTGTAAGGGCCCACAGCAAAGCACAAGGTTTACTGAGTGATGATGGCACTGCCAGTTCTTCTATAAGTAAGAGAAATACCGTATCCAAAATAAATTTTTTCAATATTGCCATGAAGACTGTCCACCAAAGGCTGAACCAATATGAAATAATGGTAGGCATTACTTAAGTTTTCCTATAGCATGATATCTTTACATATATATGTATACATATCCTATCTACATAAAATCTCATTTATATGTTCACTATTTTTTTTTTTTTTTTATCCTCACCTGAGGACATTTTTTCCATTTTTTTGTTGTTGTTGTTGTTCAGGTAGAGTGGGAGAGAGAGAGAGAGAGAGAGAGAGACATCGATGTGAAAGGGACACATCGAGTGGCTACCACTCGCACGACCAACCAGGGCCGGGAACAAACTGCAACCAAGGTACATGCCCTTAGCGGAACCGAACCTGGGTCTCTCGGGACCGCAGGCCGATGCTCTAACCGCTGAGCCAAACCGGCCAGGGCCACTATTTTTTTCTTTAAAAAAAAGTTTTTATTGATCTTTAGAGAGAGAGGAAAGGAAAGGGAAAAAGAGAAACATTGATGTGAGAGGGAAACATTGACCAGATGCCTCCTGTATTCTCCCTACCAGGAATCAAATCGACAACCTTTTGGTGCATGGGATGATGCCCAACCCACTGAGCCACACTGGCCAGGGCAACTATTTTTCAAAATACCACATAATTGTGGAGGCTAAAAATATTATTACTTTTCTTCCCACTTTGTAGGTTCTTCTAGCTGGGCTAATCAACAAATTAACACAGATAGGAGGAAATAATTTTTTTTTTTTTATTCCTCACTCGAGCATATTTTTTCATTTATCTTCAGATAGAGTGGGAGGGGGAGTGAGAAACACTGACGTGAGAGAGACACATCAATTGGTTGCCACCCACAGGACCCCGACCAGGGCAGGGGACCGAACCTAAACCAAAGCACCTGCCCTTGGCTAGAATTGAACCCAAGACTCCTCGGTCCGAGAACCAAAACTCTAACCACTGAGCCAAACCGGTCAGGATGAGGAAATCAAAATGTAATACATGCACATGAGTAATTCATATAAGCATGAAAATTCCAATGATAGTGAGGCAACATTGGGTGTATATGACATTTTGGACAAAGGAGAAAAGAAGGGGAACAGAGTAATAAATTTCAGAAGTGAGAATGGGCAATTTACAGGTAGTTAAGGAAAAGCTGAATACACAAGGCAGGCAAATCCTTGCTAGGCAACTCAGAAACAATGGGACACAGCGGGCATCTAGCCAACAGGCCCCTGCCTAAAGCCCTCCTATTTACCTTACTTAATTCAAATTAGGCTAACACAAACATCCTAAGATTCCCTTCCTGGAGTGGGCTTTTCCACCCGAATCTCTTAGGTAGGGGGACAGTTAAAGGTTCTTTCTGAGTCTTCTTTTTTTTTTTATCCTCACCTGAGGACATTTTTCCATCTTTGGTTCAGATAGAGTGGGAGGGAGAGAGAGGAAGAGAAAGAGAGAGAGAAACATCGACGTGAAAGGGACACATCGAGTGGTTGCCACCCGCACAACCCAACCAGGGCCGGGGACAAACTGCAACCAAGGTACATGCCCTTACGCGAACGGAACCTGGGTCTCTCTGAACCACAGGCCGACGCTTTAACTGCTGAGCCAAACTGGCCAGGTCCTGAGTCTTGTTTCTTAATAAAAAAGCTTAAAATCAATTTCCTAAAAAGGCAGTTTCAGGGTGGCAAAATTTGGTTCCCCTCATAATCAAGAGGGAAGAGCACAGCCTGTGTGGTTCAGTGATTGAGCGTCGTCCCATGGACTGAGAGGTCCCAGTTCGATTCCTGGGTCAGGGCACATGCCCAGGTTGTGGGCTTGATCCCCAACGCTGGTCGTGCAGGAGGCAGCCGATCAATGTTTCTCTTTCACGTCAATGTTTCTATCTCTCCCCCCCCACCAAAATCAGCAAAAACATATTTTTTTAAAAGTAAGGGAAGAAAGAAAGCCTATTTTCACTGCATAGAAATAACCCACCACAAGAACTTTCATGTGTGACCTTCCCTTCTTTTTGCTGTAATTATGAGGCAGGATAGAAAGAAGTTACAGAAAGCTTCTGACAAGTGGAATGAGAAAGTAGGAATGGATATCACATGCAGATAAGCTTCAAGAGCTCCCACCTCTGTGCATGATTAAAGGAAAAGAGTTTATGCCAGGAAACTCCTGCATTGGTTGCAGAAGCCAACGAGAAGAAGATTTGAAAACCAGAACAATCCAAGATGGAGGAGAAATTGACCAGAGAATGACCATAACACTCATACCATCATTATAATGAAAACTGACACCACAAGTAGAAGGGGGCAGAGGGGAACAAACACTACCACACCTCCAGAACAAACTATGTTAGGAGCAGAAGCCCCTCCCATCCAGAAGGCAGAGACAGAATTTGGCACCACAAAGTTCAGGAACAACCCACCTTTGGAAACATAAAATCCTTGAGGATGTGTTTTTATTGATTTTAGAGAGAGAGGAAGGGAGAGAGAAACATTGATCAGCTGCCTCCCTGTATGCGCGCCAACTGAGGACTGAACCTGAAATGTAGGGTGTGCCCTGACCCGGAATAAACCCACAACCTTTTGGTGTATGGGATGACACTCCAACCAACTGAGTTACCCAGCCAGAACTCTTAGTTGTCTTTTTTTCAATCCTCACCTGAGGACATTTTCCCATTTATCTTCAGACAGAGTGGGAGGGAGGGAGAGAGAGAGGGAGAAACATCGAAGTGAGAGGGACACATCGACTGGTTGCCTCCTGCACTACCCTACCAGGGCTGGGACAAACCACAACTGAGGTATGTGCCCTTGACCGGATCAAACCAGTGACATACTGGTCCGTGGGCCCACACTCTAACCTGATTTTTGTCTTCTAAAAAATCTTGAAAGTCCATTCATTTACAGACATACAACTAACAGTATAGCTGCCTTTCCTGCAACTTGACACGCATGGCCCAAGGAATATTTGGGGGAGAAATATATACTAAAAATTATTACTTGTTAATCTAAAATTAAAATTTAACTGGGGCCCTGGCCGGTTTGGCTCAGCGGTTAGAGCGTCGGCCTGCGGTTCAGAGAGACCCGGGTTCGGTTCCGCTAAGGGCGCGTACCTTGCTTGCAGTTTGTTCCTGCCCGGTTGGGTTGTGCGGGTGGCAGCCACTCGATGTGTCCTTTTCACGTGGATGTTTCTCTCTCTGGCTCCCACTCTATCTGAACAAACAATGAAAAAATGTCCTCGAGTGAGGATTAAAAAAAAAAATTTAACTGGGCATTCTGAATTTTTATTTCGAATAAATACAAAGAAACCGTAGGTAACGCAGAAAAACAGGCTGTCCAAATTCCTTTGGCAAAGAGGAGTGGAAGAAACACCAGATCATTAAAAGTCTTAAATCGGAGATGGCAAATGTTATCTGTAGTAGAGAAAAGGGGAAAACATCATATCCCTCAAATTTTACATCTGAGCCAGAAGCATTCGTACTGCCGGAAATGGGGCGTCCCAGTCTAGGGAAGGGTGAAAGGAAAACTTCATTTCTTACTAGTTTGGACCTGGCATCTCCTCAGCCTTTCTACTTGACAGCGCCCAGGGCCGAAGCACCTGCACGGCGCGGGCCTTCTATTGTGCGCCCTGGATGAGGTTCGGCGCAACCTCGCTACGTCACCTCTTGGGTTTCGCTCAGATACCGGCGCCAGGTAACCAAGGAAATAGCGGGGTAGGCGTGCCCCTGGAGAGGCCGGATCCGGAAGTAAGGGGTCCACTCTGCCCGGCGGTCAAGGCCCGTCCCCGCCCCTCCCATCGGCTGCACGGGTTGACGTGTCTGAACTCCGAAGGCGGAAGTCAGGAAGAGGTCGCCGGGTAGGGGCTGGCTAAGTGCGGCAGGCCAGCCTTGGGCATGCGCGATCGACGCAGTGATAGGACCGGAATGTGCCCGGAAACCGTTTTTATTGAGGAAGACTCCACCGCTCCGGGTTTTGCTAATGCTGAGCTCGAAAGATTGATGCCCCGGTGGGGTGTGCAGGGAAGAAGGTTTGGGAGCCCGTTTGAACGCCCAGGCTCCCAGGCTACTGCGGGCTCGGGCTCAATGGGTGGCCGAGTGGCCGCGAGCAGTCACTCACCTTTCCTCTATAAAAGGAGGAGGGGTTAACCTTGCCTGGAAAACCGGAGGTTTCTTTCAGCGCTGAAAGTCTGCGAGTCCAAATTCTGACCTGGAATTTCTGTGGTCCAGCCAGTACCAGTCCTCTAGCACTTTCTGGTTACTTGCTCCTCTTGTCTCCTTTATGTGCCAGAGGCTGCTCTAGGTTCTGAGGATATAGAGATACAGGATGTAAAGATGAGGTCCTTATTCCATGCAGTTTACATATATATGGGGAGTGAGACAATAAACAAATAACCCACTAATTCCAAATAGTGGTAAGTAGTGTAGGATGCCAGAGGTTAAACAGAAGAGTGGTATTGAGGGTATTAAAAACTTGGCCATCGAAAGCTTTTCTGAAAGAAAGGGTTTGTTGAGCAATATGCTAGCCAGATAAAGGACCAGGTCCTGGGCATGCAGTTCAAACCAGCAGCAGCAGTGCTAGGTGGAGAAGACAGACACGCCTGCTGTTCTGGGATTGATGAGGCTCTTTTATACAAACTTTGGGAAAGAAAGATGTAAGTTGTTTTGAAGGAATTTACATTGACTATAGATGAAGTGGATGGGAGAATATGAAGCGGGGCTAGTTCTGGGATAGGTCATAAGTAAGTGTTTGCTCTTTTGGATTGGTTGTGGACAACAGTCTGGAAGATGCCGTGGCATCTGGTGGTAGGCTGTTGTTGTTTTTTATCCTCACCCAAGGACATTTTTTCATATTTTGTTCAGATAGAGTGGGAGGGAGAGAGAGAGAGAAACATCGACATGAAAGGGACACGTCGAGTGGTTGCCACCCGCACGACCAACCAGGGCGGGGGACAAACTGCAACCGAGGTATGTGCCCTTAGTGGGAACCGAACCAGGGTCTCTCTGACCGCAGGCTGATGCTCTAACCGCTGAGCCAAACCAGCGAGGGCCTGTTCTTTAGATAATTGTGGAGATAGCCACCTGGACGTTAATTAAAAGTTTCAACATACATTCAGTAATATCAGTCTTTTGTTGATTTTGGTTCATAGCTTTTAACTGATAAGCCTCTCTTATCTCTTCCTTCTACCCTCCAGCCTGCTCCAATTTAATTTTGGACGGTTCAGAATTTTCTTTGTCAAGGGATTAACAAATTTTTTTTTTTTTAGTTTGCTCTTTGCAAGAGTGGAAGCTGAGGGGCTACTGCAATAAGTAGTCCAGGTCAACTAAGATTTTAACTTGGACTGGGGTGTAACTATGGACATGGAAAGTATTGAAAGGATTTAGTCTAGTTTAATGATTCAGGGAATTGAACTAACTCACTGAAGGACTGTATGTGGAAAGTGAGAGAACCAGAAATTTAGATAATCTCCCAGGTTTGGGGCCTGAGAATTAGGGAGGCAGCTATGCCATTTTCTGAGATGGGGAAAATGAGGAGTAGCAGGCTGGGGTGTGTGAGGACAGTGTATTTAAAGGTCAAGTATTTAATGGTACTGGATAAATAAATTATAGTGATCAAAAATGTTAGTTTTCTTCCCCATTCTAAACAAATTTTTGTTGTTGTTGATTTTTAGAGAGAGCAGAAGGGAGAGGGAGAGATAGAAATATCAATGAGAGGGAACATTGATTGGCTACCTCCTGCATGCCCCCCACTGGGGATCAGACCCACAACCTGGGCATGACCCCTGACTGGGAATTGAATAGGTGACCTCTTGGTATATGGGTTGACACTCAACCACTGAGCCACACTGGCCGGGCTTCTGCCCATTTATAAATGGAGGGAACAGCTGTTATACTGGAAATCTTCATGACATCAAGTATAGCATAGTATAAATTCCTTTCCTTAGCCCAAAGTAGATATTCAATGAATATGTTAATTGATTTGTTTTGAGTGTAGAGTGAGTGAAGGGAAAATGACACTCCCATTGCTAGATTGGCTTTTGTAAAATGTCTATTTCTCTGTGCCAAGCATTGTGTTTAGTGATTAGCAGACATATTTTTTTCATTTAATCTACACAACAACTTTAAGAAGGTGGGCTTTTTTTCTCTCTCTTGCTTCCTACTTCTCTCTACTACTTGGGTCTTGATTAACTTGCTCAAGGTCATATCACCAGATAGTAGCATTCCAAAGCTGAAGCTCTTAGTGCAAACTACGTTTACAAGCAAGAATTTTTTCTTTCATTGTTCTAGATACCCTACAGTATAAAAAATGATTCTTAGCCTTTTTTTTTTTTTTTTTTTTTTGCAGGGTCATAGATCCCTTTGAAAATTTAATGAATGTTATCAACTTTCCAGGAGGAAAATGTGCAAACACCGACAATTTAGATAGGATAGCATCGGGCTTCACATTTTTTTTGAATTGTTCATTTAGCAAATTATCGCATTGTTGAATTCTGAGCTGTAAGTACCCTGGAGTTGATTCCTTGCTATATAGTGGTAAGTTGATGCACTCTTCTGAAGTATTTGATTGAACTCTAAAGCTCAAATGAACTGACCTTGAAAAATACTCAGAAAATGCACCACACATGCACATACACACAGAAACGCAGACATCACGTCACTTCAGTAGGAAAAGTGACAGAAACTTACTGGGGGATAATCATAGCGAATTTCTATTTCCTTAGGACTACTTTCCAAACTGAGCTCTAGGGTGTGCCCATGTCTTCCTTTGCAGTATCAACATTAGGTTCTTCTATTCCCCTATTCCCATTTTTCTCTCCACCTCTTTTCACTCACTTTTTTTTATCCTCACCCAGGGCATTTTTCCATTTTTTGTTCAGATAGAGTGGGAGGAAGAGGGAGAGAGAGAGAAAAATCAAAGTGAAAGGGACACATCAAGTGGCTGCCACTCGCACAACCAGGATCAGGAAAAACTGCAACCGAGGCAGGTGCCCTTAGCGGGAACCAAACCGGGTCTCTCTGGACCACAGGTCGCAGCTCTAACCACTGAGCAAAACCGGCCAGGGCTTTCATTCACTCTTAAAGAGGTCCTGTTCTGTGCAATCACTGACCTATGCAGGAATGCTGCACCGCATCCATTGCTTGGAACCTGTCCGTGCTGCCACCTCTGAGTAGCTGCCTATTGGAGCAAGGATTTATGGCTATCTCTTCCCCATTTGTTTCCTTATCCTGCTTCTAAGCAGATGTTTCTCCGAACTTCTTCCCGCCACCAACTCCGCCTCCATGAGCAAGTACTCTCTGGAGCACCAACTCTGCAACAGGGGTTGGCATGCTGCGGGCAGCGCGGTGATTAATTTCAAGATGTTTAAGGGAAATTGAGACAAAGCAACAAGCCAGGGGCAAGCGGGACTGCTCCACGGCGCCCCAACGAAGCTCTAGATCGGAATTTGGAATAAGAACGTAAGCGCCGGAAGCTCTCTCCCAGCTACTACCCAGCCGGCCAGCTGAAACCCTGGAAAGTGGATTTCCTCCACTCTCCCTCCCGGAAACTCTTAGGGGCGCTTGCGGCTGCTCTCACTGAGCATGTGCAGGCGGCGTTGCGCATGCTCCGTTGAGGTCCGGTTCGGTTTCTGTTGCGGGATCCGCGGTGTCTCCTAGCGTAACCGGAACTGTCCGTCGCGGGGCCGGCCTCCCTTAGGTTGGGCTGGCTTGTTGTCTGTGAGCCTCCCCGTTCCTCATTCCCTTTTCAACCGTTTGGCTCGTCTGCCCTTTTCCCGAAACAGCCGTCATGAGCGCGAGGCTGTCGGCGTCGTCTCCACCTCGGTGGCCGCGGTTGTTGCTGCTATGGCTGCTCCTGCTGGGGGCGGCCCCGGGCCCGCGTCGGAGCTCCGCTTTCTATTTGCCGGGCCTGGCACCGGTCAACTTCTGCGAAGAAGAAAAAAAGAGCGAAGAGTGCAAGGTGGGTGAGGCCTGGTGGACCTACGGGTGCACTGACGGAAGGGAAGCCTCCCTCTGCCAGGGAAGCTGGGATCCGAGGGGAAGGGGGCGTAGCAGTGGATGGGTCAACTGTCTCCTGAAGCGCTTGGGCTCGGCCCCGCTGTAGGTCGGAGGCCCTGGAATGGCCCTTGCACGGGGTTAGTTTCTGGAGGACTCTGGGCCTCAGGCTCGCCTCCCGTCTGGCGGGCCAAGTTGCACCCGCAACTGTATTCAGTTTTCCTGGAACATGGACTACGTACTTATGGCGCTCCCCTGGAGTTGGATGCGTGCATGTCAGCAGCCACCGTCCCACGAGTGCAAGTGTTCGCTCACAGCACTGGGTCACGCACTCCAAGCAGGCGATGACCAGGTCCTCCAGTAACTTTTTGTTTCGTTGCTTCCTATTTCATTCTACCTTACTGGAACTCTTGGTTGGTTGTGACAGCTTGTTCTTTCTAGGACTTTGATAATTTAACTTCACGATTAGCAGTTGGTTCCTTGTTTGTTGACTATAACACCCGGAACTGCATAAACTGCATTACTACAGAGTTGATGTAATGGTTGAAAGTTAATTTTTACCTTTTAAGTGTAAAAGCTTTTTAAATATACAAATATATATATATATGATCCCACTATTTAGTTTCGCTGAGATTGTTTTAAATACTTAAAAGGAGCAGAAGATGGGAAAAACTGGAGTTTTCTTCCTAGAGCAAGTCTTGAAAACGTGGATCTCTTAAGATCTTTCTTTACACTCAAGGTTTTCAGGTTAACTGCTAGCAAAAGAGACGGGTAAAAGTAAACTCCTTTTAGATTATTTGGCATAGGGCATAATGATATATATACATAACAATTATTCTAAGTCGGTAAAAACGTTTTGGGGTTGAGGATCTCTTTGAAACCATTAATAATTTTAACAATTCAAATAATTGTTTGGCAAACTTTTACAATCTATAAATAGGTTTATTTACTAAGTTTGATTTTTCTTTAAAAAGCTGGTGCTTATTACTGCCAGCTTCACTGTAGCTGTTAATATTGAGCTTATTTTAGGGCATTAAAGAAGCTATTAAATTTTTCATAGCATTTTACAGTTTCTATTTAAAAACTTGGATCTCTGAAAATGTCTAAGAATCTTCAAGGTTTAGTCAATAGTTAGCACTTGAAACTGTAGTTGTCATACTTTGTAGTGCAAGAAGCTTTCACTCTGGGTGTTCTGACTGGAAGAATATAGTGCTTCCAAGTGGAAGGGAAAGCTAGTCTCACAAGCACACTGGTTTTTCCACTAAATATTTTAGTAACCAGCCTTTAAAACCTAGTATGTGGTCTTTACATTTAAATTTAACAGCAATTGTATACTGTATTTCTAGTGCCTCAGAGACAGCATGTATCTGTCTTCTAGGAACCTCAAAGTATAGGACATACATTTATGAACAGATTATCGAAATCTGATATGGTATTGAAGATGTGTGTCCTAAGTGCCCTAAAACAGAAATGAAGAAACACCTGTGGATTGGAATCTTCAGAGAAAGCTACAGAGGAAGTGACATTTGAGAGGGACTTAAGAAAATGATTATGAGTGAAATTTACAGGTGGTCTGCCAGTTAGATGATTGTTGTTTTCTCAATAGATCCTTCTTTAAGTAGCTACTGTTTAGTTGACTTTTGGCTGATGTCAGAGAATCCTTTTGGATTTTTAATTTTCAAAGCTATAGGGATAAAACAGGCAAGGCACATTTTTCTGAAATGTTTGGATTTTATCTTTGTTGCCATCTGCTTTCACATCTTGGTTAATGGAAAGACTCTTTGACGAGAAGATGTACTTTTAGCAGTTTTTGTTTTTTTCCCTACCATTTGACTAACATGGTATAGGGAGTTTGAAGTGAACTTTAATATTTCTTCTTTTTGCATCTCAAAGAAGACAAACAGTAAACAGGGTATTAACAGTATTTTTTCTCTTATCTATCCCATATTTAAGGACAGTCTTATGTACACTATTCAGAAAAGCTGAAGGGACTTACTTTAAAAATTAGAAATGGGAGTTGTGAAATGGGTACAATTATTTCCAGAAGATGCTATTAGAGTAGGGAATCAGGAGTTGGATGAATTGGGCAGGTCATTGATAGTTTTCATCAGTTTTTTCATCTGTAACAGGGATAATCATATTTGCTTATTATATATTTCCCTTGAAAGATATTGTGCATTTCTTAGAAGATAAGTACAATATTTATCATCATGGGATATAAAATATTCATAAATATAGAGATAAAACAAGTACAGATATCTTCAGTATAAATGTAATTTATGTAGTCTTTTTAAAAGTTAATTTTAGAGAGGAAGAGAAAGAGAGAAACAATTTGTTGTTACATTTATTAATGCATTCATCGGTTGATTTTTGTATGTGTCGAACTTCCAACCCTGGCATATTGGTATGATGCTGTAACCAAATGAGCTACTGAGCCAGGGCTTATGTAGTATATAGTCTTTGTATGAACTGTGAAGTTCATGTCCTGCATTTAGTTCACTATATATCTATTGAGAGACAGTCAAAAGAATCCTGAGGACTTGGTCATTTTCTCCTCTCAAAATATATTATGTTCAGTTTAGTGGCAGAGAAACAGAAGTTCAGTGAACATGAAATTTTGTTTATATTGTTCTGACTTCTGATTTATAATCTTTATTGGCATTTATAAATGCTGTGGCTGTGTTCTGTGGCTTACATTTTTCTTTTAGCTTGCTATTGTTAACATGGACATATATTTGAATAGTGGACATTCTTACTGGTTTTTATTGAATGTATAATATTTCATTTTATTACTGTACTGTGGTTTACTTAACCATTTCTTGCTTGCAGGGCATTTAGATTGGTCCCAATTCTTCTTTATTGTAAATAGCTTTGCTAGAATGTAGTTAGCAAGAATTACTTTCATATTTCCCAAATATAAAATTTACTAGGTCAAAGGCAATTTTATAGCTCTATTTATTTATTTTATTATTTATTATTATTATTTTAGGTATATAGAGAGAAACAAACATTGATGTGAGAGAGACATATCTACCAGTTTCCTCTCACTCGATCCCAACCAGGTTCCGGGGATCAAACCTGCAACTCTTTGGTTCGTGGGCCATTGCTCTAACCGTTGAGTGAAACCAGCCAGGGCTATAACTCTATTTAATATTACCAGGGTTCTTTCAAGAAAAGGTAGCTTTGATTTACAGTGCCATTAGCTAAATGATTCCATGTCTCCACAATACTTTTAAATTTTTATTTATCAATTTAATAGCTGTATGATGGTACCTAAAACATTTTTAATTGAATTTTTGGGGTAATATTGGTTAATAAAATTATATAGGTTTCAGGTGTCCAATTATATAATTTATCAACTATATATTGTATTGTGTGTTCACCAACCCAAGTCAAGTTTCCTTTCATTACCATTTATCCCTCCTTTACCCTCTTCTACCTTCTCCTGCCCTCTTCCCTTCCCCTCTGGTAATCACCATGCTGTTGTCTATGTCTGTGAGTTTGTTTTGTTGTTGTTTTCTTAATCCCTTCACCTTTTTCACCCAGTCCTCAGCCCCCTTCTTCTCTGACCCTGTCAGTCTGTTCTCTCTGAGTCTGTTTCTGTTTTGTTTGTTTGTTAGTTTATTTTGTTCATTAGATTCCACATATGAGTGAAGTCATATGGTACTTGTCTTTCTCTGATTACTTTCATTGCTATTGAGGTTTCTCTGTCTTTTAATTGTTTTCTTTTATTTGCCTTGTTTTTAAACCAGAGTAATAAAGGATTGAACCATGGGTAAAATGTGCAGTTGTAATCTACTTTGTAAAAGTTTTAGCTATTTCAGTTAGCTGCCACATGTCGTTTAGCTTTAGATTGAGTCTTAAGTGTGCTGAGTGGCATTTTGATAGTTGAAGATTTGTGAGCAGTTAATTAATTGTGCTGCTTTTAACTTTCAAGTAATTATTGGCTTGTCAGCATAAATTCAGACCTAACAACTAAGCTCTCCAAACATCTGCCACTCTTGTACTATTTGATGTACAGGTCATGTTCCTAATGCCACAACCCTTTAATACAGTTCCTCATGTTGTGGTGACCCCCAACCATAAAATTATTTTTGTTGCTACTTCATAATTGTAATTTTGCTACTGTTATGTCTTAGATGACCCCTGTGAAAGGGTCGTTCGACCTCCAAAGGGGTCATGACCCACAGGTTCAGAACCGCTGTCTTAGACGGAAGATTAAGGTTTTCTTTTTTTTTTTTTTTATCCTCACCAGAGGATATTTTTCCATATTTTGTACAGATAGAGTGGGAGGGAGAGAGAGGAAGGAGAGAGAGAGAGAAACATCCACGTGAAGGGACACATCGAGTGGCTGCCACCCGCACAACCAACCAGGGCCGGGGACAAACTGCAACCGAAGTTCGTGCCCTTAGTGGGAACCGAACCCGGGTCTCTCCGGACCGCAGGCCGACGCTCTAACCGCTGAGCCAAACTGGCCAGGGCCGGAAGATTAAGGTTTTCTTTCCTGTCTAGTAAGGAGAAATGACCAAATATACTCATTGGTGGTTTTGTGTTTTTGTTTTTTAAATTCTCACTGAGGATATTCTTCCATTTATCTTCAGATAGTGTGGGAGGGAGAAAAAGAGAGAGAGAAACATCAATGTGAGAGAGACACATCAATTGGTTGCCTCCCGCACAACCCTGAGGGCCAGGGACAGAAACCCAACTGAAGTATGTGCTCTTGACTGGAATTGAACCCAAGACTCTTCAGTCTTTGAGCCGATGCTCTAACTGTTGAGCCAAACTGGCCAGGGCCTTGCTGGTGGTTTTTTAAAAAGGGACTGTTTAGCCTAGTTGGGTGGCTCAGTTGATTGGAGCATAGTTCCATACACCAAAACATTGCAAGTTTGATTCCTGGTCAGGGCACATACCTAGGTTTTGGGTTCAATTCCCGGTCTGGGTGTATACAGGAGGCAACCAATGTTTCCCTCTCACGTCTATGTTTTTCCCTCCCTCCCTCCCTCTTGCTTCCTTTTTCTCCCTCTCTCCCTGCCCTTCTCTCTAAAATCAATAAAAACATCCTTGGGTAAGGATTTAAAAAAAAAGAAAAATTTAAATGAATTAGTAACTTTTTGAAAAAAAGGAAACTTAATCAGAAGCATACTTTTAAACTTCCTTTCTGGGTAGTTATTTTTAGAAGCGTTTAAGAGATAGTATATTTTATTTGGGAGCAGTTGCCTATAAATATGTAATTAGCCTAATTTAAGAAAACAGATCTAAATGTTCTAAACAGACACAAGTATGACTGTATATCTGTCTGTTTTAATTTAATGATAGAATTAGTTTGAAGATTTTGAAATATCTAAAAAAAATGTAACTTACATTAAATAATTGACACATTTAATTGTATGTAATTGACATATCAATATAATATCAATATAGTTTACATATATGTTGATCGATTGATATTTAGTTTCATGTTCACATAGTTTTCTCTGAAATATTAGCATTGATTCTTAGTTTCTGGAAACTAATCAGTATGTAGGGGTTAGTGATTTTTTTCAAATATAAAATCTGGCATTGGTAAGAATGACTCTTGACTATGATAAATTCACATTGCAGCTATTGTTCTTCCTTCTGGTGAAAAAGACATGAAGCTGAGTTAGAAAGTTTGCTTTCAGAAATAAAAATTTTGAATAAAATGATTTAATACTGTGATTGTTCATTATGGTGGATCTGAGAGCTAGAATTAGAAAGCAGGCAAGGTCAATATAGACAAAATAATGTCCTGCTGCCCTGGCCAATGTGGGTCAGTTGGTTGGAGCATTGTCCTATGCACTGAAGGGTTATGGGTTTGATCCATGGTCATGGCATGTATGGGAAGCAGCCAGGGATGTTTCTCTCTTACATCAGTGTTTTTCTCCCTCTCCCTCTCCTTTCCTCTCTAGAATCAATGAAAAACATAATCTCGGGTAAGGATTAAAAAATAATAATTGTAATAATAATGTTCTGCTGCCTTTGGCTCTCCATAAAGGGAAGTCCTCTAAAGGTGTACTTGAACTCCTGAAACAAAACCACAGAATTGTGCTCCACACCCCACACCCTCAACATACTCACACAGACACAAATAAGTTCTAGAGACTGGTCTGTGCTGTTAGCCTGAGAACCCAGTTCCTGTTCCTCTTTAAAATTTTATATCAGTGTCCTCTCAGTAAGTGTAGTTAATTGTAGCCACTTTAAGTGTGTTCTACAAGATGATTCTCTTATTGCCATTAAAATTAACTAAGTACGTATTCATGAAAGGCTTTGGAGGAAATTAGTGAATTTTTTTCCCTTTGCTCTTGTTAGTCTCAATTTTCAAAACTATTTATTGCCCTTTGCTTATAATAATAATGCTCAAGATGACACTTATATTAACCTGTCATACACAATTGTAACACAAATGTTGTCTTTATCATTATTAATGATAATTATATCATTAATCCTCAGAAAGATTCTGAGATATATATATATATTTTTTTAATCCTCACTGGAGGACATTTTTCCACTTTTTTGTTTAGATAGAGTGGGAAAGAGAGAGGGGAAGAGAGAGAGAGAGAGAAACATCGACATGAAAGGGACACATCGAGTGGCTGCCACCCGCACGACCAACTAGGGCCGAGGACAAACCGCAACCGAGGTACGTGCCCTTAGCGGGAACCGAACCCAGGTCTCTCTGGACCGCAGGCCAACGCTCTAACCACTGAACCAAACCGGCCAGGGCCTGAGATTTTTTTGATGGGGAAACTGAAGCTGTTTCCCTCCCAAAAATACATAGTAACCCTCTCAAAAATACATAGCCAGTACAATATTCAAATGATGTATTACAGAATAGTAACACCTGAAACCTATATAATTTTATTAACCATTGTCACACCAATAAATTCAGTAAAAAAGAACAAAATCAACATGAGACAGATTTTTTTTTTTAAAAGAAGAATATAGCCCAGTCAGTGTGGCTCAGTGGATTGAGCGTCATCCCATGGACTTGGAGGTCCTTTTTGGATTCCCAGTAGGGACACATGCTCAGGTTGCAGGCTTGATCCCCAGTAGGGGCCATGCAGGAGGCAGCTGATCGTTGTTTCTCACATTGATGTTTCTATGCCTCCCTTTCTCTCTCTCTAAAAAATCAATAAAAACATTTAATAATAATAATAATAAAAAATAAAGAATACATAGCTGGTAAATAGTGAAGCCAAGGTGCAAACCCAGGAGTGTCTGAATCTGAAGTCTGGGCTCTTTACCATGTTGGGGATGCTGCTGTATCTTCCACCTGAGCACTCTCAACTTCTCTCTTACTCTGGAGATACCTGGCTGTTTATAATCCTGGACTTCCACAATTAATACAGTTATCAACAAAAGGCTTTTTACCTATGTAGTCTTTAAGTTGTCAGATTTTATATTTCTTTGGTCTAAAACTGAATTTTATTTTTCAGTGGGGTTGGGAGAGGAAGAACTTTGGTATCTAGTAGATCAACGTCTGGGCATTGCTGGTCAGATAACTCAGAGCTCATGAATACCCATTTGTGTTCCACCATTTTTATTGTCTTAAGATTTCCCTTTTTCAGAATTTTGGCACTATAAATACTTTTTCAGTATTTAACAGTAGGAGCTTTTATAGTTTTTCTTTTTTGTGGCTCTGCCTTGGTATTTCAAATCCTCCTGTCACTTGGCACTTGCTTTGATCCTTGTACAAAGTCAAATTTCTTCACTGAGATTTCTTTCTAGCTTGAAAACCAGGTGTAGGTATGGGGTGGGACAGATGTGATGACAGTCAGGTAAGACGTAATAAAAGCAGAAACAAGGAACAAGGTAATAACTCAGGGATGTTTTGAAAGTAGGATTGTGAAGTAACTAAGTAACCCTTAAGGCTCTTTCGAGTTATGTCAGTAATATTTTAGAGTTAGCCCTCTGTGTTGAAGGCAAATTTCCAGAAGGAGATGTACTTAATTAACTTTTGGATGAGGAGTAAAGAAGTTTAGAGAAAAATTACCTTGAAATTAATAAAATATTGCCCTCTTATAGCACATTGCTATTTTAATGATAAGATTAAATCCCATAGAGATTCATTGTGTCCCCCAAGAACGTATAGCTTTGTCGCTTTTTCTTTTTTTTTTTTTCAATCCTCACCTGAGGATATTTTTTCATTTATTTTTAGGCAGAGTGGGAGTGGGGGGAAAGAGAGAGACACATTGATTGGTTGTCTCCCACACGACCCTGACCAGGGCCAGGGACCAAACCTGGTATGTGCCGTTAACCGAAATTGAACCTTCGATTCCTTTGGTCCTCTGGCCATTGCTCTAACTGCTGAGCCAAACCGGCCAGAGCTGTCACTTTTTCTTTTACTTTTTGAAAGTAAGTAAATTCTGGATTGTAAATTCTTTGAAGGCAACATTTGATGTATTTTGTATTATGTCACTCACAATGTCTAGTACAGGACATTGTGAGTATTAAATAAATCTGCAACATTTGATATATTTTGTATTATGTCACTCACAATGTCTAGTACAGGACATTGTGAGTATTAAATAAATCTGTTGATTGAATGAATTTCTTTTGGTTTCTCAGAATTTGTTGTTGTTAGTGTTCTTTAGTTTTCACATACATTACAAATTCTACAGTTTCCCCATAGTTGGTATTTCTTTTGAAGTAATCTTTCCTAATTCTTGAACATTTTTCCACCCTGAAGTTGACTCTTTCATCTTATTTCTTACTGCTTTGATTTGACTCCGTCGTTTGATAATAAGATTAAAAGTTTGCTCTCAACTTTAAAGCCTTTTTTTTTTAACTCTTGTGACAATTTTCAAAATTCAAAAAGTTGTAAGGAATAGTATAGTGATCACCTGTATATTCACCTAGGCCCCTAGAGCCAACAATTGTTTATATTTTTCTCTATTTTATCTGTGTGTGTGTGTGTGTGTGTATGTATTTTTAATTCTCACCCAAGGATATATTTTATTTTTTATTGATTGGGAGAGAGAGAAAGAAACATTGATGTGCAAGGGAAACATTGATCAGTTGCCTCTGGTACATGCCCCAATTGGAAATTGAACCCACAACCTTTTTGCCCTTCATCTAAACCATGTAAACTCATTAGTCTTATTTCCTTTCTCCTTTCTCACAATTTTTAACATTTCCTCTAGTGCCATATTACAAGGATCACATTCTTATAATTTGAAATGTTCTTATTTCACTATAAGGATCAGTATTTAAAACAGAGTATTATAAATGTAGCATATTTACAAGTGTTGTAAATTACTCTGTCTTATGTTAAAAGTATTACCACTTTTACTTTACATTTCTTAGCATGTTTTAATTGAGATAATTCTTAAATCTTCAGATTTTTATGATTTAAAAAATAATGAATGAAGGTGCTACAGAAAGAACCAAGATGAACTGAATATCCAAGGTGTGTTCTGATTAGTTCCTTGAACAGCAGAAAAAGGTCCATAATTTAGCGGTGATACCTGTGATACACACTGACTTTCCCATAAAAGTCGGTGTGAAAAAGTATCAGAAGAGATAAGAAGGAAGAAAAGTGGAGAGCTGAGAGCAGCAGAAATTAAAAGTGATGATAGCAACAGTTGGGTTTACTTTTTTTGGCGGCAGAAGTTTAGTTTTTGAACTTATTTCTTTATCTTAAAATAGTGCAAGTAATCCCTAGTTCAAAAGATTATAATGAGAATTGTGTTTGATAATTATTTTCCCCTTCTCGAGACTTATAGCAATGAAGAGAGTAATGACTAGGCATAAACAGTGGATCAAAAAGCATACTGTCTTAGTGTCCTTTAATGGAAGGAGAAGAAGGAAGACCTCTCACAGAAGTCCTCAAGATTATCCTAATACTAAAAAGTATTCAGATTCAGGAATATCCAATTTCTCTAAAATAATAGGTAATAATAGCTATGCTTACTTAGTCATTTAAATTATAGTTATTGTGTACCAACTGTGGACCAGCTGTGTTGTTTTCTATTTTATTATTACCTTATTCATTCTTCACATTAAAAAATATCACTTGCTTAAGAGCTCATATTTACTGTTTTTTAAATCCTCACCTGAGGATATTTTTTCCATTTATTTTCAGACAGTGGGAGGGAGGGCGGGAAGGAGGCGGGGGGAGAGGGAGAGGGAGAGAGAGAGAGAGAGAGAGAAAAACATCGATACGAAAGGGACATATCAACTGGTTGCTTCCCGCACAACCGCACAACCATGACCAGGACCGGGGACTAAATCACAACCGAGGTACGTGCCCTTGACCAGAATCGAACCCATGAATCTTTGGTCTGCGGGCTGACTCTCTAACCGCCGAACCAAACTGGTCAGAGCAAGAGCTCATATCTATTAAGAGCAGACTTAGGATTTGAGATGAACCCAGCAGTCTGATAGGATGCTGCCTCCCAACTGAAGTCGTGTTTCCTATTTATGTGCTGCGTGCTAAAATTAATTTTGTTTTTAGGTGAAAGGTTTGTGAGAATTGCTTTTTGGATTTTGCTATTTTGGAATTTTTTTTGGACAGCCCTTGATGGCTTGTAGACATCCTTATAAATCACAAAGCAAGGCTAAAACGTATGCTTGCTAGGTGACATTAACGCCTTTGTTATTAGGAGTCGAATTTGAAGCTATTTCACTGGATCAGGAAAAGTTGACAGATAAGGTAAATTTAATGGGGGTTTGATATTAGATAAAATACCAAGAAGATGGCTAAAAAACTAATAACGTGCAAATAAGAAAATAGGGAAAGGGAGTATGAGTCTTTGGGCTACAAAGTAAAATGGAGTATGATAATAATCAGTTAAAATGATACTAAGTTATATAAACAAAACACTAGCGTGGTTTCTGGGAGAGAAATTTTCCTGACTTACAGAGTTATTCAGAGACTTGTAGTAGGCTGGCCAGTGAGTTTCATTTCTGAAGTTTTGACAAGATTATTTTTTAAATTTATTTTTTTATCCTCACCCGAGGACATTTTCCCATTTTTTTGTTCAGATAGAGTGGGAGAGAGAGAGGAAGAGGGAGAGAAACATTGACGTGAAAGGGACACATTGAGTGGCTGCCACCCGCATGACCCAACCAGGGCCAGGGACAAACTGCAACCAAGGTACACGCCCTTAGCGGGAACTGAATCCAGGTCTCTCAGGACCACAGGCCGACGCTCTTACTGCTGAGCCAAACCGGCCAGGGCAAGATTTTTTTTTTAAAGGTTCAATTGGAATTTAAAGTGGTATGGATTAATTTAAGGGCAGACTAGAGTAGAGAATAAATCCATGGGGAAAACAGACTTCCAGGACAGGTGCTTGAGGCTAATTTGGATCATAAATTGAGTGTAGAATGAATGTGAAATGTTTCATAGCATTAAATTCTGTATATAGCACAAAGTAAAGCCCAGGGAATATATTCCCAGAAGTGCTCTTAAAGTTATATGGGAGAGCAAAAATTGGTAAGTTATTTGGTCATGGACAAGGTAAGAAAGGATGTTTGAAGAAAAACAACAATTATATTTTGAGATGATGTGCTCTAAGCTATTAGTTATAGAATATAGGAGAGAAATAAAGAGTGTCATTGAAGAATTATGCTTTTGGCCAGAAAGGCTAATGAAAAGTAACAATGTCATTCTATACATATATGAAACTTTAATGTCTAACTCTTGAATTTTGCATGTAATTATCAATGACATACTTTTTAAAGAAGGGTATGAGATGATCAGCAAATCATCAAACAAGTGCTGGTGAGGGTGTGTACTCTAGTACACTGCTGGTGGGAATGCAGACTGGTGCAGCCACTATGGAAAACACTATGGTCTAACCTCAAAAAATTAAAAATTGAACTGCCATTTGACCTGGTGATCCCACTTCTAGGAATGTACCCTAAGAAGCCTGAAACACCAATCAGAAAGAATATATGTACCCCTGTGTTCATAGCAGCACTATTTACAATAGCTAAGATCTGGAAACAGCCCAAGTGTCCATCAGTAGACAAGTGGATAAAAAAGCTGTGGTACAGCCCTGGCCAGTTTGGCTCAGTGGTTAGAGCGTCGGCCTGCAGTCCAGAGAGACCTGGGTTTGGTTCCTGCTAAGGGCATGTACCTTGGTTGCAGTTTGTGCCCGGCCCTGGTTGGTCGTGGGGGTGGCAGCCACTCGATGTGTCCTTTTCCCATCAATGTTTCTCTCTCTCTTCCTCTCTCTCTCCCCCACTCTATCTGAATTAAAAAATGGAGAAATGTCCTCGGGTGAGGATAAAAAAAAAAGCTGTGATGCATATACACAATGGAGCACTATGCAGCTATAAGAAAGAAAGATCTTTTACCTTTGAGACGACATGGAGGTACCTGGAAAATAATATCCTAAGCGAAACAAGCCAAGCAGAGAAAGACAAATATCACATGATCTCATTTCTGGAATATAATGAACTAAACAAACTAATGAACAAAAGAGACCCAGAGACATAGAAGTAGGGTACAAACTGACAATCCTAGGAAGAGGGGATTAGTGGGGAGGGAAGAGATAAACCACAGAACTTAAATGCATGTATGCATAACTGATGGACATAGACAACAAAGCTGGGGGCATGTTAAGGAGGCATGGGGAAGAGGGTGTCAGTGGGGGAAAAAGGAGAAACATCTGTAACTAAAATACATTAATAAAAATAAATAGATAAATAAAAACATTAAGTAAAATAAAAGGCATAAAAGATTGGAAAAGGGGAAAAAAAGGGTAGGGCAGGGTCCCGAGAAAAGCAATAGGCATGATCAAGGAGGTAGATGATTCAAAATATTAAGACCTTTCCATTTTGAAAGATTAAGATTAAGAGGAGATCTGAGAGGAGTCAGAAAATAAGGTTTTCTCTCTTAATCTTATAATCCTATAGCCAGAAGAGGTACAGTACCGTGAAACTTCAGAGAGGACATCATATGCTAAGCAAAATTTCTTGCCTTATCCATTGGGTAGAAATGGAAGAAACTTTTGCCTTAAATTTATATGCCCTTTAAATGGTGTCCTTAAAATTTTCACATAGCATGAGGTCTTTGAACCTGGTGCCCTGTTTTAAATTCTGTAAGATGTGAATTTATTTATTTATTTATTTTTTGGTACGTGTCCCTAGTGGGAACCGAACCCAGGACTCTGGTCCACAGGCCAATGCTCCAACCGCTGAGCCAAACTGGCCAGGGCTAAGATGTGAATTTACAGAACATTGAAATGTACCTAGAAAACCAAGGTCAAGGACGGACTAGGAGTGCAATCCAGCTTGCTGCCTGTTTTTGTAGGGTCCTTCAACTAAGAAAAAAATTTCAGTGCCCATAAATAGAGTTTTGCTGAGCAGTAACCAGTCTTACGAATAGGTACTGTTTATGGCTGCTTTCCCACTGCAATAGCATATCCTGTGAGTCCTGCAAAGTCTGACCTATTTACTCCCTGGCTCTTTTAGAAAAAGTTGGCCAACCCCTAGGATAGACTAACAACATTAGATTATTTTTCCAGGTAAAGAAAAGATTGTAGTGATTAAATTGCTAAGTGTATGAAGATGTACAAAGCAACATTTTATACTTTTCTGTTACTATAGTAATACAGTAGCCTTTAGCCTCCGGTGACTATTTTAATGTGATTAAAATTAAAATTTAATTCAGCCACTTTAACCACATTTTAGCGTTGTGTAATCTAGTGACTACTGTATTTGATAATGTAAAGAATATTTTCTTAAAGTTCTATTAGACATTGCTGCATAATATTAGATATTTACATAATGCCAGTGGCTGTTCTTGAATCTTCTCAAAAAACAGTTGAAGCAGGGATTAGCATTACCTCCATTCTACAAGTGAGAAAACTGAGGCACAGGGAAGTAAAGAAACTTGCCCAGATCACACAGCTAGTAAATGTCAGAGTCAGGATTTAAACCCAGGCAGCCTAGCTCAAAGTTCCTGTTATTACTCACTTTGTACTGAACAAAGTTGAGAATAAGGAATATGCTTATTGTAACACAAGGGATTTAGCTTATGTGGTAAAAATGTGGTTCTCCAGATTTTGAAATTCAAAACATGGAAATTTATGTGAAATTATAATAGCTATATTTCTTTCTAGAAAGAAATCTAGAGATGTGAACTGGATTAACTTATTAGGGACCTTTCAATCTTCATTAAAGTATATTGAATGAGAGCATTTGGATTCCGATATATCTTCATAACAGTGAAAATTATAATTAGTGGACATTATTTTGTCAGAGTAAGCTGTCAACTGCCTTCACAGCATTTAATCTGTTTGTGTATTCAGGCTTGTTGTAATGCTTATCTTTTTAGCTAAATGACCAGTGATATAGTCTTAAATATTTTATGCAAAGAGACACATTTTCTTTGTGTGTTTGAGATAGTGTTGCCATTGAGTTGTCATTTTCATTTTGTAGAAGATTAGGGATTGCATATGATACTATTTTCAGTACTATATATAAAGGCTAGTGTTTTGTCTTCCATCTTATAACATGAATATTGAATGAGCATTTTAGTGGATAAGCAGTGTAGTTTAGGCATTCCCGATTCTGAATATCATAAGATTTATTTGGTTTTATTTATTTGTGAAGTATTTTGTAAGTGTTAACTTATCAATACCCCGTATGAGGTAAATATTGTTATACCCATTTTGCATATACAAGGAAACTGAGGCACCCATGAGGAAGTAGATTATTAAATAACTTGACCAAAGTCAGATAAGTTGAAATTTGAACCCAGACAAACTGGCCCCAGAATCTGTACTCTTGCCTATTTTGTTTTGCTGCTTTTCCCATGGCAGTTTGTTTCAGATCAAACATCTTGTCTTGCTTGGGGATCTTAACAAGTATAGAGGGCTGCTGGCAGCACTAGTGAATGTGATGAAAATGACAAATGTGGCTTTATACTATTCCAGGGAGCTTCATGATCATAGTCTCCACAGGCAGCCATAGTGGGCTAACTCTAAAAATAACTTGTCCCAAGTAAACAGCTCCTTGTTTTTGGTTATACAAATTACTTACTGGCTTCTTCAACTAAAGAATTCTGTCATGAATACCAGTGAGCCCCTACAGAGAGAGTAGGTATGCATATATTTTGAGTTCTGTGGAAAAAAAAACCTGAAAAAGCCCAGCTGGTGTGGCTCACTGGTTGAGCGTCGACCCATGCACCAACAGGTCGCCAGTTCGATTCCTGGTCAGGGCACATCCCCAAGTTGTGCGCCAAATCCCCAGTGGGGGACATGCAGGAGGCAGCCAGTTGATGTTGTCTCTCATAGATATCTCTATCTCTCTTTCTCCCTCTCCTTCCCTCCCTTTCTAAAATCAATAAAGAAAAAAATATATATATATATATATTTTTAATCCTCACCTGAGGACATTTTTGCATTTATCTTCAGATAGAGCAGGAGGGAGGGAGGAAGAGAGAGAGAGAAACATCGATGTGAGAGAGACATATCAACTAGTTGCCACTCACACAACCCCAACTGGGGCTGGGGACGATCTGCAACTGAGGTATGTGCCCTTAGTGGGAACCGAACCCGGGACTCTCTGCTCCATAGGCCGACACTCTGACTGCTGAGTCAAACCAGCCAGGGCAATGAAAAAATACTTTTAAAAAATAACCTGAAAATAACACCTTGAAGAAATACAGGGAGCTTCAATATGAAGATGTAGCTTTAAACTAGCCTGTATTTCCTAGGAACCTCATACAGCTTTTCTTTCCCTCCCACATTGTTGAACTTAATTTTGTCTTGTAAATTTCTTTGCTGTTATTACCATGTAGTTCAGCATTCTCAAATTGATCAAAGCAGCCCTCCAAAGTTAGCCTATGTTGTCATTGTCCATCTCCTGTTTAAGAGTACACAAGTGCATGGGATTCTATTTCTAGTATAGTTGATCTAGAAACTTCTTACCTACTTGGAAGCATGTCTTGATTGCAATGAAAATGTTTTAAAAAATTATTTATGCTGCAGAATGAAATACTGAGTTTGAAAAACCAGGTTTTTAAAATAAATGATGTACATGATTTGTTAAAATATTTAATTTTAAAGAAAATATTGGAGACATTTGCATCTCTGAGAATTATCTTGGTATAATTTAAATGCATGTAAATCCCACTTAGTTAATGGTTTTATTAGAGATTTGTTTGAAGTGGGTTCGATATAAAATTTCACATTTCACACGTCAAATTATTTTAAAATTCTAAGCATGACTTAAGTTTTGATCTTCAGTTGTTTATATTCTAATTCTGTGTTTCCTTATTTTCAGGCTGAAATACAGCTATTCGTGAACAGGCTTGACTCAGTGGAATCTGTTCTTCCTTATGAATATACAGCGTACGTTTTCAGCTTGGTTTTTATATAAAATTTTGTGACTCATCAGAATTTTTTGCATTTAGAACTTTATTTTCTCCACAGTTATGAATTAATTTACATGCTTTTTAAAATTTACAGGGCCTGTAAACATTTTAAAATGGGAAGACTTTATTATTAAAATGTAAAATGTGATCTTTTTATGTCACTTTGCAATACAACAGAAGCACCAGCTAAAACAGTGGATTTTCTACTGACTGGACAAAAAGCCATTTTGTTTTCTTTAAATTTTTCATGGTTTTTTTTTGTTGTTGTTGTTGTTCATCCTCACCAGAGGACATTTTTCCATTGATTTTTAGATAGAGTAGAAGGGAGGAAGGGAAGGAGAGAGAGAGAGAAACATTGACGTGAGACACATTGATTGGTTGCCTCGAGCACGACCCCGACCAGGGCTGACGATCAAACCTACATCCCAGGTACCTGCCCTTGACTGGCATCGAACCCAAGACCCTTCAGTCTGCAGGCCAATGCTCTAACCACTGAGAAAACCAGTCAGGGCTTCTTTAAATTTTTTATCCTCACCTGAGGACATTTTTCCAATTTTTGTTCAGATAGAGTGGGAGGGAGAGAAAGGAAGAGAGAGAGAGAGAAACATCAGCGTGAAAGGGACACATCGAATGGTTGCCACCCGCACAACCAACCAGGGCTGGGGACAAACTGCAACCAAGTTACACGCCCTTAGCGGGAACCAAACCCGGGTCTCTCTGGACCACAGGTCAATGCTCTAACCGCTGAGCCAAACCGGCCAGGGCTTCTTTAAATTTTTTAATAATAAAAACCCACACACCTTTTTAAACAAAATCTCTGTGCCACGCAGTCAGTCCCCAGAAATAATTATTGTAATGTCTGCTCCTCTACATTTTTCTCTCCATATTCTAATTTACATAACCACATTTATACATTTTAAACAAAATAGATTCATACACTTATATTTGATTTGCACCTTGGTTTTCTTACTGTATCTGTTGTGGGCATCTTTTCACAGTAATACACAACTACCTCAGTCTTTTTAGTAGCTGTTTTATTCCTTTGTAGAGGTTGTATATAGTCCATGCATAATTTGTTTCACTAATTCTCTATTTCTGAACATTTGGTTACTTTTATATTTTTATATTATAAAAATGCTGCATAATATCTTTTATTCATTTGACCACTCTATATCCTTAGGTGTAAAACATCGTTCTTTTTTTTTGTAAAACATAGTACTTAAATTTTAATTGGCTTCTAAATTTCTCTGGTCTCTTAAGAGTTTTAGGGAAAAATACATGTTTACTGTAGGAAAAAAGCACACACAAAAAAGTAAGACTATCCTGTAAGAATTCATATGCTTAAATATGTATGAGAAGAGAGTACAAAATTCATGAATAGTTGAACCATCATTTATATGTATATTTTTTAATTTTTTATTTATTGATTGATTTTAGAGAGAGAGAAAGGGAGAGGGAGAGATAGAAACATCGATGAGAGAGAACATCGATTGGCCGCCTCCTGCTTGCCCCTCACTGGGGGTTTGGCCTACAACCTGGGCATGTGCACTGACTGGGAATCCAACTGGCAACCTCTTGGTGCATAGGTCGATGCTCAACCACTGAGCCACACCGGCTGGGCTATAATTATATTAAATTATTGGAGATTTGAATGTTTTTTTCTAGTTTTTGTTTGTTTTATTATTTAAAGTTTATATAACTCAACCTTCCTAATGCCATGACCCTTTAATACAGTTCCTCATGTTGTGGTGAGCCCCCAACCATAAAATTATTTTTGTTGCTATTTCATAACTGTAATTTTGCTACTGCTATGTCATAGGTGACCCCTGTGAAAGGGTCGTTCAACCCCCCCAAAGGGGTCGCAACCCACAGGTTGAGAACCACTATAAACAAACATCTCTCCTTAAATCTTTGTGGATACTCTTGAGAAAACTCAATGGATCTCTTATATCCAATAGATAGAGAATCTTCATTTAGGGCCTTCCCAGTCCCAGTTTTTTGTCACCTGAGATTCATCATCTTCCTCTTAGGAATCGAACTAATCTGTAGCCATCACTTTGTTGGTCTCAAGTACTCCATGTCATTCCAGTGTGAACACAGAAATGTCTCTTAGTTTTTTAATAGCAAAGCTAAAAGTAGTCTGTAATGTTTAAACAAACCTTTATTAAAATGTGGTTAGTAATACAAAGGAATTACAACACAAGGAGAAGTTTACAACTGATTGGTGATGACCTTTCTACCACTCTATTCCCAGAGGGTCTGCCTAGACTGGCGGTTCTCAACCTGGAGGTCGCTACTCTTTTGGGGGTCCAACGACCCTTTCACAGGGGTCGCCTAAGACCATCGGAAAACACATATTTCTGATGGCCATTTATAACAGTAGCAAAATTACAGTTATGAAGTATCAACAAAAATAATTTTATGGTTGGAGGGGCACCACAACACGAGGTACTGTATTAAAGTCTGGTGGCATTAGGAAGGTTGAGAACCACTGGACTAGACATTCTTATATTGGGATGTGTTGGCCGGTATATCACGATGAGGCAGAAACCCAGGGAAAATTGACACATCTTCCTGAAATGTCATTATTAAGTAAAGTTTTGGATTAGAAAGTTATAACAAAAGGAGATAAGTTATGTAAAATTCACTTGAAGAATAAGGATGCAAATCATTTTATCATTGGAATAAACAAAAATAAATTATAATGTGTCAGTTTTAAAAATTCTATAATTTACATCTCATTATGATTATTATTTAGAAATCAAAGCATTCTGAGGTATAATTTTCAGATTTTTTGTTTTGTTTTGTTTTGGTGTGATGTGGTACATAGAACTTGGAGTAAAAATTTCTCACTCATCTATTGGAGGTACTGTAATGATCAGTACCTAATCTTTATTTTATTGTTTTCTTTTATATTTAAAAACTTAAATATTCTTTTCCCCAGGTTTGATTTTTGCCAATCATCTGAAGGAAAACGTCCATCTGAAAATCTTGGCCAAGTATTATTCGGAGAAAGAATTGAACCTTCACCATATAAGGTTTGTATTTTGTGTTAAATGTTACTTAATTGCAGTTATTTTTTTTCCTTATAGAAAATCCTGAAATAACTTGGCTCTCATAGCTAAAGAGGAATTAATTTCTCTTTTGCATCCAGGAATAGTTTCTTAAAGTTACAGTTTAAAAGGATCTCTCCCCTTCTCACGATATGTCATGGATAAGTGTCTTAACATACACTCTTACAACCAGTGTTATAAATGATAAGGTGGTAGCCTAAAGGACAGTGCTCAGTCCCCCAACCTCACCTTATAGAGGGATCTGGAACCCAGCCATTAGTCATGAAAACTTTTCCCAGCTGCTCCACATCTCCTTCCCTCTTTGTTTGCAGTGTCCATAGACTTTATTAGCAAATACAGCACTACTCTGACTCCTTCATTGGGTTTTTGGGGAGCTTAACCTTTCTATTTGACCATTAAAAGTATATTTGGAACATCTTTGATATATTTTTAGGACATCAGTTAAACCAATATAAGCACAGTAAGATATTCTCTTCAATATATGTACATCATCACCAAAAATTATTCTACCTTTAAATCTAGTATCTTTTAAACTTATTATCCTTCTGTATTGCACAGGCCCCTGTTCATTTTTCATCTGTTCCCCTGCTGCACAAAGAATAATGGTCTCTCTCTTTTAGAAAAATTAACATAGTTTATAATAATAATGTATTACCATATAAGAATGTAAAATCAAAACTAAGTCTCTCCCCTCCCAGCTTCACATCAGTTTTTTAGGTTCTTGTTTACTTATCTTTTGGTCTTAAAAAATGATGGAAAGGGGAAAGAACATTAGTTACACCTTCAGTGACCTTGGGTGACAGCAGGAGTCTATAGTAATAAACAGCTCTTAAAAGCAGTGAACAAGACCCTGGCCAGTTTCGCTCAGCGGTTAAAGCGTCAGCCCGCGGACCAGAGAGTCCCAGGTTCTGTTCCTACTAAGGGCAAATATGTGTTTGGGTGAGGATAAAAAAAAAATTAAAGCAGTAAACAAGGAAGACCAGAAAAATATTCAAAACTTTGGAGAAGTTTTGTCCCTTTGGGGCAGACTTTTTTTTTTTTGCCTGAATTACTTTCTTGGTAGGATTCCACTCAGGGTACCTTTATTATGTGTAAAGACCATGCCTTGCTTGTGAAAAAGACCCTTCTTTTAGGCCTAGTGCTTTTTCGATTTAATTTTGTTCTAGAAGTTGAGGTAAAATAGAACAGAAGAAGTATTTTTAAATGGAGAAAGATGTGTACCTAACATTTTCCATGGGTTTCCTAGAATTTTTTAGGATCAATATTTGTACTAAAACAAATTCTTTAAACCCTATTTTTAAAGAGATAGAGCAGGCATTTCTTAAGATCAAGGCATAGGTAAACAGAAATATGGGGCCAGGAGATCAGATTTTTTTTCAAGCGAGCCATAAATGTATTGACTTATATTTTTCAGTATTGATTTCAGTATTGATTCTTTTGTTGCCAGAGGTATAAAAGGGCCAGATGCCTCTGACATTCATGGGCAGGAGGTTCCTGTGACAGCTTTAGAAAATGAATTGTCTAAGACTTGCACAGGAGAATGGTGGTTTTTATTGCTGTGGAATTACATTTCTGGGGTTGTAAAGTCCTATGTCCCTCAGTCCAGTTCTGAAAGAGGGGCAGCCATGGGTTTAGCAAGGCCAAAAATAAAGCCAAAGTAAGAGTATCTGTTCCATGGTATAGCTATGTCTAGATTAGGATTAGTCCAGGTTCAGTCCATTAGTCCATTGTATGGATCAACATGGCTGTGGGCCACGTGGGGAAATGCAGGGCGTAGGAGCCCCCACAGCAGTCTAGCATGGGCAGCCAAGAGGGAGAGAGTTTGAGAAAGGGCAGAGCACCTTTGTCTAAGAGATTAAATATTTAGGTTTGTTGCACTTGCAGTGGCTATGCCTATTTTGGGCACTGACTCGCTCCTAGGTGTGATGGACAGGTAGGCAACTCCTAGAACAGGTAGGCACCTCCCACATCATTCAGACCTTATAGGGCATGAGTCTAAACTGCCATTGTCCAGCCCCTTCCCCCACACGAGGAATAGGCCTAAAATATTAAATAATCTAATTTTACTCCTTTCCTGTTAAATAATAACCAGTTTATTGCATCCGGTAACACTTTGTCCTTTATTTTATTTTATTTATTTATTTCTTTTATCCTCACTGGAGGACATTTTTCCATTTTTTGTTCAGATAGAGTGGGAGGGAGAGAGAGAGAGAAACATCGACGTGAAAGGGACACATCGAGTGGCCGCCACCCACACAACCAACCAGGGCCGGGGACAAGCTGCAGCCGAGGTACGTGCCCTTAGCGGGAACCGAACCCGAGTCTCTCTGGACCGCAGGCTGACACTCTAACCGCTGAGCCAAACCGGCCAGGGCTTGTCCTTTATTTTAAAAGAATTTCAATTTATTTCAGATCTACAGTAAAGGCAATGATAACCAGCAACAGAACAAAACCCAAAATCTGGTTTGCCACCTTTCTTTTTTCTTTGTCCTCACCTGAGGACAGTTTTGCATTTATCTTCAGATAGAGCAGGAGAGAGAGAGGAGGGAAGAGAGAGAGAGAAACATCAATGTGAGAGAGACACATCACAGGTTGCCACTCACATGACCCCAACCGGGGTTGGGGACAAACTGAGATACATACCCCTTGCGGGAATCGAACCCGGGACTCTGGTCCGCAGGCCGATGCTCTAACCACTGAGCCAAACCGGCCAGGGCTGCTTTGCCACCTTTTATCTATGATTTTAGTGGAGGTCAGAAAAACAACTGTAAGACATTGTGTGTGTTATGTGAAGCTGGAACTACATTTCATAGAGATCATAAACTCTCAAGTCTCACCACTCATACTCACTCATTCACTAGTTAATCATCTGTTGAATGCCTCTCATGTTCCAGGCACTGTGGTAGACGTGGAATGAACAAGACAAAAATCTCTGCCCTGGTGGATCTTATATTCTGATGGTGAGAAGGAGGAAACAAAATATTACTAAAATATATAGTAATATCTAGTGTATTATTTGCTCATGTAAGAGCTATTGAATATAAATCAAGGAAGGTGGTTGGAGAATTTGTCATTTTAAACTTCCCAGAGAAAGTCTCACTAAGAAGATGACATTTGAGCAAAAGACCTGAAGCAAGTATAAGGGAGTGAGCCATGTGAATATCTGAGGGGAAGACATTCTAGGTAAAGAGAGCAGCAAATGCCAGTGTCCCAAGATGTGAGCTTGCCTGGTGTATTCAAGGTATAGGAAAGAGTTGGTGCAACTTGACCAGGTGAGCAAGATAGAGAATAATAGGAAATGACAGCAAAAAAGCAATAGGACCTCATTATATAGTGACTAGTAGGCCACTGTAAAGACTTTGACTCTACATCTAAATGAGATGGTTAGGCCCTGGCCGGTTTGGCTCAGCGGTTAGAGCGTCCGCCTGTGGTCCGGAGAGACCCGGGTTCGGTTCCCGCTAAGGGCATGTACCTTGGTTGCAGTTTGTCCCCGGCCCTGGTTGGTCGTGAGGGTGGCAGCCACTCGATGTGTCCCTTTCACATCGATGTTTCCCTCTCTCTCTCTTCCTCTCTCTCCCTCCCACTCTGTCTGTACAAAAAATGGAAAAATGTCCTCAGATGAGGATTAAAAAAAAATAATAATAAAATAAATGAGATGGTTAGCATTGGAGAGTTTTGAGTCAGCTTAGATTTAACAGGATTACTTGGGATGTTGTGTTGAGAATGGACCATGGGAAAGAAGAAGCTAGGAGACCCCTTAGGAGGCTCTTGGAATCATTAAGATATGTCTGAACTGATAATGGCTTAGACCATGGAGGTAGAGGGTTAGGGGTTGTGAAGTGGTCAGAATCTCAGAACAATGTATTTTGAAGGTTAGGCCACTAGAATTTGCTGAAGGATGGGATGTGGGGTGTGGAGTTTCTGTTTTCTAAGATGGAAAAGTCTGTAGAAAGAGCAGGTTTGAGGGGAATGGGGAAGAGTTAGTTTTGGACATGGTAAGTGTGAAGTGTATATAAAGCATCAAGTAGGAATGCTGACAGTTGAATATGTGTCTGGAATTTGGGGGAGGAGTTCAGTCTAGTATGTATATTTGAGAATCATCATTGTATAGATGGTATTTAAAACCAGGAATTGATGAGATCCCTAAGGGAATGGGTATAGGTAGAGAAGAGAAGTATTCCAAGGACTGAGCCTTAGGACACCGTGTTGATGGATCAGGATGATGAGGAGTCAGTGAGGAGACTATCTCTTAGGATTGTTGGGAGGATTACATAAGGTAATAAATAAGTGTTTATTATTATGATTAATTTCATCTTTAGGTTTGCTATTTTCCTTCACAATTGAACACAGTTAATTTGCCTAAACCCAGTGAGCATTGGATTGAGGTGTTAAATTTGCCACTTTTCATGTAAACTTATGTCTATTTCTGCTTAATTTAAGTATGTCACTTATCTCTCTGATTCCTTAATATGTATACTGTTGTTTTGTTTGTTTGTTTTCCACTAATCCTCACATGATGATATTTTTTCCATTGATTTTTAGAGAGAATGAAAGGGAAGGAGGGAGGGGGAGAGAGAGAGAAACATTGGTGTGAGAGAGGCATATTGATTGGTTGCCTTCAGCATAAGCCCCCCAGGTACGTGCCCTTGACTAGGAATTGAACCCATGACCCTTCCATGCATGGGCCAATGCTCTAACCACTGAACAACACCTGCCAAGGCTGTATACTGTTGTTTTTAAATTTCCACCCTTTAAAAAGGAACCTATAAGCCCAGCTGGTGTAGCTCAGTGGTTGAGGGTTGACCCATGCACTCAGAGGTTATGGTTTGATTCCTGGTCAGGGCGCATATGCCCAGGTTGTGGGCCAAATCCCCAGTGGGGGGCATGCAGGAGGCGGCCAATCAGTGTTCTCTCTCATTGATGTTTCTATCTCTCTCTTCCTCTTTCTCTAAAATCAATAAAGAAAAAAAAATTTTTTTTAAAGGAACCTATAAGGTTTATATAAGGTTAAAAATATTAAATAATTGCACAAATATTGCTGTACTTAGAGAAGTAGCAATGCCTCCAGAGAGAAACTCTTTGCTGATAGGTGGCAGTGGGCCACACTTTGAAACTTTCATTTGTCAGCAGATGCACAAAAACTGGTTTAGGGATTTTAATAAATGATTTACAAAAGGATGGACTACTTAGAAGTGAAACATATGCAGGTGTTCGTTTTTTGTTTTTTACCCCCTGTAATGAAGTTCATATTTATTAAAAGGTATACAATTAGGGACTATATATAGTTAGTAAATTATAGCCTTTAGACTATGAGGAAATATATATTTTTAAACTAAGACATAAATGGGTCTTGATAAAATAAACCTACATTATATAATATGTTGTGAATATCATTATTTTTACACACATGAGGTAAATCCTAGACTCCAAAATTAGAGGAATCTTTAGTTTTTAAACCTTGGTTTAAAAAATTATCAATTTTTGTTTCAACTTTACTATTTGTTTCAGTTTTATTATTAAATAAGATCCTGAAAATTGACAAATTATTTCAAATGTGAGTAAAAAAATCATGTCAACCCTGATTTTGCACATCTAAATTTGACTTGTATCATCACAGTCCATGTTATTCACTGCTGAATCTCTGTTACCTAGCTGTAGGGGGCACTTAACAAATATCCACCAAATGAATATAGGGACATAAACACTTGTCTGTTTATTACTAAAAAGCCTTCAAATCCATAATTATGAGACTGATGTTCCATTTTGTTCTACATGTAGTTTTTTTTTCTTTTCTTTCTAGGACTTGTTTACATTTAGAACATAGGTTGATTGAAATGATCAAAATAAAAATTAAAATGGTTACTTATGAAAAGAAAATTTGATGGTAAATTTTTATTTTTTATTTTTTTATTTTTATCCTCGCCCGAGGACATTTTTCCATTTTTTGTTCAGATAGAGTAGAAGGGGGGGAGAGAGAGAGAGAGAGAGAGAGAGAGAGAGAGAAACATCGATGTGAAAGGAACACATCGAGTGGTTGCCACCCACATGACCCATCCAGGGCCGGGGACAAACTGCAACCGAGCTATGTGCCTCTAGCGGGAACCAAACCCGGGTGTCTCTGGTTCGCAGGCCAACGCTCAACTGCTGAGCCAAACTGGCCAGGGCGTAGATTTTTATTTTTTATTGAATTTATTGGAGTGGCATTGGTTAGATGGTAAGTTTTTAGAGAAATAGAGTAAGAGTGACTTTAAATCTGATTGAGCAACAAATTTAAAAATATTTGTTATCAATATTAATGTACTTAAGTAATTAATGAGACCAGTGCTTTTACTCTATTTATGGTTTAGGTGTGAAGGAACTGGATATTTTTACTTAATTTGCTTTCACTTTATTTTAATACAGTTTACATTTAATAAGGACGAGACCTGTAAGCTTGTTTGTACAAAAACATACCATACAGAGAAAGCTGAAGACAAACAAAAGTTAGAATTCTTGAAAAAAAGCATGCTACTGAATTATCAACATCACTGGTAAGATATGGAGATTTGGGATTTTTGACTTTTTTCTTTTCAAGATGAAACCTTTTTTACTGATTGTATAAATCACTTCATTGACTCTATAAAATATAGCAAACTAATTGATTTTCTTTTTTGTTATTAATATTAACATGAAGTAGTGGCTTTTTCTTGCAAGAGGATTGCTTGGGTTGATGACTTATAGTATTATCTTTTAATTGTGCTAAATCACTTTAATATCTGGTACTTGTTTTGGTCCATAGAGCACTTTTATTCACATATAGTTAACAGGAACATATTTATATTTTGGGGAAAGTACCCGATCATTCTTCTAGAAATATACATATGTATAGAAAACCTGGAAACATACATGAGAAATTATAGTGCTACCTTTGAGAAACATTATTAAAGAAGCTGAGGGTGGTTGAAGATTCTTACTTTTTATTTAATAATTTTCTGCACTGCTTATGTTTTTTCACAGGCAGGTATGTGTTACTTTATAATTTAGAAAATGATTACGCTGTCCCCAGAATGTCTCAGTGCAAAGTTTAATAAGATGTGCCACATTGACAATAAAATTCCATAATGGAACACTACACTTTTTAAGGTCTTTCTGATTTTTATATGTTCATACTTTTTTTTATCTCTGTCAACTTTGTCATCTATGCTCAAAAACAAGTTACACAGTACATTCTGAAATAAGTCAAGGGCAGAAATATACTCAACTTATAGTTCAAATAAATTAATCAAAATGAATCAGCATTTTCCAAGTGTATAATGAACTGATTTAAGGACTAAAGTCCACTGCCGAAATTACCAGACTGCATACTTGTAATATGGCTTACATTTTTTTGTTAATGAGTTCAGACTTGAAATCATAAACTTTCCAGATTTTTCAGCTACAAAATCATTATTTATCAGCACTTTTTCAGTTATTTTGTTTTGTTCTTTTAGGCAAAATAGTTTAAGTTTGCAACTGATACACCTATCACAAATTGTACTAACAAATGTTTTATAACTTTGTAAACTATTTTAAATTATTTATTCATCTTGTTATTAAGCATCCCAGCATCAAAACAGTACCTCTGTTAACTGCATCATAAATTAGTTAAAAATATTTCTAAATTACTGTGAAGAAGTTACTAAAGAACTGCTTCTATTACCTTTAGGAGCAAGACTCTATCTAGACAGTATTCTAAGAACATGGGATAGAAGAGATAGCTAAAAATCACCTGTCGGCTTTAAGGGGCATTTTTTCATTTGATCAACAAATGAGCAGCTGTTAGAGAAAAGAGGGGAATGGGGCTAATACGTAAACTTAAGAACTGAGCCTTAAATCAGATTTTGTAGGTTGTAAAGAACAATTTGAAGCAAAGAGAAAACACCAAGGGAAATTTCAATTACTTATAAATAAACAAATATACCCCAAGTTACATCAATTCAGCAATTAAGTAATAGTCTCACAGTAACTTAGAAGAAAAAAGCTCTTGGCTCATGAGAAACCAAAGAAATGAGGAGATAGAGGAGACTTTATGTTCTTGTTTGCATTAAGGGTCAGAGGAGAAGGAATCTGACACCAGCACAATGTGCAGATTTCCTTCCTTCTAACAGAGCTCCGCTATGAGAACCTCATTTCTGTATGGTTCAGGTGTATACCACCAAGGTCTGGTTAATCAGAGTGAATCCCTCTAATCACAGACTAGTACATGAATAGACATGTGACCCAAGGTTGCCCCTCCCTATGACATTTTTGTTCTATGTGTATGGAAGAGAGGAGGGAAAAGAACTGAGGGGGCAAGAGGGAATGGCGTGGCTCCAGTCAGGTTATTAGAGGCCCACAGTATCTGATCGTGTCCACACTGAGATCAGTAATTCCTAACCTCCCTGGGTGTGGGCAGGTGGATTGCTAGTATGTGTGCATTGCCTGAACTTCATCCACTAAAAAAATTAAAGCAATTTATGATTCTTTAGGCCCCTGGAAAAATCTGAATTATTTATATTATATAGCATTGCTTTCAATCTTCTAATATTTTATAGGTTTTTTTCATGGACACTACTAACCTGCTGGTTAAAATAATAAGCAACTTAATGGTATAGGTGATTCTAAAACTTGGTACTTTTGGTATTATTAAATAGCATTTAAATGTGACGAGACATGTTTTATTAGGTCATTAATGTTCACCTTGGGGGAATATAAAATCATAATTTTACTTCCTAAGGCATATATTAATTAACAAATAAAACATGCCCTGGAGTGTTGTCTTATGACTGTAATACAGCTAGTATATTTTTAGTAATTTTTTTTATTTGTATCCTGCAGTGTGCTCTGGGCACAGAGGACCACATGCTTGGACTTGAATGTAGTTAGTTATACAATGCTACAGAACTTTATTCTTTACTTTTATCCATTTTTGTATAAAAAGTTCTTTTTCACTATAGAACCCGAAAGATCTATTTCTCTAGCTTTATTGTAGCATTTCTTTTACATATAAGTTGGATTTACACGTTTTAATAGATAATACTATAATTTTCACTTTTCTGCCTAGCTCTTAAGTTGAATTTTTTTCTATATCCTATATTCTTTTTCTTTTTCTTAAATTGCCTGAGTAATAAAAGACATGTGCTTCTATACTGTCCCATAAATTTTTCCTGAGGAACTAAGATATATTGCTTTGCACCTATTTAGAGCTTTTGAGTGTTCCGCTGAAGGTAAATTATACTTAGGTGTCTAGATAATGATATTGTAAAATTTGCAATTGCAATAAATTATTAATTAAACTTCCTTTCCTACACACATTTTAGATTCATCTGTAAAGTTTTTTTTCTTCACTACAGCGTATCAGATATTGGCATAATCCTATTAATGAATATCACATTTCATTAAAATTCTTTGTAGTTTTGACATCTTAAGGCATTTATAGACATTTAAATTTTATGAAGTGATGACACATGTTTGGGCAGTAATTCTTAGTCATTTTTAGTGATTTCTAACTTAAATTTTATTTCTGTATGTAGGATTGTGGATAACATGCCTGTAACATGGTGTTATGATGTTGAAGACAATAAGAAGTTCTGTAATCCTGGGTTTCCTATTGGCTGTTACATTACAGATAAAGGCCGTGCTAAAGATGCCTGTGTTATTAATGTAAGTTGTGATAAATGCTTCCTTTTATTTTTTATTTTTTAAATTTATTTTATTTTATTTTTCCACATTGATTTTAAAGAGAAAGAGGAAGGGAGAAGGAGAGAGAGAAATATCGATGAGAGAGAACATCGATTGGCTGCCTCCAGCATGCTCCCCTACTGGGGATTTGGCCCACAACCTGGGCATGTGCCTTGACCAGGAATCGAACCAGTGACCTCTTGGTGCATAGGCCGGGCTCTGTGCTTCCTTTTAAAATACGGCTTTTTGTTAGAAGGATTCAGTCTTTACCCAGAAAAATATTCATACTTATAAAATGAGTGCAGTTCAGATGTTCTCAGATACAACTTCTCAGACCTTAAACCTAAGTCAGATTAACAGTTTACAAATTTAACTCTAGAACAAAAATAATTCAGATTTAGTTCAACATTTACTGAGGGTGTCTGTTATATGCTAAGCACTTCACTAAGAGCTAGGACTTTGTATGTTCTAACTCTGTTATAAGTTATATTCATAAATCTTTTTTTGTTGTGGTTTATCCTCACCCAAGGATCTTTTTCCATTAGTTTTTAGATAGAATGGAAGGGCAGGAGGGGGAGAGAAAGAGAAGCATCATTGTGAGAGAGACACATCAGTTGGTTGCCTCCCGCAAGACCCTGACCGGGACTGGGGATCGAACCTGCAACCCAGATACTAGCCCGTGACCAGAAATTGAACCTGAGACCCTTTGGTCCAGTGCTCTCACCACTGAGCCAAACCAGCCAGGGCAGATTTATAGATAATGTAATATATAGATAATGTAATGCCAAAAAGACCTCATTATAAATCCATGAAATTTGTTTTGCATATTTAAGTTCATAAAATATTGCACTGTCAAAGTTTGGTTTTATACCTTCTTATAAAAGGTATCTGTCTTTGAAGCCATACTTTTATATTTAAAAACAATAATAAAGTGAAGACATTAATATAAAAAGTAACAAATTATTGAGGATATAAAATTAAATTTTGTGTAATCAGGTCACCCTGATTTAATCTCTTAATGAGTATGACTTGGTAGAAGTTAACATGAGCTTGATCATGAAACTGGTTATATCATTTAATGCTTTTGTGAGAGCTGATGAGAGACGCTTGAATAATTTAGGTTTTCAGGTTATAAACTTCATGGAGAAAAAGTTTTAAAATGTATAAGATTTAACTCACTCATAATGTAATATTTTAAAATTTATTTTGTTATTGTGGTAAAAAGCTAGAACATATTAGATGGATTCTTTTCAACAAGCACTTAATAAATAAGTTTTATGTAAGAATTAAAACAAAACATTAAAGAAGTGTAATTTGTACCTCTGCCAATTAGTTTTGGTTTATAAGGAGATTAAGCTTAGCCCTGGCCGGTTTGGCTCAGAGGTTGGAGTGTCAGTCTGTGGACCAGAGAGTCCCGGGTTTGGTTCCTGCTAGGGGCACGTACCAAAAAATAAAAAGAGAGAGAGAGAGATATTAAGCTTAAAAGTGAAATATTTTTATGGGGAAGAATTAAAATCCTGTCCAAGCCTACATTTTCTTACTTGTGACTCATTTTGAAGTTTTTTATTTTTATTTTTTTATTTTTTTTTATCCTCACCCGAGGATATTTTTCCATTTTTTGTACAGATAGAGTGGGAGGGAGAGAGAGGAAGGGAGAGACAGACAGAAACATCGACGTGAAGGGACACATCTAGTGGCTGCCACCCGCACGACCAACCAGGGCCGGGGACAAACTGCAACTGAAGTACGTGCCCTTAGCGGGAACCGAACCCGGGTCTCTCCAGACCGCAGGCCGACGCTCTAACTGCTGAGCCAAACTGGCCAGGGCTCATTTTGAAGTTTTTATGTTTGACTCTTGTATGTATAGTCAGTTTCCTACCTTTAATCTTAAGTTTTGTTCCACAGTTAGAATTCAATGAAAGAGATACCTTTTACATCTTCAACCACGTTGACATCAAAATATTCTACCATGTTGTTGAAACTGGGTCCATGGGAGCAAGATTAGTGGCTGCTAAACTTGAACCAAAAAGGTAACTATACAGACATAAAAAGTAAATATAAGTTAAATTTAGACCCAAAGAATAAATATTTGGGACCTAATTAACTTTTTCCTTACTCTTCTAGCGTATAATCTGGCATTTCTGGATTGATTTTACTAAAACTCCCTTTGGCATGATTTGTTACTGAGTTACAAGTGTTTTTCCTGTCATGATAAAGTGGTCAAGTGAAGGTGCCTTTTTATTTTGTTTTTAAGTCAGGAAGTTTTTTTTTTAAATCCTCACTTGAGGGTATTTCTCCATTTATCATCAGACAAAGTGGGAGGGAAGGAGGGAGATAGAGAGAAAGAAATATCAATGCCAGAGAGGCACATCGATATTTCGAGGTACATGCCCTTAGCAGGAACTGAACTCGGGTCTCTCTGGACCACGGGCCAACACTCTAACTGCTGGGCCAAACCGGCCAGGGCCAGTCAGGAAGTTTTGAGTTTTTTTTGTTTTGTTTTTTTTTTATCCTCACCTGAAGACAGTTTTGCATTTATCTTCAGACAGAGTGGGAGGGAGGGAGGAAGAGAGAGAGAGAGACATCGATGTGAGAGAGACACATCCACTGGCTGCCACCCACACGACCCCAACCAGGTCTGGGGACGAGCCACAACCGAGGTACGTGCCCTTAGCGGGAACTGAACCCGGGACTTTCTGGTCCGCAGGCCAATGCTCTAACCGCTGAGCAAAACTGGCCAGGGCTCAGTCAGGAAGTTGGACAATTTTTCCACGTCAGCTTGAAATGGGGAATTTGAGATGGTTGGGACAGAGTTCCCTTTTCTAATGGAAAAGCGTTGCTTCAGATATTTGCAACTTGACCTCTCATCAGAGGCCCGAAAGTGCTGTCTTTTTTTTTAAGTCTCTATGCAATGTTAGATGCTAGTATATGACAAGTCATTAAAAGGGCATCTCTTTAGCTTGTCAATTTTTTTAGTGTGAAAGTATCTGTCCATTATTTGTGAGATCCCTTTTTTTTTGTTAATCCTCACCAGAGGATATTTTTTAGAGTAGAAGGGAGGGAGGGGAAAAAAGAGAGAGAGAAAGAGAAATAGTGTGAGAGAGACACATCAATTGATTGCATCCTGAACTCTATCAACTGGGACCAGGGATTGAACCAATAACTTCTTGGTGCTTGGGCCAACGCTCCAGCTACTAAGCCACACCCTCCAGGGCTGTGAGGTCCTTTTATGATTGAGTATTTCATTTTTTTCCATGAGACGCCCCCCCCCACACCAGTTGAATTACCCATTTTCACTGATGGTAAAGAAATTCACGCCATAATAAGATGGCAGTTACTTTAAACTCCCTCAGTGTTTGTTTTTTTAAGATTATTTTTTTCAGCCCTGGTCAGTTTGGCTCAGTGGTTGGAGCATTGGCCTGCAGACCAAAGAGTCTCGGGTTTGATTCTGGGGCAAGGGTAGTACCTTGGTTGCAGGTTCAATTCCCGACCCTGGTTGGGGTCATGTGGGAGGCAACCAATTGATGTTTCTCTCTCCCTTCCTCCACTCTATCTGAAAATCAATGGAAAGGAGAGGGAGAAAGAGAGAGAAACATCAATTGGCTGCTGACTGCACTACCGGGAACTGAGTCCAAAACCCCAGACATGTACCCTGACTGGGACTCAAACTAGCAACCTTTTGGTACATGGGATGATGCTCAACCAGCTGAACCACATCGGCCAGGGCTTTTTTTTAAAAGATTATTTAATGCTTTTCAAACTTTCAAAAGTTTGTTTCTAGTCCTGGCCGGTTTGGCTCATGGAGCATTGGCCTGCAGACCAGAGAGTCCCATGTTCAGTTCCCGCTAGGGACACATACCAAAAAAACAAATTTGTTTCTAATTTTGAGTAATAATTTGTATACATTCTTATAACTGAATCCATTATTTGCATTAAATGTTTATACTATTAAATGTGACATGAATAATTTCACATTTGATTATTAGCAGCATTGTGAAATATGTACAGAAATCTCTAAACTTTATTCCATTTTTAAAAACTGCTTTATCAGCATCTTGTCAAAATGTTTCTTCCCACAGTTACAGACATAACAATGTAGATAAACCAGACTGCTCTACACCTCCCCCCATGGATATAAGTAACAAGGCTACCGGGGAGATCAAAATTGCCTATACTTATTCTGTTAGCTTCAAGGTGAGTTTGTTTTTATCTTTAATATATCTCAGAAATTGAGTTTAAATTTATACTACTTACACTAATTAAAATATTAATGATTAAACTTGTCAAATAGGTAAGCTTATAATGAGATGATTTTTTAAATAGTTTATCAGTGCACCAGGCAACATAATCACACTGGAAAATAAGTCTTCATTTAATAAAATGAGAAGTATAACAACATGGAGGATTGATCCTGATTAATTGTTAAGCCATAAGAGATACATACAAGGCAAAAAGTAGAAAATAGGCCTAGAAGATAGTATAAAGTTGTCAAAAATATATGCTACAAGCATTTGGGAAAACACCATTTTTAAAATCTGAGTTTGACTATAAACTTAAATGGAAAGTTTCTTGTTGGTAGATGATTTATATAGGTTTTTAGGGAATTCAAAGGAGAGTTTTAATTAATGAAGAAGTTTTTTTAGGAGAAAGTTTATTTTATGAGGATCTTAGGCAATATTCCACCTCTGTTTTTAATAAACTATTTTGGCAATCCAATATAGTTGTGACATTTACTATCCCCATATAGTGTGTAATTTTGTAAGCCTAGTGTAGTAAACAATATATATTTCTAGGTATTAATAGCTCAGTGTGGGTGATACCTGCCAGATGTTCAGTGTTCCTAGGTTATGACTTTGGTCTAGTTAAGTGTTTCAAAGGCATAGATAGATACCATCAAAGCGAATAAGTTATTCCACTCAATTTTCTGAAAAAATTAATATGCTCTAAATTTTGGCATCTAAAATAAACCCTTCCTATATAAAATTTAAAGCAAAATTTTGAAAAAGTACAAGTAACTAAGGTACCTTTAGGAACTCTTATTATTTTTTATTTACTGTTTAATCTCATTCTGATTTTCCTGACACTTGAGTAAATTGAAACTCCCTGACTCTCATAACTAACCCAAGTTATGATGATGAGAAATTGCATTTGTTGACTGAATGAAAGGTGAAGCTGAGAATGGAAATTTTTGATTCGTAATATACTTTGTCAGCAAATGCTTATTTTAAAGAGCCTTGTTTTGTTTTTAATCCCTGTAGGAAGAAAAGCTTATCAGGTGGGCATCTAGATGGGACTATATTCTGGAATCTATGCCTCATACCCACATTCAGTGGTTTAGGTAAGACTATAGATTAATCTGCTTTCTGCTCTGTATTTATTCTACTCTTTGTCCCTTTGAACATCTGATTCACTCTAATTCTCCTCAGTTATTCAAGTCTGACCTTTTGAATCAGAGATGAGTTCAATCCAGGGTTTAAGTTGCTGGTTATGAGTCAGGCCACATCGCTCAGTTTTTCAGAGTCCCTTTCTTTATCTAGAAATATTTGCCTCATAAAACTGTTCTGAGGATTAAAGGAGATAATGAAACAGAGTATCTACGCACCTTACCTATAAAGGAAGAGTGCTCAATAAACAAGTTGCTACTATTGTTATGACTATTTATTTATTATTGTGCCCTCTTAAAAGTTTGACTCAAAACTTTTATCTAGAAAGTTAATGGTGCCTTTACTCTCCTTTTCCTACTTTGCCAACTATCCTTTGACACTCATTAATTTACTGAGTAAATTTGTTCTTCAGTAAACTTGAGAGACAGATCAGTCCTTTGTGGATTCTTGCAGCTTGTGCTGCACTAATTTAGGCACAGTTGTTATTTAATAATGTTGACCATGGACAAAAATAATTCTAGTTCTCAGAAGACCACAAAACTATATTATAAGTGTATAGTTATGTTTCCACTAGAGGACACATAGCAGAACACAGTTCATTGAATTTGTTGAATTTTATGTAAAGTTTTTATTTTGAAAAATGCTGTTTTAATATTACTCAGTAAACAATTTAAAAAGGAGTTTTACTGTTCTAAAGATTAAGCTACAGATTGATCCTGGCATGCATATTTCTACAGCATTATGAATTCCCTGGTCATTGTCCTCTTCTTGTCGGGAATGGTCGCAATGATTATGCTACGGACACTGCATAAAGATATTGCCAGATATAATCAGATGGATTCTACGGTGAGTGAAACACTTGAACTGTTCTTCAGTCTTCCAAGCATTATCTTCATATTTTCTTTGGAAAGGGTTTATTTTTTTATTTTTCAATTATAGTTTACATTCAATATTATTTTGTATTAGTTTCAGGGGTTCAGGATAGTGGTTGGACAGTTACATGCTTTGCAAAGTGGTTCCCCAATATGGAAAGGGTTTAAATAATAGCTTTAGACAGAATGTGCTTTTAAAACATTCTTCTCAAAAGTTATCCTGAATTTACATTTTCAAATAAGAAAATGATCATTAAGAATTGGTATTCTCTAGAAAGTTAGTCACCACAGCATTCAGAACTGAACTGTTCACAGTCTCATCTGTGTCAGTAGATTGATACAGAATGGGTGTAGGTGCACGGCTCTAGTTCTGTCCTCTTTTTTCACTTACGTGCTGTCAACTCTCTCTGATTCTCCATTCCCAGCACACACCCAGTGTGTGAAACAGCAAAGTTGAATAGAATAACTACCAAGCAATTTTTATTTATGTATGTTTAAATTTTAAAAATTAATTTTAACTGAATATTTATTATCTCAACCTTCTAGTATATTCAAAGTAATGTAATGCCCCAACCTCATTTATTCTCAACATTTTAAGTTGCAGAATGTTACACATTGTATAGCTCTTCATTTATAGCAGCTCTTTAACACAAGTTCCACAAGAACCATAGTGACTTGTCATAAATACAAAAAACTCAGATTTTTTCGCCCTGGCCAGTTTGGCTCAGTGGTTAGAGCGTCGGCCTGCGGTCTGGAGAGACCCGGGTTCGGTTCCCGCTAAGGGCATGTACCTTGGTTGCAGTTTGTCCCCTGCCCTGGTTGGTCGTGGGGGTGGCAGCCACTCGATGTGTCCCTTTCACATTGATGTTTCTCTCTCTCTCTCTTCCTCTCTCTCCCTCCCACTCTATCTGTACAAAAAATGGAAAAATGTCCTTGGGTGAGGATAAAAAAAACAAAACAAAACAAAAAACTCAGATTTTTAATGATTTCTCTTCCCATCTTCTTAGCCTTTTCCCCTCAACCTTTCTGCCCTCTTCTAATTAGAAAAAGAACATGTTAATGTATATAAGCTTTTTAGCCCTTCTATTCTATAATCCTTTATCATGATTCTTATAGTTTTATTAAATACTTTATTAAAGTAATTTCAAGCCCTGGCCGGTGTGGCTCAGTGGTTGAGCATCAACCCTATGCACCAAGAGGTCGCCAGTTTGATACCTGGTCAGGGCATATGCCCAGGTCATGGGCTAAATCCCCAGTTAAGGGGCATGCTGGAGGCGACCAGTTGATGTTTTCTTTCATCGATGTTTCTATCTCTCCCTCTCCGTTCCTCTCTCTAAAAATTAATAAAGAAAAAAATATTTATTAAGTAATTTCAAGATACTCTGTTCATACTAGGCATTTCCAAATAACCACTGAGTTAGTGGACTTTACTTAATTTAATGAGAATTGTGCCATGGGATATGGAGTCAGGGCAACCTTCCCAATTCTTTTTCTCCCTCCAGTTGTTTACTGTAGTGGTCAAAGCAAATCTGTTCAAACATAAATCAGATTTCACTCCTGATCACAATCCTCCAGTGGCTTTCCATTTTGCCTAGAGTGAAAGCCAGAGTCTTTACAGTCGTCCAGAAGGCACTGCCGTACCTCTTAGAGCTCTGCTTCAGCCATACTGGCCACCTTGCTGTTTCTCAGACTTGTCAACAATGTTTCCACTTCAATACCTTTATACTTACTTTTCTCTCTACCTCATATGTTCATCCCTCAAATATTCGACTGGCTTCCTTACCTCCTTCAAGTCTTTACTGAAACACAATCTTCCCAGTGAGACCTTCCTTACCATTCCATTAAAATTACGTGTTTTCTGCCCCACATACACATCCACATTTCCTAATTTTTTCTATAGCACTTATACCATCTAATGTACTATGTATTTTATTTATTTATTTTGTTTGTCTGCCTTCCCAATGAGAACACATACTCATGAAAAGAGGGATTCTTCTTTTATACTCACTGTAGCATCACTGGTGTTTTGAACAGTGCTGATCATATAATTGGTGCTCAGTAAATATTTGTTGAGTAAAATGAATGAATAAACTAGTCAGTCCTTTATGTACCAGATTTTTTGGCGCATTGCTGAGTTCAAGGTAGGTGAGAAACATAGCCAAGGACTACCTCCACTGTGCAATACTCCCCCCCCCCCCCAAAGTGGGCTTAGGCCAGAGCAGGAAGCAACACAAGTACGAAAGGTTGAAGTTCTCCTTTAAGTCGATCCTTATATAAAGTCTTTAACCAATTGGGAGAGCAAATCTCAGGTCATTAATGTAGGAGCTGAACCCCATTCTCCTCCTATATTAAGCCTAGCTTCTTAAAGGGGAGCAAAATGATTCTAGCTTTGTAAGTGCCTTCTGATTCTTGGCAGAGTCAAGTAGAAATTCTCTGAGGGAAAGTTTCCCAAACTTAGCTGCAGGAGTCCCACAATTTAAGATCAACAAAATATGTTCTATTAGCAGAAATTCACAATAAACAACAGATTTAGAACCCCCCCCCCCCGCCAAGATTTCAGATACTAGAACTATTAGTTACAGAGTATAAAATATATGGAAAAGCTGAGAGTTTTACAGATAGATGAAAGATAAGAATCCATAAGCAAAGGAAACAATGTATCCCAAAAAAATAAATGAAAAGAAATCCATACTTAGATTAATGGTGACAAAAATCAGAGGGAAAAAAGAACATCTACAGAAGATAAACAGATTAGCAATAGAAGCTCAAAGGTAGAATAATACTTTAAGTTGGTGAGAAAAATTAACTATTTACATAGAATCACATATCCAGAGCGGATATCTTTCGATAATAAAGATGAAATACTTTTTTTCAGGTTAATAAAACAGTTGACCACAAACAGACCTTCACTGAAGGAATTTCTATAGAAGTACTTTAGCAGAAAATAACTAATAAATAAAAAATATTTCTGAAGCCCTGGCTGGTTTGGCTCAGCAGTTAGAGCATCGGCCTGTGGTCCAGAGAGACCCGGGTTCGATTCCCACTAAGGGCATGTACCTCGGTTGCAGTTTGTCCCCAGCCCTGGTTGGGTCGTGCAGGTGGCAGTCATGCGATGTGTACCTTTTACGTCGATGTTTCTCTCTCTCTCTCCCCCTCTCTTTCCCTTCCACTCTATCTGAACAAAAAATGGAAACATGTCCTTCGGTGAGGACATTTCTTCATTTTTTGTTCAGATAGAGCGGGAGAGAGAGAGAGAACATCTATTGGCTGCCTCCTGCATGCCCCCCACTTGGGATTTGGCCCACAACCTGACCAGAAATTGAACTGTTAATTTCTTGGTGCATGGGTCCACGCTCAACCACTGACCACACTGCCTGGGCTATTATTGTTATTTTTTTTATCTTAAAACAATGAATATATGTTGTTCATAATAGCAGAACATTTCAGTTATGGACTGTTCATACAGTGAATACTTATACAGTATTCATACTGGGTAATCTTTGGAAAGAATGAGGCAACTCTATACAGATGTAGAAGCATCTTCATGATATAATTAGACTAAAAAGATAAAGTATGAAATATAGTATATAATATGCTACCATTTGTGAAAAAAAAGAGAGAGAGAGAAAATATTCATGCATTTGCTTATGTATAGGTAGAATAGCTCTACAAGGATAATAAGAAACTAGTCAAATTTGTTTGCTCCGAGAAAGGAGACTTGGCTCTCTAATGGAAACTTAGTTTTCCCTTACATTCTTTGAATGTTTTAGTGTACTTATTCAATAAAAAAGTAATCAGAAATGGTTTCTTTTTATCTGATGTATTGCCTTACCTAAAAGAAGGGGGTGCATATATATGTTTCCTCCATACTTTTAACTCAGGCATTCATACCAGCAAGGAGATTGGTATACTATCCATCACCCTGGTCTAACAGTTACCAACTGTTAATAAAACTTTAATTTGTACATTTCTCATGAATGACAAGTTAAGAGTCTAATTCCCAGTGTATGTGGAAGTGGCTTTTTGGTTTTTTTCAAGTATGTTTTTATTGATTTTTTTTTTTTAGAGAGAGAGGAAGGTAGAGAGAGAAACATAGATGTGGGAAACATTGATTGGCTGCCTCTTGTACTCCCCCTACTGGGAATCGAGCCTGCAACCCAGGCATGTGCCCTGACCAAGAATTGAATCAGGTCCTCAGTCTACAGGATGATGGGCAATCCACTGAGCTACAGTGGCCAGGCTGGGTTTTTTTGTTTTTGTTTTTGTATCCTCACCCGAAGACATTCTTCCATTTTTTGTTCAGATAGAGTGGGAGGGAGGGAGAGAGAGAGAGAGAGAGAAAGAAACATCGACGTGAAAGGGACACATCGAGTGGCTGCCACCTGCACGACCAAACCAGGGCCAGGGACAAACCGCAACCGAGGTATGTGCCCTCAGCAGGAACCGAACCCAGGTCTCTCTGGACCGCAGGCCGACGCTTCAAACGCTGAGCCAAACCGGCCAAGGCAGGCTGGGTTTTTTTGTTGTTGTTAATCATTGGTTTTTTAGAGAGAGTGGAATAGAAGGAAAGAGAGAGGAACATCGATGTGAGAGAAACACATCAATTGATTGTCTCCCGCATGTGTCCCAGTCAGCCTGGGGATTGAATTTGCAACCCAGGTATGTGCCCTTGACCAGGAATCAAACCCAAGACCCTTCAGTGCATGTCCGATGCTCTAACCACTAAGCCACTGGCTGGAAGTGTTTTGTATCAGCAAAGTAGATATGAGATCTGATTTATTTTGGAGAATAATAAATGTAAGTTGAAAAAGATGGAGTGTGGTTAAAAATTAAGACATTAGGTTGGATCATAAAGCTTAGACTATAACTAGGTAAGTCTCATATTATCTTTGTATTTCTACTTAAAATTTTTTTATAACTATAGTATTTATAGACCTTAACACACAGCATTTCTTTAAAAACAATTCAGTAGAACTATAAAGCTCTTTGAGTCAAGCTTTATACTTCAAAATTGAAATAAATATTAACATTTGTAAGGTTTTTTTAATGTTTCTATGTAGATTCAACAATGTCTAGTTGTCTTGGTGATATCACATGACAAGCAATTTCATTCTCTTTTTAGGAGGATGCCCAGGAAGAATTTGGCTGGAAACTAGTTCATGGCGATATATTCCGTCCTCCAAGAAAAGGGATGCTGCTATCAGTCTTTCTAGGATCAGGAACACAGATTTTAATTATGACATTTGTGACTCTGTGTAAGTGTTAAGTTAAGATTAAGTAGAAAATACTCTTTCTAAGTAATTATTTGAAAACTAGCTTTTCTAAGTGAGGTAGCTAGGCTAGCTTGTCCCTAGAGTATTTTTGGCATTCAAATCTAGCTGTATGTGACTTGGGGTAGGATTAGCTGTACCCAAAAGCTGACTCTTCATATCTCTCTTCAGCTGCATAGAGACCAGCCTTTGTCATAGCAGCACTGGAGGTGGAGGTGACTAGTTCCCGAAACACCATATGGGTCTGAGTCTGGGCAGCCTGGAAGCAGGGTCACAACAGTTGACTGTTCTGCCCCACCAGGAGCAGTATGATTAGATTCCAAGACATTCTTGGCCTCAGTGAGAGAGACAGAAAAGAGAAGAGTGTAGGAAGGTTTTTGTATACCTTTCTCATCTTGGAAGGAAATTTTTTAATGTGTTTTTATTGATTTTTTTTTTTTTTAGAGAGGAAGGGAGAGAATGAGAGAGAGAGAAAAACATTGATTTGAGAGAGAAATCATTGATCAGCTGCCTCCTGCACACCCCTCTCCTGGGGATCGAGCCCGAAACCCAGGCAGGTGCCCTGACCAAGAATTGAACTGGGACTTCTCAGCCCATGGGAGCACTCTCAGTCCACTGAGCCACACTGTCCAGGTGGAAGCAAGAACTCTTTTTTTCTCTAGCAGTGTTCAGGAAAGTTCTTCCTGTAGGAGTGGGGTCTCCTCCTATGCCACCTGAAAATCTTCAAAAATTTTACTTAAAATTTTGTCACATAAAACAATCAGATTTTTTTTTTTAATAGACTTAATTTAGAGATACTGATCAACCATAGGACTGATTCTGATGCTGTTCTCTGGGGATGCATTATTTCCATGGTCTTCCAATTTTCCTAATTTTAAGAGAAAAAAATGTTTATGGATAGAATTTTCTAAATTTTGCATTTTTTTTTTTTAATGTTTCCTTCATTGATTCCTGCTGGTGATGAACAGTAACAAATGAATATTACTGGAATAATTCAGAAACCACTGATCTTTTAATAATTTTTTAGTGAACATTATTCTTATGTTTGATGCATATTGAATGTTTAATACTAAAGTAACTTTCTTTTAGTAAAATTCCAAATTTTTATGATTTACTTATTCCCTATTCTGTTCTTTTATTAGATTCTGCGTTATCCCTTTTTTTTTTATCCTCACCCGAGGACATTTTTCCATTTTTTGTACAGATAGAGTGGGAGGGAGAGAGAGGAAGAGAGAGAGAGGGAAACATCGATGTGAAAGGGACACATCGAGTGGCTGCCACCCGCACGACCAACCAGGGCCGGGGACAAACTGCAACCGAGGTACATGCCCTTAGCGGGAACCGAACCCAGGTCTCTCCAGACCGCAGGTGGACGCTCCAACCGCTGAGCCAAACCGGCCAGGGCTTCTGCTTTATCTCTTATGTTTAAATGTTACAAGGTTTTTTCACCTCAGACACCTTTTAAAAGGAACAAAAAGTACATATTAACTACAAAAATACTTTACAAAGAGGATTATCACTTTTAAATGCCTGGCACTTGAATAAGTTTGGGAAATACTGATTTACACCTCTAGGTTCAGTTTGAAGACTAACCTGAAGATTAACTAGAACATATATATTTACTTAATAAGGAGATACAGCTGTGATGGGTAGGGCTGCAATTAGTCAGTATATTACACTGAAGAAGGTAGGATGGGAGAAATCGTGAGAGACCTGAACACAGCCAGAGGACAGATAGCATGAAAGGCACTAGACTCCCAGAGAGCCAGGATGGAGTTACAGCAGAATGAATGCTTGAGAATAAAATTCTTCTTTAAAATTTTATTTGGAGCCACTTTCTGTCACCATCTGATCTTTGTTAGCATCAGCCAGGAAGTGAACTTGTAAGGAAGGAAAGTTTCAGAGAGCCTAGGATAGGAAATGACAGGAATCGTTTTTCATAAATGCTTGAATATGAACTTTCTGCTTCAGAACAGTCTATTTCTCAGTCCTGTGGGGGAATGGGGAATGCAGTGCATCTTTGCTGAAATTCCTGTAGATCTAACGTTAGCCTGATTGTTTTCCTCTTTCCTGCTGATCATTAGTTTCTCCTCTTGTCCCTTCCTCCTGATCAGAAGGTGTGCATGGGCATGTGCTCCTGGAATTAGAAAGCCACTTGACTTTCTGTACAAGTTATAACTCTGAGTCCCAGCTTAAAGTTAGAAGTCTCTTGTTAGTAGAGAGGATTCTATAGGGAAGAACAAATAAAACTAACCAACTTAATAAGGGTAGGAGCCAGAATTTCCCCGAGTCATCGATCAAGTCTTTCAGTGCTTTGTAGTATTTAAAAAGCTATGGGTGGTATGAAGTCTTTTTTCTCTACTTTATTCTTTGATTGGATTTTGTCTGGTCTCTTATATTTGACTGTCACAGGGTTTTTCACCCCAGAGCACCTTTTATTTTATTTTATTTATTTTTACCCTCACCTGACGGCATTTTTGCATTTATCTTCAGATAGAGAGGGAGGAAGAGAGAGAGAGAAACATTGATTTGAGAGAGACACATCGACTAGCTACCACCCACACGACCCCAACCCAGGCTGGGGACAAACTGCAACCGAGGTACATGCCCTAACCACTGAGTGAAACCGGCCAGGGCCCAGAGGACCTTTTAAAAGGAACAAAAAGTGAGAATATTTCATAGTGAGAATATTTTTATTGATATTGATTTTTAAAGTTGTATTTGAATCTTAGAAGAGCTGAGAGCATTCAGTCCACCACCTCTGATAACAGGAAAAGTGGAGTCTTACAGACCCTGGTAAGAAACTTCCAAAGTGAAGCTTGCCTTATGTATGATCTATTGATGCAGTACCTTAAATATTACTAAGATTTAGTGTGGCTGCATGGTAAGATTGTTTACTTCAAGGAGTTATGTTTAGTTTATTATTTTTAAAGGGGTCTTTTTAAAAAATTTATTTATTGAATTTAGAGAGAGAAAGAGAGAGAGACACCGATTTATTGTTCCACTTATTTATGGACTCATTGGTTGATGGGTGTGCAAACCTGCAACCTCGGCATATCAGGATGATGCTCTAACCAACTGAGATACCTGGCCAAGGCCAAAGAAAGGGGCTTTATATCACTTCACAACAAAGGAAACTAATAACATTTGTAACTTTAACTTCTTTTTTAGTTTTTGCTTGCCTGGGATTTTTATCACCTGCCAACAGAGGAGCACTGATGACTTGTGCTGTGGTCCTGTGGGTGCTGTTGGGCACTCCTGCAGGCTATGTCGCTGCCAGATTCTATAAGTGTAAGTAAAAGTCACCCTGACTGGGTGTCAGATTAGGACTCCAATCTGCTACATCAGTGTGTCTGAGCCTTGATGTCTGGTTGTTGATGCTCTCTAAACAATATGTGTTATAGGTGTGTATCCTTATTTAAAAGAAACTCGTGAAGTAAATGACTATCCCTAGATTTATTTGTTCAAAAATGCTTATACTGTGAAATAAGTAAATATAGGTGCTGCTTATCCATCATCCTGTCTTTTTGTTCTTTTGACATTGATTTAAGGTCGGGGAATAATTTAGATTTGCTACATTCGTGGAAATCTGTAGACTAATGAAGAAAATCTACAAATGCGTATCACCAATTTATTTGCTAAAACAAGTCATATATATAGGAATACATTTTCTTACATTAAAGAAATCATAATTATATCAATTTAATATTTATAAAAGTTAACTAAAGTAAATTAAGATCTCACTACTTTAAAGAGCTCTGAAGTAAGTTACTTTTGTAATATAGTTACTTGCAATCTCTTGTATTCTTGCTTTCCAAAAATAAGGCTCAATGAAAAGAAGGATCAGGGCCACAGAGTAAGGATAGGATGTGATTAGATGACTTAGAAAGCAGCTTTACCAGGGTCAGTGCTTGCCAAAGTTTGCCTGATTTAGGAGTCCTGAAATCCATTGAGATGGTCCCATACGTAATCTATGAATTAAAGTGCCAGGGAGATGGGACAGAGCTAGGGTTTATATGAATAAGGCTTGAGCTAATACAGTAGGGTTACATAGGTGGCCTTAATGTGTGGTTGGTTGGACTCAGCCCCAAGGAGATACATTAGCTAAACTTTGCCAGACACAGTTTTCTCGTGAGTATGTGAAGTCCTATGTGTATGTGTATATGAGTGTGTTTAATTTTTGTGAATTTTGTCAAGTCTTTTTTCTTTCATCCTTTACTGAAGGACACAGAATTAGTGTGGTAATAATGGATTTTAATACATGTGAGATATAGTTGGACCCCTGCCTGCACATGACCTCCCCCTTTCTTTCTTTTTAAATCTTTATTGTTGAATGTATTACAGATGTTCCTCATTTTTCTCCCATTGACCCACTCCTGCCCCCCTCCCTCCCGCCTTTTCCCACACCATTGTCTCTGTCCATTGGTTATGCATATAAGTTCTTTGGTTTTTTTCTTCCCACCACCCCCCAACCCCTTTCCCTTTGAGGTTTGTCAGTCTAGCAATGAATTTGTACTTCTTAATCCCCTCACCTTTTTCACCCATTCTCCCAACCCCCCTCCCATCTGGCAACCAACAAAATGTTCTCTCTATCTATGAGAATGTTTCTGCTCTGCTTGTTCATTTTGTTTGTAGATTCCATTGTCGATAGATATGTATTCATTGCCATTTTGTTTGTTCATATATTTTATCTTTTTCTTCAAAAAGATCCTTCATCATTCCATATAATAACGGTTTGGTGGTGATGAACTCCTTTAACTTTTTCTTGTCTGGGAAACTCTTTATATGGCCATCGATTCTAAATGACAGCTTTGCAGGAGAGAGTAATCTTGGTTGTAGGTTCTTGCTTTTCATCACTCTCAATATTTCTTGCCATTCCTTTCTGGCCTGCAAAGTTTCTTTAGAGAAATCAGCTGACAGCCTTATAGGAGCTCCCTTGTAGGTAACTAACTGCTTTTCTCTTGCTGCTTTTAAGATTTTCTCTTTGTCTTGAACCTTTTGCATTTTGATGATGATGTGTCTTGGTGTGGGTCTCTTGGGGTTCATCTTGTTTGGGACTCTCTGTGCTTCTTGGACTTGTATGTGTTTTCTTCACCAAATTAGGAAAGTTTTCTGTCATTATTGTTTCAAATAGGTTTTTGATTTCTTGTTCTCTCTCTTCTCTTTCTGGCACCCCTAAGATGCGAATGTTGGCACGCATAAAGTTGTCCCAGAGGCTCCTTACACTATCCTCATTTTTTTGGGTTCTTTATTCTTTTTGCTGTTCTTATTGTGCGTTTTTTGCTTCCTTATATTCCAAATCGATGGTTTGCTTCTGGGCTTTACCTACTCTACTATTGAATCTGTTTAAATTAGTCTTTATTTCAGTTAGTGCCTCCTTCATTTCTGACTGGTCCTTTTTAATGCTCTTGAGGCCCTCACTAAGTTCACTGAGGTTCTCACTAAGTTCATTAAGCATCCTTATAAGCAGTATTTTGAACTCAGCATCTGTTAGGTTGCTTATCTCCATTTCGCTTAGTTCTTTTCTTGGGGTTTTGTTCTGTTCTTTCATTTGGGACCTGTTTCTTTGTCTCCTCATTTTGGCTGCCTCCCTGTGTTTGTTTCTATGTATTACTTAACGAGAGGGATGGGGCTAGCTGAGACCAGATGCTGATCGTTTGAAAGAATTTAGGAAAACCTGAAGCAGGATCCAAGACAGGCCAATCCTATGGTAAAGCAACTGGCAACAGCTTGGGTGGGCCTGAAAGTTGGTGGGGCAGGGCCTCAGGGAATCACCAGGGTGGGGCTAGCAGTGTGAGCCAGGTTGCTGGAGTCCCAGATATGGCTTCTGTCTGCCACCCCAGGGTAGGGCTCACCAAAGGAACAAAGGCCTCTGACAGCACGTCTGTCCCGGAGAAAGCCCCCTCTCCAGCCTTCGTTCCAGTGCCAAACAGCTCAGTTCTTCCCTGTATGTCTCTGGTGCCCCTCGATCTGCCTCCCTTCCAAGCTGAGAGGGAGTGAGTCCGACAAGTCCGTGCATGGGCCCTTTAAGAGGAGCCGCCTGGGGCTCCAGCCGTGTCAGCTTCCTTGAGCCTCAGTTCCCACTGGTTTTTCCAGCCAGAAGTTATGGGGACTTCTCTTCCTGGCGCTGGAACCCTGAGCGGGGCACCTGGTGTGGGACGGGGACCTCTCAGTCCTCAGCGAGGACTTTCCCAGCTGAGGTATCCTCCTGATTTTTATCTGCCACTCGTGTGTGTGGGACCAGCCCGTTGCGCCTCCGCCCCTCCTACCAGTCTGGATGTGGCTGCTGCTTTAATTCCGTAGTTGTAGGACTTCCATTCAGCGCGATTTCAAGTGGTTTTGAATGATGGTTCTTCCGTAGTTTAGTTGTAACTTTGATGTGGTTGTGGGAGGACGCGATACTGCGTTTACCTACACCGCCATCTTGACCGGAAGTCCTCCCCCTTTCTTACTGTTTTAGTTACACTGAATTTCTTTCAGTTCTTCAATCAGGTAGTGGACCTTTACACCCACCTAAGGACCTTTCCACATGCTGTTCCTTCTGCTTGAAGTTCTAGTTCGTGCTCTGTTATCTCAGACGAATTCCTCTTTATCTCCTCTTCATTCTTAAGATCTCCCAGTTACAGATCAAGTAGCATATTAATCAGGCAGAATGTTCTGAGAGGTGCTATTACATGGACCCAGTCACAAAATATTTTATTATATAGAGTCATTTTTGATGTTTCAAAAAACATTATTTGAATTTTGATTGGAATTATATTAAACCAAAAATTAATAATTTCACAATATTCTCTATCGATACTCTGACTTAAAATCATATATATAATTATTTTCTTTTTTTGTTTGTTTGTTTTTTCCAATTTTTATTAATTAATTTTTGTTACAGATGTTCCTCCTTTTCTCCCCTAGACACCCTCCTCCCCATCCTGTCCCCACCCCCCTAGCATTGTTGTCTATGTCCAGTGGTTATGCATACATGCATGTAAGTTCTTTGGTTCATCTCATCCTTCCCCCCACCCCCCTACTCTGAGGTTTGTCAGTCTGAACCACACTCCTTTCTATGTCTCTAGGTCTTATTTCGTTCATCAGCCCACCTTGTTCGTTATATTCCACAAATAAGTGAGATGATGTGGTATTTGTTCTTCTCTGATTGGCTTATTTCGCTTAGCATAATACTCTCGAGGTCCCTCCATATTGTCTCAAAGGATAAGAGATCTTTCTTTCTTATAGCTACAAATTATTCCATTGTATATATGTACCACAACTTTTTTATTCACTCATCTATTGATGGACACTTGGGTTGTTTCCAGATCTTAGCTATTGTAAATAGTGCTGCTGTGAACATAGGGGTACATATATTCTTTCTGATTGGTGTTTCAGGCTTCTTAGGATATATTCCTAGAAGTGGGATCACTGGGTCAAATGGCAGATCAATATTTAATTTTTTTGCGGAAACACCATAGTGTTTTCCATAGTGGCTGCACCAGTGTTCATTCCCACCAGTAGTGTACTAGAGTCCCCTTTTCCCCACACTCTCGCCAGCACTTGTTGGATGATTTGTTGATGGCAGCCATTCTGGCAGGTATGAGGTGATACCTCATAGTTGTTTTAATTTGCATCTCTCTGATGATTAGTGATATCGAGCATTTCTTCATATGTCTCTTGGCCATTTGTATGTCCTTTTTGGAGAGGTATCTATTTAGGTCCTCTGCTCATTTTTTAATTGGGTTCTTTGTCTTACTTTTGTTGAGCTGTATGAGCACTTTGTATTTTGGAAATTAACCCCTTATCTGATGTATCATTGGAAATTATGCTTTCCCATAGAGTGGGTTGCCTTTCCATTTTGGTGGTTTTCTTTTCTGTGCAGAAGCTCTTTAGTTTGATGTAGTCGCATGTGTTCATTTTTTTCCTTTGTTTCTGTTGCCTTAGGTGATGTATCAGTGAAAATTCTGCTGCATATGATGTCTGAAATTTTGTTGCCTACATTTTCTTCTAGGATTTTTATGGATTCACTAGTCACATTTAAGTCTTTTATCCATTTTGAATTTATTGTTGTGTATGGTGTAAGTTGATGATCTAGTTTTATTTTTTTGCATGTAGCTGTTCAATTTTCTCAACACCATTTATTAAAAGGCTGTCTTTACTCCATTGTATGCTCTTGCCTCCTTTGTCAAATATTAATTGAGCATAATGTCTTGGGTCCATTTCTGGGTTCTCTGTTCTGTTCCACTGGTCTATATGCCTGTACTTGTGCCAGTACCAGGCTGTTTTGATTACGTTAGCTTTGTAGTATAACCTGATGTGATCCCACCTACTTTGTCCTTCTTTTTCAAGATTGCTATGGCTCTTCGTAATTGTCATTTTCTTTTAGGGCAAGTGGTACTTGCTTATAAACTGTGTTAACCCCCCTTTTTATTAATCCTCACCTGAGGATATTTTTTCCATTTATCTTCAGATAAAGTGGGAGGGAGGGAGAGAGCGAGAAACAAACATTGATGTGAGAGAGACACATCGATTGGCTGCCTCCCGCATGACCACAACCAGGGCCAGGGACTGAACCACAACCAAGGTATGTGCCCTTACCCAGAATCAAACCCTCGACTCCTTGGTCCAAGGTCCAATATTCCAACTGCTGAGCCAAACCAGCCAGGGCTGTTAACCCTTTTTTACATAATCAAAGTTGTTGTCATATCTCAGGCAGTTTTATCTCCAACTTTTAAACTGGGAGCAAAGGAGTACTTACATTTTTTACTTTATATACTTGAGTTTTTTGTTTTTGTTTTTAAGTGGGGGGGAGGGAATGGAGCAGGAAGGAGCAAAGCAGTGTAAAAGTGTGTAAACAAGTTTGTTCTGTCAAGTGGTCTTATAACCCTTCTACTCTTCTTAATCACCTGATCTGACACTGATCTCCCACCCCCACCCTCATCCTACCAGAACTACAGTGCTAGAGGAATCCTTAACATTCAGACTTACAATGGACATTTAAATGTGTTACATGTCAGGCTTTAGGTTTCTTGGTTTTATAACAAATTCCGAGACTGAACTCAAGATAAATGAGAATCTCCAGTGTGCCCTTTTTCTACACAGTCCCATTATTGAAACTGGCCTAGAAGTTAAGAGTTTGTTTTGAAGTAGAAAAAAGAATGGAAAATAAAAACTGGTATGGATAACTTTCCTTTTATACTAGATTTATTTTATGGGGAAACACAAACCTCTAGAGTAGGACTTCCCTAGGGCAGTCCTGTGATGTGCATCTGTGACTGGGCTCACTTGATTAAAGAGTAACCTAGCATTTTCTAGTGTCATTTTCTATGACTAGGCACCCAGGGCTCTCTGACAGTTTGTCCAATACCACACTTGGGTCATTGTTTTGAAGAAAAGTCTTTATGTTTATGCCATTTTTGTTCTCATCTACAGCCTTTGGAGGTGAGAAGTGGAAAACAAACGTTTTATTGACATCCTTTCTTTGTCCTGGGTAAGTAAATTTTTTCATAATAACTTTCTTAACATTCATATTGTAGTTCTCAAATTTGTAATTCCTTAAATCTTTAATCTTTTCTGCCTCTAAACTACGTACTCAAAAGATAATGAATTTGTTAAAAGGGGTAAAGTGAATATTTAATAAACATTTGCAGAATGACTACTACATGTTTTATCTGGGAAGAGTACCTCTAGGTATGAGGAGTTTTTATGTTCCTTTTTTAAAAGTCTATGTCTTGTCCTGGCCGGTTTGGCTCAGCAATTAAAGCCTTGGCCTGCGGTCCCAAGAGACCCAGGTTCGGTTCCCACTAAGGGCACATACATCAGTTGCAGTTTGTCCCTGACCCCGGTTGGGTTGTGCGGGTGGCAGCACACTCGGTGTGTCCCTTTCACGTCGATGTTTCTCTCTCTTTCTCTCTCTTCCTCTCTCTTCCTCCTACTCTATTGGGAAAATGTCCTCAGGTGAGGATAAAAAATAAATAGTCTATGTCTTAGTCTGTAGAAGTTAGTCTGACATGTTATGGTATACGCTGCATTTTAAAACTTTGGACATGAGCCCTGGCCGGTTTGGCTCAGTGGTAGAACGTCGGCCCGCGGACCAAAGAAATGAGGGTTCGATTCCGGTCAAGGGCAGGTACCTCGGTTGCAGTTCATCCCTGGCCCTGGTTGGGGTTGTGCAGAGGGCGACCAATCAATGTGTCCCTTTCACATCAATGTTTCTCTTTCCCCCCCCCCACCCCACCCCCACACACATATACACACTCTATCTGAAGATAAATGGAAAAATATCCTCAGGTGAGGATTTAAAAAAAAAAAGCTTTGGACATGATTATAGCAAAGAATCCTCACCTGAAATAATTCAGGCAAGGATACATTTTCAGATTTTTATCAGAAGCATTGCTGCTTCTTATAAATTTATTCCTTTAAGTAGAGTAACATTAACCAAAAACTTTTTGAAAAATTTTAGAAACCACCACATAAAAACAACAACAACTAACCACCAACCATGTTCCTTTGGAGGATAGCTTTTCATATCAAGTATCTGATGTACATGTAATCCTAGAAATAGAACCCTTTTCCCCAGCTCCCCATACTGTCACCATCTGGTGGGCAAGAACTAGCCTCTGGATAGTCAGCAGCCATAAAGCAAGCGAAAGGTTAAACCTAGAAGCCAGGCCTGTTTCATTTGAAGGCCCGAAATGAGTTATAATAGTTGTAATTTTAATGAACATTTGCGATAAATATTCTCAGATTTTCACCTTTGTTGAGGATTCACATGCTTCTCATCCATTCATGTTCTATTCAAATTTTTATGCTTTTCTCAAGCTATATCTTTTGTCCTCTTTCCTTCTGCTGTCAACTCAGGAAGTGTCCCTTCTTACCAGACTGTCAGCCATGATTTCTTTCAGAATCTTGCCGATCAAACATTCCCTCTGATCTCTGATATCTTCTATTTCTCCCTTTCTCTGTGTTCTGTTCATGTGTTTTATGTCTTATTCCTACAAATAAGCTTAGGTCTCCCAAATCCTAAAAAGAGCCTCCATAAGCATCTTCTGTTTACTTTCTTACTTTTTTTTCATTCCGAACAAAATACCTTGAAAAAAATAGTCTACATTTCCCTATTCTCATTTTCTTAACATACATTTACAAGGTAAAGCCATGTCATCTGTCTTTTTTCTACTGTCATTTTAGTGAACTTCTCCCTGAAGTTACCAGTGATGTCATTTTCAAATCTAGAAATGATTTTCTCTGTCTTGACCTCTTTACATTTCTTTTTTTTTTTATCCTCACCTGAGGACATTTTTTCATATTTTGTTCAGATAGACTGGGAGGGAGGGGGAGAGAGAGAGAGAGAGAAACATCGACGTGTAAGGGACACTTCGAGTGGTTGCCACCCACACGACCCAATCAGGGCCAGGGACAAACTGCAACCGAGGTACGTGCCCTTAGTAGGAACGGAACCTGGGTCTCTCTGGACCGCAGGCTGACTCTCTAACCACTGAGCCAAACCGGCCAGGGCACCTCTCTACAGTTCTTAACATTGGGATAGCTTCTCTTTGAAACTCCTTCCTTTTTTTGCTTCACAGAAATTAGCCTATGCCTGTTCCTTAATAACTCTGGACAACCCTTCTCTGATCTTCATTCCACCTTTAAAAGTAGATGTTCACCCTGACCAGTTTGGCTCAGTGGTTAGAGTGTTGGCCTGAGCACCAAAGGGTGAACCCAATCATGGGCATGTACCTGGGTTGCAGGTTTAATCCCTGGCCCTGGTTGGGGTCGTGTGGGAGGCAACCAGTCGCTGAGTCTCTCTGACATCAGTGTTTGTTTCTCTCTCTCTCCCTCCCTCACTGTCTTCTCTCCCTCCCTCCCTCCTTCTTTCCCTTCCACTTTCTCTCAAAATTAGTGGAAAAAATATCCTCGGGTAAGAATTAACAACAACAACAAAAAACTAAGTGTTCACCAGTAGGATGGTGAGGTAAACAGAGAGAGAGAGAGAGAGAGAGAGAGTGCGTGCACGCATGCACCAAGAACCCAAGTTTCCGGAGCAAGAGAAATTGGTGTTCACCTAGGGAAAAAAGGATCATTTATTAGTATGAAATTGACTCACGTAATTTTATATAAATAAACAACTACATATAATTATTACAGTAGACACAACAAAATGGCATTTGATAATATTCAACATTGTTTCCAGATTTAAAAAGAATTTAATGGAAAGAGAAATGCTTTCTTATATTAATAAAAATCTCATCTGTAATTCAAAAATCAATATCATTTAATGATGAAACACTAGAGACATTTTTATTAAGTCACTTTTGTGACTAAATCACCTTTAGGGCTTCAGTTATTTAAGTTCTGTCACAGCATGAAACAAAAAAAACATTTCAAAAAGGTGGAGATCATATTATTTATTGGTGACATAGTTTATATATAGAGAACATCAACAGATTTCAGTTATATAACACTTGTAAAATTAATAAGTTTAGCAAAATGACTAGATGTAAGCTAATATTCCAAGATCATGAATACCACCAAAAGCAAATTAAATATTTTAATACTAGGGGTAGTTTTGTGGGAAGAGAAATCTATTTATAGGAGTATTAGCAACAGAATACCTGAAATAACTTCTCAAATTAGGCACGACCCATATGACAATTCTACAGTGCTTATTAAACAAGTAAGAGATACAAATTTACCATATTACTTGGTAAGAAGACTGGGTATCTTGTTGTGGTTTGGAGATATCCCATGGCTGACAGGACAGAGAACACAGAAAAGACCATGTGGTTATGGAAGTATCCTAGATGTGGCATCACAAACCGTTAAATGATGCTGGGACAATTGACTATCTGTATGAAGGGAGAAAAATTCTGTTCTTAACACACACATGAATCAGTACTAGGTGGATTAAAATCTAAATGTAACAGGCGTAACAATTATATGAAAATATAGAAGAGTATCTTCATGATCCCAGGTTAGGAGAGCCTTTCTTCTCTTAAACAAGTTACCCAAAGGATAAAGGGAAAAAATGATGACTTTGATAACATTAAAAACTGTGTAGGGCCCAGCTGGTGTGGCTCAATGGATTGAGTGTCGTCCCATGAACTGAGAGGTACCGGTTTGATTCCTGGTCAGGGCACATGCCCAGCTTTCAGACTCAATCCCCAAGAGAGGGCATGCAGGAGGCAGCTGATCGATGTTTCTCACATTGATGTTTTTATCTCTCTCAAAAAAAAATTGTCGGGTACGTAGAAGTGATTGTATATGATTATAGTCATGTTTTTTAAAATGTACTCATAGAAGAAAGACTGAAAGGAAATTAAGTACACATATTCAGATGTTTGGGTTCACCAAAAGCCATAAACTGTGATATAACAAAGAGTTAGTTGCTGGAGTATATAAACACCTGACATAAGTGACTTTGCGAAAGCTGTGCAACACAAATGACAAATGAGCAGTGGATGTAACCAGAAAGTCACAAAAGGTAAGACCTAAGAAGCCAAACACAAGATGCTCAGCTGCAGTTGTCAATAGGAGATACAAATTAAAACAACAAATCTGACTATCGTAAGCATAATGAAAATATGTAAATAAGTAACTTTCATAAGCTGCTGATAGGAATTTATTATTTATTTTTTTAAATATTTTTTTCTTTATTGATTTTAGAGAGAGAGGAAGGGAAAGAAAGAGAGAGGGAGAGAAACATCAGTTAAGAAAGAACATCAATTGGTCGCCTCCTACATGCCCCACACTGGGAATTTGGCCCACACCCTGGGATTGTACCCTGACTGGGAATTGAACCAGCAAGTTCTTGGTGCATGGGTCAACGCTCCACCACTGAGGCACACCGGTCAGGCTGCTGATAGGAATTTAAGTCAGGCAAAACCAATCTAAAGAGCAATTTGGCAATTTCTACTGAAGTTTTTTTTTTTTTTTTTTTTAATCCTCATCCGAGGACATTTTTCCATTTTTTGTTCAGGTAGAGTGGGAGGGAGAGAGAGGAACAGAGAGAGAGAGAAACATCGACGTGAAGGGACACATCGAGTGGCTGCCACCCGCACGACCAACCAGGGCCGGGGACAAACTGCAACCGAGTTACGCGCCCTTAGCGGGAACCGAACCCGGGTCTCTCAGGACCGCAGGCCGATGCTCTAACCGCTGAACCAAACCGGCCAGGGCTCTACTGAAGTTTTTAATTCAAATACCCTATGGCTTAGCAATTATATATATTTTTTATAAACACAGAAATTGTAATATTATTACATATTATTGCTATTATTTCATTTTACTTCTAACTTAAATTTTACCTAAAAGTTTATTTTGTCTTTCAGGATTGTATTTGCTGACTTCTTTTTAATGAATCTGATTCTCTGGGGAGAAGGATCTTCAGCAGCTATTCCTTTTGGAACACTGGTGGCCATATTGGCCCTTTGGTTCTGCATATCTGTGCCGCTAACGTTTATTGGTGCATACTTTGGTTTTAAGAAGAATGTAAGTTTATAGGTGTTAACTTACTGAAATGAATTTCAACTCTGGAAATTAGCATATGTGTCTAAAAGATATATACTTGTCCTGGGGATCTGGATATCACAGAAAATTGATGATTTTGAACTTTAATTGCAATCATTGTTTAAAATATGCCATACATACTTAGGAGTGTGGTAGAGAGATTAAAAGATATAGACTTAGATTTCAAAGTTTTGTAAGTAAATGGCAACTAATACAGATTAATAGGAAATGAAAAACTAATTAAAACTTTGAATTTTTGACATTAAAATAACTTACTTTACTATTTTTTATTTTAACCTAAAAAGGATGGGCATTTTTTTTTTTTTTGGCAATAAGTGTTTCTAGTCGGCATTACTTAACTAAGTAAGCCAAGTATATGGGTAAGGAAGTGAAGTTGTAAAAGAAAACTGACTGTAAAGACTAGCAATTTTTTAAGTACATAGCTTTCAAATAAATTTTATATGCTTACCTCCTAATACTTGATTTTAAAGAAGATTATAATCAAGGTTTAGTCCCTCCCTCCCCCCTCCCTGTCCTTCTCCACCTCTGCTACCTTTTTATCCTCAGGCTAAGGGGAAAGTTAGAATTTATTCTTCACTGTCCTTCCCTAACTTCACTTCACTATCCTTGCTCTTCTCTGAAAATATTCAGTCCACAGGGTTAAAAGAAATAACGTATCATAGTATATTTTGTGGGGCGACCTGGAATGCTTTGGAAGAAACTATCATTGTTTCATAGTCTCCACTGTACCTGCCATACCATTCTACTAAAAGATTTTTCAATTCTTTGGCATTTTGTTTAATTTATGATTTAAAATCTATATAGCATAAATAGTAAACTGACACAGTTTGAATTTTTTAAATTACATAGATTAAATACTTAAAATTCTAAAAATATAAAAATTGAAGAAAGCTATGTAATGATTCTATGCACATACACATGTAAAATATTCTAGTCCACGAAAGTATAATCTCAATTGGACTGACAAGTTTTAAATTTTTATGTATCATCACAAAAATTTTTAGAAGTATGTTTTCAACTTTTTTGCAAGAAAATTAATTTCAACATACATGCCTTTTTTTCCCCTCATATAACTATGTTTTGGTACTTTAGTTTCTAGTTGCTTTTATACTATCATGTAATGTGTTATGAAAGAGAGAATAATTGAAAATATCACCCATACCTTATGGTCATATAGCTTGATATAGTCATTCATTGTTGTTTTCATGTTCTTAAGTCTTAGTAAAATTGAGCAATTTAAATAAAGATGACATTGCCCATCTCCAAATAAAAATGCATTGACAGTTTCAGAACCAGCAGATTTCTTACAGTGAGTGTATATTTAAAAGGATAAGCCTAACTACCTTTTTATTAACTTTTATTTTTCAAGTACTATATTAACTTCTTAGTGTATTTCATTTTTTGTGTAAAGCCATTAGTCAGTGGATAGCTGCTGAAACAGTGGTGGTTTGTTCCAGTAGACAGACTGAATATATTGTACCTGATAGTGTCTGGTATTGTTGCTTCTAAATACAGATTTCTGTTTGATGACTTAAGTAGACTTGTATTGCCATTAGTGTCAGCATGGAAGTTGAGAAAAAACAGGCACATACTCTAGTACAGAGAATAATTTTTAAAATAGATATATAATTTTGAATCTTTCTTTTTTTACTGAAGGCCATTGAACACCCAGTTCGAACCAATCAGATTCCACGTCAGATTCCTGAACAGTCTTTCTACACAAAGTCATTGCCTGGTATTATCATGGGAGGGATTTTGCCCTTTGGGTGCATCTTTATACAGCTTTTCTTCATTCTGAATAGTATTTGGTAAGCTAAGGACTAAGTCCTCTTATTCCTATTACCATTATATGTATTACTAGCTTTCTCTTTTTGTTTATATGGATTACTATTTATATCTTACAAATATAAGCCATTCTCCCATAATCAGAAATCTTAAGAGCCAAAAGATTATTTTATTTTTTTGTTTATTTATTTTTGGAGAGAGAGGAAGGGAGTGAGAGAGATAGAAACATCAGTGTGAGAGAGATACATTGATTGGCCGCCTCCTGCATGTTCTGTACTGGGGAACAAGCCTGCAAACCAGGCATGTGCCCTGACTGGGAATTGAACCGGGACCTCCCAGTCAGTCCATGGGACCATGCTCATTCCACTGAGCCACACCAGCTGGGCTATTTTATTTTTTTTCACATGGAAAAAAGTAATAGTGATAACAGCTACTATTAATTGAGGCTTATTAATTCTTACTCTAAGCTAATTCTCAGATCTCTATGAAGTAGTTATTATTCACATTTTACAGAGATGAAAATGAGGCTTTGGAAGTTAAATAATTTGTGTCATATAATTACTATATGACAAAAAAAATCTAAGTCTCCAAACCTATATTATTAAGTAAATAATCTACCGCTTCAGAGAAGATACTCTGAGCTCCTGATAAGAGACATTTCAAGCAAGCATTGGAGGAAGGGTTGAGCTAGCTAACCTTTCAAAGTTCTTTCTTATCCCAAGAGTCCCTTCATTCTCTGATTTCTTATTTGCATAGAAAAACTCATAGTGGAATTTTCAGCCACTGTTTTAGGGTGTATACATTGCAGTATATTATGATAGTTACTTGATCACATTGATATATGTTGCAGAAGGTATCAAAGTTTGAAGTAACATAAAGTGAGAACTAAATTTGAGCTTTTTGGTGATTAGAACCTCTTTTCGTTTAATTGTAACATTTTCCAAATTCAACTGATTTTATCATGTGATAAGAAACTATGTATACTAAATGTGACCATTTTTTAGTTTAGCTTTTCCTTTACATTAATTTTTTAAATTAAATTAAAGTAGACTAAGTGCCCTGGCCTGTTTGGCTCAGTGGTTAGAGCGTTGGCATGCGGTCCAGAGAGACCCAGGTTCGGTTCCCGCTAAGGGCATGTACCTCGGTTGCAGTTTGTCCCCGGCCCTAGTTGGGTCGTGCAGGTGGCAACCACTTGATGTGTCCCTTTCACATCGATGTTTCTCTCTCTCTCTCTCCCTCCCACTCTATCTGAACAAAAAATGTCCTTGGGTGAGGATAAAAAAAAGAAAAAAGAAAAGTAGACTAAGCATATTTGCATAAATGAGTGTTTCAGGTTCTACCTGAGCAGGAAGGCAAAGTCTATGACATTGCCATATCCTTCCTCCCCTGCCCCACCCCCACCCCATCACTGTCTGTCTAAACCTATGAGACTTTGTCTTCTTTGATAAGTTGGGAGAAGGCCCTGGCTGAGTAGCTCAGTTGGTTGGAGCATTGTCTGGATACACCAAGATTTCAATCCCCAGTCAGGGCACATACAAGAATCAACCAATGAATATATAAATAAGTGGAACAACAAATTGATCTCTCTGTCCTTGTCTGCCTGTCTCTCTCTCCCTCTTTCCCCCTCACCCTCCCTCTCTCTGTCTCCCTCCCTTTCTCCCTCTCCCCCTCTTCTTCCCCCTCTCCTTCCCTCTTCCCCCACCCCCATCTCTCTCTCTCTCTCTCTCTCTCTCAAATCAATAATTTTTTTAAAAAAATTATAAAGAGGTAACCCTCCTGGCTTGTGTAGCTCAGTGGTTGAGCGTCAACCCATGCACCCAGAGGTTGCCAGTTCGATTCCCGGTCAGGGCACATGCCCAGGTTGTGGGCCCAATCCCCAGTGGGGAGCATGCAGGAGGCCGCCAGTTGATGTTCTCTCTCATCGATGTTTCTGCCTCTCCCTCTTTTTTCCTCTCTCTCTCAATTTAATAAAGAAGAATAAATGAATAAATAAAAAGAGGTAGCCCAGGCTAGCTCAGTTGGTTGCGTATTGTCTCATGTATCCAAAGATCACCGGTGTTGTTCTTGGTCAGGGCGCATGCCCAGGTTGTGGTTCCATCCCCAGTTGGGGTGTGTGTAGGAGACAGCCAATCAATGTTACACCCTCACATCAAGTTTCTGTCTCTTCCTCTCCCTTCCTCTCTCTCTAAAATCAAGAAAAAAATATTTTTATTTATTAAAAAAAATTTTTTTTCTTTATTGATTTTAGAGAGAGAGGAGGTGAGAGGGAGAGAGGGATAGAAACATTGATGAGAGAGAGTATCGATTGGCCGCCTCCTGCATGCCCCCTACTGGGGATCGGGCCCACAACCTGGGCATGTATCCTGACCAGGAATCGAACCAGTGACCTATTGGTGCATGGGTTGATGCTCAACCACTGAGCCACACCAGCTGGACAAGAAAAACATATTTTTAAAAACTATTTTACCACCCTGGCCAGTTTGGCTCAGCGGTTAGAGCGTCAGCCCGCAGACCAGAGAGTCCTGGGTTCGGTTTCCACTAAGGGCACATATATATATATTTTTTTTACCAAAGGAAGAGTATATCTTGATTAGTTGGGAGAAAAAGCAGACATTTTCAACTCAAGAAGAATGAAAAGATTGTGTTATTTACTGTGTCAAAGAGAAAACATTTATAGTTTCATTTTGACATGTTTGATTATAGGTCGCACCAGATGTATTACATGTTTGGCTTCCTATTTCTGGTGTTTATCATTTTGGTTATTACATGTTCTGAAGCAACTATACTTCTTTGCTATTTCCACCTATGTGCTGAGGTATGTATTATCAATATTCACTTATGTTAATTTGTACACAGTATTTATCATTTTGGCATAAGACTGAAACTATTAATTGAAATAATTTTTGTAGATATATGTTATTAAGATAGAAATTGACTTGTATTTATAAGTTAAATGTGGCCCTTTTATGACTGAATTAAAATCATATTCTAGTTCTGTAATAGTATTTACTTTGAGCTTAACTTTAAAAGTTAATTTCCTAAGAATAGCAGCACATAATGTAAATTTTTATTTTTTATTGTTTAAATGTCTGACAGTATTCTTTTTGTAACATATTTCTAGACTGAAAACTTAGGAAAAATAAACAGATTTTAAGTAAAAAGTTTTATTGAAACATTACATTGTAATGAGTGATAATCGTAGCAACATAGCAAAATGATGGTCTACGTGATAGGTTACAGTTGATGTCTAAAGATTTAAGTTGTATTAAATCATTCCTTTGGTCATGGCCGGTTTTGCTCAGTGGTTAGAGTGTCGGCCTGCAGTCCCGAGAGACCCGGGTTTAGTTCCCACTAAGGGCGCGTACTTCGGTTGCAGTTTGTCCCCGGCCCTGGTTGGTCGTGCGGGTGGCAGCCACTCGATGTGTCTCTCTCTCTCTCTCTGTTCCTCTCTCTCCCTCCCACTCTACCAGAACAAAAAATGGAAAAATGTCCTCGGGTGAGGATAAGTTAAAAAATAAATAAATAAATCATTCTTTTGTAGTTATTTTCTGTACAGGAGATAAAATCTAACTTTGTTAAAATTGAGATGCTTTTTAAAAAACATCGAGGTTAACAGAGTAGTCATGAGTATGTAAAGTACAGCATAGGGAATACAGTCAATATTCCAATAACTATGTATGGTGTCAGATGGGTATGAGATTTATCGAGATGATTACTTAGTAAGTTACATAATGTCTAACCACTGAGATGTGCACCTGAAACTAATATAATATTGTATGTCAACTGTAATTAAAAAATAAAAAATGATTTAAAAATAAATAAATAAATAAAATAATTTCACAGAAGAAAAATAATCAAATTCACATAACAAAATCAACCATTTTAAAGTGAACATTTCATTGACACTACATTTACAGTGTTGTGGAACCACCACCTCCATTTAGTTTCAAAATATTTTTTGAATATTGAATTTGAATATTGGCTCAGCGGTTAGAGCAACGGCCTGCGGTCCAGAGAATCCCGGATTCGGTTCCCGTTAAGGGCACGTACCTTGGTTGCAGTTTGTCCCTGGCCCTGGTTGGGTCATGTGGGTGGCAGCCACTCAATGTGTCCCTTTCACATCGATGTTTCTCTCTCTCTCTCTTCCTCTCTCTCCCTCCCACTCTATCTGAACAAAAAATGGGAAAATGTCCTCGGGTGAGGATAAAAAAATATATTTTTTTTTTCATCACCCCTCCTAAGCAGAATTTTATACCCATTAAGTAGTTACTTCCCATTCCTCTGTTCCCCCAGACTCTGCAGCCACCAGTCTGCTTCTGTCTCTACAGATTTACCTCTACTGGATATGTCATATACTATCTGTAGCCTTTTGGGTCTGGCTTCTTTCACTTAGCAGATTGTTTTCAAGGTTTAGCACATTATAACATGTATTAGTACTTCATTTCTTTTTATAGCTGAATAATAGTCCATTGTATAGATATACCTTAATTTGTTCGTCTATTGATGGACATTATGTTTGTTTCTACCTTTTGGCTATTTTGAATAGTACTGCTATAAACTTTTATGTACACATATTTGAGTACTTGTTTTCAATTTTGAGGGGTATATATGTATAAGTGGAATTGCTAGGTCATGTGGTAATTCTTTGTTTAATTTTTGAGGAACCACCAAACTGTTTTCCACAGTGTTTGCACCATTGTACATTCCATCCAACAGTACACAGGGGTTCCAGTTTCTCCACATCCTTTCCAACACTTTTTATTTTTTTATATAATAGCCATCCTGGTATGTGTGATGAAGTATCTCATTATGGTTTTATATTTCCCCAGTGACTAATAATGTTCATCATCTTGTGTTTGTTGACCATCTGTGTATCTTATTTGCAGAAATGTCTATTCCATTTATAAATCAGGTTGTTCATCTTTCTTTTGAGTTGTAAGAGTTCTTTTTTTATTTGTTTGTTTTTATTAATCCTCACCTGAGGGTATTTTTCCATTGATTTTTAGATAGAATAGAAGGGAGGGAGGGGGAGAGAGAGAGAGAAAAATCAATGTGAGAGACACATTGATTGGTTGCCTCCCGCATGACCCTGACTGGGGCTGGGGATTGAACCTGTAACAGAGGTACATGCCCTTGACCAGGAATCAAACCAGCGACCCTTTGGTCTATGGGCCGGTGCTCTAACCACTGAACCAAACCGGCCAGGGGAAGAGTTCTTTATATATTCTGAATACTGGACCTTTATCTGTGATTTGCAAATATTTCTCCCATTTTGTAAGTTGTCTTTTCACTTTCTTGATAATATCCTTTACAAAATTAATATCCTTTAATTTTGATGAAGTCTGATTTTATATATTTTTTCTTTTGTTGCCATATATAAGAATTCATTGCTAAATCTAAGGTCCTGAAGAGTTACCTTTAGTTTTCTTCTAAGTGTATCATTTTAGCTTGTATATTTAGGTCATTGCTCCATTTTTAGTTAATTTTTGTATATGATATTAGTTAGGGGTCTGACTTCTTTTTTTCTTTTTTTTTATCCTCACCCGAGGACATTTTTCCATTTTTTTGTTCAGATAGAGTGGGAGGGAGAGAGAGAGAGAAACATCAACATGAAAGGGACACATCGAATGGTTGCCACCCTCACGACCCAACCAGGGACAGGGACAAACTACAATCGAGGTATGTGCCCCTAGCAGGAACCGGACCCGGGTCTCTCTGGACTGCAGGCCGACACTCTAATGGCTGAGCCAAACCGGCCAGGGCTGACTTAATTTTTTTGCATATAGTTTTCCTAGCACCATTTGTTGAAGAGACTATTCTCTCCTCATTGAATGGTCTGAGCAACTGTGTTGAAACTACAATGGCCATAGATGTATGGGTTTATTTCTGGATTCTCTGTTTTATTCTAGTGGTGTATATGCTATTCTTGTGTCATTACCACACTGTTTTCAGTGTTTTAGCTTTGTAGTAGGTTTTGAAATCAGGAAGGGTAAGGGTTCCCACTCTGTTTTTTTTTTAAAGATTATGTTGAATGTTCAGATCCCCTTGCAATTTGATATGATTTTGAGGATCAACTTTTCCATTTCTGAAAAAAAAAAAATCATTGGAATTTTGATAGGGATTGCATTGAATCTGTAGATCACATTGGAGAGAATGGCCATCTTAACAATATTACGTCTTCCAGTCCATAAGCATGGGATGTCTTTCCATTTATTTATGTTGTCTTTCATTTCTTTTAGCTGTGTTTTATAGTTTTCAGTATACAAGTCTTTCACCTTCTTAGTTAAATTTATTCCTAAGTATTTTATTCTTTTGGATGCTGTTGTAAATGGTTTTTAAATTTTTTTGTTTTTTGGATTGTTCATTGCTAGTGTATACAAAAGCAACTGATTTTCATGTTGATTTTGTAGCCTGTAACATTGCTGAATTTGTTTATTGGCTATGGTAGTTTTTGTGTGTGGATGTTTTTGGATTTTCTAATCTTGATACACTTTTAAAATATATTTATTTTTCACATATTCAAAAGAGTAGGAGAGAGAGTGAAGTATTTCTTTTTCAAGATCTCTTGCTAAGCTATAAGCCACTTTTCGTAAAAGGAAGAACTGTTTTAGCTCGGTTGAAGCATTGTCCCACACACCGAAAGGTTTCGGGTTCAATTCCTGGGTCAGGACACATACTTAGATTTCAGGCAAACTAATTGATGTTTTTCTCTCTCTCTCCCTTCTTCTCTCTAAAAATCAATAAACATATCCTCAGGTGAGGATTAAAAATAAGAAAAAGAAAGAAAGAAAGGTTTTATTTTATTTATTTATTTTTAATTAATTTATTTTTGTTACAGATGTTTCTCCTTTTTCCCCCCATTGACACCCTTCTGATTCGCCCCTCCCCACCATGGCATTGTTGTCTATGGAAAGAACTGTTTTGAAAACTTACCTTGTTTAGCCCTGGCTGGTTTTGTTCAGTGGTTAGAGCGTCAGCCTGAGGTCCAGAGAGACCCTAGTTCGGTTCCTGCTAGGGGCGTGTGCCTCGGTTGCAGTTTGTCCCAGGCCCTGGTTGGTCGTGCGGGTGGCAGCCATTCAGTGTGTCCCTTTCACGTCGATGTTTCTCTCTCTCTCTCCCTCCCACTTTGTCTGAACAAGGGGTAGAAAAATGTCCTCGGCTGAGGATAAAAAAACGAAAAAAAACAAAACTTACCTTGTTTAAATTATGTTAGTAATAACTGAAAATGGATTTCAACCAGGCCTCAATAGATTAATCTTCCTAATATAGTTGACTAGACTATAAGATAAGTAATATTAATTTCGAACTATGTAAATGTAAATAAGCTTTGTAAGTAAGTAAACTATGTAAGGAAAAAGTATATTGCGCTTTGGCCGGTTTGACTCAGTGGTTAGAGCATCAGCCCACGGACCAAAGAGTTGAGGGTTCGATTCCGGTCAAGAGCATGTACCTCAGTTGCGGGTTTGGTCCTGGGCCCTGGTAGAGTCATGTGGGAGGAAACCAATCGATGTATCTCTCTCACATTGATGTTTCTCTCTCTCTGTCTCCCTCCCTCCTATTCTATTTGAAGATAAATGGGGGAAAAATATCCTCAAGTGAAGATTTAAAAAAAAAAAGTATATTGCTTTTCTTTGGGAAGCATAAATTTTAATATATAGTTTAATGCTTCATTACTCGTGATTTATAATCCATTTAAGATATTTTCCCATATGTTTTTCGATAGGGTTCAAGTAGCTCCTTCAAAGATAAGGAGTGCATCTTAGCCCTTTTAGTGAGACGGGAAATTGACAAAGTTCAGTAGGAGAAAAAACTGGAACCAATAGCAAAAATTGCATTTTGGGGGCTATTTCACTTAGCTATGTTTGATTTATAACTTTATTTTGCTATATGTTATATATTAATTGGAAAGTAATTCTTGTTCTTTTTTATTTTCTACCTAGGATTATCATTGGCAGTGGCGTTCGTTCCTCACTAGTGGCTTTACTGCAGTTTATTTCTTAATATATGCAATACACTACTTCTTTTCAAAACTGCAAATCACAGGAACAGCAAGTACAATTCTGTACTTTGGTTATACCATGATAATGGTTTTGATCTTCTTTCTTTTCACAGGTAAGAATTTAAATGATTGTTTTTAATGAATACACTTTAAACTAAATATTCAAATTATTTATAAATATTTTTCTTACAAAATCCATAGAGGCTTCTACTACTCAGCACTCCTATATTTAGTCCTCAGAGCAAGTAAGCATAGTATGGTCTACCCTCTGTGAGGTGAATAACCGTAAATAAGGTGAGAAATGGAACCTAAGGGAGGAAGACTACACAGGGTCATTGTTTTGTGCTGAAAAAGGGGCACCTGGATCATTACATCTCAAGATTTTTCCTTGTTAACCTCTTAATGGTGCACTCTTTATTTTGCCCATTTCAAAAATAGAGTAAAATTTTCTAGCCACCTAAGTTTAGGAGTAAAGTAGAAATTGGGGAGGTGAAATCAAGGTGAGATTGAGAATAAATGATACCAAGAAAAGATAACCATAGGACACCCCTTATTCTAGAAATTTTAAACCAGAAGTTTATATCTTTACTTTAAAATTCAAGTACCTAATGGGATATAGTGTATATTATATTGGTATTTATATATGTATTTTTTCTTGGTCCATCTGGATAAAAGTTTTCTATATCTCAGAGCCCTGTGGGTGCTTGGTAAACCTGTGTGGAATGACTGAACTGAAAAAAGAAAATTAAGGGACCTTTCTTTGTCACAAAAAATGTACATCTAGAATTTTATCTAAGATTGTGTTATATGCTATATAGGTACCAAAAAGAAAAAAACTTTTTAAAAATTAGAAATGTTCTACTTTTTATTCATCTGTTAACATTTAAGGGAACTAAGTAGGTTTTTGAAGTGCCCCTGTTGCTATATTGGTATATAACACTTATATATACCAATATAGCACTTACATCAGTTCTGAATTCCAGGTCACTGGTCAGATATAATGAGGTTGGTGTTTTCTAAAGTGGGGTATACCCATAGTTACTTCAGGACCCCAAACCCCTTATCTAAGTCAGTCTGTTTTACAAAACAAAATAATATTCAGTCACTTAAGGAAAGTTGCCACTTTTAGTATGTACATTATATCTATTCCATATTAAGAAAAATATAAAATAAAAGTTATGTTGTTAAGAACAAAATAAACTTTCTTAGGATTTTCAATATGGTGATAAAATGTTTTTTCTCATCCTCACATACCTTCTCCAGTTATCTTGAAGTTCTTACTAAGCATAAGATTGTTTAAATATATTATGTTTTCATCATTACTTTTCTGAAATTAACCCAACCTCTTCCCAAGCTAAGTTTACTAGTGACCCTTTGAATATTCAAAAGGTACTGTATATCCTCTAAAACAGTGACTTGTGCATAGTAGGTACTTGGTACATGTGTGATGTAAGAATGAGTATAAAATGTTTATAACTTTACATAGTAATGTCCCACTTGAGTTAGAAAACCTCCTTTAATACTTTTTATTTATATTACATTTATAAAATGGTGAAAACCATTGGGACTTTACATACAAAACCTAGACAAAGAAATGTATGTTCTCTTTTATATCCTTCTGCACCTGTACCTGTTGACTGTTTTCTCAGGGGTAATCCTGGAGAAAATGGTATGCCTCAGTTTTTAGAAATATGTTAGGCAGTTTCATAATTTAGTATATATACCCTTTTACAAAACAGAGTCTCTAAATTTATGTTTAGTAAATCTAAGCATGGTATAGTTTAAAAGAGTACTACACTTGAAATCAGAAAAAGGGAATTTGAGTTCTGGTCCTACTTATCAGCCATGAGACCATTAGACAGTTCATCCCTTGGAGCCTCATTTTTGTCACCTATCAGCATTCAGATTTTTTGGAATCTAGATTGATGAAGATAGCTATAAATCGAGGCATATATTCTTTATGAATCATAATTTACTCTACATGGTAGTCTCTGGGGGCAGCTAATAGTTTTTAGTTTTGTGGCATTTTTTTAAGGATTCAGTCATTTTATGTCTGTATTTTTGTGTAAATTATGAAGCTTTCTTTGAAAAGGGGTTTATTTTTGTTTTTTTCTTTTATAGGAACAATTGGCTTCTTTGCATGCTTTTGGTTTGTTACCAAAATTTACAGTGTGGTGAAAGTTGACTGAAGAAGCCCAGTGTGTCCAGTTAAAACAGAAATAAATTAAATTCTTCATCAACAAAGATCTGTTTTGTGACTACCTTGAGTTTTACCAGACTTATTGGCCTAGTAATCCTTCAGAAACAACATAATTCTAAATACACCTCTTCCCGTACACTTGTCCCCACAAAATGTGCTATCAGCACTAAAGCATTTGTATTGTGATTTGATTAAGTATATATTCACGTTGTTCTCAGTGAAGAACACATTTAAATATTATGTGCATTTGTAAATACAATAGCTATAAAATTTTCAATACTTATAATGGCAGTAATAGAGGAGGCCGTATTAAACAATATTAATGAAATGCCGGACAGTTCATTGTAAATAGGATTTTCTAGGCTCGGTAGGTGGAAATAATTATTTTTCTTTGAAGGAAATAACTTTTTATCATGGCAATTTTGAAGGATGATTCGTATGATGTGTTTACTGGGGGGATATGGCTTTAAAAAAAAATCCTGTATTGGTTGTAATTGTTCATACCTTCTTTTCTGTGTTGACTTCATTATTCCCATGGTATTGGCCTTTTAAACTATGTGCCTCTGAGTCTTTCAATTTATAAATTTGTTATCTTAATAAATATTGTAAAACTGTCTTCATTGCATCATTACCTGTTGTATATTTAAAGACAATCTGTAAATAATGGTGTTTTTAAATAAGTTACACAATTTTATCAGATTTTACTGATTTTTGTTAATGTAATACTTTCTGAGTTTTGATCTAAATGAGGTTCCAGTGTCCTGGGCATTGTGACAAATCTAAAATTTTTACCATTAGGCAGTAATGGAAGTTTTAGTCATGCCAATCTAGCCAGGTAAATGATGTAAGTCTAGTAGTTGATATGGGCCTCACTACATTGTCATTAAGGACTTGATGTTTTTGACCTGTTTTTTCAAAATACAGCATTTTTTATGTTGTTGTTTTTTATCCTCAACTGAGGATATGCCCATTGATTTTAAGGGAGAGGGGAAGAGGAAGGGAGAAAGAGAGCGAGAGAGAGAAATCCTTAGGTTGCCTTCTCTATACACCCTGACCACAGATCGAACCTGCATCCTTTCAGTATATGTGAAGATGCTCCAATCCACTGAGGCACACCAGCCAGGGCTGCATTTTTGATGTTTTAAAAAGTCATTTTTTTGCCTGGCCGGTTTGGCTCAGCGGTTAGAGCGTCAGCCCATGGACCAATGTGTCGCAGGTTCAATTCCATCCAAGGGCACATACCTCAGTTGTGGTTCATCCCTGGTCCTGGTTGGGTCCTGTGGGAGGCAACCAGTCAATGTAGCTCTGTCACATTGATGTTTCTCTCTGTCTCTCTCTCTCTCCCTCCCTCCCACTCTATCTGATGCTAAATAGAAAAGTATCCTCAGGTGAGGAATTTTTTTAAAAAGTCAGTTTTTATGATTAGCAATGACTAGCAAGTGTTCGTTCCTCTTTATGTTTACAATTATATTGTCTTAATTTGGATTTCACAATTTTATTTCTTAAAATCAAGAAATAACTATTTCTCTTTCACATGTATCTGATTAATTGAAATTTATGTGGAATATAGAAGTTTGGGATTTCAGAAACATTAGTCTGCTTATATCTATGAGAATATTTATCTTGTATTTTAGGGGCTTAGTACTTGCTGCATAGGAAAGCAAATCAGATATTGTCCTTATTAAACTTAAAATTACTTGCTGTTGCTCATATGATTTTGGTGGGTTCCTGCTCAGTGATTTTATGTTGATTTCCTTTTTTTAAAACTGACCTGTTGGTTTTAAAGAGTGAAGGAGCTTTAGTTATTTTTAACTTCTGACAGAAGATTTAAGATAGAAAAGTGTCTTTCACATTTATATATCCCTTGCAGTATATTTAGTTTTTTTATATATAATACTGTTAATGTATCGTTGAGATAGGCTAGTTGACCACATAAAAAAAAGTTTTTATAAAACTTCAGATTCAGATCCTAGGTTAGTTTTGTTGGCAAAGTTAAGTTTCTTCTATTTTATTTTTCCTTCAGTGAACAATTAGCTTAGTGATTAAAACAGTCAACTTACTGTTTTGATGTAATTTATTTTCTTTTTCTTTACACTTTGAAGTAACCATATTTCACACTTAAGCAATGAAAAGGCAACTGGAAAAATAAAAGTATTAAAGGAAGAGACTTAGAAAGGAAGAAAGATGAGGAAGGAGACAATGAAAAGGCAAGACCAGTAGTGAGACAGGTGGTGGAAGAAAAGGCCTCTTCTCCATGACTTATCCTGACTTCTGGAGGGGTCAGCTGCCATGGTTTGTTCAGGAAGTTCTCCGGGATAAAAGCACTCTAGTTACAGCATGTGAAGGTGGTTGGTAGAATCTTAGGAGCCTTGTCCTTAGTTTGAGTATACCCCCGGAAAAAAAAAAGATTGTGTTATAAAACGACTGGGCTTCTCTGAGTGATTGTGAAGAATCATATCCCAGAGGATAGAGGGCTTATTCTGGGCTAGTTTTATAGAAGTCTTTCTTCTGATATGAGCAGATTTGCTCAGGAATCAGTGAACCTCAGCTGCTTGGAAAGGTTTTTTAAAACCCTCATTAATAAAGATCTCTTCCTTCATACTTTTAATGTAGTTTTTTTTATCAGGTGTCTTTCTGCCCTCCACTAAGATTACAAGTAAGCCACACTAGTTTTCTGCTTCAGCAAAGCTGGGTGGAAGGAGCTGGGGACACAGAACCCATCTCATGATACTGCCACTGGGTCATGATCCTCTTCTCAGTGGCCACCACCATTAGGACTCAGAGGACACCTTCCAGACTTCCTATTCCTCTGCCCTGGATGATGTAACTTTGAAAAACTTTGTCAACCCCTTGAGGAGAGGGGACATGATGAGAAACTAATGAAGCTACAGATCCGAGGTGGTAGAATCTTCTTTCAGGACATCAAGAAACCAGATGGTAAGGACTGGGAACACATGAGTGCAGTGGCGTTTGTTTTATATGCAGAGATGTGAATCAGTTGTTACTGGACTTACCCAAACTATCTGTCATCAAAAATGACTCATTCACCTGACTTTCTTGAGATGCATTACATGAATCTATCAAAGAATTGGGCAATCAACCTGTGCAGGGTGAGGACCCAGGAATCGGGTGTCTGACAAACACACCCTGGAGATAACTAGAGCCAAGATTCAGGCTGGCTCTCCTAGAGCCACAGCAATGACTTTGGACCTTCACCAATATAGTAATGCATCTTGGAGGCAGTATCCCCACCTTTGTAAACCTTCTGCCCAATGTGTGTGTGTGTGTGTGTGTGTGTGTGTGTGTGTGTGTGTGTGTGTAAAATGCTAGCAGAGGTGATCTCGACGAGGGGACACAGGCTTTAGAAAGTTCAATGGTGTATTTTTCAGTCTTGCTCGACCACTAATGAGCAGATTCCTCCCAATATAAACCTTTTGACCAAAGTAATTCCTTTCCATCCTCTGAGCTCATAGTAATTAACTACATACTGATGGTTGACAGCTCTCCGTTATTGTCTTAAATATTACTCACCGGGCTGGTGTGGCTCAGTGGTTGAGCGTTGACCCATGTACCAGGAGGTCACCAGTTCTATTCCCAGTCAGGGCACATGCCCAGGTTGTGAGCCCAATCCCCTGTGGGGGTCATGCAGGAAGTGGCCAGTCCATGTTCTCTCTCATTGATGTTTCTATCTCTCCTCCCTTCCTCTCTCTCTAAAATCAGATTTAAGAAATCAATTTTTAACATTAAAAATAATTTTTTTAAGTATTACTCAAATTATTGTTTCACTTTGCAGATTCCTCTTCCCAGTAGATCACAAACTTCTCAAGGGTAGGAAGCATTGTTTATGTCACTTTTGGTTCATGTCCAGGGCCTAACAGTACTTTGCATATAGTAGACCTATATTTGTCGATTAAAACTAGTAGGATTTTAGATCCTAAGAGACACCGATTGTAAATATATAAATTGTTTGATATAATGACTTAAAGATACCTTTTCAGTATTTTTGTTTAGCTCGCAGGTTCCAGAACATGCTATTTTGATTCCATAAAATTACGCATTTTAATGTGCATCCAGCAACATTGTCTTGTACACTTCTATGTTCGCTGACAGTTGTTAAACAAATCAGCACTGGCAGAACTTGGCCAGCTCCTCTCTACACTTAGTTTGAACTGTTACCCATGGAAGCAGCTCAAACATAAAGCTACAAAGAGGCTAATTGAAATCAGAATGCTGGGTCATTTCTCATTCAAACAAAACAGATGGCCTTCCTTGCCACACTTCTGTCAAACCTCGGGGGGAGGGATGATTAAATGCATTTTTAACTCCCACACATGTTTACTGGCTTCTTAAAGGAATTATATACAGCTATTGAAACATGGGGGCGGGAGGTGGAGGGCGGTGGGGTTTTTTTGTTTTTTGAATCCTCTCTTGATATTTTTTCATTTATTTTCAGATAGAGTGGGAGGGAGAGAAAGGGATAGAGAGAAACATCAATGTGAGAGGGACACATCGACTGGTTGTCTCCCACACAACATCAACCAGGGCCAGGGATGAACCGCAACTGAGGTAAGTGCCCCTGACCAGAATCGAACCTGCCACTCATTGGTCCATGGGCTGATGGTCTACCATTGAGCCAAACTAGCCAGGGCTTTTTTTTTTTTTCAACCTTTATTTTGAAGGTTTAAGAAAAAGCACTTTAACAGGAATATTCAGTATCATCAGTTCCAACTTAAGATTCAGAATATTTATTTTAATTTTTACTTATTTCGTGTGTTTTTTTTTCCTTTGGAATAGGTAAATCATTCAAAATGTACAAAGGAACATAGAGAAAAATTGTGTCCCTTCATCCATCAGTCACTTGACTTGTGTCCCCTGCAGACAACCACTGTTAAGGTTTCCTGTGTATCCTTCCAGAAATTACACTTTTTTTTTTTATTCTCACTTGAGGATATCTTTCCATTTATAATCAGTTAGAGTGGGAGGGAGAGAGAGTGAGAGAGACACATCAACTGGTTGCCTCCCACATAACTGACCAGGGCCAGGGACGGAACTGCAACTGAGGTACGTGCCCTTGACCCGATTGAACCTGAGACTGTTTGGTCCTCAGGCAGTGCCCCAACTGCTGAGCCAAACCTGCCAGAGGCAGAAATTACACCTTTTTTAACGTACCTCCTGAAACCTGTGTTTGGATACCTATTTAACTGACAACATTAATAGTATTTGCTGTCAAAATTGGCATGAGGGTTTTAAGAAAGCAATTATGGAAGTTGTGTTTTTATTGTGCATGTTAGCACAAAGCAACATTCATTAATGATACCTCATTGATATTTAATATGTAAAGTGCCCCTTAAGACCTATTTGGGGAAGGAGATTTGAAGGGAAAACGGCTGCAAAGCTCAGCTACCCGCAGTCAGTGCGTGATGACGAAACTAATCAGGGCATTGCCAGATCCCAACTAATGGGTGTGCCATCGAATCCCATATATAAAAATGTGAACCTGGATTTCTGATCTTTGAAAAACAACTTAAAAACAACCTGATGCCTGGCTAACATGTGCACTTGATCGTTTGTCTTGGTGCTTGAACCTCCCGGTTTGCCTCAGGGGCCCAGGATACGCTCCTTCGGCTTCCTCTCCAGCCCCTTCCTCCACCCCAGTCGTCATCAAACAACGCTTAATTTCAAGGAAGTCAAGATATGATTTATTTCTGCCTTGGGTGTGAATCTTGTGTTTTTAAATCTCTCAGGATGGTTACATTTTTAAACCATACGAGTAAGAATGGAACGAGCTTTGTGTCCTGGGCAGGGGGTGTTAGCAGATTGAGGGAGTACTGTTCCTTCTCAGCACCCTTGGCATTGCTCCACCGAGGTTACTAACTTCACGCCTCTGAAGCAACCCCACTGGGCTGGTTTGAAGGAAACACTGCATTTGATTCCCTCACCTGTCCTCAGGGCTGTGGCCAGGAGCCCAGGTGTATGGGTGCCTCAGAGCACACTCCGAACTCAGGCTCCAGGTCCCAACAATTCCCCAAATACATACTGCTATGGCCCAGCACCCAGGGATAGTCTCAGGAGTCTGAATCGCTCCCCCTCAACCTAACCCCCCAAAATAGTGCCAGTTAAAGGCTCCCCTTGGGAAGGAAGAGCAGCAGACTTCACATAGTGCCTGTGAGTTACTCTCTTCCATTGGAAAATGTGGCTTATTTCAAACCAGAAAAATATGTAATTTTTTATCCTTTCTGATTTACATTTACATTACAATATTTAATCTCTAGGTTGCTATATTTATGTGTGAGTGAATATATGTGAAATTCTTTTGGCAAGTGACAAAAGTTTAAAAGGGAATTGGGTAAAGATGTTGTTTTATATTAAGCCACATTTTTCTCTGATCCTACCAGTGTTCTAGTTGTATAAATACAGGATGGGACAAAAGTAGGTATACAGTTGTTCGTATGGAAAATAATACGATAAATAAATAATAAGAAGAGAATAAATAAACCCTGTGTTTCACGCATTCACAACTATAAATCTACTTTTGCCCTAGCCTGTATTATGGTTTGACATTTGCAATATTTATCCTAGTTTTACCAGATGTTATCTGTATCTATATCTATATTTATTTTTTTTAAGAGTAACATATTAGTCTTTATTTTCTTAAAATCATTGTGACCACATGGGAAGGAAAGTATGTGAACATTGTTAGGAGCATGGAGAGTGCCATCCCTAACCTTGCTCCTAGGCAAGAAGGAGCTGACCTGTAGTTCATTTTGAGGGTCTGAGTTGCTGACTGCGTGGCAGGAGGCAAGCCAAGTCCCTTCTAGTCAACACAAGAGATAGTTGTGGAAATCAGGTGGAGGTTGACCTGCTGGTTGAAGAGCCCAGATCTACTGGTTTCCTGGTGAATAGAAAACATGAATCAAATATAGGAAAGGAGCCCTGACCAGTTTGGCTCAGCGGTTAGGACGGCCCACGGTCCAGAGAGACCGGGGTTCGGTTCCTGCTAGGGGAGCATGACTCGGTTGCGATTTGTCCCCGTCCCCCAGTTGGGGTTGTGTGGGGGGCGGCCACTCAGTGTGTCCCTTTCATGTCTCTCTCTCTCTCTCTCTCTCTCTCTCTCTCTCCCCTCCCACTCTATCTGAACAACAACAGGATGTGGCAGTTGAATGACAGCTGTCATTGAGACAGAATGTGGAGAGGTAAAGGGAGGACAGTGGTTTGGTCTCTGTTTAAGGAGCCTGACGACCCACTACCATGCTACCTGCCTTGTGAAAAAGCCAAGGGCCTCCTGACTGAAGTGATGCTCAAAGTGTCACCCTGGTTCATACCCCTTATTTCCATGTTTGCACCGCAGGAAGCCAAGGCTGCAGTAATCTGTGAGCACCCCATAAGCACTGAAAGGGAGAGATCCAAGGGGGTGGGCGCTGAAGGATGTGGTGGGAGGGAAATTGCAGCACTCAGTCTGGGGGCAGGCAGCAGTCCTTGGAGAGGAGCTGTTGTAACTCCCTCCTGTGTTCATAGAGAATTTGATGAGCTCCTTGTCAAAGGCAGGTTTTAAAAGCTGCTCAGGGCCTAGGTGCAGGGAAGGCCTAGCCAGCCTGAGCTTCCTGATGGAATGTGGCTTCTCCCACATCAGGAAGCCTTGAATCAGTGCCCTCATGGCCAGTGTAAAGGACATCCTGCTGACAAACAGGGGCTTCTGACATGTGGCACCCACTAAGAATAAAAGATTTCCCTGTACTTTATTAGACTTTCTGGCAGATTCTGAGGTATGTGCTGGCTGGGCTTTGGTGACCATTTATTTCCTAAGAAAAGATGGTATAAGTGGTTGTGTCTAGTTTGCATAGAAATGTAGGGTTTCTAGAGAATAAAAATTCCCTTTTGTCCCTTCCCACTCCATACCCAGTGGAAGCAATCAGAACTCAACTGTTAAAGAATCAAAGCACGAAAAAAAAAAAAGAATCAAAGCACATTTCTCTATGGGGACCAGGACACAACTCTAACTCTCTCTCTCTCTCTCTCTCTCTCTCTCTCTCTCTCTCTCTCTCTCCCTCTCTCCCCCTCTCTCCCTCCCTTTCCCTCTCTCTCCCTCTCTCTCTGTTTTTCCAATAAGAGTAACTTTATTTTTCTTTCTCTTTCATTTTTTTGAGATTGTAAATTGATACATTCTCTCACACTTTACACAGTTGTAAGAAATGAGAGAGAATCTGTGTAATATCCAATGGCAATATCTTGCAAAACCATAGCACAATGTCAAAATGAGAATATTGACACTGATACAGTCAAGATACATAACATTTCCATCACCACAAGAATCCCTCAGGTTGCACTTTTATAGCTACCCCTATCTTCCATACTGCCCCCCCCCCCCATTAATCTGTTCTCCATTTCTATAATTTTATCATTCAAGAATGTTACATAATGGACTTCAGCAGTAGGTGACCTTTGGGATTGATTGGCTTTCTTCACTCAGTGTAAGTCTGTAGATTTATCCAGGTTGTTCTGTGCATCTATATTTTACCCTATAGTATAGATGGACCCAGGTTTTTTTCCCCACATTGAAGGGCATCTGGGCTGTCTCCAGTTTGGGGCTCTGTAAAGCTGCTTAAAGCAGACTTGTGTGAGCCCTGGCCAGTTTGGCTCAGCAGTTGGAGCATCGGCCTGCGATCTCGAGAGACCCGGGTTCAGTTCCCGCTAAGGGCATGTACCTCGGTTGTAGTTTGTCCCCGGCCCTGGTTGGTCGTGAGGATGGCAGCCACTCGATGTGTCCCTTTCACGTCGATGTTTTTCTCTCTCTTTCTGTTCCTCTCTCTCCCTCCCACTCTACCTGAACAAAAAATGGAAAAATTTCCTCGGGTGAGAATTAAAAAAAAAAAAGCAGACTTGTGTGTGATCATGTTTTCATTTCTCTGGGGTAAATGCCCACGAGTGAAATTACAGAGTCGTATGGTAGTGACATGTTATTTTCTGGAGTGGCTGTACATTTTACACTCCCACCAGGAACACAGGAGCTATCCAGTTTTGCATTCTCATCAGTATTTGGTGATGTCACTATTTTTTCCCCCTTTATTGAGTTTTTAGAGAGAGAGGAAGTGAGAGGGAGAGAGATAGAAACATCAATGAGAGAAGATTGATTGGCCACCTCCTGCATGCCCCTCACTGGGAATTTGGCCCACACCTGGGCATGTGTCCTGACCAGGAATCGAATCGGCAACCTCTTGGTGCATGGGTTGATGCTCAACCACTGAGCCACACCAGCTGAACCATGTCACTATTTTTTTTTTGGTACGTGCCCCTAACGGGAACTGAACCCAGGACTCTCTGGTCCATAGGCCGATGCTCCAACTGCTGAGCCAAACTGGCCAGGGCACCATGTCACTATTTTTTGTTAGGTGTGTAGTGACATTGTGGTTTTAATTAGTATTTCCCTTATGGTTAATGATGTTGGACTTTTTTTTTATATGTTTATCTGCCATCTGTATATTTTGGTGAAATGTCTGTTCATGCCTGTTGCCCATTTTCTGCTGTTTTTTTACTGTTGAATTCAGCTCTCTATTTTTATAACATGGATCTATGGCAGATTTTAGTGTTGAGGCCAGGTGTCATTTCTGAAATTAAACCATAAATCCTGTTAGTTTTTGTTCATTCCCTAGATCTCTTAGCCAAGGATTAGCTAGGGGTGGGAGGCACTTACATTTGAATCTTTGTTTTTTGCTCTGAATGGGATGGGGGTGGGTGCTGGCAGGAAGGGAGCCCTTCCTGTGAATACACAGGGCCAAGAAGCAGGGAGGAACATCTTTTCTCCAACCTGCTATTAGAGGGGAGGGAACGAGAGAAGAGAAAAATTAAATTTCATGGTGACCGGCTCCTTGTTTTCCTCTGTGACCACCAGACCAAATGAATCTTAAACCCGCACCTCTCAAACTTCCACGTGCATTTTACATCACCAGGAGAGCCTAAACTGCAGGTTCTTATTCATTGGGCATGAGGTGAGTCCAGAGATTCTGCAATCTCACCAGCTCCAGGTGACATGATGCTCCCTGTCCCCATTCCTGGCCCATGGCTGAGAACAAGGGCCTAAAGACCACTAAAATAATTAAGCCCCTCCTGCTCACAGAGGGGGAAGTTAAACCCAGGTAAGTTAAGCAAGTTAGCCAGTCATCCACAATGCCCACAACCAGCTCTCCCTTCACCCCCATTACCACCTGCCCTGGCAGTCCTCCAAAGCCCCATCACCTATTAGGGAAGTTAAAATTCCTCTCAAAAGCTGCCAGGAAATCTTGCCGTAAGATGCATTTAAGTCAATGAGTTAATGCAATTTCCTCCCAGGAATTTCTGCAGTTTTGTGTCCAATAAGCAGATTCTAGGCTATATCAATGTAAGTGAGCACCTATTCCATAAACCCAGTTTCATCAAACCAGCAGACTAAAACCTTTCAGGTTATGTGAGATTGATATGTTATCAGTCTGGTTACTCACTGTTAGGGGCTGAGTTCTGTCCTCCCAAAATTCATATGTTGAAGTCCTAACCCCCAGCACCTCAGAATGTGACTGTATTTGGAGAAACTGCCTTTCGAGAGTTAAAATAAGGTTGTTAGGGTGGGCCCTAATCCGATATGACTAGTGACCTTATAAGAAGACAAGATCAGGCACAGACACCTAGAGGGAAGGTAATGTGAACACACAGGAAGAAGATAGCCACCTACAAGCCAAGGAGAAGAGGACTCAGGAGAAACTAACCTGCCAACACCTTGATCTTGGACTTCTAGCCACCAGAACTGTGAGGAAATAAAACTTCTGTTGTTTCATGCACCCAATCTGTGGTACTTTGTCATGGCGCCTCTAGCTAATACACTAGCCAGCTATTAGGAGATAGTAAAGACTCCTTGGCATATTCTGCAGTAAAGTATGCTGGAGTGTGACTATCTTTCAGCAGCAGGGTACCAGGCTGCAGATCCTGGTTTCTGAGAAAGAAGGTGAGGGCAGGACAAAGAATTTCTGTTCTCCAAATTGCACACACTGCCCTAGTGAGAGATGTTTTCATGCTTCTTCTAACTAAGCTCTATCAAAAAGAAGAGAAAAAAATTCATAGCATTATTCACAACAGCTAAAAGGTTGAAACAACCCAAACAACCATCAACAAAATGAGTAGATAAATAAAATGTGATCTATCTACACAATGGAATATTATTCAGCCTTGAAAAGGAATGAAATCCTGACACATGCTACAACATGGATTGTTGGAAACATTATGCTAAATGAAAGAAACCCATCACAGAAGAACACATATTGAGGTACTAATTCCACTAATATGAGGTACCTAGAGTATTCAAATTCATAGAGACAAAAAGTAGAATAGGTCTTACCAGAGGTGGGAGTTACTGTTTAAGGAGCATAGAGTTTGTGTTTGGGGTGATGAAAAAGTTCTGGGTACAGTTAGTGGTGTTGGTTACACCATACTTGAAATGTATTTAATGTCATTAAATTGCACACATAAACATAATTATTAATGCCCTTGTCAGGTAGCTCAGTTTGTTAGAGCATTGTCCTGATACACCAAGGCTGTGGGTTCAGTCCCTGGTCAGGGTTTATACAAGAATCAACCAATGAATGTGTAAATGAGTGAAACAACAAATCAATGTCTCCCCCCAATATCAATAAAGATATTATTATTATATTGTATATTCCACCCACAATTTTACAGATTTGGCATAAATCTAAAAATGTTTTAAATTTCCAAAAAGAAGAGAAAATGCCTTTGAGGAATTGTGCTGACAGCTTCAGCCTCTTTGGGCAAAGGGTCTTGCTGGGAAAGGATGAAGGGATTTTGGATCTTTGGGGAGGGGTGGGTTTAGACCCTGATGGGGTCTCTGAAGGGGGAGATGTATAAGAGAATTGGAAAGTCTTCACAACTCCTGAATTTTTCCCCCAGGGGCTGCTCTCTCATCCCTCGCTGACATTGGCTTGATTTTCTTCACAGTTACCTGTCTGTTGAACCTTAGAGTCTTCGGGCACCCATGATGCTCTCACTTTACTGCTCTTTACCTGTTAATGTAGAATATTCTGAAAAGGAAAATCATGACTCTCATACAAATATAAAGTGTGTGCATGTGAAAGATTTTATTTAACTCATTAATGAGAGAACCAGTAAGATGTCCAAACCAGGTCAAATGAGATTTAGAATTAGATTTATATTCACTGCTAGACAAAATTCTTTGACATTACTATGAACAGGACTCGGTGACATTGCTAGAGACAGAAAACATTGGCATGACTATCTGTTTTCTATAGGTTTACTTCTGTCTTTACTTGTATCTAAACTAGTCCAATCAAATACTAACAAAGGCCCACACACTCTTATAGGATCCGGGAGTCCTAGATATCCAACTTTGTGGGTCAGGGATGAATGGGAAAAAACTTGTCACTAAGTCTTGACAGTACCTGAACTCAAACACCTGTAGGTCTGTTCCAGTCTGTCTTTCCTGGGCTGAGCTGAAGTCATCTTATTAGCTGACCTCCTTCTAAGGCCTCTCTCTGGGCCCCATTTGATGCACATCTACACCTCTGGGGACTCTCTATTATTTGGTGCCTGAAAGGAACACAGACCCTCTGCCAATAGTGCAGCATTTTCTGCCTCAGCATTTGCCACTTTATCTTATTTAACCTACTGTGGCCAAAACCGTGAACGTGGTCCCAGCTTGATCACCCACAGCTGTCCCTCAGGCTGTCTGCATCTACTTTCTGGATTCCACACTGGAAAAACCAGTATCTGCTCCTTTAGTACAATCCTTCCTCATCCTTCCTTGTTTTAGTGTTCACCTTATAGCATGGGCAGATAACAGCTCACAATGGGCAGGAACAGGATTTAATAAAATAAACATTTTAAACAATATTTGAAACACTTATTCAATTTGAATGCCAATTATATGTTAGGCTTTATGGTAAGAGCTAAGATAGATTTTTTAAAAAGGTCAGCCTTCACAATCTAATGGGAATAATAACCAGGAAAGCAGGTAATTAACAAACTAATGATCCCAAAAGTGTCATTAGTACTACTCATGGCCTTCTGATGTCCCCAGGGCAGGGGCTGGGGAGATGGATGAAAAAGATGAAGGAATTAAGAAGTACAAATTGGTTGTTAGACTGATGAACCTCAAAGGGAAGGGGGGAGGGAGGGCGGGATGAGAAAAACCAAAGAACTATGCATGTGTGCATAACCAAGGGACACAGACAATAGTGTGGGGAAGGCAGGAGGGGGTCAACGGGAAAAAAGGGGGGACATCTGTAATACATTCAACAATAAAGATAAATTAAAAATAAATAAATCCTCACCCCCATGTTTTGCTATTGATTTTTTAGAGAGAGAGGAAGGGAGAGAGAAAGAAACATTGATATGAGAAAGAAACCACTTGGTTGCCTCCCATATGTGCCCCGACCAGAGATCCAACCCAGAACCTTTTGGTGTATGGATGATGTTTCAACCAACTGAGCCATCTGGCCAGGGTTGATGTTTCCGTGTTTTAAAGGCTTCATGCTTTGCCTGGATTCCCCAATGCCATAAGCTCTTCAAGAGCATATCTTGTGACTTCCGGTCAAGATGGCGGCGTAGGTAAACACGGTATTGTCCTCCCATAACCACATCAAAGTTACAACTAAACTACAGAACAACCATCATGCAAAGCTGCCTGAAATCAAGCTGAATGGAAGTCCTACAACTATGAAATTAAAGAAGAAGCTGCATCGAGACTCGTAGGAGTGAGGGAGGCGTGACAGGCTGGTCCCACACCCACGTGTGGCAGATAAGAATTAGGAGAATACCTTCCTGAAGACTGAGGGGTCCCCATCCCACACTAGGCGCCCCACTCAGGGTTCCAGTGCCAGGAACAGAAGTCCCCATAACTTCTGGCTGGAAAAACCAGCAGGAACTGAGGTTCAGGGAGATTGAGGCAGCTGGAGTCTCAGGCAGGTCCTCTTAAAGGGCCCACGCATAAACTTACTCGGACTTGCTCCCTCTAAGATCAGAGGGAAAGCAACTTGAGGGGCACCAGAGACATACAGGGAAGAACTGAGCTGTTTGGCATTGGAGCGAGGGCTGGAAAGGGGGCTTTCTCCAGGACAGACGTGCTGTCAGAGGCCTTTGTTCCTTTGGTGAGCCCTTCCACTGTTCCCTGGGGTGGCAGACAGCCAACATACCTGGGACTCCAGCAACCTGGCTCACACTGGTTGCCCCGCCCTGGTGATTCTCTGAGGCTCTGCCCCACCCAACTTTCAGGCCCACCCAACTGTTGCCAGTTGCTTTACCATAGGATTGGTCTGTCTTGGACCCTGCTTCAGGTTTTCCTAAATTGTTTCAAACAAGCAGCATCTGGTCTCAGCTAGCCCCATACCTCTCGTTAAGTAATACATACAAACAAATACAGGGAGGCAGCCAAAATGAGGAGACAAAGAAACAGGTCCCAAATGAAAGAACAGAACAAAACCCCAAGAAAAGAACTAAGCGAAATGGAGATAAGCAACCTAACAGATGCTGAGTTCAAAATACTGCTTATAAGGATGCTCAGTGAACTTAGTGAGGGCCTCAAGAGCATTAAAAAGGACCAGTCAGGAGGCACTAACTAAAATAAAGAATAATTTACAGAGATTCAATAGTAGATTAGGTAAAGCCAAGAAGCAAACCATCGATTTGGAATATAAGGAAGCAAAAAACACCCAATCAGAACAGCAAAAAGAAAAAAGAATCCATAAAAATGATGATAGTGTAAGGAGCCTCTGGGACAACTTCAAGCATGCCAACATTTGCATCTTGGGGGGCCCAGAAGGAGAAGAGAGAGAATAAGAAATCAAAAACCTTTCTGAAACAATAATGGCAGAAAACTTTCCTAACTTGGTGAGGAAAACAGACATATAAGTCCAGGAAGCACAGAGAGTCCCAAACAAGATGAACCCCAAGAGGCCCACACCAAGACACATCATCATCAAAATGCAAAAGGTTCAAGACAAAGAGAGAATCTTAAAAGCAGCAAGAGAAAAGCAGTTAGTTACCTACAAGGGAGCTCCCATAAGACTGTCAGCTGATTTCTCAAAAGAAACTTTGCAGGCCAGAAGGGAGTGGCAAGAAATATTGAGAGTGATGAAAAGCAAGAACCTACAACCAAGATTACTCTCTCCTGCAAAGCTGTCATTTAGAATCGATGGCCAGATAAGGAAAAGCTAAAGGAGTTCATCACCACCAAACCATTATTATATGAAATGTTGAAGGGTCTTCTTGAAGAAAAAGATAAAAATTATGAACAAACAAAATGGCAATGAATACATATCTATCGATAATTGAATCTACAAACAAAATGAACAAGCAGAACAGAAACATTCTCATAGATACAGAGAACATTTTGTTGGTTGCCAGATGGTAGGGGGGTTGGGGGAATGGGTAAAAAAGGTGAAGGGATTAAGAAGTACAAATTCATTGCTAGACTGACAAACCTCAAAGGGAAGGGGGGTTGGGGGGTGGAAAGAAATAAACCAAAGAACTTATATGCATATATGCATAACCAATGGACACAGACAACAGTGTGGGGAAAGGCAGGAGGGGGGCGGGAGTGAGGAGAAGGGGGGTTAATAGGGGCAAAAATGTGGAACATTTGTAATACATTCAACAATAAAGATAAATTTTAAAATAAAAAAATTAAAAAAAAAAAAAGCATATCTTGTGATATGCTCATACCCCAAGTACCTCTTGTTTTTCACCAGAAACGACATACTGGGACAAGCCATTGTCATATAGGCAGGGTTTTCCCAGGCTCGGCTTGGATATTTTTATTCACAGATGCATTAATTAATATGCTTTTGGAAAAATCTGCGTTTGATTAGGAAAGAGAAAGGGGTACAGGGTCTTGGGTAGATGTCATGGGTTGTATCCTTCCCAATAAAGGCATGTTGAATTCCTAACCACGGCACCTCAGAATGTGACCTTATTTGAAAATAGAGTTGTTGCAGATGCAATGACTTAAGCTGGCATACCGGAGTGGAGTGGGGCCTAATTCAAGGCTGGTCCTTATAAGAAGAGGAGAATGCCATATGAAGACGGAGAGATGCATGTGATGAATAGGACAGGGGTTGGAGAGGTGCAGCTGCTAGCCAAGGAGCGCCAAGGATGGGCAGAAAACCGCAGGAAGCTGGGAAGAAGCAAGGAAGGACTCTCCCCTACAGGATTCAGAGGGAGTATGGCTCTGCGGACCCTTGATTTCAAACTTCTAGTCTCCAAACTGTGAGAAAACAAATTTCTGTTGTCTTAGCCACCTGGTTTGTGGAAATGCATTATGGCAGCCCTAGGAAATTTACCACAGACAACCAATAATGGCCCATATTCAGGAATAATGAAATGTCTGAAACCGGTACAGAACTGAAATAAAAATATCCACCTGAGGGAGCTCTAGAGCCTTCACTTCTTCAGTCCTAATTTGCCTCTAACCTCAATGATGGACAAATAATAGCTGTTTTAAGAAGATGACTCTCTTAACCACCTTTCATAGTGATTTAGACTATTTTTAGCTTCTGTTTTATTGAAATGTGAATTAAGTCCACAAATGTCCTTATTGTACTGTATGCCATTGACTTGGGGTGGGTTTTGGCTGAAAGTGCAGGATTCCGTGGGAGACCGATGCTGACTGACCCATTAACCTGCTCTGCCAGTCCTAGTCTGGGCTGGTGCAGGGCAGTGCAGTGACAGCTTTAATGAAAGGGACTCACCCACAATACGTGCAACTTTTGACAATGGAGTGTTCCCAGAGGACAGGATTTTTTTTTTGTGTGTGTAGTTTTTTAAGGAATACAAAGCAGTAAAATCTGCTGTTCTCTGGAAATTGCTATCTAGACTGACAACACAGAGTTTCTCAGTCTGTTCATTACTTGATTTTCTTAGCCACTCCTTGAACATCTGGTGGTGCTTGGTGTGGGTCCCGTACCAGCAGTGTCAGCATCACCTGGGAACTATTTATTTATTTATTTATTTATTCATTTATTTAAAATATGTTTTTACTGACTTTAGAGAGGAAGGGAGAGAGAGATAGAAACATCGATGAGAGAGAAACATCAGTTGGCTTCCTCCTGCACACTCCCTGCTGGGGATCGAGCCTGAAACCTGGGCATGTGCCTGACCAGGAATAGAACCAGTGACTCTTGGTGCATGGGTTGATGCTCAGCCACTGAGCCGCATTGGCCTGGCTGGGAACTAATTTAAAATGCAGAGGCTTAAGTCTCACCCCTGACCTACTGGATCAGAAGCTCTGTTGGCCCAACTATCTGAGTTTTAACAGGCCAATTCAGGTGATTCTGATGCCCACTGACGTCTGAGAAACAACATTTGAATTTATTGCCATCTGTGGCCATACACTGTTTTCAGCACCTACTTGTCTGTCTAGCACTGCTTCACCGTGTCCCATCCTGGCTCATTCCTCCTTTATTCTCCTGCTTGCATGTACATGTCTATGTCTGCATTCAACAAATATTGAGGAAAGAGTATTCTATAGTCAGTTCGGTAGATAGAGCTAGATGGGTCTGAAGCTCTGATGGGATGTTGGTTAAGCTCCTTCAGTTTCAGATTTCTTCAGGTGACAGCAGTTATTGTAAAGAAACAGTGAGGGTGAGCATCTCTTGCTGCAATCAGGAAAAATCAGTATAAAGCTATTTGAAGAGCGAGAGAGGGAGGGAGAGGGAGGAGGGAGGATGAGAATGAAAAGGGGAAGGAGAAGAAGAAGGAGGAAGAGGAGAAGGACAAGAGAAGAATAAAAGAAGAAACAAGAATGAGAGAAGAGAGGCGATGAGAAATAAGAGACAGGAAATCATCTGTCAACATCTAGGCTCCATGGCGTGTTGGAATGTTCTTCACAACAAGCAGTAACCTCTAGCCACTCCAGCAGTCCAACATCGGTGTCCTTTGCTACTGCCTCTAGGAACTCCACTCACAAACAACAGCTTTGCTACATCTCTGCTTCTTCTATCGCTATTTCTTTGTCTCCTCAAAGCCACTGCTTACCCCTAGGTCTGATTCTGCATATTGGCTTCTCTTATTGTTTTCTTTCCGTAATGGCTGCCAATACCAAGTTCCTGCCTGTCTCACATTGAAAGAGCTCATGGAGGTCTGATGGGATCTCTGTTTGATTGTGTCAGTATGGAAGCCTCCCCCCCACCACCCCTTTTGGATGGAGCCTTGCCATGGCCAGTCCAGAGGAGACAGCTCTTGCTGGAGCACCATTCCCTAGCTGGGCAGCTGTGTGCTGAATATCTACACAATTAGGACTCTTGGTTTCCTGAGCCAAAAACCCAACTCAAACCACACACACACACACACACACACACACACACACACACACACACACACTGACTCATAACTAGAAAGTCCAGTGGATGGCTCTGTTTGCTCTAGGGGTTCAAACAATATCATTAGTATTCTCTCTATTCCTCTCTCTTTCTACGTCTTTCATCTCTGCTTTTCTCTGTTAGCTGTATCCTCAGGCAATCTCTCTCCCCAAAGCAGCCTAGATGGTAATACTATCAGGTTGTATAGAGTACTTACTGCTTTTGATATCAGAAGAGACCCCTTTCTTGCCATTCATATCCATCCCCCCAAAATGGGTTCTCATTGTCTGATTGGCTCCCGTGCCTTGCCTGGATCAATCGTGATGGCAGAGAAGGTGGTCATGTGAATGGCAACCCTACCAATTCCCAGAAGGGCATTTCCCAAAGGAGAGATGCTGAGCAGACCAAATGCTCACAGATGTCCACCTCACCCTGCCCTATGTTTCCACAATCTTCACAACCCTGAGATTTATTACAGGAGAGGACATGAAGGCTTAGAGAGTTTAAGTTACTTGGAATTACAGGATTACCAGCCTGGTCTGTCTATGTTAAAGCTGGAGCTCTCTCCGCTATATCACACACGATACGCCATAGCGCTGCCGTTTGATTATACTGCTGTTGCGTCAAACCCACCATAGCGCAAAGGAAACTCATCATTTCCCCCCAAATCATGTCTAAGGTCCAAAGTCTCCAAAAGTTATCACCATTTCTTCTGTCTTGAAGACAGGTGTGAAAGTTTGCCATCCTCTTCCATTGATTTAGCCTTTTCTTTCATCCTCATGGCCAATTCTTTGTCAATCTCTTCCTGTTCTGCTCACCTGTCCATGGGCTGAGCTCCTGACATCTGGACTACTATACTGTCTGTTCCCACCTTAGTCCACCCTGTTCACAACCCCACATTAAACTCCCTAAAGTACAGGATTCCTTTTTGTTTTTAAAAGTAAATTTATTGGGCTTACATTATATAAATTTCAGGTGTGCAACTTTATAATACAACCTCTGTATATCCCACTGTGTGCTTACCACCCAAAGTCCAGTCTCCTTTTATCACCATATATTTGAGCCCCTTTACCCTCTTTATTCTCCCCTCCCCTTCTGATAATCATCATTCTGTTGTCTGTATCTATGAGTTTGTTTGTCTTGTTTGTGGCCTTTTTTGATATAGTCATGATCGTTTTTTTAAAAGTCATGATTGTTTCTGCTTAAAAGCAGAATTTGTATTACCACGATAATGCAGCATAGCACAGCACCCCAAAACTCAGGGGCTTAAAACATGGCTATTATTGGCCAGTCTTTATGAGTCTGCTGAGGTTCAGCTGATCTGGGCTGGCTGGAGGCTCTGCCTCCAGTTCCAGCAGCTTTGTTTCTCCCTGCAGGGCTGCAGGGCAGCCCTGCTCCATGGGTCTCTCCTCGTCCTCACTGTGCGGGCCTCTGTTTGTCTCATGGTGATGGCAGAAACATCTGAGGCCTCTCAAGGCCTAAGGCTGTAAATGACACACAGTCATTGGCCAAGCTCCAAGTCAAGGGACAAGGAAATATACTCTACAACACTGAGCCTGTAGAAGGGTGAAGATAAAGAGACAAGAAGAACTGGAGTCACCCACAAAATCTACCACATGTAGTCAAGTCTAGACTCCATTACCTGGATTTCAAAGTTTTCCAAGGTCTAGTCTTACTCCATTCATCCAATCCAAGCTCCTCACTTCAGGCTGTTCATCTGGGATATAGTTCATGAACCTTGGGAACCTTATAGAAATTAGACAAGATTGGGTCATTTCAGACAATAAGCTATAGTCTAACTGCAGACCACACTTAGCCTGCCTCCTCCTTTCTCACCACACAAAAAAGAGAAAGGAATTTTATGGACCCACTTGTTATTGGTTGTTTTTACAAAATAAACAAATGTTAAACAAAATTTCCTCTAGGAAATACACTAAGCCAGAGACCCTATGATTTTTAAAAACAGTTTCTTGGGGGAAATATTCTCAAGAAATTATTTTCTCAGTAAACAATGGCAACAGTTTATTTTTGTTGGATCGACTTGAAACCTCTTCCACTTTCTTTTTGTGGACTGAGAGGTGGACTACAGAAATAAGAAAGAGATAGCTCTTTTATTCTGTGTGTGTGTGGCTGGAAAATAAAAGCTCTGCATTTTTTCTGTATTCAGTGCACTTCAAAGTTACAAAAATTTAGATAAAGTACATCAGGTTGTTCTAGATTTCAGTCTATTTATAACTTCCTCATATTTCACATTTGTTTGACCTCAGGTTAAAGGAATGCTTTTGAAAAGTATAATGATTTGATCCTAGCAATGGATGTCACAAAAATACTTGGGTCAATAAGTTAAATTAAAAGGCTTTAAAAAAGAAGCAGCAGCAAAAGCTGGATTTTGAAAACTTTAAGCTTAGGACTGCATGACAATAGGAGAATTTCTCAGCTGTATTTCTATAGAAAGTTTATGTGTGAAAAAGATTTTTCAAAGTTTACCAGAGTGAACATGTTTGAATTAGAAGAAAGAAATTTCCTAATACTTTGAACTCATCTTCACGGCGTACATATACATAGGGCCTGTCCTTGGATTTGGCTTTCGTATTTTTACATATATATGTATTTTGTTTCTTTTCTTGTCCACCAAAGTCTGAATATCTCCATGTGTATTGTAGTTTTACAATACAGTATTACATAAAATAAAGGTTTCAATGATTTACTTGAGAAGAAAAAGGAAGTTGCAAAACTATGTATATGTGATATTATTTTTGTTGATATATATGAGTGTGTGATTTATTTTATATATATGTATATGTATACATATGTATATGTATATGTATATGGAGAGAAAAATACATACACACAGCGGACAAATACATACATATACACACCAGAAAATGCATAAGAACATGTCTCTAAGGAACATATCAGAATATTAACAATTACCTTTGAGTGTTAACTTTCCCCCCTGCTCCTATTGATTTTCCTTATACTTCACTTTGTCTATAATGAGCATATATTATTACCTAAGTAATGCTAACTGGGATTTTTATTTTATTTTTTTATTTTTATTTATTTATTTTTTTATCCTCACCCGAGGATATTTTTCCATTTTTTGTACAGATAGAGTGGGAGGGAAAGAGAGGAAGGGAGAGAGAGAGAGAAACATCGACGTGAAGGGACACATCGAGTGGCTGCCACCCACACGACCAACCAGGGCCGGGGACAAACTGCAACCGAAGTACGTGCCCTTAGCGGGAACCGAACCCGGGTCTCTCCGGACCGCAGGCCGACACTCTAACCGCTGAGCCAAACCGGCCAGGGCCTAACTGGGATTTTTAAAAGAGAGAGAGAGAAATTTAGCAGTTTGGTCTTTTCATCTGAGGAATTCTAAAACTCCTCTAATTTGCAGGAGACTAATAACAAAACCTTCAGTAGGGGCCTTGTTTGAACACCGTAAATTATATAGCTAGTTGTATTGTTTTATAGGCAGAAAGTTCGAAAGAAGAAAATCAGTGATGGGAAGGGATAAGTTTGGCTCCCAGCAATTGCTTTTGTTACCTAGCTTGTCCTAAGGAATCCACTGGGTAGCTCACAAAGTGCAGAGGTGCCCAGAGTTTCCTCTGAGCCTGGGCTTGTGTATCAGAGTTTCATCTGCAATTTACAGAGGGAAGTAGTCATAAGACCAAGGGTCAGACAGATACTAAATAAGATATTAACTTATGCTTAGAAAATTTTTCTTGTGCAGTGATGCTTCAAAAATAATCACATTCATTGCAATATTGTGGATAAAATTCAACACTAGCCATACGCATAGTTTGGGAATTTGGCAGATAGCATTTTAATTCTTATAAATCAAAAGAAATTGCCCTGGCCGGTTTGGCTCAGCGGTTAGAGCATTGGCCTGTAGAGAGTCCTGGGTTTGGTTCCCACTAAGGGCATGTACCTTGGTTGCAGTTTGTCCCCAGCCCTGCTTGGGGTCGTGTGGGTGGCAACCATTCAACGTGTCTCTCTCACATTGATGTGTCTCACTGTCTCTTCCTCTCTCTCTCCCTCCCGCTCTATTTGAAGATAAATGCAAAAAAAAAAAAAGGAATTATAGGTTTAATTTAGATTAATCTTTATTTGTGTTTCCAGGTGTCGCCTACTAAAATTTAGATATCTGAGAACATTTTACCAGAAAAATTATGATAGTTTATGAACAAGGCAATCCCACAACTGGTTTTAAGAATTTACTGTGTATTAGCTACTGTACCTGTTGTTGCTGGGGATACAAAGATGAATGAAAAAAAATAAACTTTGCATTCAGTGAGTTTGGCTTGTCAAAGCAACAAGTTTAAGATTTGCTCTGTCCTTTTATTTCAATAATTCTTAGAGCAACAGATAAAAACAAGGAAGAGTGACTAGAGAATCTCAGCCATATAAACAATTATGAGGCTCATTTGCAGGTGGGCCATTTTGCCATTCTGGATCAAGGCTGTTCATGCAACTGGGCAGGAGTGCAAAGGTTTAGCAAACGGATTAAGTAACAGCTCAGAGCAATCAGATCACATAAAGTCCCAAAGGCCTAGTTTATCAGGATGAATCCACGTTTGGCTCCTGTTGCTAAAAGAAAAAATGAAAAGTGATGCACATGTTATGTACAAGCAAACCTGAGGGCATGCCATCTATTATCAGCAATAAACAGATTTGATTCTTTTGTAAATGAGATTGTCAGGGCCCAAAGGATTTGCCAGTGCTTGGATAATCCTCAAATCATGTCTGCCCTACCGTGGTAATAGGAAATTGTCAGCAATAAGGCTGGTTAACAATTTTCTTGTCTGGTGCATTAAAGATTATTCCACAAAACCCAGAGGGTCTTAACCAACCAGACTTCATTCTATAGTTCAACATTACACATCTCATCAAGTCTCACGTCTGCAGAGGCTGTGAAGACTGTCAACTGTGCATGTCGCTGGGACTTCACTCTGCGAAACACAGGCTGGAACTTCAGGAGTTTTTAATCCAGTATGGGGTAAGGAATAGGTACAGAACTCAGCAGCCACAAAGATGCCCAAATGCATATGTGTCCCACTCCCCACATCTAAGGAAGGTGCAAGGGGTGTCCTGGGCCAGGTGGAGTTAGGGACCCACAGCTTCATGAAGATGAGATGTGGTTTCTCTTTTCTTTGCTTTACTGTTCATATGATTTTTCTTTCTTTTTTTTTTTATCCTTTCTCTTTCTTTTCTTATTGTTCATATGATTTAAATGTAGTGTTTTAAATAAGTAATTGCAAAGGGATATAGTAAACATTTTTTCCCATCTCTTTCTCCACTTGCTCTGTTCCTACCTCCCCCGACAGGTAACCCCTGTCATCAGCAGCATTATTTTATCCTTTCAGAGTTTTTATTTTATTTTATTATGTTTTTAATCCTCACCTGAGGATTTTTTTTTTCTATTTATCTTTAGATAGAGTGGGAAGGAGGGCAGAAGGGTGGAAAGGAGAGAGAAACATCAATGTGAGAGAGATACACTGAGTGGTTGCCTCCCGCACCACCCCGACCAGGGCCAAGGACGCTATCGGAGGTTTTAAATAATCGACTACAAGAATATATAAAACATTTTTTAAAATTTCTTTTTCTTTATTGATTTTTAGAGAGAGAGGAAGGGAGAGGGAGAGAGATTTAGAAACATCCATGAGAGAGAACATCAATTGGCTGCCTCCTGCATGCCCCCCACTTAGAATTTGGCCCACAACCTGGGCATGTGCCCTGACTGGGAATTGAACTGGCGACCTCTGGGTGCATGCGTTGACGCTCAGTCACTGAGCCACACCTGCCAGGCAAAACATATTTTTATTTTACTCTTTTTTATAGAAAATATGGAATATAATACAATTTTTCTGTGCCTTGATTTTTTCCCCTAACAATGTATCTCCTATTATACATAACAAATAGCTTCTATATTTATACATGGAAATTGTCTTTACACTTGTATACTTTTCTGTTGTTTCATGTATTATACTTCAAAAAATTACTCCCCTATTGATGGACGTTTAGATTTATTTTCTAATACTTCGTAATAACAAACACTGATGCGGTAAATAACCTTCCACATTAGTTCTTTCACGTGTAATTACTAGTGGCTTTCCATAGGGCTACCTGCTAGTGTCCAAGACAGGGCCTCTTGCCTGGCTCTATAAGTTACTTACTAAAATTTTTAATAGATTATTATAGTAGGCAAACATCCTCTTTTATTTTCCCAATACATGAGCAGACGAGGGATCATTTCTGAAGCCTGACTATACCTCCTGTGTCCTTACATGTCATCTTCTTAGTTTCCTCCTATCAAAACTAACATCCTGGGGCTGCTTGTCTTTTTTTTCTTTTCTTTTTTTAAATCTCATCATTTAAAACTGCATTTTAATTGCTACAATTTATTTCTTCTGAGATACCTCAAATATTTATTACCATCCACTTTGTCTCTGACATCATTTTAGGCATTGATAATATAGTAGCAAACAGTAAACTTAGTTCCTACCCTCATGGGCTTACATTGTAATGTAAACTAACACATCATAAACAAGTAAAAGGACCATATTAACAGGCAATAAACAAATCAATGCATAATACAATATCAGGTATGGTAAGTGCTCTGTGCCTCTATTTAATTGGTTCAGGGATGAAGAGTCCTTTTCAAATGACATAAAAAGAAAGGGTTTCAACTCTCTCTTGAAAAATTACTGAAGCTGCTCTCTTTAGAAACTTTCATACTGAAGGAGGCTCTGGCCAAATCAAAAGCTTGTTGATTCTCTCTGACATTGACAGAGACATCTGTGGTCATTAGTACCATTTAGTGTTACTTTGGACTTACAAATGGCTTTAAAAGAACTCTTAAGCCCTGGCTGGTTTTGCTCAGTGGTTAGAGTGTTGGCCTGTGGACTGGAGAGTCCCGGGTTCGGTTCCTACTAAGGGCACATAACTCAGTTGCAGTTTGTTTCCTGCCCCGTAGGGGCCGTGTGGGTGGCACTCAATGTGTCTCTTTCACATCGATGTTTCTCTCTCTCTCTCTCTCCCTCCTGCTCCATCTGAAGATAAATGCAAAATTGTCCTCAGGTGAGGATGGAAAAAAAAAAACTCTTAAGAAGTGGTTTGATGACTTAAGACGGGGCCTTCATGTTGTAATAGCCCACAGAGCACCATTCATACTACACAATTAGGTAACATGAAAGGGAGAACAATTTGAAATGGAAGGTGATAGCCATAGTATTGGATCCTGTTATATTTACATAATACATTTAAATTAAACTGAGTCATAGGATTGTCTAAACTGCATTACAAAATATATGGCAATTTGCTTTTTTTTAAAATCCTCATCTGAGGATATATTTCCATTTATCTTCAGATAGAGTGGGAAGGAGAGAAACATTGATGTAAGAGAGACACATTGATTGATTGACTTCTACACGACCCTGACCAGGGCCAGGGATTGAACTGCAACCAAGGCACATGGCCCCGACCAGAATTGAACCCATGACTCTTTGGTCCACAGGCCAAAGCTCTAACCTCTGAGCCAAACCGGTCAGGGCCTTCTCTTATTTTTAATTAAGTATTAAAGGAATGACTCTCATTGTGTGGACAGAGGTATTCAAATGGTTGAGCAACAGATTGAGATTTGTGTTTAGAACAATTTCAAGTAAAAGCAATTCACAGTTGGGAGACATTTCTGAACATGTCTAATAAAATTTGTGTGAGAATCATTTGATACAACATGTATGTGTACTTCATAAATTCTAAGTCATAAAAATGATGCATCTATTCAACAAGTTTATTAAGTAATCTATGGGTCAAATCTTCTGGGTACTAAAAGTAAAATATGAGCAATAATGTGTTCTTCACACATCACGTTTCTTTGGCTTATATTTTAAAAAATTACTTTCCCATGTATAATATTTACAATATCAATAGATGTGGAATATGTTTAATTCTAATTTTTGTTTTCAAATTCCTCCAAGTAAAAGTTATATAAATAGATTATTATTATCTCTTTTTACAATACTGCTGGCTATGTCATACAGATAATAAAGTAATTTTTTTAAAAAGTGTTTTGGGCCCTGGCCAGTTTGGCTCAGCGGTTAGAGCGTTGGCCTGCGGTCCGGGAGACCCAGGTTCAGTTCCCGCTAAGGGCATGTACCTCGGTTGCAGTTTGTCCCCGGCCCTGGTTGGGTCGTGTGGGTGGCAACCACTCGATGTGTCCCTTTCACATCGATGTTTTTCTCTCTCTCTTTTTCCCTCCCACTCTATCTGAACAAAATATCAAAAAATGTCCTTGGGTGAGGACTAAAAAAAAATAAATAAATAAAAAGTGTTTTGGGCCCTGGCCGGCTTCGCTCAGCGGTTAGAGCGTCGGCCTGCAGTCCAGAGAGACCCGGGTTCAGTTCCCGCTAAGGGCATGTACCTCTGTTGCGGTTTGTCCCCAGCCCTGGTTGGTTGTGCGGGTAGCAGCCACTCGATGTGTCCCTTTCACATCAATGTTTCTCTCTCTCTCTCTCTTCCTCTCTCTCCCTCCCACTCTATCTGAACAAAAAATGGAAAAAAATATCCTCAGGTGAGGATAAAAAAAAAAAAGTGGTTTGTATGTGAAAGTGCTTTTGGGAAGGTTTTCTTTTCTGAGGGGTATTAGCCACTATAATAAATTACTACAACCTTCATTGCCTACTCTCTCAGCCTGCCGGGGTCGTTGCAACTCAATGAACTACAAGTAGACACTGTTTGGAATGGGGGGGGGGGATCACAAAGGAGCAAATGTTCCAGATCTCTGGATGCAGTTCAGTGTATTTGCAAAGTGGTTCCCTAGCTTACATGGTGTTTCAGGTAATTAAGTCCTTGAGATCACATCTCTGCTGACCATGCAGCCAAGCCCAGCACATTTCCTGTCTCTTGCTGTTTTCAGCATAGATACATAGGAGATATATAACAAATACATTCACGCTTGGGTGTATCACCCATTGTTGCTCTCAGGGTGGCTTTCCTGAACCCACTTCACACATACCTTATCTACTCACACATTTACTTTACACTCAGGGTGGCGTTCCAACCCATATCCATGCATACCCTATCTATTCACATGCACACTTTGATCCTTGGCTGGCCAGGCCGCGATAATGCAAACCTCAAGGTTACATTTTGTTCATCCACCAAACCCCCAACCCTACACTTCATGGCTTAAAACAACACAGCTTTATTATCGTACAGTTCTGGAGGTCAGAAGTGTGAAATCACTTTCATGGGGATAAAATCAAAGTGTCTACAGGGCTGTGTTCATTCTGGAGGTTGAAGAGGAGAAGCCCTTTCTTCTCCTTCTCCGGTGTCTAGGCTTTCTGCATTCCTTGGCTCATGGCCCCTCATCACTCTAGCTTCAATTCTGTGTCCCATCTTGTTCTTCTGATTCTCACCCTTTTGTCTTCTTCTCCTAAGGATCTTGTGACTGCACTGGGCCTACCCAGATAATCCAAGATAATCTCCTATCTCAAGATTTAATCATACCTGCAAGTATCATATTCACAAATTCTAGGATTAGTACATGGACACCTTGGGGGGCTGTTACATAAGTGATCCAGAAACAGCAGCTGGAACCTGGCCAGTATAGCTCAGTGGTTGAGTGTCAACCCATGCACCAAGAGGTCGCCAGTTCGATTCCCAGTCAGGGCACATGCCCAGGTTGTGGGCCCAATCCCCAGTGGGGGGCATGCAGGAGGCAGCCAGTCGATGTTCTCTCTCATCGATGTTTCTATCTCTCTCTCTCCTTCTCCCTTCCTCTCTAAAATCAATAGAAAAAGAGAGAAAGAGAGAAAGAAAGAAAGACAGAAAGAAAGAAACAAAGAAAGAAAGAAAGAAACAAACAAACATCAGCTGGGGAGCAAGATAATGATTAACATACAAAGTGAATTAAAATAACCAGGAAATTATGTAAAGAATGATCTTGGCAGAGAACTCAAGATTCAACACTTCTGAGTTTAACAAATATGTGTTGAGCATCTGCGGTGTGCCAGGCACTGTTCCAGCAGCTTTGGATATATCAGTGAACAAAACAGGCAAAAACCCCTACCCTCATGGGACTTATATTCAGTAAAGACATCACAAGTAAGACCGTTATGTAGTAATTTAGAGGGGGATAAATGCTATAGAAGAGCAGGGAGGGGGCGTGAGGGAACCCTCCGCCTATGACACTAGGGGGAGCTGCAGCGCAGTTTTGGTGGTGGAGGTTAGAAAAGGATCTTAGTTATACAATCAGTATTTGGAAGCCTGAAGGAATTTTCACGTCAGCTAGTCTAACTTCTTCACTTTAGAGAAATGCTGAGGCTCAGGTCCACAATGTGGCTGCTAGTTATTCTGCATTTGGCCTAAATTTGAGAGACAGTCTCCTCCTCTTTCCCCAAGAAGGCCGTACATAGTCCTCACTTTATCAAAGCCAGCTCCTGCCAGGAGGTGAGGCTGGGAGAGTTTTGTGTCAGAGCAGCAGGAGGGATGGATGATTTCAGAGTGTAGTTCTATCTATGCCACTGCTGAAAAATCATTCCACAGAACTTCTAATATGTCTCTAAGTTCAGAATTCTAAAGTCTTAAATCAGTGACTCTGGCCCTTCAGCCTTTGAGACTAAACTTTGGTGAAAATAACCTACATTGGCCAGACAGCAAAAGGAAGGAAAAAATAGATTATGATAAAGAGCCTTTGGTGTTTATAACAAAAGAATAATGCCGCTTTATTTTTCTAATCGTTACTGCTTTAAATGGTTATTTATTTAATCTTTAAATTATTTAAGTTATTTAAGCTTTAAAAGGTTATAGTAAACCATGGGTGATTAGATATTTTTATCCTATATCTCCTTGGGTGTGGTTGTTTCCCAAAAGTGTAGCTGAGCCAATACAAAAACTTAATACTGTATTTCTAAGGTTAACAGTGAGAGTGTTAACAATGTAACACATTTCTATTCAGACTTGCATCTTTTAGGGTAACCATGGTTGAGACTTGAGCTCTCAGGTGGTTTTCAGTCTGGACCCAGACAGTCCCTTCAGCTGATGTGTTCTCTCTGCTTGCCCCTAACACTTTCAGACTCCACTCTCTACATCTCGGTGGCTATCCCCTTCTCTGCAAACCCCGCCTGATTTTTCTGACCCTCTCACAAGGAAGGGACAGTAGGTAGCATCCTTTCTGCTACCATATCCCTTTTCTCCGTGTCACTAGTAGACTTCAGAACCCACCCATTTTCCCTATTTACCTGTCTGCCTCTTTCACTAGACTAATAGCTTCTTTTTATAATCTTTTTTCTTGTGTGGTTATATATATCTATATCTATATCTATATATCTATCTATCTATATATATATCCTTAAATTTACTATTTTAACCACGTGAAATGCACAGTTCAATTGCATTAAGTACTTTCACATTGTTGTGCAACCATCACACCATCCATCTCCAGAACTTTTTCATCTAGGTACTGAAACTCTGTACCCATTAAAGAGTAACTACTTATTTCCCCCTTCCCCTAACCCCTGGCTACCCCCATTCTCCTCCTGTCTCAATGAATTTAACTACTCTTGGAAACTCAAATAAGTGGAATTGTATAGTATTTATATATGTGTGCCTGGTTTCTTTAACTTGGCATGATGTCCTCAAGGTGGTTCATCCATATTGTAGCGTGTGTCAGAATTTCATTCAGATAGCTTCTTGAGGTCAGGAATCATGTCAGTAAATGTGTCTGTCTGAATTTTTTTTTTTAAGGGTAGATATGAATGTAAAGTAACAAGATCTGCAAACAATCTCAAAAGGAAGTTGACACTGACTGCCCCTTGCCAACAGGGTGAGCCCATGGATCAAGAGGCACGTGTGCACACACAGCTACAGTGCCTGACTTTCCCTGCTGACCTGCTGCATCACTTACATCTGTCAGATCATATGTAAATGTCTCTTGTCAACAATTCCAATCTGGACCCACACAGGCAAAGAAATTCTGGGAGAAGTGGTTCTCCAATGTGAAAGCCAACACATTGCTATTAGAGTGTATTCCAGACAGGAGAGAGCTTCTGTGTTGACCAGACATAGACAAGAATGAAACTGTTTGCAACTTTATATAATGGATGTCTAGAAGAATTTTCCACAGATGGTCTCAGGCTCCATACATTTCAAACTTTGTTTCTCTTCAACTAGCCACATACTTCTGGGGCTGGGTGCCCTAGGGGCACATTGTTATTGGACTATGACCTCTGACCTTTAATACCTTTAGGCAGATTAGTTAGCACCGTGGGCAGTAGTATTCCTGGAAGCCATTTCTAAACCAAGACTGCTAATAACTAAACACGAATGTGACTGCAAATCATATAAACATATCAATTTCTCCTTAGCTGGACTCTCGAAGTGCTGCAGCCACTCCAGCACCACCCAACACAAAATAAATCTGAGAGAAAGTCAGAGTAGGAAGAAAAAGCGTCTTAACCATTGGTAGTTAAAATATTTTACTTTGTACAGTTTACAAAAACAAATGACCTTGTGAACACACTGGTGGGCACTTGGAAGGGGCCAGTGCAAGTCAGGGGCCCTGAGGCTTAACCTCCATTGGCTCTCGGTAAATTTGCCTCTGGCTCTTTAGCTGAATTGATTTTTGTCTGCCTTTTTTTATTAAGAATATTTTCCAACATACATAAAGTTGAGGAACATAATAAACCTCACCCTACCTCATGTACTCACACCCAGCTTCCACAACTATCAATGTTAGTTGATTTTGCTAGTACCCACCATTACCATCTCAAATCCATTATGCTCTGGAGGTGTGATATTTCTGGCTCCTATTCTTCTTTCTCAGATCTCTGCCAGGTTCTTACCCCACCAGATTGCTTAACTCAATAGGGTAATGGGTCTCATCGAATTATTCACCCTGATACATTTCATATGTTTTCTTTTAATGCCCTGGGGGCAAACATCCTTTATTTTCCTTTCAGTTTTGGGGACTGTGAGTAAAGACAGATTTGACTAGCCTCAAAGGAGAAACTCTGGATCCTTTTCTCTATTAGATCTGTAAATTCATCCTCCGGAAACCCACACTCATGTAGATAAAGCTTTATTTAAAATATAACAACATTAGAAAACAGTTCTTAAAACCTACTGGTTTATAATCTCATGAAGAAGCTCAATAAAATCACAACAGTCCTGGTGACAATGGGCACAGCTACAATTTTTTCGAGCAGAATCTGAAAGAAATTGAATCAGCAAATAAGCTTTAAGGGTCAGGAATTCTTTTTACTTTCTTTTTTTTAGAGAGAGAGAGGAAGGGAGGCAGAGAGAGAGAGAAACATCGATTTGTTGTTCCACTTATTTATGCATTGATTGGTTGACTCTTGTTTGAGCCCTGACTGGGGATCAGACCTCTAACCAACTGACTGGCCAGGACTGGGTCAGGGCATTCTTAATAAGGATAACTAATATGGCAGTTGTCAGAATTATAATGAGGCTGGTGGAACATTTTCATTTTATATTTATTTATTAGTTAATTAATTAATTAATTAATTTTTGTTACAGATGTTTCTCCTTTTCCCCCCACTGATTCCCCCCTTCCCCTACCTCCCTGCCCTGTCCCCAGCTTTGTTGTCCATGTCCAATGTTCATGCATACATGCATATAAATTCTGTGGTTTATCTCTCCCCCTCGTCCCCTCTTCTGGGGATTGTCAGTCTGTACCCCACTTCCACGTCTCTGGGACTACCCTATTCCTCAGACTGTTATGTTCATTATATTCTACAAATAAGTGAGATCATATGATACTTGTCTTTCTCTGTTTGGCTTGTTTCACTTAGGATAATACTCTCCAGGTCCCTCCATGTCGTCTCAAAGGATAAGAGATCTTTCTTTCTTACAGCTGCATAGTACTCTATTGTGTATATGTACCACTGCTTTGTTATCCACTCATCTACTGATGGACACTTGGATTGTTTCCAGATCTTAGCTATTATAAATAGTGCTGCTATGAACATGGGGTACATATATTCTTTCTGATTGGTGTTTCAGGCTTCTTAGGGTATATTCCTAAAAGTGGGATCACTGGGTCAAATGGCAGTTCAATTTTTTATTTTTTGAGGTAACACCATAGAGTTTTCCATAGTGGCTGTACCAGTCTGCATTCCCACCAGCAGTGTACTAGAGTCCCCTTTTCTCCACACCCTCGCCAGCACTTGTTGTTTGATGATTTGTTGATGGCAGCCATTCTGACAGGTGTAAGGTGATACCTCATAGTTGTTTTAATTTGCATCTCTCTGATGATTAGTTGTGGGAGACTTTTGCGTGGCATCCATTTTGTTGCAGTCTGCTCCGCCCTCTCGGCCCCAGGGCGGGGTCTCTCTGCATACAGTGTCTGCATTCCCCTGAATAAACGAGACTTGATCAGAATTCTGTCTTGTCTCCATTTCTCCTGTCTCTTGTCCCTCCTCATCCTCACTGCCCCTCTAGAGTCCTCGTTGCTCGACCTGCGGGACGGGTCAATTAGTGATGTTGAGCATTTCTTCATATGTCTCTTGGTCATTTGTATGTCCTGTTTGGAGAGGTGTCTATTTAGTTCCTCTGCCCATTTTATGTTTATTAAATACTATCACTGAGCCAGGGGCATACAGCAATAACAAGTATACCAGGTCTGTTTTCAAAGAGCTCACATTCTGTTCCTATAGATGGTGTTTTTAAACCAGACCACTAAAAGCCTTTTTAAGTAGGACTGTCTGCACATCCCTACCCCTGCCTCCTAAATGATAATAATGCATCCCCAAAGCCCACCTGATTGACAATTCCCTCCCATGTTGAGAAGTACTGTTTCTCCCACTTTGGGGAAAGCAACAATAAGAAAGTAAAGTAACAAAGACACAAATAAACATTGTAATGAGGGCTATGATGGAAATGATCATGTTGCTGTGACAGTGAAATCGGTTCATAGTGGGGCGGGAGAGGGTGATACTCTAGTTTGGGTCATCTGCACAGGTCCCTTTGCACAGGTGGCAGGTAGGGTAAATGTCTTGGAAGATGAGACTTCATAGCCATGAGCTTTTTGCACATAGGGAACAGCATGTTCCAAGGCCCTGCAGTGGGAGGGGGCTTAGTGAACGTAAAGAAGTTCAAAGAACCTAAATAAGTGAAAAGAAGACAAGGGGAGGGTGGGAAAAGTTTGGAAAGACAGGCAGGGGCCAGATTATGTAAAGCCTTCAGGGTTGTAGTGAAGAATTTTACTTTAAATGCTTCCCATTGGAAGTCAGTAAGAGTTTTAAGAAGGGAAGTGATGTGAGGACAATAATGAGAAGTAATTAACACTGCTGAGCACTTGCTCTGGGCCAAGCAAGGTTTTAAGCTCTTTAACTATATATGAATTAACTCAATATATCCTTATAACAACTCTATGAGGTGAGTACTATTTATAGTCATCTTACAGACAAGGAAACTGAAGTTCTGAGAGCTTAAGTAACTTGCCCAAAGTCACACAGCTAGTAAATTCTGTTTTAATACCTTAGCAGTTCTCCGACTATGAAGCCGGAGGAGTTGTTGCAAGACTGGTGGGAGTTGCAAGGAAAGGTTGTTGTAGTTGATGCAAGACTGGTGGGAGTTTCTGGCTCAGAAAGGTGCCTATTACTACAGGCATATACGTTCCATAATGGATTAACTGTTAACCAAGGTATGCACGTGGTTACGCTCACGAACATTTTAAGACAGGATTTTTTTTTTATCTTCACCCAAGGACATTTTTCCATTTTTTGTTCATATAGAGTGGGAGGGAGGGAGAGAGTGAAAGGGACACATCGAGTGGTTGCCACCCACACGACCCAATCAGGGCCCGGGACAAACTGCAACTGAGGTACACGCCCTTAGCGGGAACCAAACCTGGGTCTCTCTGGACTGCAGGCCGATGCTCTAACCACTGACCCAACCCGGCCAGGGCAAGACAGGATTTTTAATAAATCCCTGGCAAAGTGTCCTGTTCTGGCTAGAAAATGCAGGGTCTATTAACAGTCACCTTAAAAATCCTACAAGCACCGGGAGAGTTGGATTCAGTCACCAAAACACTCTCAAAGACGAGCCATCCATTTGGATCCAATGCTCTGTGCATGACAGCCTGGAAGAAAGTTTTGATCAGGTTAGGTGCGCAGAGCAGGTGCGCAGAGTTTGGAGGGCGTGGTTTGTAGGAACTGGGCGGGGCGTGGGGAAAAGAGAGCGAGGAAGGGATTGCGGGGGCAGGACGTGAGGTGGGCGGGGGAAGTAAGAGCGCTGAGGGGCGTGGCGACGTTGGGGAGGAGCGAAGGGGCAAGGCGCCGGGGGCGGGGCGAAGTGAGACAGACATGGCGGGGGCGGGGCGTGTGCATGGGGAAGATGGCGCTACGTCTGCTACGGAGGGCGGTGCGCGGAGCGGCGGCAGCGGCGGCGCTGCCGAGGCTGTGAGTGCAGGTTCCCTTTACCCCGCCGCTCCGCCGGGCTCAGCCCGCGGGCCGGATGCGGTTTCCCCGGTTCCCGCGGGAACCCCGGCGGGCCTGGATTACTGTGCGCCTCCGATGCGCCGGCTCGACCTCTGCCAAGGTCGCCGACGCCCCGCGAGGGTCGCCCCACTGCTCGTGCCTCTCTGTGGGAGGGCCCTTGCTTGGACCCGGAAAATGGGTACAGGCATTCTGTCAGCCCCAGAAAACAAAACTAGCACCCCGACAAATGCAAACCGTGAACGTGCAGATGTTTTATAAAAGGGGTCCTGGAGGCAGCCTCAGAGGTTGGGCTCCTGATGAATAAGAACACCTTCCCTGGTATGTTCAACCCAGCGGTTCCCAAACTGTTTGGTCTCAGGACCTCTTTAAATGCGAAAATTATTGAGGACCCCAAGAGCTTTTGCTTGTATCTTGATTTTCTACAGGATGAGGAATTAAAACAAAATTTAAAATATTTAGTTAAAAATAACAAACCCATTACATTTTAACACAAAGGACATCTTTAGTGAAAAAAAAACCCACTATATTAAAAAAAAAATGTAAGAAGAGTGGCATGGTTTTATATTTTTTAAAATCTCTTTGGTTTAATAAAGGACAGTTGAAGTCTCATGTCAGCTATTCTGGAGAAAGTTTACAAAGACATTCTGAGCTCATACAGACGCAGATACTGGTTGGAAAAGGGAAGAAAGACCTCATAGAGCCTTTCAAAGGGTCTCAGGGACCCCCCCCCCCAGGTGCCCTCGGACCACACTTTGGGTGACCTGTTTATAAAGATGAGGAAACTGAAGCTCAGGTTCGTTCAGGAACCAAGTCTATGGCTCCAGAACTTTTTGCATTTTCTTGCTCCCGGCTTCCTGACTCACCAGTGTCCCATGCCAGGACCCACCTGGCTGTATGCATCCCACCTTCACATCTCCTTCACATGGCCCTGAGCTCAGGGCGTCACCCCTGGAACCAGAGGAGTCATTGACGTGTGTACGCATACCTTTCCAGAAAGTCTCTTTTCTGGCCTGTGAAGGGGCCGGCTTCTATGGCCTGTTGAACAGTGGGGTCTAGTGACCACACAGTCACCTACTTCTAAGGTGCTTGGCCCTCTTCACCTCCATTAACACTGGCTTATTCTCAAGACTCCTACATACCTCCCAAGGCCATGACATCAGGCTTTCATATAGGATGCTTCCCAGAACCTACACCCCAAGCTAAATCCTCTGGTCCTGGTGTCTTCAGAACACACAGGGATGGGAGAAGTAAGGATGTGAAATGTCAATTGAGGAAAGTGGGCTTAGAGAAGTCTTCATTTCTACCCAAGTTGGGTTGCACTTCAGCTTCAGGCCAGTGGGCCTGCTTCGGCTGCCTTTTTTCTTCTGTTTTTAGAGTATTCGCATCATTGCGATAGGCAGGGACCATTTCTGACCCCTCTTCCCAACCCTCCAACATTTGTCCCTGTTGCAGTGCTCTTCCAGGTGCTCCCATGCCCATTCTGTCTCCAGCCCTGCTGCTGTCTGTGGCCATCGCTCAATTTATGTAAATATTCTGCTCTCAAGTTGGGGGAGCATAACTTTTCACTCCTAGGTGTGCTATTATTAAGGGTGCCTTTTCTTTTCTTTTTTTTAAAATACTGGTTTTTATTTTTCTTTAATTTTAATTTAAATTTATTTAATTTTAATTTAATTAATTAATTTATTTGTTTTTGTTACAGATGTTTCTCATTTTTCCCCCATTGACACCCTCCTCCCCTTCCCCCCTACCCCATTCCCAGCTTTGTTGTCTATGTTCATTGGTCATGCATACATGCATGTAAGTTCTGTGGTTTATCTCTTCCCCCCAACCCCTCCTCCTCTGAGGCTTGTCAGTCTGTACCCCACCTCTCTGTCTCTGGGTTAATTTTTTTCAGCAATTCGTTTAGTTCATTATATTCCACAAATAAGTGAGATCATGTGATATTTGTCTTTCTCTGCTTGGCTTAGCATAATACTCTCCAGGTCCTTCCATGCCATCTCAAAGGATAAGAGATCTTTCTTTCTTACAGCTGCATAGTATTCCACTGTGTACATGTACCACAGCTTTTTAATCCACTCATCTACTGATGGACACTTGGATTGTTTCCAGATCTTAGCTATTGTAAATAGTGCTGCTATGAACATGGGGTACATGTATTCTTTCTGATTGGTCTTTCAGGTTTCTTAGGGTATATTCCTAGAAGTGGGATCACTGGGTCAAATGGAAGTTCAATTTTTTATTTTTTGAGGTAACAACATAGTGTTTTCCACAGCGGCTGCACCAGTCTGCATTCCCACCAGCAGTGTACTAGAGTCCCCTTTTCTCCACACCCTCACCAACACTTGTTTGATGATTTGTTGATGGCGGCCATTCTGACAGATGTGAGGTGATACCTCATAGTTGTTTTAATTTGCATCTCTCTGATGATTAGTGATGTTGAGCATTTCTTCATATGTCTCTTGGCCATTTGTATGTCCTTTTTGGAGAGGTGTCTATTTAGGTCCTCTGCCCATTTTTTAATTGGGTTTTTGTCTTCCTTTTGTTGAGTTTTATGAATACTCTATATATTTTGGAAATTAACCCCCTTATCTGATGGCGATTATGGTCTCCCATATAGTGGGATTCCTTTCCGTTTTGATGGTTGTTTCTTTTGCTGTGCAGAAACGTTTAAGTTTGACGTAGTCCCATGTGTTTATTTTTTCCTTTGTTTCTGTTGCTTTAGGTGATGTATCAGTGAAAATTCTGCTGCATATGATGTCTGAGATTTTGTTGCCTACATTTTCTTTAGCATTTTTATGGATTCATGAGTTATATTTAAGTCTTTTATCCATTTTGAGTTTTTTCTCGTGTATGGTGTCAGTTGGTGTTCTAGCTTCATTTTTTGCAAGTAGCTGTCCAATTTTCCCAACACCATTTATTGAAGAGACTGTCTTGACTCCACTGTATGCTCTTGCCACCTTTGTCAAATATTAATTGAGCATATTGTCTTGGGTCAATTTCTGGGTTCTTTATTAGGGGTGCCTTTTCTTTTAAGTCCTCTCAGCTAAAAGAGCAAAGAAATATGTGTGTGTGTGTGAAAAGCAATCCATGCATATACATACATCTATAAATATTTCTATATGTAACCATCTGTATCTATATTAGGCTAAACATGAATTCATATAGTCTCCAGTTCTGATCCATTAATGTGTGGATCATTCTATTCCCCTCCCCTTGCTTATTTGTAAGATTTCACTCCAAACAGTGAGAAACCTGACTCCCACTATAGCCATCCAATTAACTGTTTAATTTCAGCATACTCATATAGCAGTATCTGAATTGTTAGAATATACTTATGGGGAAAAAACTTTATCAACTAGAGTACAGTGCTTATGTGCAGTTCCTTCCCTTAGTCTTACAGGGTCCACTCATTTCCCACATTAGTCAGCTTAGCTTTTTCTCGAATCCCCTTCAATGAGGTGGTTTCATATATTTGTAATACAGTTATGTTCTCTTGTCACTGTCTGCATTCTTTTCTGGGATTCCCCTACTTCCCAATGATTTTCTTTTAATTGCATATATTTAGGTTGACTCTTTTTGCTATAAAGTTCTTTGGGTTATGACAAATGCATAATTTCATATATCTACCATAATAGTATCATACAGATTTTTACTTCCCTAAAAATTCCCCTGTGCTTCACCTATGCATTCATCCCCTCTCTCAAACTCCTGGCGGAATTGATCATTTTTCTGTTTCTATACAAGAGTTGGCAAAAGTAGGTTAACAGTTGTGTGTACACAAAACAGAGTTCGTTCTTGTATTATTTTTTTGTATTACAACTGTAAACCTACTTTCAAATCAATTGGATAAATACCTAGGAGTATGATTGTATGGTAAGACTATATTTAGCTTTCTAAGAAAGTACCAAACTCTTCCAAAGTGGTTACACATTTTGCATTCCAACTGTGAATGAGATCCTTCTATTGCTCTGCATCCTTGTCAGCATTTAGTATTGTCAATTAAAAATTTGTTTTAGCCATTCTATTAGGTGTGTTGTTGCTTAATATGTTAGTTTGTTTTAACTTGAAATTGCCTGATGTCAAATGATGTTGAGCATCTTGTCATGTTTATTTATCATTTGTGTATCTTTTTTGGTGAGGTGTTTATTCAGATCTTCTGCCTATTTCTTAATTGGGTTCTTATTGTTGAGGTTTAAGTGTTGTTTGCATATTGTAGGTATAAGTCCTTTATCAGATATATGTTTTGCAAATATATTCTTGCAGTCTGTGGTTTATTTTATCTTTTCATTCTCTTAATGGTACTTTTCATAGAGCAGACTTTTTTTATTTTGTCAGGCTTATTAATTTTTTTCTTTCATGGATCATGTTTTTGGTGTTATATTTAAAAACTCATTCCCAAATCCAAGGTTACATAGTTGTTGTTTTTGTTTTTTTTTCTTATATTCTCTTTTAGAAGTTTTATAGTATTGTATTTTATACTTAGGTCTGTGGTCCATTTTGAGTTAATTTTTATAATAGGTATAAGATTTTTTTAATTCACTTTTTTGCATATTGATCAAATTGTTCCAGTCCATTTGTTGAAAAAACTATTCTTTCTCTATTAAATTGCCTTTGCTCTTTTGTCAAAGATCAGTTGACTGTAGTTGTGTGGGTCTATTTATGGTCTCTCTATTCTGTTATGTTAATGTTGCTCTATATGTCTATTCCTTCGTCATACCATGCTGTCTTTATTACTGTGGCTTTATATTAAGTCTTTGAATCTGGTGGTGTCAGGCTTCCAACTTAAATCTTTTTCTTTAATATGTTTTTATTTATTTTTTTAGAGAGGGAGAGAGATAGAAGCATTGATGTGAGAGAGATAATATCCATCTGCTACCTCCTGCACATCCCTTACTGGAGATTGAGCCTGCAACCTGGGCATTTGCCCTGACCGGGAATCAAACCCGGACCTCTCAGTCCATGGGACAACACTCAGTCCACTGAGCCACACTGGCCTGGCTCACCCAAGGATATTTTTCCATTGACTTTTCAGATAGAGTGGAAGGGAGGGAGGGAAGGAGAGAGAGAGAGAAATATCCATGTGAGAGAGACACATCAAATTGGTTGCCTCCCGCACGACCCCGGTTGGGGCTGGGGATCAAACCTGCAACCCAGGTATATGCCCTTGACTGGGAATAGAACCTGAGACCCTTCGGTCCACAGCCTGATGCTCTTACTACTGAGCCAAACTGGCCAGGGCTAAATCTTCTTTTGTATTGTTTTGGTTATTCTGAATCTTTTGCCTTTCTACATAAATTTCATAATCAGTTTGTTAATATCCACAAAATAACTTGCTGAGATGTGGTTGGGATTGCATTGAATCTATAGATTAGGTAGGGAAGAATTGACAGCATAACATATTGAGTCTTCCAATCCATGAACATGGAATATCTCTCCATTTATTGAAATCTTGATTTCTTTCATCAGGATTGAATAGCTCTCTGCATATAAATCTTGTACATGTTTTGTTGGATTTATGCCTAAGCATTTAATTTTTGGGGGTGCTATTGTAAATGATAGTGTGTTTTAAATTTCAAATTCCAATTGTTCATTGCTGGTATATAGGAAAAATTGACTTTTAAAAAATTTTCACCTGAGGATATTTTTCCATTTTTGTTCAGTTAGAGTGGGAGGGAGAGAGAGAGAAACATCAATGCCAGAGAGACCTATCGACTGGTTGCCTTCAACATGACCTCAACCAGGGCCAGGTTCAAACCGCAACCGAGGCATGTGCCCTTGACCGGAATGGAACCTGTGACTCATTAGTCCACAGGCCAGCACTCTAACCACTGAGCCAAACCGGGCAGGGCAGCAATAGACTTTTTAATATTAATTTTATGTCCTGCAAGTTTGCCATAATCACTTATTAATTTCATGAATTATTTTTTGTTAATTCTACATAGATAGTCATGTCATTTGCAAACAAAGACAATTTTATTTTTTTCTTCCCAGTACGTATATCTTTTATTTCTTTTCTTGTCTTGATAGTTTCTAGTAAGAAACTAAAGTGATGAGGGGACATTCTTACTTCATTCCCAATCTTAGGGAAAGCATCCTTTTTCCCACCAACAAGTCTGATGTTAGCTGCAATGTTGTAGATTTTTTTGTCTACCATTTGCTGACAGTTTTTTTTTTTCTTTATTTTGTTGTGAATGGGTGTTCATGAGTAAGTGCTGGATTTTGTTAAGTTCTTTTTCTACATCAATTGATATGATCATATGATTTTTCATTTTTAGCCTGTTGATGTGGAAGATTACATTAATGATTTTTGAATGTTGAACTAGCCTTTTATACCTGGAATAAATCCCACTTGGTTATGGTGTATAATTCTTTTTATACATTGTTTGATTTGACTTGCTGATGTTTTTGTTGAGGGATTTACATCTATGTTCGTGACAGATACCAGTCTGTTGTTTTCTTTTTTTGTTTTTAAATATATGTGTCAGGAATTGATGACTCTTTAAAATATGTTTTTATTGATTTTTTTAGAGAGAGAGATAGAAACATTGATGTGAGAGAGCGACATCAATCGGCTGCCTCCTGGGGATTCAACCTGCAACCTGGGCATGTATGCTGACCAGGAATCAAACCAGGACCTCTCAGTCCATGGGACAATGCTCAATCCACTGAGCCACACCGGCCAGGCTGTAGTTTTCCTTTTTTTGTAGTGTGTTGATTTGGTATTGGCTTCTCATATATAGAGACAGGGTAGGGCAAAAGGTTTACAGTTGTGAGGGTGCAAAACAGTTTATTCTTGTATTATTTATTTATTAGTGTATTATTTTTCTTACAAACAACTGTGAACCTACTTTTGCCCCACCCTGTATTTATGTCTCATATCCTTTTTGTTCCTTTATTCCCTCTTTATTGCTTTCTTTTGCTTTAAGTAAATATTTTTTAATGTAATATTTTCAATTTCTTTAATGACATTTTAACTATTTTTTAAGTTTATGTATTTTAGTAGTTGCCATATACATTTTTTTAGGGCTTACCATATACATTTTTTTAAATTGTGGGTAAGATATACATAACATACACCTTGCCATTTTAACCATTTCAGTGTACCATTTAGTGGCATGGCAGTATTACATTCATGCTGTTGTGCAATCATCACCACTGTTTCTAAAATTTTTTTTGTCACTCCAAACAGAAACTCTGTACCCATTAAGCAATAACTCCTCCTTCCTTAGTGCCTAGTAATCTCTCATCTACTTTCCATCTCTCTGACTTTGTCTTTTCTAGATATTTTATATAAGTGGAATTATATAATATTTGTCCTTTTGTTTCTGGCTTATTTTACTTAGCATAATGTTTTCAAGATTCACCCATGTTGTAGCATGTATGAGAACTTCAGTATTTTTTATGACTGGATAATATTTCTTCGTTTGTATATTACCATATACCTCTTAATTTATTAGACTGTACTTTTGATTTATACTAAATTCTAGAAGATAGAAAAATGTTACTTCCATATAGTTTTATTCCCTTTTATTTTTTGTGCTATTATTGTCATACATATATATTTATATATGTTTGTAAACTCAGTAATACATTGTTGTAGTTATTACTTACATAATTTTATATCTTTTAAAGAAACAGAAAAGGAGATGCAAGTACACATACACACATGCTGTATATAAACATATATACTTTATAGTATTGTTAAAATAATTTTCTCATTTACTGCTTCTGGTTCTTTTCATTTGTTCCTATGGATTTAAGTTGCCATGTAGTGCCATTTCTTTTCTTTTCTTTTTTTAATCCTCACCTGAGGACATTTTTCCATTTTTTGTTCAGATAGAGTGGGAGGGAATGAGAGGGGGAGAGAGAGAGAAACATCGACGTGAAAGGGACACATTGAGTGGTTGCCACCCACACGACCCAACCAGGGCCGGGGAAAAACTGCAACCGAGATACGTGCCCTTAGTGGGAACCGAACCCGGGTCTCTCCGTATCGTAGGACAATGCTCTAACCACTGAGAAAACCAGGCAGGGCTGTAGTGCCATTTCTTTAGCCCAGTACATCTTTGCTCTCACTCACCTCCTTTGTGTTGTTATTTACAAATATATTGCATTTCTATATGTTATAGGCCTAACAATACAGTTATATAATATTCTTTTATACATTTGGTTTTTAAGTTAGGTAAGAGAAGAAAGGAGCAGAAATATGTACTTGTACTGTGTTTTATAATTACATAATTACCTGTACCATTGCTCTTTGTGTGTGTGTATGTGTGTGTGTGTGTGTGTGTGAGAGAGAGAGAGAGAGAGAGAGAGAGTTCAAATGGTAGGATCACTTACTTTAAGCCTGAAGAATTTTCTTTAGTATATCTTGTAAGGTGGGTCTGCTACCAGCAGCCTTATACATGTGCATGTCCTTTTAGATTCCCAGGAATATGACAGCTTTTCAAAGCTCCCTATGGACATCTCATTCCCCCAGGTAGCTGTGATGTTAGATCATTGCTTCTGAGTATTTTCAACAAACACTCCCAAGGAAAATGCTGTTTTCACTTTTTGAGCTCCAAGTCAGGTCAGCTTTGCAGGTGGTGTCTTCCTGTCTTCCAGGGAACCAACCACCAGACAGGTCAGACAGTGACAGTTCTCTGGGAATGGGGCTTTGAAAGTGCTCTACTCCTGCCCTGGCTCCTCCAGTGGCTGCCAGGCTGCTGGTTTTCAGGTGATTGTGGCTATTGATTTTCACCAAACTGGGGAGAGGGTACGTTAAAAAGAAACACACCGTTTGCTGTTCTTACTGTTCATCCATGTTTCTTGAATAAATGTTTTCAGATTGCTGCAAGACTGTGGTTAATTTCTAGAGTTCTGAAAAAGTGGATTCTGACCATTTGGTCAATATTTTTATTGCTTTTGTGAAGGATAGGATTTTTGAAGGTCCTTTCTCTGCAATTTTGCTGAAGTCATCTCAGCTTAGAGTTTTGATCAAGAATGGATTTGAAGGTGAAGGGATTAAGCAAAAACACAGAAACAAACAAAACAACCAGCCAACCAAAAAAACTAACAAAAAAACTATATACATATGTAACATATAGACATGAACAACTGTGTGGTGATACCAGAGGGAAGGGGGTGGGGGAAAGGTGGAGGTGGGCAAAGGGGAGGGAAATGGGGACAGAAAGAGACTGCTTGGTGTGATGGGTGCATGATGCAGTGTGCAGATGGTGTTTGATTGAGTTGTAATGTACATTTGAATCTGTATAGTTTTTGTGAACCAATGTCACCTCAGTAAATTCAATTAAAAAAATAAAGAATGGGTTTGAGTTTATAAAATGTTTTTTGGTATCGTGATGATTATATAGCTTGTCTTCTTTAGTGTGTTAATATGGTGAATTAGATTGATTAATTTTTAAAGTTATGCTAACCTTGCATTCCAGGAATAAACTCCACTTGATCGTGATGTATTATTTTTATATATTGTTGGATTAAATTGTGCTGAAATTTTGTTTAAAATATTTGCATCTATACTCATAAAGAATTCGTCTGTAGTTTTCTTGTGTTGTCTTGGTCTGGATTTGGTATCAGGGTAATGATGGCCACATAGAATGCAATGGAGAGTGTTCCTTCTTCTTGTTTTCTGCAATGGTTTGTGTAGAATTGGTAATATTTTTTCCTTAAATGTTTGTGCCTGGAGTTTTCTTTGTGGAAAAAAAATTAAAGCACAAATTCAGGTTATCTAGTTCTTCTTGAGTAAGCATTGGTAGTTTTTGTTTTTCAAGAAATTTATCAATTTCATCTAAGTTGTCAAATGTATGAACATAGGATTGTTTATGATAATCCCTTATCCTTTTCCTTACAGCTTTATGGGGTTATAATTTACACACCATAAAATGTATCCTTTGTAAGTATGAATTAAATAATCTTTAGTAAATTTGTAGAGTTGTGCAACCATCACCACAATCCAGTTTTCATTGTTAATCCTCATCCAAGGATATTTTTCCCATTGATTTTTAGAGAGAGTGGAAGGGAGGGAGGGAGAGAGAGACAGAGAAAAAGAAAGAGAAAGAGAAACATTGATGTGACTGGGGATCAAACCCAAAACCCAGGTATGTGCCTTTGACTGAGAATCAAACCTGAGACTGTTCGGTGCGTAGGCCGATATTTACCACCGACCCACACTGGCCAGGGCCCCACAATCCAAATTTCCATCATCCTCCAAATGCACTTAACCTTTACTCCCTCCTCCTGCCTCATCATTCTCTTAATGGTCATATTGTCAGTAGTGATGTGCCCCCTCTCCCTGATATTGGTAATTCTTTTTTCTCTCTTTTTCATTTGATTGGTCTGTCTAGTTTTATTGGCCTTCTTAAAGAAACATCTTTTGGTTTTGTTATTTTTTTCCCCAAATATTTTCCTGTGTTCTGTTTCATTGATTTCTGCTGCTATCTTCAGCTTACTTTGGGTTTAATTTGCCCTTTTGTTCTAGTTTCTAGATCATTCATTTTAGTCCTTTCTACTTTTTTAGTATAGGCATCTAATAATAAATTTCCCTCTAACTCTTGTTTTAGCTGCCTCTAGCATATTGTGTAAGAATCTGGATACCGATAATCTCTTTTTCCATCTTATCTTGATACTCTGTTTTCTAAAGCAATTAGTGGTAAAACTTTGAAAGGAAAAGGGCCCAGTGACTGTATGTCAAGAGGTGGCAGGAAGACATGCTTAGGAGCTACCTCTTGCTTGGCAGTGTCAGGTTAGAGAGGAAGCTGGGAAAGGAAAAAAAACAAAACAGGTGAAGACAGTTTAGAGAGGTAACAAATACAAACTAAGTACCCGAGACTCCTGTAAACAATAAGGGACAGTATGTGAGGAGCAATTTGGGCTGTGGTAGGTGGCGTGAAGGGGTTTTGATGGGCCCTTTTATAGGATTGGCCTCATTTTGAAATCTTCCTGAGGTTGTGGTGACACCCACTGCTGTCCCTCTGTTCTACTGTGAGGCCATTAAGGAAAGAAAGGAAGGAAGGACGCCAAAGGGAAGATGGAAATGGAGAGCAGGGGTGCGGAGGGGAGAGACCAGAGCAGAGAGGAATGGAAGCAGTGAGAAAGAAAGGGGAGAACCCTTACACAAGGAATGCTGAAAAGGAGGCAGGGCTTAAAGAGGACTGAGAAGTTTTTAAATGATCACTTGGAAAAGAACTTAGAATAAGAATGAACATGTGTATTTTGTCACTTGAACTGATATTAAAATGTTTATTGGCATCATTAGAAATTGACTTCAGTTGCCCCAAACATATGGTGAGAAGCTTAAAGGGGATCCTATATATATATATATATATATATATATATATATATATATATATATATGTAATATTTTGGGCTTTGAGGCAGAAAGTACCTTTAAGTGGTCCAGGGAGGTAGGGGGACCAACTATCTCAACTTGCCCTGTCCTGTCCTGGTTTTAGCCCTGAAAGTCCCACATTCCAGGAAGCCCCTCTGTTCCACGCAAACCAGGATGGTTTTCACCAGACAGAGAGAAGTAAAGATGGTCTAAGATGGTAGACCAGTGGTTCTAGAATGGCCTCCTAAAAGAATGGTACGGAAGAGAGTATTTAATGGAGAAGGGCCTCTGCTAGGTGTAGGGCTGATGAGAAGAGATCTAAGGAGGAGACACTGAGCAATCAGGAAATGCCCAAAGAGGTATATAGACCAGGAATAGCCCAGGGGCAGGGGACATGCTCTTTAGCTGGACACAGGAGTTGGTAGGAAATGGGGTATCCCAGAGCAAAAGCTGGCGCGTAGACAGCAGCTGAGCAGGCACCAAAAGTGGTAGCTGGGCCTAAACTGGATGATGACAAATGTTCAAAGGCAGAGCCTCCTGGAGAAGATGTAGCTACAGGGGGAAATTCCCAGCAAGGGGCTGTTTGCTAAGGCAAAACTGTGCCTAGCCTATCAAATAGCATACTTTTGCTTGTGGATCTATTCCAGTAGGGCTTCTGCTCCTGCTGTAATGCTACCCTGTTACAGAGTTTTGCTATGGACTAGAACCATCTCTGTGGGTGTAGGCCAGGAGGAGAGACATTGGAAGCCCAAATGATTTAGACTGCAACCCGATGGTGAACTCTTGACTGAAAAGCCCTCAACCTCTACCCTATTGGCCCCATGAATCAAAAGGGGAGTTGAGGACAGTCTCATCACACGTGTTTTACTCCACTTTGAATAATTGTAGCCACTTAAGTCTCTGTCCTTTCAAGGAAGTCTCCTGAGTGCCCCTATTTTGCAGAATGTTTGAGTGGCATAAGTACTTCTTTTTTTTTTATCCTCACCCGAGGACATTTTTCCATTTTTTTGTTCAGAAAGAGTGGGAGGAAGAGAGAGGAAGAGAGAGAGAGAGAGAGAGAAACATCGACGTGAAAGGGATGCATTGAGTGGTTGCCACCCGCACAACCCCAACCAGGGCCGGGGACAAACCACAATGGAGGTACGTGCCCTTAGCAGGAACTGAACCCAGTTCTCTCTGGACCGCAGGCCGACACTCTACCGCTGAGCAAAACTGGCCAAGGCAGTACTTCATTCTTGTAGACATAACCCATGGTGATGCGTTGAGGAGGGACTATTCTTTTACACTAAATTTGAGGTTTAGAAGGTGAGTGCATATGCTTGGTTGTGGATGAGCCTGGTGGAAGACATCCTTCATTGTCACTGAGGTAGTATCCATGTGGTGGCTGACATTTCTCAACATCTGCACTTTCATGAAGTAGTTATTTTCTCCAGTGATAGCTTTGCCACAGCCAAAGTCTGATTGATGTAATTTCTGAAACCAGCCTTTGGTCATAGTTTCTTGACTGAATGTTGCAGTGGCCACTCTGTAGGAGCTGCCATTTTATGTGTGACTGACTGCCTGTGGAGAAGTCCACATGCATGGGACTAAAATTTTAGGAAGGCAGGGAGAAGTCTGGGCTCCTTGGGGAGTGGTTATTGGTAGGTTTGATGAATATTCGTAAGATTGGAAGAGTTGTTAATTGTAAAAACAACATGCTTTCCTGCCCCTGAATGCAACAGAGCTGTTCTGTTGTTCATTCCTTATTTATCTCTCTTCATATTGTTCATGATCGCAACCGGTCAAGGTTAGAATTTTATTAGTCAATAAAGAAAATATCAAGGAAGTCATATTTGTATTTCTTCTTTCTTTTCTTTCTCTCTTTCTCCCTCCCTCCTTCCCTATCCCTTCCTTCCTTCCTTTTTGCACTATAAGACATTTTTAAGAGGGATTTTTATTTAGTTACTTGGTTTTTATATTTTGGTTAAATTTTAGGGTGTTAACCTAATCTTGGAGCATTGATGTTCACTATTGTTCCACAACTCCATCACATACTTGTATTTGTATTATATAACTATAGTTGTTCTTTAGTCTATTTCCAAGTTTTCTTTCTTAGAAAGTGCAGAGATAAATGTTCCTATATTAAAATCTGGCTACCCTTACCTATGTACTCGGAAGTAAATTTCTACATGTGAACTTGCTGGGTCAAAGAGTATGGACATTTTTAGCCTTTTGATGCTTGTTGTCAAATCATCCTCCAGAAAGGATGATAGATACCTGGATTGCATTGTACTTTTTGGAGGCTTATTCGCCCATTTTCCTTGACATCAGCAGATCCATGCACAGTAAAATAAGCAGACTGTCTTGTTGGTTACACAGCTGGCAGCTCCAAGCCTGGAAAGAATCCGATCCCAGGGCTGCCATCCCTCCGTGGCCTAGGCTGTCCCACTGACCCAGCTACAGGTGTTTCTGTAAACGGCCATGAAATTTTACCTCTCCTGCAAGTTCTCTTCCAAAGTACACCACATGTAACATTCTCCTCTTAGCTAGGCTTTTGTGATTAACAAAGGTGCCAGATTTCATAATAAAGGGGTCAAAGCCAATTTCCATGAGAAGCTAGGATTCTGTTTCACTAGGGCGCTTGCTATGGGCAAGACTGCCTTAACTGTTTCTCTGCATGGTGTTCTGAATGAGAAGGCAGAGTCACTGTAGTGCTCTGTAAGTATCTGCAGGATATTGAAAAATTTTAAAGCCAGTGCTTTTTACTTTACTGTCCTACTTGCCACCCCCAGTAAAATTAGGGTCACAGTGTAGTGGTACACTGCGTTTGCTCTTTCACTGAAAGTTCTGCAATGCTGAAAAATTGTATATTATCAAAATAAGGGCCTCTCTTTGAACCTGTTTAAAGTTGATATGGTCATTTAAAAACATCACTACACATATATTCATTGTACCATTTTACAAGTAGTGCAGGTGATACAGGCTTATTTGAAAACATTTACACTTGACTTGTCTTCTTAATTAATCTCACAGTATTTTTTGTTAGAAGGATGATATACCCACTTTATTTTTTGGCCAAATACAAAAAAAGTTAAGGGGGAAAAATCCATCAAAAGCTATTTTCACACAGAGACACTGGAGGGCGCTCTAGCAAAGGAAGATGTAAATTGGTAGCAATGGGAGATGTAAAGTGTCTCCTTTACAGACATGCCTATTAGAATAAGATATGAGAGTTGGGTTTTTTAAATCCTTTTTAAGACAAATGAAAGGCACAGAGATGGTAGAGGAAATACTTCTGTATTAACCTACTGTCCTTTGAAAAGTTTATAAGAAATAAGAAGTGGCTATGTGCTGTGGGCTTCGTATTGCCTCCTCCATCCCCTTCCCACTTCCTGCCACACTGCCTCCTTTACAGAGCTGTGTTCTTGTCTGGAGCACTCTGCCCCTTCAAGTCTCTGCTCAAATGTCACCCATGGGAGGATTCTTTCCCGACCACCCTGTTAACATAGCACCCCTCCGCCATTAGCCTCTGCACTCTCTTCTTCCTCACTCTGCCTAATGACTGTTCCATTGTACTCACTTCCACCTGACAGTTTACATTTATGTGTGTGTTGTCTGTCTGCACCCCACCCACCCCCAAATATTCATGAGATCAGGGACTTAGCCAGTTTATTCTAACCTTTATATCTTTATACCACACTGCCTGGCACATAGTAAGTGCCAAATATAAATTTGCTGAATGAAAAAAACAGATGTAGAAAATAAAGTATTTTAAGATAGTGTTTTTGGGGAGATTAGTGCCTTTTTTATTGTAGTAAAATATATATAATATACTTTCATCATTTTAACCATTAAAAAATATATATTTTTATTGGTTTTTTTAGGAAGAGAGCGAGAGAAACATCAATGAGAGAGAAACATTGATTGGCTGCCTCCTACTGGGAATTGAGCCTGCAACCTGGTCATGGGCCCTGAACGGGAATCAAACTGGGACCTCTCAGTCCATGGGACCATGCTCAATCCACTGAGCCACACTGGCTGGGCTAACTTGTTGTTTTTTTTAATTCTCACCTGAGGATATTTTTCCATTGATTTTTAGATAGAGTGGGAGTAAGGAAAATGGAGGGGAGAGAGTGGGAGAAGCACATCGATTGGTTGCCTCCCATACCACCCTGACCGGGAGTTGAACCCGAGACTCTTCAGTCCATGGGCCAGTGCTCTAACAGCTGAGCCAAACCGGCCAGGGCCATTTTAACAGTTTTTAAGTGTACAGTTCAGTGGCATGAAGTTTTACAACTTCATTCACATTGTTGTACAACCATCACCACCATCCATCTTCAGAACTTTCCCATCATCGTATACCAAAACTCTGTACTCATTAAACCGTAGCTCCCCGCTGTCTCCTTCCCTCAGCCCCAGTAACCACTGTTCTCCTTTTTGTCTCTGTGAATTTGACTATTATATATTCTCATCTAACTGGAATCATGCAGTATTTGTCTTTTGTGTCTGTCTTATTTCACTTAGCAGAATGTCCTTCCCTTTTAAGGCTGAATAATATTTCATTCTGTGTATATATCTCATTTTGTTTATCTACTCATCCATCAGTGGACATTGGGATTGTTTCCAACTTATGGCAATGGTTAGTGCTTTTTTTATTTTTATTTTTTATATTTTATTTGGTACATGCCCCTACTGGGAACCAAACCCAGGAGTCTCTGGTCTGCAGGCCGACCCTCCAACCGCTGAGCCAAACCGGCCAGAGCTAGTGCATGTTTTATGTAGAACTCAGAAGTGTCATGTTAAAGTTTTGAGTCGAAAGTGGATTTCTCTGAAATGGTGATAACATCTTTAAATTATACCAATGAGTCATAGCATGCTTTTGGGTGATTTCTGCCTTTAGGAAAATACTTTTAGTACAGATTAAAGTAGAAACTTATTCAAGATTCTAAAAATCAGAATTGGCTTAATATCCCTATTGGTGCTATTCAGGTTTTTTCTTATAAATGTTTTTTAAAAAAAAGTTCACAAAATCAAATTACTAACTCTCTGGTATAAGCAGGAAGATCCTGGATAGTACCTGGGGTTCTAGTCCAGTGCTGACCCTGCATTTGGCCCTTGATCTTCTTCAAGGCTCTTGTCTAAACTGAACCTTATTTTTCTCACAGTTAAAACAAGGAGAGTGTACTAGATGCCTCCTTCCACTGACATTTCACAATCTAGAAACGAATTTGGAAAATTTAGAAATACCAAATATGGCTTTTTGAGCTTTGAATTTCTTTGGTCCATTTCAGCTCAATTTGACCAGAGAGTGAAAATAATAGCTCTTCCTCCCCCCATTTATGGATGCAGTTTGCACTCCATTGATTTGAACTCCTCCTGCCATCTTGGGAGGCTTTTTTGTCCGTGTTTTATTCATCCTCATCCTTTAATCAGCGGTTCTCAACCTGTGAGTCAAGACCCCTTTGGGGGTAGAATGACCCTTTCACAGGAGTCACCTAAGACCACTGGAAAACACATATTTCTGATGGTCTTAGACACCGAGACACCGCTCCTCTATCCGTCTCCAGGGGGTCTGCCCACATGCAGATACGCCCACATTCAGCATGAGGAACTGTGTTAAGGGTCACGGCATTAGGAAGGTTGAGAACCACTGCTTTAGATCCTCTTGTGCAGAAGTGTCCCCATTATCACACTCTGCAGTAGGGACTGCTGCCAGGTGCTCTGTTCAAGCCCCCAGTTCAAGGGGCAGCTGACTGCTACAGAACTGAGGGGCTGTGGTTTTGAAATAATTCGGGTGTACTGGAAGTACAGATCCTAGAACTCAGGAGTAAGAAGAGGAAGATGTTCTAAATTTTGGTCTAATCTGCAAGGTGGACTCAGAAAAGTGGAGATGTGATTTTTTTGCCTACATCCTGTTTTCTCTTGCCCTCCTAGCGCCCTCATGCTGACCCACAGATGCCCCAGTGCTTGGAGCACAGTGCTCTTAGGGCCTACCTGTCCTAGGTCCCATAGTCAGCAGTCCACCTAGTGAGCCACTGAATGTGAGAAAACCAGCATGTGCTAATGTCGTGTGTGTAGCCTCACCTAAGTACTGGACGTTTTAACGAATGCCTTCTGCACATGCCTTACCTGCAAAGGAGTCGGGACAGTAAAGAGAATTTCTCCTCTACCAGGGAAGCAAATGTGAACGTAAGAGAGGCTCGTGGTGTTCCTCCCATCCCCAACCTCTGGACAAGGGTCTAGGCTGTGAATTTGGGTCATCAGTGCCTTCCTATGCTGTGGAACAGTCAGGGTTTACCAAGTGACCTGGTGACATGCCTGAGACTGGAGAGAGGTCTTAGCCTTAGAACCTACCCCCACCTCCCCACCGCCACCCACACATTCATTTATTCCTGACCTTAAGCTTTCTAAAGTGGGTTCCAATCGGTTACCCAGCCCCTTACCAGTGTAAATGCTCTGATTTCCTTCAACTGTCTGCTGCATAAAATCTGGATCCGTTAGGGTACGGGCCTTCTCATCCATTGCCCACCTTTCCAACATCTCTTCCAGCGCTGCTCACCTAGTGCCATTCAACCAGAATGCTCCCCGTTCCTTATACCCACTCAACCCTCCCACGCTCTGATTTGCTTACTCTTCCTCCCACCTCATCCTCAGGTCTGCTCATTCATCAGGGCCCCTTGCAAATGCCAGCCTCTTCCCCAGCCCTCTCAAACAGCAGTACCCTCTCCCTTTCCCTCTGAAGCCTCATCCTCTATAAGGTGCTTACCACCTTGTGCTTCGTGGAGGTTATCTAGGATCAGCACTCCGAATTGACTTTGATGCTTTCATATCTTTTCCTACCCGCACTCCATCTGTTGCCAGGTCTGTTGCGTTTCCCCTTCAGTTGTCAACTCTTTCCCACTGTATTAGTTTTCTCTTGCTGCTGTGACAGATTGCCACAAACTGGAGGCTTAAAACAACACAAATTTATTACATAACACTTCAGGAAGTCAGGAGTCTGAAGTGGGTCTCAATGGGCTGAAACCAAGGTGTTGGCCAGGCTGCATTCCTTTCTAGAGGCTCTAGGGGCTCTTTTCCTGGCCCTTTCCAGCTTCTAGGGGCTGTCTGCATTCCTTGGCTCATGGCTCTTTTCTCCACCTCCAAAGCCAGGAAAGTGGGTTGAATTTTTCTCCTGCTGCCATCTTTTTGGTTCTCTGTCTTCTGCCTCCCCGTCTCTCTTCTGCCTCCTTATAAGAACATTGTGATTATATTGAGCCTACCCAAATAATCCAGACTACCCTTCCCATCCTAAGGGCAGCTGATTAACAACCTTAATTTTGTCTGCAACTTTAATTCCACTTTGCTGTGTAACCTAACGTATTCATAGGTTCTGGGGGTGAGGACGTGGACATCTTTGGGGAGCCATTATTCTGCTTACCACATCCGCTCTCCTAGATTCATGTTTGAGCTTTTGGAATACCTGTCCAATTGGCTGCCTGCCTCCCATGTTACATGCCACTTGCATAGATATTACCATGTGTATTCTGTTTTCAAGACTTGTTGAGTCTGCCTCCAAAAATACCCCTAGGATCTGTCCCTTTCACTTAGTCTCCACTGCCACCATCTGGACCATTGTGAAAAAGGGTCTTTTAACATATACTCCTCTAAGCCATTTTTTAAAAATTGAGGCAAAATTCACATAACATAAAATTAACCATTTTAAAGTGTACAATTTAGTACATTTACAGTGTTGTGCAACTATAATCTCTATCTAGGTCCAAGACATTTTCATCAGCCTGAAGGAAAAAGCTGTACTTGTTAGTAGTCACTCCCTATTCCCTCCTCCCCCTGCCCTTGGCAACCACTAGTCTGCTTTGTGTCTCTCTGCATCTACCTGGTCTGGGGTATTTCATATAATGGAATCATAGCGTATGTGGCCTTTTGTGACTGGCTTCTTTCACTTAGCACAATGTTGTCAAGATTCATCCATGTTATAGAATCTATTAGTACTTCATTCCCTTTTATGGCTAAATAGTATTCCATTATAGATATAGAATACATTCTGTTTATCTATTCATCAGCTGATGAACATTTGGGCAATTGTAGATGGTGCTGTTATGAACATACACGTGTTTGAGTACCTGTTTTCAGTTTTCTTGGGCGTATACCTAGGACTGGAATTGCTAGATCATGAGCTAATTTTTTATTTTATTTATTTTTATCCTTACCTGAGGACATTTTTCCATTTTTTGTTCAGGTGGAGTGGGAGGGAGAGACAGGAACAGAGAGAGAGAGAGAGAAACATCGACGTGAAGGGACACATCGAGTGACTGCCACCCGCACGACCGACCAGGGCTGGGGACAAACTGCAACCGAGGTACGTGCCCTTAGCGGGAACCGAACCCGGGTCTCTCAGAACCGCAGGCCGACACTAACCGCTGAGCCAAACCGGCCAGGGCTTATGCGCTAATTTTATGTATAACTTTTTGAACAAGCACCAAACTGTTTTCCACAGTGGCTGCACTGATTTACATTTCATTGGCAGTGCACAGGGTTCCAATTTTTCCACATCCTTGCCAAAGTTTATTTTCCATTGTTTTGATTGTAGACATCCTAGTGGGTGTGAAGTGGTATCTCATTGTGTTTTCCTCCAAACTGTTTTTAAATACACAAATTGGTTCAATTCCCTTCTCTGCTCAGCATCTTTAAAACACCTTTCCTTGGCCTTCCAGGGCATGCCTGGTCTTGCCCCTTCTACTTCTTGCATCTCACCTCCTTCCACTCTCCTCACACACTCCACTCACCCCAGCATCATGAGCCTTCTCTTGTTTTCTCAAGTGAGGAAGGCAAAGACCATGGGCTTTGAGGCTTAGCAGTGTTCAGAGCCTTCCCTAGGGTCACACAGACCTGAGCCAGAGCACAGGCTCTGACACCTACTAGCCAGCTCCCTTCAGTTTCCCCTGTAAAAGGGATTCATGGTGCCACAGAGAGTGGTTAGAATTAATGAGATGGTGCACTGAATGCTGGGCATGATGCCTGGCTCATGAGAACATCAATAAACAGTGGATGTAAAAAGGGAAATACAGTAGTTCCCCATTATCTGTGGGGGATATGTTTCAAGATCCTCCCATGGATGCCTGAAAGTACAGATAGTACCAAACCCTACATATACTCTGTTTTTTCCCTATACATACATACTTGTGATAAAGTTTAATTTATAAATTAGGAACAGTAAGAGATTAAAAACAATAATCAGAACAAGTATAACAATTTACTATAATAAAAACTATGTTCATGTGGTCTCTCTTTCTCAGAATATCATCTTATTGTATTGCACTCACCCTTCTTGTGATGATGTGAGAAGATACAATACCTGTGTGATGAGATGATGTGAGGTGAATGACATAGGCGTTGAGATGTAGCATTAGGCCACTGTGAGGCTGACTTGAACACAGGCACCGCGATACTACAGCAGTCCATCCGATAACCAAGGTGGCCACTAAGGGACTAGTGGGTGGGTGGCAAGCCTATACAGCCTGGGTACACTGGACAAAGGGGTGATTCCTGACTTGGGTGGGATGGAGCTGGATGATGTGAAATTCCATCATGCTACTCAGAACAGCACACAATTTAAAACTTATGAATTGTTTATTTCTGGAATTTTTCATTTTATATTTTTGGACCACAGTTGAATGTGGGTAACTGAAACCATGGAAACAAAATAAGGATAAGGGGGGATGACTGTAAAATAAATACATAAAAACCTTCTCTCAGCCCTGGCCGCTTTGGCTCAGCGGTTAGAGCGTTGGCTCGTGGAGCAAAGAATCACAGGCTCGATTCCAGCCAAGGGCATGTACCTCAGTTGCAGTTCATCCCTGACCCTGGCACAGTGCCTGACACATAGTAGGCGCTTATTAAAAAATTCTTTTTTTTTTTTTTTTATCCTCACCTGAGGACATTTTTCCATTTTTTGTACAGATAGAGTGGGAGGGAGAGAGAGGAAGGGGGAGAGAGAGAGAGAAACATCGACGTGAAGGGACATATCGAGTGGCTGCCACCTGCACGACCGACCAGGGCCGGGGACAAACTGCAACCGAAGTACGTGCCCTTAGCGGGAACCGAACCCGGGTCTCTCCAGACCGCAGGCCGACGCTCTAACCGCTGAGCCAAACCGGCCAGGGCAAAAAATTATTGAATGAAAATATCATCACATGGTCACAATAAAGAGAATTCATTTCCAATTATTGTTGTGAGAGGATGGAAAGGCAAACTTTTCAGCCCTGGCTGGTTTGACTTAGTGTTTAGAGTATCACCCTGTGGACCAGAGAGTCTCGGGTTTGATTCTGGTCAAACGCATGCAACTTGGTTGTGGTTCAGTTCCCGGCCCTGGTCAGGGTTGTGCAGGAGGCAACCAATTGATGTCTCTCTCACATCGATGTATCTCCCCTCCACCCCCCACTCTATCTGAAGATAAATGGAAAAGTATTCTCAAGTGAGGATTTAAAAAAAAGGCAAAATGTGTGTGTGTGTGTGTGTGTGGGCATGTGTTATGTTTTCCTAGACTATAGATTTGTCCAAACATTCATGCTAATTTAAGATGTCAAATCTGAAGGTTCTTTTTTGGCTTGAAATTTTGAACATAGTCGAGGGCTGTTTTCAGATTCTTTATTATTCTCCTTTTTGTGAAAGAGTTTTCAAAAGCATAAAGGAGTATCTTCTCTACATGCTTGTCTATATTAGTCATGTATGTAAATGAGTTGTGGGTAGAGGGAATATTTTAATGGCAGAACATGACTGTACCCCAGCACTGAAGTGTCATCAAGAGAACCTGCCCAGTCTGAGTCCGTGTGACTGAAAGTCCCCCCCCCGCCCCAGCCAGTGTTTCTGTTCCAGGCACGTTCTATTTCTTTCAGAGTTTCTCACCCATGGAACTTCTTTCCCTCAACTCAGGATCCACTCAGCATCTGGAAGGTGTGTTTTAAAAAAAGTAACTGTCTTTCAGTTCAATGGAGGAATCTTAGCAGGATCCGAGACAATATTCACTTTCATTCTGAAGTTCTTTTTTTTTTTTTTATCCTCACCCGAGGACATTTTTCCTTTCTTTTTTTTTTTTTAATTCAGATAGAGCGGGAGGGAGAGAGAGAAACATAGACGTGAAAGGGACACATCGAGTGGCCGCCACCCGCACAACCCAACCAGGGCTGGGGACAAACTGCAGCCAAGGTACATGCCCTTAGCGGGAACCGAACCTGGGTCTCTCTGGACTGCAGGCCGACGCTCTAACCGCTGGGCAAAACCGGCCAGGGCTGAAGTTTTCTTTTGTTTTTGTTTTTTCCCCAACTCCTCACCCAGGACACCCTAGTTGTTACTAGAGTGAGATGTCTTAGAAGGCATGGACTCCTGTCTTGATTGTGAACTCCTGTGGCCAACATGAGGATTACTGAGCTGCTGTTGGAGAAGAGCCAGTGCCCCTCTGCTGCCCTGTCTTCTCCCTCAGGAATTAATGAACCCACACGCCGATTTGGGGGCAGAGTTCTGTTGTTGGTCTCATGTCTCTTGGGCTGTACTCTCCTTGAGGACAAGGCACATTGTTTCCCCATTTCTGTCTCTGCACAGTGCCTGGGTGGAGCTGCTAACTGGCAGGTTTCTGAAACCAGCTGGAAGGCTCCACACATTCTGTTGCATGTGGGAACTGCAAAGCATTAGCAACTAGCCAGTGACCAGCAGTGCTGAGCAGTTTTTAGGCTCCACAAACATTTAATGTGCTAAATGAGGGCCCCAGGCATCAGCTGAAGAAACGACTTTTAAAGATAGAACTAGGACTGTTGACACAGGTGCATTTTACTAATTAGTGTACTGTTTTTGAGGAATTAGTTAAGATGGCAGTATTTCCAGGATTATTGTTAATGAGGGATAAGAAACTTATCTTCATAACCATATGGTTTACTGCTTGATGTGGTTTTTCTCTCTTTTTTAAAAATGTTTTTAGCCCTGGCCAGTTTGGCTCAGCAGCTAGAGTGTCGACCCGCCGACCAATGAGTCTCATTTGATTGCGATCAAGGAGGGCATGTACCTTGGTTCATCCTTGGCCCTGATTGGGGTTGTGTGGAAGGCAGCCAGTTGATCTGTCTCCCACATTGATGTTTCTCTCTCTCTCTCTCTCTTCCTCCCTCCCTCCTTCCCACTCTATCTGAAGATAAATGAAAAAATAACCTCGGGTGAGGATTTAAAAAAAGTTTTTAAATTTGTTTTTTATTTTAGTAATGAGAAAACCTTTTCTTCTAGGACTCATTATTGATTTTATTACAAAGTAAGTGGGAAAAGTCTTTCATAGACTATTTTTTTACAACAAGAAATTCTAGAACATATCAGTGGTATTCTTTTAAAGTAAGAGGTACATACCTATAATACATTTCTTTTTATTATTCAGTCATTCATTTATACATTCTCTTGAAAAGAATGAGAATTATGCCCCTATGAAGTCCTAGGAAGTTCTTAAGAAGTGGGAAGGGAAGAGAATTTCCTGAGGGTCTTTTCTGTGCATCTCATGTGAGATATGGGTGCAGTCTAAGGTAGCTGGAGAAGAGAGTCTGAAAGGAGTAATTCTACCACTATTGTATCCTATTGAGTAGTCACTATAATAGTGCCTTTTCCCATGGTAGGTTCTTAGTAAATGTTGACCAAATGGAATGTATCACGGAAAGCGGTAGAGGCCAGAGTGACATTCGGAGGGCATGGGAACTATTCACAAGGAAGTGGATCGCTGAGCAGATTTGAAAGGATGATCAGAGAAGGAAGGGCATTCCTGGCCAAGGGAACTGCATGTGCAAAAGCATGGCAGGGGAGTTCTGAGTGGGTCATTGTAGAGTGTGGGGCACCTAGAGGCAGTGGGGCTGGACATGAAGCTGAACAGGTGGATTGGCACCAGGCTGTGAAGAGCCTCTCTGGCCAGCCCACAGTTTCAAACGTACATCCTGTTGGCAACAGGAAAGCAGTGGAGATGTTTAATCTTTCTCAACCTCCATCAAGTTAGTTCTCACTCTATACTCTGGTCTCGGTGGTAAGCCCAGGTCATTTCAACCTCTTGCCTTTCTTTTCTCTTTTAATTACATTCAAAATCTACTGGGAAACCTAATTGGAACAGAGAAAAAGTGATGAAACGGCAGCCTCTGGGGCAGGCTAGTTCATCCTTTCCTTCTAATGCACTCACTGCGTTTAAATACTTGTAGTTATTTGGAGCCTTCAGGTGACTTCATTTCTCTGAGTACTATACACTTAGTTTCCTACATCTGCAGTTAATTTCTTAAGAGACCTTAATGAGAAACTTCAAACAGTTTAAATGTCAATTACCAAAAAAGTGAGGTTTTCAAGTTCCAGTAATCTGCCCGTATTGGTCATTGGAACATAATCCCAGGTGGATGTAATTTAAGACAGATGACATTCCAGAGCTTCAGTTACAAAGAATTTATACTGTATTTTTTTCAGGACTAATAAGCCGGCCCTGTTGCTGCACTGGCGGGACTGTCCACAGTGTTGGCTTATCTGGCACCGGCTCTAGGCTCAGAGCCTCAGCTCACTGCCTTCACCGGGCTCTGTGTTTTGGCTGGTGCTTTTGAATACGAAAAAGATTCAAGAGATACTATGTACATAAAAATATGTTGAACATATAGTAAATGTAATAATTCAGATTTTTAATTCTATACTTTTCAGAAGAAAAAGTATTCATGATGTACTTCATCAGAGGTTTATTCTTAATGAATGGGTTATTCTTAAATTTCTGACTGAGAAATCTTAATTTGTTTGTTTCTTGTCATTCCCACTGTTTTTTACCCCATGTTTCTTCCTTTGTCTCTATTTTTGATTAAGATAAAATGCATAAAGAAAGAGTTGAATATGGTGATGAGTATTATTTTAACAGAAAGCAAAACCGAAAACATACAGAATAAATTAACCTTGCATTTTCTCTGCAGGTCACTTAGTGGGTGTTACATCCTTAGTCGTTTGTGCTACAAAGTAAATAATTTTTGGCAGCTGGTTTAGTTTTCACCACTTCTAAGCCTATGACAAATGATCTTAGGAGATCTTTGGTCTTAAAAGGAAAACTTTTATGTGTGAGTTTTAAGTTCAGTTTTGTTGTTTTTGAAGACTTTTTATGTAAGCCATTTATGTGGAATTTTGTTTTATTTGAATTTGAAATTTTAAAAAAGTTTTTAAAGTAGAGTCTGCCATATTGAACTGTTTTTCATATGTTTGACATTTAAACGTTAATTTGCCTGTTTAAAAGACACTGAGAAACATCCCCCCACTGTGTTCGTTATTTATTAATCAACTGCTTTTGAAAATTGAGAAATTATTTTTAGTTTGGATGATTTTAGGTTATCCCCACTCCCCCAGGAGAAATAATGTTACTAAATATTCCTTAGACCCACTGTCTGTCTATTTATGTCTTTAGTCTGCCATAAGTCACTTTCAAGGCTAAGAAAAATAGTCATACCAAGTTAGATATATCTGAATGTGTGAATTTTGTATATGTTCCGCTAATCACTCCTGCTTTATTTTTTTATTGTTATTATTTTTTTATCCTCACCCAAGGACATTTTTCCATTTTTTATTCAGATAGAGCGGGAAGGAGAGAAAGGAAGAGAGAGAGAGAAACATCGATGTGAAAGGGACGTATCGAGTGGCCACCATCCACACGACCCAACCAGGGCCGGGGACAAACTGCAGCCAAGGTACATGCCCTTAGCGGGAACTGAACCTGGGTCTCTGTGGACCACAGACTGACGCTCTAACCGCTGAGCCAAACCGGCCAGGGCATCACTCCTGCTTTAAAGGTTTCTTGAAATTCTTGCAAAAGCAGCTCATTGGTGCTGTAGTAGTGTGTAATTAAAATTTCATATAAATGCAGAGGTACTGAATTATGCATTTATAGACTTCATCAGGACACTTTAGTTCCATGCGAACATGATCACTTTTCCAAGTTCAGTAGTCTTTGTGTTGTGAGATACATGTGTCACGTTTCATGCATACAAAAGTCATGTCTGGCTTATCTGATTAGAATGTGAAATCTAACATTTTCCACTAGTTAATTCTCAACATGCAAATCTGCTGATCCCCACTAAATGTATATATAAGTCAAACTATAAAGGATCAGTTGCTTCATCAGTTTTATAGGTGTAAAGTTAGGATGCAGATTCATGTCCCTTCTCTCTCCAGAGAGATAACTTGATGGCCTACTTCTGCTTTCTCTGAGTAACATAGTAGAGCCTTTTTGGCTTAATCAGCAGCCTTGGGAGTTGGAGCAATCATGTGAAATACTGAGTGGAAAAGTTCCTTGCATTTGGAAAAGTCAAGGAGGCCAGGAGTGAGAGACATATCCTCATCCTTTCCCTGGTGGCCCCTCACCTGCAAATGCGCACCAGGGTGTTAATAAAATTGTAGGAGCTCATTTTATGTGAACCATTAGCAGCCTCAGAATTTGGGGCTAGCTGCCTCTCATACTTTAAGACACTGGAAGGCGTCATTTATAAGCATGGAGGGCCTGAAGGAAGGCAGAACAGGCTTGTAAACCATAGCTGTAGGCTCTGGACGGTAATCAGTTTGTAATATAGTTTAAAGTCTCAGGTTATCAGCATCACAAATGTGCTGTTATGTGTTGCGGGCAAATCCCATGAAACATCTGACTGTAAAAGGCGGAAACAATGGCCAGTCATTTCCTCCTCTTTATTGTGATATTATTTTTTACTTTGTCTTTGTAAATGAGGGTGGAGGGGAAGGGGGCCATGCTGCAAACGGAATAAGTAAAACTGAGTATTTTTGTTAGTTTTTTTTTTTTTAAAAAAAGGTCGTTGTGATGATGGTTGAAAGTGTCACAACTGTCCCTGCTTCTTTGTGTGTATTATGTGACATTGAGTCTGCTCCAACTCCTGCTGATCCTATGAATGAGTGATGTCCACTGTGACCTGTACTCAGCAACCTTGCTCAGCTCCTGTAGCCTCATGCTTATGGCTTTTTGTATGGAGTTAATCCATCTCATTTGGTCTTCTTTTCCTGCTACCTTCTTTTTTCCCCCAGCGTTATTGTCTTTTCTAAAGAATTCTGCCTTCTTCTAATGTGCCTGAAGTAGGACAGCGTCAGGTTTGTCATTTTTGCCTCCAGCGATGTTTCAGGCTTCATTTGTTTTAGGACCCACTTGTTCACCTTTCTGTGGTCCAGGGTATCCACAGAGCTCTCCTCCCACACTGTATTTCAAATAAATCTGTTTTTTCCCTGCCAGCCTTCTTCACTGTCCAACTGTACATAGTAATTGGAAATAGGAGGATGTGAATTATCTTTTTTTTTTTTTTTAATCCTCACCCGAGGACATTTTTCAATATTTTGTTCAGATAGCGTGAGAGGGAGAGAGAGAGAGAGAAACATCGACGTGAAAGCGACACATCGAGTGGTTGCCACCCACACGACCCAACCAGGGCTGGGGACAAACTGCAACCAAGGTACGTGCCCTTAGCGGGAACCGAACCCGGGTCTCTCCGGACCGCAGGCCGACGCTCTAACCGCTGAGCCAAACCGGCCAGGGCATAGGATGTGAATTATCTTAACCTTGATCTCTAATGATGTATCTTTGCTCTTGGGGATCCTTCTTGATTCTTCCATTGCTGCCCTTCCACGTCTAGCCTTCTCTTGATTTCTTGGCTCTAGTCTCCATTTGAATTGTTGACTAAACCAAAGTAAGCACAATCTTGAACGATTTCAGTGACTTCATTGTCTGTATTAAAGTTGTGTATTTCTTCTGTAGTCACAGCTTTGTCTTCTTGATATTCAAATGCAGTCCTGTTTTGGCACTTTCTTCTATCACTTTCATCAGAAGTCATTTCAAATCATTGCTAGTTTCTGCCAGTAAGATGGTGTCATCTGCCTGTCTTGTTATTGACATTTATTCCACCGATTTTCATTCCTCCTTCCTCTGAGTCTAGCTCAGTTTTTCATATATGTTCTGTGCACGGATTAAACAATAGGGAGTGTGTGGCTGACTCGGAATTCCCAGGCTGTGGCAGTTGACAGGCTCTGCCTATGTGATAGACAGAGCCCTTGGGTCAGGGGGAAGGGGACACATTTTCTGCTTCCATTTGGCTAATAAGGAGAAGGGTTCCCTGATGTGGACACAGGATTCAGGTTCTTAGCCACCTGTAGGAATGACAGATGGTCCTCACAGTGGGCCAGCCCAGCTTTAGTATCTCTGCTGGTGATCCCAAGAATGGTTTTGTAACTGAAACCATGAAGGGAACCAGATTACGTGAGAATTCAAAAATCCATTCTGTAGATCATGCGCAGTCTATAGAATCTATCTGAGTGGAATGATATATGTACCAGGCTGCTCCAGGTTTTGCCTCCTGACCAGTATAGATGTGATGGTTTAAATCTCAGTGCACCAAGTCCCCAATTGAGTCCAAGTCCCAGGAATTAATGTGTTACCAATTGCTCCTACTTGGCCCCCATCTGGTCAGAGCTGTCCTTGTCGCTTATTGTGGTCCTCCAGCTGCAGGGTTCAGTTATGATGAGGGATCCCTTCTGCAGCCCCCTCACTTGTCTCTTCCTCTGGCCAGTAGGAAACATCCTTTTTTATTTCACAGGTGACACAGAGGGGCTCCAGGCTATGGTAGGCATTCAGTAATATTTCCGTTTTTTATTTCAAGGTCCATTTCTTTCCAGAGGACACAGATGGGATTAGGCTGGAGAGAGGAGGCTTCACACCAAGAGATCTCTGTTATCTGGGAGAAATCATTGCTCCCTCTGGGCCCCCAGTTCCTGTTTCTCAGGTTCCTGTTTTAAGCCCAGTTCCTTTTTAAGATTTCTTTCTTTTCCAAGGGGAATTTATGCTGATCCTTTCCTGAGGATCTTAAACTGTTCCAGTATTTGCCTTTCTGCTTGGAGCTGGTGTTTATTCATTTGAAGGCCATCTCTGCTAACACACCTGTTCAGAGTTACCAGGTAGCATCTTCTCCAGTGGTGTGGCAGAAAAGTTCTGCTCACCCCCGGGGGCTCTGAGAGGTGCCGGAGTTAGTTGGTTGTGGCTTTTCTACTTAAGTAGCACTGCTTATGCCTCTGTGCTCTGCATCCCTGTGAGAGTGGGACCCAAATTGGAAGTTCTCATCAAGCAGAAGTGAGCTTGGATACTGGCTTCTTTCCTCTCCTGCAGAAGCAGCTTGGGATATTCCTTGTATAACTGTCATGTGGGCCACTTAAGCAATGTTGTTTTGAGAGGGAACATGGGGGATATTGTCCTGATAAATTGAAATGCCTCTTTCAAAGCCATCCTGCTATTTTATGCCTCTTCCCTTTCTTTACTCCAGAGCCCCTTGTAGTGCAAGCATTAATGTATTTGCAAGGATGGTCTTCCTGGGGTTGAGGGAAGCTTTAGGAAGGCTGCTGGTTAGTACAGTCCCTGAAAAAAATTCCTAGTTATAACTCAGGCACCAGGCTGGTAGGAGCTCAGAAGGTTCAGAGAAGTGCTAAAAGGAAAAGGATTATGGGCAGGGGCTTTGCCTATTTCACAAGTGTTGGCCAAAGTAGTTCTGAACAAGAAAAGCGTTTGATGAAATCATAATGTACAAAGACATTATTTTTGGCCTCTTTTTTTTTTTTCTTCTCTCCTCTTTTCTTTTACCTTTTCCTTGTGACCTTCCATTCCAGCTGAGCTCTCTTGTCCCAGTTGCCCTATACTATTCATCTTAACCCAGCTCTGCCTTCTGGATTCTCTTCTTATTCTTGGGGAGGAATACTCTCTACTGAACTCTTTCTATGTGCCAAGAACTGTGCTTTATATACATTAATATTATCATGAGGAAAGTATTATTTTGCCTCTTTTACAGATGAGAAAAGAGAGATTAAGGGAAGTTAGGTGAGTTACTCACATATACACACAAAGGATTGGAGCAGGAGCTAAACCCCCATTTCTGGAGCCTGTTTGCTGACCACTACATTTCAGCCATCTAGTCTGGACACCTTTGGAAATGAAGATTCTTTTACTATTACCAAAAGCAATACTAATATAAAATGTCCATTAATTGAGGATTTGTTAAATAAAATATGATATAGTCGTGGTAGTGATGTAGCTATTTAAAATAATAAGGTCGTTTCCTTATGAATGGTGAAGTAGTTTGATTGCACCAATTCCCCTGTAAATAACTTTTTTTTTTACATTTTTTAATAGGCTTTATTTATTTTTTTTATCCTCACCTGAGGACATTTTTCCATTTTCTGTTCAGATAGAGTGGGAGGGAGAGAGAGGAAGAGAGAGAGAGAGAAACATCGACGTGAAAGGGACACACTGAGTGGTCGCCATCCACATGACCAACCAGGGCTGGGGACAAACTGCATCCGAGATACGCGCCCCTAGCGGGGACCGAACCCGGATCTCTCTGGACCGCAGGCCGACGCTCTAACCGCTGAGCTAAACCAGCCAGGGCGGCTTTATTTTTTTAAAGAAATTTTACATTTACAGAAAAATTAAGATAGTACGTAGTTGCCATGTACCTGGCACCAGTTTCACCAACTACTAACATCTTACATTGGTGAAGTGTACTTGTTACATTTAATAAACCAGTATAAATATATTATCGTGAACTAAAATCTATATCTGCATTTCAATTACAATTATATAAACAATCAAAACAAAGCAACCCATTTTGCTAGGAACCCTCAAACTCAAATATACGAAGAAAGCACCTGAGCGTAACTGCGGATGCAGCTATCAGACAGGAAGTAAGAAATGCGACTAAAAGGGAATCAGTGAATAAATGAAACAGGAAGTTTCAGGAGCTGATGACCGTTACAAACTGAAAAGCACAATGAACTAACCCAGAGGTGTATAAAAAGGAAGAGGTTGAAGTGAGAATGACTCAAGGGTAAGGGACTGTCATACTCATTTACCTGTTAAGCTCTAGAGGAAAAGGGAACAAATGTAGGTTATGAATTACTAGCACTTTAGTGGGCAATCCAATTCCCCTTATTTTCTTCCCGCCTCCATGCTGTATTAACTTTAATGAAGCATAAAGTTTCTTCTAATCATGTCATGTCAGCTCATTTCACCAGCCGTTTGGCCGCCAGTCTCTTCTCTCTCTCTTCAGCAATGGTGAGGCGGATACCCTTGCCACAGGGAAGGGAAATCCATGGTTTGTTGCCTTTGTCGATAACAAAAATGTTGGAGAGCCGGGTGGCAAAGCTGTTGCCATTACTATCTTTCACATGAACCACATTAAAAGAACCAGGGTGTTTCTCTCTTTTGGTGATCATGCCAATTCTTCCCAGGTTAGCACCTCTGGTCACTATGCACAGGTTATCGGGGTCGAACTTGATGAAATCGGTGATTTTGCCAGTCTCCAGATCAATGTGAATGGTGTTGTTCACCTTGATGAGTGGATCGGGGTAGTGGATGGTGCGCGCATCGTGGGTCACCAGATGAGGGATTCCCTTTGTGCCCACAAAGATCTTACTCATTTTGCACAGCTTGTAGTTGGCCTCCTTGGTGTAATACGATGAACAGCAAAGCAACCCTTGGTGTCATAGGTCAGACGGAAATTCTCTCCAGTCTCGTCAATGCTGATGACATCCATAAACCCAGCAGGGTAGGTGACATCAGTTTGGACCTTGCCATCGATCTTAATGAAGCGTTGCACGCAGATCTTCTTGACTTCATCTCCTGTGAGGGCATACTTCAGTCTGTTCCTTAGGAAAATGATGAGAGGGAGACATTTTCTCAGCTTGCAGGGACCGGTAGATGGCCGAGGAGCAAACACACCGGTCAGTTTATCCAGCATCTAATGCTTTGGAGCTGCTACACGCTTCAGATGCTTCTTGGGACCATGAGCCATGGCTTAGGTAGGCACGGAAAGAGGACCGTCTTCTTGCTAATTAAAACGAAATGAAGTTGATGAGGAGAAAGTAGTCACCCGCCACGTCCATGTCTCGGCCTAAGACATGATGGTCTCCCCTGTAGATAACATTTATAAAATCTGTTTTAGCCCTGGTCGGTGTGGCTCAGCTGGTTGGAGCGTCATCTCGTATACCGAAAGGTCACGGGTTTGATTCTTGTCTTCACATGAAAAATTATTCTCACCTCAGAAATACCTTGTCCTACTTATTCCCTACCAAGCTGGACCAAGTAGTTTTCTCTACTCCCATAAATAATTTTACTGCTTCTGTCCTGCCCTTGGAGAGATCATGCAGTTTGGTGGAAGATGATAAGGTTTAGAGCTGGACAGATTTGGGTCCAAGTCTAGTCCTTCAATCCACTGTCTGTATGAACTCAGCCAAGTTATTTCATCACCCCCAGCCTCAATTTTCTCATCTGTATAGTGACAGTGCTACTATTTATTTTGCCAAAACAGAAGGACTGAAGATAGTATATGTAATTTAGCATGGTGCCTATTATAACTATTATCCTTACAACCCTTTTGACATTGTATTGAATCTACTTGGTTAAGTGTCTTTTTCTCTTACTAGACTGTATATTCCCTGAGGCCAGCAGTGCTTAATAAATGTTTGCTGAATTGAAGTCTTGACGATAAGTTTGAATGTTAAGAGAGTAGCCTTGCTAAGTTAAAGGAGTGCTTATCATTAACAAAATTGTGGGGTTCCATGTAATGTGAAAATCAGAGCTTTATACATGTTTTCACCAGAAACTCCTCAAGTTATATCTTCAAAGAAACAATTTAATCTCCCCAAGCAGAACACTAACCCCACTTTTGATAAGCACATTGCTGTAGATATCTTAACCAGCTGCTCACCCTTGCTGCAGATCATTAAATGTATGTTAAGAAAATATTGATTGGCCCTGGCCAGTTTTGCTCAGCAGTTAGAGCATCAGCCTGCGGTCCAGAGAGACCTGGGTTCGGTTCTTGCTAAGGGCATGTACCACGGTTGCTGTTTGTCCCTGGCCCTGGTTGCGTTGTGTGGGTGGCAGCCACTTGATGTGTCCCTTACATGTTGATGTTTTTCTATCTCTCTCTCCCTCCTACTCTATCTGAACAAAAAGTGGAAAAGTGTCCTTGGGTGAGGATAAAGAAAAAAAGAAAGAAAATATTGATTGAGTAGTCTAAAGAAAAGATTGCCTGTTAGTTCATGATGCTTGAAAACAGGCACAGGCCCTGCTGGGTCAGGCACAGCTTCAGCTGATGCAACATCAGCAGATGTCTGGGCAGGGCTGGGCCGAAAAGGCCTTCTGAACAAGGAGTCAACACTGAATGTACCTGGCCAGTGTGAGTTGCTCCCGTGGACATGGACACCTGTTACCTGCTCTCCACCCATGAGCTCTTTCCTCTCGCCAGGGTGTTTGGACATTGCTGTCTCCCCCCTTTTGGAGAGAAATGTCTGATTCTAAGGGGTAAAGTTTAAAAGAAGACATTTTATGGGTAGCAGCAGGTATGGTTAACTTGGTTGTGTACACCATGCCTAGGATCTTATTTTCTTGGCTAGTGTACAGATAAAATGATAGATCTACTGGTGAATAGGAAAATGAATGGTTCTGGCTTCTCTTCTTGCCCTAACCTACTGCATTATGAGCACTGTGGTGACATGGAGCATGCAAGGCAGGTCCTGAGTCTCACTTCAACCTTTTATCTTTGCAGTACTCTTGTGGTAGAAGCTGCCCGAGTAGGCAGTGTGTGCAACCCAAACACCAAAGTACTAAGGTTGAGTAGAAGAATTCCCAAGTATTAAGCTACTTCTTTCTGTGCATTGAAAATACTCCATAAAACCCATCTTTGAAGGTGGGTCAAGCAGTGTTATCACTGCCCTAAGCCATTTCTGCCCAACCTTGTCTTTTCAACACACTGTTGTCAGTGAGATATGGTAAAGAAGAAACAAAGTTGCCATAGAATGTTAATATATGAAAACTATACAATTCTGGCACAGTGTGTATGTGTATCTAGGAATGATGTGTGTGTGTTTGTATGTTTGTGTGTCTATATATATGAATCTTCATTCGTATTTCTGAAAAACTTGAGAGAGCAGTCTCTATGCATTGTAGATATATTAACACAGAGGAAGCTAATTACAGATCATTCTTATCTAGCATTAAAGTCAGCTCAACAATGCTATTAAACTACCTGTTAACCTCCTTCAACTTGCTTTTTTTTTTTTTTCCAAATCTTTATTGTTGGATGTAAAATGTATTACAGATGTTCCACATTTTTCACCCATTGACCCCCCTCCTCCCCACTCCCGCCCCCCTCCCACCTTTACTCACACTATTGTCTGTGTCCATTGGTTATGCATATAAGTTCTTTGGTTTATTTCTTCCCACCCCCCACCCCCAACCCCTTTCCCTTTGAGGTTTGTCAGTCTAGCAATGAATTTGTGCTTCTTAATTCCTTCACCTTTTTCACCCATTCCCCCAACCCCCTTCCCAACTGGCAACCAACAAAATGTTCTTTGTATCTATGAGAATGTTTCTGTTCTTCCTGTTCATTTTGTTTGTAGATTCCATTGTTGATAGATATGTATTCATTGCCATTTTGTTTGTTCATACATTTTATCTTTTTCTTCAAAAAGACCCTTCATCATTTCATATAATAACGGTTTGGTAGTGATGAACTCCTTTAACTTTTTCTTGTCTGAAAAGTTTTTATATGTCCATCGATTCTAAATGACAGCTTTGCAGGATAGAGTAATTTTGGTTGTAGGTTCTTGGTTTTCATCACTCTGAATATTTCTTGCCACTCCCTTCTGGCCTGCAAAGTTTCTTTTGAGAAATCAGCTGACAGCCTAATGGGAACTCCCTTGTAGGTAACTAACTGCTTTTCTCTTGCTGCTTTTAAGATTCTCTCTTTGTCTTGAACCTTTTGCATTTTGATGATGATGTGTCTTGGTGTGGGCCTCTTGGGGTTCATCTTGTTTGGGACTCTCTGTGCTTCCTGGACTTGTATGTCTGTTTCCTTCACCAAGTTAGGAAAGTTTTCTGCCATTATTGTTTCAAACAGGTTTTCGATTTCTTGTTCTCTCTCTTCTCCTTCCGGCACCCCCAAGATGCGAATGTTGGCACGCTTGAAGTTGTCCCAGAGGTTCCTTACACTATCCTCATTTTTTTGGATTCTTTTTTCTTTTTGCTGTTCTGATTGGGGATTTTTTGCTTCCTTATATTCCAAATCGATGGTTTGCTCCTTGGATTTACATACTCTATTATTGAAGCTGTGTAAATTATTCTTTATTTCAGTTAATGCCTCCTTCAATTCTGTGTATCCATGATTTCTAACTGGTCCTTTTTTATGCTCTTGAGGCCCTCCCTAAGTTCACTGAGGTTCTCACTAAGTTCATTGAGCATCCTTATAAGCAGTATTTTGAACTCAGTATCTGTTAGGTTGCTTATCTCCCTTTCGCTTAGTTCTTTTATTGGGGTTTTGTTCTGTTCTTTCATTTGGGACCTGTTTCTTTGTATCCTCATTTTGACTGCCTCCCTGTGTTTGTTTCTGTGTATTACTTTCTGTGTATGGGGCTCGCTGAGACCCGATGTTGCTCGTTTGAAAGAATTTAGGAAAAACCTGAAGCAGGATCCAAGACCAGCCAATCCTATGGTTAAGCAAGTGGCAACAGCTTGGGTGGGCCTGAAAGTTGTGTGGGGCGGGGTGGGGCGGGGCGGGGCGGGGCGGGGCCGGGCCTCAAGGAGTCACCAGGGTGGGGCTACCAGTGTGAGCCAGGTTGCTGGAGTCCCAGATATGGCTTCTGTCTGCCGCCCCCGGGAAGGGCTCACCAAAGGAACAAAGGCCTCTGACAGCACATTTGTCCCCGAGGAAGCCCCCTCTCCAGCGCTCGCTCCAGTGCCAAACAGTTCAGTTCTTCCCTGTATGTCTCTGGCGCCCCTCGAGCTGCCTCCCCTCCGAGCTTAGAGGCAGAGAGTCCGATAAGTCCGTGCGCGGGCCCTTTAGGGAGCTGCCTGGGGCTCCAGGCGCTTCAGCCTCCCTGAGCCTCAGTTCCCGCTGGTTTTTCCAGCCAGAAGTTATGGGGACTTCTCTTCCTGGCACTGGAACCCTGACCGGGGCACCTGGTGTGGGACGGGGACCCCTCAGTCCTCAGGAAGGACCTTCCCAGCCACGGGAGCCTCCTGATTTTTATCCGCCACACTTGGGTGTGGGACCAGCCCGTCTCGCCGCCGCGCCGCCGCCCCTCCTACCAGTCTGGATGTAGCTGCTTTTTTTTTTAATTCCGTAGTTGTAGGACTTCCATTCAGCTTGATTTCAGGTGGCTTTGAATGATGGTTGTTCTGTAGTTTAGTTGTAACTTTGATGTGGTTGTGGGAGGACGCGATACCGCGTTTACCTACGCCGCCATCTTGACCGGAAGTTTCAACTTGCTTTTTGTAGTTAAGTCATGGTCATTGCATTTCTTTAAAGCTTTTTACTAATTCAGAGGAGATTTTTTCTTACTCTAAATTATTAAGATGTTTTATTATTACATAATCACACATATATACACACACCTAAACAATATATGTGTGCCTTGTTCATTTCATAAAATTATCTCAGCAAATATTTATTTATTTAATTTATTTTTAAATCCTCACCCGAGGATATTTTTTCCCATTTATCTTCAGATAGAGTAGGAGGGTGGGAGTAAGGGGGGGAGAGAGAGGGTGGGAGTAAGGGGGGGGAGGGGGGAGAGAGAGAGAGAGAGAGAGAGAGAAACATTGATGTGAGAGAGACACAATCAACTGGCTGTCTCCTGCACAACCCCACCAGGGCTGGGACCAAACCACATCTGAGGTACATGCTCTTGACCAGAATCAAACCCGCAAGTCTTTGGTCTGCAGGCCAACCGAGCAAATATTTATTAACCACCTACACTGTTTCAGACTCTGTGCTAGATCCAAGGGATTTAGCTGTGATTGAGGCAGAGCATCTGCCCTCATGGAGCCAACAGTCCAGCAAAGGAATATTAAGAAAGGAGAAAGTCTACAGCCACTCGTTTGTGTGCATTCATTGAGAGCTTACTATGTTTTGGCGCTCTGTGCTACACTTTCAACATTTTTCATTGGTTCTCTCAACAACTCTATGAGACAAGTTGTATTTATTATCACTGTTTTTCCAAGGAGGAAACTGAAGCACAGAGAGGTTGAGTTAGTTTCCTGCTCAAGGTTACTCAGCTACTAAGTGGTGGAGTCAGGATTGGAACCAGGTGGTAAAACTCAGAGGCCCTTTTAGTGACTGTGGAGTCCTGTGTTGGTTGTCATTACATCAGTGAAACCTTCCCACTACTAGAGCAGGGAACCAAGTTGCAGAAGAGGAAACAGCTTCCCCAATGTCAAACTGAGATGCAGAGCTGGGATCCCAACCATGGGTCCTGTTCCAAAGCTGGGCTCTTTTGGCAAGGCTATCCCGACCTAGTATCTTGTACTTACTCTTTCACTCAAGACTAAATTTTAGGTCAGACCAGTTGAATTCTGAAAAAAAGCTCACATGAATACCTTGATGATAACAATGATAAGTGCCATTAGAAAACCAACAATCTGTGAATCTTTTTTTTTTTAATCCTCATCCGAGGACATTTTTGCATTTATCTTCAGATAGAGCAGGAGGGAGAGAGAGAGAAACATCGATGCGAGAGAGACACATCAGCTGGTTGCCACCCACACCACCTTGACCAGGGCTGGGGACAAACTGCAACTGAGGTACGTACCATTAGCGGGAACCGAACCTGGGTGTCTCTGGTCCGCGGGCCGCTGCTCTAACCGCTGAGCCAAATCAGCCAGGGCTGTGAATTTTCACATTGAGAAACAGCGTGGCCTTAGAATTTATCCTCCAAATCCAGAAACTTTTGAGAGTGAAGAGTGTTATTAATATTGACACTGGACATTAGGAGTCAGCCAGGATCGTCCAGGCAAGCCAGCGCTTGTGGTCACTCTCTCTACACACAGCATTTTATTGACTGCCCATACATTTGTGTATTGTTACATAAATTCTACCAGATGTACAAAAATAATTCTATGCTTTAAATCTTACATTATTTCATTAATATTGGTACCCATAACAGTACTTGGCCAAATCCAGTTCTAGACCATAAGCATTTGTAGTCATCCTTAAAGGAGTGCTTCAGTGGTTTGGCAGTCATGTAAATGTATTTATAAATAACAAAATGAAAGTCAAAATAAGTAAATAAATAACCTATCCTTTTTGTCTATTCAAAGAGACTGTATTTTTAGAACCACAAATTGGTATACACAGTCTGAGCACATGATTTGAGTTCATTTCTGGAAGTGGATAATAGGACAAAATATTTGAAAATGAAATAATCTGGGAAAATTCCAAGCATATGATTACTGTATATGGATTTGAAAATTTATATTCTTTATGTAGTGTAGAGTTTAATTAAACAGAATGACCTGCTTTTAATCTAACTTTTGATACCATTAAAACTAAGTTTGGGGTTTATTTTTTCATAATCATGAAAATGGATGCTCAAAGCACCTATGAACTTAAAGCAATTATTTTTTTTCACACAGGGCAACTTAATAGGCTGGACAGTTGCATACTTAACTATTTAACATTTTTACTCATGTTATTATGGTTTTTAAAAATCATTTAGTTTTGCCCTGGCCGGTTTGGCTCAGCGGTTAGAGCGTTGGCCTGCGGTCTGGAGAGACCTGGGTTCGGTTTCCGCTGGGGGCACGTGCCTTGGTTGCGGTTTGTCCCCGGCCCTGGTTGGGTTGTGTGGGTGGCGGCTACTCGATGTGTCCCTTTCACGTCGATGTTTTTTTCTCTCTCTCTCCCTCCCACTCTGTCTGAACAAAATATCGAAAAATGTCCTCGGGTGAGGATAAAGAAAAAAAAAAATCATTTAGTTTTGAGCCAAATATATTTATTTCCCTATTATTTTTGTATGTTAATAAACATAAAATGTCATCTTTACTGTTTCACTACCTTCACTATGTTAGACTTAAGGTGGTTTTTATTGTATCAAATACCCTTTTGTGTTTTATTTAAATGCATATTGCCCTGGCTGGTTTGGCTCAGCAGTTAGTTAGAGAGCGTGGGCCTGTCGACTGAAGTGTTTTGTGTTCAGTTCCAAGTCAAGGGCACATACCTGGGTTGCAGGTTCTATTCCTGGCCTGGTTAGGGTTGTGCAGGACGCACCCAATCAATGTCTCTCAAATCAATGTTTCTCTCTCAACCTCCCTCCCTCCCTTCCATTCTATCTAAAAAAAAAATCCTTATCTATTTGCTTTACATAGTTTGAATTATTGCTAATGCTAGTGGAAAATATTTAAGTGTAAAAATGTGGAGTTTTTTACACAGTGTTCTTTTGAGTAGGTGGTAGATGTGAAAAACATTTAGCAGGTTTCCTCCTTCTCTACCCTCTATTAAGCTGTGCTTCTGAAGACATATTCCTAGCAGAACATGCTGAAATATATCAGAAACACTGCTGTATTACAGATGCAACATCATCTAAAAGGAAAAAGTGAGTGAGGGTTTGAAGTTGACAGGTGATGAAAGTAGCCCTGAAGTCGCCAATTAGAAAGTGAGAGACTGGAACTGATAACTTAGTGGGCAGGCCCCCTGCTATTTTGTCTTAAGGACTGTGAGGGTTTTTACTGCTCTGGAAGTATGTCTGCATGTTTCCCGATACAGATATATGTGCATAAATATACACACGTATGTACATGAATATATGGTGGGAGGTGCAAATCCAAAGATTCATGCTGATACATTTCCTTAAAATGTTCCCTTTATCGGGGGACTTAACAACAAAACAATCAGTGCCTGGTTTTACTTTTTTCACATTTATTGTTTTTCTAATGTAGAATTTTCATTTGTTGGTTTTATGAACTGTATTGCCAGATAACAAATGTGAAAAATATGTCATTTTTGTGTATGGCGTTTTCTATGAAAGTTCTTGCTTTCAGTCCTGCTGGGAGTCTTTTCTCAGATCACCAGTATAGGCCTGTAATCATGCCTTGTTTGCAGCTGATACAACCCCAATTGACATAGTATACTTTGCTGATTTTGAAGGATGAGAAATTGCCTGGCTGGTGTGGCTCAGTGGTTGAGCGTCAACCCCTGTACCAAGAGATCACCAGTTCAATTCCCAGTCAGGGCACCTGCCCAGGTTGTGGGCCAGATCCCCAGTAGGGGTATGCAGGAAGTGGCCGATCAATCTTCTGTCTCGTCAATGTTTCTATATCTCTCTCCCTCTCCTTTCCTCTCTCCCTATAATTAATAAAGAAGAAACAAAATAAAGGATGAATAATTAATCATTTGTAACCTATAGGTTAAAGTGAATTATAAATGGATAAAGGTAGGAACCCAAATGAACCACAGCTAAATTATATTGTGGCATTGACGCCATATGCATCTTCCCATTTTTTATTATACAAAAAAATATTTCTTAAAAATAGTTCTATAGCCCTGGCCTGTTTTTCTCAGTGGTTAGAGCGTCGGCCTGTGGACCAGAGAGTCCCGGGTTCGGTTCCCGCTAAGGGCACGTACCTCGGCGAGTTGCACTTTTTCCCTGGCCCTGGTTGGGGTCGTGTGGGTGGCAACCAGTCGATGTGTTTCTCTCACATCGATGTTTCTCTCTCTCTTCCTTCCTCTCTCCCTCCTGCTGTATCTGAAGATAAATGCAAAACAAACAAACAAAAACAATAGTTCTATAGCCCTGGCTGGTTCGGCTCAGCGGTCAGAGCGTCAGCCTGCGGTCCAGAGAGACCAGGGTTCAGTTTCCGCTAAGGGCATGTACCTCGGTTGCAGTTTGTCCCCGACCCTGGTTGGGTCATGCGGGTGACAACCACTCAATGTGTCCCTTTCACGTCAGTGTTTCTCTCCCTCCCTCCCTCCCTCCCTCCCTCCCTCCCTCTCTATCTGAACAAATGGAAAAGTGCCCTTGGGTGAGGAAAAAAAAAAAAAAGAAGGAAGAAGGAAGGAAAGTACAAAAATAAAAAGTGTGAGATGAACTCAATGAAGGGAGATGTTTCTGAGTTTTGTGCCTTAGTTTTTTTGAAATGGCATATCAGATTAAACCTTTTAAAATTATAATAGAAAATAATGCTAACCAGTCTTTTTAATGGAATTTTAAAATAAAATGTGACAGAATGCTAAAAATGTATACCTATGATAATGAAAACCCTACGACACATCTCAAAGAGAAACCCCCTGCACCCCGCTAACCCCCCACCCCCACCTCAGGAGGAAAGCCTATAAAGGGTCCCAATTTTTCAGACACATGCAAGATGATTCTGAGAGATTGTTAGGAAGAATTCTCATTTTATGATCTCTGACTGCGGGTAGGTTTGGTTGGGAAGCCCACACTGATTGGGGCGGGGGTGGGGGCTCAGCCTGTGGGCACTCTGATGCTTTAGTACTTCAGCTTTGGCTAATGTGTGCCTCTTGTGAGGATGGCCCTGGTCACTGGGAATATTCAGTCACCGTCACCCAAAGCTAGGTGTGGGAGGGCAAGAGGCAGTCATGGGCGTGTTGTTTGAATCTACCACTCAGGTGAAGTCCAGAGTGTTGCTCATTTCTAATCTACTGGACTCAGAGCTCACTGGGCATGGCTTTCATGAGGACCTTGCCCCTGGGGTCATGGGCTCCTCTCAGGAACTTATTTGTCCCTGGAATCAACAGAGTCATTTCTTTACCCAGAATCTTTGACTTTACTCTGGAGAGACAGTGCAGAGGGTCTGTATGAGGAGGCTAGAAGGCTTGGAATACTGTGCTTCTGCCTGCTTCCCAAGGCCACCCTCGTGGGCAGGAATGACTGGTTCTCCTTCCCAGTCACGGTCTACAGATTGTGCAGTGGTAAAAGCCCAAGCTCTGGTTGCCTTATATCCATGAATTGTGACTAACCAGAAAGATTTTTTAAGTTTACAGATCTTCAGGCTTTTCATCAGCATGATTTGCAGTCTCTGTCTTCGTTATCTAGCATCTTTAATTATTTGTACCCTCAGGTTTTCTGCCAACACTGGCATCTTCAAAAAGATAGAAAAAGAGAAGAAAGGATTTGCTTAAACAGGTGGGAGCCTGAACCAAGAGACACGTGCATTTTTGACACATTTGCAGGAAATTATCTCATTTTTATCTTTTTTCATAATCACATTAAAATTTTGGCATAAAATAAAGGAAGTTGAGGGAATGCATACCAACAGCCACCATTCTCTACCCTTTGCTTCTCAATTTGGATCATTCAGGGCAATGGTGTTTTAGACTAGGGCTCCCAACCCATTAGTGAGCTAGAAATTAATTTATTGGGTCAGTTTGAGCACTTAAGAAACAACTATAATAGAATAGACACTATTCTATTCAGAAAACTATTCTATTCAGAGTACATCACATATTGTTTTGTTTTATATAATGTTTGTTTCTTTTAATATGTTGGGTGTGTGTATGTGTGTGTTTATGGGCTCTGGATATAAAATGTTTCTTCCTATGGGTTGCAGTAAAAAAAAAAAAAATTGGAAAAATGCTGCCTTGGAGGGATTTCTGATCCAGAGAGATGGCTTTCTTGAGGAAGGTTTGGGGCATTCATAGGCTCCTGTGGCTGTGGAGCTCTGCAGTTTAGCTCAGGATTCGCTGACCAAGAACACGCTGTTACAGGGTGGCTGCATCTCATCACACAGCAATCTGGGGCAGTATGGGGTTAAACAGCCTTTTGGGAGCTCTCCCGAGGCCCTAACCATCATTTGTAACACCCTTTCCACTGGGAAAAATTCACTTTCAGCTCCAAAGAAGCAACTCCTTGGTGAATTTTTTTTTTTTAACAGAACCCTTTTGTAAATTAAACACTGCTTTTATGCACTTTCTGTGTTATTTAATAGTAAAATCTATTTGTGCCTTAAGTTGTCTGTCACACTCCTTTACCCTTTCTCTATTTCTGATGATGAGTGATGTGTCCTAGGAGCTCAGGGTAGCCTGGGATAAGAAGTAATGCCGACAGACAGTGCTTCTAGAGAGGGAGCCTGGCAAGGTCAGAGGTCAGAATGTGTGTGTCTGTGCCACTAACAAACCCCAGAAGGATATCTTCTTGCACTTGCAGTAATTCATAATTTATCTCATCAAGTTGCTTTTACCATTGAAGCCAAGGGGTCTTATAAAGAGCTCTTTGTAGCGGTCCGCGCTTACAGGATCTGTCACTGTTCTTTCAGTGGGCACATATGAGCACCCTTTCTGTGTGGCTCTCTTCCAGGCTCTGGGTCTGGTGGTGAGCAAGGTAGGCAGGAGCCCTGCCCAGGAGCTCCTGTTCCAGTGAGCCTGTTCTTGGGCCATCTCCTACCCTGGCCTTTTGGTCCATTGATCTTGTTGGGGCTGATCTGTGCAATAGATTTACCCTTCCAAAGTGATGGCGGGGCTCAAGAACACTCTCCCTACCTAAGTGGAGCATGGTGTCGAGTCTGTGAAAGACTTGTAGAGAAAAGGGACTTTCTTCTTGGAAAATGCTACAGATTCTTTTAAGAATGAAAACCTTAGTAAAACTTTGAGAGCCCCAGCTTAACAAAATAGCAATTGAGGCACAAGCTTGTGCATAGACAGCAGTCAGAGAGGACAGTGTGTATCAGATCAAGATTTATTGCTCTGAAAAACCTTCTTAGGGAAGCACCCCACCCTCACCGATCACCTCCCAATTCCATAGTATCTAAAGCCTGAGGAATCTATCCATGTCACACTGCCACCCTCCAAGCACGGCCCCATATTAGGAAGAACTTATTTCACTGCCTATTTTTCCTAAAGTTAAAAAAAAAAAGTGTGATGGGACTGTATGCTGATTCTCTTGGGACTAATTAAATGAACAGATTCAGGGAAAGAGAGGAGATTTAGGAGAGTTAAGATGTAAAAAACGTAGTTTTGGGGATAACAGCCGTCAATTTTTCCACTTGAGCGTTTTTTCAAAGGGCAGAGGGCAAGAAGCATCTTACGTCCTCTCAAAGCTGAGCCACATTTCAACATGGAGATATTAGAAGCAAATTTGGTGCCCAAGACAGGTGCCAGATTTTAATTACAGTTGGCATTTCTGAGTATGCTTTTGGCAGAGGTGGCCATCTTGTTGGAAAAGCCATAGATTTTGACACTAGCAGTATGGGTGCCCAGTTGAAAAATGGTTGAAAATTATTTTCCTCCTATTTTCATCATGTTGGTTGTCAGAGAAAACTTCAATGGTTAATATTTAAACAAGATAGTCTCTGTTCAGAGAAAACAGTTGTTCATGGAATTGTCTTGGTGGTTTGGTGTGTTAGCTCGGGGGTTAATAATATCTATCGTAGAGCCTTTGAAAAACCCTAGTTAAAACAGTAAAATAGGATATTTCATTACAAGAAATGAAGTTGGCATACACCAGGTTTTCCATTAAGTTCCAGGTCACAGAAAAATAAAGAAAGTATGTTAGGGGGAAAAAAATCCTTTTTAAAAATAATTAGGGAGCTGTCTGTTTTGTTCACCAGATGGAAAATCCGTAGTTGTGGGTGGTCTGTGTTGGAGAGGGCATCTCACAATTGGCAGGACCATGTCTTTAACTTTTCAAGTCCTAGGACAAAAATCTGAATGCCATTGACTGTTCAGAAGGCTCCAAATATGTTTTAGCCTTTCTCACTCTGCTTCCTGAATTTTGCCAGTTTTCTAAAAGAGTGTGTAGGTAAAATGACTATGCCATGCCAAGATAAGCAGTCCATTGTTCTTTGAATGCTGAAACAGTATTCCCGTCAGTCCTTGTTTTCTGTGACTTCTCTCACTGCCAATACATTACAATGATGATCTGATGAGAGGGAGGAGAGATATATATTACTGTTGAAAGTACTACAGATGTCCCCCTCCTTTTCCCCCCATTCCCCCCCTATTTCCCTCCCTGCTCCCACCCCCCTCCTGTTTTCCCCAAACTAATGTCCAGGTCCATTGGTGGTTCATATATGCATATAAATTCTTTGGTTTATCTCTTCCCACCTTTTCCACACCCATCCCTCTGAGGTTTGTCAGGTTTGCTACTTCCATGACTCTGGATCTATTTTGATCGACAGCTTATTTTGTTCATGATAATCCATAAATAAGTGAGATCATGTGGTACTTGTCTTTCTCTGACTGGCTTATTTCACTCAGCATAATACTCCCCAGGTCCCTCCATGCCTGAGTCTCTCTTTGGAAGCCCCTTTTTAGTACATCTATGTATTCCGGGGCAAACAGGGTAGCCCAGTGTGACTAGGCTTAAGAAATCGTCCCAAGATTATTTGTTGAAGAAGGATATTGCACTGTCAACAAGGTTTAGGGTGTTTAATAAACTTGCTTTGATATTCTGATGAAATTAATTCTGTTAAAAGCTAAGCTTTTCTTGCTGCTTCCTTTGATTGATAAAAAGTTAGCTATCTAGCCCTGGCCAGTTTGGCTCAGCAGTTAAAGCATCAGCCCTCAGACTGAAAGGTCTCAGGTTTGATTCCCAGTCAAGGGCTTGCACCTGGGTTGCAGGTTCCATCTCCAGCCCCAGTCGGGGTCATCTGGGAGGCAACCAATCGATATGTCTCTCTTACATCGATGTTTTTTTCTCTCCTTCTCCCTCCCCCTCCCTTCCACTCTATCTAAAAATCAATGGAAAAATATCCTCGGCCAATAGTTTTTTTTTACATGCATCAAAGTATCTTTTTTTTTTTCAGCCCAGTCTTACGTGTTACATGACTTTACATCTGAAAATTGGACTTTGAGATGAGTGTTTTATATTTGAACATACGGATGTATATATGTTTATATTAATATTTCATTTATAACTTTAACCCCCAAATAAAAAAACTGTCAATAATTACAGGAGAGTTAAATTAATAAAATCATTTTAGATGCCTAAATGCATAAAATTTCAAGTTGAGTGAAAAAAAAAAGCCCTGGAACATAAATCATTTTTCTCGGACAGCAAATGTTTGGCTTCGAATGTACTATGATTTCTGCCTGTGCGTAGTAAAAATGGCAATGATTTATTAGTTCCATCTCCCCCCAGCACAGATGCCACACAGTCTGTCCCTTTTCTGGGCACTAAACAGTGGGTTTTAAAAAACATAATTTCACTCAAGCTTCCTGCTCACGTTCTGTGTTGTACTATTAATAGCAACCCTTTGTTGTTCGTGCCAGCTCACTTCTAGCAAAGTACTTCTAATTGGTACCCACTTTTCATAGGATAGTCCAGGTGCAGTTCTGTGAAGAATACAAACACCTTTAAAAATTATGTCATGAAGGTAAAAAAGCTAAACAAGGGTAACACCTACCTTCAGTGATAGGTACCATTGCAATGACATTTCTTACCTATTGGCTATTAAAGGTGGATGAGGGGTGGGGAAACTTTGAAATAGTGATGAAGGACTTAATGTGTTAAGTGTTCTATGATTCTTCATGAAAAAAAATTATTTTTCAAGAGGGGAAGTAGAAACCTCAGGTATTTGTCCAATTTTACCCACACTGTCCCACAGATAGAAACTATATCACTAAATTCTCATTCAGGGGTGGGGTTGAATCTTAACTTGGCCAAAGGTAAATGTGCTCTTCTGAGGAGGAAGATAAGTGAAGAGGCCTCTGTGTTAGGTATGTTGTTCTGGTCATCACAACATGCAAGGCCACGGCTCTGAAGCTTCGTTTGGTAGCTGAAGTCTTTGGAGTTATTCTTAACTTTATCCGATCCCTCTGACCTCATACCTCCATCATAGCTCCTGCCATCCGGTCCTCACTGCTCTCCTGGCCCACCACTGTCTCCTCTTGCTGGTCTTCCCCCTACTCTCCATCCTCCAGAAGCAGTCTTCTGAAAAACAAAGCTCATTGCTATACTCTCTAAATGTTCAAGAGCTTCCAACACTGAAGAATGAAGACCTTACATGGCCATTCTATGTACTGTATACCCTGACCCCAGACTGCCTCTCCAGATCATCTCCTTCCCACCTTGTGCCTGACCTCCAGTCTCATTAAAATGCTTTCTTTCTTTCTTTTTTAAAAAAGATTTTTAATTGAGTTTTAGAGAAAGAAGAAGGGAGAGAGAGAGAGAGAAACATCGATGTGAGAGCAAAACATCCATTGATTGCCTCTTGCACGCCCCCAGCTGGGAATCAAGCACACAACCTGGGCATGTGCCCTGACCCAGAATCAAACCAGTGACCCTTTGGTGCACAGGATGACACCCAATCAACTGAGCCACACAGGCCAGGGCTCATTAAAATTCTTAACGTGATGAGACACGCTACCCTCCCACCCCCTCTTCCTCTTGGCCCCCACTCTTTCCATCTCCTCACTGTTGCTCATGCTGTTCTTTCTTCCTGTAGTGCCCTCCTCCCCATTTCCATCAGGTGAAATCCTGCCAATCAAATATCAGCACCCTCCTGTGATGTCTTACCAATCACCTACACTCACCCTGGCTGACAGACCCCTTCCTCTGAATCCCTGTGGCTCTGTTCATGTGTGACTATTGTTCTTTGCATCCTGTTCTTTCTCCCTGGTCAGATTAAACCTCCTGGAGGGTAGCACTAGTCCTTGTACCCGTTCGAAGGCCCAGCACCTGTCTTGGTGCTGAGAGCATGACAAGAATTTAATAAATTGTTTTATAATGAAATGGAATTCTAGGTTGTGGCTTTTTATCAGTTAAGATTCTTGGTTGTAAGCAACAGATACCGAATCTGGCTCTTTTAGGCAAAAAGGGGGAAAGAGAGCACACTCACAAAGTGGATGAGAAGGCAGCTCTAGGCCTCGTGGCATCAGCACTGCTCCTCCACCTTGTCTCAGCTCAGCCACCAGACTGCATGTGCCGCCAGCATGCTCAGCTCTGTCAAGGGGCAGACTGCAGGAAGGGCCTGTCTGAATGGTCAAATGGGTCCACCCTTTGGCTCTGGGGGGGACCTGGCACCTTGATAATTCCAGCAGCAGACTGTTAGCCTGGGTGGGATGAGGCCATTCCTCAGGTGGAGTGGATCTTGTGGCCGTGAAGAACCAGTAAGGGTGCACGAGGGACTGAGTCTTCCTTTTCTGGTATGCAGGCACCCTAACTGGCCTGTCTGCTGTGACTTTCTAGGGATTCTGAGCAAGCATTTCTACCCCAAAGAGAAGGACGTTCTCTTTTTTTTTTTTTTATCCTCACCCGAGGATATTTTTCCATTTTTTGTACAGATAGAATGGGAAGGAGAGAGAGGAAGGGAGAGAGAGTGAGAAACATCGATGTGAAGGGACACATCGAGTGGCTGCCACCCGCAGGACCAACCAGGGCCGGGGACAAACTGCAACCGAGGTACATGCCCCTAGCGGGAACCGAACCCGGGTCTCTCCGGACCGCAGGCCGACACTCTAACCGCTGAGTCAAACCGGCCAGGGCAGGACGTTCTCTATTGAAATGCAGTTATCTCTGAAAGGGGTGATAACAGCCCGTTAGTCAGCATCAATTTGCCAAAAGTAGAACCTGTGGGTGCAGGGTGCAGAGCAGGCATGGGCAGATGAGGTGCGAAAGGGCAGTGGGAGTACCAGCAACACCACCCACACCGCTCAGTGGTGCCACACCTCCCTCACCTCCACTCACCTGGGCAGAGCCTCTGGAGGCCACCGGAGGACAGTCAGGATCTGGGCTGGGCCCTGGAGGCAAGGGTGCCCCCTGAAGTTCATTTCTCCTCATAAACCAATCAAATCACAACAACGGATACCACTGTAGCAAGTGGAAAGGGCTGTGCTGGCCACCTGGAGTGGCTGATAGAGAGTGGGAGGAGCTGCAGTCACGAACTGGGGGAGACAGTCTAAAAGATGACGAGCAGGTGGCGATAAAGTAACATTTCCATGATGAGTAAGCTTTGATGATGCATGGTGGATGGGGTGACACTGGGGAGGTGCCGTTCTGTGAGCAGAACGGGCGGAGGCAGGTGTGCAGTGTGCTGGGGAAAGACAAGCTAGTTGAAGGCAAAGGTTTGTGTAGGGACTGGTGGGGATTGAGACTGGAAAGTCATGTTTGGACCAGGGTGTGGAGAGCCTGGGCCTCTAGGCTGAGATTTTAGACATTGGTATGTAGGCAACTAGGAGCCTATGGATTTCAGAATGGGAATATGGTGATGGATGTGCTGTTTTTAAAAGAGCAGGGTTAAATAATGAGCCACTGATGAGTCTGTCATGAGGCTGATAACCTGGGCACAAAATGGCTAAAAAAAAAAAGTCCTCTATGGGAGGGAACACCCAAGAGTCTTGGATTCTGGACTTAAAGCTACCACCAACTCCTGGGCAAGTCCTGGGCCTGAGTTGACTCAGCCGAAAGGTCACGGTGCTTATTCACCAGTATGGTTATGATCAAATGAAATAATGGTGTTTCATTTTAAAATGCCTACTTAATCACCTACATTTGAAAATTTTAAAATACCATATGAGAAGCTGCTATGATTATTTTCTCCTTTTGTCTTTCCATTTGTTCTTTTTTTTTTTTTTCCCTTTTTCTATTTTCTTCCCTTCTTGCTAGTTTTTAGTAACCTTTGCTTATACTTTGGAAATCCATAATGGTCCAGATGTCCTAGCAGGCCAACAGTACAGCTTTAGTTTACTTGTTCTTTCTCCTGCTCAAAATTAGATGGATTCAGGTGGTCATATAGTAGGCAGATGGCAAGACCCATTTTATTCAAACATTTCCAGTAATATAATGTAAGTCAGGCCCAACTGGTGTGGCTCAGTGATTGAGCATCAACCCATGCACTAGGAGGTCGCCGGTTCGATTCCCAGTCGGGACACATGCCCAGGTTGTGGGCCAAATCCCCAGTGGGGAGCGTGCAGGAGGCGGCCAATTGATATTCTTGCTCATTGATATTTCTATCTCCCTCTTCTTCTCCCCTCCTCTCTCTCTAAAATCAATCAAGGGGAAAAAAAGAATCTAAGTCAAGATATAGGTTTGGGTGTTGTAATCAATAAGGCTCCCAAATATAGTGCCTTTATCAGAGATATTTCTCTTTCACTTTAATTATGGGTCGGTGAATGGAGGGCTCAAATGACGGCTCATTGAGGACCCAGGTTTCTTTTATCTTGTGGCTCTTTCATTCTCAGCATCTTACCTAAGAAGGCTGTTCAGACCTGGCCATGACACGGGGAATGGAATGATACACCCCTTACTTTTATGGACACTCCAAACTTGTTCTCACCATGACCACATTCTGTCAACCTGAACTTTGTTCCATGAATGCACCCAGACACCGGAGAGGCTGGGAAATTTCATCATTAGCTGGGCATCCATGAGCCTTTCCTTGTGCCCATCCTAGTGACAGACACTGCCAATGCAGCCTTTGTACCCCAGAACTGAGGGGTAGCTGCAGGTGGGCGGGGCTGGAGAGTAAGGCTCAGAGCTTGGATGAGCAGGCTGTCCTGTCCACACATGTGCAGGACTGATCCAGGAGAGGGGCTGGCTGGAACTGCTGGCTGCCTCTGTACCTGAGCCCTCAGCCCCCATGGGGCAAGCTGGACCTGTCTAACCTAAATGATCTGGTCTCCAGTTTTCTCTTCCCCACTATATTACACTGCTTTCATGTCACTGTAGTTTTGCTCACTCTCAAGGTCTCCAACGCAGTTACATCAGAGCAATGGGTGAAAGCAGAAGTGGGCAGAGCATGGAGTCTCCAGTCCCAAAGCCAGTAGTGAGCCACCTGGAGACAAGTCACAATGTTAAAATTAAGTGGTATTTTATTTTATTTATCTTCACCCGAGGACATTTTTCCATTGTTTGTTCAGATAGAGTGGGAGGGGGAGAGAGAGAAACATCGACGTGAAAGGGACACATTGAGTGGTCGCCACCTGTACGACCCAACCAGGGCTGGGGAGACAAACTGCAACCGAGGTACATGCCCTTAGCGGGAACCAAATCCAGGTCTCTCTGGACTGCAGGCCAGCATTCTAACTTCTGAGCAAAACTGGCCAGGGCAAATTAAGTGGTATTTTAACAAAATGAAAAAGTCCAAGAGTTCTCACAGCCAGTGCACAAAGACAAAACTGGAATATAGGAAGCTTGTCTTACTAATACTAAAGAGAAATAGCAGTGCTGATATTAATCTGACAGAGTCAAACCAAGTGGTTAATATCTCAAATTTCATCCTGCCACACCAGACTCTGTACTGGGCATGTTACCTACTTCTGTGCCTCAGGCAGTCCTGTAGGCTTCGTCCTGTTATTGTCCCCATTTTATACATTATGAAACATGTTCACTGAAGTTAAGAAACTTGGCCAAGGTTACTGAGACAACAGGTAGGGAAGCTAGACTTTCATACCTAGGTCTGCCTGACTTTAGAACCTGTGTTCTTAAGCATTAAGCTATGCTCAGCTGGCACGTTTAGCATAGGCAAGGAAATTCGGACAATGCTCCAGAGTCCTCATGGTGATTCCCCTGGTGATGCATACCACCTTCATACCCTCCCTCCTTCTGTCAGTCCATGAACACGCATTTAGCCCGGTCCCTGGGTTGGTTCTGAGCCTCCTGGGTCCATTGTCTCATCTAATTCTGGTGCCAGCCTGTAGGACAGGTGCTGTGATCTTGTTTCATGCTGGGTGAGCACAAGGCCCAGAGGACTGAGTATGTTACCAGGATCACAGGCTGATGTGGCAGAACCAGGATTCTGGCAAGACCCATTTCAAAGCCCTTTCTTTCTGTACAGTCAATGATCTGTCTCAAGAACTCCCCCTCCCTGCCAGGCCTAAGTAGATAGATCTTGAATGTTCTCACTAGACACATAAAAATGATAATTATGTGAGGTGATGGATATGTTAACTAACATTACTGTGGTAATCGTTTGGCAATATATATGTACAGGCGTACGCCGAGATATTGCGGATTTGGTTCCAGACCACTGTAATAAACTGAATATTGCAATAAAGCGAGTCATTAATTTTTTGGTTTCCCAGTGCATATAAAAGTTATGTTTATACTGTACTTTAGTCTATTAAATGTGCAATAGCATTAGGTATAAAAATACAGTGTACATACTTTAATTTAAAATATTTTATTGCTCCCTGGCCAGTTTGGCTCCGCGGTTGAGCGTCGGCCTGCGGGCCAGAGAGTCCCGGGTTCGGTTCCCGCTAGGGACACATACCACAAAACAAAAATAATAATAAATAAAATGCTTTATTTAAAAAAATAATAAAAATAAAATATTTTATTGCTGCTCTGACTGGTGTGGCTCAGTTGGTTGAGCATTGTCCCATGCACCGAAAGGTCGCCAGCTTGATTTCCCAGCAGGGCACATACCCAGGTTGCAGGTTCAATCCCCACTCAGGGTACATGCAGGAGGCAACCAATCGATGTTTCTCTCTCCTTTTCCCTTCTCTCCCTCTCCCCCCTCTCCCTTCCTCTCTCTCTAAAATCAATTTTTAAAAACCATATTAAAAAATACTTTCTAGTCCAGCTGGTGTGGCTCAGTGGTTGAGTGTCGACCTATGTACCAAGAGGTCACTGGTTTGATTCCTGGTCAGGACACATGCCCGGATTGTGGGCCCAATTCCCAGTAGGAGGGCATGCAGGAGGCAGCCAGTCAATGTTCTCTTTCATTAATGTTTCTATCTCTTTCTCCCTCTTACTTCCTCTCTCTCTCAAATCAATAAAAGGGAAAAAAAGTACTTTCTCTGTGTGTGTGTGTGTGTGTGTGTGTGTTTTATTGCTGAAAAATGCTAACTATTATTTGAACCTTCCAAGAAGTCATATTCTTTTTGCTGGTGGAAGATCTTACCTTCAATTTGTAAAAAACAAACAAACAAACAAACAAACAAACAAACAAAAACATCTGCAATATCTGTGAAACGCACTAAAGAGGAGCACAGTAAAAGGTGTGTCCGTGTATCATATTATTACGTTGTATACTTTAAACTGGCACAGATATAATGTAAATTATATCTAAATAAAGCTGGAGGAAAGCCCTGGCCGGTTTGGCTCAGCGGTTGGAGCGTTGGCCTGTGGTCCAGAGAGACCCGGGTTCAGTTCCCACTAAGGGCGCGTGCCTCGGTTGCGGTTTGTCCCCGGACCTGGTTGGTTGTGCGGGTGGCAGCCACTCGATGTGTCTCTTTCACGTTGATGTTTCTCTCTCTCTCCCTCCCACTCTATCTGAACAAAAAATGGAAAAATGTCCTCGGGTGAGGATAAAAAAAAAGCTGAGGGAAAGAACCCATAGGAATATGGTGAGTGCAACAATACTGCATTGTTACTGTCAGTACACTTTTTCAGATATCTGTCCAAAAAGTGTGTGACTCACAGACTGAAGCCAGGGCAGCAGCCTCTAGTGTCCGGGACAGGTGCTGGAGTTAGTCAGCTCTGAGCATTTCCCCTCCTTCCCAGATCTCACTGCACATATGGGAAGGTTCCCAAGGTACCTACCATAGGACACTACCTCAGGTGGCCTGAGGGGTGCTTCTAGGAGATGTGATTGACATGTTAACCACTGTGTTTGTCCTAGTAGGATTAATATCACCACTATTATTTCTCATTATTCATAAGACGAACTTCATAATTCCAGTTTTGCCTGTTGGGCCTGGGCATAACTGGGGGTGGCATCCTCTCTCATTTCTGAAAACAGCACATTGCAGCCCTGGCTGGTATGGCTTGGTGGTTTAGTGTTGGCCCACACACTGAAGGGTTGTGGGTTCGATTCCCAGTCAAGGGCACATATCTGGGTTTCAAGTTCAATCCCTGGCCCCAGTCACATGCAACCAGTCGATGTGTCTCTCTCACACTGATGTTTCTTTCTCTCTCCCCCTTCCTCCCCTCCACTCTCTCTAAAAAGCAGTGGAAAAAATACTCTTGGCTAAGGATTAACAACACACACACACACACACACACACACAGCATAGTGCAGGTTGATCCTCCATGGAATTTACAATCTAAGTACAGTGATACCTCGGTTCTCGAACATAATTCGTTCCAGGAGGACGGTCGAGAACCAAATTGTTCGAGAACTGAAGCAATGAAACCCAATAGGAAATAATGGAAACTGGATTAATTTGTTCCAAGCCCCAGAAAATGCCTATTTACTGGCCTAATTTGTATATAATATGTAGAAAAACATAAGTCTCAATAAGAAATAAAAGTGTACAGTATGTCTAAGGGTTAAATTCAGTGTAAAGCGTGACTCTCTCCACAAAGCGTGACTCTCTCTCTGCACTCACACTGATGACGCAAGCAAGGCGCGCTGGGCCGAATGAACGCCATTCGGCTCAACTCGGCTCATCTCGGAAGTTCGAGTTCCAAATATTTGTTCGGATTCCAAGACAAAAGTTTCTCGAATCTCCTGGTTGAATACCGATTTGGTCGAAATCCGAGGCGTTCGAGAACCGAGGTATCACTGTATTTGGAGCATGGAGACTGCTGGCCTTGGTCTGGTTCCAGTTGTCAGCTGGTGACAGTCCTCCCTGGATGTCACAGCAGTTGGTCACACGATAAAAATGAATGCCACTTTCATCCCACTGGACTTGACTCTATGGAGCACATTTACACAGATAATCTGTGTTTTCAGCAACCCTCTCTGAGGTGCTCAGGCAGAGATCACATCCCCATTTTATAGATGGACAAACTGATGCTCTGACATTACACAGTTTGCCCAAGGATATGGCTGGTGACCAGTTACTCTGGCAGCCCTCACCATGCATGTCCCAGGGCAACCTGTTAGTCCCTAAGCACCTTCTTTAACTGTCAAATGCTTTAGGTGTGCCCATCTGTGCACAGAGGGGAAGATGCTTTGTGGAGGGGGCAGGATCTGGAGCCAGACCCCAGTGCCTGCCCCCAGCACTGTCACAGGGTAGTTTCAAGCTGGCAGCATGCCATCTCTGCCCAATTTCCTCCTCTGTGAACTGAGAAAGATAGTAATAGTGCCTGCCTCAGAGTTTTTGTGAGGATTCTGTGAGGTAAGATTGGAAGAGCTTAGAAGGTGTGTAATGTAACTGTTTGCTTGTATTATTAAAGTGAAAAAGGAGGGGAGAAGGGGTGAGGTGGTAAACTAAGGAAAATTGATCTCAGTTCACTTCCCAGGAGACCCTGGTGTGCCTGAGCTGTGACTAAGCCCCGAGAGTCCCATGTACCCTGGCATGGGGCTCACTCCAGCACTGTCTGCACAGGTGCCCCCACTCATTCTTACCTGAACTGTCTACCCTTCTCTCAGCTATCTCTTCTTGGAGCAGGAGGGGGTGCTGAAATGAGTCCTTGTTCCCGAGTCACTTGGGGAGGGACCTGCCCTGTCTGTCACTAGAGCTGGAAAGCGAGAGTTGGGATAGGTACTTTTCCCCTGTGACAGACTACCTTTCTTCCTCTAGCTCTCAGTACCACTGGAGGAATGCTGATGCCGGGTCACAAAGCTCATTATTTCCCCCCAGAAAGAATGACACAGTGACACCAGAGAGTGGGCAGTGGGCAGGTACAGACCACAGGCTCCCTGCTTATTTAGTCCAGTCCTTCAAGTGAGGTCAGAACAATTTCTTATGTAGAAACAGCCCCTTTCAGCTCGGAGACAGTCCACAGGGGGACCCTGTGACACCACACTGCTTCTGGCAGTCCCACCCAATCTTTGGGATCATCCCTACTCTTTTGTTTTCTTGGTTTATTTTGTAATTAGGGCAGATGGACTACCATTACTGGGCAGGAGAGTTGAGAGTACTGGAATGAGCCAAAATGAAGTGGGGAAGTGGGGGTAGGGAGCTGTAGATCAGAGGGATGGAGTGTTTCTAGGTGTAGCTAGACTGGAGTGCAGTTCTAGGATGACCACTAGATGGCACTAACATACTAGCATTAGAATTGGTCCATGTTACTTTCCTCTCTGGGTTTTGGTAAAATCTCTGGAAGGACTAGCCAAAGCTTTGTATCTGCCATCTCCATCCATCCATCCATCCCTCATTCTTCTAACCTCTCTTAATCTTCTGCAGACAGGTAGATATGCCCCCCTCCTCCATCCCCTCTTTCTCTCTCTTCTTCTCTTAGGCGACCTGAAAAACCTGCCAAAAATACCTTCAATTCCTCCCACCTTTTTAGCTGCAGTGCTGTATTTTTACTATTCTCCTAAGCAAGTGTTTATGTGGGAGTACATCCATTTTTAGAGTAGGTAACAGGGAAACTTGTTTCTTCTGTCATTCTGAGAGTGTGTTCAATAAAAGGAATAGAAATAAGGGGAAAGGAGTTATTTAAAAAGATAATAAATAACAGCAATGTTTAAAAATATTTTCATTCAAAATTATGGGTTAGTAACTTGTAATGAAATTTTAAAAATCACTTAGGATTAAGGAGTTATTTTATCAAATCATTTTCTATTATTAGAGAATTTTCTGTAAGCCAAGATTCAAATGCAGAAGGTCTTGTTGCAAACTGCTGGGGATAGGAGGGAGAAGGGATAGGCGGGAAATCACAGTTGACATCATTATCTTTATTAAGGTGCAGGTTGTGAAAAAGCAAAACCCCTCTTAAATTTTAAGAATCTGTTCTGATATTTAAAAGAAATTTAAAAATTTTTTCTATGTATCATCTAAAATGGTTTCTGCTCCTGCCTGGTTCAATTCTCTCAGCTTCATGGACATCTTGGGGAGCTGTTTGGAGTGTCCATGCAGACGTGCGTCATCTGTGCACTTTCTTAGCTGAGATAACGGTGCTCTGAGCCCCACTGCTAAGGTTAACCTGTACTCTGCAGAAGGACAACAGATGGAATTTCTGGTTTGCAGCCACTGCAGAAAAATAAAAACATGTTCCAAAGGGAAAAGGATCTTGTATTTCTGCGTTTGAACCTTTGATCTGCATTCACATCTGAAGGGAAGGCTAGACCTTTTGGTGGAGACACATGGCTTTGCATCTGTGAAAACACAGCTGTATATCGCAAAACAAAACTAGTGGAAAATACAATGGTTTTGCTGTGTCAGGCTAGCTGCTAATGCTCAAATTCTATACAAATATTGTCTTTTGATAGCTTTGACAAAAATCTGTCTTGACTTTCTATATTATTGTTCAGTGATGTTTTATTCTTTTAAATTCAGATTTTGAGCTTTGTAGCGGTTAAGGCCCATGGATCTCTTTCTCTCGTCTTTTCTTTTAAAAAGGCAATAAAACAAATGGCTTGTGATTAGATCATAATAACATTATCTAAATTCCTAACTAATTGGGAGTGATGGGGGGGGGGGAGCAAACCCTTAAAAAAAGGTACAGTTCTAACTTGATCCCTCATCCTGAAAATCTTGTATTTTTAAAGATAATATTGCATGGGCTTTGTGCTGCAAGTTACATTCTGAAAGGCCTCTCAAGCCCTCTGGAAACTTAGCTAGTCTGTTTGGAGCAATTAAGATTTGTTATGGAGTGAATTAGCAGCTCGGCTTTCCTTCATCTTTCAATAGTCGTCTTCAGCGAGTTTCTTTATCAGGGTTTCCCAGTAATGTAAGCCAAGTTTGTTTCATTAGTAGGCATTTGCCTGGAACCTCCATGTTTCCTCTCAGTCCCTGACACAGAGCCCGTCTGTGCGCCTGCCTTATCCTGCCCGGTGTGGTTGGTTTCCTACTATTGAATTGGCAGCCTTTTCCGTCCCTCCCCTTTCCGTTCAAGTGCTGGCCCCTCTCGGCCCTCCCCACTCCCTGCCATAGGAGCGGGGTTCCCAGAGGTGATGGACAAAAGATGAGGATGAGTTTGATGTGCAAGCAGAAAGCCGCCTGAGTGTCCCACTCTGCAGAGGTGTCCCTCACATTTTTCTGAAAGGGGCCAAGTGAAGAGGGAGCTATTATGCAGCCACCCTCCCTACCCTCTTCGGCAACAGCCGCTTCGTGGGCAAGTGATTTGGGAGATGAACCGTGATTTTCTTTAAGAGGGATAATTTTATTTTTATCGATAATAATAACAGCCTTTACTGTTAATCACGCCACTGGGAAGAGCCAGAGCTAGATAACAAGTCCTTCCTTACACCAAGAAAGTTTCCCCTTTGAAGTGCTAGTCGCTCCTCACCCTTCCAGGAGGGAAGAGGGGAAAGAAAACAAGTGTGAAGATCTGAAGCCACTGAGGAATGCTGAACTGATGTCTTTCCTCTCGGCATCCCTGCCCCTCTCAACAGTCCTCCCCTCCTTCCCCTCCCTGCCCTTTGAAACTGCCGGGCTGGGGTGGTAGGAGCTTCCAGCCTGGGTCTGTTGTGGCCACAGGCCGTATCTCCCAAGCCATGGGGTGGTGGCAGTATAGAGGAGGAAGGAGAGGGACAAGAAGCCAGAGGAAGGTGGTCGAGCATCATGCAGATCCTCTGTAGGCTTATGGCCGAAGGCTTTATCCATTGTGATGGCAGAAAAACCAACCAACAAAAAACCCCCAAAACAAACAAAAAAGCCTTCCCCTAATTCCAAACCCTCCTTCACAGCTGCATTTTGTTCCTGGGACTGTTGGTGTCACTAGAGCCTCTTTTTTTGCAGTTCTAGAAGATATTGTCAAGGACTTGTCAAGCCTATTAATTTTTCAGGCAGAACAGATAGATCAAGCCTGCCTTTCATGCGCTGCTTCCTGATTTAGTATTCAAAGGTAGAGGATCCTACCTTCTCTTGCTTTACATAATTAAAGAAGGTTGTTTTTCCCCCAGTGGGTATAAACTAGTCACAAATAGTATTTTTTGAAGTGAAAGGTCTAACTTTTTATATAACATCTGTTCTTATGCTCTTTTCTAAATAGAACCAATATTTATTTTTTGCTGTTACTAAGTTGTATACCATTCACCCTGATTTTAATTTCTGACAGATGGGGTTAGAAACAGTGTTTCCCCTTCTGGTGCATTCCCTTAAGTTTAAAGATGTATATGTCTGTTCGGACAAACTGATAGCACAATTAAAAACAAAACTCTGCAATCGTCAACTGCCCTGACTCGTCTATTACTCTTGATTTTATTTTACACTACAGCATTCTAAAGTTCACTTATGTGGACTTTCACTTGTTTCCATCTGCTGCGTTTAATAACAAATTGTGACCCTCACCACCACTTCAGAGCCTTTTGTGTTCTTATCTGTGCATTTCAATACCTTCTGGAGAAGTGCCTTAGGTTTTACTACATATGCAAAAAGCTCGGCTTGAATTTTTGACACCCCCCTCTCCATTTGTTGGTAGAGTTCTGTTTTCTATTGTCTGTCTGGTTGTTGTTGTTGGCAAAAGTCATTTGTTTAACGATGCCTGCCTGAGATACGATGCCCCATTCTTTACTGGAACAAAATCCAAAAATATCCCGAAGTGTTTTAAAAATTAATGTATGCTGTTGAAACTGTTACATATTTACATAGTTTTATTTTTCCCTCACAAGGCGGATAATATTTTAAAGGTACTAGGTAGTAATCGTCACCAGAAACCAATTAAAACCTCCAGGATTATATAAAAAACCGGTTTGGCGGTATAAATAATTGATACCTAGAAATGAAGCAGCCGCTCCGAGCAGGGCCCTGCTGTACACGGCTGGCAGTGAGAGCCGTCCCTGCACTCACACGAACCAGGGACCATGCCCCAGCATCATGTCGCTTGGGTTGTCAAACTTGATAATAAAGCCACATGGAAACATATTTTTAAAAAATCTCCTTTTTTTTTGTAGATAAGAGAAATAGTTGACATTATTTTCAGGTGTTTGAATTCTTAGAGAAAAGGAACAAATATCCAGACTCCTCATGAGTTAGGTGTGAACAGAATAAAGTGGGGCACTGTCCCAACCCATCTAGCTTTTAAAAATGATGTGATTAAAAAAGGACATCTGAGAACAAATTTATGAAGTTGTTATGGCAACTGAAACACTTGGATTGAAATGTGTGTATCTGCAACATGAAAGGTTGTAGGAAGCCGAGAAATAAGCACGGCATTGTATTTGGGAAAGAAGATTGAGCAGTGGTAGCCAAATATTATTCCTCTGTCGGTCATCATTCAGGGTTACTGCCTTGATTTCCACTTTTTAAAATGTGTGGTGATTGATGTTTTCCCAGACTGTGTCGCCCGGAGTCATCAGGCCTTGTACCAGCGTTTGCTCATTGGTCGTTTGACCTGTTGAGAATATACTCTCCGCCGTATTGTGTTCAATGTGGAGATTGCATTTTTAGAGTTGCCTCAGCATTTGTCCATAAGTTTACACTTCTGTGTTCTCATATTAATGTTCTTGTTTGTGAATGGTCTGTGGTCTTTTCATTCACTATCTCCCCCAACCCAAGCCACCAACAAACAGTAGCGCTCAAAGGAGTCAAAATGTTTGAATATTCCCTAGACTTCTCTCCTCTCTTCTAAAAGCTGTTTATCCTGTCTACATAACTTGTTCTCCTCTTAATTTCTCATGCTTTTTTTTCCCTCTCCAGTTTTGGGTTGTCAGACTTGATAATAAGGCCACATGGAAAAAGATTTTTTTTTAAATCTCCTTTTTCTGTAGATAAGAGAAATAGTTGACATTATTTTTAGGTGTTTGAATTCTTAGAGAAAAGGAACAAGTACCCAGACTTCTCATGAGTTAGGTGTGAACAGAATAAAGTGGGGCACAGTTTTAAAACCCGGCAAGGATTTTAAAAATTAACACCTACAAATTTGTATTACAGTGTGTTGGAAAATCAAAACTTTAAGGCACATCCAGAATGCTTCAGTTTTTTCAGGCATAAGATTTCAGATCTATACAGTATCTAGAAAATTGTCTTAAAAATATTACTACAGATTTCTTGCAATATATTTGGATATTCTTTTTCAAATGGAAAGACAGTTAAATGTCAGTTATAATAATTTTAGTAGACTATTTCATAAGAAATATGCTATTCTAATTGAAAAAAAAGTTTGACACTGAAAAATACATTTATATCGAAAAACTCAAATGAAATTGCTTATGCGTATTGATTGTTGAACGTTGACTAATGATTATTTGGTCTCCTTGATTTTAAGCATAATACTTTTTACTTTGATTAGTCTTAATTCCTAAAGTTAAGCTAAGTGAAGTAAAAGAGAAAAAAAAAGTAAAATAATTTTTAGAAAATTTTATTTTCCTTAAGTCATGAATTAGTTTTTTACTCTTACTGAAATTACTCAGAAATATTTAGTTGGACGTGAGGGTATAATATGAAAACTGCCCTTATATAATTGGAGTGTTTTTCTAATCTTTAAAGATTGAGATCAAAACATTTTTCTATTCTATTGCAAAATTAACTGCTGTTAATCTGTCAGACTAATTATTCATTTTAAATATTTGATTAAACCTGTGCCTTTGTGTTTTAAAATCCCTTTTTGCATATGCACATGAAAGTGATTCTATTTTGACATAACTCCCTTGTTTGAAAATCCATAGATCAAAAATGGTATAAAAATTTAAAAGAATGTTTCAAAAGAATTAAGAATTTGGAGCCTGCACATTTTTTACATTAATAAATTTCCTTTTTCCTTTAGTCTTTCCATTTTAAGAATTTTTTTAAAAAAGTATGATTTTGATGCTTCCAAAGTGGATACTATTTTATTTCAGGTGGGTCGTTTAATAGTTTGTTGATGTTTTCAAGGTCTCTAAACAAAGTCTGATGTGTTAACAGTCTTATTAACGATGTTAAAATAGAATTAACAGCTTGTGGATGCCTCCAGAGCACAATAGCCTGTCAACCTCTCCTGCCCCCTTATAAATTGTACCCCTGCTGTCTTCCCTTTGTTTCATGCCCAATCAGCAAACTAAACTTTTGTGGAGGGAGAAGGCAGTTCAAGTGTTTCTGCTGCAGCAGAAGGGAGGAGCTAATGTGGAATTTACTGGGAGACCAATCAGTGCTGGAGGGAAGAATGACCCCAAATTGGGAAGAAGCACTGTGTTGACCTGCTTGGCTCACTGACCTTTTCTTGCTATTCTGTCGCTATAAAGAGGTTTACTCTGGGTGCCCCGTATTTTATGATGCTTTTATTAAGGCCACAGAAGTTTCAGAAGTTTGGGATTATTTAAGATCCATCTCAGCACAGATTTCATTGTGCTTTGTGATCTTTAGTAATTTGACTAGATGTTAGCACTCAACATCATTTTTTAAAAATTTGGCACAGCAAGTAATAGTTGTTGTTGTTTTTTAAGTGGAATAGGATTTCATCAATTATCTTGAGCCAAAATTGATTCTAAATCTTTTCTAGTGTCTCTTCCCCATAGCTACTTTTATGGAAAGAATAAGATTAGCTACTGATGTTAGACCACTGGCCTTATTTTGTTGAATTTATGCTTTGAAAAAATATATTTATATCTTCTAAGTCTTTAAAACAATGCCTTTGCCAGGCAGTGGTTATGATGAGTTGAAAATAAAGATTATTAGTAGGTTTATTTTTTTATTAGTTTTCCTAATTTGACACATTGTCGTATTTATTAAGTACAGATTTATGGGCCAACCTGACAAATGAGTGATACCATCTTATCCTTTGCTACCGTCTGATTTAATAACTTATAAAGCGTATCACATTTATAAAGTATTTCCCAATTCTCATTGAGTGTCACTCTAGTTTTGGTAAGAGATGTGACATTATTGAGAATTAAGTATTTTTAGATTGCACAAGCACTTTCCTTGTCATTTATTGGTGTCGTTCTTTCTTGTAATGTGGTTTTTTGTTTATGTTTACTTTTCAACTGGCCACTGTTCAGTGGCTTAAAATAGAGCTCTGAGATTCGAGATGGTCACTGTCAGCACAAAGGAAAAACGTCTTGGACGCAGGATACTGAACATTTTCTTTATACTGAGTATAAGTGAAATTACTCAAATGCATGCATGGGGAATGAGATACAGTTAAATGAATTATGGTTTCAAAATATGACTGTTTTGTCAAGGAGTACACCAGAATGAAGACAGGGCAGTGCAAGGTTAGTGCTTGTCTTAGCTCGTGTTGTGTTACTTAGGTGAGCCTCAAGGGGAATATTTTCTTATACTTGATAAACCCTAGAGATGTGCATCTATTGATTGAGCAGTGTGTGAAACTGGAGCACACAGCCTCGTTTGAGGCTAGCCACAAACACGGGGTAAATAATAACGTGTTCGGGCTGGCATTTTTGAACATGTGCTGCTTCATCTGGGTCATTTTACCTTGCCGAGGAAGAATGTGTCTGCAGTAGTTTACCCACGACTGTTACCTGCTGGTCATTTTTACCCAAAGCAGTCGTTGCTGCCCACCCCTACCCCATGGCCTACTGTGTCTTCACCTTCCCCTGTTGGGCAGCAAAACCATCTCCCTACCCAGTGTAACTGACATTTTTCTGTGTGCTTGCTGAATGAGCACTCCAGGTCTTGGTGTTGGGGACATGCCTAGGGATGTGGGCACCCCACTGTCTTGGAGACCAAACATCAGTGCTGTGGCCACCTGATGGAAGTGTCCAGTGTATGACTATATAACTGGAGGATGCCAAGAAGGCCAAAGGGATTAACAACAAACAAAGAAGGCTTGTCACCTTTGTACAGAAGCCAGCTGGCTTCTCCCAGAGACAACCTGAGCTGCTCCATTGTCACCTAAGCTGGGTTCCTAGGGACCCTCTTTGCTATATTATTCCAGGAGCATATTCAGGCTTGGTCACTGTAGGGCAGGGCGAAGAATGAACTGGGAGCCCACTGCTATGACCCACTTCTTTGTTGATGATGCAGGGAGAGATAAGACCGCAAATTTAATGAAATTTTAATAATCAGTATAATTTTTCTCTTTAAAGACTTTGCAAGTACCATTTATCCTCCAAAAGTTCTCTCTTTATGGTTGATTTTATAAACTTGAAGGAAAAAAAGTCAGTGGTACCAACATTCGCCTTAGTCAGTGACCTAAGTGGATTATAACTCTTGACCACTGACATTTACCGAGATAATCAGGGTCATAGACACAGAGCTCTGTGACCAGTCCCCTCGGAGAAGTTTTCATGTGCTGTTAGAATTCTGAATTGGTCACAGCAACCTTTAGGAAAGGAAAAGATAAAAATAAAGTTTTTGGCAATTTAACTGTTTACTTCTGTATTTTAAAATTTGTCAAATGTAGAAATAATTTGTCTTTGAAACTCATTAATTCCCTGAAGTGTATACTTTAAAGCCAATTGTGAAATGTTGCTTTAGAAAGAATTGGTATAAATGTGCTTCTTTATTTAATCATAAGGGAGATTTGAAGAAAGGATTTTTTTCAGTATGTTTTCCCCCCCTAAGAATATGAAATTATTGTTATTATAATTACTAATGATACCTTATATTTGCACAGCACTTTATAATTTTTAATGTACTTTTACAAACATTATTAAATGTAATCCTTGAACGTGTTCTATAGAACAATAATATTATCCTGGTTTTATGGATGAGGAAACAATAAATGCCTATACTTGTTAACATGCCATATAGTGCCAGATTGTATTTCAGAGAATTCTATATTTTAGGAAATATATTTGGTGTGCAAAATGGTTAGAAACACAAATCTGGGACTGAATTTATTTTGGTTCCACGTATAGCTATAAAAGAGGACAAAAAACAGGAATGAAATTGATATTATTCAATCCCCCTTTTAATGCACAATTGCATGAATTTTGGCTTTATGATTGCTACATTTTCTTGTGTTTCATGTGTAAAATACCATAGTAATATGCTACATAATTACAGCATAATAAAATAAAAAATTTTCCCCATATTTTTAAAGATAGGAATTATCATCACAATATCATAACAGAATAATGTTTTCCAATTAAAGGGTAGTCTGGTTTGTATTTTAAAATGTGATCTTTTTCTTATGAAATCTCAAAATGGGCAAAATATATTTACTCTTAAAAATTTTTTTTTTTTTCACAATTGTAGCCAGGGTATTTGTTTTGGGGCAATTTACTGCTACCATTCAGAAACAGAGCTGTATTATTGAGCACAGGGAAATGTGATTAGTGCTTCCAAGAATTATTATAGCACAGCAAGACAGGGAAACAGTCCAAGTGCTAAAGGTTAGAAACAATTTATAAAAACTTTACTTGTTAAAAAAAAACATGTTTCTTAAGAATAATTAAAATTGTCTAAGAGATTCTTGACTATGTTTCATTATAATATTTCCATAAAATTATTTTGGTTGAGGGGAGCAAAGGAGGAAGAACTAAAATGGGAAAAAGGACAAAATTTTTTTCTGTTTGACAAGTTCCAAAATCTTATCAATATGGTTTCAATGAAAAAAAAAATTAAAGTAAACTTTCATATGGTAACCCTAGGAAAAGTCTCTGAAAATGGTCCAAAAGATTTAAAAAATAAATAAAACTCTGGGACAATAATCATTTTATGAAAAAAAAAGAAAAGAATTTCACTAGGGCCACTCTTAGAATCAAATCAAGCTTCATTTCTATCTTTAATAATGCTTATCAAGCATACATTTTGTGTTCTAGAAGTTCAGAGGAGGAAAAAACTACTATTATATGTCCAGGGTTTTCTTTAAACAACTCTAACATCAAAATGGCCAAACTGTTGGACTGATTCGTGTTAGATAAAACAGATGGGATTCCCAGATCGTGCACCGTTCAGCCGTTTGATGGAATTCGCGCCACCCTGACCAGCGAGCCCAGATGGCGCTTAAATCTGTCACTCTTTAACGACCCTACTGTTTTTTAAAAATATTTTTATATTTGAGCCCATTCGGTTAATCTGAGAGATTAATCATTTCCAAGATATGTCGGGGGGGGGGGGCTTTACTTCGGTTTTCATCTGGAGCAGCTGAGGATGAGGAGAATGAAGAGACCTCCCAAATACAAGACTACCTGCTAGAAGGATCGTGGGTCAAGAGGCTTGGTGGATCTCGGGCTTTGGAACATTTTCTAGGCAGCAAGGCCGAGAGGCCACATGGAGAATAGTAGTGATGGGAGGTTAAGGGAAGAGAGGATGGACATTTGGAAAGGGTCTGGGGTGGTGGAGGTAAAGAGATTTCTCCCAGAGAAAAAGATTGCATTGCCAAGCTTAGACCCAGCATGGGGCTGAGTGCTGACTGACCGCAACAGAGTGGCTTTGAGCAGTGTGACCCTCACCACATCCGGATGACTCCAGTGGTGTGCCACCTGGAGCAGACCCCAGAGATAGGCTACAACGTGATAAGACCCTGAGATGATTCTAGAAAGAGTCTGTTCTGCACCAGAACTTTCACAGGGTTTCTTTTTCTTCTTCTTCTTTCTTAAATTATTATTTTGAGTCAGTCTACTGAAATGCTTCAGTGATTTGGGGCATGAGATACTGGCCAGCTCCTCCTTCCGAAATCTCTAACCTTGGATACATTTTCAGAGTGTCTGTCTTGGAACTGCCTTCTATTCCTGCTGGGACAGGAAAGGGAAAAAAATGAATGGTTTTTCATTATGCAGACTTGGGTTTTTTTTTGTTTTTTTTTTGTCTTTGAATCAGATGTACCAGGTGTCAAAATATGGTGCAGAATTTATACCATTAATGAGAAAATTTCCACTGACCCAAAAAGCCACCAGGGACGGGCAAACCGCCTACATTAACATTTAAAATGCCTTGCCGACTTTAAAGATGTTCCTGGTGGTATTTGGACTGCTCGGTGGTAGTTTCCTGTTTGCAAGTGACACTGCCTATACTTGCGGGTCCATGGAACACTTGCTGTGGTGTCTCACCCTTGTGTGTGGCAGAGCACATGGATGTCATCCCAAGGTCCTGTGCCCACCTGAATGCCTGCATAAAGAAGACACATGAGAATTCTGCTTTGGGGTTTTCCTGAATTAAAAGACTTCATGCAGACCCAATAGTGAGCAGAGAAGCAAGTTGGGTTGGAAGGTTCTTTTGGAATCTTTAGAGTCTGGGGGGCTCCCAGACCCAGGGTCTGTCAGAAATCACTACTCAGCCAGAATGAGAAGGGAGGGGGGGGGAGCTGACACTTGTCACTCCAGTAACCATCCCATGGCAGGTAAAGCTAGGTAAATTCTGAACAGAGCAGAAGAACACTGAACACATAATATGTTTTCATTATAACTCTACTGTAAACATGCAACTGTCCCTCTCTCTCCCCGTCTCTCTTCTCCTCCCACTCTCTTTCCCTCCCTCTCTTTCTGCTGTCTCTTTCTCACATACACCCAGATTATGGAACGGATTGCAGTGTAGTCCTGGTTAAAGGACATTGCTTTTCATAAACAATAAGGCTGCCTTGCATTTAATTCTGTAACAGGTTTAGGATTTGATGGTAATCAGTAAGACTCAATTTTGTATGTATGTGTGTTGTGTCTTGGCCTCAATTTTCTAGGTAGTCTTTGGGTGTTTACATAGTAAAATTGAACATCTTAGTGGAAATAGCTAACGTTCATTCTAAAAATGGTTTTTATGAAGTCATATGATATATTTGGCATTATCTAAAAAACTAATTTCTTACCTTTCTGACAAGAGTAGTTATTTCTGATAGTCAAAATAAACATCCTCTCTTAAATTTTACCAATCAATTCACTCCATACTCACCTGGTTTTCTCTAAAGACTAAAATATCCCTAATATTCTTGTTGGCAAAGGATACATGTATTGGAAGAATTCTGTGGCCACCTGAGAAATAAGGCTTGCCCATCATTTTTCATTAATGCTCCTCAAGTAATTAAGTATCAAAAGATGAAGAGCAAAATATAAAACTTTACTGTTAATGAACTATTGGTTTTAGTAAGTAGAAAAAAGAGATAAACTAACAAGTCTAATGCCTATGTCTAAACTCCCTTGTTGGGCATGATGCTGTCCCAGTAACCCTAGCAGGGCTTTGGGTTCCTGGCTTCCAGAACTGAGGATTTTTCTGGCCAGTTCAAGGTGCTGGAGCCAATCCAGGAAATAGGATTAAGGGATAAAGCCAAAGCCAAACCTAAAGGCCATGGTACAGTTGGTGGAATCAAGGTGTTAATTCTAGATGAAGGGTTGGAGAGACCGAAGCCAAATTAAAAGCAACCAAAGAGCTGGACAAGCTGTTTCAGGGCATAAGGCAGGAGATGGAGCCCCAAGGCGGGTCCTCCAGTGCCAGGCAGAACCACTGGTGCTATTATAGGGCCTCAGCTTTGAACAGGGAGTGAGGCATTAAGGGCCCCAAAATACTGTGATAACCATGTGGGTTGTCTTTTTTTTTTTTTTTTTTGAGAGCCATCTCCCCCACAGAAGTGCAGCAGCGAGGCCAAGGACTGTGCCTTACTGTATTCTTATTTTCTAATAGACGAGAGTGGCACATAGTAGGTGCTCAATGAATACTTCTGAATAAATGAATTAAACCTAAAAGCAACTTACTATGCAAACTCTTAGTAATTTATATTATGACCTTGGAGTGGTTAGTGCACATTCCTTCCCTTACTGGTTTTAGTTTGGTGGCAGGAGAGTAATGGTTAAGAGTATAAGCCCCCGAGGTTAGAATCCTGTCACCATATTTGTTGTTCTGTAACCCAAGCAAGTTATTTGGTTTTTCTGAGTCTCAGTTCTCTCATTTGAAAAATGAGGATACCATTATAAATGATCAAATGAGACAAGAGCAAGTATCTAAACTCCTAAGATCATTGCCTGGCACAATGTTAGAGCTTTGGATACAAAGTTTACTGATAATAAGAGATACATTGGGACTTGAGATGATAAGCATTATTGTTTCATTCAATCCTTCACAGTCTGTGGGGTTACTCATCTTTTAAAATGATATTTGAGCATAAAATGAAACTTCTGGATAACCATTATAGTTTGCCTGAGAGTGTACCATGAAGATCATATTGAATACATTAAGAGCTCTATAATGAAGTATGCGCAAATCAGAAATGTTCATGTGTGGGCCAGCTTTACCCAACACAAATTGCAGTGGTTCCTGGGTATTGTGGGCCAGTTTCAGCTCTCCTCCTGACCTAGTATTGGGACATGACATGAACTTTTTCCAATTAAAAACGAGAAAAAGATGCTTAAATGCAAGCCACGTTGAAGACCCGGGGTTATAAATTGTAATCAGTCACTAATGTTTTTACTTTTATTTATTTATTTTTAAATCATCACCCAAGGATATTTTTCTATTTATCTTCAGATACAGTAGGAGGGAGGGAGAGAGAGGGAGAGGAAGAGGGAGAGGGAGGGAGGGGGGGGAGAGAGAGAGAGAAACATTGATGTGAGAGAGACACATTGCTGAGACAAACTGGCCATTGATTTATTTTGAATTTTAACTCCAAGCACCACTTGTGCTAGCTACAGTTGTGAACACAGGGATGGTTCGATGCTTCTTTTATTACTATTATTATTATTTTTTATGTTTGTTGCAGATGTTTCTCCTTTTTTTCCCCATTGACACCCTCCTCCCCATCACCCCCACCCCGTTCCCAGCTTTGTTGTCTGTGTCCATCAGTTATGCGTACATGCATATAAGTTCTGTGATTTATCTCTTCCCTCTCCCCACCTCCTCTTCTGAGGGTTGTCAGTCTGTGCCCTAATTCCACATCTCTGGGTCTACCCTGTTCCTCAGACTGTTATGTTCATTATATTCTACAAATAAGTGCGATCATGTGATATTTGTCTTTCTATGCTTGACTTGTTTCGCTTAGGATAATACTCTCCAGGTCCCTCCATGTCGTCTCAAAGGATAAGAGATCTTTCTTTCTTACAGCTGCACAGTACTCCATTGTATATATGTACCACAGCTTTTTTATCCACTCGTCTACTGATGGACACTTGGGCTGTTTCCAGATCTTAGCTATTGTAAATAGTGCTGCTATGAACATGGGGGTACATATATTCTTTCTGATTGGTGTTTCAGGCTTCTTAGGGTATATTCCTAAACATGGGATCACTGGGTCAAATGGCAATTCAATCTTTAATTTTTTGAGATAACGCTATATTGTTTTCCATAGTGGCTGCACCAGTCTGCATTCCCACCAGCAGTGTACTAGAGTCCCCTTTTCTCCACACCCTCGCCAACACTTGTTTGATGATTTGTTGATGGCGGCCATTCTGACAGGTGTGAGGTGTTACCTCATTGTTGTTTTAATTTGCATCTCTGTGATGATTAGTGATGTTGAGCATTTCTTGGTCATTTGTATGTCCTGTTTGGAGAGGTGTCTATTTAGCTCTAGTTCAATGCTTCTTGTTGGAGTTGTTGCCTCTGAAGCAGAGGCTGCTGGCTTCCTGGGTGATGCTGGAGTGTCGCATCTGTCTCATGCCCTTTAGAAGACAGTATAGGTTTCATGTAGAGCTATATTGTTACTCAGTGTTAACTATTACTAACATCATCATTATTAATAATGGCTATTATCATTAGCCCCTTCTCAAGGAAAAACCAATACACTGTAGGTGACTATAGATCTTTTTCTTTGGGAACTTCCTTAGTCTTAATTAGAAAATACCACAACAGTAAGTATTTTATTATATAAAATTTTGACTTAGGATATGGCAGTGCTTCCACAGTCTCATTGGAAAATTTCATGTGACATTTCTAAAATGGCACATTGTGAATAAGATCCATGTATTCTCGTTTCTAAACCCAGCAATGTGTTGTGCTTACAAGAAGACCAATGTTATTCACAAGTCACTAACTTTTCTCTTTTCACAGCATGGGCTATTTTTAGACCCTCTCCTGTTTAAAGGCCATTTGCACATGTCATTGCAGAGAGGACTACCACCATAGAATTCTGGACATCTCAAAGATCACTGAGTCTGACAGACTTCTCTATAATCTTCTATTTTCTCTCTGCTCCAAATGTTGGTACTTAAGCTCTTGGGAAATCTAGAGCACATTCTCCTTTCCCTGCATGTTTTCATTTGCTAGAAGAATGTAAATATCTCAACACCCACAATTTTATTGTAAGACTCATGGAGTTGAGAGAATGTCCTCTGTGTCACCTAGCATGTTTCAGGACTATCATAAATATTAAACAGCAGCAGTAACTCTTTACCTCAAGTTTCCCCACTGTTCATTTTGTTTAAAAATCTGTGTAGCAAAATTTTATGCCCTTAACTCATAAAGTTGCCGTTAAACAAATGTTGGCAGGTAATGGGTCCAGTGGGATTTCAGCAGTCATTCATTCATCCAACAACTCTATACCGAGGCACTACCATGTTCTAGGCATTTGAGATCCATCAGTGAACAGAACAAAGATCCATTCCCCTGGACTTTACATTTTGGCGTCACAATAAATCACAAAGATAATAAATAAATAGGGCATGCATAATTTTAGAAGATGGTGAAAGAAAAGGAACAGCAAGGCAAAGGAAATGGTGGGGGTGGGAGTCAGGTTGCAATTTGAGATACGGTGGTAAGGATCTTATTGAGAAGGAGACATTGGAGCCAAGGCTTAAAAGAGGGAGGGACTTAGGTATCTTAAGTTTATATGCATATATTTTATATATGCCTGTGTCTCAGAGACAAGTGCTCTAGACAGAGGGACCAGCCCTGGGTGTCCAAGGATATCAAGGAAGCTGTGGGCCTGGTGTGGAGTGAGAGAGGGGTGAAAAGAGTAGGCAATGAGGTGAGATAAGAGAGCTAACGGGGGGCCAAATTGCTGTAAGAATTTTTACCTTTACTCCAAGTGAAGTAGAGAACCATTGCAGAGTTTTGAGTAAAGGAAAGACTGATCCCTCTGGAACCTGCGTTAAGACTAGATTGTAGGCCCTGGCTGGTGTGGCTCAGCGGATAGAGCATCGGCCCTCGTACCAAAGAGTCGTGGGTTCGATTCCAGTCAAGGGTACATACCTTGGTTGCAGTTTGGTCTCGGCCCTGGTCAGGGTCATGTGGGAGGCAACCAATCAATGTGTCTCTCTCATATTGATGTTTCTCTCTCTCTCTCTCTCCCTCCATCTCTCCCAGTCTATCTGAAGTTAAATGGGAAAATATCCTCACGTAAGGGTTTAAAAAAGGAATAAATTGTAGGGGCAAGGGTAGAAGTAGGGAGACCAGTCAGGAGGCAGTTGCCTTGAGCCAGGTGAGAGCACACCGTGGCTAGAACCAGAGTGGGAAGTGGTGAGATGTACTTTAGATATATTCTGAACCAACACAGTTTCCTGGTGGATTGAATATTTCACAGTTGGAAATGAGAGAGAAGTGAAGGATGACTGTCAAGGAATTTGGCTTGAATGACTGGGAGGAAAGAGATGGTCTCAAACGATATGGGAGAGGCTATATATGGAACATGGTTTTCCTGGGCATTGGGGGAGGGAGGGAAAAGGATCTGGAGTTAAGCTTTGGACACGTTGCATTTGATATTATCTACTAGAAACCTAAGTGGAGGTGCCAAGTCAGCAGTGGAACAGAGGAGCCTGGTGTTAGAGATCTGGGCTGGAGCTCTACATGTGGGAGTTGCTGGCATGGAGGTGGTATTTAAAGCAGTGAGGCTGGTAGGGTCTTTTCAGAAGTGTGTGTAAGGTTACAGACCCTGGGCGGACTGTTTGCTACACCAACATTAAGGGGCAGAGTTGGGGGAAACGGGAGGATGAACCAGCCAAGGAGGTGGAGAAATAGGGAACAGATAGGATGATAACAGAGTATGTGTCTTGGAAATCAAGTGAAAACCATGTACCAAGATGGGGTGGGCCTGGTGACTATGCCAGGTGCTGCTGGTGGGTCAAGTAATTTGGGAACTGAGAATTGGCTACTGCATATATCAGCAAGAGGGGTGGGGTCACAGCAGATTTAGAGGAGGTATGGGTTTTTCTTAATTGTCTTCCTCTTCAGAGGACAAAGTTTAAATAAAACTGTATTTGGAGCACTCAATCTTTATGGTTGACCCAGCAGCTTACACTGGAATACACATTAAAGAGACCAAACATGTAAATGTAAGTGAACTCTACTTTTACATATATATATTATATTGTATATAATATATATAAATATTTAAAAAATATATAACAGCTTTATTGAAACATAATTTATATATCATACAATTTACCCACTTAAAGTGTATACAATTCAGTGGTTTTCAGTCTATCCACAGAGTTATGTAACTAACAATCAATTTTAAAACATTTCATTGTGCCCTGGCCGGTTTGGCTCAGCGGTTAGAGCGTCCGCCTGCGGTCCGGAGAGACCCGGGTTCGGTTCCCGCTAAGGGCGCGTACCTTGGTTGCAGTTTGTCCCCGGCCCGGGTTGGTCGTGCAGGTGGCAGCCACTTGATGTGTCCCTTTCACATCGATGTTTCCCTCTCTCTCTCTTCCTCTCTCTCCCTCCCACTCTGTCTGTACAAAGAATGGAAAAATGTCCTCGGGTGAGGATAAAAAAAAATAAAAATAAAAAAATAAAACATTTCATTGCCCCAAAAGAAACCTCATGCCCATTAGCAGTTCCCCCCCCTCCCCCCAAACTCCTCAGCCCTAGGCATCAGCTAATCTACTTTCTGTTTCTATGGATTTGCCTATTCTGGATATTTCATATAAATGGAATCATATAATATGGTCTTTTGTGACTGGCTTCTTTCTTTTAGCATAATGTTTTCAAGGGTCATCCATGTTCTAGCGTATATATCAGTACTTTATTTTTTTATGCCTGAATAATGTTCCACTGTATGAGGATACCACATTTTATTTATCTGTTGATCAGGTGGTAGGTTGATGGACATTTGGGTTGTTTCTGCTTTTTAGCTATTAAGAGCAATACTGCTATGAACATTTGTATACCAGTTTTTGTGTGGACATATGTCTTCTGGGGTGTATACTTAGGAGTGGAATTCGATTTCTATTTTCTTGTTTATATTACCAAATAGCCTATATTGGTATTGCCAAAATTTCAGGGCTAGAAATAAAAAAATGAGACAAAGTTGAAGAATAGGACCTAGAGCACACATTATCTTCTGTTGTGTCCCAGCTCCCTAGGTTCCTAGAGCTATTTCAGCCATAGTTACTGTTGAGTTCCTGCAGTGCTAAATGAATGGATATTTTTCTTTGTTCAGTTTTGAAGCACAATACCAGGGTAAGCCGCATCAAAGAGGCCAGATAGTGAGGGAGAGAATCCACCTGCATTGGCTTATGGAAAAATAAGGTTATTTCAGAATGCAGGTCATTGTTTACTTTTAGCTGCATAAAAATCTTCAAGTAGATTTTCTCACAGCGTCTCTAAAATAAAGGTGCCAGGAAAAGCAGCCAAATACATTGCCTTAAAGAAGAAAAAAAGACTTGTAATTGCCTATCAGTCCTTGTATTTACTTCTGGGGAGCACCAATTTAAAATCTCAAACGTGACTTTTCAGTGGGATTATATTAATATGAAAGAGTTTTATCAAATATTGATCATGTGTATGTGCGTGTGTGTGTGTGTGTGTGTGTGTGTGTGTGTGTGTGGCTTTAAACATTTCCATAATGAGTTCCCAAGTGCTTTTTTGGCCGTGGTTATTAAAGCTTGTGTGTTTGCGATTTATTTGGCAAAATGCCTTTAGTGAAGAAAGGATATAGTGTTCTCTTGGTTCTTTGCCCAAAGTAATTTTGGAGAAGTTTGTGGCTGTATTTAGTTCATGTCATTCATTGGAGACAAGTCATTGTAATTACATTTGATCGCAATCAGTTTACAGTTGTTTTATCATGTTTTCATGCTGAATATCTACTCAGACATCATAGCAAAACTTAATGGCTACTGTTTTATTTGTATATAAAATGTTTTATAGCCTTTTTTGCAGTACACATCGGGTTTCAATCATCACTGCTACATAGTGAGAGGAAAGTGATGGATAAAAAAAAACTATCAAAAATCTTTAACTACATAAAATTTTATTTCAGGTCACCTTGCCATAAAAGATATTGAATGTATTTTGTGGCTTTCCCCCCCGACATGTTAACCATTGTGGAAGGGTTACAATATTTGGAGGAAACCATGTGAAATGTGGAACTTATTCACCTAAGATGGTTTACATTTGTGTTTGTTTTCCATTGGAAATGAGTATACCAGTATTTTGAATGGCTCCTAGGTAATAAAGTAAAGGCAACTTATTGTTATTCTGGGGATTTAAAAGCAGGTTATCTTCTTAACTGTAAAACTAAATACTTTGTCATTGTTGTTTCCTAAATTCTGTGGTCACATCTACACCATGGAGCAGAGCTACATTTCAGGATGCTACTTACAGCCACCAAATGCTAGAGGCTCTTATGTATCAGACAGTCCCTGATTTGCTAATTGTGGAAGACTTGCTTCACCAGTGAATTTGGGTAACTTCACTAGTTTTCTCCCAAGTGTCAATTTTCACCATTCCTTATTTTCCCCAAAAGGTCCAGCCCCTCAGAAAACTGCTGTTGGTCTATATGTCTGAGTCTGTGTGGTTGAAGAAGCTCCTGTTAGAAAAGTGTAATTAATGGGAAACTTTGACATCCAGCTGAGAAAACTAGTTTGCATAAAAAAAGGCAGATAGAGGATTAAAGAAATTTTAGTCCTAATCTAATTAACACCAATTAAAAGATGCAGATGAATTTGCACCAACAAATTGTTAATTATGCACCAATTTGCCTTTTCTATGACCAAACTAAAATTAGGTAAGTATTATTATCTTTTTTGTTTTAAGAGGCTTTGCAGTGGGTTTGTTACAATCATCTTTTGTATAATTAAAGAAAACGTGGGAGGTAAGAGTTAGTGTGAAGTATTTCCCTCTCCTGATATTTTCATGTAGGGAGTTAGCTCTTTAAAAACAGAAAGTACAGGATAATTCTCCCAGCATTCATTCACTTACCAGACATTTAATGAGAACCTACTATGTGCTGAATTGTTGCTCCATGCGGTGAAAAACTGAGCATGGATGCAGTAATTGGTTTTTCTCACTCAGAATATTTTAACTTCTAAAAAAAAAATTTTAATTACAGTTGGCATTCAATATTATATTAGTTTCAGGTGTACAGCATAGTGGTTAGACATTTATATAACTTACAAAGTGATCCCACCTGACACCATTATAGTTATTACAATATTATTGACTATCTATATTCCCTATGCTGTACTTTACATCCCTGTGACCATTTTATAACTACCAATTTGTTAAAAAAAAAATTAACAGTTTGTATTGTTGATATACTATTCCTTGTGAACTTGTGAACTAAATTATACAGCTAATTAAACTCTGCCCTGGATACATGTTATAAAAGGAGAATTAAACTTCTTTTAGGCCTCAAGAAATGATCTTTAATGTCCCAGAACTCCTCTTAAACAATGTGGCCTTTTGGGGGTGTTCTGCTTGTCCTCCTCACTTGGCAGATCTGTGTTTCAGTTTACCAGAGTGTTACTCAGATGTCCACTGTGCTGGGACTGTCTTTTTACCTTTTGAATCACTCTTATAGCTCCTCAGATGGTGCTCTGAGTAATTGTGTAGGGGGCGGTGAAGCACAGACCTGTTATATCTGCAAATGACACATCTGTCCAAGTGTCATGTAATGAGTAACCGCAACCCACTTTATATAAACCATATTTCTTCTGCTTTTAAAACGGGAGAAGGAGTGGGAATATATGCTAGAAATGAGAAGAAAAGCATAAGTAGGGATTCCTCTAGCGTTAATTATATACAAGATTCAGCAACTGCCCTCAGATTTCCAGATACCTAGTGTTAAACTTCATTTGAGGAAAATGTTGGCCAACTAGGTCCTGGCATCAGAAACAGCATTTTAAAGAGCTGTGTACTATATTACTGTCCAGTGCATATACATAGAATTTAAATGACAATATCTAAATGCCCGTGTTTTATTCTTGGGGCAATAGTCAATACAAAAATTTAGGATGCTTGGTTTGCTTTTTTTTTTTTTTTAATCCTCACGTGAGGATACATTTATTAATTTTTGAGAGAGACAAACACCAGTGTCAGAGAGAAACATTGATCGGCTACCTCCTGTATGCACCCCAACTGGGGGTTGAACCCAGAACCTAGTTATGTGCCTTCACTGGGAAATGAGCCCGAAAGGGTGTATGGGACTATGCTCCAACCAGCTGAGCCACCCAGCCAGGGCTTGGTTTGTACTTTTTAATATTTGTATTGGAAACTTGCATTCACAACTTTGGCTGAAAGCAAACTGTGATAAGGTAGCTTTCACTGGTTGGTGTTTTCATGGGTAATGGCAGTTGGAGTTGGCCTACTAATGGGATAATTTCAAAATGGCAATGCCTTATGACAACAAATGGAAGGTATTCTTTATTTTTTATTTTCTTAAAAAAATTTTTTTTCTTGCCTGGCTGATATAGCTCAGTGGTTGAGCATCGACCCATGCACCAGGAGGTCACTGGTTTGATTTCTGGTCAGGGTACAGGTTGTGGGCCAAATCCCCAGTGGGGAGCATGTAGGAGGCAGCCAGTCGATGTTCTCTCTCATTGATGTTTCTGTCTCTCCCTCTCTCTTCCTCTCTCTCTAAAATCAATAAAGAAAAAAAATATATATATAAAAAAAAGCCCTGGCCGGTTTTGCTCAGTGGTTAGAGCATTGACCTGCGGTACAGAGAGACTAAGGGCACGTATCTTTTTTTTTTTATCCTCATCCAAGGACATTTTTCCATTTTTTGTTCAGATAGAGTGGGAGGGAGAGAGAGGAAGAGAGAGAGAGACAGAAACATTGACGTGAAAGGGACACATCGAGTGGTTGCCACCCGTACGACCCAACCAGGGCCGGGGACAAACTGCAACCAAGGTACACACCCTTAGCGGGAACCAAACCCAGGTCTCTCTGGACCACAGGCCGACGCTCTAACTGCTGAGCCAAACCAGCCAGGGCTAAGGGCACGTATCTTGGTTGCAGTTTGTCCCCGGCCTTAGATGGGTCTTGCAGGTGGCAGCCACTCGATGTGTCCCTTTCATGTTGATGTTTCTCTCTCTCTCTCTCTCTCTTCCTCTCTCTCCCTCCCAGTCTATCTGAACAAAAAATAAAAAAATGCCCTCGGGTGAGGATAAAAAATTTTTTTTTTCTTTATTGATTTTTAGAGAGAGGAAGGGAGAAGGAGAGGGAGATAGAAACATTGATGAGAAAGAACATCGATTGGTCGCCTCCTGCATGCCCCCACTGGGAATCCAGCCCACAACCTGGGCATGTGCCCTGACCAGGAATTGAACCAGCGACCTCTTGGTGCATGGGTTGACACTCAACCACTGAGCCACACCGACCGGTTGGAAGGCACTCTTTAAAAACAATGTTTTCCTCAGCACATTCATAAGAGAATATCTGATACCATCTTTGACTTCTAGAGCACTCACTCACTGTACTTCTTTGCACTCATGCCTACAGGTCTCTAAGGATACAGTGCACCCTTCCATAAAAATAATATACCCATTTCATAGATTCCATGTGAAATGTTTTGTGAATCAAGTTAGAAGGTGAGTAACATAGCCCTAATGAAATGGCATTAGTAGGGTTAGAGTAACAGTTGCCTGGCTGATTAATTAATATTCCTGTTGCGTTAAAATGAAAGAATGATACCTAAATTGACCAAGTCTTATAAAAGGCAATTTTGCATGAGGCCTCCAAAAATAATTGACAAGGGTTGGTCAGCTACAGACCAAGACTCTCACCCCAAATCCAAAACCTAGAGTTTGTCACTATTAGTAGAAAAATGTTTTTGTTTTATACCTATGTAAGATCTTGAGTTTTCCAATGTACTTGCATCATTGAATGGTGATGACTCTTGGAATTCTCCATTGCAACTACTGTGTGCCTATGCAATACCTGTGCTCCATGTGCAGCCCTTACTCAGACCAGCAGCACTGATTTGGGCTGGCTCCTGAGATTAATGTGTTTGTCTCACTAGTCGATGCATCAGGCTTGAACCAAATAAACAACTCAGTTATGAAACTGCATCACATTTTTCGTGATGTTTTACTGTGACCTATTCTATATGCTCTTTCTTATCTTGTTAAAGAAAGAAAAATATAATTACTTTTTTTCTATAAATGTTACTTTCCCCTATGTGATTATTTTAAACCAGAGCCATAACATCAGAAGATTACGAGGGGAGTCATTTGTGAATAAACTCTTTAAGAAGGATGTAAATTTGAAATTTGCAGCATCTAAAGAGGCCTGAAAATGAAATATAATGAGTGATTCAGGATTGGATCATGGACCAGAAGAAAAGTAAACATACCTCACATTATTTTGGACAGTTAATGAAATTTGAGTAAGGTCTGTAGAATAGATAATAGCATTGTATCAGTATTCTATTTCCTAATTTTGATCATTGTAGTACAGATGTATAGAACAGTGTCCTTTGGGCAAGTATTTAGGAGTAAAGGGGCATAATGAATACAATTTACCAATGAATGGTTCAGGAGAAAGAATAAACATGTACATAATATATGAACATCAGTCAATCAATAAATCAATAGAGGGCAGTAATGATAGAGCAAATGTGATAAAATGTTAACAGTGAAGCTACAAAAGGGTATTCAGGAGATTTTTTTGTGCTATCCTTGCAGATTTTCTGTTAGTTTTAAATTATTTAAAATTTTTTAAAAATTCAAGTAGAAATTCTGGGTTCTTTCCCCTAATTAATAAACCTTTTAGTGTCTGATTCTAGAAAGAAGTTAGAGGCTCTACTATGACAGGGATTCTCAGACAAATGCTGCCACTGCATCACCCGTGGAGCATCAGGGATACTGACCCAGCTAGTCAAAACAGATTCTCAGGATGAACGTTTACCAGGGCAGGTTGGTTATCATCAACAGTTTAATGTATTTCTTCAACATCCACCAGCCTAATGGAACAGTGAACTAAACGATCCCCTCCAAGTGTACAAATAAGATAAAATGTTCCCAAATCCATTTATTTCTCACTCATACCTCCCCTGTATGATTGAGCCATGGGTTTAAGTGAACACGAGAACTGAAGTTCACTGTATTGTATGTTCCCTTTCAGACAGGACTTCACAAAGACCCTCTTTTATAAAGAGAACAACCAGCCAATAAAACAGTATTAGAGTACATTATATATGTGACCAATCATTTTTATAAAATCTGATGTAAGCCTTTGGGCATAATTGAAGTTCTTAGCAAAATACTTTGGTTTTTAATATTTCTATGACCCTCTAAGGGGGACTTAGCAATTACTCTTAAATTTTCAAAGTGGTACATGGAGTTTTAGCTGTGTGACTTCCATTAAAGTCCATAGGAGTCTTGTTGCTAAAACATCACACAACTCATGAAATGTGCTCCTTCTTGTGAAATTGTTAGAAGTAATGGGTGTGGAAGTGTAGCCTGGTATTCCTGGTACATTTACAGGCTTTCTGCACTTGTTTCACATTTTATACTTTTATAAAAACTCAACAGTTTTATAGGAATTGGAAAATAAAAGCCTATTATATGTATTCTGAAAGTGAAGGGTAGAAAAATATAGTAGAAATGATAAAAAAAAAAAAGAAAAAGAAAGGAAACAAGTTCTAAAATAATCAAGAAAATCTAAATGTTTTAGAATATTTATCTTTTGCCCAGCTGGTATGGCTCAGTGTTTGAGCATCGACCCATGCACCAAGAGGTCAGTGGTTTGATTCCCTGGTCAGGGCACATGCCCAGGTGTGGGCCCGATCCCCAGTGGGGGGCATGCAGGAGGCGGCCAATTGGTGTTCTCTCTCATTGATGTTTCTATCTCTCTCTCCTTCTCCCTTCCTCTCCCTCTAAAATCAATAAAGAAAAAATATTTTTTAAAAAGAATATTTATCTTTTTATTTCAAAATAAATATATCAACTTCTTGATTTCTTAAAAATATGTTTTTATTGATAATTTTATTTATTTATTTATTTTGGAGGGGGCAGAGGAAGGGAGAGAGAGATAGAAACATCGATCAGCTGCCTCCTGCACACCCCCGACTGGGATGGAGTCCACAACCCAGGCATGTGCCCTGACCAGGAATCAAACCAGGAACCTCTCAGTCCAAGGGATGATGCTCGATCCACTGAGCCACATAAGCTGGGCAACTTCCCGATTTTTAAAGTATGCCTTAAAGCCCTAGCCGGTTTGGCTCAGCGGTTAGAGCGTCGGCCTGCAGTCCAGAGAGACCCGGGTTCAGTTCCCGCTAAGGGCATGTACCTTGGTTGCAGTTTGTCCCCGGCCCTGGTTGGTCATGCGGGTGTCAGCCACTCGATGTGTCCCTTTCACGTCGATGTGTCTCTCTCTCTTCCTCTCTCTCCCTCCCAGTCTATCTGAACAAAAAAATGGAAAAATGTCCTCAGGTGAGGATTAAAAAAATAATAATAATAAATAAAGAATGCCTTAAAGTAACAGCAATTTAAAAGTGAGATTTAGTCCAGCTGATGTGGCTCAGTGGTTGAGCATTAACCCATGCACCAAGAGGTCGCTGGTTCCAATTCTTGGTCAGGACCCATGCCCAGGTTGTGGGCCTGATCCCTAGTGGAGGGCATGCAGGAGGCGGCCAATCGATATTCTCTCTCATCGATATTTTTATCTCTATCTCCCTCTCCCTTCCTCTCTTTCTAAAAATCAATAAAGGAAAAAAAATTATATTGTAAAATTGACATTTAATGACAAACTTTCAGTAAAACCACGTATAATGTTTTGGGTTTTCAACTGCCTCTTCTATTAAAACCTTCATAGTTTAATTATCATCTGAGCAAACCCACTCCTTCAGATGGGGGGTATTCCCAGGGGATAAGCCATAAAGTTTGGTCAGTCCCCTCTGCCAGGAACCTTACACATATGCTGTGTTCATCTGCCTAGCACAGCATCAGCCTAGCTGGTGACTCAGCTGAGGAGTCACAGGGCGCATGCAACCCATTGCCTCTTAGGGCAGAAACATCTCTGGAGTTCCATTTCCTTGGCTCTTTGGGGGACACTGGAGACCAGGAACTGGCTTCAGACATAGATGTATTTGTTTCAATACCTTCAGAGAGAGAGAGAGAGAGAAGGGGGTGGTGTTGAGAGAGGAAGTGGGGAAACTCAATAACTATTTCTTGAGTTAATTACTGTTGGCTCAGTTTCAGTGGTGCTGTTTTGCTGCAGATTTTTTTTACTAGCAGAATTGAATTATCATTTTCATTCATTACTAAATCTCAGGAAATCTTGAAATCTTTAGTAATTAGTAATGTCTGGATAGTAGATTTTAGGATAGGTTTTAAAAATAGAGAACCAATTTTTCAACATAGCATTGAAAGAATAGCATCCGTTAGGCATGAGCTACACCACCGATTTGAAGTGTCCCAGCTGGGGTCAGAATTAGGAACTGTCTAAATAAGAGAATTTCAGAAAGGCGGGGGAGAATATCAAGGTACAAATGGGAGGAAATAAGCCATTGTTCCTTTAAAAAGCATGGTAACCTCGATAATGAGAGGCTATGAAATAGTTCTTTTTATAACAGTGACTTCTTAACTTCACAGCCCTAAGAGCTCCTAGGGTCACTAGTAGAGAGCCCCAGGGCTACACCTGCCTTGCATAGATTAGGGCCTGGTGCAGCTGTCTTCATTTGCAAGACTAAGGTGTAGCCTGATGGGTTGGTGGGTCTCAGCAGGGAGCATTCCTTTTCGATCTCAGTAGGCTGGCATTTCAGATTAAGATGGCCATTGCAAGCCAGGCTCAGAAATTGCAAGATGAGGCAGGTAACCATTTCCTGAGTTTTATGTATCAGACCTTTCGAGGTATAAAGCAGGAACCCATATATTTGGCTGCCTTGAATTTACCATCCCTTTTCCAGTCAGCTCTGCCTAAAGCATCTAGCATATCCAGGGACCAGGCTTGCCTTTGGCACACAAACATGTTTGTAAAGAGCGGGTGAATGTATGGCATGAACTATTGATGAGGACAGAAGGGAATGCTCTTTGGAACCTATAACCATTAGCATCGGTCTGTGGATTGGATACACTTTCTCTGTAATGTGTGTTCGTTTCACAGAAAATACAATTAGGATAATTCTTGTGTGTTCTCTACAGGAAGGAAGTAGTATACTGCTTGTGAATGGTAGGCTAAATGAGGGAATCATTAAAGGGTTTTTAATAGACTTTTGAACCAAAAGACATAAGGGACTATAGTTATGTTGCCTTAATTGAGAAATATTTTTCAGTATGAGAAGACTTAATCAGATTTTCATTACATACCTGGTCAGGGACTAGGCTGAATGTTTCTTTAAGTGACTTGATAAAATGCACATAGAAGACTTATTAGTTATGTGAGAATCTGTATGAAGTGCTTATCATCTCTCCTGTGGGTGCCTGAGTATCACATACTTGGTTTACTGTGTTGGGTTGAATGCTTCTGTTCTAATTTCTAATGAACTTTACCACCAGACTACTTGATCATGACTAAACCCAGGAACAATGCAAATGGAATTGCCCCCTGATGGGGAGGAATGGGCCCAGATGGCCCTTAAAAGGTGATAATTAGGAAATATAGCATATCTGAGTAGCTAGAAAGAGAGAAACTTGTTAAAGACAGTCAATCTGTTTGAAGCAATGGTCTTTCCTTAATTATATGCATTTTTATTTGGAGTTGCTTTAAAGTAAAAATTTCCCAGGAAAATTCTTTATTAGTAGCTAAACCTAGAAATGACACCCATTTTTTTCCTGCTACTTTGAGATTATTTTGAAAATTCTTTTTTTCTTACTTTTTTTTGGTTTTGTAGATCTGTGTGACAGACTTGCTGTGTGTGTTTTAGGGGGGCGGTTTAGGTTATTTTAGCTCTTATGCTAAAACAGTGGGGGAGTGATCAAAAGTGAGAAAAATATTGGTATATATTTGTAAACTGAGCTTTTAAAATTAAAATAGTTGCAGGATATTACAGTCTGTGATTTCATATACTTTGTAAGATTGCCTTAAATGTATTTGCCTTCTTGGCAGCATAATCTCCAGATTCTTGAATGTGTCATTAAAATGATTTTACATATGAGAAGTTGGACGTTTTAAGCATTATATTTTTATCTCAATTAGCATATTTGCATTTGCTAATGATATCATTCCTTTGGTTTCTCTGTAGTCAGATTTTTTTAGTGTACAAACTTGGCATTACTAGAAGAATAACAAGTGAACTGAGAATGAGAAAGTGGTGACATAAAGAGAAGAAATATGCTCAATGTATCTCTTCTAGTTTCTACATGGAATGGAGTATGGAGAAATTAGCTGTTCCTGGGAATTAAAGCACAGAGCAAAAGCTGTAATGGCCAGAAGGCAACTTTTTCCTTCTTTGTAAAATCAGAAAGTAAAATTACATTGAAGTGCTAAATTACATTATTCCAAATATCTTGGCAGTCATATTTTGGCAGATGAGTTGCTTTCCTGAAATTACTCAACATCATCCTTCATTCTGACAAAAGCCAGTGGTACAGATGCACCTTTGGGACTGTGGCCAAGGTAAGACCAACATTTTCCAGGTCTGCCCACTCAGGTTTCAAAGGACTGTCCATAAAATAAGCCCCATACTCCAAGCATTGCCCTTCCCATCCTTAGGTAGCACACTCAAGCTGAAGTGTAGGGGTTTCAGAATCTAGTCCTTGGGACTTAATACAAATTCATAAAGTATCTTCTTCCACTCAAAAACCTCTTAGAGTCTTTGCCATTTTAAGCCTAGTTATTGAAAAACAGATACAGATCATTTTCCATTTCAGGATTCCAGAAACATAGATTCCAAGACAGAATGGAGAAGCATCATGCTTTCCTTCAGCAAGCTTCAGGGGATCAAGAATGATCCATAAGTATACTATTTATAGGATGTTTTGAATTATATGTTTGCAATCATTGGAAGGTTGTCCCAAAAGAAATAATCTGGCTCAAATTTCTTATAATTTAGTGCAGGCATGCTTAAGGGAAGAAAAAGTCAAGGGGAAAATTGGAGCTAAAAATCATAGCTATCTTTGCCCTGGCCAGGTACCCAGTAGGTTTACATCCCATGTCTCCAACTATCAATGAGAGAATGCTTTGGAAGATTGTATTTAATTATTTCAACTTTAGTAATTGCAAGAAAGATCTAGAACTGTTTACTGAACAGTTACATTTATTTACTGTTACTTTCTAGGTGCTATCTAACTTGAAACCTTTATAGTTGAAATTTTTACCATCACAGAACAGGCTCTGAGGAGAAAAACAGCTTTAATGTTTTAAATGTTTCTTAAAGGGATTTAAATTTGACTAAAACCAAATTTGCCTTTTCTTAACATAACTAAAACATGATTGCTATAACAATATTTGGAATTTTAACAGCAAATATAAAGAACCAAGTTGAAATAGCCCAGAAGATGGATGGCAATTAACTCTGCATTCTTTTTCTGACTGTTTTATTGATTAGCTCTCTAGACTCAAATAGGTTATATCCTCTGAGTAGTAAATTGCATTCCATTTGTAAGCTCTGTGGATGAGATTTGTATGTGGCCTAAATGCTATCCACATTGTTGTGTTAAGTAGCATTTTCTCTCTCTGAACCTTCTCCCCACCCCAGTGGAAAGTTTTATCCATTTTTCCTGCAGGAAGAGGAGGTGGCATGTGGTTTGGCGCCATCTTCTTTTTTATTGTTAAATCCGCTAAAGCCGGTCATGCCTGGCGGTACCAAGCAAGCTTTTTCCGGTGTTCTGGTCTGCTAAGCATTCGGAGCTCTTTGCTGTTTATTTACGTGGAATGTTTTCAGCTTCTGTCTTCGCTTTAAAAGCTGATTAAAAGGAACCTTTAAAAAAATGAAAAGAAAGTAACTTTTGGTGTAGGCTTTTTCTTTCTGGAATCTTCCCTTGTCTTCCTGCCCACCACTCCATCACCTCTTTCCCCCTTCCCCCAACAGCATGTAATTTTTTAAATGTTAAAAGTGTTTTAGGAAGCTCATTAATACTGCACAGCTTGGAGGATAAGAGAATGGATGACTCCCCCAGCACCGATTGTTCACGTCATCAGCATTCCAGTTCTACTTGTCATTACTTGATAATGTTCCTGAACAGCTGCCCTTTGGAGGGTGTTGGTACTAAGACAAACCCTCCTGTCATTTATCTCACTCACAAGCACAACTCTTTTGAGATAATTAATATCAAACTTATGTATGAGAATCTACCATTTAATGGGTAGATTCCTTTTCAACACATACTTTTGAGTTCGATGGGGAGGGGGGACCCCATCTATTTAAAAAAAATAATTAATCACATACTTCTGACATTTTCCTTTTGTCTTTCCTCAGGGGCAAAGTTATTTGAATAACAAACAAACAAAAACCCCTCATCTCAAATAGCTGTCAACCTCCTACTTTCAACAAAAGCTTTCTGTCTCACTGAGACCTACAGTGTCCTGTTTGGTTAGAGGCAGCAGGGTGGTATAGACACTATGCAGAAAGGCTTGGGCTAATAGCACTTTCTGGATTTAGTGTCTCTGCTGATTAACTCTTGGATTACTACTTTGAGTTTCTAACCCACCGTCACCACCCCATGCAGAATTTCCAACATGGTAACCTCTTGTGTAGATGCCTTTCCCTAGATGCTCAAAGGGTAAACAGCACAGAAATTTGTAAGCACCATGGTTTTCAAATGAACTGAAAGCAAAAAGCTTGAGCACTACTTCTTGTTTCTTTGACCTAAGGACCATTGTCTTAATATCTAAATTGATCTAGAGCCGTAAATAAGCTGTGCAAATTAACTTTTAGATACACATCTTTAGGTCTTTATAGTTTGAACCAACTGTAACGTAGAAACTCCGATTCATTTTTGGGGAGGGGGACCGGAGGTGGTCAGGGATCAGAGATCCTCCTTGCCTCTCAATTGATGCTGAAGGAGCTTTCAAAGCCACAAATTTAAAATACATTTTGTGTCATGAAACAGGACTGTTTCTTTTTTTTTTTTTTTTTTTTTTATCCTCACCCGAGGATATTTTTCCATTTTTTGTACAGATAGAGTGGGAGGGAGAGAGAGAGAGAAACATCGATGTGAAGGGACACATCGAGTGGCTGCTACCCGCACGACCGACCAGGGCCGGGGACAAACTGCAACCGAAGTACGCGCCCTTAGTGGGAACCGAACCCGGGTCTCTCCGGACCGCAGGCCGACGCTCTAACCGCTGAGCCAAACTGGCCAGGGCGAAACAGGACTGTTTCTATCAAGTAATAATAGTTTCAGAAAGTGAAACTTAGTGTCTATTCTTTATGGCCAGGAGGTATCAAAATCAGCAGTGAATCCAATGACTTAATCAGTTTTCTTCATTTATTCATTCATTCTTCATTTGAAGAAAGGACTTAGAACCTTACTGTGTTCTTAATACAAACAGGCCTGTTCCCTTCATCACAACTACTCCCACTCTAAGCTTGCATAGCATTTTAAAATAATAGTTTTATTGAGATATTATTAAATAACATAAAATTCACGCTCTTAAAGTGTGCAATTCAAAGTGTTTTTAGTCTATTCACCAAGTCGTGCAACAGTCACTGCTATCTAATTTTAGAGTTTCCTCACCCGTGAAAGCAGCCCTGCAGCATTAACAGTCACTCTCCATGTTCCCCTCTTCCCTTCCCCTAGCAACCCCCGATCTACTTTCTGAATCTATAGCTTTGCCTATTTGGACATTTCATATACATGTAATTGTATAATTGTGCCCTTCTGTGTCTGGCTTCTTTCACTTAGCGTACTGTTTTTAAGGTTCATTCCTGTTTTAGCATGGATCAGAATTTCATTCCTTTTTATGATCAAATAATGTCCCACATTATTAAGAATAAGAATAGACCACATTTTATTTATCCATTCATTCATCATGGACATTTGGGTTGTTTCCAGGTTGGGACTATTATGAATAATGCTGCTATGAACGCAGTGGACATATGTTTTCAGTTCTCTTGGATAGACCAAGGGATAGAATTGCTGGGTCATATGGTAGCTCTGTGTTTCCCATTGTGAGGTACTGGGATGCATAACGTTTTGTGCCTATGTTAGGAAACTAATTATGAAACAACTTACAGTCAGTTATCATTAGGCTTGTCTCTTCCACTAGGTTTTACGTTTCTTTTTTTTTTTTATCCTCACCTGAGGACATTTTTAAATTTATCTTCAGATAGAGCGGGAGGGAGAGAGGGAGCAAGAGAGAGAGAGAAACATCGATGTGAGAGAGACACATTGAGTGGCTGCCACCCACACAACCCCAACCTGGGCCGGGGACAAACTGCAACTGAGGTATGTGCCCCCAGAGGGAACTGAACCTGGGACTCTCCAGTTCGAGGGCTGGCGCTCCAACTGATGAGCCAAACTGGCCAGGGCGGTTTTACGTTTCTTGAGACAGGGATTGTCCTTGTTCGTCTGTGAACTCCCCTCCCCAGTCCAGTACCCACCAAGTGACATAGTAGATTCTCAGAAAGTTGTTGAGAATGGAGCTGAGCAAAGCAGTGTCCTGTTGCCTATGGCATTACCAACACCCCCGAAACTCAGATTCTGAACCCCCCTTCTCTGTAACAAGTGACAGCTTGTCAGGAATACAAGCTCTGTATTGCCCATGGAGCTTTCCAGCTGGTTGCTGACCCTCTTTATCTGCCGTGGGGCCTTCATCTGGATCTTGAGATTTCTCCAGGCTGCCTCATGGCCACAAGCAGCATTAGGACCCCACTCCGGTTTATGCAGATGCTTTAAGAGAGATTATTTTAAGCACCAGTGAAACCCAAGCAGAGGTAGGGCTGGTGGATACCCCGGCATTTGGGTGCACACCCCTTGATTGACATGGTTCACACATCTACTTAAGGGGGATTTGGACAAGGAGGCACTAAAATGCCTATCTAAGCTTTGACTTGGAACATTGTGTAGGAGGTTTAAGAAAGCTTATTTTAAGACTTTCTCAGAATACTAGAGCAATGTCTTTATGATTTATTCTGCTACCTTTCATTTAGAGCCTGTGATTTCTAATAACATCTATTTCAGGTTGGATTTAAGAGACAGAGCTGGCTTCTACTGAATTGGCCACCTTTGATGTTACAGTACTGAGGAGGGGAGGGACAGATGGAACAAAAGTCGTAATTGCCCAAATTTACAATAGTTCCCCAGCAACAGCAGCACAAAAGAAATGTTAATGCAATAAACTGTAAATGGAAGGAAGCTGAGTAGGATTTATGGCTGGTGCAAACCTGCACCCAGTCACCGGAACCTCCTTCCTCCATTCCTGAGGCATTTCAATAGACACAGAAGAAATGAGCTCATTTGAAAGCCAGTGACCACTCTGCATCCTTCCTTCCATATATGTCTCGTACCCCTTCAACAAACGGATTTCTGCAAAACCTGGGAAATCTGATAGAACAGTTGGGGGGGAAAGATCAGTCATTGAGGGCTCACACCTGAAATCCTGGCTGGGCCAGGAGCACACATCAGCTGTGAGCATATGCATTACAGCTGCAACCAAAGCATGCGTTGTTTCCTTCTCCTCTGAGTTGGGGATCTCTGCAGATACAACAGATGGCCAGAGTGTTTCCGTGTCTCAGCCACAAAGTGAGAGGGCAGTGTGTCATTCGCCAGTCAGGCACTTACCTATCCGTCAGGGCCACTGCTATAAGTGGCTGTTTTTCACATTTGGGTTCCTGCAGCTTTCATTTCCATTTAGGCTCACACATACCTTTACCTGTGTTGTAACGTGTGGGTTTTTGTTGTCTCCTTGTCCAGACTGCTGTCCTGTTCGGTTTTTTAATTAGCTGAGGAGCACAGTCTAAATGGAAAATTGCTTTCTGAGATCCCAGTTCTCTGGTTCCATGCTGTGAGGGGCTCCCTGTAATTAAACACGTTTTAAGAGTTGTTCTCTTGCGAATGTGCTGTGGATGTCAGTGCCTTCCCACTAGCTGCAGAGTTCTGTTTCGGGCCCAAGACCTAAATATTAATGTTAATACTAGGTATAATTTTTTAAAACTTGCATATCAATTGATTAAATATGAGGGATTTTTTTCCCCTCTCTTGGTAGTTGGAGGAAAGCAATTCTTATGCCTTGTAGGGTTAGGAAAATGACTAAGCATTGTGAAGCACTGGGAGGAAGCTGCATAGGAGGTCATGAGATCAGGAGCACAGATGTCAGCAAATTTGAGAAGTCTTTAGTCCCCTGTTCTGGTCCCCACAGTGAGGAGAATGGAGTCCCCTCACAGATCTAGAATTCTAACTTTCAAAATAAAGTATCCATATTTCAAATTCCTGCTACAGTTTCAAATACTGCACAAGTAGTGCCGTGGAGCTTGGGCACAGAGTAGAATGTTATTGGGGCCTCTTCCTTGTGGGGGAATCAGTTCATTAGTAATTAACAAAGGATGAAGGAAGCCTTTATGAAGTTTTGGCTTAGAGGCTCAAAATACAAATTTAGAGTAACCATCTGTAAGGCAGTCATTAGAGCAAGTCTGACACTCTCTGTAGAATGCCATGCTCTCCCCTACAAATCTTTTCTGAAAAAGCCTTTGCAATTGTTCCTAGTCAACATGTGGACAAAGTTATGGGGCATATAGAAGTCTGATATCAAAACCATGTAATAAAGATCATTCATTAGGCAAAATTATTGGAATTAAAATCCACTCTTAAGGTGCTAATATACGACACATGGCACATGGTAAATTTGATCACTTCCTAGGAGGCCCAGACTTAGGCAAGAAAGAAAAGGATGAAAAGAAAGATGAGTAAATAAGAGCATATACGCATACTCAACCTCTATTTTTTCCACAAATGTACACACCCATATTTCATGACCTATGTCTTCTTCTGACCCTATCTTCTCTATGATTTATGGCAGAGCCCATATATTTCTATGTATTTCTGCTATTGGTACTTTCCCAAACCATGGACCATTGTACTCTAATACCCTGACCCATTTGGGCAGTTTCTTTGAGCTGCTTTCTTATTTTTGAGTCTTAGTTGATGGTTAAGGGTTGTGACCATAAAAAACACATGGGATTTCAATATGGATTTGGAGAGCCCCTGAGTTGTAATTGCGGTACTCTGGCTTCCTTGTCTGTGAAATGAGGACAATTAGAGTCTTGGAAGGTGGTTGTAGAGAGGTGTGCAGACAGTGGAGTTGTTTGCAACAACCTTCCTATTTCATTTCATCTACACATGTTACACGCTTGTGGTTTTTAGTCTCACTTGGATCCTCTTTTGTGCTGATGGTGCCTCTGCTTCACCCCACAGCTTTTTCAGTCTCAGGGTTAGCAGGCCACTGGGTCAGCAGGTGTATTTGACAACATGCATTAGGTTTAATATTAATAGGAAAGAGATTAATTAAGGATGTTAATATGGTTTAACATGAAATCTTATGAAGCCTCACCGGACATGTGAAACAACAATCCATACAACACTCAGCATCACATGCTTTTGAACATTTTGAAGACGATTTGCCTGGCTATATTTTTTCAGTTGTTGGTATCAAATGGGCTCAGGATGGTCATGCCTTGATGGAGTTTCTAGTAGAGGGATTAGTGTCATTTCTGGGCCCCCACCAGAATTTCATTCAGGTTATAAGTAGTCATGTGAAGTCATAGGTTAAATGATTTGGGAATAAAATGTCATCTGACATGACAGAAATGAACCCTCAGAGGCCCACAGTTCCTCTGGGACTTGCTCTCACTTACAGTTCTTGTGTTAAGTAATTTTATTAACTGAGGCAAGGAGGGGCATGAGCTGACAAGAGAAATATTTTTTTGTTAACATTTTAATCCTAATCACAGAATTTATTGTGTGCAGCTTTATATGCATTTGTAGCTATAAAGCCCTGGAAAATGATGAAAGTAAAAATTAGAATGCGTTGTTTTTCTTCCCAGGTGTTATTTCAAGCATTGTGTACATTGTCAAAAAGATTAATTGTTGTTGCTTGCAGCTAAACAGATGATAAATTTTAAAATTATATTATTACTGTGTGTCAGCATAAAAGCTCTGTGTCCCCAGTGCGTCACCTCTCTCTGTTGCTGTTGACAAGGCTCACATTTTATAGCACACCGCCAGAAGGTGTTGACATGTATTCAGATCACTGATTAAATGTTTTAAAAACGTGCCACTCATAAACTAACCCTGATGTTCTAGGAAAGAGTCATTTTTAGGAGTAAGATTTTTTTCTTCATCATTGACACAGAAGAGATTTTAAACATTGCCATTAACAAAAACAAAAACAACCTTATGTGACTACATTTTCTTATTTTAAATTGTGGAACAGAAGAGGAAATGTTTTTCAGTATTCTCGTCTCTTCTCCTTCACAGGAAAGGCAACAACATGGTGTAAAAATATCCCAAGGAAGGTGCTAAATGGTTACTTGTAAACCACCCTTGTTGGGCTCAGGACCCATGATGCAGGAGCATGAGGGCGGTTCTGAGGTGATACTGGTGTAGTCAAGTCTGGTGTTGTGACTCCTTCGCAGTTCAGTGCTGTGACAGCCCTTGTGCTGCAATTATAACAACAGACAACTTCTACACAGCAGCTGAGCAGTGCAGAAGCCTCCGGATTCCTTTTCACACTGTAATGCTTGAAGGCATCCCTGATCATGGGATTCTGCATTTTGTGGATGACACAGGCTGGCCTTTAGACCAAGGCTTCACTGAAGTCAGGTGTATATTTGCTGCAGTGATAAACGTAAAGCCTTGAGAATCAACATTTTAATGCTTTGCTTTTCTGTGTATTTGTGGGACACTGTCAATATATTCTTTTGTTTCTCTGAGCACAGCATGAAAGAACTTTAAAGCAAATAATTTATTATTCATTATGGAAAAGTTGGCTTTTTTCCCCCCTCTCTGATTGTCAGAATTGCTTTGTCGATGTCAGTTTGGGGTGTGGATTTTCCCCTCCCTGTACAGAGGACGTTGACATTGCTTCAGTGATGTTTCAGAGGATCATGTCAAACAGCCATGAGCCTATGTCAATTGTCACTTCACCCCAGCATGGAGCAAGCTTAGAGATGTTTCACTGTCAGCCTTGGGTGCCCTCGGGGACCAAATCTCTAAATGATCTCTGTGACCAAAAGTATATGGGAGGTTACGAATAGCATGTCAGCAGTAATGATAGCTATCCTTTCCGAAGCACTTAAAGAGTATCAAGAGCTCTGTGCACTTCACATATATTGTCTCATTCAATTCCAGCAACATAACAGCAGCAATGTGAGGATATGTGTTTACCCCCATTCTCACCCCATGAGTGAAGCAAGACTCAGTCACTCCCGGTAAGTGGCAGCCCACATTGGAACCCAGGTATGTCAGATTTCAGAGCCACATCACATTCATCAACAACTACCTACTTATTATTATGTGTTTGGCACTGCCTTTCATCACATGTCCTTTCAATCAGTTTTTTTTGTTTTGTTTTGTTTTAGTCTACTTATTTGGGGCTTTTAAAGAATTGGCTCATCATTGAAAAGGGAAGCCTTATGTAGAATTTCCTGCAAGTTCAGGATAAAAGAAAGACTAAGAGCCTTGAGGTTTCCTGCCTTAAAGCATATGTGGGGGGAAAGGTTAAGATGCTCCCTGGAAAATACTCCCTCAATACTCCATCTCATTCGCGTTGGGCATCTGGAGGTGCCTTTAGAGCTTCCGAACTTATATCTAAATACTTTGCTCGGTTACACAGGAAACTGATAACGCTGATGGGTTTCATGGAGGTGAACTGGAGACAGATGGAGGGGCGGGTGAGAGGAATACTTTTCACTAGGAACTCTTTTTTTTTTAATCCTCATCCGAGGACACTTTTCCATTTTTTTGTACAGACAGAGCGGGAGGGAGAGAGGAAGAGAGAGAGGGAAACATCGACGTGAAAGGGACACATCGAGTGGTTGCCACCCTCACGACCAACCAGGGCCGGGGACAAACTGCAACCGAGGTACATGCCCTTAGCGGGAACCGCACCCGGGCCTCTCCAGACCGCAGGCGGACGCTCTAACCGCTGAGCCAAATCAGCCAGGGCACTAGGAACTCTTTAATACCTTTCTGGGACCGTGTGAATATACCATTTCAAAAAAAAAGGATATTTTCTCATAAAAGTATAATCTAGTTGAAATGAACATTTTCCTGGATCCAGACTATCATGGAAATGTTAGTAGTTCTAAATTTGCTCTTTTATTCTGTGGGATGCTCTGTTACCCAGTTTGTGTTTCCCTTTGTCCCTTCATCCTTTACTTCCTGGGCCACCATCTCCACAGTGCTTTCTCTATTTGATTAACCATAGCATCTTAGATGAAGTCTGGTGATTTTTATTTCTTCCTACCTTGCAACTCTTGTTTTTTTTTTTTAAAAATATGTAGATCTCTTTGGGTGACATTTGTTTCATAAATATGTTCTTTACACAGGAGATTTATTCAGAAAAATCTTCATATAAAAATGTCTTTTAAATTTTTAAAAATGTTTTTATTGGATTTTGAGAGAGAGAGGAAAGGAGAGATAGAAACATCGATGTGAGAGAGAAACATTAATTGGCTGCCTCCTGCATGCCCCCCACTGGGGATTGAGCCCACAACCTGGGTATGTGCCCTGACCAGGAATCGAACCGGGATCGCTCAGTCCATGGAACAATGCTCAATCCACTGAGCCACACCAGCCAGGCTAAAAAATTTCTTTTATATAAGACACTTTTTTTCCCTTCAAAAATTCATCATCTGGGTTTAGAGTAGAATGGAGAGTTTAACCTTAGTCATTTACTATCCACTGGTTGGAACTTTTCTATTTTTCTGTCAACTGGCATAAAAAAACTTGTGCATGTGTGATAATGTGTAGCATTCATAAAGACATGTAGAATACCTATATGTTCTATAAATTTTATATTTATAAAACAAAACCAAAGCTTATGTACATGGAAATACTCCCGTGTTTGCAGTTGTCAGTGATTTCTAAAGAAAACCGTTGCTGTCAAGGAGAAAAGCCTGAGTAAGCCTTCTTCATGCGTTAATGATGTTCAGATCTTCCCTCTCCTTCTCTGTGAGCATGTCATTCATTTCCTCCAAATCTTCGGATGTCTTTTTTCTTTATCTGACACATTACAGGAAGAGTAAAAGAAAGATTTATTCAGATAACTTGGATGGTTTCATTCTCTTTTTGGAAGTTCACTGGTTTAGTTATAGGGATGTTCTTGAAACATTTAAAGGCCCATTCTGAATTTTAAAATAGCCCAATGGGAATCAGGTGGTTTTCTCTAAATCTAAATCATGATTATAAACTAATTTGGATGCTAATTAGGTCTTAAATAATGATCATGGCATTAACTTGTTTGTCCCATGCAATGCATTTCTTTCTTTGATAAGTTATGTATTCACATTATGACCTGTGAACAGGGAAACCAACCAAAGTGTTGAGTGCTTTCTATGCAACAGGCACTCAGCAGTGTACAGACAATCCCCAAAGGGACAGGTCCACAGCCCAAGATTGGGCTTTTTAACAGTCAGCACTCAATAAATACCTGTTGTTTAAATTGATGAAATTAATGCAAAAGGAAGTAGCACACTATAGTACACCACTTGGTTGTTCCAGTTTTTTTTTTTTTTTTTTTGGAAGGAGTTAGGGATGGGGTTTGAGGATGGGAGGGCCTTCAACTGAGTAAGGTACTTCCTTACCCAGCCTCAGTTTCCCCACCCATGGATATTAGACAAACAAAATGTGGACCATTTCACAAATTTGCATGTCAGCCTTACACAGGGGCCATGCTAATCTTCTGTGTACCTTTCCAGTTGTAATATATGTGCTGCCAAAGCGAGCCCTGTTCCAGATCATTAAGCACTTGGTTGTCAATAGACTGACTTCCGTCATCTGCACAGGTCATCCTTAGCTCTTAGCCTTTTATCTCCCTTAGCATTGTGCACACAGCCAAACTCAGAGGTGACTCACAGTTATCTAAAGCATTTAGAAACCTCAGCTGCCTTCATCTCACCTGGCACATTGCAGCGATGCATCTGTTTACATCATTTATAATGTTTACAACATTACATGTAACCAAAATACAATGAAGGCATTAAACATAGAATTACCATATGATCAGCAATTCCACTTCTGGGTATATACCCAGAGGCATTGGAAGGAGGAACTCTTAACAGACATTTGCACACCCATATTCATCATTATTCACAATAGCCAAAAGGTAGCAGCGGCTCAAGTGTCAGTTGATGGATGAATGGATAAACAAAAGTGGTATATCCACACAATGGAATATTATTCAGACTTTAAAAGGAAGGAAATTCTGGCACAAGCTATAACACAGATGACCCTTGAAGATGTTATGCTAAATGAAGTAAGCCAGAGGGAAAAGGACAAATATTGTATGATTTTACTTCTATGAGGTACCAAGAGTAGTCTAACTCATAGAAACAGAACATAAAACAATGGTTACCAGGGGCTGGAGGAAGTTAGTTTTCAACAGGTATAGAGTTTCAGTTTTGGATGATGATGAAAGTTCTGGAGATGGAGGATGCTGATGGCTGCACAACAGTGTGAATGTACCTAACGCCACAGAACTGTACACTTAGAAATGGTTAAAATGGTATACTGTGTATTTTATATATCTTACCACAATTAAAAGAACAAAAACATAAGAAGGCAAAGCTAGTGGAAAAGTTACAATGTATCCCTGAATCAAATAGCTCCAGAAGAGCAAAAATATAAAAAATGTTTCAAAACTTTATGTAAATTTAGTCTCCCACTTTCTAGGTCTCTTGTTGAATGACTATGGCTGTGATGTTGTCAGGGAGGCTCAGGGGCTGCACTGTGGCAGAGATGGCTTTTGGATTCTTGGTAATTGTAGATGATCTGTGCCATGTATTATTTCTGAGACAGAAACTTATCAATAGAGCTTCAGTGTGTAGAAGGTGACATGGAGTAATTGCATCTTTCTTGGACATTTGGCATAAAGACAGCTGGTAAAAGGAAAGTCACATATACTCAAGTTCAAATCTCTTATGATGGTCTGTTAGATCAACATGTCACTGAGTTGATCACAGGCTTGTTTTCCCTCCAGCACTGGAGCAGATCTGCATTTCTTCTGCTAAGTGTCAAGGGAGACAGTGGCTGCATTTAGAGTCAGAGATACATATTCTTAAATTTTTTTAAAACATTTTTTTAAATTGATTTTTTTGTTTGTTTTGTTTTTTTGAGAGAGAGAAAGAAGGAGGGAGGAAGTGAGGAAAGGAGAGGGACAGAGGAAGGGAGAGGAAGAGAGAAAAAGAGAGGGAGAGAGAAAGAGAAACATCAGTGTGAGAGCGGAACATTGATAGGCTGCTTCCTACAGCCCCTTACTGAGGATCGAGCCCACAGCCTTTCAGTGCACAGGACGATGCCCAACCAACTGAGCCACACTGGCCAGGGCCGCACATTTTGAAATTTGATTTTAAACTCAGGCATCACAGTTAGTCCCCAAGACAGGAGGAGAGGCTTGGAGGACTTGGGAAACTTTCATAGACTGACTTCCATCTTTTCTTTCTTCCTAGTGAGTCAAGTGGCAGAGCCTGGCATACTGGTTAAAGGATTTCTCTTTCTCTTTAGACTTTCTCCCCGCCAAGTACATTTAGTTGAATTTGAATACTTTAAATGCAAGTGTGACATCATTTTTTTTTCTTTTTCTTTTTTTTTTAGGGAGAGAGAGATAGAAACATCAATGAGAGAGAACATTGATTGGCCGCCTCCTGCATGACCCCACTGGGGATTGGGCCTACAACTTGTACATGTTCCCTGACCAGGAATCGAACTGGCGACCTCTTTGGTGCATGAGTTGACACTCAACCAGTGAGCCACACCAGCTGGGTGACATGATTATTTTTTAGAGGGAAGTTTCTCCTTGATTTTTGGATTAATGATTTTGGATGATCATTTACAATGATATATTTTATAACAAAAACACATTTTAGAGTTTGAAGTTCTAGTTACTAAAAAAGTTCTCTCTGTAATGGCAGTTAATCATATTGGTGCTGAAATGACAGCTGACTTTGTATTGGGGAGTTGATAAAGCCTGGTGGTTTGCATATTTGCCCATATTGTGCTTTTTCCAGGCTAGCTTCCCAAATATCATCATTTCAGAATTGTTTTAGTAGAGTTGGGGCACACACAAATCATTAATGTATGTGTCTTCTGCTACCAAGCACGTTCTTTTGGACTTCAAAGTCTATGTGTTCTATGATAGATGCCACTTAGCATTCATCCTGGACTTAAGGACACTACCAGTGACCTGCTGGGTGCTTTGGACAATGGCCCTTCTTCACTATGCAGAAATTCTATACCACCCACCAGGCTTGTACATTCTGCATTCAGGTACTTCATTCATTCATTCACTTTTATTTATTGATTTTCTTACAAAGATATCTGAATGGGTGGAATGCTGTCTTATTATGTACAGAGTAAAGGGTAGTGGTTAGCACTTTAAACCCATAGGGAACAGATTCTGAAATCCTAGCTCCATTAATTACCAGCTGTTTGATCTTGGGCAAATTACTTAACTTCTCTGTGCCTCATCTTTCTCATTTATAAAATGGGGATAATTGGTTAAGAGGATTATATGAAATGTGCATTGCACAGTGTCTGGCACCCAATAAGAGGCCCATAAATATTAGCTGTTGTTACAGGTTGAATTGTGTCTCTCTTTCCCCAAAATTCATGTGTTGAAATCCTAACTCATAGTACCCAGAATGTGACTGTCTTTTGAAATAGGGTTGTTGTAGATGTAATTAGTTAAGACAGTGTCATTTGGGTGGGAACTTATCCAATATGCCTGGTGTCCTGAAATAAAAGATAAATTTGGCCACAGAGACAGACATGCTTGGAGGGAAGACTGTGTGAAGAGACATAGGAGAAGATGGCCATCTACAAGCCAAGTAGAGAGGCCTGGAACAGTTCCTCCCCTCCGCCCACAGAAGGAACCAACCCTGCCTTAATTCCAGACTTCTAGCTCCAGAACTGCTAGAAAATACATTTCTGTTGTTTAAGCCACTCAGTTTGTTGTAGTATTTCGTATAGCTGACATTATCACCCTCAGCTCTCTTCTCTGTGTTTCTCATTAACCTGAGACTCTAACTCTGCCTATTTCCTGGCCAACGGGAAGTATATTTGCTCCTTTTCAACCTGTGTTTTTCCCTTCCCTCCCCTTCTCCCCTTCCTTTTTTTTTTCTCATGAAATAGCATGCAAAAAACATTTCCTAGTGAGAACAGGTGTTTAAAAAAAAACCCAAAAACAAACAAACAAAAAACCATGCTCTTTCATTCATGTGTCTTCTTAAAACGCTGTAGCTGAAAAGTTTGTTTTCTCTCTTACCACATTTCTTCTCACCTTCTCATCTTGATCTCTCTTTTTTATAACCCTTTATAAATTTTTAACTTCTGGAGATTTCCTACCCTCTCCCAAATTCTTGAGGAGAGGTGGGAGTTTATTTTGTAGGCTTTGATGTGTGAATTCTTTCAATAAAAAGACATGTAGCCCTGGCTGGTTTGGCTCAGTGGTTAGTTAGAGCACCTGCCAGAGGACTGAAGAGTCTCGGGTTCAATTCTGGTCAAGGGCACGTACCTCGGTTACCGTTTGATCCCCAGCCCTGATTAGGGTCAAGTGGGAGGCAACCAATCGATGTGTCTCTCTCACATCAATGTTTCTCTCTCTCCCTCTCCTTCTCCCTCTTCCTTTCTCCCTCCCTCACACTCTATCTGAAAATCAATGGAAAAAATATCCTCAGGTGAGGATTAAAAAAAGAAAGAAAGAAATGCAGACGAGTGGCTGTATGAAATGAAGCAATAGGAAAGATGTGGTTGAGAAGAGAGCCCTCTGACTGCATTCCAGTAGATGACTTCACTCCTACCTATCTTTAAATTGGTGGCTTGGGGTTTCCTTTGTTTGTTTGTTTTTCGCACAATTTGAGATTGGACAGTGTTTCTCCTTCCCCTCCAGAGGCCTGGAGCAGTGTGGCCGGTTGCATCCTGCATTGGGCAGCACTAACATTTGTTCTTCCCAGGGACCGTCTGCTCCTTTTCTCTGCCCCAGTGGAGCTAGGGGAATAATAAAGCTGTTCTTATTTATACTGCATTTTTGTCAGTGGTCTTTGTCATTGAAACTTAAGAGGTCAGTGTATGACATGAGGGTATTTGTGAGCTTTATCCAACAGGGAGAGAGGCAAAAGAGGGGGTTATTTTTCCAGGGGTGTTACTTATCCAAACCCTGTCAGTTTCCCAGTTCTTTTCTTTACCCTTTTCCTGTGCTGTTCTTTCACAGGCTTTATAGTGACCGCTGAACTTGCCACCCTTGTCCAGCCCTTGCCTCCTTGCTGCCGCCACCACCCTGTCGATCTACCCCTTCTCATCTGCACTGTCCCCCTAGCTCCCAACCAGTTTCCTGCCACTGAGGAATCTATGAAATCTATCTTCTTAATTATCAAGTTTCTCTGTGGTTGTCTCTAATTTCCCGCTCATTTAAATATCCTTTCCTTCAAGGCCAGAAGAGGAATCGGCAGTCTCGGAAAGAGCAGGCCCTGACTCAGCATCACGGCTCTCACTCTCCTACCCTCTACTCCGAAAGGAACCTGCTTCCTGCCTCCCTGGTTTTCTTCGATGGGATGAGTCATTCTTCCTCTCCAGTGTCACCCCCTCCTGATTTCTTTCTTCTCCTTGGGGAGTCTTAGTGCACCAATTTAGTCCCTCTCTCTTCTGGCTTGTTATTCCTTGCCCCTTTGTGGAAATCTTCTCCACAGCCTACAAAGGTATTCTACACATGTCTGCCAAAAATGAAATAAAACATAAACTTTCCTGAGCTGTCAATGTCACCCAACTTCCCTTGATGCCTTACTTCTTATAGAGTGGTCTGCACCCACCTTCCCTACGTTTCATTAAAGTCCCATTGAGCCCTGGCCGGTTTGGCTCAGCGGTTAGAGCGTCGGCCTGCAGTCCGGAGAGACCTGGGTTCAGTTCCCGCTAAGGGCACGTACCTTGGTTGCAGTTTGTCCCCGGCCCTGGTCAGTCATGTGGGTGGCAGCCACTCGATGTGTTCCTTTCACATCGATGTTTCTCTCTCTCTCTCTGTTCCTCTCTCTCCCTCCCACTCTATCTGAACAAAAAATGGAAAAATGTCCTCGGGTGAGGATAAAAAAAAAAAAAAAAAAAAAAAATGTCCCATTGAATCCCCAGCCCATTAGGGCCGTGTTCATCCCTCTAACTCTGAAACTGACCCCTAAGACCTTGAATGCCTTCAGAATTGCCAAATCTAAGTCCCTGGGTTTTACACACACACACACATACACACATACACATATTAAATTATATATATATATATAGTTTTTCTTTATTAATTTTAGAGGGAGAGGGAGAGGGAGAGAGGTAGAAACATCAATGAGAGAGAACATCAATTGACTGCCTCCTGAATATTCCTCACTGGAGATTTGGTCCACAACCTGGGCATATGCCTTGACTGGGAATCCAACTGGCGACCTCTTGGTGCATGGGTCGACGCTCAACCACTGAGCCACACCAGTGGGGCCAAATCCTGTTTTTAATCCTTATACTAGTTGACTCTTCCCAGCTCCTTGGTGCTATAGATCATGCCCTATTTCTCAAAACTCTCTTCCCTCTCCCCTAGCATTAAGGATGCTTATCTCCCTGGATTTCCATCCTTCTGTTGGGACATTTTTTGTTTCCCTAAAAGGGATTTTTAATCCTTCAGTGGACCCTAAAATCCTGATACTGCCCAGGGTGACTTTTCCTCTAAGTCATTGTCTTTGATGATAATATCCTTTTCATTTACAGTGGTCTCAGAATTTTATTTTAACCTGGATGTTTTTATCGCTGCTCAATTTTGTGTATACCAAACTGAGTTTATTAGATTTCTCAAAAATATTTTTCTAAATAATGACTTGGTATTAGCATTTACCATGTTGTGTTATGATTTATCTCTTTGCCTATCAATCCAACAAAAATTTGAAAGGACTTGTGTTATTTTTACAAAATCTGTGCTTGATTGTTGCTGGTATATGGAAATGCTCCTTGATTTTTTAAATGAATATTTAAAGTTTTATGAAATAATATAAGATTCAGGGTTTTAAAAGTGAAATAATTTTGCAAGGCCTCCTAGACTCTATGTCTGGCTCCTAGCTCCCCAAGGCAACCACTTTGAACTCCTTTGGCTGTCTCACCTCCATGTCTTTACATAATATACAGTTTTTCTTGATTTTTTTACTTCAGTCTTAGATATTATCTTGGCTTCCTCCTATAGCAGATGAAGACATAGTTTTCTTTTTTTTTTTTTTATCCTCACCCGAGGACATTTTTCCATTTTTTGTTCAGATAGAGTGGGAGGAAGAGAGAGAGAGAGAAACATCGATGTGAAGGGACGCATCGAGGGGCTGCCACCCGCACAACCAACCAGGGCCGGGGACAAACTGCAACCGAGGTACGTGCCCTTAGCGGGAACCGAACCCGGGTCTCTCCAGACCGCAGGCCGACGCTCCAACCGCTGAGCCAAACCGGCCAGGGCGACATAGTTTTCTTTTGTTGTACCATACCCCTGTATAAACACTCCACACTTCTGTGTTTATCCTATGCCAGTGAGAACACTGTTCTCAGCTGAGCCACTTAGTACGCTGTCATTGTTTCCTTTCTGTTTAAAAATTTTTTTCTTTATTGATTTTTAAAGAGAGAGGAAGGGAGAGGGAGAGAGAGATAGAAACATCGATGAGAGAGAACATCAATTGACTGCCTCCTGCATGCCCTCCACTGGGGATTTGACCCACAACCTAGGCATGTGCCCTGACCAGGAATCGAACCGGAGACCTCTTGGTGCATGGGTCGACGCTCAACCACTGAGTCACACCTGCCGGGCTGTTTCCTTTCTTATACAACTTTTGTTCCCCTATAGTTTGTCATTGATTCCAGTTTTTATTGACCTTATTTTCTACTTAGGTAAAACTAATTTCCCCCCCAAACCCTCTGATAAAGGTATCCATATTAAACTATCTTTTCCTTAAAAAAAATTTTGTTTTTTAGGAATTCCTTCTGGAACCTTCTATCCTGAACTTGTTACCTTTTTATGCCAGCTGCATTTTTAAGTTTCTAGGACTTCTTTTATCTGTAATCCTGACTTTTGTCACTGAGTCTTCAAACCATATCTTCTTTCTTGGCTTATTTCTTCATTTGAGGTTGCATATCCTCTAGTAGTTACATGAAAAAGGGTGCTAAATAGGAAAACATGTTTGTGACTTTACATGTCTAAAAGTGTCTTCAATATTCTTTAGACTCATGGAGAATGTTTTCTTTGGAAAACATTTTCTCATAGAATGTTTAAAGGCATTGATCCCTTATCTTCTTGATCTCTTTTTATCTAAATTTCTTCTCCCCTCTTGAATATTCTAAGATCTCTTTATTCCTTGTGTTCTCAAACTTCGCAGTGATATGCTTTGGTGGGGGTCATGTTTTAATAATAATGTAGGTGTTCAACAGGCCTCTCAGCTTGAAAACTTGTCTTTCGGTTCTGGGAGCTTTGTATTTCTCTCATAAATTTATTTTCTCCATTTTTTTCTAGTTCCTCTTTCTCAAACCCTCATTGCTTGAATATTGGACCCATTTTATTCTCTCATATTTTATCTTTGCTATTTTCCATTTTTTACTCAACTCTTGAAGTTTTCAAGTTTATCTTCTACTACTTTCAAAGAAAAATTATTTTGCTTTCATGTTTTTATTTCTGACAGCTTTCCCTTGTTCTCTAATGTTTTTTTAATAAGTGATATTCTTGTTTTCTTTTCAGATGTAATATCTTGTTTCTCTTAGAATATTAATAGTGTTTTATTTGTTAGTTTTCTTCTGCTCTCTGCATTGTCTGTGTCTCCTGAGTGCTCTGTCTGGTTGTTGTGGTCTGTCTTTCATGTGAGTGCCTTTCATCAGATGTCTAATTTGTAGCTATCAGTCTATATTTGAGGGACTTAAAAATAGATAGAGAGTTCTTTGTGTGTGCTAATTGATGGGCCTCACTGTAGGCGACCTGACACCTTCACCAGGGGATCACCAAGTGTTAGTGTGTCTGTTGGGCTGTCCTCTTAGGCCCGTTGTCGTTACTCAGAGAGGAATCCTCCGACGTTCTGGTTCTGGGGATAACACCTGGCCGCCAGCATTCTGGAGCCAAGGGGGAAGGGGCCTGGGGAATCCTCAGCATTCCCAGTGCAGACTTTCACATGGTCCTAATTTTCACCTCCTTGACTAACTCCTCCCCGTTGTTTGCACCCACAAATTTGAAGCTGTTTTGGTTCAGTTTCTTCTGTTACTTCCTTTGCCCTATTGGAATGGGGAAGTTTGTACGAGGAGGTTCTAAGTGCTCTTTATACAGATATGCAAACAATCCTTTTGTTTAAACTCTCAACCTTGCCTTCAGAGGTACTGGGACCCTCAGTTCCTAATCTTTCCCAGAATTCTGTTGTGGAAAGAAGCTTGATTCTTTTTGGCCTGTCACACCTCTTTGTCCCCAGTACTGTTGGCAATTAGGAGTTCGCTTTTCCCCTGATGATTCACTTTCCTTTTTCCAAATTTGTGGACGTCTGTTATAAGGGGGTTTCTTCCTCCATTATATCTGTTCCTATCGATTTATACCCCTTCCCCCTTTAATGTGGGTTTTTGAAAGGTAGTGGAGATAAACACTTATTGATCAGCCATGTTTCTGCTTTTGATTTTAGGGTTTTGATCTACTATTCAGTCAACCTAATGAACTTTCATTAGTTTTTAAAAATTATGATTATTTACTTTTTTTTTTATCCTCACCCGAGGACATTTTTTCACTTTTTGTTCAGACAGAGCGGGAGGGAGAGAGAGAGAGAGAAACATCGATGTGAAAGGGACACATCGAGTGGCTGCCACCCGCATGACCAACCAGGGCTGGGGACAGACTGCAACCGAGGTACGCACCCTTAGCAGGAACCGAACCCGGGGCCTCTCTAGACCGCAGGCCGACACTCTAACCGCTGAGCCAAATTGGTCAGGGCTACTTTTATTTTTTTCAATTTTGTTTTATTGTGGTAAAATACACATAACAAAATGTATCACTTTAACAACTTTTAAGTGTATAATTTGTTGGCATTTAAGTACATTTACATTATTACAACCATAATTATCCACCTCTAGAACATTTTTCATTTTATCAAACTGAAACTCTGTACCCATTAAATAATAATTCCCCTTTCCACCCTTCCCTCAGCCCCGGGGACAGCCACTATTCTACTTTCTGTCTCCATAATTTTGAGTACTATAAATAAGTACTTTATATAAGTGGAACCATATACTTTTTTTTTTTTTTTTTTTTTTTTGGTGACTGATTTCAGTTAGCTTAATGTCCTCAAGGTCAGCCATACTGTTCTGTGTGTCAGAGTTTCCTTCCTCTTTAAATCTGAATAATATTCCATTGCATGTGTACACCATATTTTGCTTATCCATTCATCTGTTCTGAACAGTTGGGTTGCTCCCACATTTTAGCTGTAGTGAATAATGCTGTGTACACATACGTGTACAAATCTCTTTTGAAGACCCTGTTTTCATTGCTTTCCAGTATACCCATAAGTGGAATTGCTGCATCATATGGTAATTCTACTTTTAATTTTTTGAGGGACTATCATACTGTTTTGTGTAGTAGCTCTGCCATTTTACATTTCCACCAACAGTGCACAGGGTTACAATTTCTCCATAGCTTCATCAATGCTTGTTATTTTCATACTTTTTGATAGCAGTGTGAGGTAGTATCTCATTATAGTTTTGATTTACATTTCCCTAATGATCAGTGTTGTGCAGCATCTTTTCATGTGCCTATTGGCTGTTTGTACATCTTTGGAGAAGTGTCTATTCAAGTCCTGTGCCCATTTTTGAATTATGCTGTTTGTTTTTAGTTGTTGAGTTTTAGGAGTTCTCTATATAGTCTTAAAAAATTTTTTTTTTAAATTTTAGAGAGAGGAAGGGGTGGAGGGAGAGAGAGAGACAGACATTGATGTGAGAGGGAAACATTGAGCCCTGACTGGGGATCGAACCTCAACCTGAGTATGTGCCCTGACCGGGAATCGAACACGAAACCTTTTGGTGTATGGGACAGTGCTCCCACCAACAGAGCCACCCAGCCAGAGTGTAAAGTTGTTCTTTCTTCATGAGTAATCAGTTTTTTCTCTGTATAGATTTACTGCGATATGTTTAGGTGTTGACTGTTGTTGATTTATCCAGCTCATGGCTGTGCTTATTAACCTGATAACTAATATACTTCTTTCAGTTCTGAAAATGTCCCAGTCATGAATCCTCATTCTTTCTGTTCTCTCAAACATTTATTTTAAATGTCTCATTTTTCCCTTCTTGTTTCCTGTCTTCATGACTTCCATCACCTACCTCCCTGTGCCATGGTCTGGATGGTTTCCTTTCATTCATCCTGTAGTTCACGGATTCTTTCATCAGCCATGTCTAATCTACTGTTTCACTTATTTGCTTTATGACTATATTTTTCCTTTTAAAAATACTGTTTGGTTTTCTTTAAAATTAATTTCTTTTCTTTTTCTTTCTTTTTTTTATCCTCACCTGAGGACATCTTTGCATTTATCTTCAGATGGAGCAGGAGGGAGAAAGGGAGGAAGAGAGAGAGAAAAAAACATTGATGTGAGAGAGACACATTGAGTGGTTGCCACCCACACGACCCCAAACGGGGCCGGGGCAAACTGCAACCGAGGTACATAACCTTAGCAGGAACCGAACCCGGGCCTCTCTGGTCCACGGGCTGATGCTCTAACCACTGAGCCAAACCAACCAGAGCTTAATTTTTATTTTCAATATTTTTCTATTCTTTCAATTACTTCTTGAATTACTCCAAGAACTTCAGACATATATATATTTCAGATTCCTTCTTAAGTTTTCACTTACTTCTAGTTCCCAGATATCTGTTCACCCTTATGTTATACTTGCTGACTTTCCTGACTGGTGGTTTATTTCTTCACATGATTGGGACTCTATTGTGAGCTTATCTTCAGCAGGGATTGTTTTTGCCCCTGGGAATCTCTGTGCCCTGGTTTGTGCATACGTTCTTGCAGTACTACTATGCATTTTTATTCTGTAAACCAAGACTCAGTTGTTTTAGGGTCTTGAACTCAAGTTTAATTTTTTTAATTTCCAAAAAAATAAATAAATAAATAAAAATTTTAATTTCTCTATTTATGACTTCCAACCCTTCCAGGTGGTATAAACTTGATGCCTGCACTTGCTCTTAGCACAGGCTCATGATTTAGATGACTCCCACAAAAACCTTTATTTATTTTCAGAGAGCCCATGCCAGACCCCAAGCTGCCTTGCTGTTTCTCTGGTGGACATTGTTTTTCTAGTTCCCTATTCATGGATCAGAGAGCTTTTTAAGAGGTCCAGTTTGTCCAGGTCCCTCACCTTGCACAGGCCCAAGCTGGTGTTGACTCTCTGGCCTCAGTCCTTGTTCCAGGGTTGGTGCCCCTCTTTGCATATAGCATCAGTTCCAGGAGCTCCAGCCCTGGAGTTCCTGCTTTGTTTCAGCACTTGAAGATTACATTTTCTTTTTGTTTCAAGCTTAGCTATACATTAAACCCTTTTAAAAGAATTTTTTGCTTTAGATTATCCAGTGTTTCTATGTGTTTTAAGCAGGAGTGGGGTCTGCAGTGGCTCAGCCTGCCATAAACCTTGTTTGTCTTTGTACTTCTCAGCCCACAAGAGTACTTGGTCCATAGCAGATGCTAGATGACTGACTGACTGACTGACTGAACGAATGAATGAACAAACGAATGGATGAAATTTTCACCTGCAGAAACAGATGGAAGCAGCATTTCAATGAGTAACAAATGCCTCTTACCTGTCCGGGGGCATTGCAGCAAGCAGAATTTGCTTTCCCATAAGGACATAAGTGAAGAAAGTTCCTGGTAAACAAAATGAAGAGAGAACAGGACTTCTTACATGCTTTTTTTTTAAAGTCCTGGAGCAGTGGGAACATCTACTGCCTCACTCTGCTTGCTACCCAAAGGTGGACTGCAGTGGGCCGAGGAGTTCATTCCCATGCCTTTTGCTGGTGGCTCCACACAGCATCCTTACCAAGAGGAAAGATTAAAGCGTCTCAGAGAACAGGACGCTAGGCCTGTTTATTTCCTTCTCTCCCCTGTTTTAAGAAAAGTGTGCCTTTGATGAGATATAGCCGAAGGCTCTTGTTTTACATTTTCCGTCAACCACCTTTGTTAGAAGCTGGTTATTGATGCCGTGCCCTGTTTTAATTCACACTTCTTGGCTAATCAATTACAGCGTTTATCCATTAATCAGGCGTTCTGACAGGGTCAATAACTGCTTTTTGGGGTTTTGTGAGGGGCTACACGTTATCAAGCAAAGAATAATGCCCAGGAGCTCACTTTAAAACAGTGTGACTTTCCCAGGCTGGTGGACTTCCGGAGCAATAAACATCTAGTGGGGATTTCATATGGTGGTTTTTTAAAAAATGTATTTGGTTGATGGGATTTTCTCACTGAACACTTCATTAGCAGGGTTCAACATTAGTGAAGTGTGGACAGGTGTGCCTCTATTTAAGAAAAAGAGAAACATCAAAAGGCAATTATTCCCATCACATACAAATGACTGCATTTACCTAAAAAGGTAGCATTAAATCAAGAGCTTCCTTTCTTCGTGCTCAGTGTTTACAAACAGTGTGTTCTTGGCAGTAGAGTTTGAGAGTGAAGAAACTTAAAGCCAAAATGTTTCGAGCTGCAACTAGACGAAAACCAATCCAACATTTAGAGCAAATATCTCTATAATTATAATATAAGTCAAGCAGAAAATATTTTATAAACAAAAGTTAAGTTTATATACAAATTTCCTAAAGCCCATCTTTTACATAGAGTGTTTTAAACCTTGGTATCCACATCCCCATACATGTATACGCATTTTCAAGATCCCTCAGCCTTTATAATTTTTTACAACATAAACAGACGTTGTGAAGTGTCATGGAAATAAAAACTTCGCATTTCAGCAAGGGTAATAAACAGAGGTGGCAGCGTTTAATTGGAGTACAGTTTGGGTGTTTAAGTTTACCATACATAATGGTGCTAACAGGTTTCATTCATCTTTTATTTTTTATTTTTTTTATGACAGATGTACCAACATTTAATTGTTTTTCATCAAGGGTGGAGAGAAAAGACACTTCTGTAGATTTTTCAATTCTCTCCTACGTGTCACTTAGCTGTCCTCACCATTGTCTGAGCTCCTTTCTCTCATCCTTTTTGCTGCAATGAGTTGTGTCATTCCCTCATGATCAGCACTTTTGTTGTCTTTGTTTTTTGCTGTACCTCAGAAGTCCATCTTTTCTTTCATCTCTTTCCCATTCATGCATGAGGGAACAGTTGTGCCCTGTTGTGGGGATGTTCCGCTGGGTTTCAAACAGTAGGGTTTCTTTTTATTCTCTTCTAAGTAGTACAATGGGGCTGAATGTCTGTTGCAGAATGCACACACTAATATGCCAGGTTATTTGGTTTCTAAGAAGTCAATAAAAATACTACATTTAGGCTTAGTCCTTGGCTTGCTTTTTCCCTGTTTGCCTTTCAAGTCTTCTGTTATAAATCTGTCTGTTTGTTTCTGATCGTAAAATACAATCTTCCATATTAAATCGAAGCGTGGAATCAACAAACACTTAGAGAAAAATGTTCCTGGCGGTGGAGTACTTTCACACTAGCAGATTTGGCAGTCGGCACCCTCCCTTGATAAGAGCCTTGAAACACCCGCCAGAGCTAATTAATGGCAGCTACAACTCGGAGAGGATGAAAAAAAGGATGGATCCAAGTTGGTCTTGGCAAAACTTTCCAGTGTAAGAAACTAGCTCCTCTCTGCATTTAGAGGGGTGCAGCTCTGACTGCTTTTGCCCAGACCACCTCGCCTGGCTCTTCTGGGGGGAGGTGAGTGTGAGCATGAGTGTACCTGTTATAAACAGACCCTAAAGGCCATCCCAGCAGTAAAAGGCTAAAGACGCAAAAAACTAGAGATATCTTAAGACACTTTGTTCTCATATTCAGGAACAATCTTCAAAATCCTCCTTAATGAGGTCATAAAAGAAAAAAATGGAACAAGTGTTCCTTGTGCATCTCACAGGGGCATGCCATCAGGGTCACTTGCCACCAGTGTCCTATTTAAAAAGGGATTGGGGTAGTTCAATCAAGCATTGCGTTAAGGGAGAGACTTTGATTAATTCCTTCTCTTTTCTTTTGTGCCACAGATAATTTCAGTAAATTTGTGATACTTTCTGCTTAGCCATTGCTGAGGCTTAAAGTTCTTGATGCGTCATGCTGAGTATTAGCATTTATTGGGCCTACGTGGCTATGGGGAAGAGGGGCGGATGCTGTGGACAGCTCTCTAATCTTTGACAAGCAGGGCTGGTTTCAAACATGACCGTTATCTGAGATCTTGGCGTAGGGAAGGGCCCGCTCTCAGGTTGGTGGCAGAAAGGAATGTTGGTGTAAAAGAAGGGAAGTCCTAACAGCAAGTAAGATGGTATGATTTTATTAACCAGCGTCACTCCAATAAATTCAGATTTTTAAAAAAGGTGGTGTTTTACCTTGATTAACTTTTTAAAAGGTATTCAGAAACTCACAGCTTAGGGAAGTTTCAGGAATGGCTCTCAAAGGAAAAAGAGCCAGGAAGGGACAAGTGAGGGCCCCAGTTTGTGCTGTCACTGAGGCTGCTGGGAGAGCTGAAGACTGTCCCCAGGATGCTCAGGATCAGGTAGGAAACTGGATTCTGTTGTCATTTGTTATTTTCTTTTTTAAAACTAACCAACTAACTTTGTTGAAAGACAAATGTTAATTATTTTGGTTGTTTCGGTCTTGAAACAGGTTAGGAGGTATTTAAAGCACTTAATTAAAAACAACAACTCAGTCAGATATATATTGTGTTTTATAAGCTGATTTTGGAAAGGTATATAATATTTACTTTATGGCAGTTGCAAAGTCATTAGGTATCCATACATTTAGGTGTCATTGAAAAGTTGGATTTGGGTTCTGATGGACTGGGACAGCTCCCAGGGGGGTGTTGTGGTGCCATGTAAATAAATACTCTTTTGTTTGTGGTTTACTTACTGTATACACAGGGTTGATTTTTAGTGCTGCTGCTGTCTGTCCTATTAACTCAGCCCCGACACAGGTACCTGAAAGCAGTAGGGTGGTAGTCCTGACTCAAAAAGATAGTTTTGGGTTTGGATCGATGGAATCCCATCTTTTCCAGTTGGAGGACTTGTTTATTCAGTTGAAATAGGGGTAGTTGGGTTTACTTTAATGAAATTATGCATCAGATATGTTTATATAAATAAGACAATATGTCAGAATTAATTTTAGAGTATGTTTCATGATAAATAATACTGTCCTGCTAAAGGCTTAATAGCCAATCATAAGAGTTTTTAAAATTATTGTATTAAAATGAGTAAGATGTTAGACTTCTCATTCATTCTTTGTTTTTTGGTACCATTCCCAGATTAAGAACGCAAAGATGACCCTGTTCATTCATCGAATGTTATTTATTAAACTCCTACTTTCTGCTAGGCTCGTGGTATTATAACACTGTTGTTGTAATTCTCAATGTAATTGGCTTTTAACTTATATTTGCAATGATTATTGTAAATAGTGGAAACCCCTAAGTATCCTAGTTCTTGATAATCAGCTTTAACTCTGTGGGGTGATCGTGTTTTCTCCGAAGCAAGGCTGTGACTAGATTCCTCAAGTCTGACCTTAATTCTTGGAATGCTGACCGAAGTGGTGTGATTGATAGATTTTTCCAGATTTGAAACTGGGCAGAACATGGAGGCAGAGTGGTGCCCTGGGAAGGACACGGGCTATCACTTTCCCTCGCCTGAAAAGCAAGAGCCGCTGCTCAGGGCTTGGTGTGAGAACTGAGTTCCCCGAGTGTGGGAAAACAGCTAGTATGGGGCTGGGCCTAGGTGGCGCCCTTTCTCTCACCCTCTCATTCCCAAGGCATGGGGATCTGCAGGACGTCGGCGTTTACATTCTGATTCCCCCCATCAACGACCAGCACCCGAGAAGTTGCCTGGTCATTACTGCTCTGTGTCACCAAAAAGGGTGCGATAATGTATATTCAGAACTTCATTTCTGTGCACAGTACCTCAAAGATGTTTTATGTCTGGGGAATACATGTCCCACTTGCTTATTTGAAGCATAATTGCATATATTTAAAGTAAATATCCCTACAGTGGAAATCTTCCCAACGTTCCTTTTCTATAAAATCAGCCTGGTGATTGCTGAGAAGAAAGGGGCCACATCTGAACGTCACCAACATTGAGCCTGCCACCGCCCTTCTTCCAGTGTTGCAGGGCCTCTTTCAGATCCAGGTTTCAGGGGCAGGCAGAGGAGTGCGGTCCTCCAGGCACCTCATCTTCCAAAACCAACTGGAGAAAAGGAATGAACACAAGTACATCTCACCTCCCCCAAACTTCCTTTAGGTCAGATCTAGGATCTGGAAAGTAGCAAAAGTAGGCCACCTAGCAAATGAACTGTTTCCCTTGAAACAGGCAAGTAGGAGATCTGGACTTAAAAATACACCAGCTCTCTCCCCACAGCCGACGTGTAGTAGACGCCAGCTGAAGAAAATTGTCCTTTTAACCTCACAGTAGACCTCACGGGAAGTGGTGCCTTTTGGTCGTCTTTACAGAGATGATTCATATTAATATTCTCTGTATTAATCCCATTATGCTCCTTTTAATGTGTTTTGTGATGAGTATTTCCCACAACCCATTCAGTATAAACTGGGTCCTTCTCAGTACTTAAACACAGACATTTTTTGAAACATCCAGGATAGCTCTTCTTCTGCTTTGGAATACTGAAAACTTCTTTCTGCATAGTTATGTTCTAGAGTTTCTGCAGGTCCTCGCTGTCCGCGCCAGAGAAAGCAGAACAGTGGGGACCACTCAGTTGTCTTCATCCTGTAGATCAGGATGAAGAACTGCAGTAGAAGTCCTTGCTCATCTTAAGCTGGAAACAACTAGCACTGAAAAGAATGATCTGGACTGGTTTGTCTTTTAAAGAATGTGAACCCGAAAGGGGGGAGAGTGTCTCTGCGCGGTCACATTGTTGGTGACCAGCAAAGGTACTCAGCGTGTATAAGGAGATGATGCATGTGTGATCTTTGCTTGGAGGCCCTCCACCTAGAGGTCATGTACCCATCCTTTCTTCCATGGCCTGTTAGGTCGGACTCTTTTTTCAGCCGTCTGCTTGAGTATCAGTTGTGCTTAAGGAAAAGACACAGGGAACGGTGGTTGGTGGCATGTGCCATACATGTTTCCCTGAGGCATAGTATCATCTCTGTGCCTTTGGACACATGGGTCTGCATGGGGCTGAATATCCTCCAAGTTTGATGGGCGTTGGAAATTACTTAAATCGGAGAAGGGGAAAGAGACACCAGAGGATACATCCTCACTCCTCTCCTTCCCTCCAGAGGGGCCCAAAGAGAGTGCAAATGGCCATTGGCCCATTGGTAAGTCACTGAAAGGATTCATTTTCTTTCTCAGTGAACACAGCATGGTTTTCATCTGTTGATAAAATTTAGGAAGAAGGGAGAAAGAGGGGTGCTGCATCCTGGACCACTTTCTGCCTGTACTTGAGTGTCTTGCGGTATGACTGTCCTGACTCCCAAGTGCTACCACCATGCCCTCCCCATCAGTGCTGTGTTGATATTGTTAGCATTGTTGCCAGACCAGCCACTGACCAGAGGGTGACAGGGGATGGACAGTTGTTGGGTCCCATCTTTCCCAAGTCTTGTCACCATAGCTGCAGATCTCAAGGTGTACCCGTGGGCACTCAGGAAATTGGCCACTTGGTTGGGTAATTAAGGCCTCAGGTTCCTGGGTTAATGTATCCATTCAATATCTGGGTTTGCCCTTCAGAACTTGACTAGCAGGTGTGTAGAACCCAGCGCCACCGCAGTCTGCAAGTGCACAGACAGTGTGGCGGCCTGGTGGCAGGCGGGTGTGAATGGGCATCCCTGGGGGCAGCCTCGGCACTGGCCACATCTGGACAGAAAGCATTTGGCTGCATTACTGACCTCCTCATTAGTGAGACCCTGGGACTTGGAGTACTTTCCTTTCATCTTTCTTAGGATGGGCCATACTAGGCCCAAGAGGAGAGTCAAGATAGTTCCATCCCTATGTGGAGATGGTGTAACTGGGGAACAGGGCACCTCTGAGCAGTGACTTGCGGGGGGCTACACACGGGCCCCAGAGGCCTGGGGAGTGGCACTGCAGCCCAAGATGCTTCTGCAGGGAAGCCAGGGCCAGGTGCCACAGCCTGGAGCCTCAGTGCGAGGACCACGGAGACCATGCTGGGAGGGTGACAGCGTAGCATCAGCCTGCAAGAGAGCCCAGGAGCCCCACTGTGAGCTTCCCTCGGAGGGTTTTGGGGATGAGGGTCGTGGGTGTGTTATACTTTGTAAATATAGCCAAATATTGGCATCTTGTACTATATAAAGAAAAATAAACATGGCCCTGGCTGGTTTGCTTAGTGGTTAGAGCATCGGCCTGAGGACCAATGAGTCGCAGGTTCAATTCCGGTCAAGGGCACACACCTCAGTTGCAATTTGTCCCTGGCCCTGGTCGGGATCGTGCGGGAGGCAGTTGATGTGTCCCTCTCAGGTGGATGTTTCTCTCTCTCTCTCCCACTCTATCTAAACAAAAATGGGAAAATATCCTTAGGTGAGGATTAAAAAATAAATAAAATAGCCTTGGCTGGTTTGGCTCAGTAGTTGGAACATCAGCCCATGGACCAGAGTCCCAGATTCAGTTCCCCTAAGAGCACATACCTCGGTTGCAGTTTGTCCCTGGCCCTGGTTGGAGTCGTGTGGGTGGCAGCCAGTCGATATGTCTCTCTCACATCGATGTTTCTCTGTCTCTCTTCCTTCCTCTCTCCCTCCTGCTCTATCTGAAGATAAATGCAAAAATGTCCTTGGGTGGGGATTAAAAATAAATAAATTAATTAAATAAACATGGACTGAAAAGTTATATGGATTAGTATAGTCAAAATAAGGCTAGCAAATCCTTGCTCAAAAGCTGAAGACAATTTTAATTTCTTTACTTAAAAGCCTAGCAGCAGAATAAATGACTCTTGAACTTGCTTTTAAAAAAGCAGGGGATGCCCTGGCCGGTTTGGCTCAGCGGTTAGAGTGTCGGCCTGCGGTACAGAGAGACCTGGGTTCGGTTCCCGCTAAGGGCATGTTTGTCCCCGGCCCTGGTTGGGTCGTGCGGGTGGCAGCCACTCAATGTGTCCCTTTCACGTTGATGTTTCTCTCTCTCTCTCTTCCTCTCTCTCCCTCCCGCTCTGTCTGAATAAAGAATAGAAAAATGTCATCGGGTGAGGACTAAAAAAAAAGGGGGGGGGACAATGCCTCTTAAAGCATTGAAATAAAACTAATATGATTCCACTGAAAGAACAGAAACGTTTGCAGTTTCTTAGGCTGAGATAGATGAGGAAAGCCCATTCACTTGCTCTTCTCATTTTAAAAATGCTTAACAGTAATTATTATCAATATCATATAATTAAGGGGGAGAACTTTTTTAAAAGCTAATTTAATATATTTGGCTTTTGCATTCATTTATTTACTCATGTTTGTATTTAATTAGCATCTATTATATGCCAGGTATAGTGCCAGGTTCAGCAAAAAGAACACGAAAATCATCACTCCCTGAAATCATGGCTGTTAACATCAGTTCTTTGTCTATTCTCCCCTGCCACTGTCACCTCCTGATCTGCCTTATCATTGTGATCAGAGATTTAGGTTCATTTTTAAAACCTTGTAACCCCGATAATGTACTATGCAGTAGGGATGGTTAGAGAAGGGAAAATCTTTAAGAAATTTTAAGTACTGGGTGGTTGGCTCCATCAGGGAAATTAACAGACTTGTCTGTGTAGACATGGAGGGCTGCTCAGGCTGAACCGAATCCCTGTTGTAATTTGAATGCTTGAAAATGCTTTCCACTTTATTGTCAAAATTACTGCCTGGACTTCCTCCCTCTCTTCATTTGCCTATTTCCCTTGCTTTTTATCTGGTGCACCACCAGTGTACAACATAGTGGTGTTTAACTGCTTCCTGAAGGCATTGTTAGTCATCAGGAGCACTAGTTCGTTAGAGGTGCAGATAAATGGGGGTTCAGCCCATCAACTACCAGTTGGGTTAATTTGGAAAATCTGTTTCCTCTCCTCAGAAGAAATGGCTCATGCTTCTTCCGTAAATAGCTGTGTGCATTTCATATTCATTCTGAATGACTATAATTCGTGGGTCCTGCTTGATGCTAGAACTGGAATTTGCTTTGCAATGGCAAGGTGGCTTTACCCAGAATGTTCCCACTCTCTTTCTGCTTGTGGTGTGCCTTTTCCTTTCCTTCTCCATGATTGTTATCGAGTAGACTGTAACCCTGAATCTTTCACCAGATGTTGTCTCGCCATCTTAAAGGGAAGAAGAACATTAAAATGGATGTTTTGTGCTCGACTTTTATTTTGTTCAGACCCAAACTGAATGAAGCAAAGAGGTTAAAATCTTTTCTTGTTCCACCTGAGTAAGCATGAAAACCTACGATCCTTAATCTTTTAAAAGAAAAACAACCCTCTTGTGTTTGTGGGATTTCTGATTCATTTCTTCCACCCTGCTCCCCTGCTCTGCGTTTTTTTAGTCAAATACTGTCTGGACTTTTGTAAGCCAATAACCTCTCTCCTCACCTCTCTCCCCTCTCCTCCCCCACCCCTTCCCTGTGGTCACACAAAGCAAGGAGCCCACAAAAGACGGTGTTCTGGGTTTTGTATTTAAAAGGAAGATGAAATACTGGATATATTTAGGAACACAAAGCTGATTTGTTAAAACCTTATCAAAAAAGAAATTTATTGGTGTCAGGATAGGGGGAATAAGGAACGTGAGAGAAATGGAGATGTAAAAAAATAAACAATTGAAAGAGAATATACACATTGTTTTCTGTGATTCATACCAAACTGACTTGTCTTTAGCAGAGCACAAACCAGTAGGTGAGGCTGCGACTTCAAACCTCCTAAATTAACAAGTGATATTTTAAAAAATGAGAATTCCATAGGAGGGAGGAGAGTGGAAGCCTAGAAGCTTTCTTCTCATCGATGTCTGTGAATAATAACCAGGGTCGGTACACCGTCTGCCATGTAAAGCCGAGGACCTGAGTCCTGAGTCATGCCCCTTGTTGCCGTGACTGTGGTCAGGGCCTTTCTCTGTGATTTGGTCCTGTGTCTGTGGATCTCTGCGTCTCCAGGGCATACACATTTGTCTATGGCTAAACCTTGAGAGAAAAGTTCTGAACCAGGGTCCACGGGCCAAATCCTGTCCACCACCTGTTTTTATATAGCTCTCAAATTAAGAATGCTTTCTTCAGATCAGTGATTTGATGATAGGAAACATTACCTTTGAACTCCAGTTAAGCAAAATGCTGTCCCTTCCCAAAAGAATGCCTTTTTTTCTCATAAGTCATACTGTATTACAAAAATATTGTGCTCAATTTAATTTTTAATGTTGCCAATTGAAAATGTGTAGGAATTTGCATTCTGTCTTGTTATATAAGTTCTTATATATATAATTATGCCCATGTTTGTCTCTCAACTTACAAGTTCTGAAATATTTGCTATCTGGCCCTTTCAGAAAAAGTGTGCTGAGTCGGGTTCTACACTGTAACACACAGAGGCGGTTTTTTTATTGTTGTAACTATGTTTTATTATGGTATGTAGGAGGAAAAGCAAACAAAAGTCTGAAGAAAAATGGACCATCGGGACATGCTAAACATTTTTATTATATCACCATGTTTAACCTTTTTTAAAAAAAATTTTATACTTCACTTATTACATTTTAAAATTACAGATGTCCCTCCTTTTTTCCCATTTGACACCCGCCTCCCCACTCTCACCCCCTCCCCTTCACCGTACTATTGTCTGTGTCTCTGTGTCCATTGGTTGTGAATATGTGCATGTAAGTTCTTTGGCTTATCTCTGCCTGCTCCCCCCATGCCCCTTCCCTCTGAGGTTTGTCAGTCTGTTCCCTTCTTCCATGTAGAGACAGTTTTGAAGGGGGGAAAGGGGTATTTTGTTATCATTCTTTGCCTGAATCTCTGGATTTTCTTTCTTTTTTTTTTTCAATTATTTTTTTTTATCCTCATCCAAGGACATTTTTGCATTTATCTTCAGATAGAGTGGGAGGGAGAGGGGGTAAGAGAGAGAGAGAGAGAAACATCGATGTGAGAGACACATCAAGTAGTTGCCACCCATACAACCCCAACCGGGGCCAGGGACAAACTGCAACTGAGGTACATGCCCTTAGCGGGAACCAAACCCAGGACTCTCTGGTCCGCAGGCCAACGCTCTAACCGCTGAGCCAATCCGGCCAAGGCTGGTTGTGTCTCTTTTCAACCATGATTCTGATTTTAAAGGAAGACCCCATCTGTTTAAAATAGAGTTATTAAGTCCTATACATTTCTAAGATGATTAAATTTTTTTAATGTTTAATTTATTTATTTTTGTTACAGATGTTTCTCCTTTCCCCCCCACTGATTCCCCCCCTCCCTATCCCTCCCTGCCCTGTCCCCAGCTTTGTTGTCCATGTCCATTGTTCATGCACACATGCATATAAGTTCTGTGGTTTTTCTCTCCCCTACCACCCCCTATTTTGGGGATTGTCAGTCTGTACCCCACTTCCACGTCTCTGGGACTACCCCATAAGATGATTTTTTAAAAAATCCTGACCCAAGGATACTTTTTTCTATTTTTATATTCGGATAGAGTGGGGGGGGGGAGAGAGAGAGAGAAACATCGAGGGAGAGAGTGAGAGGGACACATCAATTGGTTGCCTCCTGCACTACCCCAACCAGGGCTGGGGACTGAACTGCAACTGAGGTACATGCCCTTGATTGGAATCAAACCCATGACTCTTTGGTCCGCGGGCCGATGCTCTACCGCTGAGCCAAACCAGCCAGGGTTCTAAGATGATTTTTAAAGCATAAATAAATCTTAACAGAGAGCAAAAAGGGGAGTTTTTGGTTCAGAAAATTTTAGGATGTTGGGTGTCACTGATTAGACTTACAGAATCAGAAAAAGGACACTGTCTTGGTATTTGAAATAGCTAGATACGGAAATTTCCCCAAATGCATGAAGCAACAGTTAAGAGTTAGAACTGGGCATAGGATTTACAAACAGTGAAAAATCACTAATGATAATTGAGGAGAGGAAATTGGTGGGTCGCCTGTGCTCTTCCCATTTGGCACACTCAGAATGTACTTTCTGCCTGGGGAGTTTGTCCTTCTACCTCCAAGGCCCTCTCCATTGTCACCACCTCCCAGAAGCCTTCTAGTAATGCCCCCTCGCACCCCTGAGTTCCAGGCCACTGTTTCCCACCAGTGTTAGCATTTACCCTCTTGCCTTAGAGACCCCTGTCTCCGCAGCTAGAGCTCAACAGCCCCCCACCAAGCTGATTCTCTCCTCATTTATAAATCCTCCTCCAACCCCTTATCTCCACCCCTGACCTTCGCCTGCTTTAGTGTCTAATATATATTTGTTGAATAAGTGAAATACTGAATAAAAATTTGTCTAACATTAAAATGAATGGCAAAATTCTTTTGGTTTTTCTCGTTCAAGTGTAGGTTAATGTGCATAGATAATCATGAAACATTGTACAGCTGATTACAAATTCAGTGATAAGGCAAAATTTATGTGTAGCTTGCCAAGCTATTAAGTTCTGAAGACCTGGGGACATCAGAGAGGAGATATAATCTGACTTCTTTATTTTCTGCAGTGCTGACCCATAGCCTGGAAATGGGTTCCCCAGTCCCCTTGGTAGGCGTGTTCTCCAGATGTGGCAGAGTGCCTGCCCCAATCTGCACACACACGTGTGTGTGTGTGTGTGTGTGTGTGTGTGTGTGTACAGCATGTCTGAGGAGAATCCTAGGTGACGCTCTGTTCCAGACCCAGGTGTCCATTTTACAGAGGTCAGGGAAGTGGAGGGGGAGTGTCTTCTCTTTAATAGCAGCTAATACTGATGGGACTTCCTGTGTGTGAAGCACTTTGTCAGGTGTGTTATGTGTGGTCATTTCGTTGACTTTTCACAACAATCCAACTCATAATATGAACCTGAGATTTACCAGATCCAGATCTGCTGGATTCCAGAGCCCATGCCCTTAACAGTTACCCTTTTCTTACCGTTCACCTCCTTCCCAGGAAGGTGGCCAAGGTCTTTGGAGCTCGCTAGTTTGGGACTCATGACCATTGCATTCTCCTCAAAACACAGATGAGAGCAGTCATATGGGCAGTGTATTAATCACTGTCTTTGCCTCTTCTCTGAGCTCAGGAACAAGTGATCTCAGAGTGAGGAATGTGTCCTGGCCACCACGTCCCCTTCCTCTCCTAATTCAGGGCAGTCATCACACATTTGCGGACATGGCTAGGATGCAAGTTGAAGGTGGCGAGTGAGGCAAACGGCAACTCAAGTAGGAGCTCCAACCTTGGGAAAGGGCCAGCTTCTGTATACTTCAACTCCTTCTAACCTGTTTGGTGAATTATGTGGAATCACATGGAAGTTAGACCCTTGAGTGCTGCAAGCTGAAAGTTCTAGGCAGTGAGAGATGAGAATTGAGAATGAAGCTAAGGAAGAAAATTTTATTGTTAATCAAAGGCTTAATTGCCTCTGGGACATTTTAAATAAATGCCATGCCGTACTTAAGGAGCCATGTTCTGTAAGTGAGATGCAAAAATTCTTTAATTAAACCATCGCGGGTATTCCCTGATTGAAATATCTGCCTTTATTTTCATAGTTAAACCTTCGTGATTCATGTAACAAGTCAATCAGGGATTGAGTAAATTAAGGGCGCCTTGAAAGAACAAATCAATTGTATAAAATTGATTAAAATTGTTTCTGTGACAGTCTTCATTGTACTTATTTGTATTGATCAAAGCATATTTTTGGTGCATTTTCTATTTAGTGGTCTTGGAGAGGAAGCTATTTATCAGCCTGCAGGGGACGGATTGTGGCTATGCTATAGTACAGGGCTGACAGTTTCTTAGAAGAATTTGTCTTAGAAATGGAACAAAAGTGTGAGTTTCTTGCCATTAAGAAACACAATGATGATGACTTGGATGGTTCCTGCAATTAAGCAGGAAGGAAGTTGGTAAGCAAGTCAGTCAACAAACATGAGGGTGACCATGTACCAGGCCTGTGTTAGATGCTGGTAAACTCTATCAGTGTCCATGAGCCAAAAGGCTGAGTTCTTGTTGCCAACCAAACAGATCCAGAAACTCAGATTCAGAAACAGGCTACGGAGACTTGCTGGCTCTCTCATCGTAATTGGAAAAAACAAAAACAAAAAATGAAAACTTAGGTATTTAAAAGTTTGGACTTAATAGACTGCTCACTTTGAATGTCAAAGAGCCTGACATGGAACTCAGCAAATTTTAAAAAAGCAGGAATGCTTTATTTTGCCAAGCTAATGCTACGATTTCATTTAATTCTTAAAAAGAGAAAAATTACCATCTGAAGTTACCAAGTCTTAAAACATACAGTCACAAATTATAAAAAATGTATTTAGATTAAGTAATCAGCAAATAAATCACTAAATAGTGGTGTTTTATAGAATGAGTTTATACTGAAACTTTTACCTTCTATTTTCAAGGTCCTTGATTTAAAACAACTGAGCCCTGTGAAAATGGTTGCATATTCAAATAAACAGACTTACAGGCATACTTTGTGAACTAAGTGCTTGGAAAAAGGAAATGAGGGGAGGAAAGAAAAATATTTGAAGTCATATTATCATAAAGGCTCTGTGGTCTTCAACACATATTGACCAATTCAGGCCAGGCTCAAAATGACAGGCTAGGTTTTGCCTACTGTCTTGGGACCACACTGGCCAGTGTGTCCTTCGAAAAGCCTCTCATTCTTCTGAACCTCTGCCATGGGCACAGAGAAAGCCTGTGCGGTGCCCACCCACTGCAGAAGGATCCCTGTGATGGGTTAGATGTGAAATCACACTCAATTCTATAGCAGTGTCTAGCAACCTGTCATTGTGAGAATAGAAATTCCTTTCGAATTCTGCATGATGACTCATAGCAATTACTTCTGTTCTAATTTTCACGGCCCGGGAAGAACTGTCTTTGTACAGATTTGGACAGGGACAAGCATATCTTCACAGTCTGTGAAAAAAGGAAAATGTGCCGTGCACTCCAGAGCAAAACTAGCTACCTTGCTCCTCAACCCATTTCCAAATGATGCAGACTTATTTAAAGAGATGTTTTATGAACCCACAAAAATGAAATATCCTACTGTTCTCTCATATCAACTTTTTAAAAAAGTCTTTGTCACATGAGATAGTTATGAAATAACTTTCTCTGACCATCTATTTGCCTTTCGGTGCTCAGTGGTCAATACACAACTCACATAGCTACTAGGAAGTTCAAGGTTCTCATGACAAATTTGTCCCTGCCCTTTGTGGAGCGATGATACCTATGAGCACATCTCCTTAAGCACTCTCTCGCGCCCTGGTTCGGGTTCAGGGGTCTCAGATCACCTCAAGAAAACTGCCCCCTGAGCATCACGTTGCAGGGCTCTGGTGTTTGCGATTTTTGCAGCTATGTGGGTTCTGTTTGATCATTTCCCCTCTCTGTCTTGTACAATTCGTGTGCGGGGCTTGTGCTCATTCATATCCTTGGAGAGAAGGTATCATGAATGACTTGACACCCGTATTATGATTTAACGAGTTGGAAAGTGTGGGTATAGATAGATTCTGCATCCCTCAAACTGCGATTTTTGATTCAGAGACTGGTCGCCTGGAGACACTTCCTGGAGGCCTTGGCTGCTTGAGACATAGATTGTAATCACAGTAATTAGCACTGCATTTCCACGTCCTGCTCTCCAGCTTGACCTGGCAGTGTTTAGCCAGCACGTGCACCTCTGGATCAAGGGCAGGAACTGAAGGGCCGGTTGTGGGGCTTCTCCTGGCACCATTCCTGGGGAGTTCCAGGGGAGCATCGGACAAGGGAGCAGCGTAGAGACCTGGGGTGAGAGAGGAAAGTATTGGTTAAACACCTGCCAGTGGAATTGTTACAAGAGACAGTTGCAGTCCAGACTTTTGCCAAAAATTCATTATCAATGAATTCATTTTTATCTCTCTTGTTTTAGTTCAGATTTGAGTATTCCTAAAATGTCCCGTTAAGAGAAAGTGCCTGCCTATCTTATTTTTGTTGTTGTTGTTAATCCTTACCTGAGGATATTTTTTCCATTGCTTTTTGGATTGAGTGGAGCAGGGGGAGAAACATCAGTGTGAGAGAGACATATCGATTGGTTGCCTCCCACACATGCCCTGACCAGGGCTGGAGATTGAACCTGCAACCCAGGTAAATGCCCTAACCAGGAATCAAACCTGAGATCCTTTGGTGCTCAGGCAGACACTCTTAACAGCTGAGCCACACAGGCCAAGGCGTGCCCTACTTTTGAGTAACTTAACTTGAGCAGCACAGTTGTGGCAAAGAAGCACTGATACCTAACCAGGAAATCATTACCTGGGGATCTGGTGGTGATGGTGCAGAGACAGGGAATCAAGCTCAGGGGTACTTTTGTCATTCACTTGCCCTTCTCAGTCCCACAGAGTGTGTCACCTCATCAGGGCAGCCAGAAGTTGAGGGTGATACGAATATGGCGAATATGGCGGTGGGGGATGTCAGCCCCATGACTCCCACCCACGGAGAGGGGGGGGGCTAATACTTTTGAATGACTACTTGAAGACAAAGTGAACACTGAATAATAATAAATAGGTTTGAACTTATAGGAAATACTTAATTTCATAACACAAAACCATTTGAGTATCTATAGTATTTCTGACATTAGGATCAATATAGTTGAAAAAGCATGGACAGCAGATTTTAAAAAATAATACATTTTTTTAGAAGTTTGATTCTACAATTCCTGCCATTTTGCATTGGCAGTTCATACAAGGTTAAACTTTTTTAAAAAAATTGATTTGAGAGAGAGAGGGAAACATTGCTTTGTTGCTTTGTAGTTCCACTTATTTATGCGTTCATTGGTTGCTTCACACACAACCTAGGCGTAGATGACACTCTAACCAACTGAGCTACACTGCCAGGGCTAAGGTTAAACTTTTGCATTTTCAAGTTGTAGGTTTTTACATTCAAGTAAATTGCTAGAATATTTGTGTGGAAAATAAGGTCATTCTGTGTTTAAATGAACTGTTGTTGGATATCTCACTGGACAGTCATTTTATGATTTGAATGACAAATTATATGACCCTCACACACCCACACAGGAGTTTTCAGGCCACAGTTACATGTGCCAGCCATTTGTGTCTTAGAAAGTACTTATAGATGCGGCTGTGAAGTCTGTGTTCTCGTGATGTGGAGTGGAGCCTTTCCACTCACCAGCTGCTTCCAGAGTGCACCTGATCCTGCCAGTAACCCGGTGTCTTTCCTGAAAAGTTCCTTAAAATCCAGTAGGCCATTCAAGGCACACACTTAGCATTTTTTCCTGAAATTCTTTTGTAAATCAACAGGAAGCCTTCCTTCCCATTTTGTTTTTTTTTATTATAAAGGGGGAAATGATGGTAAAACTTAAACACACATTGTTATTTTAACATCTAGTTTTACATCTGTTGAGGAGTTGTGTTTTTACTTAAAAATACTTTAGCCAAGAATCAAAACCAGAGAATCATGCCTGTTCCCAACCTTCGATGGCTCTTTTGTTAAATGCATACAGCAGAAAACAGTGTGTTGGCTTAAAAAGCCAGATATGAAGCCTTAAATGGCTCAGCACTTAATTTTTTTTAATGATTTAAGTAAATTGCTTTATAAATCTGGGCCAAACTTTAAAAAAGTATTTCTCACACTTTGCCTTTATAAGTAACTGTGGAATTAGACATACCACAAATTTACTTTGTATTTTTCTTAATAAGTTTAAATTCCCAGAGAGCCTCTACTTCTACTTTTATGTTATAGATCATATGAGGCTGTTTTATTTCATGTTGAAGATACCCAGCCAGTATTATTTCACTTTTTTTCCCCCTTAAGTGCAAAAGTTGGATTGGAACAGGGACTGGAGAATTTGGAAAGCATCAGTTTTCCTTTTCCTCCTTCCTGTCCTTCTGTGTTTATTTCATTTTGTAGCAGAGAATTGTGGTTTTTGTTTTTCACTTCAGATGTTCATTCCCCTTCTTTTGCTTTACACTTTGCACTAGGCGAGGGTGCTGGGACTTTACATTGTTTGTATTGGGTTTTTATTTCTTCCCCTTCATATTTCTCCTTTTCCTCCAGATATTGTTGCTGACCACATTTAAAACAGTACAGTGTTTAGGATCCCTGCAGGGCCATTTTAAGTATCTGGACCTGTGAAGGGCCCCAAGCAGTAACTACCTGAATTGCTTTTAATTACACAATGTAGCTGCATCATTTTACTTTAGATTCTTTTTGATAGATGCTGCAAGGCAATTGGAACCACGGATGATGGGATTAAGTGCCTCTTGAAGTGACTTTAGCTTCTTGTGGGAACAAAGGGAAAGAGGAGAACACTTAGTCCCTTTTGCCTGAGCTGCCTTTTTCTTCTATTGCGTATAAAGAAATACAATTAACAAACATTATCCCCAGAGGTAAATTGAAATGTACATGCAGACAAGAACCGCTCTTGACTGCAATTAGACATATATGATCCGAGGTAGTCTGACCATTCATTAGTGCTAATTGTTCGAGAAATAAGCCCAGAACAAATGATTAAAATGTAGGCAACATAACTGGGATTATTAGCACGTGTGATAAAATGTGCACTCTGCAGCTGCACCAATAAAACGCTTTGGAGAGCGGCTCTGATTAGACAAATGCTTGGCTTGGCTCTGTGGTGAGCTCTTGGTGTTTGCTCAAGACCTGGTGGTGTTTATAACAAACAACTTATATCTTTCTTTCTTAATTAGTGGGAATTACTATGCAAATGTTGCTGTTTTGTAATTTAATATCCTATCCGTTTCCCAGGTTGTTGTCGGCTACTGGTCTTGCTGGGAATGGGATATACTGAGTTCTTAGGTTTTGCTCCTTCTCTCTGCTTTCTTTAAAATGCTAGATGCCATGGAGAACTAATGAAAAGTTTGGGTTTTTTAATTTATTTTTGAATAGTCACTCATCCTATCTAGATGAGTTCTACGAGATCCTCTTGTGTTTGGAACTTGTACGTATTAAGGTCACAGCATCTGGCAAGAGTAACCAGAAATTACTGGGAGCTGGTTGGCCTATATGGACAGTCAGTATTCTGTTAAGTTCTCCAGCCTAACCCAAGCTAAGTGAGCAGACCTAGGGGGATGGCAGAAGGGACCAGTGGAATAAGGACAGACTCAGTTGGATGGCAATTGGACTCTCCTTGGAAATGCATCTTAGAGTTTGTGGTTAGCAAAGGAATGTGAGCTCAGCTAAATGTGGAGTCCGCGAGAGATTTTGGAGGCGCAGATGGGAATGGAAAGTAGATTTAAGGTGGAAGAATGGAACCAGGGTGCCAAAGAGGATTTAGGAAATGTGCCAGGCAGACAAAAGCTGAAATCCGAGGTCAGTCTGTCTAAGAACGGATGTTTTGGGTCTCCTAACTTATAGCCCAGGGTTCCTTTGTCCCCTGCTTGCACTTCTGAAAATAGAGTCAGAGGAAGAACCATTTGGAGATTGTCTGTTTGGTACCATGAAAACCTGAAACAACTTTTTAATCTCCAGTGGTCTGTCCTTGTCACCCAACAGATTTCTGAGCCACCTACCTCTTAGCATATCATTAGCACTTACCAAAGGAAGATAAATATCACTGTTAGTCTAGATAAAATATAAGATTAAATTAACTTTTAAAATTAGTTAATGCATTCCAAAGAAATGCAAAATATAGTCTGATTATCTTGGTCTCTGGATAACCTATTTCATCTTTCTCGTCATTATCATAGAAAACTGTGAATCAAGATGCAAATAAACTGTAATATAGATTATTCTGGACATATAACTTGCGGGAAAGATTCACCTCTTAATTTTTAATTTTATTCTCTTTGAATATACAATATAAGTGTTACTCTCTGAGTTTGACCAGTTCATTCCACAATACATATTCAGTAAGAGTGGATTTGGGGGGGAACTAAAAATAAAGGGAAAAGAAGCTGTTTTGCATTTTGAGCTGGTGCATTGCTAAGTGTGGCACTGAATTAAGAAGAAAAACTTTAAGCACCCCTAAAATTAGAGCAAGTTCTAGGAAGCCTTGCCTTAAATAGATAGTTTAAGGAATTAGTGCCTGTAGCACATTAAACATACTTTAAAAACTATTAGAAAAACCCTTCATGATCATATCCATATGTTTAGTTTTAATTTTCATCACACTTAGCTCTGAATAATTAAGGAAGAAAAAAATCTTAATCTTATTGTGGGCCCCACACAATCAAAGGCACATACACGTGATTCGTGATCACAGCTTGTATTCACAGCTTTCGTGTATGTGGTATGGGTCTGGCAATTAGACTCAGACTGTGTTTTTTTCTAAAAATTATTCAGCGCTAGAGAGAAATCAATATTAAATCCTCCCCAAATCTACAAATCAGGATAATCAAGGGACTATGGCTAATAAAATATCAGAATTCTAAGCTATGTAACATTTTGGCCTTATTTCATTGAGATTGACACTTGAAAGGAGTTTTTGAGAGAATCTGGGAAGAAAATGGAGATTCCATGAACTGGATTATTTTCATGACAGTTACCAAAAAAAAGGATGCAAAGGAAACTATTTTCTCAAAATTACAGAACCATTTTCTGGAGGGGAAAAAAAGCCCCCCCACCCCCCATTATTAGTTTCATATCGAAGAACTAGTTAGTCATGGAGAGATGCATTAATTTGACACATTTAGCAACCTTTGGGCTTTTGAAGAACTCTGTAAAAGAATCCATGGTTACATCTGTTAGGTGGACAGTCTTCTTTCGTGACCTTTAAAAAACGTTAAGAAGAAATTGATCTTTCTAGTTCACATTTGCTCAGTTACCTCAAAAGCCGTGCACAAGCCAGGAAATAGTAATCTCAGCTTTAAATTTATTATTTTTGAGATAGAATAACCCAGTACTGATGGTATCTGTAAAAGGATAATTTTGTGAATGGTCTTCTTTGTGAAATTTCTGGTGGTGATATGGTAATGTTTCCTACACCCTTCACTGACTGTTTCAAGATACTAACTACTGAATACTATCTTTTCTGCAACCGGTTTTAGAATCCATCTTCTTAGGCAGGAATGCCAGCAATGACCAATCAAACAGAAGGCGGTGCTCTGAATGTTCACCTTTGGCCAGGAGTGGAACAAGTATGCTCTTTATTCCTGACACTTAGGATTTCACGATTGAAAATACCACATTGTCTCTACAGAGGCACAGGGAAGTCGAATGGTATTCTTTAGATTTTAGTTACAATTTACCAAAAGCTCCATGTTCTGCGCTTGACAGGTGCTATCTCTCATAGTTCCCGATGCTGAGATTGTGCGTGGAAATCCATCTATCAAATCTCTCTGGGTAGAGGATCTTGAGCGTCATTCCTGGACAAAGTTCTCAGCAACATCAACAGTTAACTATTAATGAACAACATCTTTACACTTCTTTGTGTTTCCAGAAGCCCCGGGTTGAAGCAGCCCAGAAACAGAAGAGATGCTAATCGCATTGTGTGCTTAACCGTGTTCAGTGAAGGAGTGCAGCTTTCCCTCTTGACCTCGGTGTCACTCCAAGGAAAAACCCCTTCAGTTTTCCGTTTAGATTAAACCTCTGCTCCTCCTTCTCTCACCAAAAGTGGAGCAAGAAAGTGGGATTACGGTGAATACCCACCAACAGGCACATGCTCTATTGTTATCCTCTTTGCAACACAAAACAGGAGCTTTGTTTTTAGCTTTGCAGAAAAACAAAGCTGCTCTCCTCTCCCCCTTCCTTTTCTCCCTTCTTTGCCCTCTCCTCCGCCTTGGTTTCTTCCCTCCCACTTTCGTACCCACCCCAACTTTACTTCCAGGACCCATCCCTTCCCCCCTTTCCTTTTTCTCATTCTCTTCCTCTCCCTCACCTCCTCTCAAATACCTTTCCCCACTCTTTCCTCCTTATTGTCTGCTGGGCTAATTTCGGCTTAGCTTGTATAGAACTCTTCCTTCCCTTCATCTTCCTTTCAGAAAAATGCAGTGTTGCTGTCAGAGGTGCTACCAGGCACCTAGGTGCTGAAGGGAGCAGTTACTCTGTGTGGTGCCGCTGCCACATTTATGCATCGAGTCTAAGCCACATGGGATCTAAAAGTAAATCTTTGTTTTCATGGAAAACTTGCCCTCTTTTCTGGGATTCATTCATGGTCACACAGTTGTATGAGGGTTTCCCCATTCCTGGGATTTACCCCACTCACAAGCTGTATGCCCACCTGGGGAACTAGACTTCTGCAGCCAAACCAAGTGGACTCCTGGGTGGCAGTGAGGGTGTGCTGGACACATAGCTTTCTGTCCATGTTTGTGCACCCCATGGCCCTTACTGAGCAAGGGCCAGCTCATGGTGAACTCAGTATTTATTGGCTGTGTTGAATTTGATCAATACATAGCATAGATTTAACAAGGGAAATTGATTTCATAATTTTAATTTTTTTCATTGTAGTAAAATATACATAATGTACAATTTACCATTTTATTTGTTTATTGATTTACTTATTTTGTTAATCCTCACCCAAGGATAGTTTTTCCATTGATTTTTAGAGAGTGGAAGGGAGGGAAAGAGAGAGAAGGATGTGAGAGAGAGACACATGGATTGGTTGCCTTCCACACATGCCTGGACCAGGGCCCAAGATTGAACCTGAAACCCAATACATGCCCTTGACCAGGAATCGAACCTGCGACCTTTCGGTGTGTGGGCTGACACTCCAACCACTGAGCCAACTGGCCAGGGCTTCACTGTTTTTAAAGTGTACCATTCAGTGGCATTGAATACATTCTCATTGTGTATGAGTGTCACCACCATCTCCGAACTCGCATCTTTTCAAACTGAAACTGTTCCCATTAAACAATACCTCCCAGTCCCCCACCCCATTCTACTTCCTGTCTCTGGAAATGGGCTACACTAGGTGCCTCCTACAGGTGGAGTGATATAGAACTGTATTTGTCCTTTGTGTCTGATTTCACTGAGCATAATGAGTACCTTTAATTTTGACAAGCTGTTTGTTTGCTTTCGCATTCTGTGTGAAGGAAGACTTCTGTCACTGGGGTCACTGGCTTTGCCCCTTGGTATTCTGTAGGTCTGAGAAGGCAGAGATCTGCACTGAAACAACACAACACAAACTTTACCAAACTGGGAATAAATAAGGATTCTGCTTTTTTCTCTGTTCCTGCTAAATCTGTCCATTATATGATACCTCACCCTTTTCCTGGGTGAGCCAGGAGGGAATTCCTTCACCAGTGCCCCTATGCCTTGTATGTGGCACCCCACAATGGCCAAAAGTCTGGCCCACGACCGGTGGGTTGCCCCATTCTATACCTGGGTCCTTCCTTAGCAGCAAACCTGCATCGGATCACAAACTGCTATCCTGTGTGTGTCCACTTTGGATACTAAAGACAATTTCTTCATTTCAGTACAAAATAGAGCACTTGATGAGGTGTGATGTAATCGCTTTGTGAGAGAGTGCCCTGAAAATAACTTTTCGGCTTCTCTGAAGTGGGCTGCACGCTTATTTGCATTTGGGCCACGTTAATCTCCCGAAGGGCCCTGTTCTGCCAATGAGAGGACAAATCGCTGTTGTTTTGCTCTCGTGCCTGAGGAAAGCTCCCCACTTCTCTGTGAACTGTTGCTATAGTAACTGAAACAGTTTTTTGAAATAGGGAAGGAGTCTCTCTGGGCACTTGGGAACTTAGTAAAGTAAGAACATAAGTAAGCCTCAATTATTATAGATGCTGGCTAAATACCTAGTTATTAATAGTGATCAACATGGTTGAAATGTGTAGGTAAATTTTACTGTCTCTTGGGGAGGTGGGATCAACCTTTATCTGATCTTAGAGTCAATCTTTTTTTTTTTAATCTTCACCTGAGGATATTTTTCCATTTATCTTCAGATAGAGTGACAGAGAGAGAGAGAGAAACATTGATGTGAGAGAGACACATCGACTGGTTGCCTCCTGTATGACCTCAACCAGGGATGGGGACTGAACCGCAACCAAGGTACGTGCCCTTGACTAGAATCAAACCCACTACTCTTTGGTCCACGGGCCATTGCTCTACCGCTGAGCCAAACCAGGCAGGGCAGAGTCTATCTTTTTTAAAGAACTTAAAGGACCCAATCATTCCTATGTGGTACCCTAAGTGGAAATTTATTGATATATTATTTTTAAATGATGCTTTATATGTTTTCCTATTATTATTTCTTATGTTTGTAGACAAATGAGAATTTTTTTTTTTTTTTAATTTTCACCCAAGGACATTTCTCCATTTTTTGTTCAGGTAGAGTGGGAGGGAGAGAGAGGAAGAGAGAGAGAGAAACATCGACGTAAAAGGGACACATTGAGTGGCTGCCACTTGCATGACCAACCAGGACTGGGGACAAACTGCAACCGAGGTACATGCCCTTAGCAGGAACCGAACCCGGGTCTCTCTGGACCGCAGGCCGATGCTCTAACCGCTGAGCCAAACTGGCCAGGGCAACAAATGAGAGTTTAACAAAATTTATTAGAATTGTGGAGGCAATTTCTAAAGGTAAAGGACATATAGCAATGGTTCTAAAACACCATGTTAGTTGTAACTGCACTTGAATGAAGCATAAAGGATTTTAGAATAATGTTGAGTGGAAATATAAAATGATACGGCCACTATAGAGAGCAGTATGATGGTTCCTTGAAAATTTAATATAGAATTATTATGTAATCAGTCAAATAGAATGACCAATTTCACTTCTGGGGATATATCCAAAGACGTTGCAAGCAGACACTCAAACAGATATTTATAACAGTATTATTCACAGTAGCCCAAAGGTGGAAATAACTGGCGTCCAGATAGATATGGATGGATGAGTAAACAAGATGTGACAGATGCACAAAATGGAATATTATGCAGCCTTGAAAAGAAAGGAAATTCTGACAGATGCTACAACATGGATGAACCTTGACGACATTATGGCTAAGTGAAATAAGCTAGTTACAGAAGGACAAATGCTGTGTGATTCCAGTTCTTTGAGGTTCCTAGAGTAGTCAAATTCATAGACAGAAAGTAGAATGGTGGTTTCCAGGGGCTGTGAGGAGGGGAGTATGGGGAGTTAGTGTCCAATGAGTCCAGGGTTTTAGTTTGGGAAGATGAAAAATTCTGGAGAAGGATAATGGTGATGGTTACACAACAATGAAAATGTTCTTAATGCCACTGAATTGTACGGTTAAAATGGTACATTTTATGTTATATATACTTACCACAATAAAAATATGTATCTGACATGGTGGAGGGATAAAATGGTTGATTATTGGTCAGCTCAAGGTGGAGAATGCTGATCCTGAAGGATTGGTGACGTGTCGATTGTTTCATCACTGCTCACATGAAGCCGTTCTGAAACTTCCCTGGGGCTTCGGGTCTCCAGCCCCTTCCACAGCCACCTCCCTATATTATATCTTTTTTCCTTACAAGGTCACTTCCTGAGAATTGCAGGGACTTCCCTTTACCTTTGTGTTTTTCCCAGGGAGCTGACCTCCTAGTGACCACTAGTTGTCTAGTGATAACTAGAATGAGATCTGGGGCTGAAAGCTGCACCTAGCCAGCAGGCCCATTCCTGCCCTGTGTGTACTGACATGAAGTGCTCCCTCCCCGAGTTACCAGTGTATTTTGGAAAGCTTGTCAAATTTTTTGGACAAAAATAAATCTTATATAATATTACAATCTAGTTGCTATTTAAAAACTCCATTTGCTACATAAACACATTTCACTTAAATAAAAATACCTTTGGCCCGGCCCGTGTGGCTCAGTGGTTGAGCATTGACCCATGCACCCAGAGGTCACCAGTTCGATTCCCAGTCAGGGCACATGCCCAGGTTTTGGGCCAAATCCCCAGTGAGGGGCATGCAAGAGGCAGCCAACTGACGTTTTCTCTCATCGATGTTTCTATTTCTTTCTCACTCTCCCTTCCTCTCTAAAATCAATAAAGAAAAAAATTTTTAAAAAAATAAAAATACCTTTGTTAAATAGGCCAGTAGTGAGTTTGGTCCAGCACTTGTAAAAGTGTCTGATACACAGGGTTTTCTTGGAATATGAGTTCATTATAACTTCAGAAGCAAAGCAGCATGAGTTGGGATGCTTTGCTGGAGCATCAGTAGGTTCTCAGCAAAACAGAGGCTGGATTAATTGATATGTGTTAACTTGGGATTCTCTCTGCACTGCCTTCAATGTAGTCCTTTCTCAAGATTTGGAACTTTCCCTTCAGATCTAGTTTGTTGATTGCTTTTATCATAAAAGAGTTTGTCAAATACTTTTTCTGCGTCTATTGAGACGATCGTATGGTTTTGTGACAGCTGGAAATTGAGTCAAATCGGCTCCAGCTAAGGTGAAATGTGACTTTCTGGAAGAGACATAGGGTGGATGAGATTCAATAGTGTACCCTAATGGGAGCCACTAGACTTGGCCAGAGCAAAACTCAACTGATGCAACTATTTTGTCACCTCAGGGTTCACGGGTCATTAGAAACTACTAAGTTGCAGTAAGGGTACAGTCTTATTATAGTAAGGATACACCTTATAGGTATATCCCTCATTGCATTGCAATGAAGACAAATAGAAAGTTCCCGAAGAGTCGGGGAGTGAAAGGAGGAGAGAGGAGATAGAAATGAGGAAGTAAGGGAGGAGTGGGCTGTCAGGAACACAGGGAGACACTGAGGTCTACATAGATATCCTCCCTATGCTGGGTTGAACTGTAGACAGCCTGAGTCAGATACGCCAAAAATACAGCTTTATTTTCTATAACTAATCTCATTTTGATCTGAATTTCCATTCCTACTCATTGGTAAGAAAAAAAAAATACCTACAAACTTGACTATTCAAATGACTGTTTCTTTTGTTTTAAAGTTTCTTTCTCATAAACATAGTCAACATTCACTTTTAGGACTTTTTTTTTTCTTTTTTCTTTTTATCCTCACCTGAGGACATTTTTGCATTTATTCAGATAGAGAGGGAGGGAGATAGGGAGGAAGAGAGAGAGAGAGAAACGTTGATGTGAGAGAGACACATCGAGTGGCGACCACCCACATGACCCGAACCGGGGCTGGGGACAAACTGCAACCTCGGTACGGGCCTTTAGCGGGAAATGAACCCAGGACTCTCCGGTCCACAGGCTGACGCTCTAACTGCTGAGCCAAACCGGCCAGGGCCAGTTTTAGGACTTCTTTCTGGGTGGCGGGGGTTCCAAGGGGAGCCTATATAATGACTTCATGGCAGCCTTCTCTTCTGGCTGTGATGCGGAATAACGTCTCTCGTGGCCCTTGGCCTCCGTTCTCTGGTGCAGTTCTAATGGTTGGCAGACTCGGGGTCTGTCTCCTGGGTGTAGGTGATGCACGGGTTTGTCTGCAGGCTTTGCTTGTGGCCCAGTGCTGCTTAGGGAGGAGACTCAGCAGTGTCTGTCATCTAGCCCCACCCTGGCTGTCCACCTGCCCCCTCTGATATGGAGTCTCACTCTCCAGGCAACAGCAGAAGGCTCCGGCAGAAACTCCCAGATTTCTTACACATCCTGAGGGATCAGGAGCATCCTGCTTTAGCTCCTCCTATTCCTGAACAACCCTTGTTGCGGTGTCCTCTCTCCTCCCCTGCCCCCCTGAAACTTCCTTCCAGCATTTGAAATGGGAAGTTGGCACAATTGTTTTTTGCTTTCAGCTTTGCCCTTAGCTTATCTTGGGTGTTTTGTCACCTCTCTAGCCACCTTTGCTACCTGCAGGTTCCTGGGATGGGGGAGTGGGCCAGGCACAACCCACCCCCAGTGCCGTCACTTCCCCTCTTCCCCTCGGAGCTTCTCTTAGCATCCAAGGGCTTTGGCCTGGCCAATGGCAGGGACTTCCTTTACTTCAAGTCCCCCATCCTTTCTCACTTTGCTCCTGGGAGCTCTAGGTTCAGGGCATCATACTGTTGAAAATTAGACTTTCTTCTTTGTTAAAAAGGCAAGTTTACTATCTCACTGTGGACTTGATATAAAAATCTGGTGTGTGAAGTTCTAAGCTCAGCAAGAACCTCTTGGCGTTCAGGCCCCCAGCACTCCCAAACCATTACAGTGATGGCTACTGATTCAGTGGGTGGGGAACATCACAATTTCTAGTTAAGGAAACTGTCACTCCTCCTAAAATACCATTCCCCAGTCACTTGATTAGTGGCAAGTTGCATAATTGGTACCCAATTCCCCTGCTTAAATCTGGTAGGATTACATTCAGCAACTGTTAATGACCAACAACCCAAGTCCTTTCTAGGATTAATAAAACACTTGTACTCGCAGACCCTGGTGCAGAGGTTCTTGTCCTTGGCTGCATTTCAGTCTCCCTGGCGCTTTAAAGAACCATGGATGCCTGGGATCAGGGCAAGACTCAGGTTTAATTGGCTTGGGTGTGGCCTGGGTTGTTTTCTTTTTCTAAATTCCCCAAGTGATTGTAATGTGCAGCTGAAGTAGAGACCTCTGTACTACCTCTCAGCTAAGTAAACAAACCACTAACTTGAGTGTAGAAGTCACATACTAAATTGTAGATGCTCAAATGGCCATTAGTGTAGTTGATCATTACTGCTATTTCTAAAATTGATAGTAGTTTGAGTGTTAATATTTTTGATCAGAAAGCTTTTTCTTTAAACATGTATATTTTTCATGCTTGCCACGCTTTCAACCATGATCTTACTGTCACAGCATGTGTGTGTATATATGGGTTACACTTGACTCACTTAAGGGACATTTTTGTTGGAGCAGAATTTCCTGCATTAGGGCAGTGGCTACACCCTGGAGTCACATGGTGTAGTGGTCTTCCCACTTGCTATACATCAGAATCGACTAGGGAGCTTTTAGAAGTCCCAGAGCCTAGGCCTCACCCCAGACTAATGACATAAAACTTTCTGCGGAGGGGGCTTTACGGTCAGCATATTAGAAAGCTCCCCAACTGATTGCAATTTGCTCCCAAGTTTGAGTCAACTTATAGCAGTTTCTCAAACTTTCATGTGATAAGCATCCCCTGGGGATTTGTTAATCTGCAGGGTCTGATGCAGTGGACTAGGTGGAGCCTCAGATTCTGCATTTCTAACAAGCTCCCATGTAACAGGACATGCTCCTGGGAGAGATGGGAGGAGCTCATCTGAGAACAGATAAGAGATCAGTGGTGCTGTTGGTCTGCTGCAACACCTCTCTTAAGTGGCAAGGACCCAGAGAGCTTCAAAACAAAACAAAAACACAGAGCCTGGGCCCAGTTGCCAGTGAATTGAATTTGATTGCAGTGGGTGGGGTCCAGAATTTGACAGTTCTTAAAAGCTCCCTAGGTGATGGTTATATTGACTTCCAGGTGGAGAACCCTGCAGCATTGGGGACTAGTTATATACAGTTTAATAAATGGCATCAGAGGGAGGAGGAAAGGGAGATGGCCAAAACAAGGCCAGGAGGGGCCCCTTCAGCCAGAAGAACCTCCTGGGCCTGCTTGAGGGATGTCATGTCTAAAAAAGGTCCCCTCTGTAGAGAGAATTCACCATAAGGCTACCAGATTTTTTCCAGCTCATCTTAAGCCCCTGTTTTGCATATTATTTGAATACATTTACATGTTGACTATCAAGAGGGTCTAACTCCAAATATATAAGATAAAATAATGTAACTTAGATTTTGTCACCTACTGCAGTTGTATTCATACACAGTAGTCAGCTCTGAACACAACTCAAGTAAGGAACAGATTTTGAAGCAGCCGAACATGGTGCAAGGAGAAGACACACCAGAAGCACAAGGAGGAAGGGGGCTCCGGGGGTCCTGCCACCTGCCCAGTTACCGTCCCCTCCCAGACCTCAGAGTCTGCAACAGAACCTGAAGCTTGACCCTCTCTACACCTTCCTTCTTATTATCATTCCAGTTTTATCACCTTTGGTCTCTTTTTCCCCTCAAGCTTTGTCATGTACAGTCTTTAGCCTTCCTGACCAGGCTTGCAGGACATCCTTTGGGTGTTTCTCCCCGGACCTTCTGGGCATGTCTTGTTTCTTTTGTGCTGCCTCCCACAGTGCTCAGCACAGTGTGGGTCAGGGCCACTAAGTACAGTTGGTGGTGTGTGCCCTGATCGGGACATGAGTAGGGGTGAGTTCAGCTCATCTCCATTCACCAAAGCATGCTGCCTGCTGGAAGGCACGAGGGGGTACCTTTTTCTAATTTGTACAAAGGTACCTGCCAAGTGTGATAGTGCAGGTCACTCAGTGGGTGCTTACTAAGTAAGTGCTGAATGAATGAATGAATGAATGAACACATGACATAAAGTGGAGGCTGTGGGGATAAATAAGAGGCTTCTGTAGTCATCTAGGTAAAAGTTAGTGAGGTCCTAAACGGGGATGTAAACTGTAGGGAAGGAGAGGATAAATATAGGAGAGGAAGCAACAGGCCATGGGTCCCATGAAGGCAAAGGAGAGAGGGAATAAAATTGACCTCCTACCTGTAATTGGCACTAAAACTTGACTGTTGCACAAGAAGAATAAGGACAATGTGGTTGTAGATCAGTCCTATGTGCCCACTTCTGGAGAGCTGGCTTTGCTTAGGTAACAATGTGACAGGACTTGTATACCTCTCATGTGCGGGACCCTGTGCTGAGCAGTGTTGGGGAGATGTAAGACCACCCTTCCCCCAGAGAGCTTATGATCTCATTGACGGTGCTGGAGACAAGATTCCTGATGCAGGGCTGGGCTTAGCAGCACCGCACAGGGGTGACATGTCACAATCATGTCAGCTACCTGCGCATGCTGCCTTACCGCTGTGCGGAGCTCCCCTGTGTGAGGTCGCTGCTCTGTTGCGTCTCACTGAAAAGGACATTGACACTTAGGGCGGTGGTGTGGCTTGCTTCGCATCCCATCTTCCGACTGCCAGTCACAATATTGGGCTGAACTATATAAAGTTACTATTTTTTGCAGATCATAAATGACCAGACATCAGCAATTTCATAGAGTTCATCCAAACACTTTCCACTATATTACACTTCCATTTGAGACGTTTCTACTGTGTCCTCATGTGGTGTAAGCAGTGAGGGAACAATCTGAGGTCTCTCTTGTAAGGGCACTAATCCCATTCATGAGGCATTCACCTTCATGACTTAATCACCTCTGAAGGTTCCACCTCCTCATACCATCCCACCAGGGATTAGGTTTCAACATATGAATTTTGAGGGTACACAAACATTTTGTCTATAGCCATTCCCAAAAGGAATTAGGTCAAAATTACTTTTTAAAGTCTCTTAATTGGTGTCATCAGCTGGCTCTCCAGAAAGCTTGTGCCACCTTGATTAACTTTAGCCTTGATAGCAGAACCAGTCCTTTGCTGGTTCTGACTGGTTTTGATTGACAAGTAAGTTTGAAGACAAGAGAATTTGAAGATAATGGCCAGGAAAGGCTCAGGGATCAGGTGGACCTTGAACTTAGCTTGAAGGATCCATAAGGTTCAAATAAAATGGGAGGAAGAACTTTTCCATCAGAAGCACAGGTACAGAGGCAGAGGTACAGTGGAAACAGCGAACACCACATATGGTGGAGACAGTCATCTTCTAGTATTCTTTGGGTGGGTCGTTACTCCATGGGAATAGTGGGATGAAAATTGAGGAAAGGAATATCGACTGAGACTGAACTTAATCAGGTAGCTAATGGAGAGTTGTTGACAGTTTTTGAGTGGGGGAAGAGATGAGCAAAACTTTATTTTCAGGATTGCAGAAAATGTTGGGAAACCAGAAACATTTTTTTTTATTCTCACTCAAGGACATTTTTGCATTTATCTTCATATAGAGCAGGAGGGAGAAAGGGAGGAAGAGAGAGAGAGAAACATCGATGTGAGAGAGACACATCGACTGGTTGCCACTCACACAACCTCAACCGGGACTGGGGACAAACTGCAACCGAGGTATGTGCCCTTAGCAGGAACCAAACCCGGACTCTCTGATCCACAGGCCAATATTCTAACCACTGAGCCAAACCGCAGGGCCAGAAACATTTTTAACAGTAGCAGAATTTTTTTTTTTTAATGGTCATCTGTTTTAAAAATTACAAAGCATATAAATGTCCTAGGAATGACTTGCTCTAGTGCTTAGCATGTGACAGTGGTCTGACTTGTCATGCCACCACTGACCCGTCAGCTGTGTCTGGGGGCCCAGGCTCTGAGATTCACTGTAGTTGAAGATATTAGTGGCTGGATCCCAAAAGGTGGTAAGTCTGTAACAAAAATAAATTAATTTAAAAAATAGAAGAATTTGTATGTATATATGCATAACCAATGGACATAAACAACAATGCGGGGGGGGGGGCGGAATGGGGAGGACGGTGTCAATGGGGGAAAAAGGAGAAACATCTGTAACAAAAATAAATTAATCAAAAAGGTGGTAAGAAGCTATTTCGCATGGAGGAAATCTCAATGTTAATGAAGTAAGGGTCAGTCACCACAGGGACAGAGACGTCCAGACATCCAAGCTGTCAGAGACACAACTTGGATGGAAAGGAAAGCTGAGGAAGGACCCACTTTCCACAATCCTCACTTTGGCTGTTACACATGTGATAACAACAAATCCTGAGGAAACCTGATTTTGCCCAAGTATTTCCTGGAAAACAAAAAATGTCATCTCTTTTAATGGCACTTTTGCTAGTTTTAAGGAAATGTATATTGAAAACTCTGGTTTCCAGTGTAAATAAGTGAAATGGTGATTGTTGCTGTTACATCATTATATTTTATCCCTTTTTAAAGGTAAACCAAATATTTTCAATCAATGCAAAATAATGACAGATATTTCAGGTATACTTTAATTAGCAGACCATAATAGATTTTACTTATTATTATTATTTTTTTATCCTCACCTGAGGACATTTTTCTATTTTTTGTTCAGGTAGAGTGGGAGGGAGAGAGAGGAACAGAGAGAGAGAGAGAAACATCGATATGAAAGGAACACATCGAGTGGCTGCCACCCACACGACCGACCAGGGCCGGGGACAAACTGCAACCGAGGTACATGCCCTTTGCGGGAACCGAACCCGGGTCTCTCCGGACCGCAGGCCGACGCTCTAACTATTGAGCCAAACCGGCCAGGGCAGATTTTACTTATTATTAAAAAAATATTTTTTCTTTACTGATTTTAGAGAGAAAGGAAGGGAGAGAAAGATAGAAACATCGATGAGAGAGAACATCGACTGGCTGCCTCCTGCATGCCCCTCACTGGGCATGTGCTCTGACTGGTAATAGAACCGATGACCTCTTGGTGCACGTGTCAACACTTAACCACTGAACCACACCAGCCGGGCTATAATATATTTTATATTAAATAAAATGTCTTCTAAGACATGTGCACTTTTAAAAGCCATCTATATCTCATCATACCTCACACAGCACAGTGCTTAATTATGAAAAAATAAGACTCCGACTCAAATTTTAGCGTTCATGGAGATTGGCTGCAAGAAGGAATGAAGGGCCCCAGAGAGACAGTGATTTTTCTTGAGATACATTGTCAGAAGGCGCACTAATCATGGCAGAATGTTGCAATCATTCAAAATGTGTGATGGCCTGAACTTAGGATAACTACCAAAAAGCTTTTGTGAAGAGTCTAGCAGACCTGATTTTGAAAAGGATACTGTTGTTTCCAAAGAGAAAGCAAGCGAGGCATTACCAGTTCGGCTTAACCTTTTCATACCTGGAGCCTTCATGACATTCAGCTTGGTCTGTCATGGGCAAGTGTCATTGGGCTTAGAAGAATCTGGTGCTTCGTTTGTGTTCTTCTATCACCATCTTGAAATGCCTAATAAATTCTGAACAAGAGGCTCCACATTTTGATTTTACACTGGGAGCTACAAATTATGTAGCAGGTCCTGTCCTGATTATGAAAGCTGATTTCACCTTCCTATTTGATATATTACAGGCTAAATTTTGGTTTTCCCAGGATCAAGCTATGCACCAGGTGAGGGGTGAGGGCTACGGTGAGCCAACGGAGCTACCGGCCAATTCCTCTGATTTGCTCAGGAAGCCAGACTGAGTATAGTAGGAAAAGGACGGAGGGTGCAGTGTTCAGGAGCAGGCAGTGGTTACTGACAGCTCAAGTTTCCCACTGAGAACAACAGCAGCTGCTACTACTCTTGCTACGCCCACCACCACACCGAGGAGCTATCTGCCAGGCTCTGCTAAGTGCTATATGCATTGTTTCCTTGTTCTTAATCCTCTCAGCATCCTGCAGAAGGAGTATTTTTTTTATAAATAAAGAATCTGAAGTTTCCAGTAATTAAGTTGCCCACAATTACAGAGCTAGTAATGATCTTTTCTCATTAACTGTCCTTTCTACTCAAGAAGAGGCCAACTATTCTTGTCACTTGTTAAAATTGAACTTGAATCATTTATTTGTCTACTGGGAAAGACTCAAGCTTACATAATTTATATTCTTTTCTTTCTTCACTTTCATATAATTGTAGATAGTGTTACTATTTAGGAACTTTCAGATATAAATGTCTTTTCTTTTTCTCCATGGATGATATTTGGAATGTGTACTAATACTGGAAGTGTTTTTCCAAGAACACTTTCCTTTTCTCAGAAGATTGTGTCACTAAACAGTGTTATATATATTTTTAAACCTCAGCTGAAATTACATTTTGTTTCTTGGTTGTTTCTATTATTGTTTTCCTAGTTATGTGTGATTATGTTCTGTTGTAATTAAAAGAGGCTATCCATGCTTTCTATTTTAATTTTGCATTAAAACGAGGTTTTTCAACAGTTTGTAAATAAATTCTGTTCTGGACTAAGCCCAGTTATGTCTCCTGCAGGACAGCATCTCTGGCTGCTGATGTGCCCAGGCTTGGATATGGTTGCTCATCCTATCACAAGTACATTCCCCGGAGGGCAGTGCTCTATGTACCTGGAAATGATGAAAAGAAGATACAGAAGATTCCGTCCCTGAATGTAGATTGTGCGGTGCTCGACTGTGAGGACGGCGTGGCTGTGAACAAGAAGGTAATGGCATAATTTTTTTAGGATGGGAAAAAGAACTGGATTGAAATTTGGTGGCTCCTGGTAGCATTCTCTCACTGTTTGGAAAGTTCTACTAGTCTCCCATTTTGCTGATTACTAATCTATTCTTGACTTAGCCCTTGTGCGGGTTCTGAATGTGTGTCTCATTTCTCCAAGAGAAAAAAATCCAACGAAATGTATTTAAAATCATGACCTTCAGTATATGTGACTATGTGTGTATATAGTTAACTACAGATTAGATAAGTCCTGTAGTAATCATGATTAGAGGAGAATTTATTTTAGCATGTAGCACAGTGAGGCATCAGGTGTAATTAGATAAACTTCTAATTACATTTCTTCACAAATCATGAGGCTATCTTTCCACACCCACCTGAGGAGGTTTTCTGCCATTCAGATGAGTTGGAAATATGGTCTATTGCCTCACATTTCCTCCCTGTTCATCTGTGTTCCTATGCTCATTCTTGTACCCAGAACCTAAGGAGGGGAAGGGGAGAGAAGAGTTTATGGTGGGCAAGCTGTGCCCACCATCTTGGCATCTGTGTCTTCATCAGGACACTGCAGTTCTCCTAATGCTCTTGAACTTTCCATTCATTGCTAGACACACTGCTTCATGCATGCTGAGCTGTTAGTCAGCTGAATTTCCCTCTCATCCACAGAAACTTCTGCAAGTCAGGCTCGTTCTTGTAAAACTTTTTTTTTCTTTAAGTTTCTATCCAGGATTTAATTTTATCTCATGTATTTCATTTCATAGCCCTAGACTGTCAAGGTCTTTTTGGATATTTTATTTCATCATCCAACATTTATATTATCTGAGCATTTGACCAACATACCGTGTGAAAATTTATCAAGTTTCTGATGGAGATGTTGAAGAGGTTGGAGCCAGGTGCTGCACAGACCTGTCACTAGAAACATGTGTTCCAGCTTATTTAACCAGCATTTATTTATTTAGTTATAATTTTTTTTCTTTATTCATTTTAGAGAGAGAGGAAGGGAGAGGGGGAGAGAGATAGAAACATCAATGAGATAGAATATCAATTGGCCACCTCCGGTATGCCCCCCACTGGGAATTTGACCCACAACCTAGGCATGTGCCCTGACTGGGAATTGAACCGGTGACCTCTTGGTACATGGGTCGATGCTCAACCACTGAGCCACACTGGCCAGGCTTAAGCAGCATTAAGATAGTGCTGACTAAATGCCAGGCACCATCCCAAGGGCTTTTTGCATAACAACCCAGTGAGGTAGTATTACATTCCTTCTACAGTTAAGAAAACTGAGGCATGGTGAGGTCAGGTTCATGAATCAATACTGTGAATGTAGTTATTCAATCAACAACTCTCCTAAAATTCAATCTTTTCACAAGGATACTATAAGAGACTTCTGTCTAGTGCCATTTCACAAAGATACCTTTCCTACCTTCCTGTCTAGGAATCTTTTCTCCTCCCACACCTCTATGTCGCCAGAAAAATGAAGTTAGGCAGATGAGACTTGATCTTGAAAAATCTGTATCAGTACCCTCTTTTTGAAGTGTGGAGACACACAAATAGTAATAGGTACCATTTACTGAGAGTTTTCGATAGGCCGAGCTATATTAAATGCTTTATATATCTTATTTCATTGAATCTTTACAGAAAAGTTTTTAAATATATCCAAGGTCACAGTGCCATTAAATGGCAGAACCAAGATTTGTATCTCCTAGAATTTTTGCCAGTAATTAGCCTCAAGTTCATCTGTTGGCATATCCCATAAGTAACCCTTGCCCCCTTTCTTGGAAAGCTAGTGCCTTGACTTCTCGTACTCTTTTGTCACCTTTGTGTACTTCTTGGTTTTTCAAAGATCATAACAGGAGTTCCATGTTCATATCTGCAAATTCTTTCAGTGTCCTGGGTCTAAACCATTTAGATCTAGGGACTTCAATTCATTTGTGATGTCCAGAGAAGTCTGACACTTCTCACATATCTCATATTCTTTTTTCTGTCATGAAGTCACCTCATAATCATGTTTCGTGTTTGAATATTAGTTTTGATGGAGGAGATAGAATAGAGACCATTTTCAGAGTGTTTATTTCTTATGAAACACATATTAAATTTCTCATTTCAGGTGCTCTAGTTTTATTTATTTATTTATTTATACACACACACACACACACACACACACACTTTTTTTGCTAAACTGAACTATTATTGCCTAATTCAACTTTATTGGCATTATTAAAACTTTATCATTTCATTTTATTTTATTTTTAAAATTATATTGATTGATTTGAGAGAGAGAGAGAAACACCTATATGTTGTTCCACTTCTTGATGTCCTCATTGGTTGCTTCTTGTATGTGCCCTGACTGGGGACCAAACCTGCAACCTTAGTTTATAGGGGATTGAACCCACAACCTTGGCATATGGGGACAATGCTCTAAGTGAACTATTGGGCCAAGGCTGTATTTCATTTTATTAATAGACTAACACAGTATTTTATTTGATTGACTCTGTGGAGTATGGGCTTGTAATGAAACCAATAGGAGTTTCCAGAGCAGTTTGTAAGTATGTAATACCTTCCATTGGGCTCTAATCCCATCATGCTAATCCAATTTGTGTTTACGTAGCTCCTTCATGTCAAGGAAGGTACTACCAGCTCACCTTCCCAAGCATAGATGATGAAAAGCCTATCTCCACTGCCCTCTTATCTTCTTGTCATTGTCAAATGCATGAGGGGATGCAGGACTGCCCAAGCCCCTGCTTGCTGAGACACTGAACATAAGCCAAGTAATCACAGATTTCTGGTGAATCTCCACGACACTTGGGGAAGGCCAACAAGGTACAAGTGGAGTAACTGGAAGCAGGATTCCAGGGTTGCCATTTTTATTTATTTACTTAAGCATTTAATTAAGTTTAAATATGTAAATGTAAACACTCAATATTTAAATGAGTATTGAGTATCTACTCAACTGGGCATCAATGCAAGCAGGAGGGGAGCAACTTCAGCTGCAGGGCCCCAACCTGGAGGAGTCAAAGGCTGGTGGTGAGACAGGAAAGAAAGTAAATCATAGTAATCTTATAAGATAGGTCTATAAGAATGCATGCTTTTTATTATCACTTGTTTCTAAATATTTTTTTCATTTCCATTTTATCTCTTGCATGAGCCATGAGGTACATGAGAGAGCTTCCCAAACTCTCTGTGGTGAAGAACTTGTTTGGGTATTTTTATTTGTTGTTGTTACTTTGTTTCATTTTTAAGCATTTCCAATCTATTGTGGATTTATACTTTTGAAAAATCCAAAAAGAAAAGATTTGCTAGAAAATTAAATGCAGCTTGAGTGTCACAGCGACGTCAAGTGCTATATGAATTTCTGAATTCACTCCCATTTCATTCTTATCTCCTAGTGGTATGGTCACGGTCAGAGTTTGTGTACCAAGTGTAGTCGGCAGACCATGATTTGAGCAGCAGGGACTTAGAATTTTAAAATTGTCGAGTGTATGGCATATATTTTAATTTATTCTTTTGTTACTGACCTCTAGCTTAGTTGCTTGATGGTTACAGAATGTGATCTGAATGATGCTGATTTTTGGAAATTTGTTGAATCCTGCTTTAAGGCCTACTATACGAGTCATTTTTGGAAATGTTTTATGTGTGCTTAAGAAGAACGTGTATTTCCTGTTTACTAGATGGAGAGTTCTGTGTGTTCTCCAGTAGACCAAGCTTGTTAATTATGTTGTTAAAAGTATCCAAATCTTGCCCTGGCTGGTTTGGCTCAACGGTTAGAGCATCGGCCCGTGGACCAATGAGCCTCGGGTTCGGTTCCGGTCAAGGGCATGTACCTTGGTTGCGATTCGTCCCCAGCCCTGGTTGGGGTCATGCGAGAGGCAGCCACTCGATGTGTCCCTTTCACGTCCATGTTTTTCTCTGTCTCTCTTTCTTCCTCTCTCCCCCTCCCACTCTGTCTGAACAAAAGTGGAAAAATGTCCTCAGGTGAGGATAAAAAAAAAAAGTATGCAAATCTCTACTGATTTTCATTTGCTTGATATATCAATTATTGAGGCTAGTTGAAATCTATTCTCCAATGAAAAATTTGCCAATTTGTCTTTGTAGTTCTATTAACTTTTGCTGTTCATAGTTTGAGCCTATATCATTAGGTGTATACACATTTAGAATTATTATATTCTCCTGGTATATTGAATCATTTATTATTATGCACTGATGTTCTTTACCCCCTAAAATGCTTTTTGCTTTAAAGTTTATCTACGTGGTCTGATATGAATACACCAGCTTTCTTTTGGTTAGCATTTGCCTAGTATATTGTTTTCAGCTTTTTGCTTTCAACTTTTCTGTATCTTTATGTTTTAAATGTCTCCTGTTGTTTTTTAAAAATTTTATATACTTGTGGACAATCTCTGATTTCTAACTGAAGTATTAATCCACTTACTTATAATGTAATTACTGAATTTAGATTTAAATATACCATTATATTTTTGTCCTGTTTTTCTCACCTGTTCTGATTCTCATTCATATTCATTCTCTCTCTATCTCTCTCTCTCTCTCCCTCCCTCTCTTTGCTTTTTAAAGATTACTTGAGGCCCTGGCCAGTGTGGCACAGTGGTTGGAGCATTGACCTGCACACCGAAGGGCCAAGGGTTCAATTCCCGGTCAGGGGCATGTACCTGGGTTGTAGGTTCAATCCCTGGACCCTGTTGGGGCACATGCAGGAAGCAACCAGTTGATGTTTCTCTCGCATCAATGTTTCTCCTCCCTCGCTCCCTCCCTCCCTTCCATATTCTCTGAAATCAATGAAAAAGTATCCTCAGGTGAGGATAAACAAACAAAAAGATTTTTTGGTTTATTTTCATTAGTCCATTTTTCCTCTTTTTAAGAGTTAAAAGTTATGACTGTATTTGCAACTTTAATTGTTACTCTGGAAATTTTATCAAGTATACTTAATAAAGCCTAAAATTAATCTGTTTCTTCTTCTTGAACAACACAAGAATTTTAGAAAATGTTAAATCCATTAATTTTTTTTTTTGCAGTTTGTTATTTTTGCCCAATATTTTAGTTATCTCTTTTAAACCTATGGATTTTACATTATTACTATCATTATTTTCTATATCTAGTAATTATTTAGATCAGCCTACATATTCTACCACTTTCTCTGCTCATTATTCCTTCTTGCATCTTGAACCTTCCTCGGGTAGTCTTTCTTTCTGATGTGCACCCTTCAGATTCCCTATGATGAAGGTTTGTTGATGGTAAAGCTCTCATAGCTGTTGTTGTTAATCCGCACCGGGGATATCTTTTCATTACTTTTAGATAGAGTGGAGGGGAGGGAGGGAGGGAGGGAGAGAGAGGGAGGGAGAGGGGGGAGAGAGAGAGAGAGAGAGAGAGAGAGAGAGAGAAACATCAATGAGAGAGACACATTGATAAGTTGCTTCTTGCAAGACCTTGACCAGGGACCAGGGCCAGGGATCAAACCTGCAGCCCTTTGGTCTGTGGCAGACACTCTAACCACTAAGCCAAACCAGCCAGGGCAGCTCTCACAGTTTATGTTTCTTTGAAAATATCTTTATAGTTAGGTTGAATGGGAAAATCTAAATTAACAATTATTTTCTGTCAGAATTCTGAACATATTATTTTATTGTCTTCTGATTACTGTTACTGCTATTGAAAACTTCATTGTCATTTGAAGACTAAGTTACTAGTCTTTTCTTCTTTGGCTGATTTTTAAGATCTTTGTCTTTGGTGTACTGAAGGTTTACTACAAAAATGACTGGAGTTGATTTATTTCTTCTTCCCTCCTTTCTTCCTTTCTTTCCTTCACATGGTATAAGTTACTTTTCCTATATTTGTGGGTTCATGTCTTTTATCAGTTCTATAAAATTTCACCCTTAGTACTTTAAATATTGTTTCTATTCCATCCTTTCTGTATTTTCCTTCAGTTGTCTCAGTACAACTATATGCAACATTGATGAGATTAGCAGTGTAAAAATAATTCAGAGTTGAATTATGTTGTAATAAACTGCCTTTCCTTTTCTGCCAACCTAGTGTTTTTCCTAGAATTCACAATTTTCCTCTCCTCCTCCTCCTCCTCTTCCTTCTTTTTGCTGGCTTAGTTTTTTATTCAGTTGTCACTAATTTAACACCTACATCTTCACTAATTGTTTAAATCTCTTCATAGTATGTTCAGAAGCATCCATTGTTTTATCATCCATCTTCTTGGAGAAATATTTGCTTGAATCTCCTGATCCCCTTAAGTCTGGTCTGCATTTCCTTCACCTCTCTCTCGTGTTGGATATCCTGCTTTCTGTATCCTAAGGCTTTGTATACCTGGGTTTATTTCCTTGTTTGAGTGAGCACACCCTCTAATAGTTTCTGAGGGAAGGTTCCCCTCTGAAGCACAGAAGCATCTTATAAAAACATAAACTCGTTATTTTTCCTCATTTGATTTGTGAAGAGTAGGGATAGGTTAGAAGTTTATGGTCACGAGGGGTCTTATACTCACCATTCAGGAAGTCAAAGGAGGAACTCTGAATTGTGATTCAAGAAAGGCTTTTCCGTAGAAACCTAAGGTAATAAAATCTGGGATGTCACTTGTGGGCACCTTACTTTGATACAAGCAGCCTGCCTGGTTCAGGGTAAAGGGTAGGGCACTTGGCAACAGAGACCCACTTCATTTTCTTATTTTAACGCCATCTAGCTCAGGAACTTGAGCCCTGTCATCTCCTGAGCCTCTGTTTCTTTATCTGCCCGTGAGGTTGGTGACAATGAAACCTGCACTGTCTGATGCAGGGCAGCTGTGAGATGCAGATAGAAAACACTTTGTCAACTCTCAAGCGCTAAATAAATATTGCTTTTTTTTTTTTTTTAAAGCAAGATGTCATTTTTAAAGGAATACAGCTTAGGAAATTTAGGAGGATGGATGTCTCTTTCAGAGAAACATATTTGATGGTCAAGAAGACAGACTTTGGAGCCAAATTCTGTCTGGATTCTGTTAACATCCCATCCTAACCATGTGACAGTGGGCAAATTACTCCACCTCTCTGTGCCTCAGTTTCCTCCTCTGTGAAATAAGGTAATCATGGTAAACATAGTATTTACTCCACAGAATTATATTAAATGGGCTGATTTTTTTTTTTTTTTTTTAGTACTTAGAACAGTGCCTGGCACACAGTAAGTGCTATGCGAGTGTTTGATGAATACCTAAATGGTAGTTGTCTTACCTGTACTCCTGTAATGTCATTTTTAAAGGAATAAAGCTTAGAAAATTTAGAAGAATGCATAGTTAGCACACTCCTTAAGATACCTCTTTCATCTAGGGTGTGGGCCTGATGTGTCGTTCAAGTCTCTGATGATGGCTTAGAATGCTAGTGTTGGCTGGTGTTGATTCATACCTTAGATTCCTGCCTGTCAAAGGGATTTATTGGCACAGGTAGGAGTCTGCCACGTTTGCTGTTGTCTTAATCTACTCCTTCAATTATTGTAGACAAGGAACAGATGACTCTAGGGACAGAAAAATACCACCTTTTCCCTCAAGCTCCCACACAGATTTCTTAACACTATGGGGCAAGAAACGGTTATCTTAGAAAGATCTTACTTATTTTTTCTTCAGGAAACCAGAGAAAAAATTATCTTTCGTAAGCAGTTAAGCAATAGATTTTTACTTTGCTTTTCTGTAGGTACTTGAACAGTTCTTGGCAGAAAGGGAATGGGAAAAAAAGGGTAGAGGAAGGTGGACACATCTGCCTGTGAGGGCCTGGGCCCGTAAGAACAGTTCAGAGCAAGAGAGAGCTGTGCTGAGGTCTGGGTTCTGAGCAAGACTCATTCACGATGACGTTCTCTATATGGAGACAGAGGCAGGAGGACTGCCATGGGGGTTGGCAATGGGCTCCCTGAGGAGAGTGGCCCTCAGCAGAATGACCAGGGAAGTCCCTGGCCCGTAGGGACTGGAGCAGCGGCTCCCTTCTCTACCACCTGCTCTGCCTGGCACAGAAACTTCAGCTGCCAGGAGGGCCATCTAGTCTAAGCTGCCTTCCACTATGAAAAGCAAGAGGAAGTCATTTGCCCTCTAAGCAATGGTCAGTTTTTCAGAAGTTCCACAGCATCACCCCTGACCCCTGGGCAGTGTTCTTTGAATGCTTCTGCTTCCTCCATCCATCTTGGAGATCAGGACACATGTGAGGCCTTAAGGAAGGTTAGTGGTTGTAGAGGTGAGGAGAGTGTGATGGTGTCCCCCACAGTAAGCACTTTCGAGGTGCTTCTTCACAAACAAATTTTTACAAGGACTCCTGTCAGACTACAGAACCTGCAGTCATTGCATTTGCAAATGAATTGCTCATTAAGAAACACCAAATAGCCCTGGCCGGTTTTGCTCAGCGGTTAGAGCGTTGGCCTGTGGTCCAGAGAGACGCGGGTTCGGTTCCCGCTAAGGCCATGTACCTTGGTTGCAGTTTGTCCCCGGCCCTGGTTGGTTGTGCGGGTGGCAGCCGCTTGATGTGTCCCTTTCACGTCGATGTTTCTCTCTCCCTCTCTCTCTCTCTCTCTCTCTCTCTCTCTCTCTCTCTCTCTCTTCCTTCCTCTCTTTCTCTCCTACTCTATCTGAACAAAAATGGAAAAATGTCCTCAGGTGAGGATAAAAAAAAAAAAAGAAAGAAACACCAAATATCAATCAAGGTTATTGGCTTATTATTAATCTCTGAGTATTCTTATTATTAATCTCTGACACTCATTGGTTTAAACCAGTTCATGCTTGAGTTACTCTCTAATACCTTTAATTGCCATCCACATGGAAGATCCTTTTCTACCCCAAACATATGTAGTCTCTTTAATTTGCGCTGTCTTGTTTGACTTCATTTTGAGCATGTGCGCACACACACGTGCACACACATACATAGACACTAAAGCCCCATTTGTACTTACCATATGCACATGCAAATACATTTGGCTAAATTTTAAATACCTCAGTGCTGTCACATTGAAATAAATTAGTAGACTAGCGAGGTGTACTCTCCCCACAGGGAGAAAGCCAACTGACAGGCAATGAACGATTAAATGTATACAGGGGCATGGAGAGCTAAGTCCTCTTCAATAGGGGTGTGAAATTAGGATGGGAGGGCTCCTCTCCAAGGGCCTTGTCTTTATTAAAAGACTTGAGAGCTTGGGAGGTTTCTTCAATAGGAATTGTGGTATCTGTGAGTCTTTTTGGAACAGTATGGAAAGCTGAACTGTGCTTAGCAACTCTGCAAGGTCTTTTTGATCCTTAAATGTTCTGATATAAAAACCTATCCAGGTTTTCATAAAAGAAGTAAAGTGTTTTCAGTCTTTTGTCAATCTCTTCATACCTTTAAATAGCCTGTCCTCTTTTGTGGAGTAATTGTTTTTAAAACCCAGGAAACAAAACAAAATGGAAAAAAACACCCTCCCCCACCTTCATTGTTTTATTCTTCCAAACAGGCATTTTCTTAATGCAAGAATTAAAATATCTCTATTAGGGTCATAAAAGTCAGCAATTTCCATTTAATGAGTTCAACAAAATCTCTTTACAAAGAGATGCAGGCTTCAAACAGCCAGTCATTTCCTTTCCTGCAATTCCTAGGAATCCAAGTAAGACTGAGTATGATCTCTAATGTAATATATCTGACTTTGGAAAGCTAGGCACAGGCAATAAGACAGATCTTTGAGCTCCAGCTGAAAATTAGTGTTGAAAGAAAGGAACCCAACTTAAATGAACTGATGCTTTATAAAACTGGAAACTATAGCTATTTCCTTTGAAATGGTGTAAGAAATAACTTGGAGACTATAGTGAAAATCATTAAACTTATACATTCCAAGTTTGGCTACCAATGAAAACCTCCTCTTTTTTATCAGGAGACCACAAGTGATTTTCACAAAATGAGCCCAACAGGTTTCAGTTTGCTAAATCTCTGTGACTGAAGAACCAAATATACATAGCCATCACCAAAATAAAGGTGAGACAGCAGGAAATCTTGCAGAGCAACATGCTTGATATTAAAGAATAGTGTTTTATTTCAAGTTTTCCTATTTTAGTGGCCACAATTCAAAATGAAGTATTAAATATCACCATGTTTTCAATAATAAATAGGTGGAACTATTTTAAGGCATAATTCAACATTCTGATTTAGAGAGATAACTAAAAATAACAATAATAACAATATCACAGTTTTGCCATGTATTTTTAAAATATGTTTTATTGATTTTTAGAGAGAGGAAGGGAGAGAGAAATAGAAACATCAATGTGAGAGAGATACATCTATCGGCTGTCTCCTGCATGCCCCCTATTGGGGATCGAGCCCACAACCTGGGCATGTGCCCTGACCAGAAATCGAACCAGGACCTCTCAGTCCATGGGATGACTCTCAATCGATTGAGCCACACCAGCGGGGCAACTTTTGTCATGTATTTTAAAATATATTAGAGTTTCTCAGGCTGGTGATGGTGGTGGTGGTAATGGTTTAATTCTTATTCTGTACCTGCTGTGTAGGTTGGGGAAGATGATATTTTAATGGAAAAAGTAAAGGGGCAATTGTTAAGTCAAGAATTAACCCAATACTACAATCGCTAAGATCTGGAAACAGCCTAAGGGTCCATCAATAGATGAGTGGATAAAAAAGCTATGGTACATATATACAATGAAATAGTATGCAGCCGTAAGAAAGAAAGATCTCTTATCCTTTGAGACAACATGGAGGGACCTCGAGAGTATTATGCTAAGTGAAATAAGCCAGACTGACAACTCAGAGTAGAGGGGCAGGAGGGATGGATGAGATGAACCAAAGAACTGATATGCATGTATGCATAATGAATGGACATAGACAACAATGCTAGGGGTGTGTGTGTGTGTGTGTGTGTGGGATGGGGAGGAGGTGTTTGGGGGGGGGGGGAGAAACATCTGTAAGAAAAATAAATTAATAAAAATTGGAGAGAAAAAACAATAAATAATTTATATATATATATATATGAATTAACCCAATGCATAATCTTTTTTTTTTTTTTTTTTTTACTAAAGGCATGCTATTTCCAATATGTTTTTTTTCCCTTGTGCTGCTATTGTACTAGCCATTCATTGGTCATAAATTAGCCTCCAAAAGTTAGCAGTTGGACCCTGAATTTCCAGCCAAGGCGAGTCTAAGAAGCAGTGTGTTTTTGGAAAAGTATTGATTAGCTCCAGATAAGTAGACCAAAAGACCTTCTTGGAAATCTGTCTGAAGAGCCAAAACCTAGTGGGAAAGATGAGCCAGTGAGCTGGTCTGAGATAAAAGTTGGTTTCCCAAAGACTTCTCAAGTTTCTTCAGTAGAAGATTGGGCTCCAATAGGCTATTTCACTAAGCCTGCCATCCATATTGTCTAATCTCCCACTCCTAGTAGCAGGAGAAAGTTGATGGTCTGGCCCAGCTGGTGCAGGTTTGCAGGGCACAGGGGATGTTAAGAGCTTCTCTTTCCTAAAGTTGTGATGGATAGGTGCATGGGGGAAGGCAAAGTAGACAAAGCCAATAAATGGAAAAAAACTGCTCCAAATAAGCTGTCAAAGCAAAGGGAGCCCGAAGTGGGCATGAAAAACTCAACTTTGGAATCAAGACATGAGAGAGTCAGGGAGAATCAGATCAATTACTCCCATAGATCAGGGCAGTCATGGCTGATCATGAGTTGGAAGACATAACTGGGCTTTTCCATAGTTCCCCTGGAGACACGTTGCACATATAGGCCTTCAACTTTGAAGGTCAGAGGGGGGACAGGTATTATCACACCTCCCTCCTGGGTTGTCTGGAGTATGATATAGCCTCCTTGAATTTTGCCCATTTCTGGACTAAAGACAATTTCCCACAATCATTTTTTCTACCTCTGCACTTCCCAAGAAGATAGGGACTTTGGAGCTGACCGTGGTGCTGAAGGTGCAGCACTTAAAGACCATTTAGTGAGTACTTCCGTTGTGCCATCACTACAGTAGTCCCCTCTTATATCTATTTCAGCTTTCTGTGATTTCAGTTACTTGCAGTCAACCACAGTCCAGAAATATTAAATGGAAAATTCCAGAAATTAACAATATAGAAGTTTCAAATTGTGCACTGTTCTGAGTAGTGTAATGAAATCTTGCACTGTCCCTCTCTGTCTCACTCAGGACATGAATCATCCATTTATCCAGCATATCCAGGTTGTATATGCCACCCATTAGTCACTTAGTAGCCATCTAGAGTATCAGATCAGTCATCAGAGAGAGAAAGACTACACCCATATAACTTTTATTACAATACATTGTTATAATTGTTCTATTTTGTTATTAGTTGTTGTTCATCTCTCACTGTGCTTAATTTATAAATTAAATTTTCTTGTAGGTATGTACATATAGGAAAAAACATAGTATATATAGGGTTCAGTTCTATCCATAGTTTTAGGCATCCATTGGGAATCTTGGCATGTATCCCTCATGGGTAAGGGGATCTACTGTATTTCTAATATTTTTTAATGGATTAACTCATTTCATGCTCACAGCAACTCTATGAATGAGACACTATTATTATCCCCCTTGACAGGTAAGAAAAATGGAATAAAGAGAGGCTAACAAGCTTGCCCAAGATCACACATCTAATAAGTGGGGGAGCCAGGCAGTCCACATAATAGAGCTACTCACTACACTTGCTAATGAGAGTTATTAACAGAGCCATAAAGAACTTGTCAAATTTTCACTTATCCAGGTATCATCCCAACAGAAGTGAACCACGGTTCCCTATACTAGGTTGCCAGGGCAGGTTGCTGTGGGTTGGCATCTTGGAGAGCCAGACAGAGCAGTGAAGGCTGGTTGGGTGCACATAAAAGTGGACCACCTACTCCATTCTGACAGTCATCACACCTTGATGTAATGACTTGTTCCACATCTGCTTCCCTGGTGGACTATCAGCTTTGTGAAGAGGGTGCCATTGTATCCATCACAGCTCACTACAGTGCCCAGTACATAGTAGGTATTCAGCAAACATTTGGTGACTAAATGAGTTACACATGATCAATATTTTTGTTTGTTTGTTTGTTTTTTATTTATCCTCACCCGAGGACATTTTTTTCCATTTTTTGCACAGATAGAGTGGGAGGGAGAGAGAGGAAGAGAGAGAGAGAGAGAAACATCGATGTGAAAGGGACACATCGAGTGGCTGCCACCTGCACGACCAACCAGGGCCGGGGACAAACTGCAACCGAGGTACATGCCCTTAGCGGGAACCGAACCCGGGTCTCTCTGGACTGCAGGCCGATGCTCTAACCGCTGAGCCAAACTGGCCAGGGCACACATGATCAATATAATGATAGCTTGTACTACATGTATTATGTCAATATTAATAGAAGCACCGTAAACCTATTACAATCTGGAAAAAATAGAAGCATGTGTTGTGGAAACTGTAGTCCATTTGTATTTCATATCTGTCATGCCCCATCTCAGGATGTATATGAAGTGTGGAGGACACCTTAATATTTCACAGATGCATCTCTGCAGACAAAATGAAACAAAGAACTAAAGTCACGATTTGGACAGTTTGAATGCCTAAACACATGGATGATTGAATTTTGTCAATATGTTAGGCTTTAAATCTTGTCCTGTATTTTAGATTTGGGTCTTATAGTATGTCAAGAAGATAGCTCCATTGACATGAAAATAACTCTGAATGTCTCTGTTAGAGGATGTACAAGCATTCTGTGGTAATAGAGTTTGTCATGGCAACAGTAGCATATTCCAATCAAATTTTTCATTTTGGAGCTGAGATTATTGCCTATTTGTTGTTTGGTTTTAGTCAAGCCATGTTTTTATTGTGTTGTGTTAACATGTAGGAGATTTCCCTATCTGCAGTGTTAACTCTTTTCCAGTGTGTGTGTGTTTTTAAATAACACTCCACAGCTGAGCTCTTGGAGGACCAGCCTATTTTGACAGGTCCCCTTAGTCCATGTATCACCAAGCTCTTTCTCTGCCAACATGTTTCACATGATCCTGTGGACATGTGCAGCGTGCCTGTGCAACTTGCAAACACCCATACATTGTTACAGTAATAATTGGGTTCTGATGCAACTGGAACTCAGTACTACCAAGCTGCCAGCATTTCCTTTTGGCTACCAGTACTAGGCAGGAAAATTATAGTGTAACTGTCTTCTTGTTTATTGATAAACAAAGTGGCCAGCCCAGCAATGGAGCCTGATTAGCAGTTTGCACCCTTGGTGAAAGGATAAACAGAACCCTACTGTTTTCTGTGTTTGACTGCAATTTGCATCTTTAAAGAGGTTGGACTGCCCTGAGATTCATGTTCAACTTCCTAGTGCTTGGATATTCTTTGATATGTTACATGTCAGCTTCCTTGTTTTCCTCTCCTTCATCTTGAAATGGTATTTGCCAGCATATCTCCGGTCCCATCTGGCCTACCATAAGCTTCCCCATAGTCACCTGTCTGAAGGAGGGGGGGTGGGAGGGGCAGGAGAAGAAATATGTCTATTTCACCAAGCTCAAATTTTACATTCCTAGAAGGCCCGTTAATGCCAACTCAACTCCATTTTTGAAGAAAGGGTGATATAGGAATGAAGAGCCCAAGACAAAAGAGAATCTGCTTACCACTCTCTGTGGCTCATGGGAAGATTTTGGGCCCCTTCCCCTTCCCTTATCTTCACCCACCCTCCAAAAAATGCCCCCCCCCCTTTGGAAAGTGAAATATGGTATTAGCTTTCTACCTTGAGTTTGGTGCTGTGTTCTATTCTGAAATTTATTCTAACCTAATTAGGGTCTTAAACTAAATGGTAACAGACCAAATAGTTGACTCACCCTATAATTATTTTCAAATGAAAGATATGAAGATCATTGTAACTTGAATTTGCATGATGCAAAAGGAAGCATTAATACATGTAAACATGAATTAATCTGTTTAAATAAACTTTCCCCATAATCCTTACCGTATGTAAACAACATTTGTTCTGCCTTAGAGATATTATGTGATTGGACCCATGAGACTCTAAACAGTTTCCTCTTATAACTTCAAAAGAAATATTATGTATTTATTGGAGGTTGTAGGGTGTTAAGTGTAGTTAGACGTAAATTGTACCTCAGCTATTTTGTTAATGCCAGTAGGGATTAAATTAGATTTTATAGCTGTTGTAGAAGTCTATTTGGTAGCTAACAAGTGGGGTTTTGAAATCCTGGAAAACATAATCCTATTATAAAACAGGCAGCTGAATTAACATTACCCAGGAAAGTTCTCTTCATGGATTAGCATTTTTTGACAATAACAAAGAAAATCATCAAATTCTATGGGGATATTACATGCTTTTCTCAAAAGTCAGAACAGTGAATTGGGAGAAGGGAGCAAGATAAATGACTAAACATGCTATTACTTAGACTGTTTCTTTTTAAGAAGAGCATGGAGGCCAGGGAGTGGAGCTGAGTGTGGCCTTGTCTGTGATATGGCACGTGCTCTGGAGTCGGACGTGTGGCCTCGCTGGTGCACATGTGAGCGCCCCGCCTTCAGTTGTACAGTTATTTGCATCAGGGATTCCCTTCTCTTGTGTTTTTCATATGGTCACCAAAGGGCCAAAAATAGTCATTAGGAACCAAAGTCTATGAACTAAAACACAAACTGATGCCACTTTCTATGAAATCAGTTAACACTTTTTCAGTTATTGTTGGACCCTAGAATCTGAGGATTATAGAGCTGGAAAGAGCCGTGACATTTTTTTTTTCTTCACTTTTATAGTCCAATTCCAAATTTAACTTTAAATGCTATAGAAAGATGGATCTCTCTTTCTCACACACACACACATACTTATATACACATGTACACTCAACAATGTATGGGTGGCTTTTATTTTTAAAGAAGACACTTCCTTAAGTCTTGGCCATTGCTTTTGGCTTGCTGGTGAGGGTTATTATTAGAGCTTGCAGGACTTGCCAATTTTCATTTGCACGGATATCATCTTAGCAGATAATCACATGGGTATCAATCACTGGCATATCATTGTGCTAGATAATTGCACGGGCATCAATCACGTGTATCTGGAGCAAATCACCACATGGGCGTCAGTTTTGTATGGAGGAGAAGCAGGGAAGGGCGTATCTTCGTGGCAGATAATCACATGGGTATCAATCAGGTTAGGTATCGAGGTAAATAATCCTGTGCATATCCATCACATGTACTACTGGGGATAATTATGTGGATATCAATCACATCGACACCCTGGTTTTCTGGTAAGAGACTTACATGTGAAACGATCATGTCATGTCATGTCATGTCATGTCATATGTCTTTGCTTATGTTGGAGAAGAGGCTGTGTGTCCCTGTGCACACCCCAGGCCAGGTAGCTACAGGGTGCCTCAGAGGCCGAGGAAGAAGGCCACACACAAGGCCTTCCTCAGCAGAGCACTGGAATCTCCATGACTTGAGAGCCATTTGAGACTTTTGTTTTAAAGCTTCGTCTCCTCCAAGAGTGGAAATACTCCTGGGAACAATGCAAATGGGGATAGAAGACATTTGTGGTTTCCTACCAGGCATCCATTTTACCTTCTTAAGTGGTCAGCTGCTGATTTCCATTCCTGTCCATGTTGTCTGGGTGTGGCTTCAGCCCCTATGGAGTCTGGGGTTCAGGGCTAACCAGTCAGTGAATTGCATTCAGCTGGCCACAGTCACTGACTCAGTCCAGGACACATGACATTAGTCCAATCAGAGTGAACCTCAGTCCTGTTGTGGGAGAAAGGGTTGAGATTTTTTTCTCACAGGATCTCCCCTGAGAGAGGTGAGCCTGAGGCTGCCGCAGCCACGGTGCTTGGGGGGCCAGGTGTGTCCCGGGCCCACCACCTGGAGCCGAAAATGAAGCTTCCCCTGAGGAGTCGGGACTGAAGGATGGAGAGAACTGAGCCCTGAGAGGGATGACGGCCTGATGCCAGCAGAACCTGAAGTAAAATCTGTGACCTGAAAACACTCACCTGAGCCACTGAAGTCGCTTTGGGTTTAATCCAATTAGAGCTGCTTTTTTGTCCCTTGCTTCAGAAGGAGAACTTGATCAGATCCTTTTCCAAAAACAAGGTTTCATTGAAGCAGGCCCTGTGGGAGAAGGAGCAGCTCTCGGGGAGGAAGTGAGGGCAGAGGGCAGGCTGGGCTTGGTTAAGGAATAATCTCCCCGGACCTCAGCATGGGCCTGGAGCTGCACTTGGCCCTGTCGGAGTGCCCCAGTCTCCTGGCCTTTACACATCTGAACTCAAGCTGTGAGGAACGTTTATTAAAGACCTTTAATGCAGCCTGAATTATTTTCCTTTCCCCCTGCCTATTCTTATTACTTTGATATTTATTAAGTACTCAGAATATGCAAGTTATACACATCATTGTTGAAATGCGGTTTCAACTACCAAAAAAAAGAAAAGAAAAAATATAGCTATCCTCATGGCAGGAATAATACTGTTCTAAGCCATTCTCTGTGTTCTGGTTAATCCTCACCTGAGGATATCGTTTTTATGTTGATTATTTTATGTTGATAGAGTGGAAAGGAGGGGTGGGGGAGAGAGAGACATCTATGTGAGAGAGAGACACATCAATTGGTTGCCTCCCACATGACCCCGACCGGGACCAGGGATAGAACCTGCAACCCAGGTACAGGCCCTTGACCAGGAATCAAACCCATGACTCTGGTCCTCAGGCTGACGCTCTAAATGCTGAGCCAAACTGGCCAGGGCCTAAGCCATTCTTTTATTGACATTTAAGAGGACAAATTTAAAAAAGAAATCAGACTGAATGCTACATCTGATAATTATTGATTGGTTTGGAAAAAGCCTAAAGTTTTGGAAAAGAAGTAATAGAAAGAAATAATTCTCCTTGAAATCAAATATACTGCCACCTTAAACAGAATGTTTCTCAGAAAAGCTAAGTGGAATTTACATGCTTTGTTTACCAAATTCTGTGCATGTCAAGCAGTTTGTTCCTCTTCTTCCGTTGGTGTTTTTATGGATGCTGTCACTTTCTGCATATGCTGAGGTTTGAAATCAGAAGCTAATGGGCCTCTATCCACAGGAACTCCTAGTAAGAGAACACAAGTCATTGAAATTTACTTATAATCTGAAAACCTCATTGTAATTTAGTAATTGCAAGGTATGTTTCTTTCAAACTTAAACATAAGAGATAGCAAAACATACCACCTGTCGTTTGAAATTCAGCACTTTTGTGGGGGGAGTCCAGACTCAAGTGGAAGTTTAAATGAACAATAGGATGAAAGTGAGAAAGAGGGGAGAAGGGGAAGGCTGGGCTCATTCACAGACGTGTCATCTGTTAGGTTCCTTTTGCCAGTGATGTACACATTGCTCACCTGCTGCAAGTAGGCATTTGTGAAATGAATGTAGGCATGAATGAGTGATTGAGCAAATGATTTGTCTCTGACTGGGAGGTGTCCCAAGGCACGTAAGGTCAAGTGTGAATTGTACAATTCGTTCTCCACTCCAGTCTTCACATCTGCTCTTCCCTCTGCCCAGCATCCTTCCAGCCTTACCGGGAGCACCATTCCCAGGAGGCCGTCCAGGACCACTGAGATTCCGTGATTTCCCTTCTCTGTGTTCTGCATGTGCCAAGTGTACTTTCCCTTCTGTACCATGTATTGGACCTGTCAGCTTTGTGTAGTGTTCGTCTTTCATGTGGCCTGGAAGCCGCACGAGGGCAGGGCTTCGGTCCATATCCTAGTGCTCAGCACTGTGCCCGTCTGTGAGACTTTGCTGTTCTCGGTAGAGGCAGGGTGGTGGACTCCCCCTTCTCTGACATTGAGCAATGGATACTAAGCTTGGGGAACCCATTCCAATTCAAGGGCTAAGTCTGACTCAGCGAGAGGAGGGCAATTCAATCCTCCTTACCAGTGATTACTTGTTACAGCCAGTGGGTTATCTGGAGTGGCTTGCTGAAGGTTTCTACTAAAGTGTTTTTTCCTGTTAAAAAAGAACCATGGCGAATCAATCTTTCTTTCCTGCTAACAGTGACAAAGGGGCATGTCGCCACGGTTACTACTAAGGACAACCTGCCTCAGAATAAAGACAACATTATGGGTGGCAAAGTGGGTAAGAAGAAACAGGCATCCTTGACATTGTTGAGCTGCTGGCTGTGCCAACCTAGAAGCTCCCCACCAGTGGCTGTTGTCACATAAATATCCCTAGTGTTCATTTGGGTCAGTCTGAATTGGTTTTTCCATTCTCTGCAGCCTAACGTATCTAAGCTGAAATGTAGGAGGCATATGGGCTTTGGTGTCAGATGTGTTGGTTTTGATTCTTATTGGTGTGGACTTAAGGCTTGACTTCCTTTTTTAACTTTTATATATTTTTTAATTCTCACCCAAGGATATGTTTTTATTGATTTTTATAGAGAGAGGAAAATAGAGAGAGAAACAGTGATGTAATAGAGAAACATTGATTGGTTGCCTCCCACAGGCACCCTGACCTGGGATCGAGCTGGCAACCTAGGTATGTACCTTTTAGTATTCAGACAATGCTCCAACCAACTGAGCCACTGGCCAGGGCCTGACTTTCTTTCTTTTTTTTTTTAATCCTAACCCGAGGACATTTTTTCCATTTTTTGTTCAGATAGAGTGGGAGGGAGAGAGAGGAAGAGAGAGAAAGAGAGAAAAACATTGATGTGAAAGGGACTCATCGAGTGGCTGCCACCCGCATGATCCAACCAGGGCCGGGGACAAACTGCAACCGAGATACGTGCCTTTAACGGGAACCGAACCCGGGTCTCTCCGGACGGCAGGCCGATGCTCTAACCACTGAGCCAAACCGGCCAGGGCTCTTTTCCATTTAGGAGATGTTTTCTATATTGATTTTGGGGGTCCAATGGGTTGAATTAAGGAACAATGAAATGGTTATGCCCTCAGATCTTTTGCATATGAACTGTCACATAGTTTACAGCCTAGAGTGGAAGTCAGACCTTCACAGTCGTAATTACAGTGGATTCCACAGCAGCCCTAACTGGAGAACGAGTCCTGGTAAAGGAAGGTAGGAGGACTGGGCAGACCACATCTAAAGATGTGGAGTTCAGGTCTTGAAGCCATACACTAGAGGAAAAGGAACAGCTGGAGTTGCTAATGATGCTTATTCTGAAGAAAAGAAGACTTGAAACCAGAAGAGACTTCAAGGAGAAGAGGGGGTGGGATTATGCTACACTGCTTCAGAGGGCAGCATAAGGACAGCCCCATCAGCGAATGACTAGAATCTAGGCCTGCACTCAGCAAGAGAAAGAATTGCTGGAGAATAAGCAGTGCACAAATGGGAGAGAGCCCGTCAACAAAGCAGACACCAGCCTGAGTGTCCATTCATCAGGAAATGTCTCTGGCAGGAGCTTGGGCCATCTGGCTCCCAAGGGCTCTTGCAGCTATCTGGATTTGATGTGGACCTGTCCAACTAGACTTTTATTTGGACTGTGACAGGTGGATTCAGAGAGCTTCTTTGTTGGTTTTGCTATCGCTGTTGCTTTTCTGATTTCCTGTTCTGTTGTCACCATGACCACCACCACCACCACATCCCCCAAACTGACCTCTCACCTCTAACTGTTTTTTCCACACTTCTTTGATGACTAGAGGGCTCTCATACAGGCAAGCACAGTAATGGGATTTGTGTAGGTGCAGTGCAGTTTTTAGGAAGCTGGAAGGCCCACCTGCCCTGTGGTCTTTCTGTCCACCTGCCACAAAACCTGAACTTTTTCCACTTTTCTCATCTTTCACCTAAGGCATGACCCAGAAAGTACTTGGTAAGATGTCAAATATAGTGCTTAGTATGCTGTTAATACCCAGGTAAGTTGTTACCTGGAAAGAATGCTAATTCTATATACTTTTTTAGAATTGTGATCAAATTGACCATTTTAACCATTTTAAAGTGTACCATCAGGGCATTCATACACATTCACGCTGTTGTGCAACCATCACTACCAGCCATCTCCAGAACTTTGCCATCATCCCCGACTGAAGCTCTGTCCCCACTGAACACTAACTCCCTCTTCTCCTCTCCCCCCAGCCCTTGCTATCCACTAACCTACTTTCTGTATTTCTGAATTTGGCTGTTTTAGGCACCTCGAGGAAGTGGAATCATGTGGTATCTGTCCTTTTGTGATTGGCTGTTTCACTTAGCATAATGTCCCCAAGGTTCTTCATCCACATTGTAGATTGTGTCATAAGTTCCTTTTTAAGAGTGAATTAATATTCCAGTATGTGTATGTACCACATTTTGTTTATTGATTCACCTGTGGATGGACACTTGTGCTGTTTCCACCTTTTGGCTACTGTGAATAGTGCTGCTATGAACGTGGTACAAGTATCTGTTCAAGTCCCTGCTTTCATTTCTTTTGGGTATACCCCCAGAAGTAGAATTGCTAGATCATCTGGTAACCCTATGTTTAATTTCAGGGAAACTGCCATGCTATTAATACTATATTCTTTAAAAAATCTGTATATTAACCAAGGAGAAAAGAATAAGTTCATTTTGATGAGAGTCAGAAACTATGGTCTAGATCCTATTGAATTCTAGAAGTCATAGACTAAAAACAATAAAAGAAACACTTACTGAGAGAGATATATAGAAGTATAGTATGATCAGTGTTGATCCTACAACCTAGGCTGGTGGAACTGGAAGGAAGGGAGAGTGACGTGCAGGGCAAGACCCTGTTGGGTGCTTGCAGGGACTTTTTCTAGGAGCTTTTGCATCTATTAACTTATTTAATCATCAAAACAACCCAGCAGGTGCCCTTATTTTTATGGGAAAGTCTTGTCAACTTCTTCAAATTCTTAATTTTTATTGCTTTAACAGCAATAATTAATATTTTTAAAAGGGAAGAAAGCATTCTCACACATCACTTCAGTAGTTCCCTATTCTTTTCCAGTCCTTGTCTCTCTACAGCCATAATTTTAACGTAGTTGCATTGTTTCATTTTTTATTCTGCTTTTTTATTGCTATAAAAATATTTTAATTATTTTAATAGATATGAATGTGCATCAAGTGGTTTTATTTCAGTTCAGTTACCCATCCTCCTACTGCTGAATATTTAGATTGTCTCCAGTGTTTTACTACAATTTAATACAGTGATACCTCGGTTCTCGAACGCCTCGGATTTCGACCAAATCGGTATTCAACCAGGAGATTCGAGAAACTTTTGTCTCGGAATCCGAACAAATATTTGGAACTCGAACTTCCGAGATGAGCCGAGTTGAGCCGAATGGTGTTCATTCGGCCCAGCGCGCCTTGCTTGCGGCATCAGTGTGAGTGCAGAGAGAGAGTCACGCTTTGTGGAGAGAGTCACGCTTTACACTGAATTTAACCCTTAGACATACTGTACACTTTTATTTCTTGTTGAGACTTATGTTTTTCTACATATTATATACAAATTAGGCCAGTAAATAGGCATTTTCTGGGGCTTGGAACGAATTAATCCAGTTTCCATTATTTCCTATTGGTTTCATTGCTTCGGTTCTCGAACAATTTGGTTCTCGACCATCCTCCTGGAACGAATTATGTTCGAGAACCGAGGTATCACTGTAGTATAGCTCATATATAATTTTATTATAAAATTATTATATAACTTAAAATTTTATAATTTTAGCAATAGTTTCTTGTATATAACTTTTTCTTCTTAGACGTATTTTCTTTTTTAATCAAGGAATAATTGACATACATTATATTGGTTTCAGGTATACAAAATAATGATTTGATATTTGTATATACTACAAAATGATCATAAGTCTAGTCACCTATGTAGTTCCAGAATTATTTTTTCTTTTAATAAGGACTTTTAAGATCTACTCTCTTGCCCTGGCTGGTTTTGCTCAGTGGTTAGAGCATGGGCCGAGACTGAAGGGTCACCAGTTCTCCTGTTCTATTCCCAGTCAAGGGCATGTACTTGCAGTTTCAATCCTTGGCCCTGGCTGGGGTCCTGCAGGAGGCAACCAAGTAATGTGTCTCTGTCACATCAATGTCCCCCCCCCCCCCCCCCGTTACTCTAAAAAAAAAAACAGTGCAAAAATATCCTTGGGTGAGGGGTGAGGATTGACAACAACAAAAAAATATCTACTCTCTTAGCAACTGTCAATATGCAGTATAGTATTATTAACTATACTCACCATGCTTATATTACATCCCCATGACTTATTTATTTTAACACTGGAAGTTTGTACCTTTTGACCCATTTGGCCCACCTTCTCAACCCCAGTCTGGCAGCCAGAACTTGACTCAACCATAAATATCTGATCTGATGCAGAATCCAGTTGGGTAGCATTAAAGTATATGTAAGAATTGGAACCCAGCATACCCATGTTCATAGTAGCACTATTCACACAGCCCAAAGGCAGAAGCAATGCAAGTGTCCATGATGGATGACTGGATAAACAAAATGTGGTATATCTATACCATGGAATATAATTCAGCCTTAAAAAGGAAGGACATTTTGACATATGCTACAACATGTATGAATCTTAAGACATTATGCTAAGTGAAATGGGCCAGTCACAAAAGGACAAATATCGTATAATTCTACTTATATGAGGTACCTAGAATGGTCAGATTCATAGAAACAGGAAGCAGAATGATGGTCACCAGGTGCTGGGGGAAGGGTGAAATGGGGAGTTAGTAGTTAATGGGTACAGAGTTTCAGTTGGGGAAGATAAATGTACTTAATGTAAGTGTACTTAATGCCACTAAATCATACACTTAAAAATAGTAAATTTTATGTTAGGTAACTTTTACCAGGATAAAATATATATATATATATTTTTTTAATCCTCATCCAAGGATATTTTTCCATTTTTATTCAGATAGAGTGGGAGGGAGAGAGAGAGAGAGAGAGAAACATCAATGTGAAAGGGACACATCAAGTGGCCGCCTCCCACACAACCCAACCAGTGCCCGGGACAAACTGCAACCGAGGTACATGCCCTTAGCAGGAACTGAACCCAGGTCTCTCTGGACCGCAGGTTGACGCTCTAACCGCTGAGCCAAACCGGCCAGGGCTAAAATATTTTTTTAAAAAGAAAAGAAATTGTGACCCAACCAAGACTATGAATAGTATAAAAAGAGGGTAGTTGAAAAAAGTTAGCAGCCACTTGGGTGAGAAGTTTACACCTCAAAGCAGAGCAAAGAATTAGGTTAGACTGTAATTTAGATTCAAGGAAACCAACTCTGTCTGAAAGGTATGAACTTGAAATGTCCTGTTGTCATGGCAACCATGAGAGTTCAGGATTCTTGTGGCAGAAGAAGACTTACCTGGACCCACTTTGTGTGCTGGGCAAAGATCTGTGGCCTATAAGCAACCTTGGTCTCCAGAAATGTATAGACTTACAAGTATTGGGGAAGGTTTTGCTTGTTAGGTCAAGCATTTGAACCACTTAAAGAAAAAAATGTCTTAAATTCATAAATACAGATTTTAAAATTTAAGCAAACTTAATAAAGTTGTAAATGGCAACAACTGAGATGTGAACTTAAGTCTACTCAACTTGAATTAATTCACTTAACTTATAGATAATAAGATTGTAAGCTAACATAATGGCCTAAGGAAGATAGATATTTTTTTTTTTTTTATCCTCACCCGAGGACACCTTTCCATTTTTTGTTCAGGTAGAGTGGGAGGGTGAGAGAGGAACAGAGAGGGTGAGAGAGGAACAGAGAGAGAGAGAGAGAAACATCGACGTGAAAGGAACACATCGAGCGACTGCCACCCGCACAACCGACCAGGGCCAGGGACAAACTGCAACCGAGGCATGCGCCCTTAGCGGGAACCGAACTCGGGTCTCTCAGGACCGCAGGCCGACGCTCTAACCGCTGAACCAAACCGGCCAGGGCAGGAAGATAGATTTTGAGTTATTAATTTTTAAAACCAAAGTAGCCTACCTGGTCGTTTCTGTGCACAAAAGCTGTCCTGAGACATTTTTTAAAAATTCATGCTGCCCTGGCCAGTTTGGCTCAGCGGTTAGAGCGTCGGCCTGCGGTCTGGAGAGACCCGGGTTCAGTTCCCGCTAAGGGCACGTACTTCGGTTGCAGTTTGTCCCCGGCCCTGGTTGGTCGTGCGGGTGGCAGCCACTCGATGTGTCCCTTCACGTCGATGTTTCTGTCTGTCTCTCCCTTCCTCTCCCTCCCTCCAACTCTATCTGTACAAAAAATGGAAAAATATCCTCGGGTGAGGATTAAAAAAAAAAAAAAAATTCATGCTGTCCTGACTGGTTTGCTTAGTGGTTAGAGCATTGGCCCGTGGACCCAAGAGTCTCGGCTTTGATTCTGGTCAAGGGCACATACCTCAGTTAGGGTCCTGCTGGAGGCAGCCAATTGATGTGTCTCTTTCACATCAATGTTCCCGCGCCCCCCCCCCCCCCCCATTTAAAGATAAATGGAAAAATATCCTCGGTTGAAGATTAAAAAACAACAACAAAAAACTCATGCTGACAGCTCCAATCCTAGTACTTTCTACTCCACAGCATAGTTGTTGATTTATTTGTGGGTTTCTTCCACTGGAACATAAACCCCTGCCCGGCCAGTGTGGCTCAGTGTACTGAGAGGTCCTGGTTCGATTCCTGGTGAGGGCACATGCCCGGCTCGATCCCCAGTAGGGGGCATGCAGGAGGCAGCTGATAGATATTTCTCACATCGATGTTTCTATTTCACCCTTCCTCTCTCTCTCTAATAAAACAAAAAACATATGCTTATTGGGGCCACAACCACATTTGTATAAGCACCCAGTACAGCTGCAGACATGCAGAGAAATGGTTGAAGGATCAAAGGTGTGCTGAATTTATCCAGGTGCTATGCTTGCTAACTTTGTACACACACATACCTCCTGGGTTACTGCAGCAACTTCTGTTTTGATATCTGTGTGAATATTTGGTAGATGAAGCCATCTACTTATTTTAATGGATTATTATAAATACAGTTATAATAAATATAATCGAACAAAGAAATAATGAGGCCTATTGTTTATTTTATTGTTCTCATAGGAACTTTATGCAGTAGTGTCTACACAACGGATGCCCAATCCCTATTGTCCACATACTCTCCCGAAAGCAAAATGTTACTCTTAGGAGATGTCCTTCTGTGAATGGCCAGTGTCACACAGAAGACCGACCTGTGTCATGCTGGGCCTACAGTCACATCTCTGACATCCAGAGGCACTGCATTTGGAGAAAAGCATCACTATTTCGAGCTTGGTAGCAAATAAAGAGAGGGTCTCCAAAGCATCTTGTAAAAGTTGGGGGAAGAAGAAATGCCCTTTCTCTGAGACAGGAGCAAGTCTTCATGCATGGCTTCCTCTCTTGGCACCTTTCTCCTCGTGGTGGGACAGATCTGAAGTGAAGAAAGGGACGGCTGTGGGTCCTTGGCTGTCATGCTGTTAGTGATTAGCTGTTTTCAGCAATTATGCCCTTCCATCCAGGGTGTGACGGCTGGCACCTCTGGTAATGAGATGCTTTCCAGGGCTTGCATGTTTAAGGCTCTGCTGGCTTCCTCTTGGCCTTCGCTTGCTGTTCTCCTTGGCAGCTTCAGAGTTTACTGACATTATTACCAATGTGACATGTTCCCCTTGGCCAACACAAAAACTCAGGGAAGACATGCCAGTCTGCCATCAGAGACGGCCATTGAAGCTTCCGGAGAGAAATGTGAAGTGGGATGTAGGCCCCAGGGAGGCACTGGCTCACTCATCCAGACTCTCAAGAATGACCCCTGCCCAAGTTTCACTATGAAGTAACATAGGAGTTTTTTTCATACATAGAGTAGCATTGTTGGTGGGGTTGTCATACCAGTTAGATAAATAATTCACTCAGTAAGTCATCAAAAAATTATTGCAGAACCACTATCTGGCAACACAAGGCTAACACTAAAGGTGATAATGGTGAGCAAATGTGTGCTTGTGAATTGCGGTAGGTGATGGGAAGGCAAAGTACAGGGTGCTATGAAAGTATAAAACAGGACTCCAGGCTGGAGAGAAGGAGTCTCTATGGAAATGACATTTGAACTAGGATGTGAAAGGATGACCAGGAGATAATTAGAATAAAGGGGGGTGCAGGGGGGAGACGAACAGAAGAAGAGCCTGTGGGTGCGAGGAGAAGCACATGCAAAGGCCCTGGAGCACCAAGAAGCCTGTGAGAAGGCCACTGAGGCCAGAGTGCCCAGAGCTTGGGTCATGCAGGATGCGGCTAGAGAGGCGGGCAGGGTCTGGGTGATGCAGGACCAGGGACCATGGTGAGGACTGTACATATATTCTTAGGGTAATGGAAGGCCACTAAGGATTTTAAACAGTAGAGATGGGTGTCTTACAAAATATTCTGGATGCAGTGGGGTGGAGTGAATCTGGGCAAGGGTGGCTGACAAGGCCATTCACACCTGTCACAATGGTCAGTGGGAGGAAATGAGGGTGATGGGGAACACGTGATGTGGGAGACGGGTTTCCTTTCCTTCCTTCCTTCTTCTCCAAACCCAACCCATCTTGTCTGCTCCAAAAGCCAGAAATGGGTTATTTTTCTTAGAAGAACTTTCTCTTTATAGTTTTTAAAGTTACATTACATCCTCCTGTCTCTATGGGGAAATTCCCTCAAAGAAACAGGATGAACATTTTTAGGAAAGTCATGTTCTGGTTCTGAAGAAGCAAAGGGGCTCCTCACAAACGTAGACCCTCCTGTGCCACTCCACACCCTTCATCCTGACCCATTAGAACCCCCAAAGCGATCTGATTTCCATCAATCCCAAAGCCAGCCAAGAAAGGGTACGTTTATAGGACTCCTTCCCGGCAACAGTCCAGAAAACAATAAAAACAGACCAAACCCTGGTACCAAAGTCTGCTTTAGAAACCAGGGGGTCAAGTGCCCATTATCCAGGTAAGCAGGCTCTCCCTGGGAGACCAGAAGTGCACGTTGACATGCCAAGCGGAGAGGGGCTGGAAATCACAGGGGCTGCCTGGGAAAGGAGGCCTCAGCCAGGCAGTACTAATAAAACCAGACAATGCCATGGAGCTGGCGTGGCCAAGCCAGGAGCAAGGGAAGGATGGGCTGGGGGAGGAAGGGCCTCCCTTCCTCCAAAATCAATGTCCCTGTTAACTTGGGCAGAAGAAAATCTGACAGCTCTGGAAACCTGCCCATCTGATGAGAAGGAGGAAGCTGAGAAGCAGTTGGAGCCCGAGAAAGCTCGGAGATGCAGGCGTGATCAGTTGCCCATCGGGGACCTGGTGGCGAGCCCACTCTGCTCCGCTTTTTCCAAAGCCCAGGAGGACAGGCGCTGCTGCCAGTCCCACCACCACCTCCCCAGCTGCCTAAACACGTGCCTGCCCCTCCGGTGATCCCAGCTGGATCTGCTTTAGAAACTAATCCAATGACAGGGCAGTCCGCTTCTGAACACGAGCTCCCTGAGGTCTGTGCAGTTTGGGGCCTTTGCGTTTTGTTATCTGGGATAGAACTGAGAGACCAGTGCAGCACTGAAATCTACAAACAGAAATCTTGCCAAGAAAATTCTAGTGAAAAACCACCTTCTTATTGATAAAGTGACACTATCTGGCCCGGGATGTTTATTTCGGCCTCTTGGGTGAAGACAGAGTATGAATCTACTGTCTACATTTTCAAAATCCGGAGAGCTCTGAAAACCAAAAGTTTTATCATAAGCTTTCAACAAACTGACTCAGCAGCAAAACCTGACCCAAATAGTCCACAAACTGTCTCAAAAAATGAGACAGTTTGTGGACTATTTCCTTAGCATGATTAGTCCTAGATTTTGCCCCACGTTTGCAGTAGGGGTCATATGAAATAGATTGTGTAGGTGCCCTTTTACCTTTCTAGAGTCCCAAACACTTCATTTCAAGACTCTTTGGTCAGCCAGGTTTTCTAGGAAGGGGTTGTATTGTTATGGACTTGAAGACTTGTGGTCCAGTAGACAAACAGGAAGTCCAAGGGCAGACTAAACAGAGACTAAAAATAGATATTTTACTGACATAGATGTTTGGGGTTGATGGAATTGCAGAAGTCCCCTCTTATATGTCTCAGTCCAAATTTCAGTGGAGACAGTATGTGGTGAAAAAAAGCATGGGTTTGGGAGTCGGAAGGTAGCTGGGTCGTTATTAATGACCCATGTGGCCTTGGGCAAGACTTTTCTCATCCATAAAATGATAGACTTGGATGAGGTGATCCCTAAGGACACTTCCTGTTTTCAGATTCCGTAATTCTATGAACTACCTACAGGAGAGACAAGGGGCCGGGGAACCAGAAGCTCAGAAAAGTCCTCCAAGTGGGAAAAGCAAGAACATAGCCACATGTTCCTGTCCATTAGTAGGCATGGAAATAACACAAGCTGGTCAACTAGGGTTTGGCAAATCATGCCACCATTAACGGAACTATATTCATAGATCCTCAGCGTCTGGGTGATCAGTATGCCCAAGACCCTGGATGGAAACAGCCCTGGCAATGAGCAGGCTGAGGAGGATCCCTGTCGTGCCGAGGCTGTGACATTGCATTCTGCTGAAATCAATTTGGCTCCGTTTCATGCGTACCTAGCAGATTTACCAGATTGTGAAAATGAATGTTTTCTATGCGCGTGGCTGATTTTTGCATGCATCTGTTCACTCATCTAAACCTTAGTTACATGCTGCTAGGAGAATGAAAGGCTATAATTTTTTCTTTTTGAAGCAGAAGTGGTAGAGGCACCATGATTTCTGCTTTACAATTCCGCACCAAAATGGTGAACCACTTTTCTTCTTCTTGTCTCAGAAAAACATGAAGCGATACAGCCATGTTTTCTTTTGGATTTGCAAACGATCCTGACCTTAATGGGAGTCCAGTGCCGGAGAACATGGTCATCAGAATATAAATATCCAGTAGAATACGAACATGAGTATTTAACTATGTCATTTTCATGTGACATTAATAAGCCCTTGCTAGCTTGTCACGTTTTCATTTGAGATGACAGTGCTTCCTTCAGATGTCAGTGGTCAAGTTCAAGAACAGTAATACTAGTATTTACTTAGTACTTTGCATTTGTGGGATGCTTTTATCACCATTAATTAGTAAATAATTTCTGCTCCACAGCTACTGCAGTCCTCAGTGCCCATGGCACAATATGCTCTAGTGACTGATAAATAGGATCGACTTTGGAATCAGTCAAACTCAGTTTGGGCTCTGACTTACTGTGCTAGCCCTTGGCAAGCCTCTGTGTCCTCTGTAAAAGGGGGAGAGAGACAGAGTGTGTGTGAGGATTAAATCAGAATGTGCATTTAGACTACATAACCCAGTGCCTGCCGTATTGTAGGTGCTGAATCTACAGTGAACTGACGACCACTTTGCGTTCCCCAAGTCCTCCAGCCTCTGACAATGACATTACTGACAATAAACTGCTTAAAATAGAAACATTGCCTCACCACCTCTCCAGACTCCCTCTCCCCTTCTTTCTCAGACTGCCAGAGCCTCTCCATTCCTTACTTTATTTTGCAGAGAAATCTGGATTTCTTTGGCTTACTCCTAGTCCGTCCCACCTAATTCTGAGGGCTATCTTTTCCACTAGCAAATGGCCCAACCAGTTTCTTATTTTAACCAAACAGAAATAGCTCTTTCTACCCTCAGCCTAACTACATTAAAGGTGATTAAATTTATATTTTTTAAAGTTTTCTGAACACAACAAAAACTCATTGACACAGACAATAGCATGGTGGTTATCAGAGAGAAAGGGGGGTATAGGTACAATTATATATACTTCAACAGTTGCTGAATTACAGTCAAACAGCATGACATAATTATGTTCAAAATGATTACTTCAGTATTTACTAAGCACCTAAATGCTCAAGGTATTGCACTGGTTAGTCTTGGCAAGGGACAGAGAACTATAAAATAGCAATTTCATTTTTCTCATTGTCCAATCTGAGCTCTGGCTGTAATTTAGACATTTGGCCTAAACAACACTCACCTGGATCCACCAAGGACCAATGAGATTTGGTCATCGATTCTGATTTGAACAGATTTGTTCACCAAATGAGAACATTGACATCAAAAATACCAAACTTGGGACAGATACTTGTTTTCCAGGATGCTGGAGACTTCCCCAAAGGACTATCTTCATGTGTTTTTTTGTTTAAGATGTTTTTGCTTGAAAATGGCTCTTAATGACTGTATCTTTATTTTGTTGTTCATGACCACAGTGGAATGGACCTGAAAAGTTGGGCAAGGGCCTGGTAATACAGGCCTCAGGGAATATAAATATGCCAACTCTTTTCCAGTGCCTTCCGGCTTGGATTTCATGGGACATGGTGGGAGGGGGTCTTACTATGTGCTACCAGGTAGGATTTGGTTTTCCTCTTACTCATCAATAATGGGATAATGCCTGAGCAAAGATGTGTGTGACACCACAAGTATAAGGCCATGTAATTATGTTGGTTCGTGTTCATTCTTTCTCAGCCAATTCAGCTCTGAGCCAAATTCTCTTGTTCCAGAACCTTGGGTTTATCCCTGGTAACTATTTCCTTCCCAGGGATGATTTTCATTGAGAACATAATGTGTTTCCTAAAAGGAATCAGACTGTATATTGGGAGTCCTTAGATGTAGAACAGCTGTTTTCTGTTTAGATTTCAACATGTAAGTCCTTATCTTTACTGTATGTGGATATGTGTATGAGAGAGAGAATGAGAGATGAAAATGTAAGTAAGCACTGATCTAAGAGGGGAAGACCTGGAATCCAGTTCTTGCCCTACCTCTGGTTAGATGGGAGAATTTGTGTGGCAGAGACCAGCCAGCTCTTCTCCACTTCGTCCTGGCGCACAGCTGATATTTGCAGTTATGTATTGCTTTGAGGTTAAGTTGGGACCCACAGAATGTGGGTGGAAGTGACCTCACTGTTCTCCATGTTTTTTCTCCTTGTCGACTGTTAATAGCCAGAGAGAGAACTTGGAAGTTGTGGGTTAAAGATAATAGAGCCATTGGCAGAAGGCACAACCCCTGCCCTTCCACCCACCACAGATTAGATCCATCACGAACAAGGAAGGAGCTGCTATTGTGGTAAGCCTCTGTGGATGTGGGTGTCTCTGTTACAGCAGCTACATCGCTGTAGCTAAAAGGCGAAGTCCTTTACCCTCCTGTTTCTGTAGCTGCAAAGCTCCAGTTCATCCACTTGAGACTGAAATGCGATGTGTGTACAAGTGCTTTTCTCCCTTATCCCATGCTCTATTCCAGCCTTTGCCCATGCATTTTTACTTGTAGTTTAAATATACTTTTATATTTAGTTCTTTTCACTTGACACTACAAGCATTTTTCCACATTGCCACAGTCTTCATAATTATAAATGTTAATGACTGGTTAATATGCTATCAAGCTGATATACCATAATTGTCTAAAACAAGTGTGAAGATGCTGCTGCTATACCCTGCTTTGAGAAAATTCAACTTATCAAAACAGTTAAATTGGGGGTGGAGGTGACACATGGATTCAGATTAGTGGATTGGAGGGTGTTCAGCTGTTCTTCTGTGGGGATTGCAATGCGTGTCACTTAAATATGTACATTTTGCTATTGTATATCTCATGTTACTAAGTCTTCTAAGAAAGGTTCCTTAGCATATTGTATCATTATTTATGTATTTTACCAAACATGTTTGATATGGCATTGAATGAAAACATAAGTTGTATCACTACTAAATATTCATGTCTTATTATGGCTTGATAGCTCTTTTTTTAATCGCTGAATAATATTCCATTCTGTGAATGTACCACAGTTAACAAACTTTCCCCTATTGAATGAATGTGTTTTATTTTTTATGTATTGCCCACTAATTGAGTCCCAAACTCTCCAACAGAGCTGGAAAGTGTTTTTAAATACATTAAATAACCATGAGTTGTTGGTTTTTTCTCTTTTTTTTCTAAAGTCACCAGCCATACTGTTTCAATCTGTGTGCCCACTATATTGTTATTTGATAGCTTCCCTTTCTGTTATGCTGGGAAGTCCTTTGGCCTCATTTCTGAGTTGGATCTTCATTTTATTGGGTCTCACGTATTTTTATTTATTGGTTTATTCCCTCATTTTAATGGAGTATATCTTCTAATAACTTCCTCAGAAAAGATACATGGGAGATAATATTTAGAAAGGATTTAGAATGTCTGCAAGTCTTTATTCTATCTTCATAGTTTAGACTTTTCTAGACTTAAATTCCAGCAGGAAAACTAGTCGGCTTACTGGTGGCTTAGTATAGCATGCTATTAAGAGAATGGTTAGTTTTCTATTATTTATTGTATCTTTGTCTAATTTTTCTTTTTGACTAGTTTGAAAGCCATTTGACTAATAGCCCTCCCCACCTAATCTTTTTGTAAAATAGCTTGGGTTGGCCACACTTCATTAATTGAGCATTAGAAACCACCTCTGTGCAGACATCTGTATCCCAGCACAAGAATCTTTGTGTTCACATATTAATATTTCCCTCTCCACTTTAAGATTGAAGCAAGTACAGAATAATTAGACAGAGACCATTTCTGGCAAATAAAACAGTTAATAGTTGGAAAGGTATGTTTTAGTGAAGATTGTTTATAAACACACCTCTTGCTGCCAGGTTCTTAAAGTCTAATTAATTAGCGTCACCCCAGCTCCCCTTCCTCTTCGATAACCTGCTTTCATCTTCCTCCGTTTACACACGCTCACAAGAGCACACGCGCCGTCCTCTCTCGCTTTCTCTTCTCATTATCTTGGGCTGCACAAGTTTGCCCACAAAATTGGCTTCTCTTCTAGTTGTTTGGTCTCTGTACTCCATCAAGAAATATTTTCTGCATTTCTAATTTCATCAAGATATGCCTGACTGAGAATGTCAAAACCACTGAGCAGAAGTGTTTAATCCGAAGTTGGCTCTGCCGGTGATGATCAGCTGAGGAAACGACCTCGAATTTTTTCTTAATTATTTGTTAGGATGTAGGTCTTCACTTCATGGAATAGATTCCCGTCCTGCTTCCCATCCCCTGCTCTTTATTGTGCACATGCTCTCACGGATCTCCAGTAGAGCTCTCTGTACCAGGAAAGACACGTGACGGGGAAAAGGTACCTGGCCATGTGTGGGAACAGTGTCTTCAATGAAGGTTTTCCGTAAGCAGAGAGTAATTTCATGTTTTATTGGACAGTTAGCTCCTGGTCACATTTATGTAATGCCATAAAGTAGGGGTTGAGAGCTGAGCTGGTCACCAGCATCAAGCCCAGAAGTCTCGGCAGCTCAAGGTGTAGCTAGGGAGAGCAGATTGCAGCCCCTGCTCAGCAATCGGATGGCTGTGTGATATCAGGAAAGTCTGTTAACCTCTCCAAGCCTCTGTGAAATGGGGAGAAAACCATTGACCTCCCAAGGTTGCTTCAAGGAGGAAAATAAAATAAGTATACATGAAAACACTTTATAAATGATAAAGTCCCGTGTGAATGTCACTCTGACCTTAGAGATAAGAACCAAAATGGTACATTTTTATTCCAAGGGCGTTTTTAGTTTCCTTTTCATTTAGAGTCTGTAAATGTGGGATGTTTCATTGCTTAAAGTATTTTATAACTATCAAAATTATAAAAGGAAAGATTCAGAGTATAATTAGCAGGGAAGGAAGCTTATGTTTCTCTGGGATGAGAACACCTGTGACTTGTTGACCCAAGACAGTACATTCATGATCTCGTTTCATGAGGTTTGCCCACGTTTGAGAGCACATCATGCTCAAAGGGCACATTTAGTGAACATTTGGGAATGATGGTGATGAAGAGCAAGTATCAGGAAGTGGTCAAGTGGATAGCACAGGCAACTATTCATACGTTGGCTGTAGTTGGAGTAAATGCTTCAGAGACACTGATGAAACCAGAATGAATACCATAAAACAGGTGGACCCCCCCCCCCCCAACTCCATTCCAGCCTGTTTGCCAGTCCCCTTTCTACCATCTGTACCGGGCTCAGGATCTACAACCTTCTTCCAAGGAATATCTGGTGAGGAAGACGATAGAGGGGCTGATCACTAGTGCATCATGTCTCAGTTGATGAAGTGTGGCTTCTCCCTTCCAAAAGGAAGAAGGCTGAATCATCATGGACAGAAGACAGTTCTTTTCTTTTTTTAGTTTGGAAAAAAGCTACGATGATGATCAGCGTTATGGGCCAACTTGGCTAAGCTATGTACCCAGTTATTTAATCAAACATTGATCTAGGTATAGCTGGAAGATATTTTGTAGATATAATTGATATCTAAATAAAGTTGATTTTATATAAATTACATTACCCTGGATAATGTAGGCGGGCCTCATCCAATCAGTTTTAGGCATTAAGAGCAAAAACTGATGTTTCCTGGAGAAAATATTCTGCCTCAGGACTACAACATCAACTCCTGTTGAAGTTCCCAGCCCACCAGCTTGCCGTGCAGATTTTGAATTCCTTAAAGTAAATCAATCTATCTATCTATCTATCTATCTATCTATCTATCTATCTATCTATCATCTATCTATCTATCTGTCTTTTGGTTCTGTTTCTCTGGAGAGCCATGACTGTACAGCTTCTTTCTATTCAGAGTTTACCTTTGTCTTTAACTCTATTATAACCCAACTCTCAGCAGTCAAGGCTACGAAAGAAATTTTTTATAAGAAAAATTAACTGCGTTACTAAAACAACAAACTGTGTCAATTAATTCCAAGTTATAATCCAACTCTGATCTTCTTAAAATCTAGTAAATTTTGCCATGGCTGATGTGGCTCAGTTGGTTGAGCGTCATCCCATACACCAAAAGGTCACTGGTTTAGTTCTTGGTCAAGGCACATACCCAGGTTGTGGGCTTGATCCCTGGTCCAGGTACGTGCGAGAGGCAGCTGATCAATGTTTCTCTCACACATTGATGTTTCTCTCTCTCTCTCTCTTTCTCTAACTGAAGTACATTTAAAAAATCATTGTCAATTTTACCCCCTCAAAAATCAGAAGTTCAAAACACTTGCATTCTAATCCATCTGCCTTGGTTCTTATAACTCTACATTCTCTAATGATTGCCCTAGATGGTCTCCTTATTTGAACGCGTGTCCAATAATAGGGAATCTCAATATATTGACAAGGTGACAGTTGTCTCAGGGTGCCAAGGCAGTAGAACTCAAGTTATAAGTTTTATACTTCAATGAAGTAATCTTTCCTTTGACACTAAATTTGAAAGATGGTGATCTCATAATTCAAGGTTTCAGGATCCCTCAGGACTGAAAACTTCATCCCTGTTTAAGTAGTTATTTTTATTTGCAGGACCCTTCCTGGAATCCTTTATCCACATTCCAGTCGCCTGGATTCCGTGAATCACAGCTGTTATGAACCTCACCTCCGGCCATCCCTAGGAAGACCAGTCAGGGTCTGGGTTCCCTGAGTCATTTATTATAGACTTCAGTTTTAACCAGGTCCCAGTGGGGTTACGTGTGAGCCTTTGCAATTGTCCGTGACTGTGTTGTATATACACATATCGATCGCTCTCTCTAATTCCCAGACCTGGTGCCTGGCCCTTCTGTCTGGCTTGAGTGAAGCAGCATGGAGGCACCATGCTGGCCCCTGAGGGGTGGGGAAAGAACCTGGCGCCACTGAGCAGACGTCCCTAATGTCAATCCTCCAGTGAGTCAGTGGCCTCCAAAGAGACCGTGAGTGTGGTCTTGTTGATGAGGAATGTAGTCATAGTCACACAAAAAGTCCCCAGTCTCTGTCTAAAGACCCCATGCATGGCCCATTATCTCTGCTACAGAAAGAAAGTGGACAGGACCTCCCCTTAGGAACCTGTCAGCCCTCGTCACTAATCAGCCCAGGGGCGACTCAGAATGACTGGAGGCACTCATTTTCACCCCCTACTAACTACATTGCCCACTCTCAGCCCCTGCCACCTGGGGAGCCCCACACCAGGCCAGGGCAATCAAGCTTGGCTTCTGCATGGTCGTGCAAAGCTTGCCATCAGCCAAGCTCCTGAAATATTTATATTTATACAGGCAGGGCTCAGAATCTTTTTCTACCAACAGAAACCATAGCAGGTAAGAACCCAATATGGTTTTTGGGGGGGTGTTGTTCATCCCGTGATTACAAATCTATCAGCAGTGGCTCACCTGGCAGGGATCTCACTTAACACAAGAGCCAAAAAGTTGTTCATTGTCACAATCTGGCATTGGGAGAAATACACATCAGAAAACCACATCGTTTCCCCTCCTTTTTACTCAGAAATGTGATTTCATTCACGCACAGGGAAAAGTCAGAATATCCTGAGGGGCGCCTGCCCAGGACTCGGTGCCAGCACGTTGAAGGGTGGGCAAGCACAGTTTATACTTACTTTCTTTTTTTAATTCTCACTTGAGGATATTTTTTCCATTGACTTTTAGATAGAGTGGGAGAGAGGAAAGGAGAGAGAGAGAGAGAAACATCGATGTGAGAGACACATCGATTGGTTGCCTCCCGTACAACTCCAACTGGGGCTGGGGATCAAACCTGCCACCCAGGTACATGCCCTTGACCAGGAATGGAAACCACAACTCTTTGGTCCACGGGTCGACGCTTTAACCACAGTATACTTATTTTCAAAGACAGTATGACATATCACCATAGAGCTTTTGTGGCTACCTATTCTGTCTTGAATTGTCAGAAAACTAGATGATTGGCAAGAAAGTCTATAGTAGGGAGGGAGGTGGGAAGATCCATAGTTTCAGCAAAGATGGATGGGTGTACTTGAGCCTCAATGAGCAGTTGTTCCCAAATATTTCAGCAAACGCATTTTAGACACAGGTTTTCAGAGAGAAGACAGTGATAAAATCCTGAGGGTTAGGTGAATTTTCGCATGGTAGTGACAGCTGTCCCCACAGAAGCAGCTCAATTTATCTCAAAATGGAAGGTTTCACTAGTTTACACCTCTCATCAAATTGGTTTTGCGTGGATGGGAATTATTTTTAAGTACTCTAAAATGGTATCGTTTCCTAGTGGCAAATTATTTGGGTGTATTTTGAAGCTAATTAAAAGGGAAATGTCCTGTTTTGTAAAGAGCAGCGTTTCCACATTTTAAAAATCAGATGTTCTCAGTGGGGAGTAAGATTTTATCTTTGTCAGTGTTGGCTATTGCTAAGTGCATCCCAGATTGAGAATCTAATGAAATAACTGCAAGGAAAGGCATGGGGGAAGTTTATGTTGGAAAAGCAGGAGGGAGATGCATACGCATATATAATATGGAGACGATTTATCTGTGCATTTAGAAAGCCTTTTCATGTCTTTTTTTTTTTTTTTGTCTTGCTGGCTCCTTGTTATTTCACCATGTGCATTGCAGACATGGAGGCTGCAGAGGTGCCAGGCTCCATCACAATGTCCAAAAATTGGCTTTGTGCATATGCTAAATTAGAGATTGGCTGGCAGACTCAGTTCACAGATCCTGGATTGGCAGGGATTTCTTATGAAAGAAGACAGGGCTGCAAGCCCGCGGGACTCACACTCCAGCCAGCAGCAATGCAACATGCTCTGTCCAACAAGCCAAAACCCATTTTAAAATAAATTCTGAATCTTCATCAGGCATGGGGTCCAGCCCAGGTGAAATGCCATCCCCAAATCTAGTTCCCTTTCCTGTTTCATGAGGAAGGGGTTGTGTTGAACTTGCATGGGCCAGATCGTTGAGATTTTTTACCAAAGGATCCAGGTCATTTCATCAAAGACGCAGATCATTTGCGTCCTGCATTGACTAGGCTGCCTCAGTGTTGAAAGAAGAAGGGAAGGGAAGAATTCTACAGACAAAAACCATTCTCTTTTTATTTTCCTTGGAACTAAGCAAACTGTGTGATGGTTCTGATATTAAGAAGAATTAACACAGTGAAGAAACATATTAGACAGCCGGAACAGATAAGTCTATGCCAAAAGGATCCACCATCTGGGTCTTTTTTGCTCACTGTATCAACTAGCAAATGCCTCTTTCATTTAGCAGTAGCTAGTTGATGGCTTTACTATTCCCAAAAGATATACTTTATTCTGTGGACAATGATGAGTTTTAATAATTTAAAAAACAGGTTTGCCCTGGCCAGTTTGGGTCAGCGGTTAGAGCGTCAGCCTACGGTCCAGAGAGACCTGGGTTCGATTCTCGTTAAGGGCACGTACCTCAGTTGCAGTTTGTCCCCGGCCCTGGTTGGGTCATGCGGGTGGCAGCCACTCGATGTGTCCCTTTCACGTCAATGTTTCTCTCTCTCTCCCCCTCTCTCTCCCTCCCACTCTGTTTGAACAAAAAATGGAAAAATATCCTCGGGTGAGGATAAAAAAAAAAAACAGCTTTTTTGTTATGGTTGACCCTGGGTTCCTAGTTCTCTAGTTAAGCAGTGGAGAGGAGTAAGGAGGCTTATTTTCTAGCCCAAGAGGTGCTTTTGACTCAAATGATGACACCTGACAAGATAAGGAACACTTCTAAATGGGGACAGTAACTCCAGTTGCTTTCCTTTTCCTCTAAGGCTGCAATTTTCCACCTTTTCCATCTCATGGCACACATAAGCTAATTACCACAATTCTGCCGCACACCAAAAATATATTGTGTGCCAATCTGACCAGAAAAAGGGGGGGAGGGGTATAGTTTTGATTCAATTACACCAGATGGCTATTGTTGTGTTGATTGTTGTTGTTTTTTTATTTGACAATCTAAGGGAAGAGATGTCTAAATAGTAAGGTATGGTGCATTTTAAAAATTCTTGTGGCATACTGGTTAAAAATCACTGCTCTAAGGATATAGTGAGGAATCAAGTGTTGAACTAGGTGACATTAGTCCCAATCAGCACCTTTGTGTGAAAGCTGGATCAGAGCCTTGTACCTTTCAGGTACTGTCGATCATTCATCCACCTGAATGAGCAAGTTCCATGAGAGCAGCGACCTTGTCTGCCCATAGTACACACTCAGTAACTATCTCTGCATATTTTCAGTGGGTTGTATCTTAGTCAGCTATACCTGCTATAATATATACCATAGACTGGGTGGTTTAAACAACACAAATTATGTCTCACAGTTTCAGAGGCTGGGAAGTCCATGATCAAGGTGCAGGATGGGGTGGTTCCTGGTGAGAACTCACTTCTTGGATTGTAAATGGCCGCCTTCTTGCTATGTCTTCATATGGTGGGAAGATCTCTCTTGTATCTATTCCTACAAGGGCACTGGTCCCATCCCATTCAAGGGCTCTACTCTTATGACGTAATTACCTCCCAAAGGCCTCACCCCTGTATATCATTACATTGAGGGTTAGGGCTTCAACATATGAATTTTGGGGAGACACATTCAGTCTATAAAAAGTTGGTTGTCTTACTAGGTGACACCAATGAGGCCAACATATTAAGAGTCATTCATGTAGGAGCAAGCTTTGCATCACACTGTGTATTACGTGTGATAGTGTGAAAAGAGCTTAAATAGGTGTCAGGAGACCTGAGTTCTAGTCCTGGCTCTGCTCGCATTGCATTCAGTGATCTTCAATAATTTGCTGATCTCTCTATCTCCTTGTTTCTTGTTTTTGTTTTGTTTTGTTTCATTAATTTTAGAGAGAGAGGAAGGGAGAGGGAAATAGAGATAGAAACATCCATGAGAGAAAACATCGATTGGCCGCCTCCTGCATGCTCCACACTGGAAATTTGGCCCACAACCTGGTCATGTGCCCTGACCAGGAATCGAACCAGTGACCTCCTGGAATATGGGTCAATGCTCAACCACTGAGCCACACCAACCGGGCTATCTCCTTGTTTCTAAAATGAGTAAATAACTGCTGAGCTTTCTTCAGCCCTAAAATTGTATGATTTTATGATTCCAAACCTTTGCCAACCATCTAAAACCACATTATCTGGATGATGAGAGATATGTACTAGGCCTAAATGGAAAAGCCATATTTCTGGGTAGAAATAATTACTCCAAGCACATGGCCTAAAGACTGACTCAGAAGAACTACCCTCCTCTTTTCCTTATCAGGTGCTCTTTCAGTGGAGGTGAGAGACAAAAAGGGAGAGACTAGGCATGGATGTACAGAATGAATGGGGAGACAGAATACAGCTCTAAACTGCACTGTGGTCTACCATGTAGTATTTATTTTTTATTTATTGGTTTTAGAGAGAGGGAGGGAGAGACAGAGAGACATCCAATTTGCTGTTCCACTAACTTATACATTTATTGGTTGCTTTTTGTATGTGCCCTGACTAGAGATTGAACCCGCAACCTTGGCATATCGGGATGATGCTCTAACCAACTGAGCTACCTGTCCAGGGCCTAATGGAGTATTTAGAGGAGGAAGATTGGAAAAGGGAGATGGGCAGAGGAACTAAATAGACACCTCTCCAAACAGGACATACAAATGGCTAAGAAACATATGAAGAAATACTCATCATCACTAATCATCAGAGAGATGCAAATTAAAACAACAATGAGGTATCACCTCACACCTGTCAGAATGGCCACCATCAACAAATCATCAAACAACAAGTGTTGGAGAGGGTATGGAGAAAAGGGGACTCTAGTGCACTGCTGGTGGGAATGCAGACTGGTGCAGCCACTATGGAAAACACTATGGTGTTACCTCAAAAAATTAAAAAATGAACTGCCATTTGACCCAGTGATCCCACTTCTAGGAATATACCCTAAGAAGCCTGAAACACCAATCAGAAAGAATATATGTACCCCCATGTTTGTAGTAGCACTATTTACAATAGCTAAGATCTGGAAACAGCCCAAGTGTCCATCAGTAGATGAATGGATAAAAAGGCAGTGGTACATATACACAATGGAGTACTATGCAGGTAAGAAAGAAAGATCTCTTATCCTTTGAGACTACATGGAGGGACCTGGAAAGTATCATCCTAAGTGAAACAAGCCAAACAGAGAAAGACAAGTTTCATATGATCTCACTTATTTGTGGAATATAATGAACATAACAGTCTGAGGAATGGGGTAGTCCCAGAGACGTGGAAGTGGGGTACAGACTGACAATCCCCTAAAGAGGGAGTGGTGGGGGAGAGATAAACCACAGAACTTATATGCATGTATGCATGAACAGTGGACATGGACAACAAACTGGGGAAAGGGCAGGGAGGGAGAGGGAGGGGGAATCAGTGGGGGAAAAAGGAGAAACATCTGCAAAAAAAATTAATAAAAAAAAGAAAAAGAAAAGGGAGAATTCACCTTCATTAACATACTATTTTCTAGTAGTTCTTTTAAGGAACTATTCAATCCACTGGTCATGGCATATGCTTCCTACAGTGGATTTAATGGTGGTTTTCCAAAAGATTTGACCATGTCCTAATCCCTGGAACCTGTAAATGCAACCTTATTTGGGGAAAGGGTCTATACAGGTGTAATTAGGATGGCAAGATGAGATCATCCAGGTAGGCCCTAAGTCAAATGACAAGTGTCCTGATAGGAGACACTCAGAAGAGAAGGCACACGGAGACAGAGGCAGAGGTTAGACTAGCAGCCACAGGAAAGCTGACAGCCAGTAGAAGCTGGGAAAGCAAGGGAAGATTCTCTAGGAGGGAGCACAGCCCTGTACACACCTTGATTTTAAACTTCTGGTCTTTAGAGCTGTGAGATTTGACATGGTCAAATCTTTTGGAACAGAATAAATCACTGTTATTTTAAGCAGCCAAGTTTGTGGTAATTGGTTATGGCAGTCTTAGGAAACTCATGCACTTCAGATATGAATATATTTTAAAAGATGGACATCATTGCCCTGGCCAGTTTGGCTCGCGGTTAGAGCATTGGCCTGCGGTCCTGAGAGACCCGAGTTCAGTTCCCGCTAAGGGCGCGTACCTCGGTTGCAGTTTGTCCCCGGCCCTGGCTGGGTTGTGTGGGTGGCAGTCACTCGATGTGTTCCTTTCACATCGATGTTTCTCTCTCTCTCTCTCTCTCTCCCTCCCACTCTATCTGAACAAAAAATGGAAAAAATAGCCCTGGCCGGTTTGGCTCAGCGGTTAGAGTGTCGGCCTGCGGTCCCGAGAGACCCGGGTTCAATTCCCGCTAAGGGCACGTACCTCGGTTGCAGTTTGTCCCCGGCTCTGGTTGGTCATGCGGGTGGCAGCCACTCGATGTGTCCCTTTCACATCGATGTTTCTCTCTCTCTCTCTCTCTTCCTCTCTCTCCCTCCCACTCTATCTGAACAAAAAGTGGAAAAATGTCCTCAGGAGAGGATTAAAAAAACCAAACAAAACAAAACAAAAAAAAATGGAAAAAATGTCCTTGGGTGAGGATAAAAAAAAAAAAAGATGGACATCATTAACTGAGAACTTCAAAATATCTTTTTCCGTTAATATCATGAAACACTGACATAAAACATTAATATTATTAAATAGGAATATTAGATCTTTTTTGAGATAAATGTTTTTTGCTCACATATAGATGTCTATAAATACCACCTTGTGAATGAACCACTATTGTCTTGAGGCCTTTTTTGTAGAAGGAAACATCCCACTATCAGAGAAAAAGGATTCATTTTCATATCTCTCCATCCCTAACTTTGTATTTATTGATAACTTCATTTCAGTTCATTAACTTCTCCATTTTAGGGCGTTTCAGCTTCATAGAGCAATAGTAGCCATAAGATTCTGTTGTTTTATTACACGTTTATCAATCAACTCTCTGTTCTTTTGGCCAGAATTTGTTGGCCTGATCTCAGAGCTCTGTCTCAATACTTCTTTTTTTTTTTTTTATCCTCACCCGAGGACATTTTCCCTTTTTTTTTTTTTTTGTTCAGGTAGAGTGGGAGGGAGAGAGGGGAACAGAGAGAGAGAAACATCGATGTGAAAGGAACACATCGAGTGACTGCCACCCGCACGACCGACCAGGGCCGGGGACAAACTGCAACCGAGGTACGCGCCCTTAGCGGGAACCGAACCCGGGTCTCTCAGGACTGTAGGCCGACGCTCTAACCGCTGAGCCAAACCGGCCAGGGCTCAATACTTCTTTTAATATCTGTTTTCCCACATAATCTTCATTTCAAATTTAGAATATGTTATTCAATTTACTAATTCACATTTAAAGTTGAACAATTTACAATGTTTATGACAATATTGGGTTTATTTATTTCCAAATGAATGATTTTTAAATAACAGTACATAGTGTGCTTGCTTGTTTTTCACAATCCAGTTTCAGTGTCTGAGCAACTAGGCTTTGATGGTTGACTTCCATGGGAAAACTATGAAAGCATTTACCTTGTACTGGTCTTGGATCTTCCTGACATTTCTACATTTCCATGGTGCCAACCACTGGGTTGTACCACTTGTCTCTCCTTTCACATCTCTTGAAAAATCCTACTTTAGACTCCACTGTTACCTTACTTCTGTTCTTTTTCTTATTCAGTTCAGTTAAACAAACAAACATTAAGTACCTACAACATGATAGCCAGGTAGAAGAAACCAACATACAGATGGGTCATTTCAGTGGGTGGTGGTAAGGAGTGACTTAGATTGGGTGTGAGCCAGTGTTTTCAGATATAAGAACTGAGAAATACCCTGGAAAGTAAGTTTATTGTCAGACTTCTTTAGCCATGAACTAATCTTTCAAAGGAGCTCAGAACTCACCCCTTAATTGGACAGAGCAAGTTGGCTACTCACTACTTGTCACAATCAGCATTAGGAGCGTGGGTTTTATAATAACTTCTGGTTTCTGGTAGTTATAGAAAGGCAACAAAACATCAGTAATGGCTTCATCTCAACACCAGTGGAGACCACCTAGATGTGGGAAATGTCAAGTCTGTCAAATAAAAAAGGGAGGGAGGGTAATAAAAATGAAAGAATACAGTATACAACCATTATATGTTCATGGCAAAGTGTAACTTCTTGAAATATTGTCATATATTATTTCGTTAAATAGTTTGCATTTCTTTACGCTTATCATTTAAAGGGAAAGAAGGATTAAATAAGCCCTAAGTGCTATCTTAGGTTAGATCTGTGAGCTGCTGCCTTTCCTACATGGAAGTCAGTCCAACTCCAGGTTCACTGTTGGAAAGCCAGCATTGCTCTCTCACCAAGCTGTGTTCTCAGTTCAGCTTTTATAAAAAACAAAGGTATTTTCATTCTTCTCTTTCTGTCTTATTGTTCAGTTGGTTGAGAATTTGGATGGTCAAGAAGTATTATTTATTGAGGCCCTAAACAAACACATCTAAAACCAAACTAATCATCTACACACATACACTCCAAAATTCCACCTGTGTCCCTGCTGGGTCTCCTCCCTCTGTTGTTGGAACACACTTCCTAACCACCCCCCCCCCCCACACACACACACACACACGAATGAGAAAGGGTGTCCAGGACCAGTAAAAGGATCACCAGTCAATGCTCAGGGCTCAGAAGCTGGAAAGTAGGACTTACGTCATCCCAAACACTCTTCTTGCCCCAGTTGCATGCTGTGTTCTCACTATCATCTCCACCCTCCATGTTAGTGTACAGGCACAGCTGCTATAACAAAAGACCCAAAGCTATAGTGGCTCAAACCAAATGAAGTTTATTTCTCTCTCACATAACAGAGCAGAGAGGCAAGTAGGTGGTGGTCCGGGCAGGTAGGCAATGCTTCTCTTCAAAGTCATCCAGAGATCCATGTGGTTTCTACCTTGTTGTGATGACACCCTCATCTGTGTGGCTGAAACTGGCTCCATACCATGTTTGAATTCCAGCCTGTGAGATGGGAGAAGAGAGAGTGGAGGACAAGTGGCTTCCTTAAGGGATTAAATGTCGCACACACCATTTCTGTTCCATTCACATCCGAGTTGTGAGTGGGGCCAGGACATGCAGGCTTTAAGAGAAGACCATGTTTTGTTCTGTTTTCCATTAAATGTATTAGGGTGACATTGGTTAATAGGATCATATAGTTTTCAAGTGTACATTTATATGATACATAATCTGTATATTGCATTGAGTACCCACCACCCAAAGTCAAATTATCCTCCGTCACCATATATTTGGCCCCTTTATCCCCAACCCTCTGCCTCCTTTCCTCTGGTAACCACCCTACTACTGTCTGTGTCTATGAGTTTCAGTTTTATATCACACATATGAGTGAAATCATGTGTTTCTTAGCTTTTTCCTGGATGACTTATTTTGCTTAGCATAATATTCTCAAGGTACATTCATGTTGTCACAAATGGCAGTATTTCATCTTTTCTTACACCTGAGTAGTATTCTAAGCTATGAGAAATATCTCTTGAAAAATTCAAGAAAGAAAATAGCATGGACATTAGAATTGGTCAGATCTGGATTCAAATCTTAACTTTGCTACTTAGAATTATATGATTTTCTGCAAGCTTAAAAAAAGAGAGAGAGTAGCCCTGGCCGGTTGCTCAGTGATTAGAGCACTGGCCTGTGGACCAAAGGGTCTCAGGTTCAGGTTTGATTCCCTGTCAAGGGCATGTACCTGGGTTGCAGGTTTGATCTCCAGCCCCAGTTGGGTCGTGTGGGAGGCAACCAATTGATTTGCCATCCCCCCCTTTCCACTCTCTCTAATAATCAGTGGAAAAATATTGAGTAAGGATTAATAAAAAAACAAAACAAGCCCTGGCCGGCTTGGCTCAGCGGTTAGAGTGTCGGGCCGCAGACCAGAGAGTCCCGGGTTCAGTTCCTGCTAAGGTCATGTACCTTGGTTACATTTTGTCCTCGGCCCTGGTTGGGGCCATGTAGGTGGCAGTCACTCAATGTGTCTCTCTCACATCGATTTTTTTCTCTCTCTCTCTTTCTCCCTCTCTCCCTCCCACTCTATCTGAAGATAAATAAAAAATGTCCTTGGGTGAGGATAACAAAACAAAACAAAACAAAACAAAACAAAGTAGACCGTGTGTCCTGCTAAAATTCAAAGGAAGAGGCAAGAATGAATGCTGGGGCCATTAGCAGTCTCTGCCACACCCTGTACAACCACCTTGTGATATCTTCCCTGTTATATGTTCATCCCTCTGCATGACAATCTTTTATTTCTGTTTATTGCAAGAAGGGTAAGCCCCACCCAAACCAATCAACTCAAGGAAGCCAAATAGCAAGAAAAGCAAAGAAATAAATTGCTAAATACTAAAAAAAGGTTCATCATATAGCTTGTTAATTATAAATGGGAAACGGATCTCAAAAATTACAAATATTGCCCTGGCCGGTTTGGCTCAGCGGTTAGAGCGTCCACCTGCGGTCCGGAGAGACCCGGGTTCGGTTCCTGCTAAGGGCATGTACCTTGGTTGCAGTTTGTCCCCGGCCCTGGTTGGTCGTGCGGGTGGCAGCCACTCCATGTGTCCCTTTCACATCGATGTTTCCCTCTCTCTCTTCCTCTCTCTCCCTCCCACTCTGTCTGTACAAAAAATGGAAAAATGTCTTCGGATGAGGATTAAAAAAAAAAAAAAATTACAAATATTTTTTACTTGATATTTCTGATTTGCCCCTCTCTACATCCGCTGGTTTTATCTCAGAATTCCAGGGCTTTTATGTCCACTAATGCGTCTTTTTTTTTTTTTTTTAACTTATCTTTATTGTTGAATATATTACAGAGGCCCCCCTTTTCCTTCATTGACCCCCTCCTCCCCAATTCCACACCCCTCCTGCCTTCCCCACACTTTTGTTGGTGTCCATTGGTTATGCATATATGCATGGAAGTTCTTTGGTTTATCTCATCCCACCCTCCCTCCTCCCTTCCCTTTGAGGTTCATCAGTCTAACAACAAATTTGTACTTAATTCCTTCATCTGCTTCACCCATCCCCCCAGGCCCCGCCCCCGCCCATCTGGCAAGCAACAAAAAGTTCTCTGTATCTATGAGTTTGTTTCTGTTCTGCTTGCTCATTTTGTTTGTAGATTCAGTTGTTGATAGATATGTATTAATTGCCATTTTATTGTTCATATTTTTGTTCTTCTTCTTTAAGAAGACCTTTCAACATTTCATATAATACTGGTTTGGTGGTGATGAACTCCTTTAGCTTTTTCTTGTCTGGGAAACTCTTGATATGTCCATCAATTCTAAATGATAGCTTTGCAGGATAGCGTAATCTTGGTTGTAGGTCATTGGTTTTCATCACCTTGAACATCTCTTGCCACTCTTTTCTGGCCTGCAAAGTTTCTTTTGAGAAATCAGTTGACAGTATTATGGGAGCTTCTTTGGAGGTAATGAACTGCTTTTCTCTTGTTGCTTTTAAAATCCTCTTTTTGTCTTTAACCTTTGGCATTTTGATGATGATGTGTCTTGATGTGGACCTCTTTGGGTTCATCTTGTTTGGGACTCTCTGTGCTTCCTGGACTTGTATATCTGTTTTCTTCACCAAATTAGGGAAGTTTTCTGTCATTTTTTCAAATAGGTTTTCAGTTTCTTGCTCTCTCTCTTTGCCTTCTGGCATCCCCATGATGCAAAAGTTGACATGCTTGAAGTTGTCCCAGAGGCTCCTTACATTATCCTTATTTTTTTGGATTCTTTTTTCTTTTTGTTGTTCTGATTGGTGTTTTTTGTTTTCTTATATTCCAAATCGATGGTTTGCTTCTTGGCTTTACCAACTCTACTATTGATTCCCTGTCATTTATTCTTAATTTCAGTTAGTGCATCCTTCATTTCTGACTGGTCCTTTTTTATGTTGTTGATGTTCTCACTAAGTTCCTTGGAGTTCTCACTAAGTTCCTTGAGCATCCTTACAACCAGTGTTCTGAACTCTGCATCTGACTGATTGGTTATCTCCATTTTGTTTAGTTCTTTTCCTGGAGTTTTGTTCTTTTGTTTCATTTGGGACATGTTTCTTTGGCTCCTCATTTTGGCTGCTTCCCTGTGTTTGTTTCTATGTATTAGGCACAGTTGCTATGTCTCCTAGGCTTCGTAGGGTGGCCTATTGTTGGAGGTGTCCTGTAGGATCCAGTGGCACAGCCTCCCTGATCACCCCAGCTGGGCCCTCAAGGTACACCCATCATGTGGACTGTACACCCTTCTGTTGTAATTGAGTCTTGATTGCTGTTGGCATGTCAATGGGAGGGATTTACTCAGGCTGATCAGCTGCAAGGACTGGCTAGGCCCACTGACCACCAGTCTCTGACTACTTTGGAGGATCAGCTGTGCAGGGGCCCACCACACAGAGCAAGACTTATTTCAGCATGGTTCCGCTACCCACTGAGTCCACTCATTGAGTGTGTCACTTGTAGAGGTGGTTGGGTGCTGGTGTTTCGATGTGGTCTGAAGCTGTCCACTGGGTGTGCTGGCTCTGGGGCAAAGTCAGCCACTTCCCTTGTTCTATCTGGAGCCACCCAGCATAAGCTACAAAGCGATCTGCAGATGGCTGCTTCTTGTGCTGGGCTTGGAGGGGCCCAGGAAAAGCCAAGTTGTGAACCAAGGCTGGCTGCTTCTAGTGCCAGGCCCGGAGCCACTTAACAAGAGGGATGGGGCTCGTTGAGGCCAGATGCTGCTTTATTGACAGATTTTAGGAAACTCTGAAGCAGGATCCAGGACAGCCCAATCCTATGGTAAAGCCACTGGAAACAGCTTGGGTGGCCAGAAAGCTGGGTGTGACGGGCCCTCAGGAAATCACCAGGGCGGGGCAAATTGTGAGCCAGGTTGCTGGAGTCCCAGATGGCAGCTGTCTGCTGTCCCCAGAAGGGCTCACCATAGTAACAGTGGCCTCCACCAGCACGTCTGTCTGAGAGAAGGCTGCCTCTCCAGCCCTCATCCTGAGGCCGAACGGCTCAGTTCTTCCCCATGTGTCTCTGGTGCCTTTCAAGCTGCCTCCCTTCGGAGCTCAGAGGGAGCACGTCCGAGTAAGTCCGTGAGCGGCCCCCTTAAGAGGAGTTGCCTGGGGCTCCGGAAGCCTCAGCCTCCCTCAGCCTTAGTTTGCGCTGGTTTTTACAGCCAGAAGTTAGGAGGACTTCTCTTCCTGGCGCTGGAACCCTGGGCTGGGAGCCTGGTGTGGGACTGCGACCCATCACTCCGCAGGGAGGACCTTCCCAGCCAAGGTGTCCTCCTGATTTTTATCCATTCCACATGGGTGTGGGACCAGCCCATTAGAACCTCTGCACCTCCTACCAGTCTCCATGTGGCTTCTTCTTTAATTTCGTAGTTGTAGGACTGACTTCCATTCAGCTTGATTTCAGGTGGTTCTGAATGATGATTATTCTGTAATTTAGTTGTAATTTTGATGTGGTTGTGGGAGGAGGTGAGTACCGCGTTTATCTACGCTGCCCCACTAATGCTTCTTTAATACATTTAAATGATGGTAGAGTCCTGGCTGGCGTGGTTGAGTGGTTAGATCATTATCCCACAAACCAAAGGGTCTTGGGTTCAATTCCTGGTCAAGGGCACATACCTGGGTTGCAAGTTCATCCCTGGCACATGTGGGAGGCAACCAATCAATGTGACTCACAGATATTTCTCTGTCTCTCACTCACTCTCCCCCTTCCCCCTCCCTTCCTCCCTTCCTCCCTTCCACTCTCTCTAAAAACAATCAATGAAAAATAATATCCTTGGGTGATGATTAACAACAACGAATAAAAAATGGTAGGAATTATCTGTTCTTTGATTATGTATAATTATATATTAGAGGTATGTATATATGTAATAAATTTCAGCCAACTTAAAAAACAACTTATTCTATCTAAAATGACAAAAATTGAAAGCTTTTTTATTTAAAACTAAAGAATACTCAAAACATTGGCTATATTTTTTTCTACCATAAAATACATACTAAGTTAAATATTAGGCCAGCAGTATGTTATTATTTCTACTCAAGAGGAAGTCATAAAGGTGCATATTTCTATTATTTGAAAGAGGGAGTTCTCTTGAGACAACTGATCAGAGTAGGGTTATACACTGTAGAATGGTGAATGTTACAGCCAGAAAAAAAACTCAGAGCTCATCTTGCAGGTTTAGAAAATGAGGTCCCCAAAAGTGAAGGGATTGAGAAGTACAGATGGTAGTTACAAAATAGTCATGGGGATGTAAAGTACAGCACAGGAAACAGTAAATAATATTGTAATGACTATGTATGGTGCCAGTAAGTACTGGAAATATCGGGGGGGAACACTTTGTAAAGTACATGATTATCTAACCATTATGTACACCTGAAACTAATACAAAATAATAGTGAATGTAAACTGTAATTGAAAATTTTTTTAAATTATAATTTTAAAAAAGTGGAAAAAAATCTGGGGTCCCAAGCACCTCAAATTTTTATCTCAAATATGCTTCCATTTGTGGCATGTTTTGCATAGCAAATAAAAGTCGCCCCCCCAAAAAAAAATTCTGAATAAACATATTGTTGTTTAGCTTTGGAAGAAGGTGAAGATTGACTTTGCTGGAATATGGGAGACTTCCCATATTATAAAAGTTATTAAACATATAACATTCTACATTCTTTTTTTTTTTTTTTTATCCTCACTTGATGTTTTTCCATTTCTTGTTAAGGTAAAGTGGGAGGGAGAGAGAGGAAGAGAGAGAGAGAAACATTGACCTGAAAGGGACACATCGAGTGGCTGCCACCCACACGACCACCCAGGGCCGGGGACAAACTGCAACCGGGGTACGTGCCTTTAGCGGGAACCAAACCCAGGTCTCTCCGGACTGTAGGCCGGCACTCTAACCGCTGAGCCAAACCGACCAGGGTGCATATAACATTCTTAAAACCCTTTTGAAAAACTGAAAAATTGGTATTAAGAATGGCTGGATTTAAGAAAACTACAGTGAAAGCCAAGTTGTTAAGCACAATGACCAACCACCTTAGGAGTCAGCTGTGTGGCCAGCCAGCCAGACATAATGGCTTCACGGGCACAGCATCCAGGTACAGAGCAGTGGGAGGCCTTGTTTTGAGTTTAGAAAGAGCATTGCCAAGTCTGGGTATGTCCAGAGGAGGGCAATTCAGAAGTGAGAGGATAGTGAATCTGTAACCCAGGCTTTCAGACAGACAATCATTAGAACGGGAATGTTGGAAGACAGAAGACTTAGGAACTGCAATAACCATCCTCAGATATTGAAGGGCTGCCCCATGGCAGGATGATCAGCTCACACAGAAGCAGGATGGTCCGCTGCCAAGGGGCTATAAGCGGCTTCTGCCTTGGACAGAGCTTTGTTGGAGTAACTTTGAAGATTTCTTCTAACTCTTAAGACTGATTCTCTGTGATTCATACTCTAGCACCTAAGTTACCAATCACATTTACAAAATACAAGAAAAAATGCACTAAGGATGGACACCTGCTTCTTGACAGACTTAGAGAAAGCAATGCGTGTGTGTGTGTGTGTGTGTGTGTGTGAGAGAGAGAGAGAGGAAGGGAGGGAGAGAGAGCAGATTTTCCATCTGACTGTCTAGTTAATTATACAGGCGTCTAGTTTCCAGGCAGGGCAGCTACTCTGCGCCCTCCACTACGCTAGGAACTCTGAGGGTTTCAAATCTCATCTATCCGTATATGCAAACAAGACTAACATGCTTAAGGTGATCAGAGAAACCAGCAGATACCTTGGAACTCTTTTTCCTGCAGTCCTCCCTTTCATTCTCCTGCCTATCCCTTGTGTTCCTTTCTTACAAAAAAAATTTTAACTTATTGTATATAATTCACTACTATAATCACAACTACCTCCATTCAAAATGGTTCTTCTGCCCTGGCCGGTTTGGCTCAGCAGTTAGAGCATTGGCCTGCGGTCCAGAGAGACCTGGGTTCGGTTCCTGCTAAGGGCACGTACCTGGGTTGCAGTTTGTCCCTGGCCCTGGTTGGGTCATGTGGGAGGCAGCCACTCGATTTGTCCCTTTTACATCGATGTCCCTCTCTCTCTCCCTCCCTCTGTCTCCCTCCCACTCTATCTGAACAAAAAATGGAAAAATGTCCTGGGGTGAGGATAAAAAAACAAAAAGGTTCTTCTGAAAACAAAACAAAACAAAAACCTTTTGTTCCTTATGAACTTCTTAGTCAAGCACCCACCAAAGTAGTGTTTTTGCTGACATATTAAATATGGCTTGAGAAATCAGCTTAAATGTAGTCCAAATTTAAATCTTTAAAATCATCCTCACTCCTAGAACATCAGCCGCAGATGGACAAGGGAACAAAATGGAACGAGGTCACCTGCTGTACCAATAGTATAGACCCTTTCAGATTGCAGTGAGTCATTTGCCATCTGCAACCTGTGGCCTTCTATTCCTGCTGAGATCCTGATTCGAGATTCCAGGTTTGGGGTTTCTAAGTTAGAACAAAAACATTCAGCAGGTTGCTGTGTGTATGTGTGTGTGTTAACACTCATTGGTGTGTATAGTAGCCTACCTGCCTTCCTGAAGAACTTAGCAACCTGAAGTCCACAGTACCCATAGAATAGACTTTAGATATTAAGATCTGTATTTATGCAAAGTGAAAGGTCTAAAATTCAGTGGACAGGCTAGCTCCCATTATCTGTGAGTAGATTGGCCCCTTTGGGGACTTTCCTTAGTGTCAGGGGACTAGCCCCCTGCATTTTCCTTTCAGTCAGGTCCTGGGGTACAAGAGCTCTAAGATACACTCCCTCTCCTCATGCAGTTACAGTCCTGGTGTGAGGATATGGGTTACTGAAAACAGATCAAGCTCGTACGACCTCAGAACCAACACTAAGTGAAAGGGCACCAGGAAATGGGAGTTTAAGTTTGTACAGCCCCTTTGAAGAAAGCAATTTTAGTATACATATTAAGTGAACATGCATTTTTGTCATCTAACATTTTTCAGATGAAGAAACTGAGACACAATGAGGTTAAGAGACTGTCCAGTCTCTTACAGAGCAGTCAGTGGGCACTGTTGGGAAAGGAACCTGGACTTGCAGGATCCAGAGCTGCTTTAGAGGGAGACTGTGAGCATTGGAACTTCATGGCCAGTCCTTTGGAGCCTAAATGAGCATGTCATGTGACCTAGCATTTGCACTTCTAGGAATTATCCTAAGGAAATATTCAGACAAATGGTCTAAATGAATGTTCTGGAATATTTGTCATAGCTTTGTGTATAATTTTCATATATATATATATTATATATAATATTATATATATCAGGGCAAATGTCATGTCTTAAAAGAAGCTGTTTTGCTTCTATTTCAAACAGTTCCCCACCCACCCACCACTCTACGCCATTATTAACTCTGTGTCTTATTAATCTTTTCACAGCCTGCAATTGTTTATTGGTTCACTTATTTATTAGCTGTTTTTCTGACTGTAATGTAAGTTCCATGTAGGCAGGGAGATGTACCTGGCACATAAAGAGTATTCAGTAAATATCTGTTGAATAAAATAAATGAATTAATAGCCAAAAGTTGGGAAAATTTTCAACCTTAATCATTGGGCGATTGATTTGATAAATTATGGTTAATCCAAAAAATAGAATACTCTGCAGTCATTATAAATGACTATGTACATTATCCCTCCCATAAAGATGTACACTACCTGTTGTGTGAAAAAGACAGGTGACATAATACATGTATAATATGATCCCTGTGTTGGTGACTGCTCCTGGTAGTCAACCACAGAATCTACCGAGTTTAAGCAGAAAACAAAATAGTTCATTGTCGGCTACGGGTAACACATAGACCCTTTAAGATGCAAGGAGGGGTTCTGAGGACAGAGCACACGATTGGGAGCCCGACCTGTGAGTTCTGCCTTACCTCAGCTGCTGACTAGCTGTTCGATTTCTGGATAAGTTAAGTGTTATAACCTACATGTTCTTTAGGCAAAGATGGATAATAAAACCTGCCTTGTCTAAAATTCAGAACTGCTGTGAGGGCAAATAAGAAAAAGCCCTTTAAAAAGTTTTTAAAGAAGAATTGTGTATATAGGCATATCATCATTATCAAGTGACTTTGAATATGTGAACACATATACTTCAGTCCAAAGCCATATTACTCAGCATTGGGACATCACTAGGACACCATTGGTCCTCTTCATGCCCTAATTGTACATCACTAAGCATTAAATTGCTCATGGCAATGGTCTGAACAAAAAGGTTGGTAATTCCAGCAGTTGTGTTTGCTAAGCTTGCCCTGAAATCGTCTTCCATGTGACTTCAGCCACTCTCCCTGCGGGGTGGCCTGTCCTTTTCTTGAGGCTCACTAAGCTTGTTAATGTGGAGAGCATGCTGTTCTCATCTCTGGGGTCTACACTGTGCTATCCGCAAAGCTTGGCTTCTTCCCTGAAAGTCTTCCCTAAGCAGCATCCCAAGGGCTGGCACCTGGAGTCTCAATGTTCAAAGTCAGTGTCAATCAAGGCTTCATTTGTGGTTTATACATTGATTTGGTATATATCAAGGGCTGGATTCAGTGAGTTTTAAAATTCCTTATACAGCTGACCCTTCAACAACATAAGTTTGAACTGTGAGGGTCCACTTATACTTGGATTTTTTTTTTTCAATAAATACTGTAAATGTATTTTCTGTTATGAACATTTCCTTTTCTATAACTTACTTTATCTTAAGTGTTATCAGAGGAAAGCATGGGTGGTCTTTCTCTGTTGCTAGTGAGAGTGGGGTTCTTGGGGTACTGTTGGTATAAGCATTTTTGGAGGCCCCCACAGGAGGATGAGATGTGGTAGAAAACTTTATTTTCTTGGAATTAAATAAATTTTCTTGGAATTAAATAAAATTAAATATTTTCTTGGCTTTCCGAAGTCCCATTTCTCTTAATCCAGTCCTGGAAGAGGTGCAGCTGGGGATTCAGTAGAGCTAGAAGCAAAACCAGGGTCCAAAGTTTCCTTTCCATGGTGGAGTTGGTATAACATCAGGCTACTTGCAGTCCATCAGTCCATTGTGTGGGGCCCACATGATGGTGAGCCATGTGGTGAATGCAGGGGAGCCAGGAGAGCGCCCCCTGCAACAACAGTCCCAATAGTCCCCAAAACTCAAGAGAGCAAACTTCTTTGTTTGGGGCATTAAATATACCAAATCTTCCCATGCTTGCAGTGGCCATGCCTACTCTGGCCAATAACCTGTTCTCAGGCGTGATTGACATGCCAGTACCTTCACTATGTTACCCAGACTTTACTGGGCATGTGTCTATTCTCCCCCTGTCCAGTCCCTTCCCCTAGTGATATGCGGGAGAATAAACCAACCGGCAGTTCCCTGGGGAGTGTTAAACTGCAGCTTCCTGGCAAAGATGCACAAATGGCATGCCTGTAATATTTGGCCTTCCCTTTGCTCCTTTCCTGTCACCAATAACCAGGTTAATTACCACGGTATCATAAAAATACATATACAAATAAGTGTTAATTAACTGTTTATGTTACTGATAAGATTCCTAGTCAACAGTAGGCTATTTGTAAATTTTTGAGGAGTCAAAAGTTATACTTGACCCCGGCCAGTGTGGCTCAGTGGTTGAGCATCAACCCATGCACCAAGAGGTCATCAGTTCGATTCCTGGTCAGGGCACATGCCCAAGTTGTGGGCCTAATCGCCACTGGGGGGCATGCAGGAAGCGGCCGATTGATATTCTCTCTCTCATCGATGTTTCTCTTCCTCTTCCTCTCTCTCTAAAATCAATAAAGAAAAAAAATCTGTTTAGTTATACTTGAATTTTCAGCTACATGGAGGTCAATACCCCAAACCCCCATATTGTTGAAGGGTCAACTGTAATTCCATTTTTGCATATCTTTATTTTTTGAAATTTATTTATGTATTTATTTTAATCTTTTGTTCTCATTGCCTACCTATTGTTAGAGGAAAACAGCATTGTGATGTGGGACATTTTAACAGGTTCTGATCTCATTAAGAAGAACTTCAGTGTTCCTGAAACCAGGTGTGTGTTTCCAGGTGGGGTGGTTTTCCCATTTCCTGTGTGTCCGGAGGCCTTTCCTGGCAGAACCTCCAGCCCATGAGACTTGCATCCTCATCTTGCACGAAGGATACAGTTTGGTTCTGACGCGCGGATTATCGCAGCCGCTGAGCGCCCACACAATCTGTTGTGCTAAGTCACACCTGGTGTCTGCACAGAGAAGGCTCTGGCAGCATCCTCGCCACTGGGACCCAGGCCTCTGACTGACGCCAAAACATGGCAGTGTTGCCGAGAGCCTTCTGAGAGCCTGGCTCACCAGCACGGTAAATTAGCCTGCTTGTTCTCACCTTAAATGCTTTATGAAAATTTACTGGGCGCAAAAAGAGGGAAGAAAACCCAAGTGGTTCCACAGTGAGCCTGCCGGGCGCCAGTGAAGGAATGAAGCCACCGAGAAAGCCAACCTGAAGAGCTGGCGAGAGGAGAAGGTGTAAAACGCAAGGAAAATCACGTGTGGGGCAGCCGCTGCATTGTTATATTGGCATTTTCTCGAGGAAGACATTTAATTATAGAAGATCTGGGGTTCCTGAGCTAGGTCAGGTGGCACTGGGCTCTGCCACTTTCTGCACGGTGCCCATCTCAGAGGAGGTGTGGCTTGCTCCACTAGACCTCAGAGAGAAACCTCCTCCCACGTGGCTTGGTCCTTAAGGAGGGCCCATTTCTGTAACCAAACCATAGTCAAAGGGCAGAATCTGCCTTTTTTTTTTTTCTTAAATAAAATACTCTGATGGCCATCACCATCCTCCATGCTTCAGCTTTCCACATTATATTCCTCTTTTCCTTGTTGATTTTAGAATAATAGGTAAAGAAGCCCTGGCTGGTTTGGCTCAGCAGTTAGAGCGTTGGCCTGCGGACCAGAGAGTCCCGGGTTCGGTTCCTGCTAAGGGCATGTACCTTGGTTGCAGTTTGTCCCCAGCCCTGGTTGGGGCCATGTGGGTGGCAACCAGTCAGTATGTCTCTCTCATATTGATGTTCTTCTCTCTCTTCCCCTCTCTCCCTCCTGCTCTGTCTGAAGATAAATGCAAAAATATCCTCGTGTGAGGATAAAAAAAATAGTTAAAGAATACAGTGCAAAAGTTCTACTTTTTAACATACTGTAAATTTGCCACCTAAAAGAAAGTTTTTTTATTTTTTTTTATTTATTTATTTATTTTTAATTTTTTTTCTTTATTGATTTTATTTTTATTTTATTTAATTTTTTTTTATCCTCACCCAAGGATATTTTTCCATTTTTTGTACAGATAGAGTGGGAGGGAGAGAGAGGAAGGGAGAGAGAGAGAGAAACATCGACGTGAAGGGACACATCGAGTGGTTGCCACCCGCACGACCAACCAGGGCCGGGGACAAACTGCAACCGAAGTACGTGCCCTTAGCGGGAACCGAACCCGGGTCTCTCCAGACCGCAGGCCGACGCTTTAACCGCTGAGCCAAACTAGCCAGGGCAAGAAAGTTTTTTTAAATTACCACTTTCTTTGGGAAATAATTAGGAAGCAACAGGCCATAAAAAAACAAATGATTAGCTCCTATGAAATGAGGGTGTGAGTGTACATTTGAGCAACAGAAATAAAAATATGCAAAGGTAGAACCAACTGACAATGTTGTGTGGGGAGTTTTAACATTCTTTTTCGTTTTAAAGCCTCTCCTACCTTCAAAGTAGTTTGTGAGGATCATGACCCAGTTTAGTGTGCTGCAAGAAATTTTTCTTTGTGGTCTATTTCTGCCATCACAGAGCTTGTTCAGCTAGCCGATTTCTTCCTTCAAGGCTGCGGGGAAGACTGATTAACACAGGAATGTAGAGAAGCCGCGTGGCTCTGCCACCGGTGAAGCTCCTTCCCACGACGAGAAGACAAGGCCTGCAGCTCGCCCGAGACTCCCGGTCATTCAGTTTGTTGAACTGCAGAGCAGTTTGTGCCTTATCAGTAGACATTTCTACTTCTCTCTCTAAGCTTTTACAACCTCCTACTTATGGAGGCAAGATTCTTTGTGTCAGCACCTTGGAGAAGCGTTGTCAAAGCAACTGGTGCACAGACAGGAACCCCTGGGCGCACCGCGGGCCCAGTGCAGCCCCTTCAGAACTCGAGGGCTGCCTACTCCCTGGAGGGAAGCAGCCCAACTTGCCTCCAAACATTGGTGATGGGCAGGGAAACAAATGTTTGCCTCCATAGAATTAAAGAGGCTTTGGCTTAAAAAAAAAAAAAAAAGAAGATGACAAAACCCGGTTCCTGATATTTACATTAAGGGGACAAATCTGGATGATTTCTAGCAATGTCTCTCAAGCCAGCTTGAGAACTAAAGGAAGTCATCAGCCCAAATATGTGGTTAAGCGTCAGTGAAACTGCTCAGGCCAGGATAGGTGACACCGCTGTTACCTGATGAGTATCTGGGACCACGGCAAGGCTGCCTGTTAAATTATGAACCCACCACTCTTGACTTATCCTTGAAAAGGAATGAAAGGCCAGTGGACGCTGCCCTGCGTGGGTAGTCCGGCGCACCTGTGGCAAACAGCAGAGTTTTCCCCCTCCTAAGGAAGAAAGGTAGGGTCGAGTTCTTTGATGACACTGTTCCCTCTTCTGCTTGTTTATTTTTATTCTCCCACGCAGACTGCTACCCAGCAGGGGGCTTTTAAACCAAAACAGTTAATTACCTCCTCCAACCCGGAGAAGTTGCAAAACACAAATACAGCGAGTTGCAAGGGAGAGGGCAGCTTTGCTTGGGGCTGTGCTTTGCACAAGGTGAAAAGGGAGGGCAGAGGGAGACCAATTAGAAGAAGGCCCACGGGAGGGAGGTGGGCCAGCATCCCCACTCCACGTGTACTTCACATTCCTTTTTCATTGTGCTGCACTGTGAAGCCCCCAGTTCAGAGACGCCTGTACAGCACCTGTTCCAAAGACAAAACTGAGGAGCTTTGGGACTGGAGGCCCTCTCCCGATAAAGCACATGCTGCGCACTACAGGGGTCTCCAGCAGGGACCTTCCCCACTTAGAGCTCAAGGGACTGTGCAGGACAGACCTCCCCCCAACTCAGGCCAGGACACCTTCCAATAAAGAAGGTACTTTCTCAACCGAAATGCAGTGCTTAGCCTGCCACCCTCATCACCCTTTCCTTCCCCAGTGGAACAGGGCCTCAGCCCTTTGCTCTAAATCAAGGGCTGTCCCCTGCCTGCCTTGGGATCTCCCATCTTTCTGCCCATCTCCTGGCACCAGCACCTTCCCTAGCTAACCTCATATATCCTGACCATCTGCCATTTATCCACTCCCTCTTCCTGCCTCTACTCTTTGCCCATTTCTGGCTCTCTGCTGGGTGCCACCCGCTCCTCTGCACCTATTGAAATCCTCAACTCCCCTGCCCCCCATCTCAGCCTGAACTGCTCCCTCCCGTCTCTAAGTCCCGTGGTTCTATTGTCTGTTCCATGGACTAGAACTGTTATTTCACTTTCTATTCTGTGGGCCTTTCATCACTTCAACGAGATGATACACTCCTCTATTGATTTATATAGCAATATAAAGTGATCTCGATATCTTTCCCCGCCCATCTCCCCATCCCCAGCACCCTGCATAGTGGATAGCATTTGATTGATTCCTCTCCTACTGGATAAAAAATCTAAATGCACCAGACCAGGGACATCAGGCAGAATCTGGGGATGGTATTCAGGCAATTTTCTTTTCAGAATCACAATCTTAAAGAGAAGAACAAATCCTGTCAGTTATGTAAATGTTTCCAAGAATCTGATGTTTGGCCTTAAGTACATAAAAACCTGCTGAGTGATGGCGTTGTTCAGTGTTCCTCTGGATTCTCCCAAAGTGCCCGTTTCTTCACTCATGGGTTGTCCCACTTGGAACAAATCTCATGCTCCTCGTGCCTCTGCCGCTGTGCTGGAAAACAAAAATTATAACATTGCCTCACTGAGGCTGTGAGAACAAGCAGTGAGTGAGAACAAAGAAAATGTAAGAGTGGCAGGGCCGGTGTGGCTCAGGGGTTGAGCATCGACCCATGCACCAAGAGGTCACGGGTTCGATTCCTGGTCAGAGCACATGCCCAGGTTGTGGGCCGGATTCCCAGTGGGGGGCATGCAGGAGGCGGCCAGTTGATGCTCTCTCTCATTGATGTTTCGCTCTCTCTCTCTCCCTTCCTCTCTCTCTAAAAATCAATAAAGAGAGGGAAGAACCTTGAACTTGCAGACTCCAGAGCTCCACAGACAAATCAGAACATGGCAGTTGTTACTGGCATTGAAAAATCAACACAGTACTGGCTGGTGTGACTCAGTTAGGCGTCGCCATCCTGTGCACCAAAAGGTTGCCGGTTTGATTCCCGGTCTGGGCACATGCCCAGGTGTGCGCTCAATCCCTGGTAGGGGGTATGTAGGCGACAGCCAATGATTAATGCCTCTCTGTCACACAGATGTTTCTCTCTCTCCCTTCCTCTCTCCAGAAAAAGTCAACACAAGCCTTAGTAGGTGAATACTTTTTACAAAGTTGTATGCAAAGTATACCTCAAAGCCACGCTACTACATCATGAAGTTTTCAAGAAATGCAAAAAGCATAGGCAGCTGTGCCCATGGGGACATCTTCTCTGCCCTAGCTCTACATGTGAATTTGGGTTTGAGGCCCCTCAGGGGCCATGAGGATTCTTGGCAAGGTTCTCACAAAAACACAAGGCTTGTCCCAGGCAGTTGAGGAAAATCCATCAAGAGCAGGTAGGGAAAGGGCATAATAAAAGAGATGGAGAGTGGGGAAAGTGATGGATAGGGCTATGGCAGCAAGAAATCCAAACACCAGCCCTGGCCGGTGTGGCTCAGTTGGTTGAGTATCATCCCATGAACCAAGAGGTCACTGGTTTGATTCCCAGACAGGGCACATGCCTGGACTCCAGGCACACAAGAGGTAGCTGATAGGTGTCTCTCTCTCTCTCTCTCTCCCCTTCTCCCCTCCTCTCTCTCTAAAAGCAATTAAAATATATTTTTTAAAAAATAAAAAGAAAGAAATCTAGCACCAGCCCCCACCAGTCAGGGCTGGGGCCAAGCTGAGTGAAGAGGCTGATGGAAGTAAGCCCTTTCTTTCCACTTGAGTTTTCTCTTCCCGGGGAATTTTCATTTTAGGCTTTATCATTTTGTTGAATGATATAGATTGGAAACACAAAAATGTCATAAGCCTCTCTATCTCACACCATATTCAAATATATACACTCAGAATGCAAGGACCTAAATGTTAGAACTAGAAATATAGAGCACTTAAAAGAAAACATAGCTGTAAATCTTCGTGACCTTAGATTAGGCGATGGTCTCAAAAAGTGGTAACAAAAGCACAAGCAACAAAGGAAAAAAGAGATAAATTGGACTTCAGCAAAATATAACTTTTTTTCGTAGGACACTTCATAGGACACTATCAGGAAAGTGAAATGACAACCTACAGAATGGGAGAAAATATTTGGAAATTATATATCTGATACCCAGAATATATAAAAATCACTCATAACTCAACAGCAAAAATACAAACAACCCAATATTTTAAAATGGGCAAAGGACTAGAATAAACATTTCTCCAAAGAAACTGTACTGATGGCCAATAAGTAAATGAAAAGATGCTCAGCATCATAATCATTAGAGAAGTGCAAATCAACACCACAACAAGATACCATGTCACACCCACTGGGATGACTATTGTCAAAAACAAGCAAATAAATAAAATAGAAAATAACAGGTATCATTAAGAATGTGAAGAAATTGGAACTCTGTTACATTGCTGATGGGAATGTAAAATGATGCAACCAAATTGTGGAAAACAGTTTGGTGGTTCTTCAAAAAAACTAAACATAGAATTACTCTATGGCCCAGCAATTCTACTCCTAGATAATATGCCCCAAAGAACTGAAAACAAAGATTCCAAGAGCCACTTGCATGCCAGTGTTCATAGCAGTATTATTCACAATAAACAAAATGTCCATTAACAGATGAATGGATTAAAAATGTAGTATAATGATCTCATTTATTTCCATATTATCTCATATGGAATATAATGAACATAACAGTCTGAGGAATTGGGTAGACCCAGAGACGTGGAAGTAGGGTACAGACTGACAACCCTCAGAAGAGGGAGTAGTGGGGGGAGGGAAGAGATAAACCACAGAACTTATATGCATGTACACATAACCGATGGACACGAACAACAAAGCCAGGTATGGGTGGGGGGCATGGGGAGGAAGGTGTCAATGGGGAAAAAAAGAAATATCTGTAACAAAAATAAATTAATAAAAATTCATTTTAAAAATTAGTATATACATGTACAATGGAATATTATCAGCCATAAAAAAAGGAATAAGATTCGGATACATGCTACAACATTGGACCTTAAAATATTATGATGCTAAGTGAAGTAAACCAGAAGCAAAAAGACAAATATTGTATGATTTCACTTATATGAAATATCTATAATAGACAAATGCATAGATACAGAAAGTAGAATAGAGATGACCAGGGCTAGGGAGTAGGAGGGAATGAGGCATTATTACAAAATGGCTACAGAGTTTTGGTTTGGGGTGATGAAAAACTTTTGGAATTAGATAGTGGTGATGGTTGCACCACACGGTGAATGTAATTAAGACTACTGAAAGGTGCACTTAAAAATGGTTACAACGCCCTGGCCGGTTTGGCTCGGTGGTAGGGTGTTGGCCCACAGACCAATGAGTCACAGGTTCACTTCCAGCCAAGGGCACTTACCTTGGTTGTGCCCTGGTCCAGGTCATGCAGGAGGCAACCAATTGATGTGTCCCTCTCACGATGATGTTACTCTCTCTCTCCCCCTCCCACTCTACCTGAAGATAGGTAGAAAAATATCTTAGGGTGAGGATTAAAAAAAAAAATGGTTACAATGGGAATTTTTATATGTATTCTATCACAACTCTTTTAAATGGGCAAGGGATTCACATAGACATTTTTCCAAAGAAGATATAAAAATGGCCAATAGCACATGAAAAGATATTCAACATCATTAGTCATCAGGAAAATGCAAATCAAAACCATAGCACAGTGAGAGACTCTTCACACCCACTAGGATGGCTATAATCAAAAAGATCATAACAAGTGGTGGTGAGGATGTAGAGCAATTGAAACCCACATATATTACTGGTGGGAATGAAAGTAGACACAGCCACTTTGTTAAGTTTCTCAAAAAATTAAACATAGAGTTACCATATAACCCAGCAACTCTAATTTCTCCTAGGTATATGTGCAAGAGAAATGAGAACAGATGTCCACACAAAAACTTGTACATGCATGTTTATAGCAGCATTTTTCCTAATAGTCCAAAGTGGAAACAAACCATATGTCCATTAACTGGCAATAGATAAGCAAAAGTTGTATAACCATACAATGGAATATTATTTCGCATTAAAAAAAGGAAGGGAGGCCCTGGCCGGTTTGGCTCAGCAGTTAGAGCGTCGGCCTGTGGTCCGGAGAGACTCAGGTTCGGTTCCCGCTAAGGGCATGTACTTCGGTTGCAGTTTGTCCCCGGCTCTGGTTGGTCGTGCGGGTGGCAGCCACTCGATGTGTCCCTTTCACATCGATGTTTCTCTCTCTCTCTCTCTCTCTCTCCCTCTCTCTCCCTCCCACTCTATCTGTACAAAAAATGGAAAAATGCCCTCGGGTGAGGATAAAAAAAAAAAAAAAGGAAGGGAGGAAATACTGATATATGCTACAACATGACGAGCTTTGAAACATTGTACTAAGTTAAAAGAAACCAGTCACAAAAGACCATGTATTGCATGATTTCATGTCTATGAAATGTCCCAAATAAGCAAATCTATAGAGACACAAAGTAGATTAGCAGTTGCCCAGAGCAGAGGGAAATGGGAGTGACTGCTAAAGAGTATAGGGTTTCTCTTTAGGATGATAAAAATATTCTAAAATTGGTTGTGGCAATGGTTGCTCAGCTCTGTGAATACACTAACCGCCATTGCATTTTCCACTTTAAATAGGTGCGTTATGTCATTTGAATATCTCAATAAAGCTGTTAGTAATAATAAAAATAAAAAATCACAAGCCTAAAAAAAAAATCTTTTCTAAAACTATTTCCCTCACAGAACAAGTAAAATGAAGTTCACATCATTAATCAATTTTTAACATTTTATTGTGGAAATATTCAAATATATGCAAATGTAAAGAAACCAGAGAAAAGAGCCCCATGTACTATACTCATCAATCAGCTTTAGAAATTAGTTATCAATATTTTAGAAATTTTTTCCCAAATTTTATAAAAATTTCAAACATCAGAAAAGTTGAAAGATTATACTCACCTCCTGTACTCTCCCATTAATGTTTTACTCTGCTTGCTTTAATCTATATCTATCCATCTATCTATCCCTCTACGCATCCATCAATTTATTTATTTTTTTAAATTACAGTTGACATTCAATATTATATTTGTTTCAAGTGTATTTGTTTACTTTTTAAATTCAATTCAAAGTAAGTTGCAGAGAGAAGCAGTACATTTTCCCTGAAATAGGCTGCATGCGTATCAGTGACTAGAGTTCAACATTTGTTCACCATTCTCTTTGTCCTTTTGGGGTAAAATGTATATACAATGAAATGCACAAATTTTAAGAATACATTCTGTGAATTCTTACAACAGTATAGGCCTTCAAAATAATTTTTCATCAATTGTTATATTTTAGTGTTGTTTTTTGTAGCGATTTTTCTTCTTCCATTAAATCTCCGAGGAGCAGAAATACCAAGTACACATTATGAGCACCACCCATCCATACACATCCTGAGCCTTTTTTAGTTTTTTTAATGAAAGATGATTGGATATTTTACTATAAACCTATGTAGCAATGTTTCTTTCATAATTAACACATTGGAAACTTTGCTTTTCCAAAACCTATGTTTTCAGAGTAAACATGAAATATTACATGGAATGTAATAATTTATTAAATAAATCAATAAGTGAATTTTTGCAACTGTTTTAATTGTGGTAAAATACATATAACAAAAAGTTATCATCTTAACCATTTTTAGGTACATTGTACAGTGGTTGTTAAATATGCCCACATTACTGTGTAACCATCACCACCATCCATCTCCATAGCTCTTTCATCTTGAAAAACTGGAACTCTATACCAAATAAACAATAACGCCCATTCTCCCCCGCTCCAGCCCCTGGCGACCACCATTCTACTTTCTGTCTTTATGATTGTGACTAAGTACCTCCTATGAGTGGAATTATATAGTACTTGTCTTTCTGTCACTGGCTTGTTTCACTTAGCATAATGCCCTCAATGTTGACACAATATAGCATGTGTCAGAATTTCCTTCCTTTTTAAAGTTGAATAATATTCTCATTATATGTGTAAAACACATCTTGCTTATCCATTCTTCTATCAATGGACACTTAGGTTGCTTCCACATTTTAGCCATTGTGAATAATGTTGCTATAAACATAGGTGTACAAATAACCTCTTTGAGACCCTGTCTTCAAATTCTTTGGGGTATATACCCAGAAGTGAAATTGCTGGATGATATGGTAATTCTATTTTTAAGTTTGTGAGGACCTACCATCCCATTTTTTTTTTTTTTTTTTTTTATCCTCACCCGAGGACATTTTTCCATTTTTTGTACAGATAGAGTGGGAGGGAGAGAGAGGAAGAGAGAGAGAGGGAAACATCGATGTGAAAGGGACACATCGAGTGGCTGCCACCCGCACGACCAACCAGGGCCGGGGACAAACTGCAACCGAGGTACATGCCCTTAGCGGGAACCGAACCCGGGTCTCTCCGGACCGCAGGCCGATGCTCTAACCGCTGAGCCAAACCGGCCAGGGCCCATCCCATTTTTTTGAAGCAGCTATACCATTTTACATTCCCACCAATAGTGCGCAAGAGTTCCAATTTCTCCACACCCTTGCTAACACTTGTTATTTACTTTTTAAATAGTTGCCCTCCTAATGGGTGTGGTGGGATCTCATTATGGTTTTGATTTGCGTCTCCCTAATGATCAATGATATTGAGCATCTTTTCATGTGCATATTGGCCATTTGTATATCTATCTTCTTTGAAAAATATCTAGTCAAATCCTTTGCCCATTTTTTAATTATGTTGTTTTTTTGTTGTTGACTTTTAGGAGTTATGTATATGCTCTGAATATTAATTATTTATCAGATATATGACTTGCAAATATTTTCTCCCATTTTGTGGGTTGCCATTTATACATTTTTGAAATTTTATATTTTTCATAAAATCCAATGTGTTTATTTTTTCTTTTGTTACCTGTGCCTTTGGTGTTACTAATGAATGAAATTTCAAACCGATTAACCCATGGTATATTAAATAGTGTTGTAGATTTTGTTTTCAAAAACAGGCAAACCAAGATTTGTTTTTCATGTGAAAAATACAATGAGATAGAAAACTCAACACTATCATCTTGCCTGAAGAAACACTACCAGGTTGTAATAATTAATGAGATTTTATTTGCTTTTTTTTCAATGCAGTCACTGAAAGTCTCTGTGATTATAATAAAGTGTATGCATTTATAAGAAAAATATGAAAATATAATTTACTAGTGATAGCATGCTTTATGTCAGAAGCACTTCTGTTGTTTAATATAAATGTATAAAAAGAAGTTATATGAAAAAGCAGACCTCAAATGGAATGATACACTCAGAATTTATTTTAAACCAAACATTCTCATATTTTTCAAAAAAAAAAAAAATTTATATAGATGCTGATGTTCTGTCCTTCTACCAAAAATTGGTTCCACTTCATGCCTGTGACATCATTTTAGGAATTAGGTAAAATGGAAATGAGATGAGCTGGACCGATTCAGAAAAGACAGAATTCACTAGTGCTTTCGGACATGTGGCATGGCAGTGTGCCTTTTGCAGGATGAAAACGTTAATTACACATTTTTAAAAATCACAAATGCTATGCATCTCCCTGGAGTCTAGAAAGTCTTTGGTATTTCTTAATTACCAAACCTCGGTTCGGCTGCGCTGCTTTCTTTCTCATTGCTCCTGTTGCATCCAGGGTCCTCTTTGTGATTTCCTCTGAAAACGACTATACATTAACACACAAGGTTTCAGTGTGTGTGTGTGTGTGTGTGTGTGTGTGTGTGTGTGTGTGTGTTGGGGGTGGGGGTGGAAGAAGGGAAAGGTGTTAATTCAGATGTTATGAAACTGTGATAATGCTATTATTTAAGACACCTATTTGGGTCTGTTTATACTTTGTAGTTTTATAAATAAGCCCAAGGGGCTCCTCCTGGTTGTCACAATCCTCCTTGAATCTCGTATCCTGTCTGTCTCTTCCTATCCGACAGTAGAATTGATGCGGCTCTAATCCCTGGAAGTTTGGAACTAATGAACTGACTGCTGAGCTGCCGCCACGGAGCTTGGTCCCAAACTATACTGTACTTCACACTCGATTTATTCTCCAGATGGCGAGACTGTGCCGCCCTGCCGCGAGGGACCACCTCTTCCACTGGAGTGTAAAAGTGGACGGATGTTGTTTTCTTTGCAGATTTGATCATTCTGAGCTAGAAACTTGCGAGGATGATTAGTTATTAGCTTTAATGGGTGCCAATTGAACCAACTGCACGCATATTTTCTCCTTTAATTTCGGAGTCTGCTGGTCTCGGTGATGGTTGATTTATCCGCTTTCTTACGTCACTGGAGCGTGTCTCTTCCCCAGGTGATGAGGACCCAGTCTCTGAAATCATAGCATGCCTTGGTTCCTGGCCCAGACACAGTCACATAATATGGTGGCTTATGTATAAGGACAAGTTTATTAGCCACCAGTCCACTGCACTGAGCAGCCCGTGGCACGAAATATCGATTGAATGCGGGAACTTTGGTGACACCTCCCTTTAGAACAGGGGCCTGTGAAGATTCTGAGCTGTGCCAGCTTTCTCTGTGACCTCTGCAGATCCCACCTCTGGACTCAGACCTGCCACAGAGCACACTGTGGTGATTTGTCTCTGCAAAGGTCTAACGTAGCTGTTGGTCAAGGCCTTCGTTCCATTATTCCAGCTTTTCCAGGTTGTCGGATCTTAGAGGGACAAGTTCATTCTACATGAAAAACGCTTACCAAAGCTGCCCTGTAGTGTTAGCCCGTTTAGAATGTACTTCCTTCTGAGCCTCATTTTGAGCAACCTGTTTTGCTTCCAGAATATGACATGCCCCTCCCCACCCCTACCCCTAAAAAACGGTCTTTTCTGAGTGGCCTCCTTTTGCTTTCGTTTTCTTCTTTCTCCAGGGAACACCCATTTCCCAATCATCTTAGCAGATCACCCAGCCAGCCCTTCTGAGAACATAGTGTCTGCTGGGCTGTCTTACTAATCCCTCTAACAAGATGGAAATGAAAAGATGGTCAGGGCCAAACAGGAGCCAGAGAAAAAGAGAGACATGTGAAAGGGAGTGAGGTAATGGAGATGAGAGGGAGGTGGGAGCAAGAAGTAAGGTATGTGTTAGAGAGAGGGGAGGAGGAGAGAGAGGGAAAGGCAGAGAACAGAATGAACACCATTTCTTTTCACAACTAGGTGGATTGTAGCTCTCTCTAGCTGAACACCCAGAACTAAACTTAATTGTTCTTAGAAGCTGCCTTCCTCTCACCCAACAGATGGCATGGGTATGTTTGCTAGCACAGTAACATATTTCACCATTAAAATACCAAAAAGAAAAAATTGACATGATCATTGGTTAGGGTAAATTCAGTGAAGTTGGATATTTTGGGATACATGGCAGAGGGATGCACACTTAGTTTATGTAAATTGCAACAGGCGACAGCCTGTTAATAAGGGTGATGTGTGGCAATATACCTCCAAAGCCATATTTTTTTTGGAAAGGTACAGAATGATGGAGTGGGAAGAGCTTGGCCTTAATTCTGAGCCAGAAACAGAAAAAAAAAAAGTCTAATAAAATGCTGATTATTAGATGCTCATTATTATAACAGGAAAAGTACTAATAAGATTATGCCTAAAGCTGGAATTAGGTACTTCGTTTGCATCTAATTTCACAAGGCCTGAATTTTACTAAGTAAACTGGAATGTGCTGAAACCATGGCAATCTGACTTTAGATAAAAATCACAAACAGGTTTAGAACATGAGCTTTGAACAAACAGCCCTCTTCAAATCCAAGTGAAACAACAAAACAGCTTAGAGGTCATGTTTTGTTTGACACCAGTATTAACTATTTGGGAAGTTGATGTTGCCTGTGATCCTGTGTCCTTGAGTACACATGCAGATTAAAGTGGAGAATGGAGATGAAGATTCAAATAACCCTAGTTTTAAAGTGCATGTCAGCCTAAATGACCTAGTTGGTTCTCTTCCATTTTCCATTCCCTCTGTCCCAACAGACCCTTCACAAGCCCTACCTGCTATTGAAAGAAACCCTGCAAGTTGAAATGTATGAGCTGCAGTGATCCCGAGTTTGCTGTAGTGCCGGCTACCCAGAGCACAACGCATCTGAGGTTCTCTGAGGCCGTAGCTCTGATACCTGCACTGCCAAAGAGCTGGAGGCCTTTCTCTTGCCAGCTCTAGACGGCCTTGGAACCATGATATTGAGCTAACTTCTGCTTTTCACCTTCAGGATTTTCACAGTTAGTGGGTGGACAAGAGGGCAGGTAGGGCAGTGGATGAGTTTTATAGCTGTGGAATGTCCAACAGCATGGTATGCAGCCAAGCCACGGTTGGCTGCAGCATCCCTCACTTTAGCTGGGTGAGCCCGCTCTTGCTTTTGTCTAAGCATGGTCTGATTATTGGCTCGGAGCTCTGTAAATCAGGACTCCACAGAGCTGTCTTAAACTGGTCCTACATACTCTGTTTCCATCTGACCTGACAACTCTAAGCTACTGTTTCCTCACTCTGTTTAACTCAGACCACATTTGGAAGCCTTCCCTGCTTCCACGGGGTCGTAGACCTACATCCGTCTGGTTTAAATCTACTGTCCTGGCTTGTCTTGTTGATTAGACTTAGACCAATATCAGCTCAAATAATTCTTTTTTGTCTCCATTTTGGTTTGCTATTTTCCAAGATAAGTATTGCTGTTCAAATGGCTGCATATTGTTAAGCCTTTTTTTTTTTTTTTAAACCACATTCATCAGCAGTGAGAAGCTTTAAAGTTTTATTAGTATCATAAAAACCCTTCCCAAATGAAACTACTTTTGATACGTGTTCATTCTGACAATGAGAATTTGTTGAGGGCTGTTGGCAAGTTGGAGGAATTTGTTTTTGAAACTGAAATTGGCAGGAAGTAATGACCCCAAAGTGCTTTTTTCCCTCGACTCCAACCCCCACCCACTCAAAGCACTCCTTTCCCTACCCCTCACCTTCATCACCCCCAACTCAAAGCCAACAAATGTTTGATTTCATACAATTTTTCTGAGGACAATTCAGACACTGAAGCAGACTTTCAACCTTTCAGCTTTTCTTAACTGGAGCAAAGACTGTCAAATCAAAGGGAAAAATGTATTTTGTCTACTACTTCATGAAGAGGTTTCTTGGTGATATTATTGCCTTCCATCTGAATAAGTTGGAGCTTTTTTGTAGTGTGGAGTGTCATTTTCCTGTGAGCGCCTTCCTAATTGAATGTCAAGATTCAACTCAGTTGAAAAAAAAAAAAAAAATTTTTTTAAGTGAATAAAAAAAGCATGAAACGTGGGAAAAGAAAAACAAATTTTTATTTTTTCCCCTAATGTGAATATGCTGACAGATGAGACTGCCATTATCCACATTACCTAGCTTCTCATAGTTATTAAGTGAGAAATAGCAGGTAGAAGACTTAGAACCATGCCTAGTACACCTAGTATGTAGTAAATGCTCAATAAATGTTACCCATCAATTAATTTACCTTTGCAGTTGAAAAGTAATGCTAATGAGCAAAATGACACTACTATTTAAATTCTGCTGGTATGCATTAGAGTGGCCTTCATCTATGTTACAGTCACCTTGAATGAAGTCTAGGAATCAATCGCTTACTTATCAGATTGGATGACATTTCAAATACCATTTATTTGGTAGACAGGAGATTTGTAGATACAGTAATGGTGCTCAGACTCAATCCACATAAGTTTCATAGACAGTTCGATTATTTCCTCTCAGTGATAAACATACTCAGGAGATGCATTTTATCAACACTTACAGAATGAAGCTCGATTAAGAATAGTAAAAACTCTTGAAGACTTTGATCTGGGCTCAACTGAAAAGTGTGTGAGAATCAACGCAGTGTCCAGTGGTCTGGCCGAAGAAGACCTGGAGACCCTCCTGCAATCCCGGGTCCTTCCTTCCAGCCTAATGCTACCCAAGGTGGAAGGTCCTGAGGAAATCCAGTGGGTGAGTAGCTAATGCTTTGCTTTAATTAAAGACTCAGGACCAGCTAAGAAGGAGTAGCAGAAAGGAAGCATTTGGGTGCTGCCAATTTTGAAAATACATACACAGAGCAGAAAGGGAATTCAGAGAAGGAAGTGAGCCCAAGAGGCCCTATTCTTCACACAAAGAGAACCTGGCTTTGCCCAAAGTGTTGTGACGAGACAACTCCACACTTGAAATGATGCTTCTACGAGACCAGATTTGTGCTTTGGACAGCACAGGGTCCTCAGTAGCCCTTGCAGAGAAGTCCTTGAAATCTAGCTTGCCTTAGAATTGGATCACTTCTTATACCCTGCCTGGCCCTAACCCTCCGCCTGGGAGAGCAGTGATGTAAAGGGGTCTTATCCACCGGATTCATTGGAAGACATCATAGACAGAAAAAGCACATTAGCTGCAAATAAAAAAATGAACCTAGAGGAGGAGAGGTAAAGGTCACTCCTTAGGGCAAACAGAGGAATAAACAGGAAGCTTTTAACCAGTGGTTTTAATTAGCACAGATATTATTTCCTGAACAGTTCTCTAGTTCCTTCTTTTTAAATTGCTGACAGGTGTGTTTGTGTTTCATGACAGACTTTTCAGCCAATAAAAACCTGGCATGTCAAATTACTTAAGAAAACTTTGAAATGGGCCTAATTATACTATGATTGTTTTCACTGTTAAAGTAGGGGGAGGCGAGATTTTATTTAGGGGGTGCTATGATTCTGCAGATCTCTGCTGAATAAAATAACATTTCACTGTGCCACTCCAGGGCAGAGAGCCCGTGACACGTATGTGCTGGAAGCATAGTAAGGGCGCGTGGACAGTAGTGATTTTGATGCCACATCTGGGATTACTCGAAGGCTATGGCTGCAACTGTAGCAATACACTGAGTAGTTGTAACACCTGAGAGAACCGCGCACCTTTTTCATGCTCGTAGATAAGTTGGACCTGTGCTTTCCAATGCCGTGGCTGCTGGCCACATGTGGCTACTCAGCACTTGAAATGTGGCAAGTCCAAATTGAGATGTCCTGGAAGTGTAAAAAACACATGGGATTTTGAAGATTTTGCAGTCCCCCCCACCCCACCCCCAAAAGAATGTAAATTATCTCAGTAATTTTTTATATTTATTACATGTTGAAATGATAATATTTAGGATATATTGGGTTTTAATAAAGTTACTTTTAACATTATTAAAATTAAATTCACCTGTTTCATTTAAGTCTTTTAATGTAGCTACTAGAAAATTTAGAATTGCACATGCAGCTGCCATTATTTTTCAGTTGGACACCTCCGTGTTGGTGCCTTCTTGAGCCCGGTGTTCAGGGACCCGTATTTACTTTCTGCACTGGAGTCTCCTCTCCAAGCTCACCCCTCGGAGGCTGGGAGATACTGGTTATACTGGGTTAATATCTTCAGGGGCTCCTATCCCATCTGAATGTGTCTTAAGTTGATTGAAATGGAATCCGAAGTCACTGTTCCCTTTTGGTTTCATAGTTAATGCCTATTTATCACATTTATTACCCTCATTTGAAAAGGGGGGACCCACCCCAGCCTTCAGCTCCGGCTTCTGTTCACTGTTTTAAATCCCTGGATGTGAGGAATGTACCAAAATCTAAATAGGATTTCTAGTTAACAGAAGTCTTTTGGGCTGTTTATTTTTTCCTCTCCGTTTGTATTTATGTGAAGCATAAAACCCAGAGCCTGATGCACAACTGAAAGATGGGCTTCCTTGTTTTCTTTTGTGTGAGAATCTCTTGCTGGCCTTTTGTCGCTAGTGTGGGTTCTTGTTTGACTGGCACGGCTTATTGGACTATAACAAGCGTGACTCTGCCTCCTTTGTCGTGGGACAATTCTCCCACAAATCCCGAACAGTGTGCATTCTTCCAACACACTATTGGGTGTGCACTGGAATTGAAAGAATTGCTGAGCCCTGCTACTTCATCTCCTCCCCAATCTCTTTGTGATTTTTTTCCCCCTCTCCCCCCTCCACCCCCTGTCCCCTCCACCTCGCTGAAATGAACACTTTACCAGGCCGGAAACATTTAATCGTCTCCTTTTGAAAAAATTAATTGAAACTTCTCCACTAGTTACCTTTTGTGTTCGTACTTAATGCAATTTTTTAAGAAAGAAGGGGAGGAGGGGAAGGAGGATGGGCTAGAATATTTAATTTTTAAATGCCCCTATTGGCTTAAAAACAAAAGGCGTTTGAGATTTTTCTCACTGAGAACAGGGAATATATTGTAAAGTGTTTGGCTAGTTTTAAACTTGATGATGTTTGTAGTTATAACTATTACCCCAAAGCATGGAGCAAGTAATGTTGCAAGATTTTAGTTTTTAATGAGAAAAACAAATTCCTCCATTGCATATGTAACACCAAAATCACCAATATGTCTCTACCTACTTTCTAGCTTAAATGTGACATAAATTATGTTTTATTTTCATACAATACGTTTTTGTCACCTTCAACTGTAACCCTCTCTTCTTTGGCTAGTTCAGTTGAGTTATTCCTTCCCTTGCAAAGTTACTGAGGAGGTGATGATGATGGTGAGGAGGAAGGGCGGGGGCAGTGGGAGCAACTGGGAATCATTCTTCATTACTGAAAGCTGTGATTTATTTTAGCCTAATTGTAAAGTTACTGCAAATTGCTCAAAAGCTTTTTAAAGATCCCAGTGATTAGATTTTTTAGGGGGGGTGCTGCACAGGCAAGGAGGGGGCAGCTAAAAGGGGAAATAACACCTCTAATCCTGCTTCTGGTAAATAGGCTGCCAGCTTTTAAAATGAGTTTCCTTTCTATTAGTCAGAATATTATGCTAAGCCTTAAGCATTAGTTTTTTTATGTTGCCATAGCAGCCCTATTCCTGCAGGGTGGTGACCTGCGATGATTACAGTACAAAGCTTATAGGGTCTTGAAACCCCCTTTGAAGATGAAAAGTCTTTGATGGTTTATATTTATGCAAATCTCTTAGATATGATTTACCCAACTGAGACTGAATGGAGAGATGATTAAAATTCCCTTTTCCTTTGATATCCATTAATGGCTGAATATTCCTTAAATTTAAAATGGATATATATGTTTTCATCTTTATTTACAAAAATATCTTTGTCATACCTGTGTTGTTTTTTGTTTTGTTTCGTTTTGTTTTTTATCTCCCCATATCTTATTAGATCTGGATAGACATAATAGATTTACAATTTAGAGTGGTGGGGGTTTTTTCCTTTTGAAAGGGGTGGGGGGAGCTGCGCAAGAGCTTCCGTGTGTTTCCAGATGATAGGTTTTGGAATTTGGGCTGCCCCACCGGCAGCACAGAGCTAGCTGTGAACTGGTCTCGTGGAAAAAATTGGCAAGCTTTGGTCTTCAAAGAATTAAACTTCCTTTTTAAGGTCTTCCTAGGTAAGCTAAAAAATTATGAAGAAAAACCTTCCGAACAAAGGGCAATGGTGCTCTAGTGAACAACACGGACTCCACGCAGAAGGCTGCTGCACAGTGACACTGGCAGCGCTGGGCGTGAAACAAAAACAGAGCGGCAGGCGGGGCAGGACGCTTGTGTCAGGGGCCCACCACTGGCGTGTAAGAAGTGAGGGTGAGAGGTCTGCAGTAAATATGTTTTTAAGAGAAGCATTTAAACTCAGAAATCTCTCCTTCCAGTTCTAACTCCTAGGCCTCAAATTGCTCCTTTAGAGGGGGAAAAAGAAAAGTATAATGCTTGGGGTTTTACTATTTAGTTTGGTGGGAACTTTGTTACCTTTTTTGCTTTGGTCTTTCCTCTTTCTTCTTTTTTCTCTTTTTTAAAATTCTTTTGTGTGGATGAAAGAGGCTGGGATATTACTTCCTCAGGTCAAAGACTTAACTACTACTTCTGTGTCTACATTTCAGTGATTGTACATTTTCCCCCCACTAATCACCTGTGACACTTTTGATTTTAGTTTTCAGACAAATTTTCATTCTACTTAAAAGGCCGAAAACTTGAACAACCTATGAATTTAATCCCTTTTGTGGAAACTGCAATGGGTTTGCTCAATTTTAAGGTAAGAAAACCCCAATGTGGCTTACAAGTTAGTATTTCATTACCTAAAGAGAACTCTTCAATGTTAACATCTATGTGAAATATTTTTTCTGAAAAGATGTATAAGCAAAGTAAACCTTGAGCACAATTTATTCATAATTATCCAAAACCAGGTTGTGGGCATTTTAGAAACAAAAGAAATTGGCTAAGTATCAAGGAAAAACTTCCCAGTCCTAAATGTTTAAATTGTAGATTCCTGGCAATAATTTTAATTAAATAATCACCATGCAAATATGTGTTTTGAATTGACATTTATAGATTAAACGTGCATGAAAATTTATTGCATCACCCTTATGAATTAACTTTTGGTTATTCTTTTGTAACAACTGTCTTTTATTGGGAAACTTTCTGGTCTCTTTGTAGCAACATTATCCATAATGTCTAGTTGATACCATTGCTATTTGTTGGTTAGTATATGCCAATAATTTGTGGTATATTATTTCAGGTTACCATGTTAGAACATAAACTATTTCCTAATATATATCAGGAAGATTATTTGAGCCAAATGTTTTCCTGCATTGCATGGTTGCATCGAACTATTTGCCTTAACAAATTAACAGCTAGATTGTAAAAAAAATCTCCTTATCGGTTGTCATTTCAATTTTCTTCTAAAATATGCCTCACATTCCACCTGACTTGCGAACATCAATGTAGCACCCTATCTCAGAGGGCAGGAGAGAAGAAATCCCTAAAAACAAAACAAAAAGATAGATGAACTGTACTGGAGAGGTAATACGTGAACGAACACTCCGAGAGGAAACTTTGAGACCTACTGGACCATGCAGGAGGGGCAGTGTGCAAGTGTTTGGGAGCTGCTTCAGGCCTCGTGATCAAGCGTGTTTACACCACTCACCACAAATTCTTTCAGCCCACCCTAGAATTCTGGGAATAAAATCAAAGCATATCCCTTAGATGCAGCTAGAGTCATACAACGATTTGATTTTTAGCGCGGTTTTGCCATTTTGTTCCATAATGTGCTTAGAAGCACTTACCACCCCTGAAATGAACAGCAGTATCCTCACCAGTCTCTCCTGTCTTTCCCCCCTACATATATTAGCTGTATCTCCACCTTTGTAGGCTCACAGTTATGTCTACGGTGAGTGTCATTTACCATTATTTCACACAGATAAGTCAAAGTTGCTTATTAATATATCTTGGATGACTTGTTGCATTTTTATTTTCCCCTCCGGCACTGTAGATTTTTGTATCATGTACCTTTAATCCTAAAACCATTTACTAAGAAATCTTGATCCCAATGCAAACAACCCAATTAGTTTGATTTAAAAATTCTTTCCTTCTCTCCTGTGACTTTATGTTTAAGGTTTGAATCTCTTAAAGCAAAAACAAATTTTGGGAAAATACAAATAAGTTATAGTACACTCAAACTGAGTTAACCCAAAGTTTTTCTAGAAATTGGATGAACTACAATTTGAATATTATAACTATATTAATATACTCTATCAAGCAAAGCCAGTGTATACATCAGACATATCTCAGACAATATTAAATACCTTTCAAAAGGGGTACATTTGGGCTGCATTTTTAGAACTGCTTTCAGGCAAAACGTGTGGTGTCAGAGTGGGGGTTTTCCGTTACTGAACTCTAGACAACGCTGCTTCTCTCCTCCATGCGTTTCTGTGAGACCTGGTTCTGTTCTGCTCTCTTCCAGACCGTGTGTGACGCAGCACTCAAGATTGGGCCTCAAGCGGGTCTTTTCCTAGATGCTGTCGTTTTTGGAGGAGAAGATTTTCGAGCCAGCATAGGTGTCCAAGACTATTTCTCTATTTCTCTCTCTCTCTCTCATTCTTTGTGTGTATGTGTGTGTATATTTTTTCTCTGCCCCTTCACAAACGGACATTTACATGACATTGTATATTTGCCAACCATGACAATAGTTTTTTAGCTGAATGGGCAACACTTCCTGATGATTTAGGACAACTCATCGTTGTCTTGCTTCAGAACACAACATTATGACTTCTATTCATTTATAAAATAACTAATAAAAAGCCTGTTGCAGCCTCAGACGTGTTCAGGAATATATGCATCATCGTAAGTACTATGTGAACAATTTCTCTATTGCTTAAATATTTATTTTCACATCAGTGTAAAAGCTATCAAGACTCCTAACACAAATTTAAAACAATTCCACATTTGCTCTAAAGAATAATTTTCTATGTAAATATTATTTAAAATAGATTTTACATTCCTCCTAAAGTATATTTCAGAACTCTTATTAGGAAATACTTATTGAGATAGTACGCTTGTCTCCACTGATCGTCCTGCCCTTGGGCACGCTGCCTGCGGTCTGAGTGCGCGCACCCCAGAGCCTGCGGGTGCGGCCGGAAGAGAGGCCAAGGCACCAGGGTTTCAGAGCCACAGCCCCAGTGACCTGGAGGCAGCAGCTTTCCCAGAGCAAATATAAACACGCTCCCTCCCATCCCCAGGGTGAAAAAAAGGAACTCATTTTAACACCAGTCTTTCATGGAGACTGTGTTGCCCATAGTGGGCACATTCTGCCTCGCTCAGGAGTGCTCCTTTTGTTTCCCCAAGTTCTCCACCCCGCCCTGAGGCTGCAGTGCTTGGCTCAGAACCCCAGCTGTAACAGGGCACTGCAGCCCCAGCACGTGGCTCGGCTCAGGGAGAACGTAACCATCTCCTTGCACAGCTGTTTGGCCACCTTTTGCGGGGCCACCTTGGGACTGACCCGTTCCAAGTGATGGCAAGAAGGAAGCAAACATATCAGGAGTCATCTGTGACCTGTCAAGTCACTCATGATTTTAGCTCCTGAGGTGGGGGAGAGGCCTTTTCTTAATGCACACACGAGTAATGATACTGGAAGATGCCTTGCAAGTGAGACGTGAGATTTAATTCTGTCTCCACATAGCCCTCTCTTCGTTTATACTGAATTATCACTTCGCTGGGGAGCGATTCCTAGGAGGACATAGACGTCCCTACAAACTAAGTTGTTTAGAGATGTATGGGTTCAGTTTCCAAAGTTAACGTCTCCTTTTTCTGTCAACATCCCATTTTCAGGAGCAACAAGTAGTAAAGAAACGCAAGATATTCTCTACGCCCGACAAAATATTATTGTCGTAGCGAAGGCCTTTGGTCTGCAGGCCATAGACCTGGTGTACATCGACTTTCGAGACGAGGAGGGGCTTCTCAGGCAGGCGAGAGAAGGAGCCATGATGGGATTCACGGGTATGATTCCTGATGATGTCTAAGAAAGCAGTGTCTGGATTTGAGAACATTCCAGAAAAATAGAAACTTAACTAGAAATGAGTGTTCCTAAGGTGGCCAGGTATTTCACATGCCTGTTCCACTATTTGAAACATGACAAAGCCATCCAGGGCAAGAACCTGCCCAACAAATTCAGGTTTTTCTTTGGCTCTGCCAATCGACAAGTCACTCCTTTTATTTCCTCTTTATATTAGTGACCATTTTTTTTCTGTCCTCTTGGATTTGGTTGTAGTTCTTGCTGACATGAGGGGAGAGATGAGACAATTATAGAAGTGTTTCTGGGTGAATTGCCTTAAGAGTTTGGGTTGATGAATTGAAGAAACATTTCCTCCAGTAGTCAAAAAATTAATTTCTGAAAAAAAATTGTGGTGATCTCTTTTTGATCTTTTTTTTTCACTCATAACTAGGTTTTTATTTATCTGCCACTCCAAGCCCCTTCTTTCTCTCCCACCTCCCAGTAAGTGTCTATGCACCTGGCAGCACCTACAGGCATTGGCTGGCACCGAGATCAGCGGGTCCCTCGCAATCCGGTCCTGGAGCACAGGCGGATATTCTGTTGATTGGTGTGTCGGATCACTCAGGTCCCCAGGAACCCAGGGAGCAACTGAAAATTGTGTTTTTGCAACAGAAATGTATTTTTTTTGAGAAACCACAATAGGATTCTACACCCAAACACATGTCTGCAATTGCACACACACACACATACATACACGTGCAACCATAGATAAAAAAGCACTATAAAATTTTTCATTCTTGTTCATTATTCTGCTGCAAGTTATAAGAATATCATGCTCAGAAATGTACCCAAATAATTAAGAAAAGAGACAAGCATCCATGCTATCCCTTTGGTAAATATTTTTGAAATATGTCTAGTTAGGAGTTATAAAGGAAACATTTCATAAGGTGACTTTAAATGTAAAGGTATCTGAATAGATGATGATTAAACCTGAAGTAAAATGGAAAGGCTTAAGAAACCATTTTAAGTGTTCTATTAGAATTAAATAAAGTTTTGACATTTGATTTTGTGTTTCTAATATAAAGAGTTAAAATGTGACCCCCACAAGTTTGTTAAATAAATGTGATCTCCTATAGGGAAATATTTTTCAGTCATCTGAACTATTAATAAATCCTGCCTACATTTAATAGTGACTGAGAAAGAAAGAGTTCCTCTAGCCTGGTCTTGGGGTTGTCTTTGTCCCTCTGGCCTGTTATACCAGCTTGTTTCTAACAACTGGTTAGGACGTGGCCCAAATGGAAAAGTTGGAGGAAAACTCCATGAAATCTATCTAACAGACCCTGATGTTGTTGGTCTAAAACGTGTGGCATTGGCTGCCAGGAAGCCAGATGTTGCTCTGAAATGGGCACTAACGCAATAAAAAATAGAAAACACTGAATTGATGTGGGTCTCTGTTGCCACCACTCATATACCTGGGTGTCCACGGTCTCCTCTGGGGTAAATGTATGCTCAAGAACTTACAAAGGAGTTTGAGGGTTTCTCCAAGATACAGGACTGAATTAAATTTGTCCCTAATTCAATGGCATAAGACAAGTTATTTCAAATCAGATTTAAATTTCTAGACTGTGCCCAACTCAGCATGAGAGGCTTATGGGCTTGGCACTATTGTTTCTCAACAACAGGGAGTATTAAATCACACAAAAAAATGGAAGGGGGGATGGGGAGGCACAGAGGGTACAGTGCCCATTATACATTCAAGTGAACAAGTCAGTAAAGTAGGGAGCTACACTTTATAGCCATTTTGCAATTTTTAGGAAGGTCTTTGTTGTCCCAATTATATTTCTATGTGCCAATAAAAGGTAATTAGTCTGATAAGATATGAGATTATTTGTAGTATTTTTTAAACAATAAATGATTTAATGAGCATTTTAGGACACTCGTGATCTGTCTGTCCTAATTATTTGTCATTTAATTCCATACCTTGGGCTTTGTACAAGAAGGGAGGAGAGGAAAAAGAGGAAGGAAAAAAGGAAGGAAGGGAGGAAGGGAGGATGAAGGAAAGAAGGGAGGGAGGGAGGGAGGGAGAGAGGGAGGATACACATCCTATCTGAAGCAGGTGGTTGAAAGTTTAAAATCCAATAAAAGTATTGTGTTATCCAGAACACTAATAAGAAATAATATATGTTATAAGGATTTTCTGTATTTTTTAAAATTACATATGTTTAGTGAGTTATAGTTTTTTAAAAATTAACCATGCATGAAACAGTAGGTTATAGTTTCTTTTCTGTAGTCATCATTTCACAGAGCTACAATCCGTGTAGATAGATTTTAAATCAATGCATTGACTGTATAAATAGCTATTAACTTTAGGAATTATTTTTATAAAAATAAACTAAAAATAAATCTTAGAATAAAGCTTTAACAGTTGACTTGGTCATCACAGTTACTCCAGTACTACATGCTGAGAAGAAAGATGATAAATATGAAACTCGATAGGTTTTCTTCTTTTTGCAGTCTTTTGTAAAAGACAAAAATGACACCATCATACAGTTACCTAAAAGACTTGACAGGTATTGATTTAAAGCACGATATATCAAGTGGTACTGTAAAAAGGATTTCATGGTCATAAATTTTAATGTCTTCCAATTTTGCACCCTCTCAGTAACTTGTCAATAAAAACTCTTCTGTATAGAATATTTGCTTCGCTCCCACATGACATTAAAGTCTGATGCTCCGTTGCTGGGGTATATAAGATTCAACAAAAGATAATTTCACATATAGTTGTTCATAAATTTCTAAAACCAAAATATGGGTATATGCAAGCCATCTGTAGTTTTACTGTATTTTAAATAGTTTGTGTTTTGCTCCTCAAATTTTAGTGTGTGTACCAAGAAGTTCCCATGAAATCTGGGTTTTTACACATCACTGTAAATTATGTACATAAATTATAAAATTCAGGACTAACAATTAGTACAAAATGACTACCAGAACTGACATCCTTTATTAATAATATTGTAACAACTATTAGATTACTTAAATATAATTTCAGTACCTACTATTGAAAAAAGCTCTCATTTGTCATCACTGATGTTATTTGTTCCCAGAAATCATTCCTCAAATAATTTAAAGCATCTTTATTTATATAGCATTTTAATACTTTATTAGTATGCTGACAGATTAAAAATGAAATAGTAACATTAGGATGTTTTAATTATGCCACCGTAAGAAAAAGTATTACTATATGTATTCACTTAAACTCTTTTCCATGAAACACTAACAAATTTTTTTCTACAAATATTGTTCTTTTTTCTATTTGATAGAATAATGGCAGTTATAGCAACTGACCATTTTTTAAACATCAAGGATATAATTCCTAGTGACTAAATGTTAAAACAACTCTTTCAAAGCAAAGCAAGTTGATATACCAACAAATGTATTTAGCAGAGTAAATTATTATTAAGTGTACATTCATTTTTAGAGTACCAAATATGCCCATAATTTCATTATGTAATAAAATATAACCTCACCATTATTATAACATTAAATTATGTTTCATTTTATTAATGACCTGATTAGATTCTATTCTTCCCTGACTGTAACTGTTTTTTTTATGACTGCATGATTTCCTAGAATCCTGAGACTCTTATCTTTGTGTAATGTTTTTATTTAAGAAAATTCAAAAAGAAGCATAAAGCCTTTTTAAACCTATTACTACAGAGATAAGATTTCATCTGGGGTATCTAAATATCTATATAAAAGAAAAATGTAAAATCTTCATTCTATAAGAAAAAAGGGAAATCTAGTTATATTTTTAGATACAGAAACTTTCTGTAATTTTTATTTAAACATTTTTAAATAGAGTAATTTAGAGACCATACGGTTCAAATCTGCCTTTTATTTCAACGTACTGAATAAAACCTTTTCATCGAAATCTAAATTTCTATTCGTGGTTAGAAATGACATACTATATTTAAAAGAAAGAAAGTTATATTATTATTGTGAGACAGTATTTGATATTAATATAGTTATAATATCTGCTTCTGTAAGCTTTATGAAAACCAACAGATTACTTCTAAAAGAAATCATCGAAGGCAGGGTAATGGTACAAAATAAGCCAAAGACAACTTATAATATTTGAAAGAATTAACGTATAATTTTTTTTCTACTTTAATTCAAAACAATCACTCTAATTCTCAGACATTATCCTTTAAAGTTCCAGCCAAAGCATTATTCAAGAGCTTTCATCAACCCACCTGTAACTAAAACGAGAGATTATCTGCACCAAGGTGGCATTTCCATCGGAAACACAATCACTCCCATTGTTGTATTTGCCCTTGTGTGGTATTCTGGGAAAGCCTGCCCAATTGCCATTATTTTCTTTTTTTAAATGTTGTAAAATAATGTGTTCTTTTACATACAATACAGTCTGTGAGGCGTTCTGGAGCCTCGCGTGGTCGAGACCTTTTGTTTAAACATCTGTTTGTTGTTTTGTTTTTGGTGTTATTACCCTCCTTGTAGGTAAGCAGGTGATACACCCAAACCAAATCGCGATTGTCCAGGAGCAGTTTTCTCCTTCCCCTGAAAAAATTAAGTGGGCTGAAGAACTGATTGCTGCCTTTAAAGAACATCAACAATTAGGAAAGGTAAATGTTTTATTAATACCTTGGATGAAAGTGGAGTTTAAGACACTGTGGGGAAGAATGAAAAAAGCATTGTTTGAATGAAATTTAAAAAACAAACAAAACAACTCATATTTTGGTGGGGAGGGTTTGTACTGGGGGGGGGGGGGGGCAATATTTATCAGTGAGAAATTCGCCAAAAGTAAATTTGCCCTTCCATGTTCCTAAATATTTTACCAACTAGAACTCAAGTCTCATTTTATTCTTTTCATAAACTATATTGGCAGCTGTTGAGAAAATAGAAGAACTCTATATAGTTTTTCTCTATAGACTCTGATGCAGCTTTTATATGAAAATAATTTTAGATCAAAGTGAGAGCAAGTTGTAATGAAATAGACACAGTTTGATCAAGTGGTTCTTGTGGAGAGAAGAAATAAATTTCAAGTTACTTTAACACTGGGGAGGGGGAAGTACAGAAATCTCCTCCGGTTTAGTCATTTCAGAGTGGGAGGTTGTATATGTGCTTGCACCAATTTCTGGACCTGAGATTTGGATAGAATGGAAAGCAAATTAACACCGGAGTATGGTTGTTCCTAATTTAGTGCATCATTGAGCCCCGCGCTTCCTGCTCTGTGGGTTTCTGCTATGTAAATATTGCAGTGGTGATGCGCAATCTGTCTCCACTTTGTGCCAGTAACACTTAAATTAGGTGTCGCCTGAAGGAAGATTTTATGCTAGTTGCAGCATTGTCAGTTAATTATCTTAAAGGTTATTTGCAGTAATACCGTGTGCCTCTGTTTAAGGAGATGGGGAGAAAGTTGCATTTATAAATCTGTCCTAGAGGTAATGTCTAAATTCGCCCTTGTTACCTACATAAGGAGTGAGGTTTGGATACCTTCAAGGCAGAAGTACTTAGGGGAGAATGTTGAAACATTATTAAGGGTCTAAAGGTTACACAGTCTCCCTTACCAAAAAGAAAAAAGAAAAACCTGGTTTTCCTCGGTGAACCGAAGACATCAATGTGAGAAGTGTCACTTATACTTTTCACTGACAGTAAAAACACCTGAAAATCCCAGGACTCGGGAAAGTAAGTAACAGTATTAAATAGGTCAGTCCCTCCCTCTCACTATGGATACCTGCCCTCAGTTCCAGCCAGGCGCACATGCTCACCCTCACACACCCACAAGATCACCAGTACACAGACTTGTGCTTAAAATCAAAAGGCAGAATCTGATATTGGAAACATCCCATTTGGACATATACCACTTTCAGGATAAATAGCATCCTTTCATTTCAAATCAGTAGTGACCATCAGAAAAACATTGCAGTTCATAGAAAAATATTTTAAGTTGACATTGTGTTTTATGTTCACTTATATATCTTGACCCAAAAATCCAGATCTTCAAAAATAGATATTTACCTGGAGAGAAGAGCCATGTACCTTTTCATTCATACACACAAATAACTCCATCCATTCTAGTCTGTCCCATGCTTGCCTGTGCACACACTCCCTAAATGTTCTGCACCTCTGTGTGTGCCTTCTACAAGCTGAGGACATGCATGTGATGAATACTTCCTACTGAAATAATCAACTGAGGCAGGATGTGGACCATCAAAACGGCAGACCAAGCAGAGTTCCAGTCTGGGCTAGCCCTGTGTTACACTGGGTTTCACATTAGATAACATCAAAGGATGCTACTTGGCGCTGTAAGCAGCTAGGGATATGGGAGAGGTTACACTAAATTTCAGTAGCCAACAAACAAAATTCAAACTAGGAACACGCTCTTTCACCATCATTTAAGTTCTTGAATGAAGGAAAACACACTTTTCCATTATATCTTGAAAGTGTTGTTCTCAGGGAAAATCGTCTCAGAGTGTCCTTACCTTTTGATGATGGCAACTTAAATGTTAAATTCTGAATTTTTTTTTTTTCCAAATAAGAAATGCCCTCTTGTTGGGGCATAAGCTTTCTCAACCGTGTGGCAGCTTTTCTTAACACAGAACTGTAGAAATTAGAGCAGAAGAGAGACTAACTATTAGGTCAGTTCTTCCCTGACCCGTTCGTGTAGGTTTGTTTCCTATCGCAAATTCTCCTGGTGCTTTGTCCAGCAAGGTTTAAATGGCTCAAGTAATGGGGCTTCCAGTGGGGACATATGGTTATTTTATCCAGTTCACATGTTTCTTTTACTTTGCCTATAAATTGACTGGTCACAAAAATTGGGTCTGCAAGTAGGTGACTCTGGGTCTTGAGAGGTCTTGGGGTTTAAATAATGTGGGTTCTGTTTGTAAAGATTTAGTATAAATAGGTCGCTCAGTTGTATGAAGTATTGCTTCCAACAAGCATCTAATCTGTTTTATTTCAAATGTGAATCACAGATGAAAACATACACCCTCGGTTACTTTGTCCAAAGCACAGGTGACTCTGTCATTGAGGAGAAGCTGATGGTTGTGTCCCAGTGAGACAATTATAAATTTCTAAAAGGCCTTTTTCCCCCTCTGATGAAAAATTTCATTCAAGAAATGTTTTTAAGTAGAAATGACCCAAGAAGGCAAAATTATATATCTTTACTTTCCTCTACTTCCTGCTCTCATCTTAAATTATATTCTTCTTTAAGACCAAAGGTGTAGCTAAAATTTACAGTTTATGCTGGGTAATTGTCTTCTACAGTAATAATAATTATTATTATCATATAGTTATAATAATTATTCAAAAAGAAAAGTTCTTCTTTTATCTCCTTTTCTCACCCAATAACAAAATTCATGGGACTACTTAGATCAAAAGTAGATAAATTATTAGGGTTCAGTCTTTGGTATCACATACATTTTTTTGTTTTATTTTAATTGGAGGTTTTAAGGAAAGAGATTTTGATGCCTTAGTCTAATGTTGGATGAAAATACATTAACAAATAATAATCTGCTCATCTAACCTGTCACTGTTTGGCAGGTAATGATATTTATGCCTACTTTAAGGATTTTGCCTGGTACAACAATCCCCACTAAGAATTAGGCTATCGGTTGACATTAAGGACTGCGGTCATCTTCTTGATTAAATCTGTTGGAAAATGTCTGAACAGTCCACGTACTCTATGCTCCTATTTTAATTCCTATAAACTAAAATATTTCTAATTTAGCTGACATCAGTTGTGAGGTATATATCCATAATATTAATCAAGCTTGAGTCTTTCTTTCATCCTTGCAGAGAAATGTATTTTGAGATGGAAGCTGCATGTCATTATTTTATCTTCGAAAAATATTTTAGCCAGGGTAAGTCACTTCCATGTGATATATTTCAAATTTATAAATGATTTTCTTGAAAGTTAATTTCATTTTTATGTCTTTTTTTTTCATTATAATGTTAACTCCATAATATTTGAAAATTCTCCATCAACTAAATTTAGTATTGCCTGTTTAAAAATATGGTTTTACCAGTGTTTATTAACTAAAAATTGTGTGTAGTGTGAAAACTGGATCATTGAAATGAAAACTCTCAAGCAAATAATTAGTTAATATTAGTTGACATCAGTGGAAACTATAATTCGTTTATAAATAAATACATGTAACGTATATTTATACTATATATATATTCATATATATGATACTATATATTTTTTATGTCTCTATTATAAATTCAGTGCTAGTTTTTTTCTTTTTCTATAGTCATCACTTCTTGGGCAAAATGACAGCTAAAGAAAATAATTACTTTTTAAAAATGATTGATAATCCCAAGAAATCTTAATATAAGGATTTACTATTTCTTTCTGAATGGAGGCTCTAACAGAAAAATGTGAAAGAATAGCAAAATGTAGCACGTGACCAATTTTTAAAGGTACTTCACTAGAATATTCATATTTCTGCAGTATCTGCCTACAAGTATGGCTTTGCTTCGTTTTCAGTTTTCCAAGCACTCTGGTTTATTGGTATCATTGCCATAAGTGCTTTATTTTGTTTTGGAAGGATTTTGTTTAACTTTTTCAAGATTTGTTTGTTTGTTACAGCTTCAGAAGCTGGCTAAAAACCAAGGAAGGGAAAGTGTTCATCTTTAAAATCTAGGTTCAATGAATAATTATAAAGGTCAAAAACAAGGTCACTACCTGACATAACAACTATAAATAACGCACATAACTGAAACATTCTAATTTCACTAGAGAGAGCAGTAATGAAAATACGTTTGTATTCAAAAGCAAATCCTCTACTGGAATATATATATATTAGGAACTTATATCTTAATAAAGAAAGAAAAAGGTTTTTTCCTCATGTAGTTTTTTTCATCTAGAAAATTACAAGGAATATCCCCCACACCAATATTGAAAGCAAATTATTTTCATAGGTATCCGGTTGCAGCTCACACACCTTTCATTTGTGTTTCCAAATTCAGAGCTTTACAAAAGAAATACTATGGTCCAGATGGCCTTCTAGAAGGCTCCCTGAGAGAACTCAGAAGTCTCTCTAGCCAAAAATACTGTTTCCGCTTATTCAAGTGCCAGAAATCCCACTGTCCCTCTTTCACGCAGATCAAATAAACCATCTACAGATTTGGTTGTTGTCTTTGTCAACTGAAAAGGTTGATTCCACTAATAGACAACAGTGTACCCTCCCACACCCATGCTCCCCACCACCCGCAGCCTTTCCCCCTTTATTTGTAAGCAGGAATACTAAAATCAGAACGGAGTGGTTGCCAGTGAAAATGAAAGGTAAAGGGACATAACTCTGCTTTGGGGATTCTTACTCATTGCATTTCTCCCTTTATTTCCTTGTTTATTTAATAGTTTTAGAACTATGTGCCATAATTTTGACTATAAAAAGTCAAATTCTTAGAAAAGCTGAGTCTGCCAATGTTGACTTTAAGATTGATTTGATTAACAACAAGTTGCAGATTTCTAAACATTTAAAGCAAAGCGATACAGTTCTGGGACTGATCATATCCTGTGTCATAGCTGTACTGGCAAATTGCTGGTTCAGTATTCAAGAATAAGATTTTGTATGTAGGTTAAATCTGGCATCTTTTAAAGTTGTTTGCTTCATCCTTAATTTGTAACACATTCTTAAGTACATTTTAATCGAAATAATTTTATTCTTGTTCATATTTTTTAGGATTTTTTTTGGTTCATCTTCAATTTAAAAAAGGAATTGTTTTAGTTGGAAAAAATCTCAGAAATTTTCTAGTCAAATCCCTTCAGTTTGCAGCTTACTACACCAAGACCCAACAAGGGTTTGGAAGTTGCTGAGGTCACTCCCAGCCAAGGTGATGATAGAGACCCCACCAAAATTCTGGGCTCACTTTGTAAATAAAGATATGAACATAATTATGAACAGAAATTTGGTTTCACTTGGGTCACAGCGAATCCCCATGTTAATGACCAAAACTAGATAGAGCCATAAAGCATTTGGTTACAAACAAAATGTGAATTCAATTAGTTCAGATTAGCATCTTTTTCTTAGTCACACACTTTTTTATTTTTTATTTTTGGCATGAGCAGAAACCGTGATAAGGCCAGAAAGAACACAGAGTATCTGTGTGCCATCCCAGCCATTATTTCCCACATCACCCCCTCTCTCGCATTTCTGTCCTGCACTTGCCCACCTGCCCTACCCCAGAAAGACCTCTTAGCTCTGATCACTGCTAACCGCATTCTGTTGCGTTCTTCACGCATTCAGCCCCGCAAGGTACACTGGGGGCCTTAGGCAAAGAGGCCATATTTGGTCCCAGCCTGTTTCATCTCCCTCGAAGGACAGGTTCCCAAAGTCGCGTTCTCAGTTACACCTGTGGTTGGACAAACATACCATGGTGTTCATCATCTTTAATAGCAAGATGTAAATAAGGGCCGTGAAAGGGTGGTTTTACTCCTTGGACAGCTTTCTCCCTGTTTTCCTTTGACAGTATTTCTCCCTCTTAGTGTGCGTGGCTCTGTGTGTGTCTTTCTATGTATGTCTCCCGGTCCTCCCTCGTCTTCCTCTCCAAGAATCCCTTTTTGTTTCCTCCGTGTCTTCCTATTTTTCTTTCCCACTACATCATCTCTGCACCCCACCACCATCCCTGCCTTCTCTCCTTTAACTGACCAATAGAGAAGTTCAGAACATTCTTTTAATTTTTGCTATATTTATTAAAGAATTTTAAATTCTTTTTTATATTAAAAGCAGGTCAACGATATTTTACTAAAATATATAAATCAAGATTTTGTTTACTTCTTCTTTTTTTTTTCTTTTGGTACCATTTTAGGTTAGTGGACCTCAATGAAAAAAAGGGAGGGGGGATTTCTCACCACTACCCCAGAAAGTACAGAATTCTCTCTTCTGTATCACTGATCTCCCTGCAGCATCTTGGACAGAAATAGGTACACAATATACATTTAGTAAATACTATTTAGCTTACTGGATTCTAAATTTCTGACAGTGCTAAAAAAATTATTCATTGTATTTTAACAGTATATATGATACTGACCTTTTGTTTCCTCCTAGAAAAATTGAAAGAAAAAATTTTCACCACTTATTCCATCAGTTATTGTTGTCAGTTATATATTACCAAATGCTTTAAAGTGCCTTCTAGTTTGTGTTTATTCATTTAGATGTGTTTCCCCAAGAAAGAATAAGTCTAGAATGCATAAAATAGAAGCTCAACATTATCGGTCTTAGCTGCAAGCCACTATAAAATAGCCTTTATTCTCTGCTTTTCTCATAAACAATCCCAGCCTAAATTTGACATGAAATATTCTAAATTAAATTTAAAATATTTACACATTTATCTCAGTGTTAAAAATAAAATTTTCCAAACAAGATTTCTCATTTCCAAAAAAAATAAATAAAAAATCTAGGAGGGAGGTTATAGTTGCAGAACTCGAGATAATTACTAAAAATCAATGAATTATACATACTTAACAATGGGTAAATTTTATGGTATGTAAATTATACCTCAATAAACCTATTAAAAACAGAAAAGTAAGCACAGTGTCTAATTTGCTAGCAAATGTGGAAACTCCCTTAGATTTTGCAACATGCTTATAAATCCAATTGTTTCACCTCAGTGGGTAGCTTTCCACATGGCAAACTTGGCTTGATTTTTCCAGATTTCCTTATCAAAAGACATTTAAAACAAAGACTTGTCTATTTCTGTCTGATCATTCTGCCTGAAAAATGTTAAAGATAAATCTTGCTGCCTACATTTTGTGAGCTCTGAGGAGAATTTTAAAAACAGAAGGCACCTTTGGTCTTCCCTATCCATTTGTGCAGTAAGGATGGCTCTGGTCCACTGAGACCCTCCATCTGGGCAGTAGATGACTCTGGACTGGTCACATATTAAGATAATTGACCCAAACACGCACCTCAGCCCTCCTCCCTACTGTTCAGCCACCTCCACCTGCCTTGCCACATTCATTTTCCAAACCTTCTACTGCTGCTTCTTTTCTTCTCCAGCTTCCTAAAACTGTCCATAAAGCCCCAAATTAATCATTCTAATGCTCAACATGGTTTCTATTTCTATGTAGAGTTAAAGCTAAATCATTCCTTTCTAAAAAGCAAAATGAGCCCTGGCCAGTTTGGCTCAGCGGTTAGAGTGTCGGCCTGCGGTCCGGAGAGACCCGGGTTCGGTTCCCGCTAAGGGCACGTACTTCGGTTGCAGTTTGTCCCCGGCCCTGGTTGGTCGTGCGGGTGGCAGCCACTCGATGTGTCCCTTCACATCGATGTTTCTCACTCTCTCTCCCTTCCTCTCTCTCCCTCCCACTCTATCTGTACAAAAAATGGAAAAATATCCTTGGGTGAGGATAAAAAAAAAAAAAAAAAAAGCAAAATGATGATGTTGACTTATTTTACCTCTAACTCAGTAGCCACATTCCAAGGACCCTCTGCTGAAAACTGTCCTTCGTCCCCCTTTGTCCCACCTCCTCCAGCCTAAGCCATGCTCCCAGTCTCAGGTTACCTGCATTTGGTTATAGCTCCTACATCTGATAGTCTAAGTTTTAAAATTCTACTAAGTGTATTTGTTTTCAACTACTGATGCTGTGTCGGATATATGGCACCCCCAGGTCTAGTTTCTTAACGGGATGATTCAATATGATTGATAAGAGTTTAGAGGGGACAGGAAGCTTTAGGCACGAGTGGCCTCTCCGCATTGCAACTTCAAGAACGTTGATGTCTCTCAGAATCCTGAAAGCTGAAGCCAAAAAATCCTGTTATGATTCAAATGCTCTGTTTCTTACTGGGCCTTTCTGTGATAAATGAAATTAAATAATCTCTGGCTAATAATAGCAGCAGCCATAGTGGTAGTAGTGATTGTGGTGATGGGAACAGCAATGAGGGAGAGTCAGAGCACTGGTAATGGTAGTGGCAGCAGTCTCAGTGAGGACACAGTCACAGCAGTGGTGACAGTAATGGCAGTGGTAGTTTGCATGTCCTGAGAGCCTGTTATGTGACAGGCCACTGCTTACATTATTTTACTTAGTCCTCACAATAACTTTACAAGGAAAGTGTCATCCCTATTTTACAGATGAAGAAACCAAGGCTTGGAAAAGTAACATCATTTGCTGTGGATCACACGCAGCAAAAGGAAGAGCCTGGATACAAAAAGTCAGGTGTGGCTGACCCAACAGCCTATATTCCTAACCTCTGCAAGTCCTTCTCTCTGAGTATCTGTGTGCTTTTTGTCACAGCTGCAGTTACTGAGTACACCTCAAACTGTGCCTGTCCTGGAGAGTTGCCTATTTCTGTTTGGTGGGAAGTCACAGAGGGGCTGCTTGGCCAGGTGATCCCTAGTGTCCTCTCAGGCCGGCACTGACCTGGTAGGTGGAACTGTGCTTGGAGCATACACAGCCGTCCATCCCGTTCTCCATTGATGGTTCTATGCTCTTTTAAAAGCCAGAGAGCCACAGGGGAAAGGATGGGAGGGATAAAAAGGGAGCTTCTCCAGGCTTTTGCACCTTTCAGAACTTGGAAAATAAATCCGATAGGCTGTCCAGGATGCAGGAACCCCCACATCTCACACCCTTTCTGAGGCAGAGGCTGAAAGGACCTTCCCAAACAGTTCAACAGGTCTGAATTGTCACCGCATTCCCCAGTCAGGTAGGAAACTAACCCCCTTCAGATATTCCAGCTGTTTTATTCTTATGCATCATTTAAAAGGCTTCCCCATCAAAAGCTGTGGAATGTCATCTGTGAGAATTTCAGTGCTAGTAGTAATGAGAGATTAGCCCGATGTGAGTTGTCCATGTTGAATGACTTCAATAGAAATTTCACCTAGAGATACATTAGCATCTATAAATGCACTGGCCATAGATGTAAATGGTATTGAATTTTAATTCAGAACATTATTAAAATACCCATCAAATTATCATTATAAGTGTTAAAAAAATGTTCTCTGTTTCCCAAGTCTTCAATAATATTCTTTTACTCTCTTAATGGCAATATTAAAAGATGTTTATTCATGCCCAGCCGGTGTGGCTTAGTGGTTGAGCATCGACTCATGCACCAGGAGGTCGCCGGTTCAATTCCCAGTCAGGGCACATGCCCAAGTTGTGGGCCAAATCCCGAGTGGGGGGCAAGCAGGAGGTGGCCAATCGATGTTCTCTGTCATCAATGTTTCTACCTCTCTCTCCCTTTCCCTTCCTCTCTCTAAAATCAATAAAGAAAAAAATTATTTAAAAAAGATGTTTAGCCCTGGCCAGTTTGGCTCAGCAGTTGGAGCGTCAGCCTGCGGACCAGAGAGTCCCAGGTTCGGTTCCTGCTAGGAGCATAAACAGAAATAAATAAATAAAAACAAAATAAAATAAAAAAGATGTTTATTCATGAAACAAAGGGTTACTGATATTCAGCAACATATATAAGGATGAAATGTCACTGTCTTTAATCCTTCTTATAAATGTTTTGGGTTTGTTTGTTTTTTTCAGGACTTAAAGTATCATTTACATATTTATTATTAATTTTTTCCTCACTGAAAATGTCCTTTGGTATTTCTCATATCAAAATAATGATGCTAAGAGCTTTCAGATGGAAACTCAGGATGGAAACATGTTATATTTTAGTAGTTCCCAAACTCAGTTATTAAAGTTGCATTTTCACATATTTGTTCATCTGCACCTCACCTATATATCATTATTTTTTCAGCCTCATCCTAAGTAATATCTGTGAAATAACTGTTTATATATGCTAGTTATTTTTAGAAATGACATCAAAATAAAATTTTCAAGTATGCAGTATACACTATGTAAATATATGTTAAATTTTTTAATATATTCACAGGTACCACAGTTAACAGCCATACTCTGAGATATATAGATTAGTGGGAAGAGTTTGAGATTGGGAAGCAAAGTCGTAGATTCTAGTCCTCTCCTTCTCATACGTTTCTTTAAGAGTATTAATACTGAACCACAGTTTTTGCATCTGTTAATCAGAAATAGCCATGCCTTCCCTACTACAAGTGACAACATGTCTTTGAAAATATTTTGTCAAAGTACTATCAGATGAACCCTCCTTTTTTGGTAATGGGTCTTCCTAATAAGATTGCATTCTCCTAATTTTTAGTTTGGAAACGAATATTCTAGGCCTTACTGGATGAAGCCTATAGTTTGTAGAGTAAAAACCATAGTGTCTTGATATTTCCTCCTCAGGGGAGAATGAACATCTTTTCCTACCTCCCAACCCTCTCCTGGGACCCAGAGAGCCATCTGTGGATGCAGGGGTCAATCCATGCATGATGGTCTCACTCAGAAGCAAAGCTGGGCTGGGCTGGGCCAACCCTTAACATTCACGTTGTTGGGTGCCCAGATCGCTCCCGGACAGAGGGAAAGTGCCCAGAATAATAGGAAAGGAAACGGGGTTCAACTTCCTCTCCTTAGGGTCCGGGAAGGAGCAAGTCGGGGGCCCACCAGGGCAGGCAGCAAGAGCAGAGGGATTCCAGGGGATTCCAGTCCTGCTTAATCCAGCAGAGACAAAGTCTTATGTGCTTTGTCATACAGAAAGTCAAGCAGCTAATGAGTAGCAGAACCGATATTTTAAAATGTTGTCTGTCTTCCAAATTGCTTTAATTTGAGCTAGTTTAGGCTCCTTTACCTCGGGCCCTAGAGAAAACCCTTCATCCATAAACAGCCTAGAAAGATCCAGTATCTCTTACTGTAGTCCTTCATTTTGCTTGATCTGTTGAGTCACTGGTGACCAGAAGCACATGGGACTCTTGAGGGACAGAGAGAAAGCCAACCCCACTCTCAGTCTCAGTGTGCTACTCCCAGTTCCCTCATCCCTCTCTTGACCTTCATTTGGCATCCCTGACCTTCTGACTGACAAACTGCAGAGGAGGGGGTTGGGGGAGATGGATGTGATGAACCAAAGAACCTATATGCATGTATGCATAACCAGTGGACACAACAATGCTGGGGGGATGGGGGAGCAGGGTGGGGAGGAGGGGATCTAGGGGGCAAAAAGGAGAAATATCTGTAACAAAAATAAATTAATAAAAACTGGGGGAAAAAATCAACATGATTTTAAAAGTACCTATTCCTAGAAGCCCTTCCCTAGTCAAACCATACTTGTTTTGATGGCTCCTTCTCTCTGAGCTCCTCTGTCCTTGCACCATAAATATAACATACTCGCTTGCATTTTAACTGTTAAGTCATTTGCATGCGTTAACCCAACCCCAACCCAGCATCACATTTGTTGAGATTAGACACTGCATCTCCCTGGAGGCTTAGCAAGTGTTGGCCAACTAACCAGTGAGTATTACCAGACCAGGGAAAGACCAAGCGATGCAGAAAAGTGCCGGCAGATAAGGAAAGGAGGAACGTAAGATAGGTTCTACCTTCCCATATCATGCCCCCCAGTCATCTCGGTCTGGTCCCCCAGAAGAGCCAGGCTCCATCCTGAACCATGTTTTGGGTGCTGGGTTCTGTGAATTCAAACACATGTGAGATGAGGCCCCTGCCCTCAAGAGCCTGGCAGCATAGCGAGGAGGACAGCAGTGTAAACAGACAATTACACAGGAGTGTGACAAGGGCTATAACGGGAGGCTGCCTTGGGAAAGGAGGAGAGAGGCGTTAGCCCTATGGGGAAGTCTAGAAACCTTCGAGGACTTGACATTTCTCTGCCTCGAAGCACAAGAAGTTTGCTGGACAAACATGGAAAGGACCCTCAGAGCAGAGAATGGAGTGTTGGGAGAGGGGTACTGAGGTGTGTGTGTGTTGGTGGACTGGCAGACGAGAAGGCTCAGAGCAGAGACAGGGCCTGCTCGTGTTGGGGGAGCATCGCCCTTGAGTCTGTAAGTCCACAGGGACCTGAAGCAGGGTTTAAGCAACTGGATGATCCTATTGGTGTTTTAGAAAAAGTACAGCATGATCCCGATTAGGAAGGTGCGACTCCCCTGCTAACTGTCCCAGCACTTTCCCAGTGAGACCTCCGCTCACCAGCCTTGGAGCCGGGCAGCCTCCCCACTGGGCTTTAGGTGACAGGCAACCAAACATACATCCTTAAAAGGAAAGTCATAACCAAACTGTGAGGGAACAAGGCCATACTCGGGCCCGTCGGAGGACTATCCAAGTTGATAAGCTGAAAATTGGAAAGAAAGGAGAAGGAAACAGTGTCTGCCAGATCAGCTGCACCCACTGCGCGCTTCAGCAGCAGGTGACTGCGCAAGGAGGGGCTATGACAGGAGCCCACGGCCGCGGAGAGGGCTGAGCAGCACGGGCACTCCCCAGATCTGGAAGAGAACATGACAGTGGCCAACGCTGACTGGGCATTTTAGGAATTCCCTGGGAACTGTTGTGAGGTCATTAATTCGTTGGGTGTAAGACTTCCGTCACGGGAGGAGTGTCACCCTGAAAAGAAGGACTATAACGACTGTGCTCAGATGCCATCACTAATGCTGACAGAGAAACCCCCCTCACGGCACATTGCAGCAACATCATCGTTGGAAGGTGCCGGAGAATTCCTTGAATGCCAAAGAAGTTATTTGAAAGCATTAGATCAACTTATGGTTTCTAGAAAATTATTCTTTGAGAACTCTAGAGGGAAAAAAATCTCAAGGTCTTAGTGCTGGAAATGCAAAACATCCGATTATTTCCCACAGGTAGGATTGCTGTTGTCATCACCGCCATCAGTGCTTTTGCCATCAAATTATAAGGCAGATTCTACCCCCATGAAGAACCTCGGGGTCTGATAAAGTTCCCATTATTCCCGTGCCTAACGTGCCACCAGGCTATGACCAAGGTGTTAGAAAAACTACAGCCCAATAGTAAATGTTTTCCTTCCCATGCTAAGGTGGTGGCGCCCTTCATATCTGGGAGCCTGAGACCGAAACCATAGGCATGCATATGGGAAGATGTGCCAAAGTGACTGGCCAGTCATCTTTACAACAAATAACTCAGTAGGTACTTGTGGAATGAAACACTGTGCAAGGAGCTCCATGGCAACTCTAGCGGGGAAAGCACGGCATACTGTAGGGTCACAACATCATGTCCAAGTGAACTGAGCAAAGTGGCAAAGATGGTCCTAATTGGAAAGGGCAGCCATTCAGACCCTGCGATTGCTCTGTGCTCATCATATTGGCTTTTCCTCTCATTCTTCTTGCATTATATTGTACCTGCTTCATTCTTCCCTGTCTCCTCCAGCAAATTGTGAGCTCCTTGAGGGCAGGGATGGGGTTGTTCCCATACCAACACCAGCCTAATCATTTCTACCCAGGGAAGCTAAAACACAGAGCTTCTCAAACCTGAACGTGCATTAGAATCATCCGAGAATCCGTGGCCCGTCCACTGGCCTTCTGCATCAAAGCATATAGGATCCAGCCCAAGAATCTGCATTTTAACAAGCACTCCCCTTGGATGATTCTGACGCAGGTGGTCAGGGAACCCACTCAGAGAAGACTTTTCAATCAACAAGTCCAGGGGATCAGCCAGGAACACATGCTTCAGATCAGAGAGAGGCAGGTTTTATCCCACTTTTGTTCTTACTACCTACAGGGCAGACCGGTACAAGTTCCTTAAATACTTTGTGCCTCAGTTTCCTCAGTTATAAAATGGGAATGAATACAACTCATAGAAACAGAAAGCAGAATGGTGGTTGCCAGGCCAGGGGAGGGGAACTGGGAAGTAGTTGTTTAATAGGAACTGACCGAGTTTTACTTTCGGAAGATGAAAATTTTCTGGAGATCAGTTACACAACAATGTGAATGTGCTTAACACTACTGAACTGTACAACCCCAAATGGCTGAAATGGCAATTCTGGGTTATGTGTTTTTATCACCATTAAAAAGAAATAAGAAAAAAAATACTGTTAATGGGGAACAGTAATAGTATCTACCTCACACGGTGGTTACAAGCATTACATGAAATAAAGTATGTCCAGTGCCAGGCTAGCAACTGCTCAAAAGATTATAGCTGTTATTATTGTAGTCACTGTTGTTAAGGTTTTTAACCATGAATGAGTTACTATTTAAAGGCATTTTAAACCAAATTACAGTCTGAATCTTCACACTGATGCAAGTTCCTTTGCTTTGAAAATGGTGTGTGTGCCAGTTTCTCAGAAGGGCACGGGCCGTGAAACTGAAAGTTATCTGTAACCATTTATTAAGGAATGTTTCAAACCCTCCCTGCAAATCCAGGCAGCTTTTGACAAACTGTGTTGTCTAAATCCTGACCAACAGACCCTGCCCGTTTCACAGGTAGATCCACATGTTAAAAAACCAACCCATATTGTAGGTCGGGATGTGAAAGCAGGATATTCAAATTAGGCTGTCTAATTCTTAACACTGAAAGCCTCAATTTTCAGAGATGAAGGAAACAAAGAACAAAAATGTTGAATTTGGTTTTACAGCATAAGCTTCATACAGGAAGTTAAGCAAAATCTACCACAGTAGAAGAAAGAGAGTATCTCTCTGTCTTGAAACACTACATGGAATATTTTGTGTCTTTGATATGCATGTGGAACCCAAAGCAGATTCGGGGAGCATGGCATAGACCCAAAGCCATCATTTTGATTCTCTGTGCATCATCTTGACTTCATGTGCATCTATGCTAATTTCGTCTCGCCAGCCTATTATTGAAGCCTTAGCAGGACAGATGTTCTGTTTTACAGGGCCATAATCCACTTGGTGGGCGGACAACCAGGAGTCTTTTGGTCTTCATCATATACTCCAATAAGGAAACTAGACTATTGCCTTGTAAAACAGCAGGAGTCCCACACCCTGATTTCACATGTCATGCTAACCCATTTAACATCCTTGGAACTTCTACCAAATTCGTAAAATTCATCATAGTCACAGAAATGACCAAAATTAGTTCTAGGCTGAATGAAATTAGTCACAGGCCAATCTGGGAGTATAAATGGTAAAAATAAGAGGGTCGGACATGACTTGGAGTACAGGATTTCAGTCCACACAGGTGTTCATGTGAATCAGATTTATCATTCCAAGGCTGGGGAGGTTAAGCAATATAATCGGGTGTCACTTAACTACAGGGGTACTTTCTAAGAAATACGCCACTGGCTATTTCATCATTGTGCAAATATCAGAGTGTACTTACACACAACTCCTACACACCTAGGCTATTATGGTATAGCCTAATGTCCCTAGGCAACAAACCAATCTGGCATGTTATTGTACTGCATACTGTGGGCAACTGTAATGTGTTGCATTATGATATTACAATGGCTACAACATTACTAGGTGATAGAAATTATTCAGCTTCATTATAATCTCACAGGACCACTGTCATATATGTGGTCTTGATCATTGACAAAAAGTTGTTTGTGGTGCATGACTGTCCTGGTAAAAATTCTTATCCTAGTTGCTTTTAAATCTCTAGTGATTCAAAGATAAACTCTGAAGTAATTGCTAAGGATTCCCCACCAATTTTTTGTTTTTGTTTTACCTCCGTCCTATGTAGAACTCTATGCTATTGTGGGAGATGAGGGTTTCCAGAGAGCCCAGGAGTTCCCTCCAGGGAGTTCTGAATAATGACGGCACTGGCTGTTGACAGGGAGTGTTTGTGAAATCCACAGGTAGATGGCAATATATGCAAATAGACCACCAGCTAGGATTACTTGGTTTCAATCCACCTCCAGATCTCAAAAGACCACCTGCTTTCCACTCAAACCAGCATCCTTGCCAACAGGTAGAGGGAAGGAGAATTAAGATGAAGATCTGTGATTGCAAATAGCAACAAGAAGTAATTGAAAGAGCAGAAATATCCAGACATTAACTTCTATTCTGGGCATACTGCCCTCTCTCCATTATGTTTTTCTTTTTCTGATGCACTAAAGGAACTACTTTGTTACCTTTGTTTTTTTTTCTTTATTGATTTTTAGAGAGAGAGGAAAGGAGAGGAGAGAGATAGAAACATCAATGAGAGAGAACATCGATTGGCTTCCTCCTGCATGCCCCCCACTGGGGATCGGGCCCACAACCCAGGCATGTATCCTGACTGGGAATCGAACCAGCGAGCACTTGGTGCCTGGTTTGATGTTCAACCACTGAGCCACACTGGCCGGGCTACTTTGTTATCTTAATATGGGGGATCTTCGATGAAGGTTTGAAGTTCTGCGATCCAAGTATTAGCCCCTGCTCTAACTTTTCCTTATGACCTTGGAAAATCACCTTACTCTGGGTCTGTTTCTTCATCTAGAACAGGATCTAGATCACATGATGTATTCAATAAATATTTTCAGGTTAAAAAATGAATCTGTAAAATGGGGATAAACCAGATCTCAGAGATTCCTTCCAGTCTCACCATTCAACAGACCTATGATTTTTTTGTTAATGGCTCATGTCCCTTGTCCGTCTAAACCTATTCTGTGAGTGTGAACCAACAGAGGAATCTCTTTTCACTCAGTACATTCCTACCTTGCATTTTCTCATCCCATGATAGTGTTACCCCTCAATTATGTGACAGCAAGAAGCAAGTATTTTGCCATTAACCTGATCACACATTTATTTTTCAAACAATAATCACTTGCCAGAGTGTATTACTGTTTATAAAGTTCTATGCAATATTTCAAAACCTAGAAGGAAGTATTTACATTTTCCCTCTACAGTTGTTTTCTGCTTGATTTCAAGAGTTAAATGAACAGTATCCAATACCTTGTGTCTGATGTTTTTCCACTCCATTAAAATGCTAAAAGATTTTTTTCCTTTTTAGAAGGAAAAAAGATCATTCCCCTGTAATTTACTTTGGCTTTCTCAAAAGTTGGGTTGGAAAGTCAGTATAATTCAGGTGGAATCTGAAATGTTCTTGTTATACAAGTGTGTGCCTAAAGGAAGCCTATAATTTCCAAGCTTTCTTTCAGGAAGTTTGTATTCTCTGTTTTCCAGGGAGCCTTTACTTTCCAAGGGAGCATGATCGACATGCCGCTACTGAAGCAAGCCCAGAACATTGTTACGCTTGCCACATCCATCAAGAAAAAGTGATCTGTTAGATCAAGCTCTCATCAGGTGGGCTGAACATACACAGTGGGTTTCTTAAAGACAGACCATAATACTCAGGCAACTTGTTAATATGCCAGATTGGAACCTTTCTCCATCTACAGTTCATGTTAATCACATTTTTTTGTGGTGGTGGTTATCTCACTGGCCAGTTATTCCTCTAAAAATGAACGTTCTTCATTTTGGTTCCAAGCGTATGATTTTATTGTCCATTAATGTGTCATAGATATGGACTTATTATTTCACAGGGAGGTAAAATAGTAGGGATAGATGGGCTGTGAGAGGAAGTTAGGTCATAATGAGACAGGTCTTTCCCAAGTACATGCACTCCCTTCTCCTTTCTCATGTTAGATGTTTCCCATAAGGTTCATTGGTTCACTTGACCCCCTACATAATTTTAAGAAAGGTCAGGCTTTAAAAAAAATTATAACTAAATGAAAGGGTTGTGTTTATTTCACTAGAAATGTGATAAAAACAACAGAGATGGCATAGAAAAGTTGACTGTCGTATTGGTTTATATAGATATCTCTAAAAATAAATTTTCAAAACTGATTACTGTTAAACTCCACCCCATCCCCCTGCCCCCAATGAAACATCCACAATCTTTGAACTGCTCGGTGATGACGGAAAGCCGGCATCCTGGGCGAATGCTTTGGGCCAACAGTTAACCAGCAATTAAAAAATAAATTCGCAGAAACACAGAACCGTCCATTCTCCCCCTTTATTTCCCCATTTAACTGTTTGCCATTGAGGCCATTTCCCCTGTAAATGTATGGCCGGGACAGGGCCCCCTCAGCAATAAACTTGTAGCCTCTGAGAAGACACAATGCGGCGGAGCTGGTGCATATGGTCCCCTGTGAGATTTGCATCACATTAGAGATGCTGCTGCAGGTCATATGGGTGGTGTGGTTAACGGGCTTAGTAAAGCTGTTTTGAAGAGGTTAACCCAGCTTGTAGGAAGGGTAAATAAACATAACAACCAGCCATTCTTTCCTATTCAGCATGTGCTCTTATATTGAAGGCTAAAGGGTATTGAAGCTGCGAAGGATCAACTTGTGTTTGCCAGAGGACGCCAATGAAATTTGAAACACCAACAATCAGAGATTTTGTTTCTGCTCCTCATTAAATCATGAGCTTTTGTGTTGAGACTCTGGACGACTATTCTTTAAGAAATTAACAGAATGGGAAGTTTTAAACTCTACACCAACCTTTTCATGACCTACACAGCAGCAAGGCTGCCGCTCTTAGACAAACACTGCGGGGAAGGCTGTTCTGTTTATTTAAATCTGTAAATAGAAAACAGTTGTTTTTTATTTTCATTTTTCACCTCCTCCTCTGCCCTTTTTGTTTATTTCCTATGTGGCCCCTACTGTGTTCCCCAACCAGGGGTCCGCTTTTCCCCTACCTCTTCTATTCCCACAGGAAGCCCAGAGGGGAGTAGAGTTAAAGGTAATATAGAAGGAAAGCACCATGGCACCAAAGCAAAGCGGAGAGGCCCACAGGCCCTCGTGCAACACCCACCCACTCAATGCTCGGCAGGAAGGGGGCAAACTAATTTTGATGGGGACACCAGAGGAACCTGATCCAGGCAGGACGGTTCTGTAGAAACACATTCTTGAGACACCTATGAATATTTCCAAGCATGGGACCCTTGGGGACAGCTCTTAAACTGAGAAGGGATGTGCCCGGTGGTCCTGGCCTGCCTTGGGCGGTGCATATCCCCTCCTTGTACACCCCCTGCAACCACCCATGAGAGCACTGTCACCCTTCACCTTGGTCGCTCTGTGTTGCTTCATGTTCGCAGGAAAGGAAGGTGGGAGCTAGCCCCACCCTCACGCAAAGGGACTACAAGGAGAAAAATGGCATCTCAGCCAACTTTCAAGATACTGGCCTCCTGCCACACTGGGCTTCAGGGATGCGAATGAGAGCAGTGGGCAGCAGTGACAGAAGCAGCCCCCACGCCATCTCGTCGCAGCTGTGCCCACCTGTGCTGGCATCCAGGTGTGCACAAGGGTAATCCAGGACTCCAGGTGTTCACGCAGTCCCTCTGCTCAGAACACAGACACAGGACTACTCAGAAGGCAAAGGTATCCTCTCCTTCTGACCTGCATATACACGCACACACGCCCCTCTCGAGTGCTAAAAGTGTAGGCGGGGCAGTCTTTTTTTTTTTTTTTTTCGTGGTACGTGCCCCTAGCAGGAACTGAACCACCCAGGGACTGTCTGGTCCAGGGACTGTCTGGTCCACAGGCTGACGCTCAACCGCCAAGCCAAACTGGCCAAGGCAGGCAGGGCCAGTCTTAAGCAAAAGAGGAAACTAAAAACCTTCATACTTCCCCACACGCAACCTCCACTTCGGCCCAACTGCTCTTCCCATCCTCTGTGTGGGTCCAGATAACCCCTCCAGGCTCTAAGAGGATGGAAGGGCAAGGCGTTCTAGTCTCCACCCCAGTTACACAGGCACCCCCAACCCTACAGGGGGTGGGGCTCCTCAACCTAGGAGCTCACAGAGAGCCAAGCCCTTCCAGTGAGGGAACCTCAGATCGGGGGGTGAAGGCATTTGGACCTTGGAGAAAGCAGTCCCCTCAGCAAGGTCTTCACCCCCATCACCAACAAGCCAGTGGGTTTCTAGGTCCCCAGCCATGTTGGACCAGTCACCACACCCTTTATCTCAAACTGCACTTTGTTTAAACAAAGCCACCTTGCTGTGTAAGTCTCCCCAAGCGTCAGATTTATCATCTGCCTCATAACCCCCTGGTCCTGATTATGGTAGAATCGTGAGAGGGTCCCACTAGCAGTGGTTCTCAACCTTCCTAATGCCGTGACCCTTTAATACAGTTCCTCATGTTGTGATGACCCCCCAACCATAAAATTATTTTCGTTGCTACTTTATAACTGTAATTTTGCGACTGTTATGTCTTAGACGACCCCTGTGAAAGGACCTTCGACCCCCAAAGGGGTTGCGACCCACAGGTTGAAAACCACTGCGTGGCTAGAGCCAAAAATCTGGACCAAGTGCCACTCTGAGCAGAGACTCTAGTAAGGGCCCTGGAAGAGTGTAGTCGGAGTCATAGACCCGTTGTGCCTCATTCCTTGAAGAATAAAACTCTAGGACAAGGAAATACTGGGAGACAAGGCTGCTGCTCCACTGACCACTGTTTTCCCACCTGGCTCTCTTTGGGGGGTGAGGTACAGGTATCACAGGGAGGGAGGGAGGAACTGGGTGAACTGATCCCCCCTGACATGATGGCAATGCGCAACCTGGGGAATTCCTGAACTAGGAATGGACCACAAAAAGAGGACTTTGCACTAACCTGATTAATTAAAAAACATACCTGTTTATATTTTGTGTACCTCATCACAAGCTGCTTTGCCGTATCACCACCACCCCCCGTTATTAATTCTTGAGGCCTAAATTATGAGCAACACTATTAAAACATTATCAGAACTAATGAGAAACAATTACTTAGAAAATGAGCCTGGACAAGATTGGGTTGAGAACATCAGTGGTGATCACCATAGATTAGTTTAATAAATCATCAGGTGAAAAGCAAGACTGACTGTATGTGTGCAAAGCCCTGTCACGGGAAAATGAAATTGAGACTTTTTTTGCATAATTTTTTCATTAATCTCAATAGGCCCCGTGTGGTGTAGATTGTTTTATTCCCCTAATACCTTGCCTGAGGGAGGGGGTGCCCAATAATGTCTTCATTGTTTCACTGAGGTCTTAATGACAATCTGTGACAACCTCATTTTAATGTATAGAGGATTATATCAATACAATCATGTTTTATTGAAATGGCGAGGGAAACTCCAGTGGAGTCAGGCACTATCCTGGAACCCAAGTTGGGAAGTTCCCGGGCATCTGGGAGTTGGTCCCTTCAGATTTCCAAGCGTTCAACCCCTGGCTGCCCTTCTGCCTTCTCCCGGGACAAGGTGGGAAAAGTGTCCCCCAAGAACGAAGGACTTCAAGCCTCCGATTTGAATTTGAAAGTAACTCATTGCCTGGCATATTTTGCTGGGCAAATGGAAAAGTCCTTGTGGGGTTTGTCCCCCCCCCCCCTTTACTAAAAGATACGTGAAATTATTATCATTAACACCTTTGCCCCCAACAGTTTTGCTGGAGTACGGCAAGCGGACTTTCATTTGGGGACGTTGAATTTCTAGCAATATCCTAAAAAGTGAGAAAAAGAATACACGCTTTTTTTTTATTTGAAGAACATTCTGCTTTTATGGTTTCTATTTATCTTGGCAAGCTAAGTGTCTTGCGTTTTTATTTTTGCCTCTAGTACTCGGAAAACAAGTACTAGATCGATGGTACAAAAGAGGTTATGATTATCAGCAGCGTCTCGTGCATATTAATTTAATACTGGAGAGGATCGCCAAGCCGGTCTGTAACTGCGGAACTTGGGCCCCAGGCTCGGGGACACTGTCCTCCCAGCCCAGAGACCTTCCCCCTGCGAGGTTTTCACATGCAACTTAGGGGAAAGTAATTAGTTGACCTCAATATTTAAATGTTAAAATCTTAGTCATTCCTTCCGCGCATGATTTTAAATCGGGGTGAGTATGGGAGTCTAAGAAAACGAACACAACGGTAATAAATTACTTTCAAATACCTAACTTAGTACCTGAAATCTTGCGCGGTGGGACCAGGTAGCTTTGTGCTGTTTTGTGACGGGTGGTTTTTGTTGTTGTTGGAAGTTTGTTTACATCCCAGCAATTATTTGGCAGCACATTTCCTTCCGAATCAGGAAGAATTGCCAAGGACATGAAGAGAGGGCTGTGTAGGGAGGAACCGAAATCATCGTTAGCGCCTTTTGTGGTCGTTGTTTGCTGCCGATCGAACCCAGTTTCGTCTCATGGGGCTGAAGCCAGTAGATTTTTTGTTACAAAATCTTTTTGAATTTGTCGCTCGCGCCCTTACATTTTTTTTTTTTTTTAAGTTTTTGTTTTTTTCCACTGAAAGTTCTACTGTGGCTGCTGCTTCCGACGGGAAGGACCCGGCGAGCCCGGCCGGAAGACGGGCGCCCGCGGGGCCGGGACACGCCGAGTCCGCGTCCAGCGCCGCTGCGCTCCCCGAGGCCGCGGTCGGGCGCACGGACGCGGAGAGCAGCAGCCGGCAGGCACCGCCCTCGGTGGTCGCTCGGGGCGCAGCGACCGTCGGGGCGTCGGGCGGGGCGGGCCGGGGGAGCCCGGTGGCCGGGGCTGCGGCCCCGCTCGCCCACCCGCCCGCCCGCCGCGAGCCGCCCGGAGCCTGCGAGCCTGTCGCGCAGCCCCGCTGTAATGGTGGCAGATCAAAGGCTGCCCCGTGTCCCCGCGGAGCCCGGGACAATCCTGCGCCTTTGTGCACTGTTGCTAGGAGCCCAAGAAACTAAGAGAAAGTGTCAGGAGCATGTTAATCAGACTCGTTACAGTGTAACAATAACGTCCCCCTCGGGTCTCCCAGACCCGAGCATCCCCGGCGCACAGGCCCGACACCTGCGCGGGGCCCTCGCACCCGCCCTGGGGACCGGCCGGCCCCTGTGTCCCTTCAGCCCCGAAGTCGGCGCCTGGGCGAGACGCAAGGATGAGGACCTAGGGGCTGTGCAAGCGGCAGGCGCATCGCCCGGTCCTGGTGTCCTCGAGTCCCGCGCCCTTAACCTACCCAGCTCAGAGCTGGATCCATGGGATCCATGGCCCGAGGGACTTGCGGAAGATGCGGGTCCCCTTGCTTTTCAGTCATGGAGTTGAATTGCCTGCGTTATTCAGACACTGTATTAGAAGGAAGAGAAAAATGAACATTCCATTTCAGACCGCTTTTGGTTGAGAGTTTCTTCAGAAAACTAAAATCAACTTTGCAGATTTTCCTTTCAAATGCGTAAAGCAATAATCCCGAAGTTTTTCTTTTCTTTCCTTCTTTTCTTTAAACCACCAGGCTGAAAGTAACGATTTCGCTGAACTTTTTTGAGAAAATCACTTCATTCGTTCGTTTATTCATTCAACAAACATCTGTTGAGCCTGCCTGGGGTCTGGGTGCCAGGCCCCTAGTTTGGAAATATAGGACTGGTTCTGGGTGCCCTTAAATTTTTCTTCTATCAACAATTACTTTAAAAAAAAAAAAAAAGTTCATTTTTATTGTTAACACTATTTGGATGCACTTTTAAAATTAAGATGCCCTTGTGAGAAGTCAAAGGAGGAACAAAGGGATAAAATATTGTCAGATGCCAACACCAAAAGCTGTGCCATTGGCTACAGTAGTGATAATAACAAGAGGTGTGAATTAATTTAAAACGTTTGGAAAACTACACACCATATGCTTTAAAAGCCAGCCATTTTTTTTCACCTATTTCAGCTCCTTCTCAGCTCTTCTTCTGGTCCATAGGAGCTCAGCCAGGATGCAGTCCCTACGCCAGAGTCCTCCTGGGGTCTGAGGAATGAAGTCAGCCCTGCGTGTTTGTAAACAGCCTGTCAGCCTTGCTGAGGGAACAAACACTTTCTGGGTCCTGGCCCCTTCTCCCGTTGGCCTTACAAAGGGAACTGCAAAGCTGTGCTTGGGCTTAGGGCAGAATTTGGCCAACTCAAGGTGCTTCTCCCCAATATGAACTCTTGTTCAGGAATCAACCCATTCAGAAGGGGCAGAGGTATAAATGCTGCACTTGAAGTCAAAGACAAAGCTTTAAATTACCATATAGAGTAGAAAATCCACTCCTGAGTCACCTGTGCCTATCTGTTGGAGGGGAAATCCTGTAACTATGTTAACACTTCTCCACTGGTCAAAATCAATTTCTCCCTCATACTATATATGCAGTGTGTAAACATATAGAACATGGGACATGGTCCCAGAGATTAGTCTAAGCCCTGGGAGGAACTTCAGAGATTCCCTTCATTACATAAATAAGAGTTGATGTACTGAAAACTCCAGCGTATGAAAAACAAGGGAGACTAAACACCAACTATCATGTGATATTAAAATGTCTAGCTAAAGAGGAGAAATTCAATGAAAAGGAACCAGATTTTTTTTTTTTTGTCCACGTAATGCCAAATAGCTGGTTTGGCTGGTCTTTGTTTTGTTGTTAAATAATGAATCCAATTGCCTTAGTTATTCAGACACAGTAAAAGATTCCAGAAAAAAAATGAACATTCAATTTCAGATAGCTTTGTGGTGAGGAGTTCCTTCAGAAGACTACCCACTCTAGGCATCTGGCTTAACTTTTTTGTTTTTTTAATGGGCTCTTTTGAGTTCCATGGAAGGAAGAACATAAAAACTAACATGAACTTCTGGCTTAGATTCCCTGGGAAAACTATGTTAATACTCAAACTCCCAAATGAGGAAAGAGGTACATCCGTTTCTTCTATTGGATTTCCAGAAACTGGAATTTCTGCAGTAGTTTTCAGAGGAGCTCTGTGATGCTCCTCCTAGTCTGGTGTGAGGGAGCTCTGGCCACTAAGAGCCCCACTAGCATTTCCACACCAGTGACACCTTGCCTCTTTCAAGGGGCCCCGGCCACGGTGCAGCCAGACTCAAGGGGCCCCGGCCACCGTGCAGCCAGACTATGCCTGGCTGCAGCGCCTGACGCTCCTTTACAAAGCCTTTGTACAAGCTGTAACCAACCCCTCCCTTTCCACCATACCCAACAAACTCCTCACCATTCTTCAAGACACAACTTGAAGACCAAGTCTGTGAGGTCTCCCCAACTCCCCAGAGAAAACTTACTGGTCCTCCCCTAGTCCTTCCATTACATCGGATTAGATTTCTGTTGTAGCACTTTTTATGTGTGTGTGTGTGTGTCCCCAAAATAGTGTGAATACTCTGAATATTGGGCATTGCCGTGCATCTCTGGATCCCTCTCCTGCTCATCTCTCACCCCCAGCAAGAGCTAGATTAAAGTGTTCATTAAAATTAGGAACTGAGACTCCTCTATCAGACACTTCCGTTTTGATCCTGGCTGTACAATTAATGGATTGTGTTACATTCAGACACGTCATTTTTTTTTTCCTCTGAGCATCAGTTTCTTCAACTATGAGAATAATATTATCTAACAATGAGTTGCTATGAAAAGGTGGTCAGCACAGAAATTTACCACTCCAATCCCCCCGGAAAGCACCACTTGCTGGCTAGGGCAGTGTATCTGCCTCGGCTGCAGACAGCTGCCTGGTTCAAGGTCTCCCCCTTCCCAGGGCAGCTTGCATCTGGTGAATTTTATGTTATGTATATTTTACCACAATTTTTAAAAGAGTCTTTAAAAAAGAATCAATGTCAAAGAGATAAATAAAAACTATAAATAAATAAATGTTACTCTTTTTTAAAAGCACTTTGCAAAAAATAAAATAAATATTTATTTTCTTGGTTGATTTTAGAGAGAGAGGAAGAGATAGAAAACATCGATGAGAGAGAGAACATCAATTAGCCACCTCCTACATGCCCCACTGGGGACCTGGCCCACAACCTGGGCATGTGCCCTAAGAGGTTGCTGGTTCGATTCCCCATCAGGGCAAATGCCCAGGCTGTGGTGACCTCTTGGTGCATGGGTCAATGCTCAAACACTGAGCCACATTGGCCAGGCAAAAAATAAAATAAAAATAAATAAAAGGCAAAAATAAATAAATAAAAGGCACCTGGCATTATGCTTAGTGTATAGCAGGTATTCAGTAGAGGTTAAATGATTTCTATCCAGGTGCTAGATCTGTGCTGCAGCCCAGGATGGGAACCTCACTACAGCAAAGCTGGCTGGGAAGTGAATTTCTATTAAGTGAACCCCATTTTCTCTTTCACTTTTATTGGTAGGTAAAGGATATGTTCTCACAGAAAATTATTGGTGGGGCCAATCCCTGGACATGCTGGTTAGGGCAGCACACTCCGACAGCCATGTGCATTCCAGCAGAGCTTTGGGCTGTTCTGTTGTTCAGAATCTCCTAGTCCCATTCCTGGACCATGGAAATTTCTCTCAGTATGGAGCTGTTCTGACTAGAAATGTGTATTATCATTTTGTCCAACTCCCTGATTTTGTAGACAGACATTGAAGCTGGGGACAACAATGCAGTACTGATTGCTGGCTGAAGGGGGCTCCATTCACATAGAGAAAATACACTGAGAGAGTGCCTCCTGGAGTTGTGCGGATATTGGCCCTCTTAGTGGACTTGCTGAAGGTCACACAGCTGTCAAAACCAAGTCCACTGCTAAAGTCTCAAAATTAAGCCAGTAAGCCACACAGTTTCCACATCTGAGAATGCCCCAGATTTATGGTTTCACATTAAGTTCCCCACTAAGGAAGCTCCAAATGAGATTTTTGAAACAATGAGAAAATAGCTGAAGCTAGTTTTTAAACAACTGGCTCCCTCACAGACAGTGCCTGACCCGGGCAAAGATTTGAGCTCATCACAATTCAAACAACTAGGCATCAAACGCAGCCGGGAAGTTCTACCACCAGGCAAATACCACCCTGTAGTAGGCTTGGAAGGCACCCTGGCCCAACTGAGTCCCAGACTGAACAGTCCCTCAAACATACTGCGAGATTGTCCACTGGAGACTGGTCTACATGGCTGGAAATGGTCTAAGAAAAGGAGTCTCAGCGGAAGAAAAAAGGAACAGGACCTAGATCTCAAGGACAGAGGGTGCACTCCCCAAGCTGTGTTTGTTCTCTGGGCCTCCTCTGGGCTCTGACCTCACTCCCTTGGCCCCATCCTCCATGGCCTTCATCATTCCATGTATTTTCGCTTATTCTCTCTCTTCCCTGTCAACTGTGGTCTGGTTCCACTTCTTTTTTCCTGTTTCTTATTATTTTACCTTCCTCCCTCTCCTCACAATTCCAAAAGCAAAATTAACAAATGTAGGGAAGAAAACAAACTTTTTCTTAAATTCTGTAGTTCTTTTTCTGTAATTTATATATATCATATTACATATATATATTTTAATTCTGTGTCCATGTTTTGGAAGTAAATCTAGTGTTGATGGCTGCTTGCAGGATGCCCATAGTCCTTCATTTACTGGGAACTTGGCACGGGAAGTTTATTAGCCCATTTTACTGCACAGAGTCTGAGCGAGAGGACGGCTCATGTTGTACTTTGGGAATCAAAGTAGAAATGTCAATGAGGCTGCTAATGATTCAGTAAATTAAATATTGCTGCCAACGCTGCTATTCCTAATGTCCTACATTTGATCATGCTGTCTTAATGCGGAGCCAACATTCAGATTCTGTTTAAGCAATAAAGAAGGCAAGGATCTGTCAAATTGGTATTGGTTCTTTATGTTTTAGTAGAAATTATTTGAATATGCAGCCTGAAACTCACATGGGAACCCAGAATAATACTTACAAATAACAAAGTTTAAGGACATAAAATTTGATTCCTATCCTGTTCTTAACCTTATTCCTTTAGGGGTGGGGGAAATTACCATAAAGTAATAATAAATGATTATTTATAAAACCAGGTATTTTCAAATTATGACAAATATTCTATTTTAAATTACTGAGACTATGACACCCCCACCCCCCCAAATCATTTTTTACGAACTTGTTTCACTTTTTTTAATCTTTAAAAAAGATGATCTGTCTTTGTATCATCTAAGAATTTTAAATTGTGAAATACATTTATGAGAATATTTAAGGTAAATATTTTCAAAATCAGTAGCAAATGAGTGGGTCGTGAATTTACATGCACTGCCTCTGAAAATGAGAGCATTTAAAATGGTTTGTTCCAATGGCGCCATTGGCCTTTCCCTTCCTTCTCAGAGAGCATGTGTGTTAGATTAGTACTCAGAAAGAGAGCATGTTTTCATAGCCTCCGGTGCTGCGTTTATAGAAATCATGATGATTTTAGGGCTGCACCTTCATTTTTCTAATTTTCAAAACTTGTCCCCTTTTACTCTTTTATTTTCTTTCAACAAAACAAAGACCGAAGAACCCCTTTAAGAAATTTTATACATTCCCACAGAGTCCCAGTGTGTTGACCTTCAGGCCACAGAGTAAAACCTTTCTTTTAAGTCAAGCATTCCCCATTGGGAAGCGCTCCAGCTTTTTCTTTTTATGAGGAATTTTAACTGCTGGACTTAATTTAATTATTGTATTTTGTACATAACTCCCAGAAGCCCCAGGGCATGAGCTTGACTTTTTTTTTTTTTCAAAACTTTCAAATGAGTATCTTTAGAAATGCACAGTTTTGATGATAATGTTACTTCTTTCCCTTGTATTTCTAATCGAAACACCAAACATGGATCTTTCGGTTTTCTGATTTATTCATGGAGCAATTACAACCTCAGCATCTCTTTGCTACGGATACTCTTACTGAGTAGACTCTGAATATAGCCATTTCAGTCCTTAGTGTGGATGCCTAGGTTTCATAACAAGAAAATAAAATCCATCTCCAGTTTAATTACGTTTTTAAAAGTTGATGGTGACATTATCTTCAAGAAGGGTTCTTAGGTGTTCATGGCCTTGAGATCAGTAGCAAGCTGGCCCAGGGCTGCAGTCTGCCACCACCCCTCCCTAGGGTTTCTATGAGGTATGCCCCCAACGCAGCAGAGGCTCACGTGTGAACACCCACACATGCACACACTTCCCAAGTTGTCATCCCAAGCTAACAGTAAAGACTCAATATCTTCATTTCTCATCTGTCTTTATCCATAAACATTTTCACTTGATTCTTTTGATTTCCACCTGGAAATAAAAAACATTGACCACATCTTGACTCTCACATGTGAAAAATATTTGTTTTGGTAATTGACTTAGAATTTATTTAGAAACACTGAAATGTGGGGCGAACATAAAATTTCCAAATTCATAAGATCTGTCCAAAATATTTCATGGGGGTTGGGTAACTTATGAAGTAAGTTTTATTTCAGGACTTCTGAGATCTCTGAATTTAAGAAGATGTCTTAGAGGAAAATTTTCTGAGAGGTTAATCTGATTTTCTTATTTACTTTGATTTAAATTTTAAAATAATAAAAATCGCCCTGGCCGGTTTGGCTCAGCCTGTGGTCCAGAAAGACCCGGGTTTGGTTCCCACTAAGGACATGTACCTTGGTTGCAGTTTGTCCCCGGCCCTGGTTGGGTTGTGCAGGTGGCAGCCACTGGATGTGTCCCTTTCAAGGTCTCTTGCTCTCCCCCTCTCTCTCCCTCCCACTCTATCTGAACGAAAAATGGATACATATCCTTGGGTGAACACCCACACATACACACACATCCCAAGTTGTCATCCCAAGCTAACAGTAAAGATTCAATATCTTCATTTCTCATCTGTCTTTATCCATAAACAAAAATATCCATTTTGGTCTAGGCCTTGGCTCCATATTAGAATTACCTGTGTATTAAGTAAATACCAATGCCTGGGCCCCACCATAAGGCTCTAGTCTGACCCATCATTTTGCAGTTAAAAAGTGAAACAACCAAACAAAACTCTATGAAAGATCATGTGTGGCTTTTACATCGGAAGTCTAAGATATGAAACTGTAACATGATTTGGGAACTCCTGGCCATGCTAACCTTTAAAAAGCAAACTTAAATAAGTTTCCTAATTATGTTTTGGGCCACGTGAATTGTAAAATAGTTGATTAATTCCTCCCATGTGACATGCTTTCTAATTTTATACACACTCACATCCCTGACTGACCACAGAAAAGACTGGAATAGCTATAGCCTTGAAATGTTTCACATTTAATTTTTTTTAGTTTTTTTATTTTTAAATCCTCACCCAAGGATATTTTTCCATTTATCTTCAGATAGAGCGGGAAGGAGAGAGAGAGAGAGAGAAACATCGATGTGAGAGAGACATATTGATTGGTTGCCTCCTGCACGACCCTGACCAGGGCTGGGGACAGAACCAAAACTAAGGTACATGCCCTTGACCAGAATCGAACCCTAGACGTTTTGGTCCTCAGGCCGACTCCAACCGCTGAGCCAAACTGGCCAGGGCTTCACATTTAGTTTTTAAAATAAAGAACACTTGCACAGATGCCTGCCTTCCTACAAATTTCATTTAAAAGTTTGACCTCTTCGCCCTGGCTGGTTTGGCTCAGCGGTTAGAGTGTCGGCCTGTGGTCCAGAGAGACCTGGGTTCAGTTCCCACTAAGGCCATGTACTTCGGTTGCAGTTTGTCTCCGGCCCTGGTTCGGTCGTGCAGGTGGCAGCCACTTGATGTGTCCCTTTCATGTCGATGTTTCTCTCTCCCTCCCACTCTATCTGAATAAAAAATGGAAATTTAAAAGTTTGACCTCTTCAGTGGCAGCATCATGCACATGACTAATATTCTGCAGATTTATTTTTCTTACATATCTTTAAAAGGCAATATTTGTCCCAGTGTCATCTGAAGAACTCAAAACGCCTAAAACGTGACGCTTCTCATTGTACAGTTTTTATAAAAATGGAGGCAAAGATCAAATGGGCACAGAATGCAATATACAGATGATATATCATAGAATTGCACACTTGAAACCTATATAATCCTAGTAACCAATTCACCCCAATAAATTTAATTTTTAAATAATGGAGGCAAAGGGATGTCCATCAATAACTACTCATCCAACGGTCCCAGGAAGGCAGAAGTGAGCTTCTGATGGCTTCAAGAGAGCCAGGGAGGCCACGCTCAGCAAGGGCTCATGCAAGTAAGAAATCTCAGCTGGGAGCTCGGCAGGCCTTTGAGCATCTTTGTAAACCTTACAGCCACCTTGCCTCCTCTAAGAACAGCACTCCCTCACCTGTCCTGCTCCCCTGAATCTGCCTCCTTCCCCCTCCCCCCATCATGGATGGCATGCTTGCAGGTCCCCAAAGGAAAGAGAGAGCTCCAGTCCTTTTGACTTGAGGACCTGGTCCTCTCAGGCCAGAACCTCCCCAGAGAGATGCAGGAAGCTTTGATCTCAATTATTTGCCTTGGGCTAAAAGACCTCTGGTTGGCCACTCCTCTAGAATCCTAATAAGGCCAGGACCTGGGATCACAGATACAAAGCTGTTTTTTTTTTTTTTTAAACTAAGGGACTGAGATGCAATGATTAAAGCTGTAGAGTTACTATCAGAAGATAGGTAACCACATGGTGGACCTACGCAGAATACATTCACTCATATGCTCCTCCAGCAGATATTTGTGGAGCTTCTATTATGTGCCTGTGGTAAGTGATGTCACTGTGTTAGCGACGGGTAACCTTGGAGGTGGCCCTAAGGCCCCACGTTTCAGCAGTTCCATTAGAAGTGAAAGCCAGATGGCCAGTTGAGGACTTTCTTATTCTGGCTCTCCCCCTCCCCCAATTCTTTTCTAATTATTCTTCATTACCCTTTACAAGAAACATGCAAATTAACCAAGACTCTAGGTCGAGGTCTGAGACCCAAAAAAAGGAAGGAATCTAAAAGTATCTTAGAGGCAGTGTCTCATGTAGCCATAAAAAAGAACATTTACAAAAAGTTAACAAAGTTTTAATGGCCCAGAGAACTGCTGAAAACAGGAGTGCAGGGTGGTTGTTCCTTTGCCTATCAGATCTATTAATCATTTTCTGAGTGATAAGCTCCAAGGGCCAGTGGCGTGCGACCAGGTGCAACCCTCTTAAAAAGCATGTGACGATGTGTATCAACAGACTTATTGCCATTTTCTTGTACTATTTAAATCTAGATCTAGGCATTTATCCTAAGGAAATTCTGTGATCCTCAATATAGAAAAATCCTCATTGACAAACACTACTTAATTGGTAGTTGCAGCATTTAAATTAGAAAGCTAGGTTTAGTAAACCATGGGAAATTTAGTTGACAAAATATTAGCCAGTTATCTGAGCTGGTGTTTCTAATATAAAGTTAAGTTCAAAAACAGAGTGCAAGCTGCATACACAGAGTCCAAAGCTAGACTGCCTTGTTTGCTGAGTCACCTTGGGTAAGTTACTAGCCTCCCTGTGCCTCAGTTTTATTATCTGTGAAATGAGGTAATAATAGTATCTATCTCATAGAATTGTTGAGACTTAAATGATTTAATGTATATAAAGAACAGTACCTGACACATAGTAGGCCCTCAACAAAATGTTAGCTGCTATTATTATTACAATATGATTAGAACCATGTTAAAAATAAATAACAGTATCAGTCCTGGCTGGTGTGGCTCAGTTACTTAGAGCATTGTTTCATGAACTGAAGGGTCATGGGTTCGAGTCCCAGTCAGAGAGTGTATGGGAGGCTCACATCAATCTTTCTCTCTCTCTCTCCCCCACTTCCATTCTCTCCAAAATCAATGAAAAACATATTCTTGGGTGAGAATTGGAAAGAAAAAAAAAAAGAACATCAGAAGAAAATATGTCAAAAAGATAGAAATTACTGTGTTTGGATGACAAGATTATGAGTGATTTAAATTTTTTCTCCCTTTTATATTTTTGTATTTTCAGATTTTTCATTAACTATATAGCGAATTTTTAAAAGTCGGGGTGGAGCTAATTACAAATAAAAATCTGCTGAAGCCCTGCTTCTGATCATTATATGATTAATTACACCTGGAAGACCCTGATTAGCGGGGCCCCAGCAGGTAGTTTTCATATGAGCTCACACATCCTGCTGCCAGGACTGGGTACAGGCTGCCAAGGGGCTCCTCCTGACATGGGCCAGGTCACTTCTCACGGGGTGGAGGCAGCTCGGCTGTGCTGGGTAGTAGAAGCCGAGGAGTCACAAGAAAGCGACCTGAGTTCCAGTCCCGCTCTGCCACCCACTCCCCATGGGTTCTTGCCACCTCTTTCCCTCTCTCTAAGGAGGGATCTCTGATGCAATTCGCAGCCGCAGACAAGCAGTCGAGGGAAATGTGGAGATTCGGCCCCAGCGTTAGTGGAAACAGAGATCCTGAAAAACACTGCGCTGCAGCTGCCCAGTCCCGGCGTTCTTTCTCCCAGGGCGGAGGGCCTGTCTGCTCTGTTTACACACCTGGGCCTGGTGCGAAGGGCGGTTTGGAGGAGGGTGGCTCCCTGGCCATTTGTGGAATCATTCCTGCTTCCAAGCAACACGCTACAGGCAAGCCTTCAAAGAAATACCAGAAGCCAACTGTACGATCTGTCATCACTTAATAACGCTTGGAGCTTTTCCTATAACAAAAGGGGATGGAACCTCACATTGTGGGAACCCAGTACTCTTCCATCCGCTCTGTACCGAAAGGGCTTTCTCTTAACTTTCAATATTTGATTTCACTAATATGGGCAACCAGTGCCCTTGGTGAGTAACATAGTAATAAAACAGCTGTTTGCAACTTTATTGCATCACACAGTATGGTAAGGAGGGGATTCATAATCTGGTATTAGTTTTTATAAAATAGATGTGTGAAATTTAAAGACTGTCAACATTATTTTTCTATAAATATTTTTGTGAGGTTGGAATTTAACCACAGAGACAGAAAGTTTATCTACTTTGTTCTTTCCTGACATCTTGCATGGTGCTTGCCCTTAATAAATGTTTGTTGAATGAGTCAGTTAATTAATTAATGAACAAGTGAGAGATGTTCTCCTCTATGTTGTGTTAGATGCTGGGGAATCAGAAATATGTAATTCAGAGACCACTCCTCGAAGCTCAAAAATTACTCAAATACAAACTGACTGAGTCCTAAAATCATACCACTAATCGTGAGTATTCATGTTTCAGCTCCTCCTCTGTGTCAGTAAAATACAATCCCTTCCTTCAAAGTTCACAGCTGGCCTGGGAAACAAATATGAAGCATAGAAAGCACAATACCACATGGAAAGTAAGACAGAAATATGTACATAATGGAAAGGCAGCTCACTGTAACTTAATCTCGTGGACTCTGGCATCAGACTGCTCGAGTTCACAAAGCTATGTGACCTTGGACAACTTGCTTAGCCTCTCTGGGTTTCATTGTCCCACTTGTAAAAATGCATATGATACTGGGACCTATTTCATAGGGATTTTATGAAGAGTAAATGAGTTAACATTTTGTAAAACCCTCAGGATTGTGTCAAACCCATACTAACTACCAAATATAAATATTTGTGAAATAAAGAAATCTTTCCTCTGTTCTCTGAAATTTTAACTCTCGTTTAAGTTTGGCTTTTCTATGTGCATGTCTGATTCTTCTTCCCTGACAGGACTTGTGACTAAATGCAACTCCAGAGCTGTGGACACCGGTTAATAGGGAAGGAAAGGTTAGATTCTGATCTGTTTGTAGAACATAATGAGCAACTGGCCAGAAGAAAAAAATTCTCGAAGCCATGAGACACCCAAACAAGGACTGCAAATTCGTTCTAACAACCACTACTCTTACTCTCCCTCCCTGGTTCAGGACAGACATTGCTAATCATCTTCAGGATCCTTTCTAACTGAGTCTAAATTAAGACTCAGAATTACTTTCTCAACAGGGCCCCAGGCAGGGACTGCCAACCAGGGCGTTGTTGGTGTCTCTGGCCTAAACCTTACCTCCTGGACCTCAGGGCTGTTTTCCTAGCCCCTGCTGCCAGAGCTACCGTGCAACTGCCCTTCTCTGAGGACTGAATCCCAGCTCCCCAAGTGCCCCGCCAGCACCCCACACTTGAGAGAGCACAGTGGCGCAGCTTTTCCTTTCCTTGTGCGTCCATGGCCACTAGCTCTGTGACCTAGTAAACAGGACCTCCCTCTCGGATTAAATGCGATATGTAACTGGACCCCGCTGGAGCAGGCTCTCAATAAGTGGTAGATGCCATTATTACTAAGCCAGCTCGGTCTTCCTGCCAGCCAGGCACAGTGCCTTCATGATTTCTCCCCAGGGTCCTGGCATAACAGAAAATAGGGCTGGGTTGCTCCTGTCTAAGCCACTGCTGCCCCCCAGTCAGCATTAACCGTTAATGAACTCAAGGCCAGAGGAGCTCAGACACTTGGGAAGGGTGAGGGACAGGGAGTGAAGGGTCCCCAGGTGCTGCAAGGGCTCCACGACAAACCCTGTGGGAAAACAACGGGAAGGGACCCTGGAAGGGGTGTTTTACCCTCTAAGCAGAGAGGTGCCTTCGCATGGGCCAGGGTGAGACCAGGTGGGCAGGGCCCTCCCTCTGCCTCTCCTGTCTTCATTCAGGGCTGCCTTGCCTCTCTTTCTGGAGCCACCTCATCACAGTCGGCCCTCGCCACTTCGCGCTTCGACTTTCGTGGCTTCACTCTATTGCGGTTTTATGGTATTTGGGAATAAGGAACCCTACTTCGCGGAAATTCACTCATCGCGGTAGAGCCGGGGACTGATTGACCGCGATAAACGAGGGCCGAGGGTACTTCCTCCCAACAGCACCGCAGAACGTGTGTCTCAAATGTGAGTTGCTGCCCACTCTTCAGCTGGGAAGGTGGTTCCCTGAGATTAGCCTTGGCCTTCGCCCTCTGCCTCAGCTCCCACCCTCTGACTCTACCGCTCCTCTCTGCCCCCCCATGCGGACCCCCCCCCATGACTCAGCCTCCTCTGACTCTGTCTTGGCCTGCTCTTACCAAATATGTGCACGATATACTCTACCATCACGCAGAGGAGCAGGTCCTACTTCCCCACACCAGAGGAAGCAGCCTTGCACCCTCTGGACCCAGCCCATGTTCAAGTGCAGCAAATTCGTCAAGGGCTGACACCTCTCAGCTATCCATGGAACAGCCTGTGGCCCCCTTCTCCTCCCTGTACCCACCGTTCTTTCTGGGCCCAGCCTGTGAGTCAACCTCTCCAAACTCAGGGCCCTTCCATGTCAACACCGCCACGGCAGGCTTCTCTTCCTAGGGGTTACAAGTCAGCGGGCGAACAAGTGAGCCAGGCAGAAAGCTGCCTTACAAGGGGACGATCTGGGCGGAGAGCACAGTGCAGCCATGCTCTCGGAGAGAGACTCGGCATTCAAATCTTGGCCAATTTAATGTCTACATTAAAAATGGTTTGTGTGGAATGCAGCCGCTTCCTTTAATTGCTCCAAATAAATATCCTGCGTAATTTTAAGCCATCCATTACCAGGAAGTGCTTAGGGGCATTGTTTGCTGAGAAAGGCGTTATATAAATTGAAACTCCTTTTGCTTAGAGCCGAGTCCAGAAAGTTCATGCGGTGAGAAATATTTCTCACCGTGCACAACTGTGAATTGTGTATAAAATTAAATTTTCTGCTTAAAATCTGCATTGTTGGACCTCCTGCTGGTTGCCACCATTTTGCTGAAATAAGATACTATTTGTGGTAATGGCAGCGAGGAAACCTGTTATCATTGATTGTCAACTGGCTTCACTCCTACCGCTTAAAAATCTGGAGAGCTTTATTGTGCAAACATTGCGTTTTCCGTACACATATTACAGAGCGAAGCTTCACCACTGTTTCATCAGCCAGGGTGCGAGCGGGTTTATCATGCGACCCCAACAGCCCTACATCTCCTGCACACCCAACACCGGGCAGCAGTTAGGGCTCAGCAAGCTAGACGACGCCAGCAGGACAACGAGACAAGCATATACAATCATCTGCTGTTTTTTCATTTAAAAAATATTTTTCTTCACCAGGGCCTTATTATTTGAAAGAGAAAGGAAGAGAAAGGAAAAGATGAGGCCTAGGAAGAGTTCAACTTTCATGCCCACCTGCCCCCACTCCTGCCCCAGGAGACCGGCCGCTTCGCCTTTTAAGGATTTACACCACCACCCCAGCCCCTCTCTCCCTGACTGCCAACCTCCCAGCCCCAGCTCTGAGAATCAGCCTTATAAAAGTCAACTACACTCTGCACAGCATTACTGATGGAGGGTCCTAGTTGACAAATGCAGAATCTGAAACAAAACAAAACAAAAAATGAAGATGTACTTTTTTATAAGAAAATGCGTACCCAGAATTAGAACCCTAAGGGCTGGCTTTTCATCTTTCACGTTCCCCAGCCTTCAGCTTACTAGTGAACGCTCTCCAAAGTCAACATCAGCCAGGCACACATAAATATTGTTTATCGCCTTCTAACCATTAGACTAGATTGTCCCTCTCTTTTATTTTATAAATCATTTTGTTGCTTGGGTAATACAAAATAGCTTTGACTTACAAAGAAAGATGGGGTGGGAGCAGGGAGAAGAAAGATTTAGCAAAATGATTGATCCACAGCAGTATACCTTATATTTTGACAAATAAAAACAAAGCCAGAATGAACTGATTTCTTAAGGAACAACTTAATCTGAAAACAGTGACTCTCACCAAATATTTTCTTAGAAAAGAGCACTGAGGTTACAGCAAAGCCCAGGCTAGAGCAGAATAAACTCAGCCATTGCCTCTGAGGGAGCAAATGCAGAGGAAGTGGGTTGAGGTGGATGGTACTCAAAGACCAGAAGTTCAAAGGCACAGACCACCTGGAAGGCACCCAGGTAAAATGGATGGGATCTCACACACCACATAGAGTTCAGAGTGTCCTTTCGCAGCTTCATTGTTCAAAAAGTTAATCTTAGGTACTCATATGCATTAACCTAACTGGTCTTACCTTTGGGGAAAATACCTGGGGATACAAACAGGAAGTGCTCAGTGGGGTTCCTGATCCAATCTCCAAATTCATTACCATGCCCATAAACTAGAGTTTGGAGCAACTACTATGATGCTTACTTCTGTTTTAATTGCATAATTATTAAATAAATTAAAATAATTTACAGATCTATGAATTAGCTATCTTTGAAAATTATTCTACTGGCTTTCTTTTCTCCCTCTAAACTTCTATTTTCTAGTCTTTCATAGTCTCCACGAATCTAACTAGTCCTAACCTGAGCTTCTACATGGTCGTAGAGTGGGTGGAATAAAAGTGCATTTGTTTTCCTGTTTGTTTTTCTTACCATCCATCTACATGTGTCCTCTATTTGAAAACCAATAATAAAATCAGTTGCAATATTTCATTCATTCACTCAATAATGTCTTGAATTTACTAGGTGCTAACAGCTAAGCTATTATCCTCTTTCATTCAAGAGTTCTGCCAGCCCAGCCTGGGAATACTTCAGAAGTCTCAGCTTTACTGTCTTTTGAACTATGATTTGAAGATCCCAGAAGAACTTACAAAAGGAACTTGCAACAGATGGTCCTTCCTCCTCCCAACTTCACTCTCCTTCTTTGTCTCGCTTTTTGCCTCTTTCCAGGTAACCAAGCATCCCTGTTCCCTATAGGGCTCTGCTGCCCAAGGGATACCTTCCCAAGGCTCCATTAGCCCCTCTAGTCTTGACCAAAGATGGAATGCTTGACCTCCCTGTGCCTCTGCCCAAACTTTGCCCACATTCTTCTTCTTCTTTTTTTAACCCTCACCTGAGGACATGCTTAGAGAAAGAAAGGGAGAGAGACAGAGAAACATCAATGTGAGAGAGAAACACTGATCCGTTGCCCTCTGCATGCTTCCCAACTGGGGCTCAAACCCACAACCCAGGTATGTGCCCAGACCAAGAATCAAACCAACAACCTTTCTGTGCACAAGAGGGAAAAGCTGGGGTAAGGAGGAGCTCCAGGGACCAGTGGTATTGTCACACTCTACCAACACCGCCAAGGCCCTCATGAACAGGCATATACTGAAAAGCTAGACAGTAAGGCTCTGCTTCCGTTTAGGAGTATTAGTGGATGCCTCTAAAAGTGATGGAAATCTCAGTCTCCATCTCAAGAAAGAGTTGGGTCCTCAGGTAGGAATCTGCACTGCTCATGGTTAGCTATCACTGTTTTCTTCCCAATTGGTTCCCCAAAGAGAAAGGCCAACCCCCATCTCTCCATGAGCCAACTCTTCTCCATCACAGATCACAGAGGCTCCAGATTCATCTGGCAGATAGTCCTGGTGGTATCACTGGTCTCTTCAGCCAGATGGGGGCATTTGAAATCCTACTGTTCCACAACGAGAAGAAGATCCAATGGGTATAGCATTCTAGGCTCATCTCCCTTCTTCCCTTTCCATTTCCTTCCCTACCCATCTCTCCATCTTCTGGTATGGAGTATCTTCTTTCTACTTCCTTCTACTTCTTACCCTTTCCTGAGTTCTAGCTCTTTCTTTGGGTTGGCGGACATCAGAGGGCAACATAATCTCCCCTACTTGCAGTTCTTTCCTTTCACCAGTAGAGGGAAGAGATTGAGAGAACCTACAAGAAGTAGGAGGCAAATGGAAATTATTTTGAAATATGGAATAAGCTAGTGCAACAGAACAGCTCTCTCAAAGGCATCCCTTGCCAAGGCATTCTGTTTCTGTTGGTAAATAATCTGTTACAAAACTGTTTAAATGTGTATTAACTCACCAGAGCACGACACTGGCAAAATTTCCCTCCAGGCTGTATTTTGCAAAGACACAACTTTCACGTGATGTGAGACCTGAGATTAAACTAACAGAAGTCATACATTATTCAAGGTAACACTGATGCTCCATCCCTTACTCACCATTTAGTCTTTTTCAGATCTGTTTTTATTTTGTTTCAGAAATAATTGGTGAGGCACTTAGCCATGAATGTGTTGTTTTGAGCACCTGTCATCGGAGCACTCTAGGTGCTTTGAGAGGACATATGGGCGTATTTGGGCAAGTGAAGCTGAGTCAATCAGAACAAGTGACTATGAACCAAGTAGCACAGCCCTGGGGGCAAAATGCCCAAGCAGCCCCGGTCAAACTTGAAAGTCCATGTAAGGGCATCCTTCACAACAAACACCCTTCCCATTCCACCATGCATACTGAGAAAATTAAAGAAGGTTCCATTTAAAAGTGTTTGAAAGAAAGGGATTCAGAAATTTAAAGTGTGCCGCCACTGAACTAACTGACCATCTACCAATTAATCACCCCGACCAAGTTAACATCACTACCTTTAAAAGGGAGTCAACGTGGAGCTAAGCAACCTGCTCAACCACTGCAATGTGCTCAATTGTGTGAATCTAATTACCTGGCCTGGATATTTTCTGCTTGGTGTCCCCAGACTTTGAACCATTTTCAAAGCCAGAGCTTTATAGAAAGGTCTTTAAAAACCCTAAGAGCCTGTAATTCTACTTTTCTTTGAATGGATTTTTTATCTAATTTGCTGAATTTACCTATATGACTTTGCCTTCATTTCTTCATCAACATCTTTTCCTTGATTAATTAATTATCTGGAGGTCCAGAAGTAGACTTGAGCATTTCCATTAATTCCTTGAAATTATGAGCAAAATTCTATGTGTATGTACATAATGGTCTTTCTGGGGAGAGGGGCCCATAACTTTCATCAGATGGTACAAGGGCTCCATCTTGTTGCTATGTGTTCATGATGTTCAGTAGACCAGAGTTTCCCCATCCCTATGAAAGAACAGGTTACAGGTATGTGCCTGAGCCTCTGATCTCAGCTTTTAGGTGGCTGAACAGGGCCAGGAATGACTGGAGTTTCCAATCTGGTCATCTCCTGCCAAGAGTTGCCCAGTTGCTATCAAAATATTATTATTTTCTCTGTGTGCCATAGGGGAGAAAAGGTTGGAGGCACCACAGTAAGCTTTTCACTTTTATCCCATCCACCTCCTTTGCTCTCTGCATCTCTTCCCTCATCTCCATGGCCTTAATTCTACAGAGAGAAGCATGGCATTGATTTGGCCACCTATGGTGTAATCTGCACTTTACATACTTTGTCAGGAAAGACAGTGGTGTGGTTGTCTCCCCTTCCTAAAAGTGATCCCTGGCACCACAATCTTGGAGTTTGCCTTGCTGAAGGCAAGACTGGTGAGTGGGATCAGCTCATTTTCCCATTTCCTGGGTTATTTCTTTTTCTAATTCCATGCATTGGGGCCCTTCCCTCTAGTAGCTCTCCCTAGTCTGTGTCTAGAATCTCTAAATGTTTCCCAGCTTCATTGCAAATATTCTTCAAAAGCACTTTTATGCAAAGATTCCTCCCCACAAAGAAAGACATTAAAATCTCCCGCATAACCCACGTATAACCAAAGTCAGACTCAGACATAATAAACATGGCAGGCAGATTCCCTTGACTCCTACCTAACAGGAGCATCCATACATAGTGTGAGCTTAGAAGCCCTCCCCTGCCTGACCCCCAAAATGCAGTTCACCAAAGTCCTCATGTCCCATGACAGGCCAGCCAGGGTTAGTCTCATTACCTAAAGCTCAGATCACATCACTTTACTATCAACAATTTCATAATTTTGGCAAATTTATAAGAAGTATTCCATACACTTAGAATTAATTTATGATGCAGAATTTTATTTTATTTTAATGTTTTTATAGATTTTTTTAGAGAGAGAGGAAGGGAGAGATAGAAACATGATGTGAGAGAGAAACATTAATCAGCTGTCTCCTGCACATCCCCCACTGGGGGATCAAGCCCACAACCCAGACATGTGCCCTGACCGGGAACCAAACCGGGACCTCTCTGTCCATGAGATGATGCTCCGTCCACTGAGCCACACTGGCCAGGCTATGATTCAGAATTTTATATGAATGACCCCAACAAGATGTTGACAACTGTCTGCTGCACTTCAACTGTCTAATGGAAAATCTTGATCACCTACTTCTCAATTTTTCTTCTAGCTTACAAGACCTTTCTATTAGAGAATGTAACTTTCCTCATTTTACCAGTTCACCAAGCTGACAGCCTTAAATATCAACAAGGGTTTCTAAGATCTTCAAAACTCCCTTCCTTCTTACCTGAGCCACCTGGTCCCAGACACATCCCTGACCCATTACTTTTTAGTCAATATATCACTTCAAAAATATCTTACTTTCAGCCTGGCCAGTGTGGCTCAGTTGGTTGAGCGCTGTCCCTTGCACCAAGAGGTCACCGGTTTGATTCCAGGTCAGGGCACATGCCCGGGTTTGGGGCTAGGTCCCCAGTAGGGGGTTTCTATCTCTCTCTCCCTCTTACTTCCTTTCTTTCTACAAAATAAATTCTTACTTTTGAAAGAAAAGAAATTGCTGCTAAATTATAAGTATTATGAGTATCTGTTTATTAAATATCTGAGTACAGTGTTACTAGGCAGGAGGTTATGTGGAATAAAATGAGGAATGCGAATGGAGAAATGTGCGTTACTGATTCGGGGGGGCAAGGGGAGTCTGCTAGACCTGTCACTGCAGCACCGCCCCTGCGTTTACAGATTTCACTTTGCTACTTAAGAAAAGTCACAAGCCCACAAAGAAGTCTTCTTTTCTTAAAAAAAAAACCTGCCACCACTAGCTCTAAAATAAACAAATCATTCTTAGACTATTTCCAACTGCAGTTAGAAAGCTTGCCCGCCCTGGGTTTTCCTGGCCAGCAAGCGTGGCGGGGTCAGCGTGAGCCTCGCAGAGGGTATTTATGCCAAGATGAGCTACTTCCTCCTTAATGAAACTGACAACCAGACTCAATTCAGGATTACTTTACTTGAAGGGTATAATCCCTGGAAAATCCTTTAAGAAAGCAGGCATATCACTTTCCTATGTATTTTAGAAGTAGGAGGAAATATTTGGATAAACGCCTGAAAATCACTGCAGTCATCTTAAAACCCCCTTTTTTAAAGTCAATATCTGGAATTGCAAAAAACTATGTGAAGGGATTCCCAAAACAAACAAACAAAAAATAGAATATTACATTTTCTTTTTCCAGTAAGATAACATGTAGATTGACAACTTGTAAAAAAAAAAAAATTTAATCTTGTTTTTAAAATACTTGCTGAGTTGGCAGACCCCGGAATGCTGCAGCCATTCCAACATCAGGCTTACTAGTTGTTCTTCGCTAACCTTATGTGTGCACCAACTTTTTATTTATACTTACTAGAGGATGTGCTTATTGATTTGAGAGGGAGAGAGAGAGAGAAACATTGATGTGAGAGAGAAATATTGATGGATTGCCTGCTGTACACGGCCCAACCAGGGTCTGAATCTGAAACCTAGGCATGTGCCCTGGCCGGAATCAACCTGAAAACTTTTGGTGTACTGGATGATTCTCCAACCAACAGAGCCACCTGGCCAGGGATGTACCAACTTTTGAATGGGGAGATAAATACATCTGGGGAGAAAATATATACAGTAGAGATTTGCAGAGTGGTTATAAATAAATGAAATATTAAGCACGCCCTTAAACCAGGCTCTTACTCAAATCATATACAGTGGCGGTCATACTGTTTGAACTTGATTTGGATACCCAGATCCCAGTTCTCAAGGGCCTGAAAAATTTTGTAATACTAATGATTAATGATATTCTTAATTTTGTCATTGGGAGCCCTTTAAATTTTTTATTTATTACTTTTTAGAGAGAGAAAGAGGAATGGAGAGAGAGAGAGAGAGAAAGAAACATCGATTTGTTGTTCTACTTATTCATGCATTCTTTGATTGATTCTTGTATGTGCCCTGACTGGGGATCAAACCCACAACCTTGGTGTTTCGGGACAATGCTCTAACCAACTGAGCAACCTGGCCAGAGCAAGAGCCCCCTGAATTTAGTTGATAATGATGTTTGTTTATATTTTCTATTCATTTTAATGACCAAAGCTTGAACTACAGTGAAAGTCTCCCTCAATTTTTGTATTTTTTGTTTACTCGTGAGTTTTAAATTAGAATGTTTTAACATCTTTTCCTTTTCCTTTTAATCAATCGAATAGCTAAAGCTGCTTTGATATATACTTCTGTTGTTTAACTATCTCTAAATAAATAAGAATGCTTTTTACTTGATACTAACCTAATATGATTTTCTGCACAGGGTTTTCAAAGCCTCATGAGTGTCAGTTTGCAAGTCCCCTAACAGTCCTGCAAGGAAGAAGCCCTAGAGAAAATGAGTAAAATAACTGTTATAACATGAGATCCAGCATAAGGAAGGTCTGCCTGGAATCCCAGCTGATGACCTTCCATTTTCCAATATACTGTCTCTCTGAAAACATAAATGCACAATAGGAAAAGTGAGTAGATTTTGCGTAATTAATTCCATATACAATGGAAACTGAGTAATTCCACAAGTAGAATAGCACAGTGGGTCCCTGGATTCTGGCAGGTTCCAAAGCCCAATTGTGTCTTGCTGTACCTGAGTGAGTGAGCTGTGTGTCACCTTCTCTTTGCAGGTTTCCTGATCCACCAACCCCCAACTGTTTCTTCATGGCCCTGTTGGATCCCTGGACCTTCATTATAGTACCCATCACACTTAAACTGCCCACGCCCTTGGCTTCTACGTTTTTGTCCTGGCCACACAACAGAGCGGGAGTGAGTGCTTCTGCCACCTGTATCCCCATCAACTGCCACAGCCCCTCTGGCAGAGAACGTGCTCATAAACGCGGAAAGAACAACCACTTGGCTTCTCCAGGGTCCTTGTTTTGTTCTCTAAATCCCACTTAGCACATACTGCCTGAAACTAGCTGCCTTCTAGAACAAGGAGGAATCAAGCCTTTCGGATTTTCTAGTAAAGACCTCAGATTTTCCACTAAAATGCAAAGAAGTGGGAGGAAGCTAGGAATTAGAGGAATATGTGTGGGGTGCACTCAGGAAAGGATAGAAGGAAGGTGAACAGGAGACAAGAGACTCCAAAGAGATCATGGGGTACGTGGGAATTGTGCAAAAGAACGGAGAAACCACATAGAAATTCTGACATGAGTGGGGGTATTTCCCCTGTAGCAGACCCTGAGCTAGGAACAGAAGTGCTGGACCTAAACACAATGCACCTCTTCTGAGCTGGATGAGGCCTTCCCGCCCATCCCAGGCTGCCTGAACAAGGTCTCTAGCTTCAGATCTCTCCCAGCCTTGCCCAAACATGCACGCCCCTGACGGCCTCCCCAGGACTCAGTCCAATGCCCAGCCCACTGCACTCACACTGAGGGCTGTGCTGCTCCTCCCAGCAACTCGGTTCCATGTGAACAGGTCACCTTCCTGCCGGGGACGTCAGGCACTATGCCAGCCTGGGAGAGAGCACCGTTAGGGCCAGATGGCCATTTTGGTGCCCGTAAAATATTACTGCCAACGTTGCTGCCTGTCTCCAAATAGGGCCTACCACCGAGAGAACTAAGAATCTAGTGAGTTAAAACTACTTGGTCCTGGGACACCTGTAATAATGTCAACAATAAAAAATAAACTTAAAAGAATCTTAAATTGCACTCCCACTCAGAAAATAAATAAATAAATAAATAAATAAATAAATAAATAAATAAATGTAGGTTTGACTCACACACACGCAAAAGAACAAACAAACAAACAAAAACTATTTGGTCCTACACACCCAAATTGCTAGTTCCTTAAAGGAGAGACAGTTATTAATACAGTCAGCATGTGCCAGGCATTGTGCAGTTCCTGTATCAATAGATGAATGAGTAAACAATTGTGGTACATCCATACAGTGGAGCATTAGTCAGCCTTAAAAAGGAAGAAAATTCTGGCACATGCTACAACGTGGACAAACCTTGAGGACATTATGCTCAGTGAAGTAAGCCAGTGACAAAAAGACAAATACTGTATGATTCTGCTTACATGAGTTCCTACAGTAGGCAACTTCATAGAGACAGAAAATAGTACAGTGTTTGCCAGGGACCAAGGGAGGAGGGAAAGGTGAATGACTCTTTAGTGGGTACAGAATTTCATTTTGGGAAGATGACAATGTTCTGGAAATGGATGACAGCAATGGTCACACAACAATGCCAACGTTCTTCATGACACTGAACTGTACTCTTACAAAGGGTTAAAATCGTAAATTTTATGTTATGTGCCAGGGACTGTGCTAAGCATTTTATTAACCAACTCGTTTTAATTCATACAACAATCTAATAAGTTAGTTCTCGTTACCACTATATCCATTGTATAGATGAAAAAGCTGAGGCTTGAGGATGCTAAGTCATTTGCCCAAGGTCCCAAAGCCAGAGAGGTGTAGATTCAGGATATGAGGCCAGTACTCTGATTCACAGCCTGGTTTATGAGAAATCTTTTATAAACTTCAATCCTGGATGACACACCTTGATTCTTTCCCTCCCTGATGTTAACGTTAGTATTTAGGGGAAAGGAGAAAATGTTGGCTACAATTCAACCAGTGCTCACCCCTGAAAAAGGAGTCACAAAGGCAGGTAAAAGCTGAAGGTCCTACTGTGCATAAAAATGGTAAAACAAAAGAAAAAACCTCCACGTGATTGGATCATAATAGCCCACTCTAGAAAATTCTGAGGCCAGAGGTTCAACACTGTTTTCTGAACTCTGCTGGCCGGTTAGCTTTAAACCCCAGCATTTAATTCGTGATGTTGGGGACGCCTGTTAGGAGGGTTTCCATAAAAAGCAGCAAGCACAATCAAATTCTGGTCTTTTCCAGACACAGACCCACATGAGCAGACTGCCTGTCCAGCACACTGCAGCACCTAGGTGTTTAATTTGGAATTTGATAGCTGCCTAAATGTTGCGATCTCCCGTCGGTGCTGCACACAAAGCATCTTCAGTGGCCACTGGCAGAAATTCTTAGAAAAACAGTCCTCCGGGTTGTTGAAATCACAACTACCACTTTCCCTCCCCGCCTCCCTGTCACTGAAGAGGCTGTTTTGACTTGAATTACAGGGGCCCATGAGGACTACCTGCGGTCCAAATGTGCATGTGACAACGGATACTCCTTTGCTGGCCGCCAGTGTTATTTCAGACACCGCTGGACAGATGGGCTCTGTTCCGAGTGGGGAAGATCCACACCTCAGAGAGGAAATTTTTATAGAGCCGTGTCCTCACTGCACACAAAACGTCCTCATCACTCTGCCAGGGTGGGGGCCGCATGGGGGCACATTGCTTCTGAAGATCAGAATGACAGTTTCTGCCCTAGCATGTTCTCTGCTGGATGTGATCTCGGGGCTCCTGGTGGTTTGCTGCCCCCCACCCCGTGCCCAGCTCCTGTTTCTCCCGTGTGTGGGACAAGTGCTTGGAGCTCAGCAGCTGTTGGAACACAGTAAATCCATTTACATACTGACATAGCCCAGTGACTAAGACAGGCCTAGCAAAGAAACAGAAACATTTGACGAGCAGAAACAACTGAATTACTTTGGGAGGGGTGAAGAAATGACACCCCAATGGGCTTGATCTCACCATTTGGTTTGGGCTGGGGAGCTCACCCTGAGAAGCCACCCAGATGTCATCCCAGTCATCCACCATCATTTATTCTGAGCAGAAGAGGAACCCAGCCAGTGTTTGGGGAGCAGGAGTAAGAAGTATAAGAAGTTGGTTGTTTTGAGACCATGCTGGGCATGAAGAAAATAAGCCGAGACCATCTTTATTTGCAGTTTGGAGTCTGGGCTCTGGATCTAGACAGAACTGACTTCAAACCTTGTCTCTGCCACGTATTCTAGGACCAAGCCATGTAACCTCAGCCTCTGTTTCCTCATTTGTAGAATGGGGATAGAAATTGGATTCCTACCTAAGGGGACTGTTTCAGGAATGAATGAGACTATTGTATAAAGCACTTAGCACGTGTGTATAAAGCCTGATATGTGATAAGCACTTAACAATATGTATTAATCATAATAGTACCTTTTACACAGAAGACAATGAACTTTGTATTTGTCCACTCACGCAGACAGGTAACACAGAAATCAAAATGAAGCTTGACCCTTAACTACTTCAAAAAATTCTTTGTCACCAACACCCCCACAAACACCTGCATTAGAACATCTGCCACGAGGTGAGTTCGAGAACATCTAGGGCTTGAAGATGTCAGGGACTTTGTGTTCTGAGTCAGACCTCCACACTCTCCTGCCTACCATGGAACATCATTCAGAACATGTGTCCACATCATTCCCACAAACTGTACGGCGGCAAGATGCATGGATCTTCAGCCATGGTGTTTGGGACATTTCATCCTACAGAACCTACTGGATTGGATATTAACAAATATTATACAAATAAAGTATCATATGTTACATAAAGTGCACACAATTTTGTTCCTGTCAACAGCAATTACCATAATCTCCATTTATGAAGTGTACCTATGGATGATGTGCCCTTCCTTTTGGACACTGCAAGTCCATCGATCAGAACACACCAGAGCCCCTCCTCAAGCCAGCAGAATAGGGGAGAACGTCTTGTTCACACCTGCTATGTAACCCAGGAAATCAGCCAGGAAGGTCTGGATTTGGCGAGTTGATAACCAGTGCTGATCAAATGAAAATGTGGAAGTACCAAGCAGAAAAGTGGTCACTGAAAAACTTTCAAGGGTCTGCCCAGGTCCTGAATTTATGCCATTAACAGTTCTGGAGAACTTAGGGGTGAGGTGAAGGGGAAGGTTAGGGGAGGAAGAGGTGTGGGGGCAGGAAAATCTCTCTGGTCCACATGAATAAGAGCCCACCAGCAGAAAGATAAACACTGCTTCTGTCCCAAGAAACAGGTATGGATGACCAAGGAAAGGGGATTCTTATCTTCTGGGCAAGGCCCAGCAACACCAATTCTGAAACATGTCACCAAGAAAGGGATCATGGGGAGCTAGAAGATTGTTACTACAGCGAAGCATCTTAGAACTTAGCCTCCGTGAAGGAAAACAAGACGTTTGGGGATGGGAAATCAGCACACATCTACGCGCGTGCGCACACACGCTGCCTACACTTGAATAAGGCAGAGATGGTGACTACCCGCCCCCACCCCTCAACCAGACATGCAAGGCTTCTTCCCTGCTCAATTGTTATGGGCTGATTTCTATTTCCTGGTGCAATTTATTTGGAAAAATGGGCCTTCCATTGTTGATATTCTATGAATTGGTCAGAACCATACAGACAATAATGAACAATGAAAGACCGATTTTGCAGCTCTGAAAAACACCCCTTGGCTGTCACTCCTTAATATTTTCCTTTCTGCTCATCCACAGTTCTATCTTTTCTTGATTAGTATGAGCCCGTTCTTGGGGCAAGGGAATAAATCCAACAAGAGATGCCATTCCCCCAAGGATTTCATTCCCCAAGGATTTCACAGGTAGGTTGGGGAGGAGTGAATCCCTCCATGGTGTCCTGGGAGGGGGTGTAATTTCTTTTCTCAATGGCAGAAAACAGTCCAGAGGCTACTCTCACATTCTGATCATGACCTCGTCTGGCATTGACTCATACCTTGCCTGATCTGTATATCAAAGTCTGTAACACACCTTTTGGGAACTTGTAAAACTTAGGGCACTTCCAGACCACTGGATGAACATGGGATAAATGAACTATCAGGAAATAAAAATATTGAAAAAAGTTAAATGAAGTTGACGACATAAAAATAAGCGAGGAAACTTGTAGGACCGTTTTACTTATTTGTTTCTGTGAACAGTTTTGACACCTGTGAACTTCTGCCAACAAAACTCAGGGCGTTTTCGCCCTGGCCAGTTTGGCTCAGCGGTTAGAGCGTCGGCCTGTGGTCCGGAGAGACCCGGGTTCGGTTCCCGCTAAGGGCACGTACTTCGGTTGCAGTTTGTCCCCGGCCCTGGTTGGTCGTGCGGGTGGCAGCCACTCGATGTGTCCCTTCACGTCGATGTTTCTCTCTCTCTCTCCTTCCTCTCTCTCCCTCCCACTCTATCTGTACAAAAAAATAGAAAAATATCCTCGGGTGAGGAAAAAAACTCAGGGCGTTTTCATAAGAAAAGAGTTCTAAAGAAAGGGCAGTGCCATTACAATGTCCCCATAAATAAAGACAAGGGGTTTTGGCAATAGATGGCTACTGCCTGGCTTTGCCCGGACCAGTGCCCTCCAGCACGGCAAAACTGTGGTTCCCAGTAAGGAAATTCGGTGTGGAGGGAGGAGAGGAAGCAGAGAAAGAGGCTAAAAGTTACGAAGGGGTAGTACCAGCTCCTTTATATAAACTCCTGCATTTAATACAACAAATCAGTGAAGTGCTGTTTATGATAGCCTTTTTATTGATAAAGAAATGCGGGGATCGCCCTGGCCAGGTAGCTCAGTTGGTTAGACTGTTGTTCCAAAATACCAAGGTTGCAGGTTCAACCCCTGGTCAGGGCACATACAAGAATCAACCAATGGCCCTGGCCAGTTTGGCTCAGTGGTTAGAGTATCGGCCCGTGGACTGAAGAGTCTCGGGTTCGAGTCTAGGCAAGGGCACATACATACCTTGGGTGTGGTTCAGTCCCCAGCCCTGGTTAGGGTCCTTCAGGGAGCAACCAATCAGTGTGTCTCTCTCACATCCATTTCTTTCTCTCCCTCTCACTCTGTCTGAAAATAGATGAAATAATATTCTTGGGTGAGGATTTAAAAAAAAAAAAAAGGAAACAGCTAATGAATATATAAATAAGTGGAACAACAAATAACTCTCTCTCTCTCTCAAATCAATTTAAAAAACAATGGAGACTCAGAGATAACAAATACCTTCCCCAAGGTCACATGACAAAGACCTAATTTGTCTGTCTCCAGAGCCCTAAAGTAAACAGAGTGTTTTTCCTGCACCCTATTTGCGAGCTTAATCATAACCAGAATTTGCTTGGAAAAGTGACCTCAAGCGTGTTTCCTAGAGCTGAGATCCACCTGCTGTGTGGAGGGCAAAAATGGGTCACAGGTGGACCAAGGTGGGACACAGGAGTCTCTGAGCCAGGGCCCTTCATATTGTGAGCAGCTTAATAATTTACCTATCGTGTCATCAAACACCACCTCTTATGAGTGCCATCAGCAACAAAAGTTAGGAATCATGCTCTGCCTTGGACTCCAAAAGAAACTGCCTGGATTAAATCCCAATTCCACCACTTCAGAGCTGCACAAGCTTGTCTCTCTGTGCCTCAGTTTCCTCATCTATAAAATGGGAATGGAAACTCATGGGGGATTTGTGAGAATTAAGTAAGATAAAATACACAGAGCTCTCAGTATACCTTCTAGAAGCAATCACTCAGCAACCATTAACTGAGACACTCAGTACAGCCCCACAGGCTGTGTGCCATAACAGCAGGGCACCATTCACTTAGACTAGGCTATGAATAGCGCCCCTTGGAGTTGTGCAACTATGCATCTCAGACCATTAGCTTTCCATTTTCTTTTTATTTATGTATTTATTTTATTTATTTTTTATCCTCACCTGAGGACATTTTTCCATTTTTTGTTCAGATAGAGTGGGAGGGAGAGAGAAGAAGAGAGAGAGAGAGAGAGAGAGAAAAATCGACGTGAAAGGGACACATCGAGTGGCTGCCACCCACACAAACCAACCAGGGCCGGGACAAACTGCAACCAAGGTACATGCCCTTAGCGGGAACCAAACCCGGGTCTCTCTGGACTGCAGGCCGACGCATTAACCGCTAAGCCAAACTGGCCAGGGTAGCTTTGCATTTTCATCTAAGAGTGTCCTTCACAGTTAAGCTCCAACTTACTTCCCTGCCTCATTGCCACCGCTAACTCCTAGTCTTCATACCTACCGACCACTCTGTCCTGCACTCACACAAACAGTCCCATTTATAACCCCTCGGGTTTTCACCGAATGTCCCCCTGCTCTCGCCTCTTCCCATTCTTAGCCATCCTCCAAGCCCATTCTAAAGGTCGCCTCCTGTGGGAGCCTCCTCTGAGGTCCCAGCAGAGTGGCCCCACCTTCAGTGTTCCCAGAGCACTTGGCACATATATTCTCTCAGAAAAATCAGCATGTTTTCATGTGGTTCTACGTTCGTCTGCAGATAGGCCTCCCCTGCTGAACCATGAACTCCTTGTGATCAGATAGAAGATTCTTCTTGACGTGGCCTTAACCTACTCACCCTGCTCTTGTGTCTGCACTTATATCTACTTCACATGTGCAAAAGATGAGTCTGAGTGGAACTCAATATTGTCAAAGAAACTTTGGAATACCAGGCACACAGACCAACTTCAGAACACAGAAAATACCCTTGACCATGGCCGAGTGAAGCTAAGTTCCCCTGAGCATGGTACTAAACACTCCAAAGGGTAACGGGGCCTCAGAGGACTCCTGGGGTTAATGTGCATGGCCCCTGGTAAATGGAGACAGCAGACTGGCAGTAGTTCCCTAAGTTGGATTCGTTTGAAATATGAGAGTAAAAACCAGGAAATGTGGCCCAGTTTCTCTTTTGAAATCCCTCCCTTCATTATATTTGAATCTCATGTCTCTGTGCTTTGTTTCAAACTAAAAACCAAAGGCCTCCCATTTCTGTTATTTCCCTGGCAAGTCTTTAATATACTATATTAAAAACTCTACAAGGACACACAAAAAATAATGTACTTTTGAGTGATATTCAGAAGCTTGCCACTCTTTACCTGCCTTTATTTCTGAATTCTCTGGATGCTTCATTAAAAAAAGGAGAAAAGTACCAAAATGTGCTGCTTCTATACTAAATACTTAGACAGGACTCCCCTGTCTTACAGAGAAAACAGTATAGCTGTGGCTGGTTTGGCTCAGCGGTTACAGCATCAGCCTGCGGACCAAAGAGTACACAGGTTTGATTTGGTCAAGGGCACGTACCTCGGTTGCGGTTCGGTCCCGGCCCTGGTTAGGGTCATGAGGGAGGCAGCCAATCGATGTGTCTCTCACACATGGATGTTTCTCTCTCTCCCCCACTCTGTCAGAAGATAAGTGGAAGGATGTCCTCAGGTGAGGATTAAAAAAAGAAGAAAACAGTATAGACCCAGATGTTTCACAATAGTTGTATAATTCATACTGAATGCCGATGGGCCACCAAATATATCTGCACAAACGCTGTCACACACAGTGCATGTAACCTCCATACACAGTAAATTAATTGTCAAAATGCCCTACCCTTATCTGCCCACCCCACCAAACTGGGCAGCTACAGGACTGAATTTAATAGTGTTTCCCTTTTGCTCTGCTGAGTGTTATACAAACTCAGGAGACACTCAAATGTTTCTCTTGTAGACGTTCATTCATTTACTTAATTAATATTTATTATCTACTATGTACCCCACATAGTCATTGATTAAAGAAATTCCTGCTTAGCCTCTACTTTAGAATCTCTCAACCTTAGCACAATTGGAATGTACAATTCTTTGTTAGGGTGGGGTGCGGGAGCTGGTTAATGCCTCTTAGGGTGTTTAGCAGCATCCCTGGCCTCTACTCATGAGATGCCAGTAGCATCCTCACCCCTATTTGGGACAACCAACAACATCCGCAGAAGACAGTGAAAAGAATAGTGATCTCTTGGAGTTGGGGGTGGGGGAGGGAGAACACAGAATTTCTAGAGTAGTAAAATTATTCTGAATGATACCACAATGGTGGACACTTGTCATTATACAATTGTCAAAATCCATAGAATGTATATACCAAGAATGAACCACAATGTAAACCAGGGACTCTGGTGATAACAATGTGTCAGTGTTTGTCCATCGATTATAACATATGTACCACTGTGGTGCGGGAGGTTGAGATAGGGCAGGCAGTCATATGAGAACCCTCTAAATTTTGTCCTCTCAACTGTGCCGTGAACCTAAAATTTCTCTAAAAAATTAAGGTAAATTTTTTTTCTTTTCTTTTTCTTTTTTTATTCTCACCCGAGGACATTTTTCCATTTTTTTGTTCAGATAAAGTGGGAGGGAGAGAGAGGGAGAGAGAGAGAGAAACATTGACATGAAAGGGACACATCGAGTGGCTGCCACCTGCACGACCCAACCAGGGCCGGGGACAAACTGCAACCGAGGTACGTGCCCTTAGCGGGAACCTAACCCGGGTCTCTCTGGACTGCAGGTCGACGCTCTAACCGCTGAGTCAAACTGGCCAGGGCTGACGTAAATTTTTAAAATTTGTTTTTTTAAGGTGATGGAAGGAGATTTGGCTTGGGGTGGTGAATACACCAATACAATATACAAATGATGTGTTATAGAATTGTACATTATATAATTTTATTAGCCAATGTCACCCCAATAAATTCAATAAAAAAGAAATTAAAAAAAAAAATTTAAGTGAAAAAGTGTTTCCAGCAATTGCCAAATGCCCCCTGGAGACAAATATTATTTATCCTGTTACGGGCACTATTCTGCTCACAGCAGTACTTTTTTTAAAAGTGTAGTAAAAAAACTGCCCTGGTTGGTTTGGCTCAGCGGTTGGAGCGTCGGCCCGTGGACCAAGGAGTCGTGGAGTCTGGTCAGGAGAATGTGCCTCGGTTGTGGTTCGGTTCCCGGCCCTGGTTGGGGTCGTGTGGGAGGCAGCCAGTCGATGTGTCTCGTTTGCATCAATGTCTCTCTCTCTCTCCCTCCCACTCTGTCTGAAAATAAATAAAATAAAATAAAAATAAAAATTGTGGTAAAATATACATAATATGAAATTCACCATTTCAACCACAACTCACCACTATCCATTGCTAGAACTTTCTCATCATCCCAAAGAGAAACTCTGAACCCATTAAACACTAATTCCCCATGCCCCTCTCCTCCCAGCCCCTGATAATCTCCATTCTACTTTGTCTCTATGCATTTAACTACTCTAGGTACCTTATATATACAATTATACAGTATTTGTCCGTTTGGCTTATCTTGTTTGGCGTAATGGTTCATCTATGTTGTAGATTATATCAGAATTTCCTTCCTTTTTATGGCTGAATAATAGTCCATGGTAAGGGCATACCACATTGTGTCTGTTCATCTGTTGACAGTTATTTGGCTATGTGTCACATGCTGCTAGGAACATGGGTGTGCAAATATCTGATCGAGTCTCTGCTTTCAATTCTTGTGGCTATATACCAAGCAGGGGGATGCTAAGTACTTTTAAATGTGATAGTTTTCAGATCACTTTTTACAACAGAACACTTGACATCAGCGAATTATTGGGCTGGCGGTGGCCAGAACGCAGTGCCATGTAGGGCTTGACTTCCAGCGACCGCAGCAGACAGAGGGTGCCCCTCTGTCCTCTGCCACTCACTGCCTTGGGCAAGTTACTGAATCACCTTACACCAGTAACAGAAATAAGATGATAAAAATGGCCCCTCTCTATGGGGCTTGGAAGTAAATATGAGGCAGAAAGTCCCTGTGTGGCACCAGCGCAGCTGCACGTGGTGGGTGTGCAATCAGTGCGGCCCCCCTAGACCCGAAGAGGTCGTGAACCATTGCTGGTCTGGGCAGGATTCCCCGGCACGCGGAGTAGCTATGGCAGACCCTGCATGGTGCTGCCCACAGTCACGTCTGCTCCCCTTCTTCCTGTTTCACTGAATCCAGACTGGGTTTGAAGGAGTCATCTGCCCAATAAAACACTCACCTCCCACACATCCTTGCAGCAGAGTGTGGCCATTCAACCCAAGTCTAGGCAAGGAACTGAAAGAGAAAACGTCTAAATAAGGCTTCTTTTCTTAAAAAGATTTTAGGCCCTGGCTGGTTTGGCTCAACGGTTAGAGTTGGCCCATGGATCAATGAGGCGCAGGTTCGATTCCGGTCAAGGGCGCGTACCTTGGTTACGGTTCGTCCCCAGTCCTAGCCGGGGTTGTGCGGGAGGCAACCTCTCTCTCTCTCCTTTCCTACCTTCCACTCTTTCTAAAAACCAATGGAAAAATATCCTTGGGTGAGGATTAACTAAAAATAAAAAAGTGTTTTAGTTTTAGTTTTGAGATATGAAAACATTTATATGAGTTGAAACTCAAAATTATGAAGTAAGATACCTTTACTGTTGTCTCACCTCCTCCCGGCCTCCCACACCTTGTTCCTTTCTCCTCCTTTAGACCTAGATGTTTCCTTTTTATTCTTTGTTTCCCTTGCAAATGTAAGCAAGTACATATGTGTGTGTGTTTCTTTCCTTTCTTTTTTACATAAAAGGATATATCAATATATATATCTATGTTGTTCTTATTCTTTTTATATTTCATAATCTTGAGTCTTGGAAGCCCTCCACAGCTGTTACGTAGTGCTTCCTCATTCCTTTTTATTACATGGTATTTGATCAGTTGGTGATATTATGGATGAACATTTGGGTTGTTTCCAGGTTTTTTTAAATCATCATCGATGCCACAGTGACTATGCATGAGACATTTTGTATGTATGCCTGATACCGTTTGGGATGATCCCTAGAAGTGGAATTGTTGGGGTCAAGGATGATAAAGTACATCACCGTGCGCAAGCTTGCCAATTTCTCTGCTGTGGCAATTGTGCCATGTTGCCTTGCAAAGCTTTTTGTTTGCCCTTTGCTCTTGTCCTGTCTCCTTTCTTCCTGCCTAGGACAGGGCAGCTGATTCTGGCAAGTACAGCAGCCTTCTCACCACCTTGTGGATGAAAACCACACCCTCAGGATGGCAGAGCCGGACGCCGAAAGAGCCCCGCAAGGCTGCGCGGCCAATCAGTCCAGTCCTCCACTGCCTGCCACTGCCCTCCCTCCTGCTACGGAGAAACACAGACCCCTCACCTGGACAGCCCTGCTTATTCCAGTTCCCCTTCCTCACGGCCAAAGACAATCATAATCATTTAGATCCTGAATAAATCTAATTAAAATTATGTCACAGCCCAGCCAGTGTGGCTCACTGGACTGAGTGTTGTCCCATGGACTGAGAGGTCCCCATTCAATTCCCACTCGGGGCACATGCGCAGGTTGTGGGCTCGATCCCCAGTAGAGGGTGTGCAGGAGGCAGCCGATCGATGTATCTCTCTCACATCGATGTTTCTCTCTCTCTAAAAAAAAAAAAATCAATAAAACATGTTTTTTAAAAATTATGTTACATTCATTGAAACACTTATAACTCATTAGTAAGTTGGTACCTACTTCAAGCTCCATAGTCCAATATCTCAGCTACTAGCCACATGCAGCCACTTAAATTCATTAAAATTCGAGTATCAGTAACACTAGCCACATTGTAAGAGATCAATAGGCACAGAACTCTAGTGGCTACCCTATTGGACAGTGGCATACAGAGCAGCCCCTTCATCCCAGAAAGTCCTGCACCGCGATTACACAATTCAAGGTATCACTGAGGGATTATTCTATTTTAACCATTTAAGAAACTGATGAACTCCTAAAGTATTATTGGAAACATAACTCTATGTGAGATTAGGTTTATCTATCAATCGGTTAATCCACTGTTACAATATACAATGTGACTTGCCTCAGCTTCTTCCAGTATGGAAACCCCACCCACCTGGTTGCTTCCTACTTCCTCATCAAGGACACCTGTGTGTGGGAGCTGGCCCCAGCCAAGGCTTCCTTCTCTCCTAACCATATACATGTGCAAGTGCATCTTCCAGATGCACTTCCTCCCCCAAAAATGTATGGACAAAAATAATAAAACACAATCACAAGAGAGGATAATCAGTGTATTGTGAAGAAGGGGTGATTTCGCCCCGGCCAGTTTAGCTTAGCGGTTAGAACGTCGGCCCGCAGACCAGAGAGTCCAGTTCAGTTCTTGCTAAGGGCACGTACCTCCGTTGCAGTTTGCCCCCAAGCCCCGGTTGGGGTTGTGCAGGTAGCAACCACTCGATGTGTCTCTGTCTCTAATATCGATGTTTCTCTCTCTCTCTTCCCCCCTCTCTCCCTCCCGCTCTATTTGAAAAAACAAAAGAAGGGGTGATTTCATCAATAATGCAGAAAATAGTCCAGTGATGTGAAAAGCACCAAAAAGGTGAGCTCAGAGTAGAGAGCTTATAGTGTTTGAAAAAGGGCCTTTCCACCTCCACTTCAGTTGCAAAAGGAAAAGCAAAGGCTGAGATGCAGAAAGCAAGGAAGATGCTTGCAAGTTGCTGCAGCTTTGGGGATTTTCACACAGTGTGGATGCCCATATTGTGTGATCAGATAGAGTGGAATCATCTGTCAGCCTGTCTGTTCACATAGCTATGCTATTCATAGAAAGTGTACCTCTTCCCCCAAATAAACACCATATGCCTCTTCTCTTACCCAATTGGGTGTGTGTATTCTAGGGACCTGTGGCATGTAGGGGAGCAATCGATGCCAGTGACTCAAGTGACCATTTTGGGCTCTTCTGTAGAACAATCTTCAGGGATGTCATGAGCAATAGGGAACCATATTAAGTAATAAGTTTGAAATGTAATTTGACTCCTGCCAACTACGGCATCATGAGAAAGGAAAGGAGATAGCTCCATCTTTTTGAATTCCAAAATCAGTCAGCTTTTTGTGTCCCCCCACCCAAATGCCCCTGCCCTTCTTCAGCCCAAGTTTCATGATGCACCAGTATAATTCTATGTTGCAAACTCCTTTTACTCCCTTTCTCTCATCCCTCTCCCAGCCAAACCTGTGGAACTCAACCGTCCACCCACTCTGTGTCTGCCCCCAGACATTGCTGGGAGAAACACTCCGCCTGTGGTTTCAGGGGCTGGGGCAGGGAGAATGGGGAGTTACTGTTCAATGGATGCTGAGTTTCAGTTTGGGATGATGAAAAATTCTGGAGATGGTGGGGATGGTGACTGCATAACAATGTCAATGGACATTAATTTCAAGGGCACAAAGAGCAAGTGGACATGTGATACCGGCCACCAACCCTAATATGCTTCCCCAGTTTATTCTCTTTCCTACTCTCCAAAGGGCTATTTCATCCTTCTCCCGTCTCCTCCTACACTCATCCCTTGCCTCACTCTTGCGCTCCATTGAGAAAATTTGAGCAATCTGATAGTAGCCCCTTTATTTTCCCTTCGACAAAACTACTAGCTCACCTCTACCTCTAGCCATATCCTGTACCTCCTGTCCTGTTACTGGGGATAAAGTGTCTTGCTCTTCTATCAAAAATTCCTCTCTGGGGGCAAGGAGAAATAGGGATTAATGGGTAGAGTTTCAGTTTGAGTAATAAAAATTTTTTGGAAATAGTACAATCTGGTTGTATAATGTTGCAAGTGTAATTAATGCCACCAAATTGCACACTTAAAAATGGTCCGGCCGGTGTGGATCAGTAGTTGAGCATCGACCCACACACCAAGAGGTCACCGGTTCAATTCCCAGTCAGGGCACATGCCTAGGTTGTGGGCCAGATCCCCAGTGGGGCATGCAGGAGGCAGCCAATCAATATTCTCTCTCATCGATGTTTCTATCTCTCTCTCCCTCTTACTTCCTCTCTCTCTAAAATCAATAAAGGGAAAAAAAATTTTTTTAATTAAAAATAGATAAAATGGCCAATGGCCCTGGCCAGGAGGCCCAGTTGGTGGGAGCATTGTCCTGTACACCAAAAAGTTGAGGGTTTGAGTCTCATCAGGGCACATACCTAGGTTGTGGGTTCAATTCCTGGTCTGGAAGAACATAGGAGGCAACTGATCCATGTTTCTCTCTCACATCAATGTTTCTCTCTCTCTCTTTCTCTCTCTAACATCAATAAAAACGCAGACTCAGGTGAGGATTAAGAAAAATAGCTAAAATGGCAAATGTTATATATATTTTGCAATAATACATTTAAAAAAAAAAACTCAGAGCCTCTTGTTCCTGCACCATTGATCTTTCACAATCTCTTGGCTCCCCCTGTCCCCCACAAGACCACTGCACTAGCACACAAACATGTTCCACCTCCTCCTATCTTGAGACAATTCCTGTGAGCGTGGCCTCCCACCTGTTACTGCCCTATACTCTGCTCCCTTCACAGCCTCCCTCTTGAAAGGTTTCTAGGTCACTCTCTTTCCTCACCTCACCCACCCAAGCAACCTTCCACTTGTACCTGTCCATAGAGGCTGTCCATATAAAAGTCACTGATGGGCTCTATGCCACCCAATCAACTGACCACTCAGCTTTCTTGATACACTTGTGACGTCCATGGCACCACTGTTCCTACCTCACAGAAAGCTCCATCTAGACCTGTCTCTGGTTCGTCCTCTACCTGCTCTGTTCTGGGCTCCCATCTCGTGTGCACGCACACACTCCCTCTAGGTGATCTCATTCGGTCATGTGATGTTTTTGTTGCTATTGTTTGTTTGTTTGTTTGTTTTAGAGATGGGGAGAGAGAGAGAGAGAAAGAGAGAAGCATCGACATGAGTGAGAAACATCGATTGGCTGCCTCTTACACGCCCCTTACCAGGGATCAAGTCTGCAACCTGGGCACGTGCCCTGAGCAAGAATCGAGCCAGCAACCTTTCAGTGTGTATAGGACAACACCCAACTGAGCCACACCAGCCAGGACAGTCATGTGGTTTTAAATACCAATAAAGATAAATATGCCCCCAAACTTCCAAACCTACCTCTTAGCCTCTCCCTAAGAATTGTATATCCTCTTGGCTACCTGGTACCTCCATAGCAATGACCTGTCTCAAACCATCTAAAGCCTTTCTAATGGCACTGCTAGACTCAAATCACTAGTCATTTCCTTCGTCCTTCTTTTCCTCACCTCTCACTGTTGATTTGGCAAATGCTGTCATCTAGCCATCTAAAACTTGCCCCAAATCTGTCTGCTTTTCTCCATCTCCATTCCCCCATAACCTGGATCACTGCAATAGCTTGCTCCCAGGACCTCCTGTTTCCCTCTTGTCCCCCAAATAACAACCAGTCTCTCCCAACACCATAAAAAGTAAATTACATCATCCCATGCTCTAGCTTAACCCCCTCCAATAGCTTTCATTGCATCTCTAATAACATCTAAACTCCTTGCATGATCTGAGTCCAGCCTACATTTCTTCAACCTCAGTTTGCATCGAACTCATCTCATATGCTATGGTCTTGTCATGCTGGCCACCTTTCCGGTCCACTAATTTAGTGGTTCTCAACTGGAGGTGGGTGATTTTGCTCTCAGGGAACATTTGACAAAGTCTGGAGACATTACTTATTGTCACAGTTTAGAGAGAAACAGGCTTCTACTGCCATCTAATGTGTAGGGGCCATGGGGTAGGGTTGGGAGGGAATACTGCTAAACACCCTACAAGGCACAGAAAAGCCCCCAATACCAAAAATCATCTGACCCAAAATGTCAGTGGGGCTGCTATCTATTTGCAGCCATCTGCAAATCAGAAAAAGGCCCTCATCAGACACCAAACCTGCTAGCACCTTGGTCTTGGACTTTCCATTTCCAGAACTATGACAAATAAATGTTTGTTGTTTAAGCCACCCAGTATTTATGGTACTTAGTTATAGCAGTCTGAGCTAAGACAAGTGCTAATGTTGGGAAATCCTGAAAACTGCTAAGGTAACTTGGGCACTAATCTCTTTCCTGCCTCAGGGACTTTGCACAAGCCATTCCTCTACTTTTTTTGCATGACTCACTCCTTCTAGTCATCATGGTTCACCTTATACCTTATTTTTCTAAAAAAGCCCTTTCTGATCACCCATTCCGATTTTTCAAATATTCTATGTGATAGTTTTCTTATTTTATCTGTTTGTTTATCATCTGTTTCCACTAAAATTAAGTTTCTTGACAGCAGGAAACTTATCTGACTTGCTCACCAGGGTCTAATAGTGCTTGTTGCATAGTTGGTACCCAATGAATACTTGGGAAACAAACGGTTTTCCGGTTGATTTAGCTTGATTCCAAAAAAGAGTGTATTATGTACATTGCATAGGTAATAGGTACTACAGGACATTTAAAACTGATTAATACAGTCACCACTGTCAAGCAACTTACAATTACCTAAGAAGGATAAAATGTGCTTTTACACACCTAAGGCAAAATAGGATACATGCTATAGGGAGATGGTACAGTATCATGTGGTGAAGGGTACTTACTGAGTTGTGAGAGAGTTCATACAAGATGCCTAACAGTCTTAAGACTGCCCTAGATTTGAAAGGCAACATTGTATAAGGGTCAGAAACATGGATTCTGGAGCCCAGACTAGAGAGATTCAAATCCCAGTTCTGTCCGTTCTAACCGTGTGACCTTGAACTAGCTCTCTCTCTTTTTTTTTTTTTTTTGTGGTATGTGCCCCTAGTGGGAACTGAATCTAGGACTCTCTGGTCCTCAGGCTGATGCTCAACACTGAGCCAAACTGGCTAGGACTTGAACTAGCTCTTTAATCTCTCCGTGCTTCAGTTTCCTCATCGGTTACACAGAGATAATGAAAGTATCTGCTTCACAGCCTTGCTGTGGGTTTAAATGAGTTATAATATGTAAAGCACATGTTTACAGAGGACATTGCAGGTCTGGTCACTAGTGTTCAAAGAAAGGAATGATCACACAGGACCAGAGACAGGGATGATAGAAAGGCTGACTTTTGAGATGAGGTGAATTTGAATAGAAAAGATGATGAGGGCCTTCTCAGTGTAAATATTATATTGTACATCAAAGGAGATGTACCATCGCCTGGAGTGTTGCTTAGTAATGGGGTCAGGCAAACTTTCATTTTTTTTCCTGTTCACTCATCTTTGTAAAGAAGGATTTTTTTATTTTGAAAGAGAGTGATTGATGGAACCATGGTCTTCCCCTGATCCTATTATGTCAGAAAACCTGAAAGATCTGGTCACCAAATCACACTATCACTTTCTATTTTTTTATTGCTATGCAGTATGTTTTGGCTTAAAAACAACAACACAGAGACTTGAACTAATGTTCTACACTTACTACTGTGTGAGCTTACCCTTCTGAGTCCGTTTCCTCACCCCAGAAACAAGAACAGTGAAGCCAACCCACTGTACTTTACACAAATAGCATGTGAGTTAATAGTTAATACATGTGCAAGGCTTAGAGTATTAGGTAGATGTAAGATATTTTCTAAAAACACCATCCAGAGTTTTACTTAGAAATATGATATGCACTGCATTTTAATGTAGATGAAAGGAATTAAATACCTTAAAAAAAACTTTTTTCTCCCTTCATGTTTCAGAGAAGAGAGAAGGTAGGATTGCAGCTAAGAGACCTGGGTTCCTGGACTGGGCAGAGCCAGCCACACAAATGTTTCTGCAGCAGATCAGGGAGGGCCAGACAGTGCTTCTGTCACACTCTGCTTTGGTGCCATCCATGTCTACCCCATTAAAAGGCAAAGCCAGACACAGGATCCATCCCTGAAAGGAAATGCCAACAAAATAACCTCTCCTTATTCCTTGAAAAGAAAGAATGGTTTTCTTTTACTGCTTAGTCTAGTAAGCAGAAATCTAGGAACCTCTAGCTCCATCCTCTGCATTGTGACATTGGGGAAAATTCTGCAGGACTTTCAAACCTTCAAAATCCTAAAATAATATCAGAAAGGCAAACTTAGGGCAAAGAAGTTATTAAGAATGTCTTTCATTTGTAGATGTCTCAAGTTAAGTCAATCCATATTTTAGCTCCCCCATGATAGGACTAAACAAGAATGATACTGTCCTGAAAGAATAAGTACAGGGATAGGAAAGGAACTCAAACACCACTGTGGGAAGAACTCTGTCCTAACGCAGATTAGAGGCAGGAGGCCTGTCTCCTGACAGAGCTAAGCCAGCTTCTTCCACCTTCGTGGTGTTGAGCACTCCTCAGACTTCTGAGTTTTATTCCTAGCAGGTGCCTCACGTCAGGCTGAGGGGACGTGAACCCCTGGCTGGGAGCAAAGGCCAAAGCAGGGCTCGCAGTGTGATCAGGAGACCACAGCCGGTGGAGAAAGGTGGGGCTCAGGCTGGGAAGAATTGAATGTGGGGTGAAATCACTAAAGAGCCCAGAGCTTTTGGTATCTAATGGAACACTGGATAAAAGCCACAGGGAAAAAGAAAGAAGTCCCACTCCCCAAGCTCTGGAAGGCTGAGGGATGTGGAAGGTGGGGTGGGCGTGTTGTTTCAGAAAGCTCCCCGGAAAAGAGATGGGGAAGTTGGAGAAAGTGTTGCCCCCCCGCCCCCCCAAGCAGTCGGGAGGGGACAAAGAAGAGCGTCTGGGTGGAACTGTGAATTAGTACTGGAAAGCCCTGTGGGGGAGGGGACGGGGAGGACCCGGCAGCTCCCGGCTGGGCTGGAGCGAGGAGCCGCCGCTGGCAGGAAGGAGGCTGGCCGCATGCATGGCTGGCCGCGGCCCAAACAACTTCAACTCAAAGGAGTCGTTTGAGTTTAATCCTCCCCCAGGACTGTGGAAGAGGGAAAAAGGAAGGGGGAAACAAGTCAGAAGTCTCGAGAGGAAGGAGCTTTTTGTTTTAAAGGGCTACCTCTTGGGCCTGTCCCCAATTTTCTGGGTTTTGTTCCTGGTGTAAAGGAAGTTTTATGTCACCCATGAGAGTCTGCATTTTTGTGGGATTCAAATATTCCTTAATTAGGTGTTGTCTCTTTACAGAAAGAAAAGACGCCTTTTATTTCATTTTACTTTGCCATTTTAATTTACTCCCTTTCGTGTTTAATAACTAGGTAGGGAAATGTTAAACAGCGGCTGTAAAATATTACAAACCCCGCTCCCTGGGAACTATTGAGAAGGAACTTTTTGGTGCTATCTCCCATCCCACAGAGGAGGGGGTGGGAGGGACCCACAACCTCAGCTTTGGGGTGGGGGCTGGAAAGAGGAGGAATGTTTTTTCCCTCCATACCACTAAGGTCCCACGCCAACCTGGTCAACCTACACACCAGAGTCTTCTTTTTGGGTTGATGTTGGGGTCAGGAGGGCAGGGGTGGGTGGAGGTGGTGGATGTCTGAATGAAGAGGGAGAGTTTCAGGGAAGCTGAGAAATATACATCATTTCCACCAAGTGACCAGCTTCTCCCTTTTCTTTGGCACCACGGTCCTAACGAAGGCTGAGACTACTTATCCAGAACTAGAGAATTTGTCCCCAAAAGCAAAAGTGGCCAGGGAAATGTTTGGCTTTGGTCTACGGGAGACTGGCTTTCTTACGGAGTTCTAAGGAATAAGGAACATTTTTGAGGAAAATGACAGAATGGGAAGAGCTATAGTTTTTGTACAGCTAAAAATGTAGCGGGGGGGGGGGGGCATACTCCCGATGAATTACTGGGTGGACCCTTTAGCAAAGGGTCAGTAGTTGTCTGCAAATTGCAGAAGCTTCCCAAGGGATCTAGAACACAAATTTGCCAGGCAGCACAGGGCACCAGTTTCCGTCTACTGAGCTGTGTATGATGCTTATACGCTCATTTTGCTGGCAAAAGAGCCTGTCATAAAATGTAATACTGACTATAAAACAAATCAGCGCTTTGAAACGACTTGCTTCAGATGTTTTCATAAATCCCTAATGGCTCAGGCACTGCCTGCTATTGATAATATTAATGTGTTAATAGTTCCTCTGAAGCAACAGCACTGTGTAGGGCTGGACACACACACACACACACACACACACACACACACACACAGATGGGAATATCATGGAACTGGAAAACAATGCATTGGCTCTCCAGTGAATTCCAGCTGCACTTTGTTGACCTCAGAAAGCCAGATCCAAGTGAAATATATGCTATTTTAAATTCTTGGCTGGAGTTCCCCTTTAGTTTAAAGTGTTTTACATTGGTTTATAAAAAAGTATATTATATAGGTACATATGTACATATAAAAACGTGTGAGTGCACTCGTGTTCCTAGTAGCATTAATCACAATAGCCAAAAGGTGAAAACAACCCAAATGTCCATTGACAGATGAGTGAATAAACAAAACCACATATATCCATGCATTGGAACATTATTCAGGCATAAAAAGAAATGGGGTTCTGATGCATACTACAACATGGGTGAACCTTGAAAATATTATGCTCAGTGAAATAAGCCTGACACAGAAGGACACATATTATACTATTACATTTACATGAAGTACCTAGAGTCGTCAAATTCATAGAAATAGGAAGTAAAGTTTATCAGTTTGGGAAGATGAAAAAATTCTGGAGATGGATGCTGTGATGGTTGCACAACAATGTGAATATACTCAATGCCACCAAACTGTGTACTTAACAATGGTTCAAATGATGGGTTTAATGTCATATATATATAAAACACCAGAATTTTTTAAATGGGTCAGCAAACATGTAAATAATGAACCTTAGTCTTCTCTACAACTTCCCATGTCCTTGCCTACTGAGTTCCCTGCCCAGGGCCCACAGCTCTGTCCCTAGGGCCTCAGAGTGCCCAGCTCCAAGGGAGACGGCCCCTGTATCCCCCAGGACCCAGGATAGGCTTCCTTTGCCTTTAAAGAAATGAGAAACTTTATGTCTACAATCCCCAAATACCACCTGACCCAAGGAAAACTTCCCATTAAAACCCAGTTCCAATCTCAAAAAGGAACTTAAAGAACCAAGAAGGAGCCAGCTGGTGTGGCTCAACAGATTGAGCCTTGTTGAGAGGTGCTGGCTTGATTCCCGGTCAGGGCTCATGCCTGGGTTTCAGGCCCGATCCCCAGTAGGGGGTGTGCAGGAGGCAGCGGATTGATGTATCTCTCACATCGATGTTTCTCTCTCTCCCTTCTTCTCTCTCTAAAAAAATCAATAAAAACATTTTAAAAATAACCAAGAAGGATACTTTTCATGGTGCAATTTTTCTGCTGCCTTCCTAAAGGCATCCTTCAGATTGGAGGAGTCTCAGAAAATAAACACTCCAATCTCCTTGCCAGTGGCCAAACACTAAAGTTCTGCACTTGTTTTTTTAATTTTTTTCCTTTATTTTTAGAGAGAGAGGGAGAGAGATATAGAAACATCTATGAGAGAGAACATCGACTGGCTGCTTCCTGCATGCCCCCAACTGGGGATTGAGCCCACAACTTGGGCATGTGCCCTGACTGGGAATCAAACTGGTGAGCTCTTGGTGCATGGGTTGATGCTCAACCACTAAGGCACACTGGCCAGGCAACACTAAAGTAGTTTCAAGACACATTTCTCTCTCTGGACAGCCCCAGCCCTCTGATTTATGAAAAGGATAGAATGGTTCTAGAGAGTCAAAGTTAGAAATAACAGGTGGGCCCTGGTCGATTTGGGTCAGCGGTTAGAGCGTTGGCCTGCCAATCAGAGTTGTGGGTTTGATTCCAGTTAAGAGCACGTACCCCAGTTGTGATTTGGTCCCTGGCCCTGGTTGGGGTTGTGCAGGAGGCAACCAGTCGCTGTGTCTTGAAATATCAGAGAGATATTTCTCTCTCTCTCTCTCTCCCCCACTCTATCTAAAGATAAATGGAAAAATATCCTCAGGTAAGGATTTAAAAAAGAAAAGAGAAGCCCGACTGGTGTGGCTCAGTGGTTGAGTGTTGACCCAGGCACCAAGAGATCGTCACTTCGATTCCCAGTCAGGGTACATGCCCATGTTGTGGGCCAAATCCCCATTGAGGGGCATGCAGGTGGTGGCCAATCGATGTTCTCTCTCATCGATGTTTCTCTCTCCTTCTCCCTTTCTCTTTCTCTAAACAATAAAGAAAGAAAAAATTTTTAAAAAGAAAAGAAATAACAGGCAGAGTGGGTAGGGAGTGGTGGCACTGGTTAGATTGCAGCGTTTTAGTTTTTTTCTCGACTTGCCCCCATATTTGGGGGTTCTTCCTTCCTGAAAAGCACTTGCTTAGAATCATTTCATGATTTTTGTCCCTCACTGTTATAAGCAGCAGAACCTGAAAACCACCAAAGCTGCTGAGTCTGAAGGCAGAAAGAGAAGGCCCAAGCCGAGGCTGATGCCTACCCAGAAGTTTCTCTCAGTAGCACACAGACACTCGACCTAAGCCACAGGGTCTTCTGATGCTTCCTATTTGGGGCCAATTTAAGAAATGGTCTGAGCAGTCAAATCTTTGCCCTGTACCCTAAAGGGAGACAAACATCGGCATAATCCAACTTTCCTCTGGGCACTCTCTTACATTTCCCTTACACATCATTACCCAAAGCCAGGCTGCCAAGAACTCCTGGGTCCCCTCACAAGGCTTTGGCCCAGCTTTGCATCTATAATATATCAGTGCCAAGCCCTCTTCCAAGCCCTCTTCTCCCTGCCAGGACAGGAAGATGAAACCTGCAGCTAGTGATGAGAGAAGCCTCTTCGAAGCCCTATGTAGAGATGACAGAATGTGAGCATGATGCCTATTAGTTTCAGGCTGACAGGCCCAATGGCATGGACCCCACACAAATATGGAGAGTGGGCCAGTAAGGAAGGAAAACCCCACTGGAAGGAAATTGGGAGTGGAGGACAGGGCTCCCACTATGCAGGGGTGGCCTCGGGTAGGGTGCCAGCAATGTACACAGCACAGTAAAGTCAGAATCAGAACAGAATCTGAGATGTGAGCCAGTTAATGGGTTAAATGCTATTAGGACTTGGAGCAGGGGGAGAGATGCATAATCTGAATATCACTAAGAAAACTTTGCAGCCAGCAGCCAGTTTTTCTAAATCAACTGCTTCATCAAATTCCCTGCCAGCTCATAAAATGCTTGCCTGACTTGCCTTCTTTTCTCCAACTGATACTATTTTATTAAACGGTGTTGGGGGTGGGAGAAAGACGGAGAAGTGGAGAAGGAAGTCAGGAGTGGATTACATTTTAATTTTATTTTAAATACAGTTTTTCTCAGTATTGCTTCCTTCAAAGCTGTCCTAAATTTGGTTAGATCCAGGATGTGTAGGACCTGATAATTTGCAGGTTGGATTTAAATATGCTATAACAGTGTGTGTGTGTGTGTGTGTGTGTAGATTTATCTGATCAAATACACGTTTTACATGCATTGGTATTCATTATACCAGAGCAGAAACGTGTGCAACAGACTCTTATGGGTGTTTTTTTTTTTACAATATTTGGAGATATATTCAAGAAAATAATATTTGCCTTATGTGTACACGTTTGATTTTGCTCTTTGCAATTCTTCTGGAAGCCTGACCATTTTAACTACTTCAGCAGAGACTCACTTTAGTGGGAAGTATGCAAAGTGCTTTTATATTTTAAAAGATTGCTGACTTGCTAGTTGATGGACCTTCTCTCCATCCATTTCCTGTTTTTCAGGCTGACCCTAGATCTCAGACCATCGGGATGGGTCAGCAGCAGCTGGGGATCTCAGTGGGATCTCTGCAATTCAAGCCGGCCTATTTAGAAACAGGATCTGAGTTGCCACCAGCCTCCTTCTCATCCTGTGTCCAGCAGGCACAAGGATGTATGACTCTGGGGTAGAGGGCCAAGTGACCTGTGAGTCAACTGTGCAAAAAGGAGGACAGAAAAAGTAACAGAATGAGTGTAGGACGGTAAGACCTGAGAAAAGGGGGAACAAGGAGAATGGGGGACCAAGGAAGGTGGAGATTCAAGACCCCCTCCAGGGAGCTCAATGTGTTGTCATGGGTATAAGCTCACCACACTGGAGGCTTCAGGAGAACCCAGGCCAGGGTCCTTAGCAAGCTAACCTGCCACTCCCAGGAGCGCAACCACACTTAGCTGAATCAAGAGGCCTTTGGGCCACACTTCAACTCTCTCTTCCCCACTCCCACCCAGGACAGACTCTGTCACCATGCAGCCACCCACTGATGTGCCAAGCTCTCTCTGGGCCCACTAAAGTACAAACACTCCAAACACTGATGCAGTCTGTATGGAATCACTAACAAAGCAACCACCACCTTCACACATTCACAACCTCCAAATACTATCCTGAATCAAACAGGTCTGGCCACAAATATCAGTGGGGAAATTCAAGGCCTCAGAAACTTACAGATACACGGGGTCTACCTGAGAGACTAACCTGGAACCACTGTTTTTTTCTAGAAGCCCACTCGTGTATGTCCCACGGACCTTTTCCTAACCTCACAGCTGTTTACACTCGACCGCTCCTGACTGAACCCGAGAGGGAGCATCGGTGACCCTCTGTCTCCCGCAGCTCTTCTTGGGTCCCCTTCATTTCCTGAGCTGGGAATCGCCAGCAGAAGTTGAAAGATTTCTGTGCTGGAGGGACTTCTCCAACTTGCAGCGGAAATCGGGTGGGGACAAGGACGCAAGGACGCGTCGCCCAGGTTTCTGGCCCCGGGAGCCGAGACTCCTACTTATCCGCACAGTTTTTGGCGGCGCTGCAGCGTGTGGGGGAAAATGATTACACTCGAAAGGAATCACGACTCCTCGCGGAGCAGTTACTCGCGTCGCTCCGCACGCGCAGGTTCTGGCCCGGCTTTCAGCAATTCCCCCTCCTCGCCAACCACTCGCTCGTAATTTGTGGCCGCCGTGGAGCTGCGCCCGGGGCTGCAGTCCCCAAATTAAAGCACTTTTGCAGCCGGGACACCTGGCGAGCTGCCTCCGCGCACACCAGGCCAGCACTACTGCTCGCGCTCCCCTCTCTCATCCCAGATCCCCGGCAACTGAAATGGATGTGATTTCACGCACATCCTGCGCGCACATACACGTGCACGCACACGCATTCCCCTTCTAACGCCGTCCGCACACACGCACGAGCCTGGACGTTTGCCTTTTGTACTCGCTTTGCAGGACGTGCTTTCTCTTTCCTGCCCCTGGTTTCCTCTTTTCGTTCCTTCATCTCCTCTTCCTTCGCCACTGCCTTTCTGAGTCCCCCTGGCCTGGCTCTTTGCCCCCAAATCCCTCTGCCCCGGTCGAGCCCCTCGCCCTTTCGGACCGGGAGAAGAGGGGGCCGCGGAGGTGCGCCTTGCGCGCGGAGCGAGGGCCGTGTTTTGAGGGCGGCTGGGGCCACAGGACTGGCCTCTGGCCTTCGCCCTGTTTGTTTTCCCTTCGCCCCCTGAATGCTAGATTAAGACGTAAAGATTACCCAGGCCGAATAATGCCGGGAGTCAACACTCCAGCAAACAAAAGTGCTTGCGCAACTCCGCCAACCCCGCTGGGACCCGGGCCGCGGGCTGGGGGAGAGAACGCGCTCCTCGATGCTAATTACAAATAAATGATGATGTGCTCACTAAGTAATTGATTTAATGAAGTTCCTATGAAACTATTAAACCCGGGTGGAGGTCAGGCTGGAGGCGCCCCAGAGCGCCCATTGTGGGCTGTTTAACTCCACCAGGCTCCTCGGAAAGACATCGGGGCTAATAGGTGAAGTCACAGCTGCTCGCGCTGACTTCTCCCAAGCGTCCGGCCGGCCGCGGGCACCCTCGCGCCCTCCTCTTGTCGCGCCCTCGTGCCCCGCCGCCCGCGCCCCGCGCCGGCCAGCTTACCCACGCCACTCCCAGCCCCGCCGCCAGCTCCCGAGGGCCTCTGCAAAGGGATCCCGGGTCTTGTTAAGAGCGGGAAGTTGAGCACTGAACTTGTGCGCACAGCCAGCAGTCGGCAGCGTCCACCGCCACCCACCCCTCCTTCCTCACCCCACCCCCGCCACCTCTTGCAGGAACTTAAGCCAGTGTGCCACGCAGGGTGCTCGCGCGCTCTTGGCAAGGTGCCTGGAGCCCGAGCATGTGCCCAGTGCACTGGCTGGGGCGGGGACAGGGGGTTTAGTTCTGCGTGTGTGTGTGTGTGTGTGTGTGTGTGTGTGTGTGTGCATGGGCGCGCGCCCTTGCATTCCAGGCCAAAAGGCCGTTTTTGCATCCCTTACCCTGGCCTAGGGCCTGTTCATGCAGAAAAATAGAAGCAGGGAGACAAGAACCAAAGAAAGAGGTGTAAAAAAGATCAGCCGGGTATGCTATTGGGTCTGGGAAACCCAGACTTAGGTTTTGCAAACGGTTTTCGGGGGATGGGTGAAGGAGTCTGGCACACCTCTCTCCTCGGCTCCACCTCCCACCTCTGCCAGCTTCCTGCCCCGCCTAGACGGTTCCCGCCCTACAGCGTCGCCTCCAGCTCCCAAAAGAGCGGAGGGTGTAGGCCACAGGCCCCTGTTTTGGGAGTGACAGATCCCAGCTTCATCCCCTTCCCTAGAACACAAAGCCCAGCCTTGCAGGATGGTAGAACCTGCTTCTCCTGCAGGATAGCTTTTGGTGGGATAGGTGACCGCTCCTAACCCAAGAGGCTGGAGTATGCCCTGAGGGCACACATCCTGAGACAGAGAATCAGGTATTGCAAATTAATCTAGAGTTCAGGGTGCTAAACCCCTGTATCTGGCAGCTAGGGCACAAATCACAATCATACACACAGGAAAGAACATTTGACCGAATCTCCTTCCACCTCCAAAGTATCATGTGATAAATGGTAAGACCGATGTCCATCTGCAACTCCACTACCAGGAGACTGGCTCCCATGGGGATGCAAAAATCAATCTGCCGGAGTACCCTGCACCTCTCCACCCTGGCAAGTCTTGTCTCTTCTCATCAAGAAGTAATAGTTAACAAAGTTTCTTAAGACATGCATTTCATTTTTGCCAGTTAGTTGGCAGTAATCTCTCTCTCTCTCTCTCTCTCTCTCTCTCTCTCTCTCATGTTAGAATTCCAGCTGCTGGAACAAAAATTCCATAGACTTTGAATCAAACACTTGGTATTGGAGTGGAGAGAATACTTTGAAGTGGTTGTTGGTTTTTTTTGTTTTTTGTTTTTATCCTCACCCGAGGACATTTTTTCATTTTTTGTTCAGATAGAGTGGGAGGGAGAGAGAGAGAGAGAAACATCGACGTGAAAGGGACACATCGAGTGGTTGCCACCCGCATGGTCCTGGTTGGGCCGGGGACAAAGTGCAACCGAGGTACGTGCCCTTAGCAGGAACCGAACCGGTCTCTCTGGACCACAGGCTGCCGCTCTAACCGCTGAGCCAAACTGGCCAGGGCAGTTGTTGGTATTTTTAAATAAAACTGCACTCCTGTCTGTGTTTTTTGGCTCAAGGAGGGTCTCAACTTCAGACTCCTGGGGAATGTTGACAAAAATATTCTTTGAATCTTGCGTAAGGTCTCAGTTTCACCATCTGTAAAATTGGATTGCTGAGGCTCTTTGGGCTTTATTTGTGTTCTGTGAAGGGGACCTTAGGGAGGAGGAAGAAATCAGTAAAGAGGCCTGTTTGCACCAAGCCTTTGTCTGTCTTTGTAGAAGCAAGTCTCTTTGTAAAATAAGCCCTCCCCCCTCCCCCCCCCACTGCCTGATGGATTTTTGCAGGGCTGGGGTTATAATTTTCTCCACACAGGAGCAGACCAAAGAGTGGATGTCCCAACCCAGTGAGTCCCCCGTGGCCCTTGTTTGCTAAACGACACTCTCCAAACTGTGCCAAAACCAGTACCTGCTGGCGTTCTCTCCTACCCTGGCCCAGGGCAGATGTTCCCATTTTGTTTTTGCCTCCCCTCCCCTCACCCTAGCCCCTCTTAGTCCTTTAACGCCTGCTGATGACTACATCCCTGCTGCCCTTAATGTAGGACGGGCCCTTCCCTTCAGCCTCCAAATGAGAAGTGACATTAGCACTCGGCTCAGCCAACATGGGAGCAGAGCGCGGGGACACAGGCCCATTGACCAAGCTCGGCTGAGGGGCCGACTGACGTGCTCGGCGGCATCCGAAGCTGCCTTAATTAATACCATCTTAAATAGTCCAGCAGCTACTGAAGACAAAGTTGAAGAAAGACTTTAAGGCTGAGTGCCCCTCGACAAGTTCTTTTTCCCGTGTCATTCAATATTTAATGCGCCCGCTTCTAATGCTACTACTGGTGTTCCTTTCTCAGCAAGGACATTATTTTTTCACGGTGCCCATAGCCAGGGAAAGCCCTTTAGGCAAAGAAAATCAAAATGTTTGTTGTTTTGGATGACTTATAACTCTTGTTTAACACAAGCACTTTCAGGAAAGTATAACAGGCGCAGCCTCCAAAGCAAACAACACAATCCTTGTGACAGGGTAGGACACAAAAAGCACATTGTCTTGCGGACTACCCCTTTTCTCTGGTGCTAGATGGGGGCCTGTCTCCGAGTGAACACCACGATGCCATTTCACTTTTGAACTATTGTTTTTGAGTTATGCCATGTGGTCAAAAGGAGCGAGAAGGGGGTTGTTTCCAGGCTCATAAGACAAACGAGTTGCCTTTTCATTGAAATCCCCCCGCGATCCTTGAAAACGGAGTTTAAATGTCACCTCCGCCTTTCTAATGGGCACAGGGCTGGAGGCGACCCTTCAAAGAGCTTGGGTGATAAACGACCCTTATTAAATATGGCGGGGACTGCTGGGAAAGTCCTGCGCCAGGCCAGCGCGAAGAAGAGCGCCTCTCGCTGGAGGGCCCGGGAGTGGCCGGAGCCTCCTCTGCAACTGGGCTAGGTTCCGGCGGCCGAGGCCCCAACCCAAACTAAGGGGTCGCGGTTGGAGGTAGAGAGCTCCGGTGAGGGGGGCCCGTTGTAATACAACTTATCTGCCGTCCTCAACACGCCTGTGCGTCCCCATCCCCAGAGATTCGGCGTGAAAGGTTGGTGCGTTTCCCCCTGACTTCTTTTTGTCCGTTGCCGAGTGGCGTCTGCAAGTCTGAGCTGCAAAGTTACTGATTTGCAGGCTGCATGTTAAGGCAGCCCATGTAAGTAATTTCTCCGGGCACCCCGGCAAAGGAGAACAAATCGCTGACAAAGGCGAGCTCTTTCGATTCAGCAGCGTCGTTAAGGCAACCCCAAAGTATTCCTCCTATAATAAGTTCCACTTCAAAGGGTTTCTCATTCAGCGGTGACTGCTTCGCACTTTTATTAAGTCCGGGCTTTTTCACTAGGAGGAATCATCTGTTTGGTTATTTTTCATCGTGTTTATTTTTCACCATTCACACAGTACTTGTATTAAATAAACAAAGAACAATCGCTTTCCAAATAAAAGTACTTAGGTGGAAAGAGACGGAAGAGGAACTGGGGCTCTGGCGCTCCTGCCCCTCTCCCCGCCCTTTCCAACATCACCCACCCCCACCCCCACGAGGCTTTCTCTCCTCCTCTGCTCATTCTTTCTATTTTCTCTCAAGCTAGGAGGTTCACATATTGTATGTCAGACATGTTATATTATATGTGTAATATTATATGTAAAATATATATTTCTGATGAGGTGAAAATTGACTGAGCTAACTTGGCATGAAAGTAAAGGTCACTGCAACTGTATCTTAATAGAGTGTCTCGAATCGCTGTGGACCCTCTGCCAGCGACTCCCCTGGCCCTGTCCATTGCCATAGCAATCCTGATGCTCTGTGTGGATGTACCATAAAAGCAGTAGTTTGAATTTCAAAGAACATGCCTTTGAACTTCTCCCTGCCTGATTAGGCACTCGCTTGGTGCATGAATGTGTGTGCTTTTGAGTGTTTGTGCGTGGGCGTGTGTATAAGTTTCTGTGAGTTTTTGTTCAAGGAGGGGAAGGAAGTGTGCTGGAACCCCAGGGCTGAGGATTTCACTGTGGGTCTCCTTAGCCATCCCTCCAGCCCTGGAAGAGTGGGTTTCGGTGGCCATGTGTCTATTTTGGTAGAGCAGGGGTGGATGGGCAAGCCAGTAGTGTGATGTGACAAGCTGGAAGTATTAGTAAGCGTCAGGATTGTTGTTTCTCTTGTGTTCAGCTCCCCTTTCCTCTGACTTAAGGTGGTCACTAGAGAAGCCAGACTGGCTCCCCCTCCCCCTTTCCCAAATTGTATTTCCTAACCAAACTGGGATAAAAAAATACTTCAGGCAAACATCTCTTGTGCCATTTTATAGAGAAAAAGATAATAGTCGTTACACAGATGGGGGAGGGGGAGAAAAGAGAGAAATAAAATCACTATTTCAAAAATCATCCACAAAATGCAAGATATAAATGACAAGACTGAAAGTGATACAAATATATAACATCTATCATAGTTGGGCCTAGCTTTCAAGAAGTTTGCACCTCCTCTTTTCTGGTCCCCAATGTTATCCCTCTTGTGTGGTCATATTATTTTCACTCCAAGCTCTTTCTCAGTACTTTAGATCATAGTAGCATTAGCTTTACCAAAGAACATCCTGAATGGGGAAAATATATATATAAACTACAAATAATGTTTGAAGATTCTTTTAGCCTGGAAAACAAAGGTAGATGATTTAAACAGTGTTTGTAAGGGCCACGTTTAGCTGAGGAAAGATGAAGTCTTTGATGATAGCCAACTTAGTGTCAATAAGTGGCTTTCTTTGAGACATATTCAGATGGGAACGTCTTGCTTGCCAATTGCCATAGAAATCTTAACACACCATGAAGATTGTCCAAGCGCCAAGCCTTCCGTTCTGGACTAAATTACTTTGAAGTGGCGCAGGACGAGCAGTGGTCAATTTTAACTCTATAGACTGGACAGAGAACGCTGGGAGTGGGAGATTGTGCGTTTTAAAGCAGAAAATAAGAAGGAGAAACTTGTTTTATACACTCTATACAAGGTTCTGCTCATTGTCAGATCTTTTATCTTTTATATTTCCCATGAATGATTCATGTCTTGGTGGCTTTGTGTCACCCTTCTTTTCACAAGAAACTTCATTAGAGAGCTATAAGTTTTCCCATTGATTGGGGCCCTCATTTATGGATTTTTCTCTTTCGTGTGCTGGTTATTGTTATCTGGCTTAAAACAACTCTTTGCAACCTGTTTCACCTTTCCTACATGTAATAAATCTGACTTTTCAAGACCACTATAACCTTTTGGAGAACTGCTTATTGACATTATTACCAATTGTTTTTAACGATTTGTCTTTTATTAGTTTTGTATCAGATAACATTAACAGGCAAACATTCGGCCATGTTTATGTAGATAGCGAATTACATTCGTTTAAGCCACTTGAATATTTTACCATAAATGTAATTTCTCCTTAACTGCCTCAAAATGCTGTTACTTAGATGCACTCAACTTGCAAATAAAAGGCAATAAAATTGGATTCTGACAATCCCCAATTACCTGATGTAAGAGATATTTGATGCCCACTAGTCAACTTCATTCAAGATGTTTAACTCAATATTCATCTCAGCTCCTGATTTTGCTTGTGAATCTGGTAGCCTCTGTCCTTACCTCATCTTTTCCTCATTCCTTTTTACATTTACTTTAGAGGCTAGGCACCAAAAGAAATGTTAAAATTCTCTTTTCACCTATTAGGATCACTAAGGATATTAATTTTAACAAAGCAATGCAGTAAACCCTAAGATTTATGCTAGTGGTACATGCAAACTGCAGGGTTTAGTCTTCATGAATATATTGTATTTTCTAGACTAGATTGTAAATTAAACCAAGCTGTAAAAATATTTTATTGCTTGGGGAGAGGCTAAGAAATAAAGAGGTCAAGGAAAGAGAACCTACTGTTCATTATGTCAGCAACCTGTTCTGTTTGGAAGAGAATGGCAGAAATATCCCATTATGTAAAACATAAACGTAGGAAGAATACCTTTATTAAATTTTTTACTCCATAATCATTCTTGCTCTCTATCGAAGGTACACATTTTAAGTTTGTTTTGTTTTTTTAAATTTTAGGTGTATCGGGAACCAATAAATCTGGCAGAGTTAACCTATGCATGGCAAAATACATAAAATACATATTCCTTTGTTTCATAATAAATAAACCTGTAGCATAATAAAGAATAGTGCAAACTACCATTGAAAAAGTTGTATAAATAAAACAACTCATTACAAATCAGGAATATTTTGTTCTAATAAGTTTACAATACATAAATTATCCCCCCAAAAGTTCATACCTTTTTTGTCTATTTGAAAGAGCTTTGAAAGTGAATGAGTCAAATAAACTTTAAATGTAGAATTATTTTATATTCAAGTTTTATGGTCTTTTTCTTTATAAAGGAGGGTCTGCATGTTTCATATTCACCGTAACAATTTGAAGACAACATTGAAAGGCTTTCAAAGTGACAGCACCATGCACTGTACTAGTAATATAATATATCTATAAACTATATATAATCTCAACACAATGCAAAAAAGACATGCAGGAAGAGTCCTGGTTTTCACATTACGTTGTTCATTCAAGTAAGTTTAAAAATATATTTTCCCATTTTCTCTCCTTTTTCTTTTTTTTAAATAAATCATGGATCATAAACAACAATCTTTCACCAAAATGTATAATATAATTCTTTGGTGTGCTTTGAACTCTTCCAGGAAAGAAAAAAAGATGTCTGAAAATAAATTAATTCAGCTGTACAAATAGTGTTCACATACAGGTTATTAATAATGATAAGACTACATCAACCACTCACAGTACACAAAACAAGTTTCTACAAACCCTGGGGAGGGGGTGTCTTCAGGGTCTCTGAGGAATAAATTAGTGCTCTTTAGTATATTTGTATGATGTTTATGATGGACTACATTTTGCACACAAGATGTGCTGTACCAACCGAAAATAAATTGACTAAGGGTTATTGTCCTAGGTCCTTGACCTTTCTTATCCTAGCTTGACAGCTCTGGCAAAGGTCACACATTCATCAATGTTTGGTGGTAACTATAAACCTTTTAAAAATTTTAATATGTATAGCAACTCCCTCCCCTCTTTTCATGTAAATCATACACTTCACACACTGTCATTTTCAAATGGGATAGAGTTCCATGTACTCAGTGCTCAGGTGGAAGAAAATGCATTAAAATGCACTTTTAGGCATCGAAAAATAAAGGCTTTTCAAAAGGTTGATATAAGAGTATAAAAGAGGGGTTGGCCTATTTTAAAAACAACAGCTTTCAAAAAAATAGGCACCTTGTCAACATCACACCTCCTTAGACTTGCCTGTTAATTTTGGCATCCCAAAAAACTTATGATCTAAAACATAATTTCTTTATTACACAAGATGTTTGGACATAGTAAAGAGGCAGCATCTGAGAGTTCAGATTTTTAAAAAATCAGGGGAAAAAAAAGCACTTGAATTTCTTCTATTTTATAAAATATCACAGTTTCACAGTTGTCGATTGCAGCAGCTTTTTCTTATCTCCACCTTTGCTTGAACAATCACAGTAGCACAATATATGGAGATGTGTTAAGGTTGCCGCATCTTTTTTTTAATCATACAAGCAGGGTACTGAATAATCCTGTATAAAAATACAGTATTTAGGTGTAATCCGTAATAAAAGAGTGAAAATGGAAAATGACAAGTAGTAAAACTTAAAAGGTTTTTACAAATATTTTGGACACAGGTACAGTCCAAGATCTGCTGGCAATGCAGCAAGTGTGTGGTTTACAATCAAGAGGCCTTTGCAGAATTAGGGCCCAAGGAGGAGGCTATGAGGATCCAAAGAAGCCCACGTTATGGTGTCAAAGGCATGTGCAAGGCACTCTAGGGAATGGCAGAGGGCCTTGTTGCTGTGTTGAGTTCTGACTTAATGTTCTTTCTCTCCTTCAAAAAAAAAATATATATATATACACACACACACATATGTGTGTGTGTGTGTATATATATATACACACATATACATATATATTGCATTGGCAGTGTGTATCTCAATTAACTAATCTCTCTATTCATTTTTCTTAGTACAATTTGCTCCCAGCCCTGCCCCCCTGCAACATGTAAAGCCCAGCTTGGTTTTTGTTGTTGTTTGTTTTCTAGGAAAAAAAAAAAAAAAGCCCAGATATCTTAATTAAATTAATTAAATGTACAAACACCATAGGGTTTCATACTAAATAAATAGGGCTAATTAGACCTGGTGGCAAGTCTGAGTCATAGATATTCTCAGGCTCGGCATTGTCTCAGGTTAGGATATGGTCCAAGGACTCCCACTTATTATTTTACTTATTATTAATAAATTCTAATGTATCGTCCGCACAACTTCAGAGTTCCCATACATCTCCTCATCTTCAGACTCAGAAGTGGTTCCATTGCTGGAAGGTGTGTGGAGGTGGCTGGGGGCCCCACTGGCCTGGCAAACGTACCACTCATTGAGGTTGGTCACCTGAGGGGATAGAGTACCAGAGCGACTCTTGGTTGGATCCAGCACAGGGGACAAGGGGGCACCTACTGGAGTCCCCACTGATGAATAACCGAGGGCTCCTGGAGAAGGAGGTGGGGACTTGCAATGAATCTTCATGTGTTTCCTCAGAGAGCTCGGGTGAGTGTAAGATTTGTCACAGCCTCGAATCTTGCAGTAGTAGGGCTTGTCGCTGGTGTGGACATGGGAATGTTTCTTTCTATCACTGCTGTTGGCAAACTTCCTGTCACAGCCATCAAATTCACATTTGAAAGGCTTTTCCCCTGCAACAAAACATAGGAAAAGTTAATTGCTTTTCAGAGACCTCTCGTTCAAGAGAAATCTTGGAGCAGAAATGAGGATACATTTTCCCATTCTCTAGAAGACTAACTCCTAGCCTAATACTTATGTTCCAGGATGCAACAGGGAAGAAATACTTCAGTGATGGGTCTGGTGACCACTGTCCTAGAGACTCTCCTTGGACTGAGCTTGTAAAAGGCTAGATATCAACCCTGTAGTACCATAAGAGTTAGGGGGAGAATGGCTAGAGCATGGTCCAGGATGTAACACCAACACCCAACTAGGACCTGAATACCCACATCATCACTCCCCCCAGGCTCTATACATACAAAACTACAAGCAGCCCCCTGTTCTGTCAAGATAAACGCTAATAAAATAATACTTTTAATATAAGAAAAATGAACTCATATACTAAATTAAAAGTAACTGGGAGTGGTGCCATTATTATAATGGCATTTTGTTTCAGTTTCCCAAGATTTGACTTATGGGAAAGGAAAGGAAATAAAGGCACCTGTGAAACACACTATCCAACCACTAGATTTTTTACAAGCCTAGCATAGAAATGGCCATTGCCCTCTTCCTTCTACCAGCTTTCCTCACAACTTGCAAGGCAATTAAGAGCCTAGTGTAATAAACCCTTAACAAACATTAATAAAGAACACAAGCCTCAGCCCAAACCTGGCATTTACCTGATGCCATAAGTAAACATTCTAACAGCTTTTTACATTGCTTAATAGTTTTAAAAAAAAAAAAAAAAAGATGGACTATTTACCAGTCTTTTTGGCCCATTGCCCCTTTAAAATGCTCTGTCCACCCCAGGAACACAATACCTTTAAACACAAGGCCACTAATTATGAAAGTGGAAATGCTTAAAACAAGAAATTCAGCCACATCACACGTTGGTATTTAAAAGCAAAAAAAGGAGGTAACAGTATGACTTTTCCCTCACCTTCTTGTATATGAACGATGTATCTGAATCCATAATTGAACATCTCATACACATTATCATATTAATATTTTCCTCATATTTAAATGATTTAAGCAAAATTGGGTTTCTCCACATTTCAGCAGCTACTTTGATAGACACACAAGGTATGCCCTTTTCTTGGATTTAAGTAATTTATTTTTCTTTTTAAAAGCAACTAAGATAGTTTAGTGTGTGTAAATTATTGTGGTGTTTATTATCTTAATGCAAATATTTCAGCGTAGTTTTTATTGTTGTAAATTTCACCAATGATAACTACTTCAATGCCAGAGTATGTTTGCACAGCTGAAAGTATTCAGATGCCTGGAATATAACTTATTCTACTTGGAAATACCATTTAAAAATGAAATTAGATATTCAAACATGCCTCCTACAGTGATCTAAAAAGAGAGGAAAATAACGTAACACAAAGATAACCACAACCTTTAAAAACTTTCTGTAGATGAGCTGCAACAAAAAATTAATCAGTTTTTATTTAAAAAATTGGTTATTTGCTGATTTCTGTATTCTACTTTAAGTTGGAGATAATATTTAATATAGCATTCTTCAAAAAAAATTATCAGCCTTTCTTCAATATGCAACTTAGGTGGTTTTATTCACTCTATGCAAATGTACAATGCTGTTTTTTAGAATTCTCATGTTTCTGTACAAGCTACATAACCCGGACTATGAAGAATAAAGCTTGAACATTGCTGGTTCCAGCACTGCACGTGAAAAAGAGAAGCAATTTGACCCAGTCAAGGGGAGATATGGAGTGGAAAGACAGAAAATTAAGTATAAAGAAATGGAGGAAAGACGAAGAGGGGTGGGGAAGGCGACAGAATTGCTTATTTTATTCAGGGGAACTAAGGGGGCAGTGAGCAAATTCTACCTAACTAGAAAGGGTGAGACCCCAGTGTTTACATTTCAGACTCTGACATAGGGGTCACGTCAGAATTTAACTACTTACAGAGTTTTAGAGAGTAATGGAAGCTATGTATGGGTAACTCTCAGATTCTATCAGGTCCCTCTCCAGAGAGAACTCCATTCCAGCCCAGTGGAAGGTTATAAACGGAATTGGGGGCACGTGGGTCAGGAAATAGGCCTTCGGGAGTGGTCAGGGTATTATTCCTTTTGATCAGTACGTTCTGAGATCCCGGATAACCCCCAAAAAGGAGAGTGGCATGGTAGGGAGGAAGTCCGGGATGGTCCCTCTCTGGACACAATGCTCAAAGGCTCAGCGGCCCAGACACCACCAAAACCACCCCGCTCGGGTTTGAGTATGAACGTGGGGTGCTAGCACCCCCCCCTCCGTGACTTCACGAGGCCTACGCAGTCACTGGAGCCCGGCATCAATGCAACCACGCGCACAACGTGGAACTGGAAAACAAAACGGCCATAGGTCTCGGCACACGACCCCACCCCGCCAAGCACGCGCTCACGCCCCCTCCTGGGAGGTAGGCTGCCAGTCTGGCAGGACTGAAGAACAGGAACCTAGGTTAGCTTCAGCGCCATCAATTTTCTGTTCTTGCTTTAAGGGGCGGAAAGGGCCCTCGGCTCTGGACAGCTTCCCATCCGGCGAAGGGAAGGTCCACTCACCCTCCTAGAAAAGAGCAGAGCCGAGGCCACCGGCTCTGTTTTTAGGGGTTCCCTTTGGGAACGGGTCTTCACCTCCCCGCGTGCCTTCAGGGTCCCAGGCCCCTACGCCGTCCGGAAGTACTGAGCACAGGGTCAAGCAGCTGGCTTAGCAGGCCAGAGAAAGCCTCGTGGGAAGTTTCCATTTTGAAAAATCATTAAGGCAGACGGATCCGATTAGAAAAACACCGGACAGGCAAAAGGAGCTCCGGGCACATCATCCGCAGATCCATACGAAGCCTGTCAGGTGTTAGCCCACAGGAAGGAGGCCCGGAGCTCCCGCATTGGGCCACCCTGATCTGATTCCTCCCGCAGATCCCCCGAAAGCCCTCGGCCCCCGCCGCTGGCCTGGCGTTGAAGCCAACGCCCTGCGGCTGCCTCATCGCCGCAGCACCGATAAATCAGCCAAGTAATTACTGAATGTAAACTCCAGTTACTTAAGTGTCCTCTGAGGGCTAATATTGTCTGTCCCTATAAATCCCGACTGCGCTCGCACTCATCAGCGCTTCCTGACAAAGCGCTTGTCCGTTCAAAGGAAACACGCGACCCACAGGGGCCATCCCACCGCCCCTCGCTGCAGCCAACCTCAACCAGGGCCGTGGCACACCCAAAGGCAGGGCTGGGAGGAGTCTCCCCGGCGCCGGGGGCTCCCACTAAATTCTAAAGCAGGGTAGGCTCTGCAGCTATCCCTGTACTCCAACTAGAACCTTCTTTAAAAGGGCAGAAGCCAACTTCTCCAGCATCCTTTAGGACATGTGTGATAAAATGTCTGTGACAGCGCTGTGTGACGACGCGTGTGTGTATGAAGGTGTGTAAATGACGAAGTGTGAGTGAGGGTGTACATATAAAGTGAGCGTGTCAGGGCCTACGGGTGTCCCAGCAATGAGGAAGGGGGGTATACGAAGGAATATAGGTGTGTGAAGTAGTGTGATGTGTGAGGCGTCTCCAGAGGCCCCATTCCTTTAGCATTCTGCACCCCACCCCGGAAGGAAGAGGCCCCTTCCCCTCCTGGAGGGGTCACACCGAGCTGGCCTGGTGGCCCAAATACCGCAGCAAATCCCACACGCCCCTTTCACGCGCTGGGCCTGACACTGGGTGGGAAGGAAAGAGCCTCCGGGGCGGCTCCGGCTCCAGCCCCCCTTTTCCACATCGCCCTCCCCAAGTTCGCGGGGCCAGACGAATGGGGGCTGCCGACTGTCGTGGGCGCCTTCCTGCTCCGGCTGCTGCTGCTTCTGCTCCGGGGCGGCGGCGGCGGCGGCTGGAGCGCGTTGCCGGTCCCGGCGGAGAGGCTGCGGGAGCGCTGGAGACTCCACCATGTGGGAACCCAGCGCGGGGCCTGTGTGTGCTATCGAATTACTTATTCATAGAAAAAAAGGGGGGGAGAGAAAAAAAAAGAAGTCACATGTCCGGGTTATACGTATGCGAAGAGAAGCAGCAGAAGGAGGGAAAAATTAAGGCGAGCAGGAGGAGGAGGAGGAGGAGGAGGAGGAAAGGAAGCGGCGGCGGAAGCGGCGGCGGCGCGAAAGACAGCGGCGGCGGCGCGGCCGGGGACAGACACCCACCTGTATGAGTGCGCTTGTGGATTTTGAGGTTCTCGGAGCGAGCGAAGACCTTGCCACAGCCCGGGAATGGGCAGGGAAAGGGCTTCTCGCCCGTGTGCACGCGGATGTGGTTGATGAGCTTGTATTTGGCCTTAAAGGGCTTGCCCTCGCGCGGACAGTCCTCCCAGAAGCAGATGTGGCTGCTTTGCTCGGGGCCGCCCACGTGCTCCACCGTGACGTGGTTCACTAGCTCGTGCATGGTGCCGAAAGTTTTGGAGCAGGGCTTGGCGCCGCCGGCCGGGGGCGGTGGCGGCTGCGGCGGCGGCGGCCGGGCCAGCTCCTCCGGGTCGATCCACTTGCAGATGAGCTCCTGCTTGATTGGCTGCCGCATGTAGCGCAGGAAGGCCCCAGCCGCCCCTGGAAGGTGGGGGTGGTGCTGGTGCGGGTGCTGCGCGGGCGCGGGCGGCGGTGGCGGCGCCGGGGGCGGCGCGTGGTGCTGCAGGTGGGGTCCGGGCCCAGCTGCTGCAGCAGCAGCCGCCGCCGCCGCCAGGTTCAGGTTTAAGTTCACGGCTCCGTAGCTGTGCAGGGCGGCAGCTGCAGCGGCCGCCACCGCCCCGTAGTGCGCTTCGCCCGAGCGAGGCGCGAAGGGCGGCTCGGCGCGACCGTACAACTCAGCTGCCGCGGCAGCCGCCGCTGCCGCCAACCCCAGGCGCATCTGGCCGTTGAGCGGGTGAGGGTGGCCGCCGGGGGTTCCCGGCATGTCGTGCAGCGCAGGGAAGAGCGCCGGACCCCCACTACCGCTGCCGTCCGGGCCCGCGTAGGTGCCGCTGGCAGAGATGAACATGCCGGCCGAATGGGGAGGCGGGGCCGGGTGCTGGGGGGAGCCGGTGCCAGACCGCTGCTCCCCTCCGAGCGGGGCCCCGTGCATGGCCGCCGCGGGGGCCGTGGCGGAAAGGTCCCTCCGGAGGACGAAGTCCCTGCTGTGGCCTTTGCCGCTGCTGCCGCCGCCGCCACTGTTGGTGGTGGTGTAGCCCGAGAGGGCAGGAGGAGGAGGAGGAGGGGGAGGGGAAGGGGGTGAAGGGGAGGGAGGAAGAGGAGGGGCTGGGGGCGGTGGCGCGGAGGGCAGCACGCTGCTGCTGCCCCCGCCGCCAGGATAGGTGCCGGCTCCGGGGTGTGCGACTGAGGCTGCAGCGCGGGCGGCGACTGCGGGAGCCTCAGGCTGTGCCGGGAGCGCCTGGGAGGGAGGGCTGAGGCGGAGTGCGCTCGCCTGGGCCATGTGCTCGGGTCCGAGCGGAATGATGGCCACGCCGAGGTCAGCGCCCAGGTCCCGAGGGCGGAGATGCGTGGCTATGGCGCGAAGTTGGGAGTGGGCGGGCGGGCTGGCCAGCTCTGGGAAGCCTGACATATTCTGAAGAGGCCTGGCCTGAGCCGTTGCCAAATCCGCTAATCTCAGCGCTGGCGGGTTCCTCTTGTTCAAAGGGGGCTCCATCAGAACCACACAATCAGACACATAGACCCTCACTGAGGGGACTTTTTTCCCCCTTCTGCCCGCCTCCAAAAACATGTATATATAAGGGGCTCTTTAACTTCTTTGTCCTGGCCTCCTAACTCTGCTTATTCCTGTTCCCACTCTGTCCTCCAGCGATTGGCAGAGTGAACACCACATTTCAGCTGCACAGTGGGACCGAGATTTTGGAAATGGCACGGGTGGGATTGGAGAGAGCCGCGTGATTGGCAGCAGCCGCGGCTGCCCGATTGGCTCCCTTTCAGACCCTTGGCCCAGCGGGGATCCGCCCTGCTGCTCCCGGCCGCCTTAGCTTTAGTTTCGCGCCCCCTCCTCCCCTGGAGCCCTGCATCCCCGCCTCCCCTGGGATGCCCAAGTTGCACTTGCAGAAAGTTTGAGCTGGGCCTGCGCGCGCAGCGCTCCGCGTTTCCCCGTCACTCCTTGCGGAGAGCGTGCGCCGGCACGCGGCCGAAGGGCGAGTGGTGGCTAAGGGCTGGAGCCCCCCCTCGGGGGACAAAAGGCCGGGGACCCCCAACTTCAAAAAGCTCCGCCTCACTGCACGCAGGGCTCCTTCCAACATCTACACGCTTTCTTCCTCCTTCCTTGGAAGAGCCCGAGGCTGCTCTCGGAAGAAAGGGGGTGAACAGATGTTCGCCCGTCATCGTACTTGTAGAGGTGATGCTAGAAACTTCTTGTTTGGGAAGGACACCCAATCTGCCAAACGCACTCGCAGGTCTCGCAGACAGGAGACAGGAGAAATGAGGAAGGATATTAAAGTCCTATTGGTTGCAAAACAATCTGAGTAATTTGGCTCCGATAAACACCAAGTGAAGTCAAATCTTTCCCAAAAGGAACCGTTTTACTTTTTTAGCTCATGGAGTCCTTTTCAATGTGCTTCAGAGGAGTTGGCTCAAAATGTAATCTCACTGCTCATGGATTCTGGATCTGCCACTTTCAATTAGATCTGGGGGGCGGGGCAGAGGATGGGGCTACATCGGGCAGCTAACTTTTGCCTCTGTTAGATACAGTGGCAGGGCAGGCCAAACAGCGTCTCTCTAGAAGGAAACAACTAAATAAATAATATTTTTAAGCATAATTTTTCCTTCCAGTCCAGAACGCATCCCAGATGTATACCTCAGTTTCTTTGAGAGGACCATGAATTAGAAATGATCCAAGAAAATAATTATTTTTAAATCAAGGAATGTCTTCGCTATTTATTTACTAATAAAATAACCTTTTACCATGTTATCATTTTCTGATAAACTGATCTAGCAAGAGAAATGTTTTATTTTAATACCATAAAAACTGGCTTTTAAAAAAGCGAACCCCATATCTTTCGAGCGATTTTCAAAAGTAGTCTAAAAAGAGAAAAATGTTTCTACATTACTTTTCAGGGGGCAGAGAATTGTTGTATCCACCAAACTTTAGGGTTCTTACTGCCCCAAAGTGTTCCTTCAGCTTTTAAAAATAAAGCATATTACAATTTTGTGATGTTCCAAGATGCTGAAAATTTAAAGTCAGGGCTTTTAATTTTTGATTTTGTTGCTCTTCATAAAATTACTTGTAAAAAATAAAAATGATAAAGACTAAAATTATTTTTTTCTTTTGGGATACAATAAAAATATCAGCTTAATTCGTTTTCAGTCCACATAAAAATAAACTGTATAAAACCATTGTCTGGGAGGTGGTCCTGGAAAGAGGTAAGAAATATTTTCAAAAGAGCTGATTTGATAGCCCAATTTACATTGGTGTGAACAGGGTTTATCAGGGAACTTCCCTATGAGCCCAGGGAATGTCATTTCTCTTATAAAACTGACAGCTAAACAAAGAAAATACTACAATCAAAAATTTTTTTCTTTAATTTTAGATGAAATTCAAATACGGGGAAGTAAGAAAGGCATGAGGGCAAACACAACAAAATTTTAAATAAACTGACAAATTCCACATCTGTATTTGGAGAGGACAAGTTGTTTACAATTTCATTTCCAAGATTCAAAACACCTCAAGCCAACCAGGTAAAGGTAAAGCAAGGACTGTGCCATCTCTATGGGTGGTTTATGGGCAAAGCATCAAATCTGGAATTGTCACTACTGTCTTAGTTTTCTCTCAGTACATTTCAAGTGAATTTCCTTTATTTGAATTCCTTGGCAATGAGCATCAATACTTTCATAATGGCAGCTTTACTGTTCAGTCCTGCAGGTTATAAGTAAAAACAAAACAATAAGAATGAATAAAGGAAGAAGAAAATAACCACAACGTAGTCTTTAATATGGACTGTTGAGCATTTTTATTGTGTAATAAAATGAGTACCTCCACCTCCTTCAAAATAGCTTTTCCTCAAAATTATAACTGCTTTGTTTTATTGAATTGCTGAAATTTAATGGTTTAATGAGTGAAGGCATGAAGGAAAGGCTGTAAAAATGTGAATAATGGTGCAGCAGAGCCGTGCTGAATCTGGAACCCGCCTCCTTGTACAACTCTTGTTAAACACAGCATGATATGTATCTGTCATCGATTTAATATGTCTTAATTCAAATATAGTTCCCTGATCAATTTCTTTTTATGGAAGCCTTAAAAAAGAAAAGACTTTCTTAGGAAATAATAGAGATTTGGGTGGCGATTGGAAAGAGGGATATTTACACAGTGCATTTAATGAATATTTGCAAATTTATGACCAAACCCAGACCCTAAAAAGATAATTGACTCAGGTAAATCGACTTGAAATGCTAATTCTTAAAAGGAAGAACTGGGAACAAAATTCAGTCAACACCAATAAGGCGCCAATAAACCCCCGGCCAATTAAACCTGAGAATAGGCCTAGCTAGATGGTCCTCAGGAAGGCTTCCAGTGAATTTCCGGGATTGTCTTTCTTTATAAAAGAGCTTTTTATTTTGTAGACGCGCTTTTTGTTATTATGATGACCCGCCTAACCCCAGGTGCGCTGTTTCTTTTTCAAGCCATTTGAGAGCCAAATCAAACCCCTTTAACATCCCGAGTTTCTAAGGTCCCAGTAACTGTGTCATACTTCCTAAATAGACACCAACCATTTCCAGGGCGTTGAAGAAAATAATACTAGTTAAAAGGGGTGGTGGGTTATAGAAGTCGTTATGCCAGTTCTCCTGTGGATTTAGCCCAATATTTCCGCAGTGGTGCTGGTAGTCAGGGCCTATCCTCAAAACGCATGCCCTTGTCTGTGCTTTTGCAGCGGAGGTTCTTGTGTGGGGGCAGCAACGCGGCAAAACGTGGAAATGCCCTTTCTGGGGTCAACAGGTGCTCTTGGGGGAGGATAGATTTCCAGACTTCACTGTTGCACCCGGAACCCCAAACAAAGGCGCAAGGAGGCTCAGAGGCAACAGTAAACCACCGAGCTGGCTCTGAACCACGCGGCGCTCAGCCGCCTAGAGGCAAGAGGACCGGGTCTCTGGGGATGCCCAGACTGGCGCTAACGGCTTCCCGCTGCGCGAAGTGGCTCTGCGGCTCCCCGGTGCCCTCCGTTCGTCACTGAACACAGCCAAGTCTCCTTGCGTTGGGTGTGGGCAATTAATAAACTCTAAGGAAAGCGAATTGGACATTTCCTAGCTTTTGAGCCTTTGTTTGATTATTTCTGCAGGTGGGGGAGGGGTTAAACGGGGACGTGGGGTGGACAAGAAAGGAGCAGGGGGACCCACCTAGCTGCCTTTTATTGCCCTTGCAATTGCTTTACTGCTCGTCGGTCCCGAGTGGTTTCCGCGAGAGCAGCCCCCTTACAGAAGGGCTGGGTGCCCAGCGAATTTGGAGTGCCTGGTGCCATTTGGGTCGCGCCAGAGGCGGGTTCAAGGGCGAACCACGGTATTCCGACTTACCCCAGGGATTAAAAGACTTTGAAGCGCAGCCGAAGGGCGGCAGTGGGTGCCCAACTGGGAGGAGGAGAGTTACTAGCAGACATTGAGAAAACGGGGGATACACTTGAGAAGTCTTTAAGCCGAGGTGAAGTGGGCAAAGAGGCCCACAAAGCTGCATTTTATTGAGCTTTGTCGGCCGGAAGTGATAAAGACTTTGGGTTCAAGGGCTTTTCCCAAATCAGGCTCGCTAGGCATCAAGGATGTGAAGTTCCCGCTTCCTGCCCCACCTGCACTCAGCAGGGACCAAATCTCTACCCTCCCGCCCTCACCACTAACGTTCTGATTCGGTGGGAACCGAGACCCGGCCAGCGGGCTTGAGTGCTCTGAAGCGCCGCCGCCCTCTGAGCGCCTCTGAGTGTTGCCTCTCTTTTCCTCCTTTCTGAGCTCGCGCTGAATCCTCAGGCTTCACGGATACTTGTGGAGCTAAGAATGACAAACAAACAAACAAAAAACACCGTGTTTTTTTGCTAAAGTTTATGATCCCTATCACTTTTACATGGACTTAACGAGGAATTTTTTATTTTATTTTATTTTTTTAAGCAGAAGATTGGAACTGTGTAGCTGTGATTGAAATGTTGGGTTCCTTGGGTTTGGGATTTGTTCGTTTGTATTGGATAGTAACGAATTGGGCACACCCCAAGTCCACCTACTTTAGTGGTTAAAGGCCCTTGAAAATTATGGCTTTTTACTTCCCCACTATTAAAAAAGTAAACGGAGTAAAATTGGCCTGTCGTCAAATATTCTCATTTGGTTATCAATCATTTTTATCCTCAGAGATGGGGGTAGTTGGAGAATGGCCTTTGACCCACATTTACCATTAGGATAGGTAAATCTTGGGAAATGCCTAATTGTTGTGTTTTAAAATATGCTTATAAGGTCAAAACAGGAACCACAAAACTCTTGTATGTGTTCACGGTTCATATAACCCACTCAATATTATTTATATTGGCTTAGAAATATGTTCCTCTCCTCTTTATTCTTTATTCTAAGAGATGTTTTTGGATGGGGGATAAAAGAGGAGGAGAGGTGATGTGGTGTTCTGTTTTGTTTTTTAATCTAAAATTTTGTGGGTAGTTTCCCCACACACACACTTCACACCCTTTCCAATATCTATACTTCAATATTTGAGGAAGCTGTTGAGATAAATCAAATAGTGACATGTTGACGGATTTACTTGTGTAAGCAATATGGTTGACATATGGCATTGTTATTTATGAATGACAGCATAAATTGTATTACAAAGTCTATCGCAATGATACTGCAGTTTATTGGAAAGCTGCTTGCCTGTCACTGGTATTCAACCTCCCTGGATGTAGTTTGCCTAGGAGCCCAAAGGATAACGGTCCTCAAAATAATTAAACACATTCATGTAAGCTAATGCCTTCTGTTTTTAGGTTTGTTTTTGTTTTCTTTTGCAGCCGTAGAAATACTCCCATAAGGAAAGAGGAGATAGAGTAAGGACAATCGGTTTTCTTCCTTTTGCAAAACCACAACCACTGTCACATAGAAATGTTGGTGTCTATTTTTTTCTGAGTCCCTAATGACAAATCTGCAAACATTTGCATCCCTATCACTAAACTGCTGGTAAGCATGTATTTTATATAGAGACTTTTTATAAGCCCAGTTACAGAATAGTAAACTTTAACTGTAGGAAGAAGAGAAGTTCTTTTAGCAGACAGGAGAGGGCCTTATCCTATGATACCTCCCCACCTCCACTCAACCACCCTCTTCTTAAAAATGGCATTTAAAAGTTACAACATTGGCTGAGATTTTCACGATTTCCCTTTCTTTTATATTAGACTTCTCTAAAAGTCCTGACAAAGAACTTTTGTTCAATGTGGGTTTTACAGAGGGGGCTCTCCCACCACACATGTGGTCCTTCATGGGTCAGGGGTCACCCAGCCCAGGAGTGGCTGAGAGGGCTGAATCAAAGGTGACCTGCAACTTAATATCCTGTTGATGATCTTGTTGAATTTATGAGTCTGTGATACAAGAGGATGGTGCTAAAATCTTTTTTTTTTCTTTCTCCCCCAGTCTGGTGTATATAGACAGTTGATTCCACATTTGTTTCTCCCATCTCTTTCCCTGTATGCATCCCTTTCCTTAAGAGGACAATTAAAAGTTTGAATGATATAGACATCGAGTGTTTCTGCTTTCCAACTTAAAGGCTGGTTTTGTTGGCTTGTTTTTGCTTTCTTCTGGCCAGCAAGATATACCTTTGTGTGTGTGTGTGCATGTTGTGTGTAGATATATATTGCTTTTATGTATGTATGCACAAAACACTCATCATAGTACCAAAAAACTCAATCATTCACAGAGGCCCACAACCGCAATGAGGTGCTCTGTGAATGAGTGCCCGGTGTTTGATGGGATTTTCTGATTTTTGAAGACAACCAGAATTCTGTGGCACTGCCATTCCCTCCACTTGCCAACCTGGGCGCCCAGGGGCCAGCCATGCAGGGTTATCCAAAGAACAGCAAAACCCCCACTATCGTCAGCTTGGCACAGACTCTGTGAGATCTCCAAAGAACAATTTTGGAACATTTATAAAAAGGGGACATGTTTACCCGATAGAGACAGTTTTGAGTCCCGCAGATCTAACACCGCCACAGCTGGCCCTTCCAGAAACCTGTTGAAAAACTGAAATCACTCACACAGTGCAGAACGCAGCTTGGCCGTTTTTTCCCCTTCGGCCAAGGAACCCAAATCCACTTTTGAGGCAAAGACTGAAAAGCCTTTGCAGGGTCCTCCCCGCCCCCCGCCCCTGCTTTCTTGTGCGCGCTCTCTCTTCCCTTTCCTGAGAGAGAGAGAGAGAGAGAGAGAGAGAGAGAGAGAGAGAGAAGAAAAGGAAAGAAAAAAGAAAAGAAATACTGTGTCATGAGGGAAAGGGCTTTGCGGTTTGTAGAGAAATAAAGCACTTCTAAGAGGGGACGGCGACGTGACTTTGAACTTGGCTCAGCTCCTCTATGTCCTGCAGAGAGAGGAGAACTGGAGCGGAGAAAGAATAGCCAGGAGGGCCCAGCCTGCAGGATCTCCAGCGGGAATTAAGGCGTCTGCCCCACTACCCCGCCGAGCGCGGCCCCCGGAATCCAGCATGAACGAGCGCCCAACCGCGCCTGCCCGAAACGCGGGCGCTGCAAAAGAAGAATCAAAACGAAAGGAGAGAATGGGGCGAGGAAAAGAGGGACAGAGGAGTGGGGAGGGGGCGAGAAAGTGGGAAAGGAGGAAGTCTGATGGCTTGAAAGAAGGAAGGGAAGTGGAGGTTTGGATGTGCAAAGCTGCTATTCTCACGACCAACCTCTAAGAAAATGTTTTCTTTTGGCAATATTTTTGGAGTAAGCTTTTTCAATTCTCTCCCCCACCCCATATAAAGTAGACAAGTGTAAAAGGCTGTGTGCACTTTTTGACTTCGTGTAGCAGGACAGCTTTTCTGACTGGAGATTTTTCTTTCTCTCTGTCTCAATCTCACGTCCCTCTCTGCTTAGGGGAGCAGTTTGGCATTTGCCTGCCCCTATCTCTCTATACAGAGTGGTGTGTGGAAAAGAGGAACATTTCCGCCTTTTCGAGAAGGCGAGAATCTCCAGCTATCAGGCAAACTCCTGCGCTTTCAGACTAGATGCTCTGGCCTCCCTTCTTACTACTCCACCCCATGGTGAGAGTGGGGGTGGGGAACGGCGGGAGAGCACAGGGCCCCTTATGCCAGGGGCTGCGGCCAGCTTCGCCCTTGAGAGCGGCTCAAGTCGGGAGAGGCTGCTAGTGGCGCTAGAGACCCCAGGTTCTGCTAGCAATAGCGAGCTAGAGTGGTCTTTCGCGTTTTCGTCAATTTCATTTCAACATGAAAATTTGAAATGCATGTTGATTATTTTCTCTTATCTGAATTTTATTTCAACTCCCAGAAATTTGTAAATAAAAACAGTTCTCTTCAAACCTTGCATTCACACCTTCGCAGCCTCCGGGTCCGCCGTCCCCTTTCCAGTTACCTCGGAAGCGCAAGCTTTCCGCAGCGGGACAGGAAATGTCTGCAGTGGCCAACTAGGGGCCCGGGGGTCAGCCAGAGCCCCGGGGCCGAAGGCCAGGTCCTGCGCCGCATAGGGAGGAACCTTGCGGTCTCGCCACCGTGGGGAGGGATCCCCACTCCTGGAGGAGTGACAAATATCTTCTAGAAGCCCTACCAGTCTGGAGATTTCTTCTCCGGAAGCTCTGAGCCTGACCCGAGGCTAAACTCCAGTATAAGCCTTGTTTGGCCTTGGGCCTCGGGCATCCCCACACTTCCCACCCCACCGTGGCAGCGGCCTGGGCTTCTGGGCATCTACTCCGAGGGTGACACTGTCTTTAAACAATATCCAAACAACCCCCTCCCTCGAGGGGGCCGCTGCCCAGTGTTTACTGCTGTAATCGGAGCAGGACGCAGGCGGTGGGGGGAGCGGAGCAGAGGGTGGGGGCCACGGCCCAGAAGGGGGGCGGTGTCTGGGTGACTGTCCAGAGTGGGAGGAAGGGGCATGTCTGGCTTTATCTAGGCCCATCATCCTGCACCTGTGTTTTCAAGACCACTGAGCAAGTTTACAAAATGGGGAGAAGAGAAATTGGGAGAGTGCCAACCGATTAAGGTATCTGCCCCCGGCGGGGCCCGGGGCCTGTAGTGTCCTGGCGCTTTGGGCCTCCAACCCCGCGGCCCGGTGTAGCCACGTTCTCGAGCTGCCAGGAATACCGGCTTTCACTGCCCGCCAGTGGAGGCTCGGGTCCGCGGGGAAGTCGGAGGCCTGGGCGGAAGGGCGCGAGCGCAGGGTGTTGTCCCCTCCCGGCCCGGCCACGCGCTATATCGGCCGCCAGGCTCTGGGGAGCGCCGCGGCCGGCTGAGACTGGAGCCGCAGCGCCGAGAGCATTGGCTAAGAGCGGGAGGCTTACAGGCCCGGGCGGCTGCTACAATCCGCCGCGGCGGGAACAGCAGGGAGCTTCGGTGGCTTGAGGGAGGAGCAATGGGCCCGCCGCGGGGCGGGGGCGCAGGATTGACGGGGACGCGGCAGCCAATAGCGGTGCCGGGAGGACAGGCGGGGCGGGAGCCGCAGTTAAAGGGGCGGTGTGACCTGGAGGCCCGGCCTGGAGCTGGTGGGAGGGAGGTCGGGGTGGGAGATGAGAGGGCAAGGAAGGAGGGGAGAGGAAAAGGAGGAGACAAAAAATAAAAAAAAATAAAAGGCTTTGGCGTCGGTGGCGCCCACTGAAATAAACAGGCGGAGGAGGTGGCGAACGGACCCCCACCTCAGCTAAAAGAGGGGAACCTGCTTTGGCCTCTTCACATTTGTTTGGGCCACGGATTCCGCTCCCTCTTCGCGGTGCGGCCGTCAGCTTCGTGTCCAGCGCCCCAGGACGACTGGAGAAAGACGGCAAGCGAGCTAGCGATCACTTTTTTTTTTTTTTTTTTTTTATTGTTATCGTTTTACAGCCCAGACTCCCCCTCCTCCCCTCCCTCTGCTTGCCTTCTCCCCTCCCACAGCCCCCTTCTTCTCTCCTCCCCCTCCCCTCCTCCCGAACAACTTAAAGAAAGAGGGAGCCGCGCAGCAGCTTCCTTCATCTGGGGGAATTCGAGGCTGCTGCAAGTTTACTACGCCAGGCGCAGCCAATGCTAAGCGCGGAGGACGAGGAGGGCTAAACACTGCGGTCGCGGCGCCGAACAATACCGGCCGCGCGCAGGAGGAAGCGGCGGACTAAGCGCGCCGCGGAGAAGGTGCCTGGCCTCCGCCCGCGGCCCCAGCTTCCCGGCGGCGGTCAGGTGGAGCTGCGGGCGCGCCCGGCCCGGGCGCCTACCACGGAACTCGCCTGCGTCCACTCCTCGCTGGTCTGCCTGGCCTGCGCAAGGCGGCCGCTCTCGGGCCCCGTGGCCCCGCCGCTACTGTGATTTTTGCGGGTGCCTCTTGGCGTTGCCCCGCCGGGGGTTCCGCACGGCGTGCGAGAGTGAGTGTGTGCGTGCGCGCGCGGGTGCGCGCAGGGGTGGGGGCCGCGGCGCTGCGCTCGTCCCCCTTCGGCCCCCCTCTCCGCTCAGCTCCCCGCACCTCCCCACTGCTCCCTCCTCCCGCCCGCCCTCCGCTGCCCTGCCCGCCCGCCCCCGCCGCAGCTCCTTTAATACACTTTGGTTCTCCGCCTGGCTTTGGACACTTCTCCTCCTCCACCTCCTCCTCCTCCCGCGCCTCCTCTGCGGCCGCCTCCTCCTCCTCCTCTTCCTCTCCGCGCTTTCGCTCGGCTCCCGGCCGCCCGAAGCAGATCCAGGCGGCGGCGGCGGCGGCGGTGGGAGCAGGAGCGCGGCTCCCGGGGTTGAAGCCGCCGCCACCACCACCACCGCCGCCTGCGCTAGGAGCCGGGCGGCCACTGGACTCAGTGCGCGAGGAGTAGTAGTGGGAGCCTAGAAGGCGAGGGTCTCGCCAGGGCCGGCGGGGCGGGCGGGCGCGCTGGCCATGCTCCTGGACGCGGGGCCGCAGTTCCCGGCCATCGGGGTGGGCAGCTTCGCGCGCCACCATCACCACTCGGCCGCTGCGGCGGCGGCGGCGGCTGCAGAAATGCAGGACCGCGAACTGAGCCTGGCGGCGGCACAGAACGGCTTCGTAGACTCGGCAGCCGCGCACATGGGCGCCTTCAAACTCAACCCAGGTGCCCACGAGCTGTCCCCGGGACAGAGCTCGGCGTTTACGTCGCAGGGCCCCGGCGCCTACCCCGGCTCCGCTGCGGCCGCGGCGGCTGCCGCGGCCCTCGGGCCCCACGCCGCGCACGTCGGCTCCTACTCTGGGCCGCCTTTCAACTCCACCCGGGACTTTCTGTTTCGCAGCCGCGGCTTCGGGGACTCGGCACCGGGCGGCGGGCAGCACGGGCTGTTCGGGCCAGGAGCTGGCGGCCTGCATCACGCGCACTCAGACGCGCAGGGCCACCTCCTCTTCCCCGGCCTCCCTGAGCAGCACGGGCCGCACGGTTCACAGAATGTGCTCAACGGGCAGATGCGCCTCGGGCTGCCCGGCGAAGTGTTCGGGCGATCAGAGCAATACCGCCAGGTGGCCAGCCCGCGGACCGACCCCTACTCGGCGGCACAGCTCCACAACCAGTATGGTCCCATGAATATGAACATGGGTATGAACATGGCAGCGGCCGCGGCCCACCATCACCACCACCACCATCACCCTGGTGCCTTTTTCCGCTACATGCGGCAGCAGTGCATCAAACAGGAACTCATCTGCAAGTGGATCGACCCCGAGCAGCTGAGCAATCCCAAGAAGAGCTGCAACAAAACTTTCAGTACCATGCACGAGCTGGTGACCCACGTCTCGGTGGAGCACGTCGGTGGCCCGGAGCAGAGCAACCATGTCTGCTTCTGGGAAGAGTGTCCTCGCGAGGGCAAACCCTTCAAGGCTAAATACAAACTGGTCAACCACATCCGCGTGCACACCGGCGAGAAACCCTTCCCCTGCCCTTTCCCAGGATGCGGCAAGGTCTTCGCGCGCTCCGAAAACCTCAAAATCCACAAAAGGACCCACACAGGTAACCGCGGGCTGGAACAGGGACGGGACGTGGAGTGGAGAGAGGCTGTGGTTGTTTGCTGAGAGAAACGCACCAACCGCCAGCCCTTACCCTGGGACGGGAGATGTTTTTGTGTATTCGAGAGAGGCATTGGCTTATTTTTGTTGGAAAATGAAAAGAATATTACTGGGCTGGGTTTTTCCATGTGTGGAAAATGAGTTTTAAATAACTAGTGTAACATCAAATGTATGCTTTGAGTGATGCAATTGCTTCACCCGGTTCATAATTGCTCAGCCCGGTTAATAATTTCCGTTCTAAACAGCGCACAGGATAAAACTGCTGTCCAACTCTGTGCCTGGGAATGGAGCCTAGAGAGAATTTGCCAGCTTGTCTGAATGTGCTTTTCTGCTTCGGGTGTGTCTGTGTTTGAGTGGCTTATGTGTTTTCCCACATATTTTACTCGGGGTCCAAACGCCCTCCCAGGACTGTTTCCCATTAAATGAGTCTGATGTGAGCCGAAGCGGTAAAGCATTTCTCATTTTTAAAGCCCACCTCGGTGTTGGTCTCGGGGCTTTACGGTGGGATCGCAGTAGTTTGGGAAATTCTCTAATTGGGTACCAGAGCGTTTGCTATTCCAAACTTGGAGTAACAACCTAGTCAGCCAGCGCCCGGGGCAGCGCGGCCCGGAGGAGCAATCGCGTGACAAGAGAGCCGCAAAAGAACGCGCCTCTCGCCTCATAGATTATTCATCTATGACCAGGTCCCAGCCAAAATCGTGCCAGACGATTTCCTAAAAGAAAGCCAAATGTTTTAGCAACTTCCCCCGTCAATATTTACTCCGAAGTGGGGATGCGCCAGCGGCCTATTGTTCTCTTCCGGGAAGGGAGGGAGGCGAGGTGCGAGACAAGCTTTTAACAAGGTTTAAAATTTGAGAAATTTATTTGCATGAAATGCTTGCTTTCTAGTCCTATGTCTGAGCGGATGTCTTTAAAAAACAATTTAGGTGCTAATGGAATTTAACGTTAAATGGTCCCCTTTCCAAGTGGAACAATGTTAGTTCTCACACCTCTAAATGACTCCAAGCGTTTGGAATTCTGGCAACAGGATGCAGGGGCCGCCAGAAAATTAACAGGAAGATTTTGAAAGCTTTTGCTAATGCCCCCACCCCCACTGCCTAGCCTGTGCCTCTGCAATCTCTGGTAGATGCAGCCTTATCTCTAATATTTACCTTTTCCCACTTATTTTAAAAAACGAAGTGAGATAGAATTATGGTTCATCATTTAATTTGCAGAATTTTGGATGAAAATTACTGGCTCAGTCACTATGCACAGCCCATCCCCAAACAACGCACAGCAACTCCAAATCTAATTGCCTACTGGCCCCAGAGAGAAACCGACAGCAGCCCAGCAGTCTGTGTGATTTTCATAATGTCCCTAAATATTTTGTCATAATAACAGCTTCTCCATGGCAAGACTAACTTATTGGAAGCTACAAATCCAAGAAGCTCTATTAAAAGGCGGGCAGGGTCCGGTGCTACCCCAAATTTAAAATGTAAGGAAATGGGCATCAGTCTGGAAGAAAGTAAAATATGGAATAAATGAGCAGGACTGTCAGGTGGGAAGGGTTAATTTCATCTTAGTTTTGCCACAGAGGGGACCCATCTGTTTAAGGGACCCAGGCCCTTCTCACTCTTCTTTCCTCTTCCCAGAGGCCTTGCCTCCTCCAGGGTGGGTGGGAGTTCCCCAGGGGGTCTGGGTGTCCACAGCTAGTGCCCATGTTTGCCTTCCACAGGGGAGAAGCCGTTCCAGTGTGAGTTTGAGGGCTGCGACCGGCGCTTCGCCAACAGCAGTGACAGGAAGAAGCACATGCATGTCCACACCTCCGATAAGCCCTATCTGTGCAAGATGTGCGACAAGTCCTACACGCATCCCAGCTCTCTGAGGAAACACATGAAGGTACCACCGGGGAAGCCTGGAGAAGGGCAAAGCGGCCGCCTTCGTTGCTGGCTCACAACCAGCTTGAACAACCTCAGCCGGCCTAGGAAGGCATGGGTTTCCCCGGGCCAGGGCGGCAGGGGTTATTTCTGGGGGTGATCCCCCGGGGGCCTGGCCCCACAGCAGCTGCACTCACACCCAGTCCCCTTTGGTCTCCCCTCCCGGCTTTTGTCTTGCAGGTCCATGAGTCCTCTCCGCAGGGCTCTGAGTCCTCCCCAGCCGCCAGTTCGGGCTATGAGTCTTCCACGCCCCCGGGGCTGGTGTCCCCCAGTGCCGAGCCCCAGAGCAGCTCCAACCTCTCGCCCGCGGCGGCTGCAGCTGCGGCGGCGGCGGCAGCGGCGGCGGCAGCGGTGTCCGCGGTGCATCGGAGCGGAGGCTCAGGCAGCGGTGGCGCAGGCGGCGGCTCTAGCGGAGGCAGCAGCGGGGGCGGCGGCGGCGGCGGGGCGGGAGGTGGGGGAGGCGGCAGCTCTGGCGGAGGCAGCGGGACAGCTGGGAGCCACAGTGGCCTCTCCTCCAACTTCAATGAATGGTACGTGTGAGGGGCCCCGGCCTCTCTCCCTCTCCCTCTGCACCGTGGCGCAGCAGCCCTCTGGCACAGAGGGCATCCTGTGATTGTGTCGTTAAAATTATTAATCTGATTTTTATGATGAAAATGATTTTACCAGCAGAAGGATTTTTAAAAGTTTTTTTAAAAAAATTCAGGCATGGAAAGCAAAAATACCCTTAATGGAGTCTCTGAAGCTGAAAATATAAAATAAGGAATAAAAAATTAAAAAATAAAAACCCATAAAAATATTGTACCAAACCCTTCTTTCCTTACCCCATACCCGATTTCCATCTCACCCTGTTCCCAGTCTTCTGGCAAACTGTGTACATAGCGGACTCCTTCCTTCTCCGAGGTGGTTTTAATGGCTTCTTGGTGTATAGAAGTTTGTCCATTTGTAACGCTCTGGATTGCGTTCCTCCCTGCCTTTTCTTTCCTTCCCCAAAGTGATGGGCTTTTTCTTTTCTCTTTTTAGTTTATTCGGTTTCTTTTTAAGTAATGTGGAAGAAAATGGTTTATTTTGTATTGTGGTATTAAATATTGTGTTCCTTTTATGAGGCAACTTGATTGTAAACTTCATGCAACTATAGACTGGAAAAAAACGAGCCGTGCCAAAGTCTCCCTTCTGTTTCTTCAACATACTGATCCACAGCACACACATACACACCACCACCACCAACGCTTGTGAATGTATTTTTCTGTTAGCTGGGTTTACATGTGATGTTTCAGTGCTTTTGCAAGTTCAATTTGTTAGTTCCTGTATGAAAGATTGTGGGGGTGGGGGTGGGGAATAAACGTCGTGCCGTTAGCTTTTTCCTTAATAACACCCTTCTGTAAATACCCGTTACCATATTTATCCATTTGTAATTAAATTATGGTATTAACTTGCTACAGAGGAAACAATATTTATAAAGAATGTTTCTTAACTATAAATATGTACAATTGTGGGCATAAACTGTTTCAGATTTTTTATTTGAAGGTTTTAAGTGGTTTGATCATTTCTTGTGATATGTTTTGAAAGTAATGCATACAGAAATATAATAAAATGTGTTGAAACTGCATGAACATGCTATTTTTTTTTTTTCTAGCAAAGTTATTGAAGAAAATGGGAACAGGCAGCTGAGGGTTCACATGGGTATGGATCAGCTGCCTCAGTGAAGGGAGGCACCACCTCAAGTTTTGGGGAGGAAGGTGTATGCATGCATAGAAACTGCCCCTTTGGCAGAAAGTCTCAAAATTCTTTTCTATGTCCTTTGTTTCATAGCTGACAGTGAATTACATTTTTGGAAAGCCCTTGTGAGGAAGGGTGGCAGGAACCTTCACAGTTTCTAATGGCTCCATTATCTGAGGGAATGCCTTTCTTTCAGCTATTTGGGCTGATTTAAGAGCACTAAATATTTCCTTATTCTTTGTTTTCCCTCATCCCTGCCCCCTTTCCTCTACCTTTGAAAAGCTGAGGTACAGTTATTTTTAATTGCATATTTAAAACTGAGCTGAGTACTTTGTTGTTTTTTTTTAACTTGGCCCAATGATTACAGTTTAAGGGGCCATTTCTACCAAAAGATTTTGTTTGTTTTTTTGAAAATTTTAACAGCTTTCTCAAGAAATCCTACTTATCTGAACCATTGCACACCAATAAGCGGAATGTTCAGGAGAAGATGGTGATAAATTGACTACATTTCAATTTACAAAACAACAAACATGGCAAAATTAAAGAGAACCTCAAGAATTCAGTGAAACAATACAATTAAATAACCAGGTGGAAGTGAGGCAGCGCTCTGAGCACTAGCTTTCTCTGTTTGCAGCCTCACTCCCCTCTGCAAGAGTGTAGCTAGAGAATTTCCAAACCAGGCCTTCCAAGGAAGAAGGCAATTTTAATAATTGAAGGGTAGGAATGGGGAAAATTATTTTTAAATCCCTAAGCCATCAAGACATAATCTTCCTTAGTATCCCTGTATCTCCAAGAGGCCCTGGCAGTTCCGAGTCACAACCCCACACCCAGTGGTGAAAGATTTGGGGAGCGGCAGTGACACCTCCATAGGACTGCCCAGCACGCTCAGCTCTGCTGGTCAGGTGGCTGCTGCAGAGACCACAATCTCTCCCCTTCAGGCCCTTGACTGAGCCGCAGGGCCAGGCAGGCTAGGCCAGACGGCCCTTGAGGAGAGAAAGACAACCCTGACCTCTTGGAGGCCATGACACCTATTCAATGGGGAGGGAAAGAATCCAGCCTGGGGGCTGTTAGTGTATGTGTGTGTGTGTGTGTGTGTGTGTGTGTGTGTCCCAGAAGGTGATAGATGCTGGACGCCCTCCCCAGCAGGCCTGTGAACTGCCCAAGCACCAATTCCTGAAGCAATCAATCCTATTAAAATCAAATTTATAACCCCTAATAATATTAAAGAAAATTATTAAAATAATTGGCATATGTTACTGATCTTTGGGATATTTCACTGAACACATAAGCTGTGAGGAAAATCCTTTAGGGTTTTCCAACGCGCCTCCCCCCCCCCATGCCCCTGGGGAGCGGGTGAAGGAATCAGATAAAAAATTTGTCAGAACTTGTGCAAGAATGAGATTATCTAAATGTTTTAAACTGTGTGTGTGTGTGTAAATTATTGGCTTTTAGACACCTTCCAAATCTAAGAAACATGACATGGGGGAAGGGGGACTTTAGTATCAACTCAAAGCCTTAGGGCTTTGCTTCTCATTTGGGGGAAGAAGGAAAACAGCAAGAAGAGGAGGAGAATCTCACAGCCTTGGCTGAATCGCTTTCCAGATCTGAACGTCGGAGAGCTACTGGCGGACCCCTTAGCTCTCCCCCAGCGCTATCCTAGTTATCTGCATGACATAAAAATGGGAAGAGGCATGGCGTGAGAAGGAAGATTACAGCCTGGGAGCAGTCTCCTAGACCACTCAAGGGTGTGGGGAACAGATGGGAGTAGCTTTCCCGCAAAATGGCTCCCAGTTCTCCGGCCCCTGAGTCCCACTGCTTTGTCCATACAAGTCACGGACCCGACGTTGTGTCCCAACCTCCGCCTTTCTCTAGGGCCCTCGAATCCTGAAGACAGGATGCGGAGGGGGTGACAAAGGTGTAAAAGTACCAAAGATGTCATAATTGTTCAACTTCGAACGCGCGCAGGTGCTGGCGGCCCAAGGACCTGCACCGCAATAAGACGCCTGGGCACGCGTTCCGTTCCCCCACCCCCACCCCAACCTCCCCGCCTAAATTCTAACCTGCCCTTGCCTTGACTTCAGAAACAAACTGAAGCTGCTCTTCGCCTCCCTTGGGGAACCAGAGCTGCGCTATGGTTCGCTGCTCGCTGGGAGACCAAACTGCGGCAGCCGGAGGACGGTTTCTGCCTGTCACCGCCGTCAACTTGAACTTTAGAGCGCCCACGCTCTCTCCCTTCATACTCCGCTCCATCCGCCACCGAATAACTGCCCTCAACGCGAGAGTCGCTTTATCCAGAGGCATCTGGAGCCCCCTTGGGAGGCCCATCATTATTATTATTAATTATCGTGATCCTCACTGCATTATTAATGACTACAATGATAACTGGCATCGGTATCACCTTCTCCTGGTTCACTGATGTCCCCCGAAGTCCCGGGCAGGGAAGAGGTCACTCCTAGAACAGAGGCCGGGTCGGTTCTGCTCCCGGAGCGAGCAAGGGCGGGCTGCTAGGGACGCGAGTAAAGGAAACAGGTCCCAGGCCCAGCACAGCACGTCCCACGCTGTCCTGGCCCCTTTCCTTTCTGTTGGTACCATCTCTCTTCCTCCTACTCCCCACCCCCGGGCCCCTTTGTCTCTTTTTCAGACGGATGTTTTCAGTCTCCAGTAGTGTATTTTCTGCACAAAACTCGAGAAGATCAAGGGCGGACCACAGGCTGGACCGGAGGTTTGGGTTTCCCTGTGCTCCTCCTTGTTCTCCCCCATCATGGGGGTACCGAGGAAGGCCTGGGTTTTCCAGGCGACCTGTCCGCAGGACTGGGGTAGATGTGTTCAGGCAGGTGTCTGATGATTGCACCAGTAACATACCGGGACACCTAGGGACCCACCAATTACTCACTAGGGATTCGGTCCTACCCTCCCCCACATTACTCCACCGAAATAACCCAAAAGGGTGCGCTAGGCCTGCATCCAACAGCTAAAAAATAAAGACCTCAAAATAACACCCCACCAAGACTAGGTTGAACCTTTGGTGCATTTTTACTTAAATGGACACATGCCCCGGAAAGCGACTCTCGGATCCAAAGTAGGCATTTAATAAGTACTGGTGAATTGATCGATTGTAGCCTGATAATATCTCTCTGCTTCCACAGAAACTTGGAGCTCCTCGGCCCACTGCTACCCCCAGCAGTGGGAAATAAACAGTTTCTATTTTTAACTGGCAGCTCAGAGTAGGACTGGAGAAATGTCCCCTTCCTCTTTAACCCCCCTCCCCAGTCCCCTACAGATTATTACTGTTTATTCATTTATTTATTATTTTAGGGAAGATTCTAGATACTTCCATTCTGGATCGGGTGATGGGGCGATCGGGCATAAACCCTCAAGCCGGTCCCGCTGGGCCCCTGAGAGGGAAAAGTCAGCCTTAGCAGTTTGAACAGTTACGAATGACAACTTCTGTAAACCACAACCAAGTCAGCCCGAGGGTTCGAGTTCATTGTCAAGTCTGTGGGGCACTGGAGCTGCACTGTCCACGCCCCGCCCCTACGCTGCCTCGGCCCAGATCTCCGGCGGGGTCCCGGGGCCAGGGTCTACCGGCTCCCGCCCCGCCCCCACGGGGCTCAGTGCGGGAACTGTCCTTGCTGAGGCCACCTTGTCGGCCTCCCACATTTCCCTTTTATTCCCTAGGGCCAACGTGCTTTTGAAGATATGACACCTCGATTGGTCTACAGTCCTGCGCCCTGCCCTCAACTCGCATCCTGCATCCAGCCTGCCCCACCATTCTGATGAGGTTCAGCGAAGCTACCAGACCAGAGCTAGGGGCACCCCTTAAATTGCCTGCGTGCACACAGGCAGACACACACACACACACACACACACACACACACGAGTCTCTCAATCTATCTCCATGCCCCAACATACATACACATGAATTCTCACATGGTTACATGCTTACCTCCTTCGGTATGCCCCAGCCACGGGCTCTCGTGGGAGGGATGGACCTGAGTCGCAGAGATTGGGGGTGGACGGCGGGAGGACCCATCAAGAGATGCTCCCCTCACCCCTTCGCTCTTTCCCAGCCCAACCCCCATCCTTCGGAGGCGGCCAAATGCCCTGCACTCTGGACCGAACTTGGCTCTTGAGAGTCCACAGCCTAGGCCGAACTCCCGAGGCTCACACCTTGAGCCACCACTGTGAGACTAAACTGGGGGGAGCTACGAGAGTTGAGGTCCCTTAGGTCCACTTACCCGGGGAATGTAATCGGCCAGACTGTCCCGCTTGCCCTAACGCCCTCTGACCCTTTGCGTGCACCGGGGGCGGGGAGCGGGACTCCTTACCTCGAAGTTAAACCAAGGGGGAGGGAAGAAGGAGCTGACTACCTACCCACAGACACACCTCATCTCCCCAACCCCTGCTTCAGCCTTTTCTTTTCCTAACCTCCTAAAGCCAGATTTTTTTTCTGTTCCTGAGGCCAAGGCGGTGGTCCTAGGGAGCAAATCGGAGCGCCGCGCCACTAGAGTAGGTGGGGGTAGAAATAATAGTAATGTCAATAATTTCAAAGATAATCATCATAGTTAACGCTCCGCGCCTGGGTGCTCCTTAGAAGCCGGCTGAGGCCTGGAGAGGCTCTTGGCCTTGCGGAGCTAGGGGGTGAGCGTAGGGTGCTCTCTGGGCCGGAGCGTGGAGAAAGCTCTAATGTTGCCTTCCTCCCAAACAAAATCTCGGGTCTGGAACCTGGCATAGCCAGAGAGGGCCTGGCCAGGAGCCACGCTGGGCCTCTTGCTGCAAACGCAGCTCGTTCTTTTTCTTTTCTTTCCTGGCCCACTGGGTCCACAGTGGTTGGTGTGGCCGAGTGTGGTTTCTCGAAACTCTAGGAGTCGGTTGGGTCCGTTTGCCCGCTGGACTCCTCTCCTCCCCGCCTGTTCCCCCTCCCTCTCCCCGCCGGCAGATGAATGGTGGCTTTAATGAGCCGGGGCGCGGCGTTGGCAGAAAGGTTCTGAAGATGCTCTGACCTGTAGGGAGGGCGTGAAAGGTCAGGCGCACGCAGGGGCCTGGCTTGGGCTCCTCCCCGGCCCACGCTGCTCTGATACTGATCCTGGGAAAAAGATAAACAGAAAAGCTGGACATTCGGTCATGAATACTAATGAGCCAGGGTAGGAGTTTTAATTGCTACGGACTTTTTTTTCCCCAGTTAATGTTTATTGCAGACTTTGCTGGAGTCTGTCTTTTCGAGCTTGGTTTTCTCTCCTTCCCTCCTTGCCCTCCTCATATTTTCATTTGAAATGCCCAGGCGGAAGAGACCCGGGTCAACTTGACTTTCTCCCTCTCCCAGTGCCCATGTGAGCGCGAGAGCCCACAGCCAGCGTTCCCAGCGTGGCGCTTCTTCTGCTCACTAATTCTGGAAATGTAGGGGATCTTATAAAATAAATTGTTTCAATGTGGCTTTGGGGAGTCTGCTTCTTGACTTCCTCACCCTTATTGTTTCAAAGACTTCATGTGTCCTTGGCCTTTAAGCTTCCTCTTGACAACTGAATCTTTTCCCCAGGCACTTTCTACTCCAAAAGGGTGCATTCCATCCCCAAACAGTCCCGTTTCTCATCTCCATGATTTGGCAATGGCTTTGCCAACCGCAGAGTCTAAGTGTTTCAATCTAGCAGTGAATTCTTAGGCAAGCTAATTCACCAGTTTACATAAATGTAGTGTTTTCTTTGGTACCTATAAGCAAGAGTGAAATCTGACACAGAAACCCAAGGGAATTTCCAGAAAAATTTCTGCCTCCATTCTTGCCATGCATTTGATAACTTAGTTATACTATTTTTCTTAAAATAAAGTCATTCTTGAATTAAATTTTCTCTTGAAGCTACATAAATTGACTGTAAATCCCATAAAGCAGTTTTCGGCTGTGTGATCAGGAGAGAGAGAGAGAGAGAGAGAGAGAGAGAGAGAGAGAGAGAGATAGAGAGAGAAGCAAGTTTATTTCTACAACAGATTATGTAGACATGTGTTGAAATCCAAGGCAAAAAAAAGAAAGAAAGAAATTACAGAATAATTTCCAGTATTATTAGTATTATTCTGATCCTTAAAGTTTTGGAAAAAATAAACCCATATTTCACATCATTGCCAGTAGGTCCCAGCATTGGAGTCTCCTGAGGATTCTGTTTCACTTACACTTTTCAGCCCCAACTTTTTTTTCTTCACACAGTGATTTATTATGTAGGTAATTTTAGGGGATACAGTTTACAGCTTGAATTATTAGACTGAACACCTCTGGCTGACACCACGACGCCTTTTTTTCTGCCTGCAGCTGTGAGTCACAACCCCATTTTCATACCTAACCGCTGCACATTCCTTCACAATGTATATTTCCTTCTTGCAAAGATCAAACATGCTTTGGTCAAAGTGTTTATTTTAAAATACAGGAAAATTAAAACTAAACATAGCTCTACTGAAAAATCCCCAAATGTATCATATTTTCCTCCTCCTGTGCCCACAAAAAAATGTAACAAATTGCACCACTGCCCAATTTGAAATTCTGGAATAAAATTTCAAATTGAAAGGGAACACACAGGCACATACAGACACAAATTTTCACTTTATTATTGAAACACGTCAGGAAAACCCCCACTTCTCTTCATATTTGAATTCCTGTTTGAATGCCTTTAGTTTTTGCTTGTGGTATAAATACCGCAAGCAAAACAATAACAACAACATATCTTTAAGAAGATGCTAACAGTCATCTACTTTATTCACCAATCTACACATTCCTCATTTCTAGTTAATTTTTCCATTTTAAGATTTTCCTCTTAATTGTATCTTCCAAAATATAACTGCAAGGGGAGAAGAATATATTGAAGTATTTGTCAAAAGGAAGGGGAAAAAGGAACTAAAAAACAAGTTAACTTTTCCCAAGCATCTCATTAGTTCTTTGCTCTGTGCATGTTTCCTTTACCTCTTCAAATTAAGGTGAAAAAAAAAAAATGACAAGGTAGAATTGCTCTTTCTTAGCACTTAAATGGTAAAGTGATTTTGGTGGACAACTTGTCCTTCTGCAGCCCACTATCTACTGCCTTTTTTTTTTTTTTTTTTTTTTTGAGCTTCTCTTGACTCCCATATAAAAGGGGTATAGACCTCAGCCACTCTGACTCTCAGAGGCAATTTACTCAGCTTCTAAAGCCACACAGTTCTTTAACGGGGCAGAAACTGCTAGGCTGTTTTTAATCAAGTTTGGAAGTGGAATCTTTTTCCTCTGACGACTGTGCCCAAGTGTGGATCCAGCTGAATGTCTGGCGCTGCGGGCAGCGTTTTTTCAGACGAACACCAGAGAATGGCATTGAAATAATCGCACGTCGCAGAAATGTTTTAAAATATTAACCCTTCTTACTTCTCATACGTCTGAATTAAAAGGCAAAGAAAGCAAAAGAAAATTCAAAATGATATTAATTTACCTACCTAAGGCAGACCAAGAAACTGAAAAGAAACTTGATGCTTTGAAAATGTTCTCTATAGATTCTTTCAGATTAGATGCTGCCTAGGATCAATGGCAGTAAAGATTTTTTTAATGATTCAATTGGTTAAAACTTTTCTAGATATAAGTGACAATGAATTAACACACTAGAAGTCTTTTTCTAGGAAGAATTTGGGAGGCATATAGAAAATAATCTATATGTCATCCTCTTTTTCCTGTTCTTCAAGGAGAGGTAAACTATAGTACATAGTATTTGGATATTTTTTTTTTTTTTTTTTTTTTTACTTTAGAGAAATTAATAAAATATTTGGCCTTTATATATCATTGACAGTTCTTTGCAAAGTAAAGAATCAGGGATTTTCAAGATGAACAAAACAAGGAATCAGATTATGATCTTTCTCTAAAATACCTTTCTTCCTCTGCTGGATTTTCAAATGATCTTTTTGGTTTGTTTGTTTGAACAATCTCTTCAAATTAAAATGCATTGAATATTTGTCCTTAGACAGCTAACTTAACTTTTGACAAGCAAACATTCCTAAAAGTTTTAAATGAAAATCAAAGATTAAAACAAATAAAGCCTTAGTAACAACATTTCATGTCACAGCCAAACCAATTTATTTTAACTTCCTTTCACTTTTGGTAGGTTATCTGATGCATTTAAAAAAACAAAACAAAACAAAAAAGCTCGCCTTGAAAATACTAATTCTTCTGTCAGTCTGATGATAAACTAAGTCCACAATATGCAATTGGGGTTTATGATTTCATTTCCATTTTTTTAATCCAAGGGAATTAATTCAAAATTGATTTGGACTAGAGAGGAGACATTATCAGGTAAAAACCTTACTGTATAAATCAAACACATCTCAAATATCTCCCAATACAACCATACACATACCCTTCTTGAGAAAAAAGAAAATGTTTAAACTGAAGAGATCAATCATATCAGCCATCTGACTTCAAATATCTCCTAGAAAGATTGAACACCAATATAGCAAACTATCATCTGAAGTTTCTCCGTGACATCTTTTTAAATCTTCACATGATAATTTAATAATTCAGAAGTGTAAAAGACACTTTAATTGACTTTATTGGGCAAAATATTGCTTTATCTATTTGTTAACATGGACATCTTGCATAGAGCACTATTGTAATTTATGTAAGTTCTCTTTTGGGGGGGACATTTGAGTACACTTGTAGGCAGTGTACTATCCTCTCATGCTCCCAACACTTTTGCACTTGAAAGTTGAATGTTGGGTACTCAGGTTGGAAACCAAAGCAAAAGGTGTTTTTCTCCGACAGATGCTACTTTGGGTGTCTTTCCTGCTGAGCATATCTCAAAACTAAATTAGCTTCATCATTTGCCCTCTGTTTTTCTAAGGTTTGTGGTCCAAGTAGCAGCCCTCCCTGAAACAGACCATAGGCTCTGTCTCATAACGGCAAAGTCAGCTATTTCTTTGCTTCAAGTTTCGTTTTGTGTTTAAAGTACAGTAAAATAAGTTTAAAGATCATTTTTAAGACAGCACTTTCAAGAAACACTTCCTTTCCTACTGCCGGATAGCACTACTCCCCAATCTGTTGGCTAGAACCCTTGCTTTCGATTTGTCTGTTTCACGCATTTCCCCCCTAAAACAAACAAACAAAACTCCAAACGGTTTCTTTGCGCTGTTTAATTCTGTTTAAAAAAATGCATCACTTCTGCCCTGAATCCTTCTCTGAAACAAATTGCTATCAAAAGTGTATAAAATTCGTTCGAAATACGGGATTTGAATGAATATTCCCACGCTAAAATATTTTTAATTGTTTTTGTCATAAAAGTGCACACTTTTGCAATATATTTCAATTGAAATAGGGTTGCCTGTAGTTCTCATGATAAATAAAAAGTAGCGATTACCGTCTGCTTAGACCTTCCTTCATTAATATTTTCAGCCCGTGTATCATTACCTAACTGGTATGTGTTCTTCTGTCTAGCTCTTGATGATCTAGTTGAATTCTAGACATTGTGCCAAGAAGTGTATTTGAAGCAGATAAGTACGTATAATACAAATGCGTTTTGTTAGACCTGATGGATGCTATTTTACTTTTAATAGGTTTGTAGCAAACTAACACAATAACACAATGTATTCCTTTTCAAGGTACATTGTTGAAACAGGTCTATTAAGAGCGCGTTGAGCTATTTCTCGCTTCTATTGAACAGTCTGTTGCTCAAACACAACAGCCAACAAACGCCAGCTGCCTCAACAAAAGTAGAAACCTAACCCTTTTATGTAATGTTTTAACAGAAAGGGTAGCTCTGTTTAATTAAAAACATTGATGATTCAGTGAAACAATGGAAACTCAAGTTCAAGTGGTGCTCTATTGATTTAAGATGATTTTTACTAGCAATGGGTATAATTCATTTCCCCCCAGTTCTCTCTTGTGTAAAAGGGGTTCCTTCTTCGGACATTATTTGGGTGAATAGGAAAAGACGGAGATGGCTATTGCCTTAGAAACCTGATTAACACATGTTGCTTTGAGGGTAAGGTGTTTAATTTATAAGCGCACCCCATATTTTTTGTCAGTTTATTCGCGGTAGGGAAGCTTTGAAAGTAGCTCCTCTCAGCAGGTTAAAAAGTGAAATCTGCGTCCTGGCATTTAAATGTCTTTGTTATTGTGTCAAGCAAGTTGTTGAAAACCGCATGCTCGGAATACTAAGGTTGGGCAGCTAGATGAGGCAAGGTGTGTGCGTGTGTGTGTGTGTGTGTGTGTGTGTGTGCACGCGCGCGCCCCTAGGCGCAGGGCTGTGTGTGCGAGGACAATTATTTCCATCAGCTGCTTTCTTGCCCGCGCCCGACTGCTCCTCTTTGCAGAACCGACGGCCTCCGGGCTTTCAACTCTGGAAGCGTAGCAGGAGGAGGAATTCCTCCGTGGAGACTCCCTCCTTGGGAGCATCGAACTCTGCCCGGGGAAGCAAGGCTCGGTCAAGGGTACCCAGGTCGCCGCCCCCGGGGAGGGGAGCACTCGAGGGCGGCGAGGTCCCAAGTTTCGCCCTCTTGCGACCTCCGCACGGCGGGCCCGCCAAGGGCGCCAGGAGCCGTGAGCGGAGCGGGAGGGCGGCGGTCTCCGGCTCAAGGTGGGCGGAGGCAGGTGCTTCCCTCCGCCCGCCGCCCCGCCGCCCCGCCGCCGGCGCCGTCCTAGCTGCGCTCAGCGGCCGTTCGCAGTCTTTCCTCCCAGGCCGGCCTGCAGGCCGGGCTGCACGGTTCCCGGACCCCCAGGAGTGAGAGAACAGCTTCCGTCGACCTCGCTCCCGCAAAACAACGGCCACAAAGGCCAGAAGTCCGCGAAGTCGACCTCCGGGCCCGCCCCTTGGACCTCCGCGGGGGCCCTTCCTCGGTGGGGCTCCCTTCTCCGCCCGCCGAGGAAGGGGAGGGGCGGCGGGCCGAGGGCAGCGGCCTCCGGGCCGCCAGGATCGCTCAGGCGGAGGTGCCAGCCTCCAGGGTAGGGCCGGCGACCCAACCCCTCGGGCCTCGTTCGATTTCCACCCCCGCGGCCTTGTAGCCGCTTCCTCGCCGCCGGCCGGGGCCACATTTCCCGACGCTCCCGGCGTCCTGCGCGCCCAAGGTCAAAGGGCGCGGGCCACCTTCCGGGACGCGGCCTCCCCTGGACGCCGCGGGCCACCGGGCCCCCAAGGTCGGGGGACGGTGGCGATGAGGCCTCGAGGCCACACGTGGCCGCCCGCGCCGCCTGTCATGCCCACTGTCTCAGATGACGCTCGGCTAGAACACGTCCAAGAGAACCGTCCACATGGTCCCGCAGGCCTAACGTGAACTATTTAAACTGTTCCTGGTGTTTAAAGAGGTTTTTCAGTTTTAAAAGAATGTTGTAAAAAAATATCAGCCCTTGTTAACTCCCTCATTATATGCTTTCTTCCCCTCAGCTGAACAAGCCATATTTCCTGAAACCGAGGAGCTATGTAAGTGTTTAAACATGTGTCAAGTGTCTTATAAATAATACAAATTCATAAAGAGGAGGAAATTTAACTGATACCTGAAGTCCTTGGCATAGCTACATTTCACCGTTGGGTTATTTTTGGCTGTGGAATTGTAGTAAGGAAACGACCCCGATTATGAGGCACCTCGTGGAGCCCTTCCCTGTTGTCAGCTCACTGGCTTTGCGTCTGCGCTCATCCCTATCCAGAAACGGGGTGCAGCCCGGAGTCCATAATACAAGGTTGCTACTCAACCCAGTATTTTGGAGTCACCTTTTCCTCACAGCCTCTTCTTCCTCACCGCGTCTGCTGCTCTGACAGTGCTGACATGCCCCAGCCCCCACATTAGAAAGAGGATTAGTGTTGCTTTAGCAAAAATGACAGTAGGAGAGATGAGGTGTGGGCTTTAATTTGGAATCTGGGTGAGCAAACCATGTAAGTTTTCGCATTCATTCTCTGATCTAGGAAAGCTGAGAAAAGATGTTGCCCTGACACAATCTGAAAACCTCTGAGGAAGGTAAGTACAAAGTTCTATTTTACAGTAAAATGACATACTTTGGTTTGAAATCTGATTGAACTTTAGAGTCACCCCCATACTTTAGTTCCTTGGATGACATTTTAGCATCTTCCTTGTCATTCTGTGAAAGATATCTGTGGGAATTCTATTTATAGCTTTTAAAATGTCTAGAGAAAAATGTAGGAATCTTTCAGTTATTAAAATATCAAATGTTTTCATAAAGTCAGAAGTATCTTAATTTTAGAACATCATACTCATAGTGAGTGTCATTATCTTCAATGTAGTTGATTAACAAAAATGGACTACATTGAAGACTTGAGGAATAAATTACAAATTCACCTCCCTAAGTAGTATTCCTCTAACATTCTCAATTTGAGGCGTTGTTCCTCTCTCTCATACCTTAACCATATAGTTAAATTAGCCTCGATCCGTCCTGGCTGGTTTGGCTCAGTAGTTGGAGCGTCAGCCTGTGGACCAGAGAGTCCTGGGTTCAGTTCCCACTAGGGGCACGTACCGAAATAAATAAATAAATAAATAAATAATAAATAAATAAGCCTTGATCCTTGTGCTGTATGCACAACCAGTGTTCTCCCCCCACCCTCCATCTCTGGTAAAACTTCCTCCAAATATTTCTAGGGTGCTCAAGAGATGTCTTAAGTATTTCAATAACAAGTTTGGTAAACTGGCAGATTTAGTAGTTAGTACACTATTACTATTTTTGTTGTTGTTGTTAATCCTCACCTGAGGATGTGTTTTCCATTGATTTTTATAGAGAATGGATGGGAGGGAGAGGGAGAGAGAGATAAAGAGAGGGAGAGACAGAGAGAGAAACATCGATGTGAGAGAGACACATTGATTGGTTGCCTCCCCCAGGGGCCCCAGCTGGGGCCGGGGATCAAACCTGCAAGCCAGGTATATGTCCTTGACTGGGAATCAAACTTGAGACCCTTTGGTGCTCTGGCCAGCAGTCTAACCACTGAGCAACACCAACCAGGGCAATAGTATATTACATTTTTAATCCATTCTTTGATGATTTACTTTCTTTCTTTCTTTCTTTCTTTTTTTTTAATCCTCACCTGAGGACATTTTGTTCAGATAGAGTAGGGGGGAGAGAGAGAGAGAGAGAGAGAGTAATATCGACGTGAAAGGGACACATCGAGTATTTGCCACCCGCACAACCCAACCAGGGCCGGGGACAAACTGCAACTGAGGTACGTGCCCTTAGCAGGAACCGAACCCGGGTCTCTCGGGACCGCAGGCCGATGCTCTAACTGCTGAGTCGAACCGGCCAGGGCGATGATTTACTTTCTGTAGGTTTTTTCATATCCTTTGGTTGCTTCATCTCTACTCATTGTTGCTAGTTTTGCTGGGTGTTGCCCCTCTTGTCAGGCAGCTCTTCTGTGTGTGTTTTTGCTACTTCTTCTGCATATAGCTGGTGATTAATGTACAGGTAATATGGAGATGCCAAAGCCCTGTTCGTTGTCGATTATCTATGATACATTCTGTCAGAGGGTTAAAGTGGTCTGCGGTGTATTTTGTCAATGGTTTCAAAGTAAGCAGGTAGTTTCATTTTTATTAATAGCCCTGTCTCTCCTTAGAACCTAGATTTGAATCCATGGCGGTCTAGCTAGGGATAATACCCATTTTCAGGAACTAGAGTACATTCAAAATTACTCATTTCTTCTAAGCAATAGGCTTTGTTTCAAGATCAAGCTACCTAATCTTCTCTTTGCTTAAGATAATAAGTTTACTCCAGGGAGGCTCCTCAGTCCTTCATGTAAATAGATTTCAGGTGGTTGTTTTCCTAGTCTTTCAGAGTTGCTCAGATATTCCTGAACCCTGATGATGGAAACAGCTTAGGCTGTATAGTTGGGGAATAATTGGGAGTATTCCCTTTCCCGGTAAATTCAAGAAGAGTCAGATTCATATATATACACTGAAAAATTCCCATATTGGCAGATGAAAAACCTTTTTTTTTTTAATCCTCACCGAAGATATTTTTGCATCGATTTTTAGATACAGAAGGGAGAGAGGGATTGAGGGAGAGGGGGAGAAACATTGATATGAGAGAGACACATTGATTGGCAGCCTCCCACATGATCCCAACCAGGGCTGGGATCAAACCTGCAACAGAGGTACGTTCCTTTGACTGGGAATTGAACCTGCGACCCTTTGGTCTGTGGGCCAATGCTGTAACCACTGAGTCAAACCAACCAGGGCAAAAAATACCTTTCCGATGTTTAAATCATCCATAGTATAAATGCCAACCTCTGTTGAAAGCCAAACAATAAACAAGAAAATAACTGTAACCTAGAATGCCATACCCAGCTATGTTATTATTTAAAAGTGAGGCTAAATAAAAATGTTTTTAGACAAAAAAGTAGGTGTTTATCACTTCCCTTTCATAATTATTATAGAAAGTTATAGGAAGTACAAGAGGAAGAAGTCTGTTAAATCCAGAAGGACAGAGTAGAAACTGCAAGTTTGTCCCCGGCCCTGGTTGGGTCATGCAGGTGGCAGCCACTCGATGTGTCCCTTTCACGTTGATGTCTCTCTCTCTCGCTCTCTCTCCCCCCTCCCCCTCCCTCCAACTCTATCTGAACAAAAATGGAAAAATGTCCTCGGGTGAGTATAAAAAAGAAAAGAAGAACTGGAAAACCTACATGAACATACAACCATTAAACAAATGGAATCACTTGTTTTAAGCTGATCATCAACAACAGGGAATATTGAAACAATTATTGCATATATATAATAGTAATGGTGCTGATTAATTTATGGTGTTTAAAAACATGATGGGAACACAATAAGAACTGAGAGAATATTGCCCTGGCCAGTGTGGCTCAGTTGGTTGAGCATCGCCCCATGCACCGAAAGGTCGCAGGTTTGATTCCTTCCCAGGTTGTGGGTTCTGTCTCCAGTCAGGGTGTGTGTGGGAGGCAACCCATCTATGTTTCTCACATAAAAATTTCTCTCTCTCTCTTCCTCACCCTTCCTCTCTCTCTAAAATCAGTAAAAACATATTAAAAAGAAAAAGAAAAAACACAATATGATATAGAAAATAAATATGAGTAATTCATGATAAAAACTCTTAGCAAACTATTAATAGAAGGCATCTTCCTCAACTAAATAGAGTATCTACAAAAAACCCACAGCCAATTTAATACTCAAAGGAAAAGACTGAATACTCTTTTGGTAAGATTGGGAACAAAAGAATATCAGCTCTCAGCAGTTCTATTCAACGTTGTACTGGAACCTAATGTATTCTTTACCTGGTACATTGCTTTAAGAAGAAATGGAAAACCAGCCCTCGCCAGTTTTGCTCAGTGGTTAGAGCATCGGCCTGCTGTCCAGAGAGACCCAGGTTTGGTTCCCGCTAGGGGCATGTACCTCTGTTGCAGTTTGTCCCTGGCCCTGGTTGGGTCATGCAGGTGGCAGCCACTCGATGTGTCCCTTCACGTCGATGTTTCTCTCTCTTGCTCTCTCTCCCCCCTCCCCCTCCCTCCAACTCTATCTGAACAAAAAATGGAAAAATGTCCTCGGGTGAGGATAAAAAAGAAAAGAAGAAATGGAAAACCTACATGAACATACAACCATTAAACAAATGGAATCACTTGTTTTAAGTTTTTGTTAATAAAATACACCAGACCCATAATGCTTTTAAATATTTAAAGCTCATGACTTTTAACTTTCAAGGAACAGATAACTACTATTTTATACCAACAGTTTAATAAAATTTTAAGAAAAGGAAGAAAAATTTTCCAACTAATTTGATGAGGATGGTAAAATTTAACAAGAATAGTAAGAGAAAGAAAAATTATAGGCCAGTCTTACTTATAAACTTTATGTTTATAATGCAAAATCCTAAATAAAACATGAGCAGATCAGGCAACAAAATCTCAGACATCATATGCAGCAGAATTTTCACAGATACAACACCTAAGGCAAGAGAAACAAAGGAAAAAATGAACACATGGAACTACATCAAACTCAAAAGCTTCTGGACAGCAAAAGAAACAACCATCAAAACGGAAAGGGATCCCACTATATGGGAGACCATAATCACCAATGATGCATCAGATAAGGGGTTAATTTCCAAAATATATAGAGTGCTCATACAACTCAACAAAAGGAAGACAGACAACCCAATTAAAAAATGGGCAGAGGAGCTGAACAGATACCTCTCTAAACAGGACATACAAATGGCCAAGAGACATATGAAGAAATGCTCAACATCACTAATCATCAGAGAGATGCAAATTGAAACAACTATGAGGTATCACCTCACACCTGCCAGAATGGCTGCCATCAACAAATCATCAAACAAGTGTTGGTGAGGGTGTGGAGAAAAGGGGACTCTAGTGCATTGCTGGTGGGAATGCAGACTGGTGCAGCCACTATGGAAAACAATATGGTGTTACCTCAAAAAAGTTAAAAATTGAACTTCCATTTGACCCAGTGATCCCACTTCTAGGAATATACCCTAAGAAACCTGAAACACCAATCAGAAAGAATATATGTACCCCCATGTTTGTAGCAGCACTATTTACAATAGCTAAGATCTGGAAACAATCCTAGTGTCCATCAGTCGATGAGTGGATTAAAAAGCTGTGATACATATACACAATGAAATACTATGCAGCTGTAAGAAAGAAAGATCTCTTATCCTTTGAAATGGCATGGAAGGACCTGGAAAGTATTATGCTAAGCAAAACAAGCCAAGCAGAGAAAGACAAATATCACATGATCTCAGTTATTTGTGGAATATAATGAACTAAAGAACTGCTGAACAAAATTAACTCAGAGACATAGAGGTGGGGTACAGACTGACAAGCCTCAGAGGAGGGGGGTTGGGGGGAAGAGATAAACCACAGAACTTACATGCATTTATTTATGACCAATGAACATAGACAACAAAGCTGGGGATGGGGCGGGGGTGGGGGGGTAGGGCAGGAAGGAGAGGAGGGTGTCAATGGAAAAATGAGAAACATCTGTAACAAAAACAAATTAATAAAATAAATAAATAAAAACAAGCAGATCAAATGTGGCATATATAAAAAACACAATCTTAGTTAAAGAGGATTTATCTCAAAGAATTAAGAAGTACAAGTTGGTTGTTAGACTGATGAATGTCAAAGGGAAGGGGGGAGGGAGGATGGGATGAGATATACCAAAGAACTTCTATGCATATATGCATAACCAATGGACACTGACAATAGTGTGGGGAAGGCAGGAGGGGGGTGGGATTGGGGAGGAGGGGGTCAATGGGGAAAAAAGGGGGGAACATCTGTAATACATTCAACAATAAAGATGAGTTAAAAAGAAAAAAAGGATTTATCTCAGGGATTCAAGGATGGTCTAACAGTAGAAAAATTACTGATATAATCCAACACATTTATAATTTTTTTTCTTTTATTGATTTTACAGAAAGAGGAAGTGAGAGGGAGAGAGAGATAGAAACATCAATGGGAGAGAACATTGATTGGCCACCTCCAGCATGCACCCCACTGGGGTAAGGCCCACACCCTGGGCATGTGTCCTGAACAGGAATCAAACCGAGGACCTTTTGGTGCATGGGTCAACACTCAACCACTGAGTCACACTGGCTAGACACATTTATAATTTTTGTAACTAAATATTTTTATTGAGTTTTAGAGATAGAGGAAGGGAGAGGCAGAGAGAAAGAGAAACAGTGATGTGAATGGAACATTGATTGGCTGCCTCCTGTATGCCCCCCAACTAGGGATCAAGCCCACTAACCAGGCATGTGTCCTAACCAGGAATCAAACCAGCAACCTTTTGTTGCAGAGGACAACTCCCAACCAACTGAGCCACACTGGCTAGGGCCTTATTTACAAATTCAAGAAAGAAAATGATATGATCTAATTGCCAATTCTATATCAGATAAGGGGTTAATTTCCAAAATATATAGAGTACTCACACAATTCAACAAAAGGAAGACAAAGAATCCAATTAGAAAATAGGCAGAGGACCTGAATAGACATCTCTCCAAACAGGACATACAGATGACCAAGAGACATATGAAAAATGCTCGACATCACTAATCATCAGAGAGATGCAAATTAAATTGACTATGAGGTATCACCTCACACCTGCCAGAATGGCTGCCATCAACAAATCATCAAACAACAAGTGCTGGTGAGGATGTGGAGAAAAGGGGACTCTAGTACACTACTGGTGGGAATGCAGACTGGTGCAGCATTATAGAAAACAATGTGGAGTGTTCTCAAAAAAATAAAAATTAAACTGCTATTTGACCCAGTGAGTCCACTTCTAGAAATATATCCTACGAAGCCTGAAACACCAATCAGAAAGAACATATGCACTCCTAGGTTCATAGCAGCACTATTTACAATAGCTAAGATCTGGAAACAGCCCTAGGGTCCTTCAATAGATGAGTGGATAAAAAAGCTGTGGTACATGTACATAATGGAATACTCTGTAACTGTAAGGAAGAAAGATCTCTTACCCTTTGAGATGACATGGAGGGACCTGGAGAGTATTGTACTAAGCAAAATAAGCCAATCAAAGAAAGACAAATATCACATGATTTCACTTATGGATATAGTGAACAAAATAAGCTGTTGAACAAAATATACCCAGAGACATAGAAGTAGGGAACAGACTGACAAACTTCAGAGGGAGAGGGCTGGGAGGGTGGGAAGAGATAAACCCCAGAATTTATATGCGTATATGCATAAGCAGTGGGCACAGACAACAATACAGTTGGCCCTTGTTTATCGCGGTTAATCAATTCCAGACTCTACCGTGATAAATGAATTTCCGCGAAGTAGGATTCTTTATTTATATACAGTCATCCCTCGCCACTTCAAGCTTCAACTTTCGAGTTTAGTGGCTTCACTCTATCGTGGCTGCGAAAGTCAAAGCGAGAAGTGGCAAGGGATGACTATACTGTGAAGGTGGGGTGGGCGATGGGAGTGGGAAGGAAGGTGTCAATAGGGGGAAGGAGAAACATCTGTAACAAAAATAAATAAAATGAAAAAAAAAAAGAAAATGAAATAATCATCTTAAAAGAATCAGAAAAATGTTTTGGTAAAATTCTAAACATTCCTAATACAAACTTATCTAACTAGGAATGATAAAGGAATTCTCTTTACATGATAAAGAGTATATTATAAACCTCAGAGTAAGCTTAAGAAAATGTTCCCCTTCAAGTCAGAAACAAGACAAACATGCCAGTCTCATAACTGATGTTTCACATTTTACTGAAGATTCTATCCAGGCCAATAAGAAAAGAAAAAGAAATGAAAAACGTGATGACTAAAAAGGAAAATAAAACTTGTTATTACTCACCATGATTGCCTTTATAGAAAATCTAAGAAATCCAAACCATTAAAAATTAACAAGAGAATTCAGATAAATTATAGATTACAAGATTAGTATTCAAAATACCAATAACATTCCTATATGCTAACAAATAAGTTTGAAATGCAATTAAAAAAATATACTTTTTATTGATTTTATTTATTTTATATTTTAAATTTTTGCCCAAGGATATTTTTCTGTTTATCTTTGGACAGATTAGGAGGGAGGGAGAGAGGAAGAGAGAGAAAGAAATAAACATAAATACCAGAGAGACATTGACTGGTTACCTGCTGCATGACCCCAACCAGGGCAGGGGATGAACCGCAACTGAGGTATGTGCCCTTGGCCAGAATCGAACCTGGGTCTCATTGGTCCACAGGCTGATGCTCTAACCACTGAGCAAAACAAGCCAGGGCAGCTTTTTATTGATTTTAGAGAGAGAAGGGAAGGGAGAGGGAGAGAAACATCAATGTGCGAGAGAAGCATCGTTCATTTGCCTCCTGTACATATCCCAACTGAGGTCTGAACCTATGCCTTGGGCATGCGCCCTGATCCGTAATGGAACTGGCAACCTTTTGGTGTCCAGGACAAGGCTTGACCAACTGAGCTTTACCGATGAGGGCTGAAATGCATTTTTTGAATTTTTGAAATGTATCATAGAAATAGTGAAAAGCCAGGACCAGGGAGGAGGATGGCGGCATAAGTAAATGTGGTATCGTCTCCTCCCACAACCACATCAAAATTACTACTAAACTACAACACAGCTATCGTTCAGAACCACCTGAAAGTGAGCTGAATGGAAGTCCTACAACTACAAAATTTAAGAAGCATCCACACTGAGACTGGTAGGAGGGGCGGAGTCGTGGACAGGCTGGTCCCACACCCACATGTGGTGGATAAAAATCAGGAGGGACACCTTGGCTGGGAATGAGGGGTCCCTGAGGAATGAGGGGTCCCCGTCCTACACCAGCTCAGGGTGCCAGTGCCAGGAAGAGAAGTCCCCAGGACTTCTGGCTGGAAAAACCAGTGGAAACTGAGGCTGAGGGAGGGTGCAGCTGCTGGAGCCCCAGATAGTTCCTCTTAAAGGTCCGGTGCATGAACTTACTTGGACGTGCTCCTTTTAAGTTCGGAGGGGAGGCAACTTGAGGGGTGCCATAGACATACAGGGACAAGGGCTGGAGAGGTGGCTTTCTCCTGGCTTCCTGATAGTGGAGGCTGATGTTCCTTTGGTGAACCGTTCCCTAGGGTGGCAGATGGTTGCCATATCTATCTAGAACTTCAGCAACCTGGCTCACACTGCTTGCCCTGCCCTGGCGATTCCCTGAGGCCCCACCCCACCCAACTTTCGGGCCCACCCAAGATGTTTTCAAAGTCTTTACCATAGGATTGGTTTGTCTTGAGTCCTGCTTCAGAGTTTCCTAAAATTTCTCAACCAAACACCATCTGGTCTCAGTAAGCCCCATACCTCTCAATAAGTGGCTCCAGGCCTGGCACTAGAAGCAACCAGCCTTGGTTAACAACTTGGCTTTGCCTGGGTCCAGCACAAGAGGCAGCCATCTGCAGAACACTTTGTAGCTTATGCCGGGTGGCCCCGCATAGAACACAGGCAGTGGTTGACCTTGCCCCAGAGCCAGCACACCCAGTGGACAGCTTCAGACCACATCGAAACACCACCACCCAACCACCTCCACAAGTGACACAATCAATGAGCAGACTCAGTGGGTACCAGAACCCTATTGAAGTAAGTCTTGCTCTGTGTAATGGGTCCCTACACAGCTGATCCTCCAAGGTAGTCAGAGGCCAGTGGTCAGTGGGCACAGCCAATCCTTGTAGCTGATCAGCCTGAGTAAATCACTCCCATTGACGTGTCAACAGCAATCAAGATTTGATTACAACAGAGGGTGTACAGTCCACACTAATGATGCATCTCGAGGGCTCAGCTGGGGTGATCAGGGAGGCTGTGCCACTGAATCCTACAAGAAACATACAACAATTGGCTATCCTACAAAGCCTAGGAGACATAGCAACTTTACCTAATATATAGAAACAATCACAGAGAAGCAGCCAAAATGAGGAGACAGAGAAACATGTCCCAAATGAAAGAAAAGAACAGAAATCCAGGAAAAGAATTAAACAAAATGGAGATAAACAATCAGATGTAGAGTTCAAAACACAGGTTATAAGGTTGCTCAAGGAACTTGGTGAGACATTCAAAGAACTTAGTGAGACCTTCAAGGAACTTACAACATAAAAAAGGACTAGTCAGGCCCAACTAGTGTGGCTCAGTGGTTGAGTGTTGACCCATGCACCAAGAGGTTGCTGGTTCGGTTCCCGGTCAGGGCACATGCCCGGGTTGTGGGCCCGATCCCCAGTGGGAGACATGCAGGAGGCGGCCAATTTATGTTCTCTCTCATTGATGTTTCTATCTCTCTCTTCCTCTCTCTCTAAAATTCAATAAAGGAAAAAAAAAAAAAAAAGGACCAGTCAGAAATGAAGGATGCACTAACTGAAATAAAGAATAATTTACAAGGAATAAATAGTAGAGTAGAGAAAGCCAAAAGCAAACCATCGATTTTGAATATAAGGAAGCAAAAAACAGCAAAAAGAAAAAAGAATTAAAAAATTGAGGGTAGTGTAAGGAGCCTCTGGGACAACTTCAAGCATGGCAACATTCACATCATAGGGGTGCCAGAAGGAGAAGAGAGAGAACAAAACATTGAAAACCTATTTGAAACTATAATGACAGAAAACTTGCCTAACTTGGTGAAGGAAACAAATACAAATCTAGGAAGCACAGGGAGTCCCAAACAAGATGAATGCAAAGAGGTCCACACCAAGACACATCATCATCAAAATGCCAAAGATTAAATACAAGGAGAGAAGTTTAAAAGCAGCAAGAGAAAAGCAGTTTGTTACCTACAAAGGAGCTCCCATAAGACTGTCAGCTGATTTCTCAAAAGAAACTTTTCAGGTCAGAAAGGAGTGGCAGGAAATATTCAAAGTAATGAAAAGCAATGACCTACAACCAAGATTACTCTATCCTACAAAGCTATCATTTAGAATTGATGGACATATCGAGAGTTTCCCAGAAAAGAAAAAGCTAAAGGAGTTCATCACCACCAAACCAATATTATATGAAATGTTGAAAGATCTTCTTAAAGGAGAGGAAGAACAAAAATATGAACAATAAAATGGCAATTAATACATATCTATCAACAATTGAATCTACAAACAAAATGAGCAAGCAGAACAGAAACAGACTCATAGATACAGAGAACATTTTGTTGCTTGGCAGATGAGTGGGGGCTGGGGGGCTGGATGAAAAAGATGAAGGAATTAAGAAGTACAAATTGGTTGTTAGACTGATGAACCTCAAAGGGAAGGGAGGAGGGAGGGTGGAATGAGATAAACCAAAGAACTTCTATGCATATGTACATAACCAATGGACACCCACATTGTGGGTAGGGAAGGCAGGAGGGGGTGGGATAGGGGAGGAGGGGGGTCAATGGGGGAACAAACGGGGGGGGGGAACATCTGTAATGTGTTCAACAATAAAGATGAATTTATTTATTTTAAAATACATTTTTATTGATTTTTTAGAGAGAGATTGAAACATTGACGTGAAAAAGAAACATTGATTGGCTTCCTCTTGCACGCTCCCTACTGGGAATTGAGCTCGCAACTGGGGCATGTGCCCTGACTGGGAATTGAACCAGGACCTCTCAGTTCCTAGGACAATGCTCAATCCACTGAGCCACACCAACCAGGCAAGAAAGATGAATTAAAAAAAATAAAAATAAAATCAATGGAAAAAGAAAAAAAATAAATAGTGAAAAACCTAAGGGACTTTGGAGTATATCTAACAAAAGATGTTGAAGATCTTTATGGGGAAGATTATTAAAAATTATTTAAGTACAAAGTATAGAGACATAACATGCTCCTGAGTGGAAGACTCAATTTTGTAAAGATGTTATTTCTTCTTGTATTAGTTCATATATTCAATGCAGTTCCACTATAAATCCTAACATTTGTGTGTGTGCGTGTGTGTGTGTGTGTGTCTGTGTATAATTTGATAGGTGAATGTTAAAATTTAAATGGAAGAGTAAAATGTCAAAAATTGCCATGGAAATTTTGAAAAATAATGAAGATTTGTCTTGCCAAATATCAAGAATTAGTATAAAGTTTTAGTAATTCTAATAATGTGACATTGGCACAAGGTTATAAGCATAGACCAACAGGAAAAGAAAACTATGATAATTTGCTATATGACAGAGGTGGCATTATAAATCAGTGGGATGGAATATTTAATAAATAGTGCTGTAGCAATTGGCTAACTGCGTATAAACATTGTCACCTGGCCGGTCTGGCTAAGTGGTTGAGCCTCAACCCGTGCACCAAGAGGTCACTGGTTCTGAGTCCTGGTCAGGGCACATGACCAGGTTGTGGGCCCGATCCCCAGTGGGGGGCATTCAAGAGGTGGCCAATCAATGTTCTCTCTCATGGATGTTTCTATCTCTCTCTCCTTCTCCCTTCCTCTCTCTCTAAAATCAATATAGAAAAAAACAAACAAACAAGAAACTACAAATTCTTACCTCAACTAGGAGGGTAGGGTAGTGTGGGGTGACTGGATAAGGGATGGTGAAGGGATTAGCTAAAGAACATACTTGCATGCCCCTTGGAAACAGACAATAGTGTGGTGAAGGCCAAGTGAGATCAGGGCGCTGGGTGGAGGTGGGCAAAGGGGGTTGGGAAATGGGGAACATCTGCAATAGTGTCAACAGTAGAAAGTTAAAAGAAAAATGAACAGAAAACCAAGTAGAAAAATGATTAAATAGTCATTTCAAAGAAGAGAAAACTAGAATGGTTAATGATGCTTATATTTGTTAGTAATGAGGAAAATGCAAATTAAAATGGAGATACTATTTCACACCCATCACATTGGTAAAAATTAATATATTTGATAGCCTGAGTTATTGGAGAACATGTGGGAGATTGGAACTCTTTATTCACTGATGGAAATATAAAATGGAATAAGACCTTTGAAGTTTTCAAAGACATTTGGAAATACTTAATATGGCAGCAATTGCTAGTTGCTGGTTGCTTGCCACAATACCAATATCTGTTCTTCCCTTCTTTCTTACAAATAGAAACCCTTAATTTTAGTCAGGTCATTTAGAACAAAGAGCATTTCTCATTGTCTCTTGCAGGTAGGTATGGCGTGATTAAGTTCTAGTAAAGTTCTGGTACAAAAATTTCTGCTCTGGACAGCTACACCACGAGACATGTTCAAGGATTCATTACATAACAATTTGTAATAGCAAGTAATGGAAATAATCTGTCACTCAACAAAGAAATGAGTACATACAATTGTACTTTAATCATATACTAGAATACCATACAACACTTAAAATTAATGAACTGGATCTATATGATCAGCATGGATCTCAAGTATAATACATTTTTAAAAAGTAGGTTTCAGGATGATACATGCTGTATATTATTAATGTAAAATTTAAAAACAAAACAATTGTGTATGAAGACAGGCATGAGAAAAATACATACTAACTTTAGAATAGTGGTTATGTCTGTGGAGGTAAAGAGGGTATAGGTAAGATAAGATTTTACTTGTATCTGTAACATTTTTTACTTTTTATTTTTACAGGTAATATGAATCAAATATGGCAAAATGTTAAAATCTTTGGGTATTATTTAATTTTCTATATGTTTAAAATGACTCACAATTAAAAGATTTAAATATATATATATATTTTTAAGTATCATTTTCAGAGATATTATTTGTCTATATTCCACCTTAACAATGACTTGATCTTTTTTTTTTTATTAATTAATTTTTGTTACAGATGTTTCTCCTTTTTCCCCCACTGATTCCCCCTTCCCCTCCCTCCCTGCCCTTTCCCCAGTTTGTTGTCCATGTCCACTGTTCATGCATACATGCATATAAGTTGTGTGGTTTATCTCTCCCTCGCCACCCCCCTCTTCTGGGATTGTCAGTTTGTACCCCACTTCCACGTCTCTGGGACTACCCCATTCCTCAGACTGTTATGTTCATTATATTCCACAAATAAGTGAGATTATATGAAACTTGTCTTTCTCTGTTTGGCTTGTTTCACTTAGGATGATACTTTCCAGGTCCCTCCATGTAGTCTCAAAGGATAAGAGATCTTTCTTTCTTACAGCTGCGTAGTACTCCATTGTGTATATGTACCACAGCTTTTTTATCCATTCGTCTACTGATGGACACTTGGGCTGTTTCCAGATCTTAGCTATTGTAAATAGTGCTGCTACAAACCTGGGGGTACATATATTCTTTCTGATTGGTGTTTCAGGCTTCTTAGGGTATATTCCTAGAAGTGGGATCACTGGGTCAAATGGAAGTTCAATTTTTAATTTTTTGAGGAAACACCATATTGTTTTCCATAGTGGCTGCACCAGTCTGCATTCCCACCAGCAGTGTACTAGAGTCCCCCTTTCTCCACACCCTCGCCAACACTTGTTGTTTGATGATTTGTTGATGGCGGCCATTCTGACAGGTGTGAGGTGATACCTCATTGTTGTTTTAATTTGCATCTCTCTGATGATTAGTGATGATGAGCATTTCTTCATATGTTTCTTAGCCATTTGTATGTCCTGTTTGGAGAGGTGTCTATTTAGTTCCTCTGCCCATTTTTTAATTGGGTTGTTTGTCTTCCTTTTGTGGAGTTGTATGAGCACTCTATATATATTGGAAATTAACCCCTTATCTGATATATCATTGGCAATTATGCTCTCCCATACAGTGGGTAGCCTTTCCGTTTTGATGATTGTATCTTTCGCTGTGCAGAAGCTTTTGAGTTTGATGTAGTCCCATGTGTTCATTTTCTCCTATGTTTCTATTGCCTTAGGTGATGTGTCAGTAAAAATTCTGCTGCATATGATGTCTGAAATTTTGTTGCCTACAGTCTCTTCTAGGATTTTTATGGATTCATGAGTCACATATAAGTCTTTTATCCATCTTGAGTTTATTCTTGTGTAGGGTGTAAGTTGATGGTCTAGTTTCATTTTTCTGCAAGTAGCTGTCCAACTTTTCCAGGACCATTTATTTTTATTTTTTATTTTTTTATCCTCACCCGAGGACATTTTTTCATTTTTTGTTCAGATAGAGTGGGAGGGAGAGAGAGGAAGAGAGAGAGAGAGAGAGAGAGAGAGAGAGAGAGAGAGAGAGAGAGAAAGAAACATCGATGTGAAGGGACACATCGAGTGACTGTCACCCGCACCACCAGCCAGGGCCGGGGACAATCTGCAACCGAGGTACGTGCCCTTAGCGGGAACCGAACCCGGGTCTCTCCGGACCGCAGGCCAATGCTCTAACCGCTGAGCCAAACTGACCAGGGCCCCAGGACCATTTATTGAAGAGGCTGTCCTTACTCCACTGTATGCTCGTGCCACCTTTGTCAAATATTAATTGAGCATATTGCCTTGGGTCCATTTCTGGGTTCTCTGTTCTGTTCCACTGGTCTATATGCCTGTTCTTGTGCCTGTACCAGGCTGTTTTGATTACAGTGGCTTTGTAGTATAACCTGAAATCTGGTATTGTGATCCCTCCAACTTTGTTCTTCCTTTTCAAGATTGCTGTGGCTATTCGATGCCTTTTTTGGTTCCATATGAACTTTTGAAATAACTGTTCTAATTCTGTGAAGTATGCCGTTGGTATTTTGATGGGGATTGCGTTGAATCTATAGATTGCTTTGGGTAATATGGGCCGGAGACAAACTGCAACCGAGGTACGTGCCCTTAGCGGGAACTGAACCCGGGTCTCTCCAGATCGCAGGCCGACGCTCTAACCGCTGAGCCAAACTGGCCAGGGCTGGACATTTTAATTTTGTTAATTCTCCCAATCCATGAACGGGATATGTGCTTCCACTTTTTTATATCTTCTTCTATTTCTTTTTTTAATGACCTGTAGTTTTCTGCGAATAGGTCCTTTATTTCTTTGGTTAAGTTTATTCCTAGGTATCTTAATTTTTTTGCCACAATGGTAAATGGGATTATTTTCTTAGTTTCTCTTTCTGTGAGTTCACCATTGGTGTATAAGAATGCCATCGATTTCTTGACGTTAATTTTGTATCCTGCTATTTGCCAAATTCATTTATTAAGTCTACTAAACTTTTGATGGAGTCTTTGGGGTTTTCTATGTATAGTATCATGTCATCTGCAAATAATGACAGTTTCACTTCCTACTTTCGAATTTGGATCCCTTTTATTTTTTCTTCCTGTCTGATTGTTGTGGCTAAGACTTCCAGTACTATGTTAAATAAGAGTGGCAAAAGTGGGCATCCTTGCCTTGTTCCTGTTTTAAGGGAAATGCTTTTAGTTTTTGCCCATTGAGTATGATGTTGGCTGTAGGTCTTTCATATATGGCCTTTATTATGTCTAGATATGATCCCTCTATTCCCATACTGCTGAGCGTTTTTATCAGAAATGGATGCTGGATGTTGTCGAAGGCTTTTTCGGCATCTATTGATATGATCATGTGGTTTTTATTCTTCATTTTATTTATGTGGTGTATTACATTTATTGATTTGCGAATATTGTACCAGGCTTGCATCTTTGGGATGAATCCCACTTGGTCATGGTGGATAATTTTTTTTGGTGTATTGCTGGATCCGATTTGCTAGTATTTTGTTCAGGATTTTGGCATCTATGTTCATCAGGGATATTGGCCTGTAGTTTTCTTTCTTTGTTGTGTCTTTTTCTGGTTTTGGAATTAGAATTATGCTGGCTTCATAAAACGAGTTTGGAAATCTTCCTTCTTCTTGAATTTTTTAAATAGTTTGAGGAGAATGGGTATTAGTTCTTCTTTGAATGTTTGGTAAAACTCCCCCGTGAAGCGATCCGGGCCTGGGCTTTTGTTTGCTGGGAGAGTCTTGATTACATCTCCAATTTCTTCTGTTGTTATTGGTCTGTTCAAGTTTTCTATCTCTTCCTGATCCAGTTTTGGGAGACTATGTGTTTCTAGAAATTTGTCCATTTCGCTTAGATTGTCGAATTTATTGCCATATAATTGTTCATAGTAGTTGTTAACGATCTTTTGTATTTCTGTGGTGTCAGATGTTACCTCTCCTCTTTCATTTCTGATTTTGTGTATTTGGGTTCTCTCTCTTTGTTTCTTGGTGAGTCTAGCTAAGGGTCCATCAATCTTGTTTATCTTTTCGAAAAACCAGCTCTTTGTTTTATTGATCCTTTGAATTGTTTCTTTGTCATTTATTTCTGCTCTGATCTTTACTATTTCCTTCCTTCTACTTGCTCTGGGGTTTCCTTTTTGTTTGCTCTCTAGTTCTTTAAGTTGTGAGGTTAGATAATCAATTAGAAATTTTTCTTGTTTTTTGAGGTAGGCCTGTAGTGCTATGAACTTCCCTCTCAGAACTACTTTCGCTATATCCCATAGATTTTGTGTTGTTGTGTCTTCATTTTCATTGGTTTCCAGGAAGTTTTTGATTTCTTCCTTGATCATCTCCTCGGTGACCCATTCATTGTTTAATAACATGCTATTTAGCTTCCATGTGTTCAAATGTCTTTGCATGTTCTTCTTGCAATTGATTTCTAGTTTCATGCCATTGTGATCTGAGAAGATGCTTGATATGATTTCAATCTTCCTGAACTTGTAGAGACTTAGTTTGTGCCCTGACATGTGGTCTATCTTTGAGAATGTCCCATGTGCACTTGAGAAGAATGTGAATTCTGTAGTTTTGGGGTGTAATTCTCTGTAGATATCTATTAAATCCATTTGGTCTAGTGCTTCATTTAGAGTCTCTGTTTCCTTGCTAATTTTTTGTCTAGAGGATCTATCCAGTGATGTCAGTGGGTTGTTGAAGTCCCCTACTATGATTGTATTGCTATCGATTTCTCCTTTGAAGTCCTCCAGAAGATTTTTAATATATTTTGGTGCTCCTATATTGGGTTCATATATGTTTATCAAGGTTATATCTTCCTGTTGGATAGATCCTTTTTCTGTATGTTTAAAATAACTCACAATTAAAAGATTTAAAAATATTATAGAAGATCCATAATTGTCAGATTGTTAAGCTCTTGAAATGTATTTCTTAGAAAGATGTAAAAATGAGTGCTTAGCCCTGGCAAGTTTGGCTCAGTGGTTAGAGTGTTGGCCCACTGACCAAAAAGCCTAAGGTTCTATTCTGGTCAAGGGCACTTACCTCAGTTGCAGTTTGATCCCTGTCCCTGGTTGGGGTCGTGGAGTAAGCAACCAATCAATATGTCTCTCTCACACTGATGTTTCTCTTTTTCTCCCCCCCCCTCTTCCTCATTTTCTCCCTCCCTCCCTCCCTCACACTGTATCTGAAGATGAATGGAAATATATATATAGCTAGTTTAGCTAGATAGTATGAAAAAGCAGGACAGGTAAGATATAACTGATGAGACAAAATAGGAAAAAACGATCACATTGAAATAGAGAATTCGGAAGGAGCTGTGGATTTTGGAGGAGAAGATGATGCATTTGGCTTAGGGTTATGAAAATTCATACTTTAGTTCTTTTGGGATATCCTAATGGAGATATCAGGAAAGCAACTGGAAGTGCACATCTGATAAGGAGGCATGTCACAGACGTCAAAGTCACCTTGTGGCCATTGGCATCACAGGAGTGGATGAGATGCTCACTACAGCTTGTTGTGCTCTGGCTCCTGTACCCTTTTCTGGTCTCAGTGCCTGGTGGCTAACACTTAGTAGAATCTGAGTAGTAAAAATAGGCCCCAATGCAAAGGCTAATGTGGGCTTACTCCCAAGAACAACTAAAAGAGCCCCCCCCATACATAGGTATATAACTTTATCTTCACATAGTGTATATATTTTTTCTGATGGTGTAGGTACAGTTTATTGGTTTTCTTGCGGAAAAAAAACTTTTTAAATTTAAAAATCCCAGCAACTATAAACATTCTTTGGAAAACTTAAACTTGAAAGCAACACAGTATAAAAAGTAAATACAATATTTTTCTGCTTCTCACAATGTTTAAATTGTAAACAAACTTAAAATAGGTTTTGTGCAAAATTATCTAAGTTATGCAGCTTTCTTTTTTTTTAAATCCTCACCCGAGGATATTTTTCTATTTTATCTTCAGATAGAGTGGGAGGGAGGGAGGGAGAGGGAGAGAGGGGAAGAGAGAGAGAAACATCTATGTGAGAGGGACATATTGACTGGTTGCCTCCTGCAGGACTCCCTACCAGGGCTAGGGGCTGGCGACAAAGGACACTGAGGTATGTGCCCTTGACTGGAATCAAACTAGAGACTCTGGTCTGAGTGCTGATGCTCTAATCGCTAAGCCAAAGCGGCCAGGGTAACAGCTTTCGTTTTTTTTGAGTTGATTAAATTTCTATCCTAATTAGTAGTAACTGAGTTAAATATGGTTGTCCCATTGTGATCCAGAAATGGCTCTTAACTCATTTTAATTAAGAGAAAAAAAGTTTTTCTATAGATACAAGGATGGATTTCTCAAAAATAAAATTCAAAATAATATACTTTGGGGTAAAAAAAATGTATGTATGTGGTAATACTGTATAATTCAGCAAATTTGTGGATTTTATTATTATTTTTTAGTGAACTTAAAGCAGTAATAGCATTGCTAAAAATTGTGTTAGATTACTTGGAATTTTCTTTTGCCATCTTTTGTATATTTCTCACACTGGAATTTTCCTCCATTTGAAGTATCTATGCAGAAATAAGAAAGCAAACCATGTCAACCACTATACTTGGCTTTTTAGATTAGGGAACAATCTTATTGAATAAACTAAAACAGGCCATGTTAAAATCTTTTGAACATGCAAAATCTATCTGAGGAAAACTTTAAGTGTTAAGTAAAAATAAATACTACTAATACAATTTTAAAAATATATGTTTTTATTCATTTTAGAAAGAGAGGGAGAGGGAGGAACAGATAGAAACATGGATGAAAGAGAAACATTGATCAGCTGCCTCCTGTATGCCCCCTACTAGGGATCAAGCCCACAACCCAGGCATGTACCCTGACTAGGAATCAAATTGGTGACCTTTTAGTGCATGGGACAGTTCTCAACCAACTGAGCCATACCGGCCAGGGCTACAAATAATAAAATTTATGCATGACAATAAATACCACAAATAATGTGAAAAGACAAAGGATTAAGTGGGAAAAATATTGTAATTCATATTACAAAGAGATAATAGTCCTAAAATATAAAGAGTTTTTAGAAATGAACAGAATAACAACCCAAGGGGAAAAATGTAGAAGTATTTTAACAAATCGTTTCAGCAAAAGAAATCTTTCAAATATGTGAAAAGAGCCCTGGCCGGTTTGGTTCAGCGGTTAGAGCATCGGCCTGCGGTCCTGAGAGACCCGGGTTCGGTTCCTGCTAAGGGCATGTACCTCGGTTGCAGTTTGTCCCCGGCCCTGGTCGGTCGTGCGGGTGGCAGCCACTCGATGTGTCCCTTCACATTGATGTTTCTCTCTCTCTCTCTCTCTGTTCCTCTCTCTCCCTCCCACTCTACCTGAACAAAAAATGGAAAAATGTCCTCGGGTGAGGATAAAAAAACAACAACAACAAATATGTGAAAAGATATTCGACCTCACTTGTGAATTAAAATCCTACTGAGGTAAACTATTTCTCACCTATCATATGGACAAAAATTCAAAAGTTGAATAACACTTTGTTGAAGAGATGGTAGGACAATAGGCACATTGCTGATGGAAGTTCAAAAAGGAACAAACATTATAGATGGAAATAAATACAAAATTTACATTTGTATTTATCCTGTGTATCAGTTTCTTATGATTGCTGTACTAATTTACCACAAATTTAGTAGCTTAAAACAACGTGAATTTATCTTCTACTTTGGTGGTCAGAAGTCTAAAATGGTTCTGTAGGACTGCATTCCTTCTGGAGACTCTAGGTATCTGTTTCCTTGGCCTTGTCCATTTTCTAGAGGCCATTTACATTCCCTGGCTCATGGACTCTTCTGCTTCAAAGGCAGTAGTGTAGCATCTTCTCTCCTATCTGACCTGTCTCCCTTTTATAAGGACCCCTGTGATTACATCCAGCCCACCCAGATAACCTGGGTGGAAGTAAGAAGGCCCTTAACTTAATCAGATTATTTAAGGTAACATATTCACAGGTTTCTGGGATTAGGATGTCCGTATCTTTTCTGGGCCTTATTATTTTTATTTTTTTTCTTTATTGATTTTAGAGAGAGAGGAAGGGAGAAGGAGAGAAAGATAGAAACATCAATTGGCCGCCTCCTGCATGCCCCCCACTGGGGATGGGGCCTACAACCTGGGCATGAGTCCTGACTGGGAATCAAACCGGTGATCTCTTGGTGCATGGGTCGACGCTCAACCACTGAGCCACACCGGCTGGACTCTGGGCATTATTTCTACCATACCCTTTGATCTAGCATTTCCACTTCTAGGAATCTAGATATTTCTGTATATATAGGGATATCATTGCTTATAATAGCCAAAGACTGGAAACAATGTAAGTGTCTGGTAATAGGGGACTGGTTAAATAAACAAATAGTATATCCACAAAGTACAATATAATGCAGCTATAAAAGAGAATGAAGAAGATCTTGATGTACTGACATTTAGAGAGATCTCTAGGATGAATTAGTGAAAGAAAAAAAGTTCTGAAAAGTTTATATATTATACTACCTTTAAGTATAAGGGGAGAAATATATTTTGCTTATGTTGAATAAAGAAATTCTGGATTGACAAAAAAATGAATAAAAATGGTTAATTCTACTGGTAAGAGGGACTGGAGAGGTATCTGAAACCTCTCAGTGAATACATTTTTGTATTATTTTGATTTTTGAATCATGAGACCTCATGAAGCAGATAGCTTACCCCCTCCCCCAGATAGGTTTTTATAAGGCTTAACTTTAAGGATGCTATGAGCCACTGGCCTGCCACCAAAGTATCTGAAGTTTCTAATTTGAGTCCTTGACTTGAATTAAGTGGTTATGTTCAGTAGGTCCTAGTTAGCATGCAAATGTGTAACATGCTAGCGCAGACAGTCATCCCTTTGTAATTTAATATGCTTTAGACTCTACAGTTTAGTTGATTTAGTTTCATGGAATATTCAGAAAAGTTCTGATGGAAGTAAGGGGGCTGGGAAATATAATCATGGGCCACAGTATAATCTAGGGATGGGTCTTTGGGCAACTAAGGCACTTGAGTGCCTGGGGCTTGGTATTGAGGGAAGGGTCTCAAATGCAAACTGCATCTAAAATATAGTTTTACCTTAATTCAGTTTTTAGGTTAGCCCTGTCTGGAAAACCATGCTTTCTGCCCCATGCCACATATCTTTCATTTCTCCTTTTTAGATATTACATTTCAACAAACTAAAGAAGGCTTGTGTTTGTGTCCTGGCCCTGATGTTTACTAGTGAAGGTGAAGTTGGCTAAATTTCAGTTTTCTTATCTGTGAAATGGGACTAAAATACAAAGGTAATTGTGAGTACTCAAATTAAAATGAAATACATAACAATACGGGCTAAACCTTGCACAATGAAAGTTGTTCCTGTCTTTTTGAAGAGATGAACAAAAAGCAGGTAGGCCCTGGAATCCTTGAACCCTATCTTCCTGATTTCCTAGGCAGTTCACAGGGAAGTTTCACAAAGGAGGCTTGAGTCATTCTAAACAGTGTTGGAGAGAAGAGACAAGTCCTGAACCTGGAGGTGAAATGGAAGATTGGAGATCATAGGAGCAGGTAAACCAATATGGAGAGAAGCTAAAGCAAAAACAGAGTAGGGGAGTACCAAATTTTGTAACTAGGGTGAGGCATAGTTATAAAATATGATCGAGCCCTTGCTAGTTTGGCTCAGTGGTTAGAGCATTGGCCTGCAGTCCAGAGAGACCCGGGTTCGGTTTTTGCTAAGGGTGCATACCTTGGTTACAGTTTGTTCCCGGCCCTGGTTGGGTTGTGTGGGTGGCAGCCACTCGATGTGTCCCTTTCACGTCGATGTTTCTCTCTCTCTCTCTCTCCCTCCCACTCTATCTGAACAGAAAATGGAAAAATGTCCCCAGGTGAGGATAAAGAAAAAAAATATATATATATGATTGATTCAGGATGAAACTTGAGAACTCATGGCCCAGTCTAGTGGGCTGTTAGACCAGGACAACAGTTAAAACTGACAGACAAAAAAAAGTTGTCAACTGTTTTCTCAAGAACTGGTATTTATACAGATCAAATTCCAAAAAAATTGGATGAAATTCCAATTTAGTTATTATACTTTTCATAGTCCTCTTTTCTTTCTTAGTTTTTATTTTATTTTTTTTATCCTCACCCGAGGACATTTTCGCATTCATTTTCAGATAGAGAAGGAGGGAGAGAGGCAGGGAGAGAGAGAAACATCGATGCGAGAGAGACACATCGATTGGTTGCCACCCACATGACCCCAACCGGAGCTAGGGACAAACTGCAACCAAGGTACGTGCCCTTAGTGGGAACCGAACCTGGGCCTCTCTGGTCTGTGGGCCAATGCTCTAACCACTGAGCCAAACTGGCCAGGGCTCTTTCTTAGTTTTGATAAAGGAATTAATATTTATCTCTTCATGATCAGGGATTGTGTATTGCTGTATCTTTGAATCACTCATAGTACATTACACTCAATAAATACTGATTATTGATGATAATATAAATACTAGTAATCCTTTCAATTATATTATTGATTAAACACTTTTAGCTCTTGTTTTTTTCTAATGTTTTATTTTGAAACTTTTCAAACATATTTGGATGAAGTATTTGACATCGTGAAACTTCATCCCTAAATGTTCGGCATGCACCTGCTGAGGACATTTCCCAATATAAATATATTATCATTATCACAACTTAGATACCATGTGATATTCAGTTCATATTCAAATTTCTTCACTTGTTTCAACAAATGTCTTTTATAGTTTTTTAAAAAAGACATAGTCAAAGTTTCCACATTGTTATATCCATTCTAGTTTTTAGAATAGTGCCTTACTTTTTACTTTTTATTCCATTAACTTTTGGAAAGATCAAGGCTACTTTTCTTATAGTATATCTCACATTCTGTGTTTGTCTCAGTGTTTCATAATGATGTCACTTTACCTGTTCTTTATCCCCCTTCTTTTCTAGAAACTTGATGTAAGTGTAGAGTAGCGATTTTCAACCCTTTTCATCTCATGGCACATAAACTAATTACTAAAATTCTGTGGCACATCAAAAAATATATTTTTTACCAATCTGACCAAAAAATAGGGATAATTTTGATTCATTCACATTGGACAGCTATTGTTGTGTTGGTTGCTGCCATTTTTTTTTCTTTTTGACAGGATAAGGGAAAAGAGGTCAGTATCCCTGACTACATAGTCAGGTATTGCGCATTTTAAAAATTCTTGTGGCAATGGACATAGACAACAATGCTGGGGGAGGGGGAGCAAGCAGGATCAGGAGGAGGGTGGGTGTCAATGAGGGAAAAAGGAGAAACATATGTAACAGAAATAAATGAATTAAAAAATAAAATAAAAATGAAAATTCTTGTGGCACACAAGTATGCCGCAGCACATGGGTTGAAAATCGCTGGTCTAGAGGCTTGATTAGACTCATTAAATATATAATGTTGGTTTGTCCTATTATTAGTGATATTACACGGAATCACTTGGTTAAGACGGTGACTGGCCAGTTCTGTCATTTCTCCTTTGTAGTTAGAATCTATGGAGTGATACTTCAGTGCTGTTCAAATATCCCTTCACCCAATGAGTAAACATACATTTAACTGTCTTATTTGGCTTGCACTGATGAGGAGTTGATTCATATTCATAGGCTCAGAATCAGAAGACACCTTTATCTAGATCAGTGGTTCTCAACTGGGGGTGATTTTGCCCCTTAGGGGACATTTGGCAATGTCTGGAGACATTTTTGGTTGTTATAAGTGGGGTGTGTGTGTGTACATGCTACTGGCATATAGTGGGTAGAGGCCAAGGATGCTGCTACGTGTCCTACGATGCATAGGAAACCCCCTACAACAAAGCATTATCCAGCCCAGAATAGTTCCACTGTTGAGAAGCTTTGATCTAGATGTTTAATTAAGCTTCTCTTTCACACGTAGTTCGTTGACCTTTTAGGAGAAGCTAGTAAAATTTTGTAACCTAACTTCAACAATAATAGAAACCAAGTAGATATTAGAGTCTATCAGAATTTTCCCATATTTCAAACCAGGCAGATTTTTATTACCAATCTGTTCTGTCTTTCCATTTCCTTATAGGTATCTTCTCAAGAATGATTTAAATCTCTGTCCTCTACCCTCAATAAACTAATAGCATAAGGACCAAAAAATCTACCCTAGAAATAACACACTGAAGCATTTTTTTCTCCTTTGGTGTTTCCTAGAAGATTTTGAAATGTCATCTTAAAAGCCCTATAGCTAGGGAAGAAAAAATGGAAAAAGAGAAATATCAAGTTAAGAATTCACTGTTACAAAAATGGCCCAGAGAGAGTAACCAGAGTTCAGAAAGGGGCAGGGGAGTGCAGAGGGCATTTCCACTCTAACACCTGTAAGTTATTAATGACCTTTGAAGTGATTGTTGATGGAAGCACTTGTACATTTGAGCTGCTTCATATGTATACTTAGTGTATTCAGAGAACTGCCTAGCTTCTGGAGCCCTGAAATATCTTCAAACTGCATCAGAGATCAAACGGCACAATCCATGACTTGGGAATATCATGTAGCCATGTGACATGTGGAAGGATCCAGTGTATGAGAACTGATGCCTAAATAACTACACTGTATATTTTTAACTCTGAGAGACTTAGCATTGCTTTCATAACTTTTAAAATAGCAATCTCAGAAAATAATGTCCCACAGTTTAAAAATAAAGTAGTAAGAGATAGAGTTTTTATACATTTATTTTGAGTTCCTATTCTTAAAGATTAGACCATTATAATCTATTTTCATTCTAGTTGTCATTAGATAGCTTGTACAGCATTTGTTTGTTTTAGGTTTTGAATTCCTAGGACAAGGACATTGCCTTTCCCTGTTGAGAACGGAGTCAACAATTTTGTTTGCACTTTACAAACACGGAATCACTTCAAGTCTAACTTTTCTCTCCTGTACTAAGGAGCTAGTACATGAATACATTCAGTAGCTATATTACACTTTTTGGAGGAAGCAGCAAAATATACAGGTCTGTGCCTTTATTTTAACTTTTTCCTTATCAATATTTCTTAAAGTTATTTTTCATGTTTTTTCACCAACATATCTTTCTAACTAGGATAATAGCAACTGTTGGCATGGCATGGTATTAAGAAACAATTCTAAGAAATTAATTGGACAAGTATAGAACATTTATTTCCAAAGTATATTTTTTACTTCTTATTAGTAGACAAGTGTTTCAGGTGAATAGTTTGATTATAATTTGGGAATTAGAACTTAATAACTTAATTCTATTGACCATGATTTACATGTAACTTGTCTTTGCTCAATTTCTACAAAATATAAAAAATTGAAGAAAAAGATGTGACATAATATACATCATCATTCTTTTATATTCTCTAAAATGGTAAGAGGTGATAAGAAAGGAGGAATAGGAAGATGGTACGAGACATTATTCTAATATCTGGGGTCTTACTGTTGTCACTGTCAGTAACATTTTTTTTTTTTTAAATTCTCCTTATTCTTTATGAAAGAGATTGTAACTTAGAGCAATACCAAAAGCTAACAAGGGTAGTACAAGAAAATAAATTTATAGGTCCATCTCATTCATAAATCCTAAGTAAAATCTAAGTAAATTGAATCCAATAATGAATAAAAATTACAAATACATCATGACCAAATTGGATTCATCCAGAAATGCAAGTTAGTTTAACATTCAAAAACCATTTATTATAATTAATATATGTAATTTACTAGATTAAGAGAATAAGTGATAAAAAACATATGATCAAATCATTATTTCTATTCAAAATTTTATTGTGTTTCTCCCAAGTAATGTGAGAAAAAAAAGAAGGTATAACATTTGCAAAGAAAAAAACCCCCAACATTTTTACAAGTGATATGATTGTCAATGTAGAAAAGCTAATAGTAAATATATGAATTATTAAGATAAATAAGAATGTTTAGCAAAAGCACTATTAACAACTCAGTTACAGCCCTGGCCAGTTTTGCTCAGTGGTTAGAGCGTCAGGCTGTGGTCCACAGAGACCTGGGTTCGGTTCCCGCTAAGGGCATGTTCCTTGGCTGCAGTTTGTCCCCGGCCCTGGTTGGGTCGTGTGGGTGATGGCCACTTGATGAGTCTCTTTCACGTCAATGTTTCTCTCTCTCCCCCTCCCGCTCTATCTGAATAAAAAATGGAAAAGTGTACTTGGGTGAGGATAAAAACAAACAAACAAACAAAACAAAAACAACTCAGTTACATTTAAACACCAGGAAAAATTGGTTAGAAATATAATTTTTAAAATATTGTATTGTAAGACCCCAAATTATGAAGTGCTTTAGAAAAATGTGACAAAAAGGTTTATTTAAAAGATCTAAATAAATGTAGAGCTTTTTTTATGTGTATTGCCAAGACTCAGTATTGTAAGAATGCCAATTCTGCCCAAAGAGTCATTGAAATTCCAATGTTTCCAACCAAGTTTTTCTTTGAATTTAAGAAGCTAAATCTATAATTGATATGGAGCAAAGTTCAAGAATATCCAAGACACTCCTGAAGAAATTAAGCTTGCTACAAGACCTTAACATTTCCTCTACAGGTATAGTAATTGAGACAATGTTGAACTGACATGAATAGAGGTAGACCAATTGAACAGAATACGGAATCAGACCCCCACTCATATATGGACAGTAAGGGCACTGCAGATCAGTGGGTGGGAAAGATGGTTATTCAGAAAATGGTCCAAGTACAATCCAATTGGAACAAAAAGTCAAGTCCCTACCTAAGAATATATACAAAAATGAATTCTCAGTAAATTAAAGATTTAAATATGAAAGGAAAAACTATAAAACTTTTAAATGACAATATCTTTATAACCACAGGATAAGGAAGGATTCTGTTAATAAAACACAAACAATTCAAACCAAAAATGAAAGGATAATCAATTTGATTACATAAAAATGAAAAAGTTTTGTTTAAAAAAGACAAAAAAGAATGAAAATATAAACTACAAACTGGGAGAATGTAATTGTAATATATAATTGAAAAAGATTAATATCCAGAATGTATAAAAAGTCTTATAGCTCAATAAGAAAAAGAAAACCCAATAGAAAAAAATAACAAAAGAGCCCAGCCCATGTGGCTCAGTGGATTGAGCATTGTCCCATGGACTGAGAGGCCTGGGTTCAATTCCTTGTCAGGCACATGCATGTGTTGTGGGCTTGATCCCCAGTAGGGGGTGTGCAGGAGGTAGCCAATTGATGTGTCTGTCTTACATTAATGTTTCTATCTGTCTGTCCCTTTCTCTCTTTCTAAAAAATCGATAAAAAATATTTAAAAAAAAAGAAAAAAAGAACAAAGATATGTGTAGGAATTTCATAAAAGAGAAACAACTCATAAGTATATTGGAAGAGGTCAAATTCATTCGAAGTGACGGAAATGCAAATTAAACCATAATAAGGTATCATTCATATTAACCAGAATGAAGAAATGTTTAAGTTGGATAGTACCAAAGTTGACAAGGATTATGGCGCAAAATAATCTCTCATACACAGCTGGTGGGAATTTAAATTGCTACAATCACTTTGAAAAACATTTTTTTTCATGATATCCAGTCAAGATGGCAGTATAGGTAAATGTGGTACTTGCCTCCTTCCACAACCACATTAGAATTATAACTAAACTACAGAATAACCATCATTCAAAACCGCCTGAAATTTGGCTGAATGGAAGTCCTACAACAAGGCAATTGAAGAAGCTACATTGAGACTGGTAGAAAGGATGAAGATACAGAATGGATTGGTCCTGCACCCACCACCTGTGGTTGATAAAAATTGGGAAGGATATTTCCACTGCAAAGGTACCCCTGAGGAGCAAGGAGTCCAAACCCTAAACCAGGACCCCAACCCATGGTTCCAGTGCCAGGAAGAGAAGTCCCCATAACTTCTGGCTATAAAAACCAGTGGAGAGCCCTGGCCAGTTTGCTCAGTGGTTAGAGCTTTGGTGTGCAGACCATTGAGTCGTGGGTTCAATTCCGGTTAAGGGCATGTACCTCGGTTTGTCCCCAGCCCTGGTTGGGTCCTACAGGAGGCAACCAGTTGGTGTGGCTCTATCACATCAATGTTTCTCTCTGTCTCTCTCTCTCCCCCCCTTCCTCCCACTCTATCTGATGATAAATGGAAAAATATCTTCAAGTGAGGAATAAAAGCAGAAACAAAATCAAAAGACAGTGGAGATTGAGACTTAGGGAGACAGAGAGCTTCTGGATCCCAGGCAGTTGCTCTTAAAAGATCCACACACAGACTTATTCAGACTTACTTCTTATGAGCTCCATTCCTGGGGTAGCAGCTTGAAAGGCATCATAGGCATACATGGAGGAACTGAATTGCCTGGCATGGGGTGGGTGGAGAACTGGGTGGAGGCAGCTTTCTCCTAGACTAAAGTGCTACCAGAGGACATTGTTTCTTTGATGAGCCCTCCATACAGAGCCTGCAGACAGGAACCATATCTGAGACTTCATCAACCTGGCTCACACTGTTTATTCATCTTGGTGATTCTTTGAGGCTTGCCCCCACCCAACTTGCAGGCCCACCCAAGCTGTTTCCAGTAGCTTTTCCATATAAATGGCCTGTTATCTCTCAAATAGGTGCATCTGGCCTCAGCATGTCCCATGCCTTTCACTAAATGGCCCCAGGCCTGGTACTAGCAGCATACAACCTTAGTTTGCAGCTTGGCCTAATCTGAGCACCTCCAAGCTCAGCACAAGTAGCAGCCACCTGTAGATTGCTTTGCAGTTCATGCTGGGTGGTCCTGGGATGAACACAGCTAGCGCTGACGTTGGCCTGTCAGGAAGCCCCAGGAAGCCCCAGAGCCAGCACAGCCAGTGGACAGCTTCAGATCATGTCGAAGCATCATCACCCAACCACTTCCATAAGTGACACACTCAAGGGGTCGAGTCAGTGGGCACCAGAGCCCTGCTGAAGTAAGTACTGCTCTGTGAGGTTGGCCCCTGCATAGCTGATCCTTCACGGTGGTCAAAAGTTGGAACAGTGGATGGTGGTCGGTGGTCAGTGATCACAGCCAGTTCTTGTGGCTGATTGGCTTGGGGGTAAATCTCTCTCATTGACATGCCAACATCAATCAAGGCTCAGCTAGAAGAGGCTGCAACAGCCCACATGGGGTTCAACTCAAGTGCCCAAGTTGGGTGATCATGGAGGCTGTGCCACTGGACCCTACAGGACACCTACTACATTAGGTCACTTTACCAAGTCTGGGACACATGGCAACTCTACTTAATATATAGAAACAAACACAGGGAGGCTGCCAAAATGAGGGGACAAAGAAATATGTCCCAAATGAAAGACTAGAAGAAAACGCCAGAAAAATAACCAAATAAAATGGAAAAAAACAACCTGTTTATAAGGATATTCAATAAAATTAGCGGGAACTTTAACAGCATAGAAAAGGAAATGGAAACCATGAAAAAGAACCAGTCATAAATGAAGAATACACTAATTGAAATGAAGAATAATTTAAAGTCCTGGCCAGTGTGGCTCAGTTGGATGGAGCATCATCCTGTACACCAAAAGGTGGGTTCAATTCCCAGTTAGGGTACATACCAGGTTGCAGTTTTAATGTCTAGTTGGGGCATATATAGGAGGCAACTGATCAATGTCTTCCTCTCTATAATAAATAAAATAATTTACAGGGCCCTTGCCAGTGTGGCTCAGTTGGTTGAGCATCATCCCATGCACCGAGAGGTCACCAGTTTGATCCCCTGTCAGGGCACATGCCCTGGTTATGGGCTCAATCCCCAGTGTGGGGTGTGCAGCAGGCAGTGGATTGATGGTTTTTTCCCTCCCTCTCTAAAATCAATAAAAATATATTAAAAAATAATTTACAGGGAATCAACAGTAGATGAAACCTAGAATCAGATGAGTGATTTGGAATATAAAGAAGCTAAAAACATCCCATCTGAACAGCAAAAAGAAAAAAGAATTTAAAAAAATGAGGATAGTGTAAGGAGCCTCTGGGACAACTTCAAGTGTACCAACATTTGCATCATGGATGATGCTGGAGGGAGAAGACAGAGAGTAAGAAATTGAAAAGCTGTTTGAAAAAATATGATGGGAAACTTCTCTAACCTGGTGAAGGAAATAGACATACAAGTCCTGGAAGCATGAAGAGTCCCCAACAAGATGAATTCAAAGGGGCCTACACCAAGACAAATCATAATTAAAATACAAAAGGTTAAAGACAAGAAAGAATCTTAAAAGCAGCAAGAGAAAAACAAATTAGTTACCTACAAGGGAGCTCCCATAAGACTGTCAGGTGATATCTCAATAGAATCTTTGCAGGCCAGAAGGAACTGGCAAGAAGTGACAAAAAGCAAGATTATTTTAGTCAGCAAAGATATCATTTAGAATTGAAGGACAGATAAAGATGTTCCCAGACAAGAAAAAGCTAAAGGAATTTATCACCACCAAACCAGTATCATATGAAATGTTAAAGGGTCTTCTTTAAGAAGGATAAAAAATATATAAATTTTGAACAATAAAATGGCTATATATATATATATATATATAATCTAAAAAACAAAATAATAGAAACAAACAGAATAGACTCATAGATACAGGGAACATTTTGATAGTTGCCAGATGGGTAGGGGTGTTGGGGGCATGGGTGAAAAAGGTAAAGGGATTAAGAAGTACAAATTGGTTGTTACAGAATAGTCATGGGGATGTAAATACAGCATAAGAAATATAGTAAATATTCTAATAACTATGTATGTGTCAGATGGGTGTGAGATTTATTGGGATGATTGCTTAGCAAGTTATATAATATCTAATCTCTGGGGTATACACTTGAAACTAATATAATAATGTATGTCAACTATAATTGAAAAATAAGATTGATTTAAAAAAGAAAAAAAAGAAAAAGAAAAACATTTTGTCATTATATAGTGACAGTTGATAGTACTAGTCAACAGTAAAGTTGAATGCTGTTGCATACCAGCAATGCCACTCCTAGGAATGTATCCTAGAGAAAATTCAAGCACATGTTTATTGAGAGACAAATGTAAGAATGTTAACAGAAACATTATTAAATGACAAAAATATAGAAGCAACACAAATTATGTATCACTAATAAACTGGGTAAACCAATCATACATTGATCTATTTTATAGCAATGAAAATTAATGAACTTTACTTGTACTCATTAGTATGAATAAATCTCAAAAATGTAGTATTGAGTGAAAAAAGTATATCATAGAAAAGTGAATATTATATCATTCTATCTTAGTTCAAGCTGCTGTAACAAAATAACATAGTCTGGGGTGGCTTATAAACAGCAGAAATCTGTTGCTCAGAGTTCTGGAGGCTGGAATGTTAAGATCAGAGTGTCTGTATGGTCCATTGAGAGCCCTCTTCTGGGTGGCAGACTTCTCTTTGTGTCCTCCCATGGGAGAAGGGGCTTGAGATCTCTCTGGGTCCTTTTTCATAAGAGCACTATTCCCTTTTATGAGGGCTCTGCTCTCATGGACATAATCACCTCCCAAAGGCTTCACCTTCTAATACCATCACCTTTGGGGTTAGGTTTCAACATATGAATTTTTGGGGAACACAAACATTAAGACCATAGCACAGCCCAGCTGGTGTGGCTTAGAGGATTGAGCATCATCCCATGGACTGAGAGGTCCTGGTTTGATTCTGGTCGGGGCACATGCCCAAGTTGTGGGCTAGAACCCCAGTGGAGGGCGCGCAGGAGGCAGCTGATCAATGTTTCTCTCTCACATCGATGTTTCTGTCTATTTCTCCCTTTCTCTCTCTCTCTAAAAAATCAATAGAACATATATTTTTAAAAACCCACCATAGCACATTGTATTTGTTTAAAATGTAAACTTACTCCTTGCTAAGTTATGCATATACAGTATATGAGATATAAAAACATGAAGAAAAGGATTGGATGATTATCACAAAATTAAGGACAGTGATTGCCTGGGGTAAAATGATAGGGGTGTGATTTGGAAAAGGCACAGCGTGGATAAGAAGGCTTCCAAATATTGACAGTGTTCTGTTTTATAAACTACAGCCTAGGTATACAAGTATTCATGTTACTATTTTCCAAACTGTGTGTGCATAATATAAACTTGTTTATTTGTGTGCTATTTTTATATTAAAATGATAAACAGATGAAAGATTTGTTTAAAAAAAAACAAACACCCAAATATATGACGCTTGTTCCTTTACCTTTAATAAAGATACAAATGCTACAGGAAAAAGATAGCAGCAGCAGGACCGGAGCGAGGGTGAGTGTGTGAGAGTGTGAGAGAGTGTGAGAGAGAGTGTGAGTGGACATGCGTGTGGACGACCAACCTCGAGCAATGCAGAAATATGGGGCAGAGGGTTCCTGTGCTGTGGACGGGGACCAGCCAGCTACCACAGTTAGCAGCGTGTCAGGGCTCTTCTCTATGTGGCCAGAAGGCCCCACCATTTTGGAAGATCCCTGGTCTTCTCTGGGAGGAAGGGGCAGGGAGTGTCTAGGGCTGAGCAGCCTGAGTCCACCAGTGCACCTTGCACCATTGGTCCAGTGGACTCCACTGTGTGAATGCAGACCAGTGCACAGTAGTAGCACTGTGGAGGTGCCTGCTCTGGGAAGCAGCAACCAGCTCAGAGCCAAGCACCATCCCCCACAGCAGCATTGACTGGGAAGGAGTGGAGCCCCACCCCAAACAACAGCTGAGTCTCAGGAGCCAAGACACACCCCCAGCAGCAGAGGCACAAGAGTGGACATCCATCCCCAGGTAGCAGCAGCACAGATCAGCAGCTGAGACCCATCCCCGGCAGAGGCTGCTCAGGAACAGTGCCCAAGGAGCAGCAAGGCTCAGGCAGCTGAGACTTGCTCCTGATGACTGCAGCAGCTGATTTGGAGTGGAGCCCCTCCCCCAGCAGCAGCAAAGTCCCAGGAGCTGAACATCCTCAGCCCTCAACAGCAGCAGAAGATTGGGAGCTGAGAGCACCCTGTGGCTATAGCAGCAACAGTAGCAGTACAAACCAGGAGCTGACACTCGCCCCCAAGAACATCAGCAGTGATTGATCAGAAGCTGAACCCCACTAGGCACCCCAGAAGCACACCAGTGGGACCCACGTGCCCCAGCAGTGCCTACCAGGACAGACCAATACCAGCCACAAGTTGTCGATTCTCCAGGACCCAAAACAGGCAAAAGACGCTACACACCAAAACAGTCTAGGAGGCACAGCAGCCTTATTTGATATACACCAACCTGCCTACACATCCCAGTGTCTCTCACTGGGCCTAGAGCTACCAAACTGCTAAAATGGTGAGACAAATGAAAGAAAAGAAGGAACCACCAGAAAAGGAACTACATGAAATGGAAGCAAGCAATTTGTCACATAAAGAATTCAAAGTGCCCTGGCCAGTTTGGCTCAGCAGTTAGAGCATCGACCCTCAGACCAATGAGTCACAGGTTTGATTCCAGTGAAAGGTACATACTTCGGTTGTGTTCATCCCTGACCCTGGTCAGGTCCTGTGAGAGGCAGCCAGTTGATGTGACGCTATCATGTTGAGGTTTCTCTCTGTCTCTCCCTCCCTCCCTCCCTCCCACTCTACTTGGTAATAAGCAGAAAAATATCCTCAGGTGAGGAATAAAAAAGAAAAAGAATTCAAAGCAATGATTTTAAGGGCGCTTAAACAATTTAGTGAGAACTACAAGCAACTTAATGAAAATTATAAAGAGCTCAGTGGGAACTACATCAGCATAAAAAAAGAGATACAAGCTTTGAATAAAAATCAACTGGAAATAAAGAATGATATAGCTGCCTGGCCAGTAAGGCTCAGTGGTTGAGGATTGACCCATGCACCAAGAGATTGCTGGTTCAATTTCCAGTCAGAGCACATGCCCAGGTTGTGGGCCAAATCCCCAGTGAGGAACATGCTGGAAGCAGCCAATTGATGTTCTTTCTCACTGATGTTTCTATCTCCCTCTCCCTCTCCCTTCCTTTCTCTCTAAAAATCAATAAAGAAAAAAATTTAAAGAAAAAAGAATGACATAGCTGATATGAAAAATACCTTAGAAGGATTTAATAGTAGTTTAGAAGAAGCTGAAGTCCAAATCAGTGAGTTAGAAGACAAAGTAGGAAAAAACACCCAAATGGGAAAAAAAATTTTAAAGCAGGAGGAGAATTTAAGGGAGTTTGGGGACAATACAAAATGTACAACATTTGCATCATAGGAATACCAGAAGGAGAAGAATTGGAGAAATGAATAGAGAACCTGTTTGAAGAAATAATGACAGAAAACTTTCCTAATTTGGTGAAGGAAAAAGTCACACAAGTTCAAGAAACAGAGTCCCAAGCAAGATGAACACAAAAGACCCATAGTCAGACACATTATAATTAAAAAGGCAAACATTAAAGACAATCTTAAAGGAAGCAAGAGAAAGACAGAAAGTTACCTACAAGGGAGCTCCCATTAGACTGGCAGCTGATTTCTCAATAGAAATACTGCAAGCCAGAAGGGAGTGGTATGAAATATACAAAGTAATGAAAGGCAAGGGTCTGAATCCAAGACTACTCTCTTCAGCAAGGCTACCATTCAGATTTGAAGGTGAAATAAAGAGCTTCACAGACAAAAAAAAGCTAAAGGAATTTACCACCACCAAACCAGCACTGCAAGAAATGCTAAAGGGACAGTTGTAAGAAGAAATGAGAGAGAGAGAGAGAAACACACAGGCAAAAAATAAAAATAGCAACTAATAAGTATCTATCAATAATAACCTTAAATGTAAATGGCCTAAATGCTCCAATTAAAAGACATAGAGACATAGGGTAGCTGATTGGATAAGAAAACATGACACAGCCCTGGCCGGTTTGGCTCAGTGGTTAGAGTGTTGGCCTGCAGTCTGGAAAGACCCAGGTTCGGTTCTTGCTAAGGGCATGTACTGCAGTTGCAGTTTGTCCCCGGCCCTGGGTGCAGGTGGCAGGCACTCGATGTGTCCCTTTCACGTCGATGTTTCTCTCTCTCTCTCTTCCTCTCTCTCCCTCCCACTGTATCTGAACAAAAAATAAAAAAGTGTCCTTGGGTGAGGATTAAAAAAACAAACAAGCAAAAAATAAAAAAAATCCACGACACATATATATATGCTCTCTACAAGAGACCCACCTTACAACAAATGACTCACACAGGATGAAAGTGAAGGGATGGAAAAAAATTGTCCAGGCAAATGGTAATGAAAAAAAAAAAAAAAAGGCTGCTGTAGCAATACTCATACCTGATAAGACAGACTTCAAAATGAGGGCCATAACAAGAGACAAAGAAGGTCACTACATAATATTAAAGGGATCAATCCAACAAGAGGATATAACCCTGGTAAACATATATGCACCAAATATAGGAGCACCAAAATATATTTTAAAACTTCTGGAAGACTTCAAGGGAGAGATCAATAGCAATACAATCATAGTGGGTGACATTAGCACCCCACTGACACCACTGGATAGATCTTCAGAAAAATTATTAACAAAATTTCAGGCAAAAATTTAACAAGGAAACAAAGTCCTTAAATGATGTACTAGATCAGTTGGACTTAATTGATGTTTACAGAACATTTCACCCCAAAGCTGCAGAATATACATTCTTCTCAAGTGCACATGGAACATTCTCAAAGATAGACCACATGTTAGCACACAGAGTAAGTCTGTACAAATTCAAGAAGATTGAAATCATATCAAGATTCTTCTCAGATCACAATGGCATGAAACCAGAAATCAATTACAACAAAAACACTCAAAAACATTCAAACACAGGGAAGCTAAATAGAATGTTATTAAACAACGAATGGGTTACCAATGAGATCAAGAAAGAAAGAAATAACTTCCTGGAAACTAGTGAAAATGAACACAAAACAATACAAAATCTATGGGACACAGCAAAAGCAGTCCCAAGAGGGAAGTTCATAGCACTACAGGCCTACCTCAAGAAACAAGAAAAATTTCTAATAAACTATCTAACCCAACAACTTAAATATTTAGAAAGAGAACAAAGAGAAAAACTCAGAAATAGTAGAAGAAGGAAATAATAAAAATCAGTGCAGATCCCTGGCCAGTTTGGCTCAGCGGTTAGAGCGTCGGCCTGCAGTCCGGAGAGACCCGGGTTCGGTTCCCGCTAAGGGCGCGTACTTCAGTTGCAGTTTGTTCCCGGCCCTGGATGGTCGTGCGGGTGGCAGCCACTCGATGTGTCCCTTCATGTCGATGTTTCTCTCTCTCTCCCTTCTTCTCTCTCCCTCCCACTCTATCTGTACAAAAAATAGAAAAATATCCTCGGGTGAGGATAAAAAAAAAAAAATCAGTGCAGAAATAAATGACATAGAGACTAAAAAACAAAAACAATAAGATCAAGGAACCAAAGATAAACAAGATTGATTAACCTTTATTTAGACTCACCAAGAAACAAAGAGAGAGAACCCAAATTAATAAAATCAGAAACAAAAGAGGTGAAGTAACAATGGACACCACAGAAATACAAAGGATTGTAAGAAAATACTATGAACAATTATATGCCAACAAATTTGACAACCTAGGCAAAATGGACACATTCTTAGAATCATATACTATTCCAAAACTCAACTGGGAAGAGTCAGAAAACCTAAACAGACCAATAACAATTAAGGAAATAAAAGAATGAATCAATAAAATCCCAGCAAACAAAAGCCCTGGTCTAGATGGATACACAGGGGCGTTTTACCAAACATTCAGAGAAGAACTATCACCTATTCTTTTCAAACTAGTTCAAAGAATTAAAGAGGGAAGACTTCCAAGTTCTTTTTATGAGGTCAGCATAATCCTAATCCCCAAACCAGATAAAGACACTACAATAAAAAAAAATTACAGGTCGATATCTCTGATGAACATAGATGCCAAAATCCTCAACAAAATCTTAGCAAATCGAATCCAGCAATATATTTTAAAAATTATACACCACAACTAAGAGGGATTTATCCCAGGGATGCAAGGCTGGTACAATATTCATAAGTCAATAAATGTGATACACCACATAAACAAAATGAAAGATAAAAATCACGTAATCATATCAATAGATGCTGAAAAAGCATTAAAAAAAATCCAACATTTATTAAAAAAAATTTTTTTTCTTTATTGATTTTAGAGAGAGAGGAAGGGGAAGGGAGAGAGAGCTAGAAACATTGATGAGAGAGAACATGAGGGGCCTTGTGCATGCTCCTCACTGGGGATTTGGCTCACAACATGGGCATGTGCCCTGACCGGGAATTGAACTGGTGACCTCTTGGTGCATGGACTGATGCTCAACCACTGAGCCACACCAGCCGGGCCAACATCCATTTTTGATAAAAATTCTCAGCAAAGTAGGAATAGAAGAATCATCTCTCAACATAATAAAGGCCATTATGACAAACCTACAGCCAACATCATACTCAATGGGCAAAAACTGAATGCCTTTTCCTTAAGAACAGGAACAAGACAGGGATGTCCACTTTCACCACTCTTATTATTTTTTTACTTTTTATTTTTTAATTTGTTTTTTTCTTTATCCTCACCCAGTGACATATTTTGTATTCATTTTCAGATAGAGTGGGAGGGAGAGAGGGAGAAAAAGAGACAAACATTAATGCGAGAGAAACATCAAGTGGCTGCCACCCACACGACCCCAACCGGGGCCACAACTGCAACCAAGGTACATGCCCTTAGCAGGAACCAAACCCGGGAATCTCTAGTCCATGGGCCAATGGCCTAACCGCTGAGCAAAACCAGCCAGGGCAACTTTCACCACTCCTATTTAACATAGTACTGGAAGTCTTTGCCACAGCAATTAGACAAGAAGAAAAAATAAAAGGGATTTAAATTGGAAAGGAAGAAGTGAAACTGTCATTATTCGCAGATAACATGATATTGTACGTAGAAAACCCTAAAGACTCCACCAAAAAAGTACTAGATTTAATAAAAGAATTCAGGAAAGTAGCAGGATACAAAATCAACATCCAGATATTATTGGCATTTTTATACACCAATAATGAACACACAGAACGAGAAACTAAAAACACAATCCCATTTACCAATCCACAAAAAAATTAAGATACCTAGGAATTAACTTAACAGAAGATGTAAAGGACCTGTTTGCAGAAAACTACAGGACATTGGAAAGAGAAATAGAGGAAGATATAAAAAGGTGAAAGCATATACCTGGATTGGAAGAGTTATCATTAAAATGTTCATACTACCCAAAGCAAGCTATAGATTCAATGCAATCCCCATCAAAATACCAACAACATAGTTCACAGAACTAGAACAAACACTCCAAAAACGTATGTGGAACCAAAAAAGACTCCAAATAGCCACATCAATCTTGAAAAAGAAGAACAAAGTAGGAGGAATCAAAATACCGTATATCAGGTCATACTATAAAGCCATTGTAATCAAAAGAGTGTGGTACTGGCACAAGAAAAGGCATATAGATCAATGGAACAGAACAGAGAACCCAGAAGTTGACCCAAGATAATATACTCAATATTTGACAAAGATGGCAAGGGCATACAATGGAGTAAAGACAGTATCTTTAATAAATGGTGTTGGTAAAATTGGACAGCTACACACCAAAAAATGAAAATAGACCACCAACTTATACCATACACAAGATTAAACTCAAAATGGATAAAAAACTTAAATGTGACTAGTGAATCCATCAAAATCCTTGAAGAAAATGTAGGCAACAAAATTTCAGACATCACACGCAGCAGAATGTTTACTGATATAACGCCTAAGGCAAGAGAAACAAAGAAAAAATTAATACATGGGACTACATCAAACTAAAAAGCTTCTGTACAGCAAAAGGAACAAGCATCAGAATGGAAAGGGAACCCACTATATGGGAAAGCATAATTGCCAAGGATACATTAGATAAGGGGGATGAGGAGGAGGGTGTCAATGGGGGAAAAAGGAGACACATCTGTAACAAAAATAAATTAATAAAAATAATTTTTTAAAACTGTGGTACATATACACAATGGAATACTATGCAGCTGTAAGAAAGAAAGATCTCTTATCCTTTGAGATGACATGGAGGAACCTGGAGAGTATTATGAGAACTGAGCCAGTCAGAGAAAGACAAGTATCACATGATCTCACTTATTTGTTGAATATAATGAACAAAATAATGTGATGAACAAAATAGACCCAGAGACATAGAAGTAAGATTCAGGCTGACAAACTTCGGGAGAGGGAGGGTGGGGAGCAAGATACAAACCAAAGATTTTATGCATATAAGCATAACCAATGGACATAGACAACAGTGTTGGGCCAGTGGGGAGCGGGAATGGAAGGAGGGTGTCAGTGGGTGAAAAAAAAGGAACATCTGTAAGAAAAAGAAATTAAATTTAAAAAATGAAAAAAAGAAGATACAAATGATTCATGTTCTTGGTGGTTTGTAGTTGGGAGATTTTTTTCAAATATAAAGCTTTTTATTTGGAAATAATTTCAAACTTACAAAAATTTGCAGGATTGGTTCAAAAATACCTGTTTATCTGTTATACAAATTCACTTATTATTAAATTTTTACCTTACTTGCTTTTTTGTTAAAGAGCGACTTACCATACCTTTCTACATAGTTTTTCTAAGTTATTTAAGAATAAGCTGCATACATCATGCCTCTTCTGTTTCCAAATACTTCATTGTATATTTCCCAAGAAAAAGGGCATTCTGTTATATAATCATAGTACATTTATTAATTTCAAGAAATTTTAACATTGAAACAACATTTTAAAATTATTTATCATCCACATTCCAATTATCAACTGAATAATGTCCTCTATAACATTTGTTTTTCCTCCACTAGAGGCTGCAGTATACATATTTTATTTAGTTGTTTCTTTAATCTCTTTCATGTGGAACAGTTCCTGATCCTTTCTTTGTCTTTTATAACAATGATAGTTTTGAAGAATTCTGGGGAAAAAAAAAAAAAAAAAGAAAAATTCTTATTTGAGTTCATTTGCTGTTTTCTAATGATTATATTCAGTTCATGATCCCTAGTCAAAATAAATGATGTCTTTTTCTCAGAGTATCACATCTTTGGGTGCATAATATCTATCTCCCTCTCACTGGTTATATTAATTTTGATAATTTGGCCAAGCTGTTGCAATTTCTCCACTACAAGGGGAAGGCATTTTTAAAAGGATTTCTTTGAAGACAGTTATTGAACCCTGCTCCCCTCTCAATAGAGAGATGTAGGCATGTGATTTTCTCCTCACTTCAAGTCAAAAGAGAGAGGCTTAAATGAGACCACTTAAAAGTTTAGTATGTGTCCTTCGAATTTACCAGGTCACAGGTCACTGATGCCTGAATCCTTTTCAGGAAATCTAGAGATCAAGAGAAGGGCTGGCTTGCTGGTTGGATGTGGAGCAAAGAGAGTTCCTAGTGGATTGGAATCAGCCTGTTTTTCCAGAGTTTGTTAGGCTATCAGTGCACGAGTATTTCCTATGAACCAGATGTGAAAGAGAGCTTGTTTGAGGTCATTGCATGATCTGACTCAAAGGTCACATAAAGGGTGAACAGGCTCATAGTGGAGAAGCTGGCAGAGTCCCATTGAATTCCTACTGGTTAGGGGTCAATAAAATATTAGGAATAGAGTGTACCTTTTCAGGTCAAGGAAACCACAGTTGAAATTCCAATAATGATTTGTGGGGAGTATTTTCTAAGAACCCATGAAGAGCCCCAAAAGAGAGTCAGCTTTAAATATCTGTAAGCATAGAAAGCATGAAACCATTTTATGAGCTTTCCTGTAAATAAGAACATTTCTCTCCTCTGGGTGGAGTGGAGTAGGTTAGAAAGGAAAGTTAGTAAAATTCCAATGAGGAAGGTAGAAGCTTGAAGAGGGCCATACTCCCCTCTGCCATTGAAAGGGGTTAACACACTGCTGAGCCCAACTGTAGGATAGGACATGACTTAACATTAAATTAACTTTGAAGCAATACTTATTTTATGGGATAAAACATTTTTATTTAAAATGGAATTGAAACTATGTGATTTAAATTAACTATAGGACCTTTAATTTTCTAAGAATGATTTTTTTTTAATCCTCACTTGAGGACATTTTTCCATTTTTTGTTCAGATAGGGTGGGAGGGAGAGAGAGGAAGAGAGAGAAAGAGAAACATCAACATGAAAGGGACACATCGAGTGGCTGCCTCCCTCACGACCCAACCAGACCCAGGGACAAACTGCAACCGAGGTACGTGCCCTTAGCGGGAACTGAATCCGGGTCTCTCTGGACTGCAGGCCAGCGCTCTAACCACTGAGGCAAACCGGCCAGGGCCTAAGAATGATTTTTAAAAAGTCTTGTGACAGCTTTAGTTTTCACTGAGGAACAGGGGAGAACATGTCTTAATATATTTTTTTTATTTACCTGTCTGAAAAATCTATTCAGTTTTGAATAGGTAATACATTGCATGATTTAAAATAAAAATATTTTTCAGTAAGTGTATACTTTTTCATCTGCAAAACTGAAACTCTGTACCCATTAAATAGTAACTCCGTATTGCCTTCTTCCCTAGTCCCTGGCAACCATCATTCTACTTTCTGTCTCTATGAATTTAACTATCTATAGGAGGAATCATACAACATTTGTTCTTTTAGGACTGGCTTATTTGACTCAGCATAATGATAATAACAAGGTTCATACATGTTGTAGCATGTATCAGAAATACCTTCCTTTTAAAGGCTGAATAATATTTTATTATATATATCACATTTTGTTTGTTCATCTTTTTTTTTTCAATCCTTACTGGAGGATATTTTTCCATTGATTTTTTTTTATTTTTTATATAGAGTGGGAGGGAGGGAGAAAGAGTAAGAGTGAGAGGAGAGAGAGAGAGAGAGAGAGAGAGAGAGAGAGAGACATCAATGTGAAACACATTGATTGGTTGCTTCCTGCACGACCCCAACCAGAGCCAGGGATCCATCTCACAACTGAGGTACGTGCCCTTGACTGGGAATGGAACCTGCAACCCTTCCCTCCAGTGGCCAATGTTCTAACCACTGAGTAAACTGGCCAGGGATGCCTTCATTTTTGCTGATAAAGAATTCTGTTTATTCTTTCAGCACTTTATTTATTTTTAATTTTTTTTCTTTATTTATTTTTAGAGAGCGAGGGAAGGAGTGGGAAGAGAGATAGAAACATCCCTGAGAGAGAACATTGATTGGACTGCCTCCTGCATGCCCCTCACTGGGGGTTTGGTCCACAACCTGGGCATGTGTCCTGACCCAGAATTGAACTGGCAACCTCTTGGTGCATGGGTTGATGCTCAGCCACTGAGCCACAACAGCTGGGCTCTTTTTACGAACTTTAAAAATGTCATTCCATTGTCTTCTGATTTCGATAATTTCTTTTGAAATGTTAATGTTCACAGATTGTTGCCCCTTAAAATAAAATGTCATTTTAATCTCTGTTCTTAAGATTTTTCTCTTTATATTTGGTTTTCTTTAGTTTGACTATATATGCCTACGTGTGGTTTTTTTTTTATATTTTATTTGATATTCGTAGAGCTTTTTTTAAAAAATACAAAAGCCAAGTTTATTTGTTTATTTCTTGCATTTGAAGTACTCTTCGATGACATCCTTTGCTTGAGACTCTTTGTCATAGTCTTTAACCACCACACAAATACAACCAATCACTTTATGGGGTTTTCCCTCTCTGCTGATTTTACAGAGGCCTACCCATTCCTCTAATTTCTTGTCATCAACTTAATAAGATTGATTTGGTAGTCTACACAATGGGTCTCTATCAACTTGACATACACAGACTCATCACAGTTGGATACAAGCACACAAAGGTGGGCTTGGCACTAGTCTAAGGCATTGGCAGCTTCGTGATTCTGCAGCTAGGCCATCGTGGCTGAGGGTGGTCTTCAGCACCTCTTGTAAAGCAGTATTAATATCCATTACACCTCTAGCAGCAATGTCTTCTTTGGCCATGGTGGTGGGTTATGGGTGGAACCAAATGTTGAATGCACCTAATCCTCAGCCTCCGTGCAAGTCCGAATGGGCAGGGAAAGCGAGGAAGGACTTGTAGAGTATTTTGCATGTGTGATTTATAACTTCCAGCAGTTTTGGAAAATGTCTGTCTTACTATTTTTCACATTATTGCTTTTCTTTCATTGATTTTCTCCTCTGCTTCTTCAACCCCAATTATATGAATGTTAGACCTTTCCATCATGTCCATACATATTTTATGCTTTTTTCTGTGACTCCATCTTTTATGTTCTCTGTGCTTTAATTTGATAACCTGACCCATTCTCCAATTCACTGATTCTCAGTTCTGCTGTGTGTAACCTGATATGAGATTCATAAACTGAGTTATTAATTTCAGATATAATCACTTTTTGCTATAGAACTTACATTTAACTTTTTACAAATATATAGATACTCTTTGGTGAAATTCTTTATCTTTTCTTTTTGAATATAAAATACAGGTGTTTTAAAGTCCTTGTCTGATAATTCTAAAATCTAATTCACCCGTGGTTCTTTTCCTATTGTCTGGGCTCCTGTCTTCATTTTTTGGTTTGTTAATATTCACTCAAGGATATTTTTCCATTAGCCCAGCTGGTGTGGTGAGTGGTTGAGTGTTGACCATGCACCAAGAGGTCACTGATTTGATTCCTGGTCAAGGCACATGCCCAGGTTGTGGGCCCAAACCCCAGTGGGGGGGCATGCAGGAGGCAGCCAATTTATGTTCTCTCTCATTGATATTTCTAACTCTCTTTCCCTCTCCCTTCCTCTCTCTCTCTAAGGTCAATAAAGAAAAAAATTTTTTAATTCTAAAATCTAATTTACTTGTGGCTCTTTTCCTGTTGTCTGGGTTCCTCTCTTGGTTTTTTGTTTTGTTAATCCTCACTCAAGGATATTTTTCCATTTTTTTTAAAATATTTTTTTCTTTATTGATTTTAGAGAGGAAAGGAGAGGGAGAGAGAGAGAAATGGAAACATTGATGAGCGAGAACATCGATTGGCCACCTCCTGCATGCCCCACACTGGGATCTGGCCCACATCCTGGGAATGTGCCCTGGACAGGAATCAAACTGGTGACCTCTTGGTGTGTGGGTTGATGCTCAACCACTGAGCCACACTGGCTGGGCTGCTGCTTCTTTTTTTTTAAGATAGAGGGAGGGAGGGAGGGGAGAGAGAGAGAGAAACATTGATGTGAGAGAGATACATTGTTTGGTTGCCTTCTGCACAACCCTAACTGGGGCAGGGAATCGAACCTGCAACTGAGGTACGTGCCCTTGGCTGGGAATTGTACCCTTGACCCTTAGGTTTGCCGACACTCTAACCGCTGTGCCAAACCGGCCAGGGTGGTTCTTCTTTTTTATTTTTATTTTTTTTTAAAGTGTGTTTTGTTTGGATCTGGACTTTACAGATAACAAATTGTACTTATTTTTCTGGCAGACAAATAGAGCACCAGTGTGTCATGTTGATCCTCATGTGCTTCCCTTCAATGATTATTCATAGACTTTAAGTTCTGATGTTTATTGCTTTTCAGTGGCTTTACACTGTTGTCTTAGGTTGATCTTAGGTTGGATTGTCCCAGAAGCAGATCATGAATCAAGGATTTGGAAAAAATGATTAATTGATTAATTAATTAAGAACCAAATTATCAAATTAAAGAGAGGAACCCAGATAAATCTAGATAAACCATTAAAGGAGAAGCAGGATGTGGAAGGGGGAGAAGCCAAGGAAGGGTTTCATTCATGTGAAGGCCCCAACTCAGACTCATCTCTAGAATACTGTGGAACATCAATTACCACCCTTGAATGAGCTTTTGTATTCCCACAGTAGTCATTCACTGGCTATGGTTCATCCTGTGGAATGTCAAATTTCCAAGCATTTCTGACTCTACTTAAAGTAAAATCAGCCCTGGCCGGTTTGGCTCAGCGGTTAGAGCGTCGGCCTGCGGTCCTGAGAGACCCGGGTTTGGTTCCCGCTAAGGGCGCATACCTCGGTTGCAGTTTGTCCCCGGCCCTGGTCGGTTGTGTGGGTGGCAGCCACTCGATGTGTCCCTTTCACATCGATGTTTCTCTCTCTCTCTCTGTTCCTCTCTCTCCCTCCCACTCTACCTGAGCAAAAAATGGAAAAATGTCCTCGGGTGAGGATAAATAAATAAATAAAGTAAAATCAACTCCAGCATCCATGCACAATCCTTGAAAACATTATTTCTCAACTTTTTCTTCATCATCACACCCATAGTTAGCCTTCTTAGCATTTTTTTTTTTAATTTATTTTTTTATCCTCACCGGAGGACATTTTTTCCATCTTTTATTCAGATAGAGTGGGAGGGAGAGAGAGGAAGAGAGAGAGAGAGAGAAACATTGATGTGAAAGGGACACTTGGAGCGGCTGCCACCCGCACGACCAACCAGGGCCAGGGACAAACCGCAACCGAGGTACATGCCCTTGGTGGGGAACTGAACCCGGGTCTCTCTGGACTGCAGGCCAATGCTCCAACCGCTAAGCCAAACAGGCCAGGGCTTAGCATTTTTTCTAGTCAACTCCATAAAATTTTATTACTATAAACATACTGCGTATATGTTTATGTACAATATTTTTATCTGTGCTTTATATATAAATAAGACTTTTTTTTTTTCTGTTTACTTTCCAAGAACCAATTATTGTTCCCATTGAAAATGTATACATCTAAGGTGGCAGATGTGAGCCGTTAACAACAATGTATTTACTTGTGTAATAGCACAGGACTGAAGAAAGGAATCCAAATGGATGTGGATAAGTTGCCAACAGTTTCATCACAGAGTTGCTTTAAATATGTTGTATGGTTTATAGTTGTTTATAGTTTACAGTTGTTGTTTTGTGGGTTAGTCCAATACAAAATATTTGATTATGGCCAGAGCTAGAAGGCCCCTATTTGTCTTTATTTCTAAGAGTAGAATGAAAAGTTTTCCATAGGCATCAGCAAGCCAATAAGGGACATACATCTTTTCTTTGACTCTCCACTCTTATAATGTCAAAAATGATCATGGATAAGAAACCTCTTTTAATCTAAGGGAACCTGAGTTATAAGAGACAATGTCCATGCATTTGTTTATTCTAAGGGGGAACACTAGCTGAAGTGCTGGAAGACTGTTTAGTGGTGGATGGGTGGACTTGAGTATTTCAACCTAACTGCCTTTCTGAAGCTTCACATGGAGACTTGAACTTTTTATTTTTTTTATCCTCACCTGAGGACATTTTTCCATTTTTTGTTCAGATAGAGTGGGAGGGAGAGAGAGAGAGAGAGAGAAACATCAGCGTGAAAGGGATACATCGAGTGGTTGCCACCCGTATGTCCCAACCAAGGCCGGGGACAAACTGCAACCGAGGTACGTGCCCTTAGCGGGAACTGAACCCCGGTCTCTCTGGACCACAGGTCGACGCTCTAACCACTGAGCCAAACTGGCCAGGGCTGGAGACTTAAATTTTTAATGGTTAAGAGTTTTAATTTCACTCCTCAATGGTTGTATAACTTGGACAAGGTAGTGGATTTGAGATAATGAGTAAGTAAGGTCATAGAATGGATTTTATTTCTATATTAAACAAAGGACTGTATCCAGTCAGAATGTGAACCACACTGTATATCTTGTTCAGCTTTAAAAAAATGTGTTTTAGGCTTCTGAACAAGATGACATAGTAGGTAAATGTAATACTCGCCTTCTCCCACAACCACATCAAAATTACAACTAAACTACAGAACAGCCTTGGCCGGTTTGGCTCAGCGGTTAGAGCGTCGGCCTGCAGTCCTGAGAGACCCGGGTTCGGTTCCCGCTAAGGGCACGTACCTCGGTTGCAGTTTGTCCCCGGCCCTGGTCGGTTGTGCGGGTGGCAGCCACTCGATGTGTTCCTTTCGCATCGATGTTTCTCTCTCTCTCTCTCTGTTCCTCTCTCTCCCTCCCACTCTACCTGAACAAAAAATGGAAAAATGTCCTCCGGTGAGGATAAAAAAATAAAATAAAATAAACTACAGAACAACCATCATTGAGAACAACCTGAAGTTTACCTGAACAGAAGCCTTATAACTAAGGACATAAAGAAGCCACATAGAGACTGGTAAGAGGGGTGGAGACGTGAAGTGGGCTGGTCCCACACCCACATGTGGTGCTTAAAAGTTGGGAGGGATATTTCTGCTGTGGAGGTCCCCCCTGAGGAGTGAGGAGTTCCAGCCCCACACCAGGCCACACAGCCCAGGGTTTCAGTGCTGGGAAGAGAAGTCCCCATAACTTCTGGCTGTGAAAACCAGCAAGGATTGTGGCTGAGTGAGACAGAGGACTCGTGGAGTCCCATGAGTTCCTCTTAATGGGGCAGCATACAGACTTACTGATGGACTCACTTGCTCTGAGCCCTAGTGCTAGGGCAGCAGCTCAAAAGGTACCAGGGAACCACAGAGAGAAACTGACTTGTCTGGCTTCAGTGTGAGGGTTGGAGGGGCAGCTTTCTCCCAGGCAGAAGTGTTGGCAGATGCTATTGTCCCTATGCTGAGTCCTCCCTCATAGAGCTGGCAGATGGGGGCAGATGAGTCTTCATCTGGCTAACCTGGCTAACACCATTTGTCTAGCCCTGGTGATTCCCTGAGACCCTAACCCACCCAACTTGTGGGCCCACCCAAGCAATTTCTAGTGGGTTTTCCATACAAATGGCCTGTCTTGCCTCATGCTGCAGACTTTTCTAAATTCTCTCAAAGGTTCATAAACCTCAGAAATGCAGCATCAGGCTTCAGAGTGCCCCATACCTCTCATTAAGTAGCCTCAGGCCTGACACTAGTAGCAGCCAGCCTTGGTCTGCAGCCTGGCCTCTCCTGGGCACCTCCAGGCCCAGCACAAGTAGCAGCCGTTCTGTAGCTCATGATGAGTAGTTCCAGGAAGGGTACAGGCAGCAGCTGACCTCCAGGGAGGTCCCAAAGCCAGCATACTTGGTGGATAGCTTCAGACTACACTGAAGCACCACCCAACCACCTCTATAAGTGAGATAAACAGGGGTGGACTCAACAGGCATCAGAGCTCCACTGAAGTGAGTCCTGCTTTATGGACTGGGATCCTACATAGCATCTCCTCCGCTGTGATTGCAGCTAATCATCTCAGCAAATTGGCCTGGGGATGGATCAGTCCCTCTCACTGACATGCCAACAGCAATCAATGCTCAACTACAACAGGAGGGTGCACACAGCCCACAAGGGGGAGGGGCGCACTTGGAGTACCTAGCTCTAGTGACAGGGGAGGATGCACCACTGGGCCCAACAAGACACATACCACATAAGGCCACCATGCCAAGACTGGGAGACATAGCTGCTGTACTGCCAGGAACCAGGCTGGAGAGTAGAGTCCCTGAGTTCGAGCGGTGGGAATGAAGACAACGATACGAATATGGGATCAGGAGGAATGTCCTCAGCAGGATCAGCCTTGATATGCTTTATTACATGCCTTTTATACCCTACAGCAAAAGTTTAATGATATAAGAAAATAGGATCTTCTTGATATAATGCCCAGAGCTACAACAATGCTGTATAGAATTAGTTTGCCTTGGGGATAACAGGAGCACCCAGGAACACCCAGTCTGTTATCTCAGGTATATAGCGGCAAAGTACATTAGGTCACACTTAGCCCTGAGCTGCACAAACACAGTGCAAGCCTAATTCCTTGAGATTGTGGGGGAGGTCGAGTCTCTGACTCAAGACCTCCAGGCTCCGTAGATTCTGTCAGACATGTAGCTGGCTCCCAACATCTCTCCCTTCTTTACTTTTTTAAAATCCTCATCCAAGGACATTTTTCCATTTTTTGTTCAGATAGAGTGGGAGGGAGAGAGAGAGAAACATCAATGTGAAAGGGACATATCGAGTGGCTGCCTCCCACACAACCCAACCAGGGCCGGGGACAAAGTGCAACCGAGGTACGTGCCCTTAGCGGGAACTGAACCCGGGTCTCTCTGGACCACAGGCTGATGCTCTAACCGCTGAACAAAACCGGCTAGGGCCCTTCTTTACTTTTTAAATGCAGTTGGTGGATTCCTGTTTACAGCTTGGAGATGTTCCGCATTCCTGCCCGGACACAGACTGGAAACAGACATAAGAATATAATCACAATGACAGCAAGCATTACCCCCAAATATACGTCTTGATTAGCTACCGGTTTCCATGCACTTCTTTGTATGTGACTTTGCTGCATAACCAACATGCCTTCTAGAAAACCCCCTGGAGTTTCCATTAGTGGATAAATTGATGTACCCCAGGGATTGGCTTTTGACCAGTCATATAGGACCTCTCCTGTCCCTTCAATAGGGTGCTATTCAGCTAATCCATAGCGACATTGTTTCTATCCTGGATCAGTTTTAAATGTATGTGTAGCATTTCCACAAGGGGGAAAGTTAGGTGGAGTTATTACTCCTCCAAGCTTCTTTCCCCCAGAGGGAAATCCAATCATGTAAATACTCCATTCCTTCTGTTGAAATGTTCCAAAACTTTCTCCGGAAGCATTAAGTAATCCATGAGTCATCTTATGGTTTTTACCTACTTTCACACATCCAATAGTCTCTGTTTCAGAAAAACACATAGGTGGCTGAAGAGACGTTCCTGTATAATTAAATCGTCCAACCCACTGGGGTGTGAGATGGTCTGCAGATGGGAGGCCTAGAATTTCCGTGTTTGATACAAAAACTGGGACCATGGGATCATCCCATTCCACAGCCCTAAGCAAAGGAAGACCAGGCACGTAAGCCCAGTAAGCCTGTTCAGCACAAAGTCCCATCACCTGGTTGGAGGTTAGAGCCGGCATCATTAGGAACATAGAGGATGGGCCAGTAGAGCCTCCTCTAGCAACCAGGTGATCCTTCGCTTCCTGCGTCAATCTGTTGATCTGAACCCGTGTTGGAAAGGCAGCCTCCCATGAGCCTCTCAACCCCCGAGGACGAGGTGAGAGGGTAGGGTTGAGGAGCACAAATGCTCAGGTGGCGCATCTTGTTGGTTAAATTGACCGGTTCCATCCTGCTGGGACCCACCGTGGATTTGGTTGATTCCTAGGAAAAACACAAACATAGCTTCGCCCCCAGATTAATACTTGGTCTGTTCCTTGCCACTTGTTAGTTAGGGAATCTTTCCAGCAGACTTCAGAGTATTTACCAGAGGGAGAACACCAATGCCTTTCAGCCGCAGAGTGTCCTGATGCGTCTGAATTTTAAAAATTAAGAGTATAGAGAGCTAGGTTTAAAATATTATTAGGTGTAAGAGGGCCATACTCCCCCTTCTTTACTTTTTTAATTTAAGTCTTAAGGGATTGATTGGCTCGTTCGATAATGCCTTGCCCTTGGGGATTGTATGGAATGCCTGTGGTGCGGGAGATTCTGAATGTCTGGCAAAATTGCGCAAAATTTTTACTGGTATAGGCAGGGCCATTGTCTGTTTTTATCAGCTGGAATGCCTAGGACAGCAAAACAAGCCAGTATGTGACCAGTGACTTGTGTTACATTTTCTCCTGCCCTAGCAGTAGCAACTAAACTGAGTAAGTATCAATAGTGACATGCACATAAGATTGCCTTCCAAATTCAGGGACATGGGTAACATCCATTTGCCATCATTTTCCTGGAAGCAATCCATGAGGGTTTATACCATATTGAAGTACTGGGGCCAAATGCTCAGGGCATGCAGGGCATGCTTTAACTATTTGATGAGCAACTTCATGGGTAATATTAAATTGCCTTCTTAACCCTGCTGAGTTTTGATGATGAATAGCATGAGAAGCCTTAGCTTGATCAATTGCAGAGGCAACAAAATATGTCCCCTGTGTTAAGGCATCTGCTTGTGCATTCCCTGCTGCTAAGGGCCAGGTAGGCTGGAATGTACTCAAACATGACCATTAAAACATGGATGTTGCCATTGTTGAATTAATTACTGTAAATTTAAAAACATGGTAATAACTGTAGAAGGGTTACTTTCAGTAAGAATAGCTGTTTCTAAACCTCTCCTTAGGGAAACAATATATTTTGAATCTGTATACAGATTAAAGGGCTGTGATACTTCTTTAAATACTGCTAATACTGCTTCTAGTTCCAGTCATTGGGCTGAGCTATGCGAGGTCTGCAAAACACAACCTTGCCCATTAACAACATAACTAGCAATCCCAGTGGTAGAGCCATCAGTGAACACCAATGCGGCATCTACAACAGGCTGCATTTGGATAATTTTTGGAAATATAATTGGATTTGGATGAATAACTGTAGGAATTTATTAGCTGGATAATGACAATCCATTTGTCCTAAAACCAATTAATGCCAATTGCCAGCTTTCTTCATTTTGCCATAACCATTGTTGCTGCTGACTGGTATAAGGTACAATAATGAGAGGAGGTTCTGTGACAAATAATTCAATGGCTCTTTTTCTTCCTTGCATGAGGAGCCGAGCAATGGAACTAGCATAAGGGATGATCACCTTTTTTCAAGAGGAGGAGAGATGAATCCATTCTATAGGACCTTGTTACCAAAACAATCCCGTAGGTAGGTATACTGTAGGAAGGATAAGAAATTGCCAAGGAGATTGATAGTCTATTCTCTGAACTGTCTGGGTAGCTATGGCATCTTCTACCACTTTTAATGCTACCTTTCCTTTGTTAGTTAATTGATGAGGACTAGTTGGATTAGAGTCTCTTTTTAATATGTCAAAAAGTGGTTTTAATTCTCCTGTAGTAATACCCAGGGAAGGCCTTTACCAATTTATATCTCCCAGTAATTTTTGAAAGTCATTTAAGGTTTGTAACTTTTTTTTTTATCCTCACCCGATGACACTTTTCCATTCCTTGTTCAGATAAAGTGGAGGGAGAGAGAGAGAAACATCAACATTAAGGGGACACATCGAGCGGCTGCCACCCACATGACCAACCAGGGCCGGGGACAAACTGCAACCGAGGTACACACCCTTAGCAAGAACTCAACCCAGGTCTCTCTGGACCGCAGGCCAACGCTCTAACTGCTGAGCCAAACCGGCCAGGGCAGGTTTGAAACTTTTGAGGTTTTATTTTTTGTCCTTCAATTATTTTTCCTAGATAATTATAGGGGGCTGTTTGTTGCACCTTTTCAGGTGCTAAGATTAATTCGTGTTGCTGCAATTGTTCCTGCAGGGAAGCATAAATATCTTGCAACAGAACAGGATCTTCATGTGGGAGCAAAATGTCATCCATATAATGAATAACATAAGCTTCCAGAAAGGCGGTTCACATGCCAGTGATGGCTGCAGCAACAAATTTTTGACATAATGTGGGACTGTTAGCCATACCTGTGAATCCATAAAAATCCTAGAAGAAAATGTAGGCAACGAAATTTCAGACATCATACACAGCAGAATTTTCAGATCCATCACCTAGGGCAAACAGAAACAGAGGAAAAAATTCATGGAACTACATCAAACTAAAAATAGCTTCTACACAGAAAAAGAAACAACCATCAAAAAGAAAGGGAACCCACTGTTTTGGAGAGCATCATTGCCAATGATACATCAGATAAGAGGTTAATTTCCAATATATGTAGAGTGCTCATACAACTCAACAAAAGGAAGACAAAGAACCCGATTAAAAAATGGGCTGAGGAACTAAATAGACCCTCTCCAAACAGGACATACAAATGGCTAAGAGACATATGAAGAAATACTCAACATCACTAATCATCAGAGAGATGCAAATTAAAACAACAATGAGGTATCACCTCACACCTGTCAGAATGGCCGCCATCAACAAATCATCAAACAAGTGTTGGCGAGGGTGTGGAGAAAAGGGGACTCTAGTACACTGTTGGTAGGAATGCAGACTGGTGCAGCCACTATGGAAAACAATATGGTGTTTCCTCAAAAAATTAAAAATTGAACTTCCATTTGATCCAGTGATCCCACTTCTAGGAATATACCCTAAGAAGCCTGAAATACCAATCAGAAAGAATATATGTACCCCCATGTTTGTAGCAGCACTATTTACAATAGTTAAGATTTGGAAACAGCCCAAATGTCCATCAGTAGATGAATGAATAAAAAGTTGTGGCACATATACACAATGGAGTACTATGCAGCTGTAAGTAAGAAAGATCTATGCCCTGGCTGGTTTGGCTTAGTAGTTAGAGCGTTGGCCCGTGGTCCAGAGAGAAAGATCTCTTATCCTTTGAGATGACATGTAGGGTCCTGGAAAGTATTATCCTAAGCGAAACAAGCCAAGCAGAGAAAGACAAATATCACATGATCTCACTTATTTGTGGAATATAATGAACATAACAGTCTGAGGAATGGGGTAGTCCCAGAGACGTGGAAGTGGAGGAGGTGGGTGGGGAGAGATAAACCACAGAACTTATATGCATGTATGTACGAACAATGGACATGGACAACAAAGGTGGGGACAGGGCGGGAGGGAGCAGGAGGGAGGAATCAGTGAGGGGAAAAGGAGAAACATCAGTAACAAAAATAATTTTAAAAAAAAGATTAAAACAAAAAACAAAAAACGTTTTGAGTTCATCATGAAGGTCAAAATTACATTTTAAAACTTTTCCTGTTGACAACCATCTCACTTCAGTGTGAAACAGCAGATCATTGTTCAGCACATCCAACTTGTTGCATAGTTGCAAAAACAGTCAACTGTTTAAAGTGCTCGCTTTTACAAAATTGACAGAACTTAAGACACTTTTCATTACTTCTTGTAACTCTTGTGGCAGTATCTTCGTTGCTAATATTTGCCAATGAATCATACAGTGAGTTCCGACGACTTTTGGTGACTCGTTCAGTACCAAATGTTGAAATCCCGATTGACATCCTAGCATAGCTGGAGCACAATCTGTGTAAACACTACAAACCTTTTCCCAAGAGATCTTATGCTCTTACAGAAATGAACCAACTGTGTCAAATACATCACGTGCAGTAGTTGTCGTCTCAAGAGGTTTGCAAAAAAGAAACTCATCTTTAAAGTTGCCATCATTAATATACCTCACGTAAACCAGTAACTGTAAACAGTTTGCAACGTCTGTAGATTCATCAAGCTAGATGATAAATATTGGAAGTGGAGCAGATTTAATTTCCTGGATTACCTGATTAAAAATATCAGCAGACATGTCATCTATTCTTCTGCGGACAGTGTCGTTAGATAAGGAAAATGCACTCAATTTCGTAACAGATTTGTCTCCGATCATAACTCGAACAATGTCTTTGGCTGCTGGCAACAGTAAATTCTCAGCAATGGTGTGAGGTTTCATAGTTCTAGCGATTCTGAATGCCACCAAATATGAAGCTTCTACCCCCATGTTTATAGCAGCACTATTTACAATAGCTAAGATCTGGAAACAGCCCAAGTGTCCATCAGTAGATGAGTGGATAAAAAAGCTGTGGTACATATACCCAATGGAGTACTACTATGCAGCTGTAAGAAAGAAGATCTCTTATTCTTTGAGATGACATGGAGGGATCTGGAAAGTATCCTAAGTGAAACAAGCCAAGCAGAAAAAGACAAATACCACATGATCTCACTTATTTGTGGAATATAATGAACATAACAGTCTGAGGAATAGGGTAGACCCAGAGATGTGGAAGTAGGGTACAGACTGACAACCCTCAGAAGAGGGGGTGGTGGGGGAGAGAAGAGATAAACCGCAGAACTTATATGCATGTACGCATAACCAATGGACACAGGCAACAAAGCCGGGGACGGGGTGGGGGGAAATGGGAAGGAGGATGTCAATGGGGTAAAAAAGGAGAAACATCTGTAACAAAAATAAAATGACAAAAAAGAAAAAAGAAAATTATCTGAAAATAAAATAAAATAAAATACTTTAATTTCCAAAAAAATGAAGCTTCAACGGCTACTACTTTAAAAAAAAAATAAATTTATTGTATTTTAACATTTAATTATTATTATTTTTAAATCTTTATTGTTGGATGTAAAATGTATTACAGTTGTTCCACATTTTTCCCCCATTGACCCCCTCCTCCCCACTCCCGCCCCCCTCCCACCTTTTCCCACACTATTGTCTGTGTCCATTGGTTATGCATATAAGTTCTTTGGTTTATTTCTTCCCACCCCCACCCCCCCAACCCCTTTCCCTTTGAGGTTTGTCAGTCTAGCAATGAATTTGTACTTCTTAATCCCTTCACCTTTTTCACCCATTCCCCCAACCCCCCTCCCAACTGGCAACCAACAAAATGTTCTCTGTATCTATGAGAATGTTTCTGTTCTACCTGTTCATTTTGTTTGTAGATTCCATTGTTGATAGATATGTATTCATTGCCATTTTGTTTGTTCATACATTTTATCTTTTTCTTCAAAAAGACCCTTTATCATTTCATATAATAACGGTTTGGTAGTGATGAACTCCTTTAACTTTTTCTTGTCTGGGAAAGTTTTTATATGTCCATCAATTCTAAATGACAGCTTTGCAGGATAGAGTAATCTTGGTCATAGGTTCTTGCTTTTCATCACTCTGAATATATCTTGCCACTCCCTTCTGGCCTGCAAAGTTTCTTTTGAGAAATCAGCTGATAGCCTAATGGGAACTCCTTTGTAGGTAACTAGCTGCCTTTCTCTTGTTGCTTTTAAGATTCTCTCTTTGTCTTGAACCTTTTGCATTTTGATGATGATGTGTCTTGGTTTGGGCCTCTTGGGGTTCATCTTGTTTGGGACTCTCTGTGCTTCCTGGACTTGTATGTCTCTTTCCTTCACCAAGTTAGTACAGTTTTCTGCCATTATTGTTTCAAACAGGCTTTCAATTTCTTGTTCTCGTTCTTCTCCTTCTGGCACCCCCAAGATGCAAATGTTGGCACGCTTGAAGTTGTCCCAGAGGCTCCTTACACTATCCTCATTTTTTTGGATTCTTTTTTCTTTTTGCTGTTCTGATTGGGCATTTTTTGCTTCCTTATATTCCAAATCGATGGTTTCCTTCTTGGATTTACGTACTCTATTATTGAAGCTGTGTAAATTATTCTTTATTTCAGTTAATGCCTCCTTCAATTCTAACTGTGTATCCATGATTTCTAACTGGTCCTTTTTTATGCTCTTGAGGCCCTCCCTAAGTTCACTGAGGTTCTCACTAAGTTCATTGAGCATCTTTATAAGCAGTATTTTGAACTCAGTATCTGTTAGGTTGCTTATCTCCATTTCCCTTAGTTCTTTTATTGGGGTTTTGTTCTGTTCTTTCATTTGGGACCTGTTTCTTTGTCTCCTCATTTTGGCTGCCTCCCTGTGTTTGTTTCTGTGTATTACTTAACAAGAGGTATGGGGCTCCCTGAGATCAGATGCTGCTCGTTTGAAAGAATTTAGGAAAAACCTGAAGCAGGATCCAAGACAGGCCAATCCTATGGTTAAGCAAGTGGCAACAGCTTGGGTGGGCTTCAAAGTTGTGTGGGGTGGGGCAGGGCCTCAGGGGATAACCAGGGTGGGGCTACCAGTGTGAGCCAGGTTGCTGGAGTCCCAGATATGGCTTCTGTCTGCTGCCCCCGGGAAGGGCTCACCAAAGGAACAAAGGCCTCTTACAGCATGTTTATCCCGGAGAAAGCCCCCTCTCCAGCCCTCGCTCCAGTGCCAAATAGCTCAGTTCTTCCCTGTATGTCTCTGGCGCCCCTCGAGCTGCCTCCCCTCCGAGCTTAGAGGGAGAGAGTCCGATAAGTCCGTGCTTGGGCCCTTTAGGGAGCTGCGTGGGGCTCCACCTGATTCAGCTTCCCTGAGCCTCAGTTCCTGCTGGTTTTTCCAGCCAGAAGCTATGCGGACTTCTCTTCCTGGCACTGGAACCCTGAGCGGGGCACCTGGTGTGGGACGGGGACCCCTCAGTCCTCAGGAAGGACCTTTCCAGCCTAGGGAGCCTCCTGATTTTTATCCACCACATGTAGGTGTGGGACCAGCCTGTCGCGCTGCCGCCTCCACCCCTCGCGCCTCTGCCCCTCCTACCAGTCTGGATGTGGCTGCTGCTTTAATTCCGTAGTTGTAGGACTTCCATTCAGCTTGATTTCAGGCAGTTTTGAATGATGTTTGTTCTGTAGTTTAGTTGTAACTTTGATGTGGATGTGGGAGGCGATACCGCCATCTTGACCGGAAGTCTCTAATTATTATTATTTTTTTATCCTCACCCAAGGACATATTTTTTGTTTTTTGTTCAGATAGAGTGGAAGGGAGAGAGAGAAAGAGAGAGAGAGAGAGAGAGAGAAACATCGATGTGAAAGGGACACATCAAATGGTTGCCACCCGCACGACTCAACCAGGGCTGGGGACAAACTGCAACCGAGGTACATGCCCTTAGTAGGAACTGAACCAGGGTTCAGGTCTCCCTGGACCGTAGGCTGATGCTCTAACTGCTGAACCAAACCAGCCAGGGCACTACTACGTTTGTTTGTTTTTTTTATCGTCACCTGAGGACATTTTTCCATTTTTTGTTCAGAGCCGAGTGTGAGGGAGGGAGAGAAAGAGAGAAAGAGAGATAAACATAGACATGAAAGGGACACATCGAGTGGCTGCCACCTGTACGACCAACCAGGGCCGGGGACAAAGTGTAACCGAGGTACGTGCCCTTAGCGGGAACTGAACCCAGGTCTCTCTGGACCGCAGGCCAATGCTCTTAACTGTTGAGCCAAACCGTCCAGGGCCGTTTTTTTTTTTTTTTTTTTTTTTATGGTACTTGCCACCAGTGTCAGTCTGGCTTTCTTTTTTTTTTTTTATCCTCACCTGAGGACATTTTTCCATTTTTTGCACAGATAGAGTGGGAGGGAGAGAGAGGAAGAGAGAGAGAGAGGGGGAAACATCGATGTGAAAGGGACACATCGAGGGGCCGCCACCCGCACGACCAACCAGGGCCGGGGACAAACCGCAACCGAGGTACATGCCCTTAGCGGGAACCAAACCCAGGTTTCTCTGGACTACAGGCCGAAGCTCCAACTGCTGAGCCAAACCAGCCAGGGCCGGTGTTGTTTTTCTTTACATACCTGTTACTATCACAAGGGGACAGTATTCACATCAACCACAGCTGAATATAAAAAGACTGATCAGCATCCAGATTAAGTTCTCATGGTACAAATTTTTTTTTTCAGTAGTTGATGATTTTACAGTACATGATTTTACATTTACCCAGTAATTATAATTCATAAAGTGTCATTTTACCTCCAATACTGCTGCTTTCAACACAGTAGCTGCTTTTAGCAGAGTAGCTGTTTTCTACACAGTGGCTGCTCTCTACACATGTGTGACTGGTCCGCATAAGTACATTATGGCGCCAACCCTGTCACATACACCTGTATTTGTACAGGGTGTATGTGATGGGGTTGGTGTGATGATGTCATCACGCCGGGTACTTGTATGTGGACGTATCTGTATGTGGGCGTATCTGCATGTGGGCTGACCCACCTGGAGACGTATAGAAGAGCGTTGTCTTGGTTCCTAAGACCATTGGAAATATGTGTTTTCCGATAGTCTTAGGCGACCTCTGTGAAAGGGTCATTTGATCCCCAAAGGGGTCACAACCCACAGGTTGAGAACTGCTGCTCTAACAAGATAAAATGAAGGACCCAGAAATTCCACTTTTGGGTATTTACCCGAAGAAACACAAAACACTAAGTTGAAAAAACATATGCATTCATATTTCAGCATTACATACAATAGCCTAGATAAGGAAGCAACCTAAGTATCCATCTATAGATGATAAAGAAGTGGTGCATTTATACAATGAAAATGCTTCAGCCATTAAAAAAATATATATTGTGGTCTGTAACAACATGGATGGACCTAGAATGTATGGTACTGAGTGAAGTAAGTCAGACAAAGACAAATGGCATATGATTTCACTTACATGTGGAATCTAAAAAAGCAAAATAAATGAACAAGCACAACAGAAACAGACTAATACATACAGATAACTTTTTGAGGGTTGCCAAATGGGAAGGAGTTTAGGGAAAGGGCAAAAAAGGTAAAGGGATTAATAAGTACAAACTGGTAGTTACAGGAGTCATGGGAATGAAAAGTACAGCATAGGAAATATATTGTAACAACTATGGAAGGTGGTAGATGGGTTTGGCATGATCACTTTGTAAGTTATATAAATGTCTAATCATTGGTTTAGTAAACATTTTTTAAATTTTATCCTACTTCTTCAAAAATCCTCACTTGAGGACACTTTTGCATTTATCTTCAGATAGAGTAGGAGGGAGAGAGAAAGAGAGAGAGAGAAACATTGATGTGAGAGAGACACATTGAGTGGCTGTCACCCTCATGACCCCAACCGGGGTCGGGGACAAACTGCAACCGAGGTACATGCCCTTAGTGGGAACCAAATCTGGGCCTCTCTGCTCCGCAGGCTGACATGCTAACCACTGCGCAAAACCGGCCAGGGCCCTACTTCTTTTTAATTAAAAATTTTATCTTTTATTTTATTTATTTTATTTTTATTTTTTATCCTCACCCGAGGACATTTTTCCATTTTTTGTTCAGGTAGAGTGGGAGGGAGAGAGAGGAACAGAGAGAGAGAGAAACATCGATGTGAAAGGAACACATCGAGTGGCTGCCACCCGCACAACCGACCAGGGCCGGGGACAAACTGCAACCAAGGTACGTGCCCTTAGCGGGAACCGAACCCGGGTCTCTCAGGACCGCAGGCCGACGCTCTAACCGCTGAGCCAAACCGGCCAGGGCTATCTTTTATTTTGTATTGGTGAAAGGGCATGTGTATCTTCTTTCACAACAGGACAAGGCAGAATGTGTTCATCAGCTATTTATATATTTTTTTCTCAGTGCCTTGAAGAATAAGATTTCATGTATTATATAGTAGGTTCTAGTTAGTCCCATGGTTTAAATATGGTAAGTCAAACTGCTGCAGTGTTATTAATATGTAAGAGTAGGCTTTGTGGACTGAGCGCTGCTTGAGGCATTTCAGTGCCAAGTAACATCTCTATGTATATACATACATAGGTGGCAATCAGTTTGACTATGTTAGATACTTGGGTGAAATGCTCATTCATTTGGGAGGCTGAAGGGACTGGTTAACTTTATTTCTTTTCAGTATCTAGGTTTCGGATATGTGCTTTTTGTTTTAATTAACAAAGAGTTGGGTATATCTTTAGTAGTAACACTGTCTTCCTAGTGTATCCTCTGAAATGGTTGTAAAAATAAACTTTCTTAGAATATATAAGAAATAGTTGTTACTAATTTTTACTTTTAATTTTGCAATTCAGAAATGTTTTAAAGAAGTATAGCATTCAGCCCTAGTTGGGTGGCTCAATTGATTGGAGCATCATCCATACACCAAAGGTTGTGGGTTTGATTCCCAGTTGGGGCACATACCTAAATTTTTGGTTCAATCCCTATTCAGGGCATGTATGGGGGGCAACCAATCGATTTTTTGCTTTCACTCCCTTCCTCTCTCTAAAAATCAATAAACAGATCCTTGGGTGAGGATTTAAAACATTTTTTTAACTACAGCATTCATATAGGGAAGGACTAGGTAATAAGTGTACAGTTTTATGAATTTTAGCAAAGTAAACACCTATATAACCAATTCCTAAATCAAAAAGAGGATATTTCTAGCACAGAAGCCCTCCACCCATGGCCCCCTCTCAGTTATTATTTTCCCAAGCTTAACTACTATCCTGACTTCTAACATCATAATTGTGTTTGGTCTATTTTAAACTTAATATAAATGGGATCACACTGTATGCTCACTTTTTTGTCTGGTTTCTTTTGTTCCTTTGTTCAGTCCAATATTTGTGAGACTCATTCCCTGTTGTGTATAGCAGTAGTTCATTCATGCTCCAAGAAAACTTTAAACAAACACAAAAGCATACAGAATAGTATAGTGAATCCTCATTTCCTAGCCAGCTTCAATAATTATCAACTCATGGTCAATCTTGTTTCAATTATCCTCCCATCCACTGTTCCAACTCCAGATTATTATGAGGTAAACCTTAGACATATTTTTTCCTAGCTGTTTTTTGTTTTTTTTTTAATCCTCACCCAAGGACATTTTTCCATTTTTTGTTCAGATAGAGCGGGAGGGAGAGAGAGGTAGAGAGAGAGAGAAACATCGACGTGAAGGGACACATCGAGTGGCTGCCACCCGCACGACCAACCAGGGCCAGGGACAAACTGCAACTGAGGTACGTGCCCTTAGCGGACACCGAACCCGGGTCTCTCTGTACCGCAGGCCGACGCTCCAACCGCTGAGCCAAACCGGCCAGGGCTCCTAGCTGTTTAATATATCTTTTTTTACATGATTAGCAGTTTTACTAGAATCTTGGAGTTAGTTGTTCTGAGTTGATTTTCTTAGATATGCAGTGTACACTGTCAATATATAACTTCAAGTCTTTTTTTTCTCATTAGGAAAGTTTTCTCAAAATATAGTTTTTAGTACTTGTTCTTTATTGCTTTTGTTTTCTTCTTTGAGATTTTCCTTTATGACCCTCTCATCTGCCACTTTTCTGAAGTCTTTTAATCACTTTCTTAATTTCTTTTTGATTAACCAATTTTTTTTTACTTCACCTTCTATATTTCTCATGAGGCTTTTTTTTGTATTTGCTCTTGTGCTACTTCTAAAGTAATCATTTATAAAATTATTTTTTTGTTATATTTGTTATTTATGATTTAAAGCTCCCTTTAAAGCTGTATTTGCTTTCATGGTTTATAGCTCCCTTTTTCTGTTGGTTTTACAAAGTGTTCAAAAATACTGTCTTGTACCTCCTGAGATCTCTTGGTTTCACTTTTATCTGGACCTTCTTTTACCTTTGCCCTCCATGTCCTTGTGCAAGTTGATTTGAAGTCTACTCCCTGCATCTCCATTTCAATGGGAGCCTTTTTCTGTCCTATTGCTGATTTGTGCTGTTTCTATATCTCAAGTTTATCAGATAACCTTGCTTCTGTCTGCTTCCTCCTAATCAATGCTGACATTATGCAGATCTAGTGCCTTCTTGTGTTTTAATTCTACCCACTTCCATTTTGGTGTTCATGAGCATAGCTTGTCACTTAGTTTTGTTGTAGATGTTTAAGACCTTCCTAATTTGTCTGTTTGTTTGGGTGGATTCGGGAGATTAAAAAAATGACATCACTGCCCTGGCCAGTTTGGCTCAGAGGTGAGAGCATCAGCCCATGGTTCAGAGAGACCGGGCTTCGGTTCCCACTAAGGGCATGTAACTTGGTTGCAGTTTGTCCCCGGCCCTGGTTGGGGTCGTGCAGGAGGCAGCCACTTGATGTGTCCCTTTCATGTCGATGTTTCTCTCTCTCTCTCACTCTAACTGAACAAAAATGGAAAAAAGTCCTCGGGTGAGGATGGAAAAAAAAAAGAAGAAACAAACAAACAAAAAAAATCACCATCACCATCATCTTCTGTAGTATATTTTAAAAAGTACTGCCCTCTGGCCCTGCCAGTTGGGTTCAGCGGTAGAGCATTGGCCCATGGACCAATGAGTCTCGGGTTTGATTCTGGCCAAGGGTATGTACCTCGGTTGTGGTTCATCCCCAGCCCTGGTCGGGGTTGTGCTAGAGGCAACCAGTAGATGTGTCCCTCTCATGTCATGTTTCTCTCTCTTTCCCTCGCACTCTTTCTGAAGATAAATAGAAAAATATCCTCGGGTGAGGATTAAAAAAAAAAGTATTGTCCTCTGGCTTATTAGACCCTGTGAAAGTAATTTTATGCTAACTGATAAGTATAGATTTCTTTTCCTTTTGCTTTATCAATAAAATTTCTGTCAAATGATCAGAAATGAGCAAATCTCAGTCTTAGATTCTTTAAATTTTATAAATCTTCACTACACATCTAACTTTTAAATTAGTATCTCTGCTGGAAACCCTAGTATCCTATATCTCAGTCTTGGGGAAGAAAATTAGCTGACTTGACCTTTGATTCCTTTGATTAGTTGACTTGCCCAACTCTGTTTTAACAACTATTTTCTCTCTTTTCTTCAGTTTAGTCTTTTTTCTTCTCATTTCTGAGAACCATATACCCAGTTTCACTGTTTTAAATAAGTTCATACTCTAGCAGTGGGGAAAACATACTCGCAAATATAATCTGTGTCACAACATAATAACTGCCATTAGATATATTTTATGTTATCAGAGTTCAGTGGAAGAGATCATTCTGGCCAGAGATATCCAACGCGGCTTCACAAAGGAGGTAACATCTGAGGTAGGCTTTGAGGAATGAAGAGAAATTTAGTAGATGTGAAAAACAATTTACTCAGAGCTATCTATGGACTGTCTCCATGGTCTGTTTTTAATATAAGCATATTTATATATATCTATGTCTGTTGGCCTCCTTTTTTAGATAAATGCTAGCAAATTGTACATACTTTTCTGTACCTTGACTTTTCTCTCTCTCAATAATACAGGGTGGGGCAAAAAGTGGGTTTACAGTTGTGAGTATGTGAAGCAGTTTATTCTTATATTATTATTTATTAATTACTGTATTATTTTTCATATTAACAACTGTAAACCCACTTTTGCCCTACCCTGTATACACTGACAATCACTGTACTATTGCTTATAGAGAGTTTCCTCATTCCTTTTTACAGGTACATAACACCTCATTGTATGGATGTTCTGGTACATTGTGAGAGGGAATAAGGGTTCTACTAGGAAAGATTCAACACATGAGAAACTTTTGTAAGAGGAAGCCTTTTATTTTGCCAATCTGTGGGTAACTCAAGGATCCCAGAACAGGATAAGATGATCATGCCAACAGAGAGATTGTTGAATATCATTAACACAAGATTGCTGCTGGTTCTACACAATAAATCTCTTGCCCTGCTGGTTTGGCTCAGCAGTTGGGGTGTTGGCCTGTGGACCAAAGAGTCTTGGATTCGATTCCAGTCAAGGGCACATATCTTGGTTGCTGTTGGGTCCCCAGCCCTGGTCGGAGTTGTGCGGGAGGCAACCAATCAATGTGTCTCACATCGATGTTTCTCTCTCTCTCTGAGCAGAAGAGGAGCTGGAAGGATTTGAAGAAAGAAAGAAATTCTTCCTTCCCCCCTGTACTTCCTTATTTTATATATTCTCTGTTATTCCATTAGGTTTTAAAGCAACCCTAGAGTTAACCTAGAGTACAGCTATCTCTCACAGGAGAGGAATCTAACAGAATATCAGGGGATTCCTGCTTTCCTCTTTGTGAAACCACTTTCTTGATAGTTGCTATTATTTTTTTATTAATTAATTTTTGTTACAGGTGTTTCTCCTTTTTCCCCCACTGATTCCCCCCTCCCCCTCCCTCCTGGCCCTGTCCCCAGTTTGTTGTCCATGTCCACTGTTCATGCATACATGCATATAAGTTCTGTGGTTTATCTCTCCCCCACCACCCCCTCTTCTGGGGATTGTCAGTCTGTACCCCATTTCCACGTCTCTGGGACTACCCCATTCCTCAGACTGTTATGTTCATTATATTCCACAAATAAGTGACATCACATGATACTTGTCTTTCTCTGTTTGGCTTGTTTCACTTAGGATGATACTTTCCAGGTCCCTCCATGTAGTCTCAAAGGATAAGAGATCTTTCTTTCTTATAGCTGCGTAGTACTCCATTGTGTATATGTACCACAGCTTTTTAATCCATTCGTCTACTGATGAACACTTGGGCTGTTTCCAGATCTTAGCTATTGTAAATAGTGCTGCTACAAACATGGGGGTACATATATTCTTTCTGATTGGTGTTTCAGGCTTCTTAGGGTATATTCCTAGAAGTGGAATCACTGGGTCAAATGGAAGTTCAATTTTTAATTTTTTGAGGTAACACCATATTGTTTTCCACAGTGGCTGCACCAGTCTGCATTCCCACCAGCAGTGCACTAGAGTCCCCTTTTCTCCACACCCTCTCCAACACTTGTTGTTTGATGATTTGTTGATGGCGGCCATTCTGACAGGTGTGAGGTGATACCTCATTGTTGTTTAAATTTGCATCTCTCTGATGATTAGTGATGATGAGCATTTCTTCATATGTCTCTTAGACATTTGTATGTCCTGTTTGGGGAGGTGTCTATTTAGTTTTCTGCCCATTTTTAAATTGGGTTCATTGTCTTCCTTTTGTAGAGTTGTTTGAGCACTCTCTATATATTGGAAATTAACCCCTTATCTGATATACCATTGGCAATTATGCTCTCCCATACAGTGGGTAGCCTTTCCGTTTTGATGATTGTATCTTTCGCTGTCCAGAAGCTTTTGAGTTTGATGTAGTCCCATGTGTTCATTTTCTCCTTTGTTTCTATTGCCTTAGGTGATGTGTCAGTGAAAATTCTGCTGTGTATGATGTCTGAAATTTTGTTGCCTACATTTTCTTCTAGGATTTTTATGGATTCATGAGTCACATTTAAGTCTTTTATCCATTTTGAGTTTATTCTTGTGTAGGGTGTAAGTTGATAGTCTAGTTTCATTTTTCTGCATGTAGCTGTCCAATTTTCCCAGCATCATTTATTAAAGAGACTGTCCTTACTCCACTGTATGCTCTTGCCACCTTTGTCAAATATTAATTGAGCATATTGCCTTGGGTCCATTTCTGGGTTCTCTGTTCTGTTCCACTGGTCTATATGCCTGTTCTTGTGCCAGTACCAGGCTGTTTTGATTACGGTGGCTTTGTAGTATAAGCTGAAATCTGGTAATGTGATCCCTGATAGTTGCTATTTCTTCTATGACTACTTCTGGGATGAATTCACTGGGGAAATGAGATGTCCCTTCAGAAGTCTCTGAATTGAGTAAAAAAGTAAAATAGCACTAAAGTCCTGTTATATACTAGGTCCCAAAATTCACTCTGTAGCTCATTCCCATCTTGCGTTATGCTCAGCCATATTGTTCAATAAAGCTTACTAAAGACAGTGTTCCAATGAGTATTATTCAATAGCATAGCTAGCAACATAAATATATGCCAAACCCTCAGTAGTAGGAAAAAAGTCAAAGAAATTAGAACATAGGATATGTTGTCACCTCTACTCAAATGAAGAGTTGTGAATATGATTGCTTACGCTCAACTGACCTAGTCACATTGAGGATGGGATCACTGGGCTTTAAAAGATTATTCACAAAGCCTATATGAGGAAGATTTTGAAATAGTTTATGAAAAGTCACAAAAGTAGGATTAAATAAAAATAGGAAAACAATCCTTGTTCTTGGATAGGACCAATCAATATCATAACTATGTCAAGTCTCCACAAGTTAACATATAAATTTAATATAATTAAAAAAAATTCTAGTAAAATATTTTCTGGCATTGGATCCTAAACTTTATATGGACAAATAAACAAGCAAGGATAGCTATGAACATCTTCAAAAGAAAGAGCAATAAGAGAGGACCAGCCTTACCACATCTTTAAAAAATATATTTTTTACTGACTTTTAGAGAGAGGGAGAGGGAGAAAGAGAAACATTGATGTGAGAGTGAAACATTGATGAGCTGTGATCTGTTCCCTCCTGCACGCCCACAAGTGGGATTGAACCTGAAACCTGGGCATGAGCCCTGATCAGGAATTGAACAAGCAACCTTTTGGTGCATGGGATCATGCCCAACCAACTGAACCACCCAGCCAGGGCAAGAAAAAAATTAACTAAAAAAAAACCCAAACAGCGTTAGTGCAACTAGAGAGTCATTTGAAAAAAATATGTATTTGGATTTATGTCCCTTACTTTACCTTAAAATAGATTTCAAATAGAAATCTATTTTCAAATAGATTTCACACACACACACATACACGAAAAAATTTTAAAAAATTGCACAAATAATTACAATGGAGTTAAGTCTAGCATTTTTTTTTTTTTATCCTCACCCGCAGACATTTTTGCATTTATCTTCAGATAGAGCAGGAGGGAGGAAGAAAGAGAAACATCAATGTGAGAGAGACACATCAAGTGGTTGCCACCCACACGACCCAACCAGGGCTGGGGACAAACTGCAACCGAGGCATGTGCCCTTACCGGGAACCAAACCCAGGACTCTCTAACCACTGAGCCAAACTGGCCAGGGCTTAAGTCTAGCATTTTGCCAACAGTTTACACCATTATCAATTCAATATATGAAGTTCCCCAGCCTGAAACGCAACCCAGGCTAAAATTGCAGCCTATTGGTAAACCAAAATACTTGGTGGCCACTTCAAGAAAGAATAAGTGCTCAGAGTGAGGTCAACTTGCACCTAGATATGAACAACTGGGATCACTCCAGGTGTGTGTGAGTGTTAGTTTTTTGAGGTCAGTGATTAAATACACAGGCTGTTGCCAAATTGCCCAGGTCTGTACCGTCTGCCTGTCTTTCCCAGACAAGATTAAGAACTGTTCTGTGTTTTCCCATTTCCCTCTAATGAGAAACATCCTGCTTTGGAGCCGAACAAGGTTATGAAAGAAATTGGAAGCTAGTTTTCAGACCATAATTTTAGAAGAAAATAAATGTCCAGCGGGTCCTTGAGTGATGGTGTCACTCATTGAGACTGGTCTAGTGCTAGTGACTGAATTTACAGTAGAGAAGTATGAGCTAAATCTAAAGCAAAAGAGCTCAGGGTTGAGTTTAAGTAGATGCCAGTCTTGTAAGGTCTGTAAAGGTGAGATAACCTCTAAATATACTCCACCATCTGTTTCCTATTTCTTTGTAAAGTTCTGTTACTGTGACAATTTAGTTACAAAGACTAGTACCCATGAAAGGTCCACAAGAGGAGACAGGCATCTCCCTTTCTAGTACAATGTGGTAAGTTCAAATTTCTGGTTGTCTGGCCTATTGAGGTATTTGCCATCTAAAAACTCACTTAGTGGTTGAGTCCAATTATGTAGGGAACCAATTGATATCTTGAAACTGGTAACAAGTGAAACTGGGTGGTCCCTAAAAGACAGTGACTACAAACTCAACAGCTGGTTAAATTGTATATATTTTAGCCATGTCATAAGCAAACTGTAGTCAGTATTGGACATATGACTAAAAGTGACTAAGGATGCAAAGGGCAGTATTAAGGATAGGTACCTTTTAGGCAGTGGTGTGCTGACAAATTAACAACAGATTCGCTGGGAGAGTGGGAGTTGAGGAGTTCCTAATTTGTAATGTTTTTTAGATTTCCATTGTGTAAATATTTCCACAGGCTGATTTCAAGCTATAGTATTTAACAACCATCTTGTAAGATTCCTGACAACTTAGCAATTGATTTTTATAAGTTGGTTCTATCTGGCTCCAGCAAAACATTACTTATAGGTACAATAGTTAAGAGATCACATGATCTCACTTATATGTGTAATTTAATGAACAAAATAGGTCCAGAGACATGGAAGCAGGGAATACACTGACAGATATCAGAGGAAAGGGGGGAGGTGGGGTGGGAAGAAATTAACCAAAGAATTTATGTGCATATATGCATAGCCCATGGACTCAGACAATAGTACAGTGAAGGCCTGGGGTGGGGCCGGAGCCAGGTTGAAGGGAGCAAAGGAAGAAAAATGGGGGACATCTGTAATACTCTCAACAATAAAAATAAATTTAAAAGAGAGAGAGAGAGAAAGAGAGAGAGAGAGATATAACAAGCTGCCCTGGCTGTTGTGGCTCAGTTGGTTGAGTGTCATCTTGTGCACCAAAAGATCACAGATTTGATTCCCTGTCAGGGCACATGCCTGAGTTGTGGGCTTGATCCTGGGTAGGGGTGCATGCGTGAGGCAACCGATTGGTGTATCTACCTCACATTGGTAGATACACCTCTCTCTGTTTCTCTCCCCCCTTCGCCTCTTGCTAAATATCAATAAACACATATTTTTAAAAAAGAGATAACAAGCTGTTTGTCAACAACCCAGAACCTTAAACTAAAATGGTGAAAGAAACTATCTAGCAATATTAAGAAAATATACATACAGATTAAAATGTGACAATGTATTTCTCCAGCTCCCTGACTTCTCAAGTTCCATTCTGATAACAAACACAATTACCAAAATATATTCATATTCCATATTTGGGGCAATTTTATACAATCCATTTGGAGGTGCTCAAAGAAGCTTTGGTTCTATTCTCTTTTCTGTCTTTACAGTTTTGCCAGGATTTTGTTGCAGGCAGGTAGGATATGCACAAGAAACATCCTTGATTATATGGGGGTGTTTTCACCCCCACTGTTTGATTAAGATGGTCACCAAGCTATATTTGCTATGATAATAAGACTGAAGAGCTTTCCTACTATGTTAATCAGCACTCTGGGGAGGGAAGGAAGTGGGGTCCTCTCTTGAAGTATGATACACAATTAGTTTAGAAGGATATAATCGTTGAGTACCTTGGGAAAGAACATATTATGGACAGTAAGCATGTTGAGGAACTTCCAGGTCCTTTTAAGTCATAAATGTGCTATGTTCATCCTTGATTGACAATAATATTGAAACCTGCAAACAAAATAATTTGTGGACAATTATTGTACCAGTTTTAGTGCTTAGCAATTGCATATCTGAGTAATCTTTATTCAGGAGATGGGAGCAATAAAGCAGAGCTGAGGAGGTCACTGGTAAGCGTACAGAAGAAATCCTGAAGTGACTATCTGTAGAAGGGCCTGCTTGTAAGGTGGGCCCTTGGCTGGATTTCTGGAGCGTTCTCACTGTTCCCTACTAATAGGGTGGCTCACTGTGATCAGACTAAGCAAACAATGTGGTTTACGCTGGACACTTGCTTTCTTTCTGGGAATCTTACATGCCAGGCAGAGGATGCCTACATGACCAGCCTCCAGTAAATACGTTGGTCACTGAATCTCTAATAACAGCCCTCCATGGGCAGAGACATTGCATATTTGCATTTTCATTGTGGGGGTAAAGGGTATGCTTTGTTTGACCCCTCATGGCAAGGTGTTATGGGCTGAATGTGCCCCTCCAAATTCATATGCTGAAACCCTAACCCTGATTGAAATGATATTTGAAAATACGGCCTTTATGGAAGCAAGTGAAGGATGACTAAGGTTATAAGGGTGAAACACTGAACCAACAGGATTAGTGACTTTATAAGAAGAGATAACAGTGCTCTCTCTCCCTCTCCTAACACATATGTGGATGGAGGAAAGGTCATGTAAAGACACGAGAAGGAAGAAAGAGAGCTTTTGCCAGAAGCTGAATTGGCCTGGACACTGGTCCTGGATTTCTAAACTCCAGAACTGTGAGAAAAAAATCTCTGTTGTTTAAGCTACCCAGTCTGTGGTATTTTGTTATAGCAGCCCAAGGAAACAAATACAGCTTCCTTGAGGAGGGGCAATCTGTCTCTCAAATTTACACAACAGAATTTCTATACATTATTACTTCCCTTTATTACTTATGTATATGTTCTTCTGTAATATGAGGCTTCACATATTTTATGTTTAGCATTTAAAATATATTTTAGACTTCCGGTCAAGATGGCAGCATAGGTAAACGCAGTATCGCGTCCTCCCACAACCACATCAAAGTTACAACTAAACTACAGAACAACCATCATTCAAAGCCACCTGAAATCCAGCTGAGTGGAAGTCCTACAACTATGGAATTAAAGCAGCAGCCACATCGAGACTGGTAGGAGGGGTGGCGGCAGACGGGCTGGTCCCACACCCACCTGTGGTGGATAAAAATCAGGAGGACACCTCGGCTGAGAAGGTCCTCCCTGAGGACTGAGGAGTCCCTGTCCCACACCAGACACCCCGCTCAGGGTTCCAGTGCCAGGAAGAGAAGTCCCCATCACTTCTGGCTGGAAAAACAAATGAGAACTGAGGCTCAGGGAAGCTGATGTGGCTGGAGCCCCAGGCAGCTCCTTAAAGGGCCCATGCACGGACTTATTGGACTCACTCCCTCTAAGCTTAGAGGGGAGGCAGCTCGAGGGGCACCAGAGACATACAGGGAAGAACTGAGCTGTTTGGCACTGGAGCGAGGGCTGGTGATTCCCTGAGGCACCGCCCCACCCAACTTTCAGGCCCACCCAAGATGTTGCCAGTTGCTTAACCATAGGATTGGCCTGTCTTGGATCCTGCTTCAGGTTTTCCTAATTTCAAACGAGCAGCATCTGGTCTCAGCTAGCCCCATACCTCTCATTAAGTAATACAGAGATACAAACACAGAAAGCCAAAATGAGGAGACAAAGAAACAGGTCCCAAATGAAAGAACAGAACAAAACCCCAAGAAAAGAACTAAGTGAAATGGAGATAAGCAACCTAACAGATGCTGAGTTCAAAATACTGCTTATAAGGATGCTCAATGAACTTAGTGAGGGCCTCAAGAGCATAAAAAAGGACCAGTCAGAAATGATGGATGATCAGTCAGAAATGAAGGAGGAATTAACTGAAATAAAGAATAATTTACACAGATTCAATAATAGAGTATGTAAATCCAAGAAGGAAACCATTGATTTGGAATATAAGGAAGCAAAAAACACCCAATCAGAACAGCAAAAAGAAAAAAGAATCCAAAAAAATGAGGATAGTGTAAGGAGCCTCTGGGACAACTTCAAGTGTGCCAACATTTGCATCTTGAGGGTGCCAGAAGGAGAAGAGAGAGAACAAGAAGTTTAAAAACTGTTTGAAACAATAATGGCAGAAAACTGTACTAACTTGGTGAAGGAAACAGACATACAAGTCCAGGAAGCACAGAGAGTCCCAAACAAGATGAACCCCAAGAGGCCCACACCAAGACACATCATCATCAAAATGCAAAAGGTTCAAGACAAAGAGAGAATCTTAAAAGCAGCAAGAGAAAAGCAGTTAGTTACCTACAAGGAAGTTCCCATAAGACTGTCACCTGATTTCTCAAAAGAAACTTTGCAGGCCAGAAGAGAGTGGCAAGAAATATTCAGTGATGAAAAGCAAGAACCTACAACCAAGATTACTCTATCCCGCAAAGCTGTCATTTAGAATCGATGGCCATATAAAGAGTTTCCCAGACAAGAAAAAGTTAAAGGAGTTCATCACCACCAAACCGTTATTATATGAAATGTTGAAGGATCTTTTTGAAGAAAAAGATAAAATATATGAACAAACAAAATGGCAATGAATACATATCTATCGACAATGGAATCTACAAACAAAATGAACAGGCAGAACAGAAACATTCTCATAGATACAGAGAACATTTTGTTGATTGCCAGATGGGAGGGAGGTTGGGGGAATGAGTGAAAAAGGTGAAGGGATTAAGGAGTACAAATTCGTTGCTAGACTGACAAACCTCAAAGGGAAAGGGGTTGTGTGGTGGGAAGAAATAAAGCAAAGAACTTATATGCATAACCAATGGACACAGACAATAGTGTGGGAAAAGGCGGGAGGGGGGTGCAAGTAGGGAGGAGGGGGTCAATGGGGGAAGAATAAGGAACATCTGTAATACATTCAACAATAAAGATTAAAAAAAATATATATATATTTTAATGAGAACATTTTCTAACCATCTTTAGATGAAAATGACTTGCATTTTTAAATCTGAAACAGCTCTGGCATTAGGACTTAAGTGCTTCCTGGTCCACGGGCCTTAGATGCTACCTAATTCCTAACTCCCCAGTGCTCTTGTAGAGCCATGTCCTCCTCTGTTGGAAGTCCTTATGGCAACCTCAGGGGCTTGATTCTTATCAAATGTTTAACCACTTTCAGTTTTGCATTCACCGAAGGGATGTTCGTAAGAAATTTAGGAGTATGCACTTTTTCTAATCCAAGCATCTTTATGACATCTTTTCCCCAATATTGATGTCTTTTTGTACTTTGTATTCTGGTAACAATATGTAGTTTATGAAGGTGCTGTGGTTCCCTGCCATATTTTTCATGACCTTCAGGTGAAGGCTGAAACACTTTATCTGGAATTCTTGACTTGGTAAATTTATGAGGAATCCAATCTGTGCAAATGAGAGACTCCATGCCTTTTGTCAGAGTGTGTAGTCGGCCTGGGGACCTCTCAACTATTTAGCGCAAAATCCTAGCTGTGAGTGTGGTAACAGTCCTCTGCAGAGGCAGTGGTTGCTAAATGTTGTTAAGCCTGAATTTGCCCACCAACAGACCAGTTTCACATATTTTAAAGCTTTGGTAAAAATGGTATCAAACTGAGTATATTCTTCAGCAGCTTGTTTTTCTTTTATTTATTATTCATTTGTTTTTTACTCCATCATATCTTTGTGAGATTTATCCATGTGATATTTGCTCTAGTTCTAGAATGATGCAAAATATTTTCTAAAATACAAATACAATATCACTTCCTGGATTAAGATGCTTCAGGTTTCCCACCTAAAGAATAATGATAAAAAACACAGACATCTAAAGAGAATAGTGAAGGACTAGGTGTGGCAAATGAGGTTGCTTTGGAATGTTTTGGTGTGGGAATCCCTGCGTTGTTAAATCTTTTGACATCTCAAGAGAAACACAAAATTTGGAATTTTATGTGAAAGCTGCCATATATTTTATATTAGTTTCAGGTGTACAGCATAGGGGTTAGACAACCATATAATTTACAGTGATTCCCCTGATATTTCAGGTACCCACCTGGTACCATACATAGTTATTACAATATTATTCACTATATTCCCTAGCTGTATTTTACATTCCCATGACAATTTTGTAACTAACATTTGAATTTCTTAATTTTTTCACTTTTCACCCAGTTCCCTATTCACCTTCCCCTCAGGCAACCATCTCTGTACATGAGTCTGTTTCTGTTTTGTTTGTTCATTAATTTTGTTCTTTAATAATTTTTTTATTGATTTTAGAGAGAGAGTAAGGGAGAGGGAGAGAGAGATAGAAACATGAATGAGATAGATGTTTCTGCATGCTCCCCACTGGGTATCAGGTCTACAACCTGGGCATGTGCCCTGACCAGGAATTGAACCAGTGACCTCTTGGTGCATGGGTTGATGCTCAACCACTGAGCCACACTGGCTGGGCTTATTTCGTTCTTTTAAATTAATTTTTCCTCCTTTATTGCTTTTTTTTTAGAGAGAGAGGAAGAGAGAGGGAGAGAGAGATAGAAACATCAATGAGAGAGAACACTGATCTGCCGTCTCCTGCATGTCCCCTAATGGGGATCTGGCCCACAAACTGGGCATGTTGCTTGACTGGGAATCAAACTGGCAAACTCTTGGTGCATGGGTCGTTGCTCAACCACTGAGACACATCAGCCAGGCAAGATATTATTCTTTTTTGTGGCTGAATAAAATTCCTTTGTATATATGTACCACCACTTTTTTTGTCTACTTGACTGTTGGTAGGCACTTGGGTTGCTTCTATATCTTGGCTATTGTAAATAACACTGCAATAAACATAAGGGTACATGTATCTTTTTGAATTAGTGTTTTGTGTTTCTTCAAATATGTACCCGGAATTGGAATCACTGGGTCATAAAGCAGTTTCATTTTTAATTATTTGGAGGACCCTCCATACTGTTTTCCACAGTGGCTGCACCAATCTCCATTCCCACCAACACTGCATGACAGTGCCCTTTTCTCCATATCCTTACCAATACTTGTTTGTGGATTTATTGATGGTAGCCATTTTGACAGGTATGCAGTGATAGTATGACAAAGTTTTTTAAGCAGTAGTCTAATTTAGTCATAGTGAAAACTATTTGATTTTGAAGAGTTCTTCATTGTCAAAATTATGAATTATGTAATTTAGTGTTAAATACTCTTTCATTCTATTTTCATAAAAAAGAATCTATTTTACTCTTAAATACTACTTTTTGTCATAGTCCATTTAATTTTCCTTTATTAATACTGTATGAGGTTGGATAGACTAACTGCTTTAACAGTCCTCATATCTTAATGGCCTAAGAAAAATAAGTTTCTTTCTTGCTCATGTCACAATTCAGTGTGGAAAAGCAAGAACATTCTGTTCTCCTTAGTCATTGAGAAACGAAGGCTCCTTCCATCAGTGCCTATAGTCTCAGAAGATAAACAGAGGAGAAAGAGGTCAAAGGGTTCCATGGATATTTTTATGAACCAAGCCTAAAGGCTGATGTATTTTACTCCCACTCATAGTCCATTGGCTGGGACTCAGGTATATTAACACATACCTGAGGCTAGGAGGCTAGAAAATGTTGCCTAGCAGTGTGCCCTGAAGGAAGAGTTGTCATATTTGGAGAACAGTTAGCCAGTCCTTCATGTCCTCAACTGTCTTAGAGATTTTCCTATTAACATATAACTTTAACTGAAAAGGGCAAAGATACATAATAGTGCTCTATTATTTGGTTACTGTACGACAAAACAAAATAAACCATAGTAACTACAAAATACAATGTTTTCCCTTTTGCATAAAAATCTGAGCCAACATTCCATGGCTGATATGACAGTTCCACAATGTCAGGTACCTAAAAGCTCCTTGTACATTGTTTTGTTTTCCTCAACATCTGCCTGTCTTTCTTATCACCCCACCCTCCTTCTGTGCTGACATTCTGGGAAATTGGGAGCAGGAGAAGAAAAAGTGGAAGGCATATCCCTTCCCTTTAAGGACACAACCCAAAAGTTGTCCATGTCACTTCTGCTTACATTCTATTGGTTAAAACTTAGTAACCTGGCCACTCTTACTGTGATGGATGTTGGTAAACGTAGCTCTTACCTGAGGGCATTGAACCCAACTAATTGTGAGAGTTCTTTTAATAAAGAGGAGGAAGATAGATAGATATTAGGGGACAACTAGCATTTTATGCCACAGTCTATCCTTTCATTACTCAAATAGTTATGCACAACTTCTCCCCTTCTTACCCCATGAACCAGTCAGGATTCAGTCAAGGAAATAGAGCTTTTTAAAAAAAAATCTTTATTGTTGAATGTATTACAGATGTTCCTCATTTTTCCCCCACTGACCCCCTCCCCCCCACTCCTGCCCCCCTCCTGCCTTTTCCCACACTGTTGTCTGTGTCCATTGGTTATGCATATATGCATATAAGTTCCTTGGTTTATTTCTTCCCACCCCCCAAGTCTCCCTTCCCTTTGAGGTTTGTCAGTCTAGCAACCAATTTGTTCTTGTTTTTTTTTAATCCTCACCCGAGGACATTTTTCCATTTTTTGTTCAGATAGAGTGGGATGGGGAGAGAGAGAGAGAGAAACATCGATGTGAAAGGGACACATCAAGTGGCCACCACCTGCACGACCCAACCAGGGCTGGGGACAAACTGAAACCGAGGTACATGCCCTTAGCGGGAACCGAACCCAGGTTTCTCTGGACTGCAGGCCGACGCTCTAACCACTGAGCAAAACTGGCCAGGGCCCAATTTGTTCTTCTTAATCCCTTCACCTTTTTCACCCATTCCTCCAACCCCCCTTCCATCTGGCAACCAACAAAATGTTCTCTGTATCTGTGAGAATGTTTCTGTTCTGCCTGTTCATTTTGTTTGTAGATTCCATTGTCGATAGATATGTATTCATTGCCATTTTGTTTGTTCATATATTTTATCTTTTTCTTCAAAAAGATCCTTCAACATTTCATATAATAACGGTTTGGTGGTGATGAACTCCTTTAACTTTTTCTTGTCTGGGAAACTCTTTATATGGCCATCGATTCTAAATGACAGCTTTGCAGGATAGAGTAATCTTGGTCATAGGTTCTTGCTTTTCATCACTCTGAATATATCTTGCCACTCCCTTCTGGCCTGCAAAGTTTCTTTTGGGAAATCAGGTGACAGTCTTATGGGAACTTCCTTGTAGGTAATTAACTGCTTTTCTTTTGCTGCTTTTAAGATTCTCTCTTTGTCTTGAACCTTTTGCATTTTGATGATGATGTGTCTTGGTGTGGGCCTCTTGGGGTTCCTCTTGTTTGGGACTCTCTGTGCTTCCTGGACTTGTATGTCTGTTTCCTTCACCAAGTTAGTACAGTTTTCTGCCATTATTGTTTCAAACAGGCTTTCGATTTCTTGTTCTCTCTCTTCTCCTTCTGGCACCCCCAAGATGCAAATGTTGGCACACTTGAAGTTGTCCCAGAGGCTCCTTACACTATCCTCATTTTTTTGGATTCTTTTTTCTTTTTGCTGTTCTGATTGGGTGTTTTTTGCTTCCTTATATTCCAAACCAATGGTTTCCTTCTTGGATTTACGTACTCTACTATTGAATCTGTATAAATTATTCTTTATTTCAGTTAATTCCTCCTTCATTTCTGACTGTGCATCCATCATTTCTGACTGGTCCTTTTTTATGCTCTTGAGGCCCTCACTAAGTTCATTGAGCATCCTTATAAGCAGTATTTTGAACTCAGCATCTGTTAGGTTGCTTATCTCCATTTCACTTAGTTCTTTTCTTGGGGTTTTGTTCTGTTCTTTCATTTGGGACCTGTTTCTTTGTCTCCTCATTTTGGCTTCTTACCTGTGTTTGTTTCTATGTATTACTTAACGGGATGTATGGGGCTAGCTGAGACCAGATGTTGCTCGTTTGAAAGAATTTAGGAAAACCTGAAGCAGGATCCAAGACAGGCCAATCCTATGGTTACGGAACTGGTAACAGTTGGGTGGCCCTGAAAGTTGGGTGGGGTGGGCCTGAAAGTTGGGTGGGGCGGGGCGGGGCCTCAGGGAGTCACCAGGGCGGGGCTACCAGTGTGAGCCAGGTTGCCAGAGTCCCAGATACGGCGGCTGTCTGCCGCCCCAGGGAAGGGCTCACCAAAGGAACAAAGGCTTCTGACAGCAAGTCTGTCCAGGACAAAGCTGCCTCTCCAGCCCTTGCTCCAAATCCAAACAGCTCAGTTCTTCCCTGTATGTCTCTGGCGCCCTTGAGCTGCCTCCCATCCAAGCTTAGAGGGAGTGAGTTTGATAATCTGTGGGCAGGCCCTTTAAGGAGCTGCCTGGGGCTCCAGCTGCCTCAGCCTCCCTGAGCCTCAGTTACTGCTGGTTTTTCTGGCCAGAAGTTATGGGGACTTCTCTTCCTGGCACTGGAACCCTGAGTGGGGCACCTGGTGTGGGACGGGGACCCTCAGTCCTCAGGGAGGACATTCCCAGCCAAGGTGTCCTCCTGATTTTTATCCACCACTCATGGGTGTGGGACCAGCCTGTCCACCTCCGCCCCTCCTACCAGTCTCGATGCAGCTGCTTCTTTAATTCCATAGTTGTAGGACTTCCATTCAGCTTGATTTTAGGTGGTTTTGAGTGATGGTTGTTCTGCAGTTTAGAAGTAACTTTGATGTGGTTGTGGGAGGACGCGATACCACCTTTACCTACGCCGCCATCTTGACCGGAAGTCGGAAGTAGAGCTTTTATGAATAACAGAGGGACATGTCTATTCCTACTACACATTCTTGAATTGGAGAAATAACCATTATATAGGCTCAGGAATGCACTAGGCTCACTTTGCCACAGACCCAAGTCAAAACTCCCCTGAGCCCTGGCTGGTTTGGCTCAGCAGTTAGAGTGTCGGCCTGTGGTCCAGAGAGACCTGGGTTTGGTTCCCTTTAAGGGCACATATCTCCACTGCAGTTTGTCCTCAGCCCTGGTTTTGTCGTGTGGGTAGCAACCACTCTATGTGTCCCTTTCACGTCAATGTTTCTCTCTCTCTCTATCTGAACACAATATAGAAAAATGTCCTCAGGTAAGGATAAAAAAAACAAAACAAAACTTCACTGAGCACCCAATCTCCATAAGACCCTACTTTCACTAGAACACAATGACATTTTTGAGTTTCTAAGAATTAGTATCAGTTCAGAGCCAGGGTCCAAGAAATTCCTGAAAATTCTGGTTATTTTCCCTTCCCCAGTGCACAGTCACCTTAGTCAGTGGCTACAGGCTCCTTTCAGAGGATTAGAAAAAGAGAAATTAAAACAGTCTGCCTGCCTGATGCATTGGTGGAGGTGGACGTGTTGGAATTTGAGGGATAGCTGAGAAACCAAGCATGTCTGACTGCCAAATGGGAATGTGAGGATCTCATGGAGGGTTCAATGAGAAGCAGTTGCTTCTGGATAGCTACTGCCTCTGTGGGTCTGCAATGAAACATCTGGTGGTGAACCTGGGGTTGTTGGTAGTTAGCAGGGCTAGTAGTGGGCAAAACAAGCTGGATGCCAGTGGAGACTAAGGACAAACTGAGACCTTCTAGGAAACTATGTTACTTATCTTATGGTAATGGCTACCACTTCACACCTGCCTAAATATCTTACAAATTCCTCTTTTGGTTAACTTGAACCAGGTACCACATAGGGAAGTGGATTTGGGGAAACAGTTTCCAAACAGCATACCTAGCCTGTACTTACTCTCACTCAAAAAGAGTCAAATATATGTAGCTCAAAGGTCAGGATCCCTATAGAGAATATAGTCTTGCTATTGTGCATGTGGCTGCTCGTGATTCCCAAATTTATACCCCAACCTTCTCTCTGCTCCAACCCCACCACAGAACAGTAGATAGCTAACTGTAATAAGACACAATAGATCAAGAATAAGATGGGCAGCCCAGGCCATTTTGGCTCAGTGGTTAGAACGTTGTTGCCCCATGGACCAAAGAGTTGCTGTTATCTTCCGGCCAAGGGCATGAATCTCAGTTGTGGTTCTGGTCGGGGTCATGCAGGAGGCAACCAGTCAATTTGTCCCTCTTACGTCGATGTTTCTCTCTCTCTTTCCCTCCCTCCCACCCACTCTATCTGAAGATAAAATGGAGGAATATCCTCGGATGAGGATTTAAAAATAATAATAATTATAATTATAATATGGGCATTTAACTACTCAAAAGCAACTCTGAAAGCTAGAAGACGATGTAAAGATGCTTTCAGAATTCTGAGAGAAGACTTATGGTTCCACAGTGGTTCCAGATGGAGTCCCTGCTTCCCTTCCACTATGGATAAATAGGAAATTGGACAAAATATATGAAAACTGTTTTCAGACGTTGCTAACAAGCAGCAGGGTTTTGGAGGTTATAAATATCTCCAAATGTGCAGCATAGCTCAGACAAGAACTGTTGAGCTCAAAATACCAATCATTCTCCCTTGAAAACACTATATTAGAATTGCAGGATATGTCAGTAATGGTGACAGCAGTATCGTCCAAGATTTTGAAAGTGACCATTTCACCAAAGAGGTGCTATGGCATGACAAAGGTAATTAGCTTTCAGTTTCTGGTTTGCTATTTTGAGGTTGTCACCATTATCATCACATATTTCAGGTTTCATTATGTCAGCACCTCACTTCTGAATATTCAATTCTGAGTTGTACATACAGTTTTGGCCGCTTTAGTAAAGGGAGAAATAACAGTGATTTAAACAAGGTAAACATTTATATATCTGTCACATAACCCTCTATGTATTAAGCAACAGAGGCTGATAAGATGGCTCCATGGTGTTAGGAACCTGGGTTCCTCCTTTTTTATTCTTATGCTCCCTTAAACATGGGGCTCCTGTTTTATGGGTTAAGATGGCTGCTCAGCACCAAACAGCATATCTTTCAGAAAGGAGAAAAGGGGAAATAGAGGGCATGCCTTTACTCTTTAGGGGCACAATTCCTACATTTGACCACCCAGCCCTTAGTCATATGACCACACCTCTTGTAAGGGAGGCTGCATATATCAGCCTTTAGCCAGGTGGCTATGTGCTCAGCTAAAACTCAGGAACTCTCTTACTGAAGAAATAAGTGGAAAACAGATATTATGGAACAACTACTTTGTGCCACAAGTGCCTTTCATGAAAAGAACTTCTATAAGATAAAACAGAGAGGATCTAAGGAGAACCAATTCCAAAGGGTAAAAATAGGAGGGAGAAAGAGAAAAGAAAAGCAAGTTTCCTGGGTAGGAAATTATTCTAGCCATAGATACAAAAGTGAGAAATCCTGAGGAACTGATACTTCTTTTCATTTTGTCTGTCATGAAAGTTCCTACTTTCATTTTAAAATCCCATGAAATGTCACGGCTTTGATATCTCCAAACATTTTGTATTTTCTTTGGCATTTGCCGTGCTGTATCATATTCAAGGTCATTCCTACCTTTGTAACTCATTCAAGGTGACTCTAGCAGTAGCAAGATAGCTAAGAGCAGAGCCCCTGATTCTGGCCAATTTATAAGTGAGATGACCTGATGTTTGAGATTTGCTTTAAAATATGACAACAAAATATAAAAACGGGAAATAGATGAAACAAGACTGACAACATGTTGATTTACTAAAGCTGTGTGATGGGTGCCTGGGCGATCATAATATGGTTTTCTATCTTTGGTGTTTGTTAAAATTTTTCCATAATAAAACAAAACAAAACAAAAGCTTAGTCCCTGAAGACAGCCAGACCGGGGTTCAAACCCTAGTTTTACTATTTCCTACCAGAGTGACTCTCTATCAAGTTCAATTTCTCTGAGTGGGCATAATGTATGGGCCACTAGGGTTCTTGTAAAGATTAAATGATACAGAATTTGAGACATCTAGCACAGGTCTGACCCTTAGTAGTTGGACTAATAAGGGTGCCTGCTTGCAGGCAACAGAACCTGACTCTGGTGATGGCGAATTCCCCCAAAAGGAAGGTATTAGGAGGCAGAGATAGGACTTGAGCTTAGATCTCCCATTTCTGGACCTAGAGCGTTCTCTGTGTTACCGCATTTGTCCCAACCCTTACCTTAATTTGGTGCTTTGCAGGGATATAGTTTGGGCACATGTCTGTACTTCAGAACACTTAGGACTTCAGGGTGGTCGTGGGCGGAGGTGACTCACTGATATTATTAAGTGGCTTGGCTGCAGGTTGGTTGCTAAGTGGACGCTGGTACAGTACAGGGTTGACCTCAAGCAGGACGGACTGAATTCACGCGTCTTCCCTGCCTCGCTCACTCCTGGGGTTTAGTGGGCACGCAGACCACTGTTGGGTCTCCGCTGACCGCGCCGCCAGTCTTCCCACCTTCCTCCGGGTCCCAGCGCGCAACCGCTCAATAGTCCCGCTCCAGGCTCCATTGGTTGGTTCTGGCCCGTTCTCGCCCCTCCCTCACAGCAGGGGGCGGGGCCGCGGACTCATGGCTCGTGATTGGCCGAAGCAGAGGCGCTCCCCTTTGCCGCCCCCTTCGGCGAGGTGAGAGGTCAGCCCTGCGCCTGTCGAGAGGGGCTACAATGGCGGGGATCTGGGTGAGCGTGAGATCGCTGATCGCTGCGGGACGGCGTGGGCAGCGATCGCCGCAGCAGCTGATGTGGAGCGCAGCGCCGTGGACCCTGAAGGTGAGGAGCGACTGGGCTGCCCGCGGGCCTGGCCTTCCAGCCCCGCTCCGCCAGGCGGTGGTCAGTGCCGCGGAGGTGGCTTCCGATCGACAGCCGCAGCCCGGGTTTGTCGGCCGCTGGGGTGCTAACTCCCTCTCCCTTCGGAGTTCGCGTTGGAGCAGGGCAGAGCAGGCTCCCCTCGCTGCTCTGGTACTCCGGGGGTCGTGGAGGGCAGAGGGGCCCAGGGAGCCAGCAGGCACGTTTCTGCTCTCTACCCGGGAGTGGCTGACAGACCTCTGGCAGTCCTGTACCTGCATTTCCTGTGCACCTGATCTTTTGCTTTAAGATTTTGGCCTTTTTTTTTTTTTAGCTTTCCAAGATGTATTTTTAATGGTCCTTACAGTTTCATTTTTTTTTCTTGTCTCTTTCCTGCTTTGAAGGAACACTGGATTGCTGCTGAAGTAGAGTTAGGGTTGTCAGTTTATCCCAACTTTGAAAGTATACGATGTCAGAATTGTTACTACCTTTCACGTTTGAGTTGAAAGCCTATTTTAATTGTATTACAGTACAGTATACAGCATATGCATCCCGTGAATTTATTTTTTATTCTATGTAGTGGTCAGCCCGATTTTTGTACTTTTCTAAGACACATTTTAAACACATTTTGCCACTGTCTTGTAGGCCCTAGGGTTTCACAGTGGCAGCCTTGACTCATGTGTTGGAGAGTGTGTGTGTGTGTGTGTGTGTGTGTATGTGTGTATGGCTGTTCACATTTTTCTCAACGTGGAATCTCTTATAATTTCTAAGCAAAGACTTCCTAACTTACTTAGTTAATAGGGTTTATTAAGTCACTTGAACATATTCTTTAACATGAAGCTCTCCCTGAAAAGCACCTGCCATCTGGTTCAGTCTGCTTGTTAAACTTCCTTTAAAAAATAGTTTAAAAATTGACACATAATGATTTATTGTCATTGAAATTTAGAATTGTAAGATACTTTAGAAATGATCTGGTCCATCCTACTTTTTTAAAGAGGGGGAACCTCCCTGGCCGGTTTGGCTCAGCGGTTAGAGCATCGACCTGCGGACCAGGGAGTCCCCCCGTTCGATTCCGGGTTCTATTCTGGCCAAGGGCACGCACCTCGGTTGTCGGTTGTCGGTTGTCGGTTGTCGCTGGCCCCAGGTGGGGTCGTGCGGGTGGCAACCAATCGATGTGTCTCTCTCACATGGATTTTTTTTCTCTCTCTCTCCCTCTGTCTGAGGAGAAATGTAAAAAAATATCCTCGAGTGAGGATGAAAAATAAATAAATAAATAAATAAATAAATAAATAAATAAATAAATAAGATAAAGAAGAGGGAACCTAGGTGAGCAATGTGAGAGCTGGAGCTGTCCGTGACAATGGAAGTAACCCTGCACCTGTATTAGCTTTGTGTCAACTTCAGATCGCTCTTTGAAAAAATGCAATGTTCGCCCTGGCCAGTTTTGCTCAGTGCTTAGAGCGTCAGCCTGCGAAGCAAAGAGTACCAGATTCGGTTTCCGCCAGAGGCACATACCAAAAAAGAAAAAACACAGGGGCCCTGCTCTTTGTGTTGGCACACAATGTATAGTTTTGTAATTTTTATTTTATTTTTTTTGGCCACATAGCAGTTACAAGACTGTTACGTAGTTACATAGGAGGCAGCATGGTGTAGTGGCCATGTATGGGCATTGGAGTCACACAGATAAAGTTTTGTATAGTATTAATTAGAAAAGTCACTTTCTTGGGCCTCAGCCTCTTCCTTTTAGCTATTTCCCCCCAATAAATCTTTTGAATACTATTGTGTTCTATTTCTAGAGAACAAATATAGTTTTTGCTTTGTTAGAAATTTTAGTCTGTTAGGGAGAGACAAGCATAAAATGCTAAGGGAGAGGTCATGGTGCTATAAGAAAATAAAATAGAGGGATTTGACCAAGTCAAGATATTGAGCTCTATGTCCTAGATACTGTTATGATGTTTTACTTGAATTGATTTATTTAGTCCTCACAACAGCCATATAATTCCATATCCAGATGAAGAAATCGAGATACACAGTGGTATGCAACTTGCTTAAAACTATAGAACTAGTGAGTGTCAGAGCTAGGATTTAAAACTCTGGAACCTGTGCTCTTAATCATACTACACTGCCTAAGGCAAGGGGGTGTTTTCCTTTGGAAGTGAAAGTGAAACAAAATTTGAAGGACAAAGTGATTTTTTTAGGCAAAGAGAGAAGAAACGAGTGTTATATATGTAAGAACAGCATGTGTAAATGTCCTGTGGCGAGAGGGAGTAAAAAGATAGAAGTGAGAAAAAACTTCTGAGGCTCAGATACAGAGACTAGATGGTACTGGAGAGGTAGGTAAGAGCCAGTCCATGTTGGGCCTTGTAAACCATACTATTAGGTTTGGTCTCACTCTATTTTATAGCAATGGGAAGCCAGTCATGTTGAAGGCAGGAGGGAGAGGGATTACACCGCCATATTCTATTATTCTATTCTATTCTATTCTATTCTATTCTATTCTATTCTATTCTATTCTATTCTATTCTATTCTATTCTATTCTATTTTTATCCTCACCCGAGGACATTTTTGCATTTATCTTCAGATAGAATGGGAGGGGGGGGATGAGAGAGAGAAACATCCATGTGAGAGAGACACATTGAGTGGTTGCCACCCACATGACCCCAACTGGGGCCAGGGACAAACTGCGTCCGAGATACGTGCCCTTAGTGGGAATCGAACCCGGGACTCTGGTTCGCGGGCCAACACTCTAACTGCTGAACCAAACTGGCCAGGGCATGATTTCAATTTTTTAAAAAATGTTGTTTTTAAATTGATTTTTAGAGAGAGTGGAAGGGAGAGGGAGAGAGGGAGAGAAACATTAATAAGAGAGAAACATTAATTGGCCTCCTCCTGCACACCACCCAGTGGAAATCCAGCCTGCAACATGGGCATGTGCCCTAACCGGGAATAAACTTGTGGCCTCTAGGTGCATGGGACAACGCTCAACCAACTGAGTCACACTGGTCAGGGCTAAATAATTCCAATTAAAAAAAAATGTGGGTAAATGAGAGAAAAGGGATGATGGAAATTTAGGAAGAATTTTTTTTTTTTTAATAGTATTTCATCTTTGGTACTAGGAGTCAGATGACTGCAAAGTTATTTGAGTTGCTGGGAATAAAGAGGGAAATCAGTGGCTGGTTCTTGGGTCAGTGATGTGATGTAAAAGTTGGAGTTGGAGTAAGGGAACTCTGAGGGAGATAGTGTGTAAGTTAATACAGTCAGTACTCCTCTATCTGCAGTTCTTGCCACAGACTCTGCCACAGAATCAATCAACCATGGATTGAAAATGTTTGGGGGGGAAAATCTCAGAAAATTAAAACAACCAAATTTGAATTTGCTACCCTCTGAGCACTATTGTATGCTGAATCCACATAAATAAAGTGATGTGCAGGTATACTCTGCTGTAGCCTATGTGCAAATATGAATTATATACAAATACTACACCATTTTATGTAAGGGACTTGAGCATCTGTGGTTTTTGGTATCAGCAGGGAATCCTGGAACCAATCCCCCATGGATACCAAGGGACAACTATTTTATTGAATAAATAACTTCATTACCTTGAATTAGGATTTGGAAGAAGGTAGAAGAGCCAATAGGATTTAGAGGAATGGTTAGAGAGGCAGTATAGTATTCATTTATTCATATATTCATGCATCTATCTAGAGATGCAGTTTTCTATTCATTCAAAAAGTGTTTTTATAGCATTTACTAAGTGCCTGGCACTAAGGTATACACTGAAGAGATCAGGAGAAACTAAAACATGTTGCCTTACCATGTCCCTGGTGTAGAGAGGTCAAGGAATAAAAATAAAGATCGAAGGAAGAATTTGATAAGGTCTTTAAGTGTTTAATGAGAATAATTTCAGTAACATGGTAGAATGTCATATGCAGAAATACTGTTTTACTTTGAAGACACTCTTCAACAGTTGAAGCAAATATATGTATATTTTAAAAATCAGGGTGTTGGCCCGGCCGGTGTAGCTCAGTGGTTGAGCGTCGACCCATGCAACAGGAGGTTGCTGGTTCGATTCCTGGCCAGGGCACATACCCAGGTTGTGGGCTCAATCCCCAGTGCGGGGCATGTGGAAGGCGGCTGATCTATGTTCTCTCTCATTGATATTTCTATCTCTCTCCCTCTCCCTTCCTCTCTCTCTCAAATCAATAAAGGAAAAAAATTTTTAAAAAAATCAGCGTGTTGTATAATTTTTAAAATGTAGTTTATTTTGAATGTCCATTGATTCCTCCCCCACCACCCCTGGAATAAAAAGACCATAAACTGTGATGGGTTCAATATAAGATCAAAATAAAGTGAATTTCAACAATGTTGGAAGATAACAGACTTCTAATTTTAGTCAGGAAAACTAATACAGAAGCCATGGAACACATGTGGTAGCTTAAAACAACACATATTTATTCTTTCAGAGTTGTGGAGCCGAAAAGTCTGAAATCAAGGTGTCAGCAAGGCCGTGCTCCCTCTGAAGGCTCTAGTGAGGAATCCTTCCTTGCCTCTTAGAGCTTCTGGTGGCTCTAGGCATTCCTTGGCTTGAGACTGTATCACTGTAATCGTGCCTCTGTCCTCACATGGCCTTCCCTTCCTTCCTTTCCTCTGTATCGTCTCTTCTTTCTTTTTTTTTTTTTATCCTCACCCGAGGATATTTTTCCATTTTTTTGTACAGATAGAGTGGGAGGGAGAGAGAGGAAGGGAGACAGAGAGAGAAACATCGACGCGAAGGGACACATCGAGTGGCTGCCACCCGCACGACCAACCAGGGCCGGGGACAAACTGCAACCGAAGTATGTGCCCTTAGTGGGAACCGAACCCGGGTCTCTCCGGACCACAGGCCGACACTCTAACCGCTGAGCCAAACTGGCCAGGGCTCTTCTTTCTTTTATAGGTACACTTGTCATTGGATTTAGGGCCATGACAGGATCCAGGATGATCTCATCTCAAGATTCTTAACTTAAATATATCTGCAAAGATCCTTTTTTCAAAAAAGGTCAAATTCACAAGCTCCAGCACATGGACACATCGTTTTGGGGGCCACCATTCAATCCAGTACCTACTAGGTGCCAGACACTGTTTAGTGCTGGAAATATAACACTGTATGTTTCTGCCCTCATTGTGGTTATTTTTCAGTAGAGGAGACTGATAGTATTCACATAAATAGATACATTAAAAAAAGTGATAAGTACTGTGAAAGGAAAAAAAAAGGATAATGGGATAAAGAACTGTGTTGGTATTGGGGGCAGTTACCTAAGGAAATAGGAGAGACATTTCTGAATATGTGGATTTGAACAGAAAACTGACCCCATTTGCTGTGTGACAATCTGGGGGACTAGCATTCCAAGGGACTGTCAAAGCAAAAGCTCTGAGGTGAGACTGCATTTGGTATAATTGCATAAACGCATGAGTATGGCCAGTATGGTTGGAGTGAAGTGAATGAGGGGGAATGCTAGGAGATTAGGTAAGTAGGACAGTCAATGTAGGGGCGTGTAGTAGACATTTATCCTAATCGAGTTTGTTGGAGGGTGTTAAACAAATTGGGTTTACATTTTGGAAAGACTACTCTGACTGCTGTGTGGAAAATGCCCTAGTGGGTAATGGAGATTTGAAGAGTGGAAGCAGGGAGGTAAGTCAGGAGGCTACTGTAGAAGTTCAAGCTAGAGATGGTGGTAATTTGCACTAGGGTGGTGGTACTGGAGTTGGTGAGGACTGGTCAGACTTGGGATATATTTTGAAACTACAGCCAATATTACTTGCTGTTGGGTTAGAAGAGAGATACAAAGAAAGGACGAAACCAAGGACTATTGAAAGGAAAACACAAAAGGCCACATATTGTAGGATTCCATTTATATGAAATGCCCAGAATAGGCAGATCTATAGAGACAAAAAGTAGAGTAGTGGTTGCCAGGGGCTGGGAGGTGGGGGGGATGGAAAAGACTGATAACAACTAAGGTTTCTTTTCGGGGTGATGAAAAATGTTCCGCAATCAGTTAGTGGTGATGGTTCCACAACCTTGTGAATATACTAAAAACCACTGAGTTGTATATTTTAAAAGAATGAGTTTTATGGTATGTGAGTTATATCTCAATTAACAATAACAACAACAAAGAATGACACTTAAATCATTGACCTAAATTTCTGAATATGGTAGTGTTTTAGAGACCTGGATGCTTGAGAGGGAAGATCAAGACAATAGTTACATTAAAATACTTCAATTGGATTTACAAATACAAAGGGGTAGGTTGATCTTATTTGTCATTTGTGGGGCATGGGAAAGGAGTTGTCAGAAACCACCTCAAATTGATAGATGATTCTGGGATTATTGAAAATGGCAAAGGAGAAGGGTAGCTGAGTTCACATTTAATCATCAAATCACTTTCAAGTGATTCTTATTTGTTTTTATTTTTTGTTAATCCTCACCTGAGGATATTTTTCTGTTGATTTTCAAGCAGAGTGGAAGGGAAGGAGAAAGAGAGAAAGAGAAACATCGATGTAGGCAAGACAGACACATCGATTGGTTGCCTCCTGTGCCCTTGACTGGGAATCAAACCTGAGACCCTTTTCAGTTTATGGTTTACAGGCTGATGCTCCAACCGCCGAGCCAAACCAGCAAGGGCTGATTCTCACTTTTACAGTTGAGGTTAAGTAACCCAAGGTCACACAACAATTTGTGATAATGCAGGATTTAAACTCAAATCTGACTTCAGTGCCTTCATTATACCATGTTAACAAACTTAGTAAAAAAGAGAAATTATAAATTTATAAGTTTTGCGCACAAGAACTAGTTTGAGCTTCATAGCAGTAATGGAAAAGAGGGAAGCAGTAGGCTATAAAGCTTTCCCAGACTTATAGTAAAGAACATTCGTTCATCAGAATGAACAAACCTTATTCTAGCAATCCAATAAATACCCCAGGCCTGCCATTTAGAAGCTGGGGGCGGATCCCAGCATTCTGTTTAACAAGCCCTCTAGGTGATGCTGATGCACAGTCAAGTTCCAGAAGCAATGATCTAGATTAGCCATGCCCAGTAGAAGAATAATGTGAGCTACCAATTAATTTATAATGAGCACTCACAGTAAAAGAGTAAAAGGTGAGCCCTGGCCGGTTTGGCTCAGCAGTTAGAGCGTTGGCCCGCGGACCAGAAAGTCTGGGGTTCGGTTCCTGCTAAGGGCACCTCAGTTGCAGATTGTCCCCACCCAGGTTGGGGTCGTGTGGGTGGCAACCAGTTGATGTGTCTCTCTCACATTCAGGTTTCTCTTTCTCTACCCCCCGCCCCCATTCTATCTGAAGATAAATGCAAAAATGTCCTCAGGTGAGGATTAATAAAAAGAGTAAAAGGTGAAATTAATATTATAATTTATTTAACCCAATTAAAAATATTTCAACATGGAAATGTAAAAAATTGTTAGGTCTTTTATTGTTTTTGTATTGTCTTCAAATCTGATGTGTATTTTATACTTGGAGCACCTTGGAATTTGGGCTGGCACATTTCAAGTACTCCGTAGCAGCATGACACATAGGACAGCCAGCTGTGAAGCACAGATGGCATTATCCAGTTGGTCCCATGCTGAAGTAAGAGTGGCCAGCCTTTGGAACCCAGTGTTAGTCAGTCATTGGCTATGAGAATGGGGGCTGAGAGGGATAGCTCCATGGCTTGATGAGAACTCCTTTCTGGTTGAGGCAAATTGGCTGGACTAGGAAGTAGGTGTGAGCCATGAGTAGTTAATTACCCAAGGGATGGGGCCCCTGTGCTGAATGGTGAAGAGGCTCTGCATGGGCACCAATGACATCCACTATAGGTGGGGTGGAAGAAATGACCTGGGAGGAGAGCCATGGAGGGATGATGAAGTTTTAGAGTTGTTGTGTATAGTTTCCTGGCGTTTTAGTTTACTATGGAAGCAGAGCCCAAGAATTTGAGATTGGATCCCCTCACTCAAATACTAGATGTTCAGCCTTGCTTTTAACAGAAGGTCTTGGCAGGCAGTTGAAGATTGGAATAGCCAGTGAGGTCCTGAAGACTATGTAGTCAATATTTGTTTGAAAGAAAAAGCTGTGCTTAAGGGAAAAAGCCTGACTTCTATTAGTGTTTTCAGAGAGCAGTCCCTCAGAAGGTCACTCTGGGTGTGTTAAAATGCTGAAATACGTAGTATATGCTTCCTACTTCGGCGTCATGAAAATGGAAGAGTAGACCTTCTCCTGGAAATGCTGAAGTTGAAGCACTAACCAATGCTTACTTTTACCTTGGTAAGATCAGTTTATGGCTCCTTTAACTCACAGCTTTGAGGATAGTTTTTTTCTTTGAAGCGGAATGCATCTTGGTAAGGAATTAACGATCTTGCAGAATTGTTTTACTGTTCATTTGAATGCCACTATGCATATGTTAAGAACAGCAGTAGTTTTTTGCAGAAGTGTGTTTAAATTGTTTAATTGCTATTGAATTTACCAGTTTGGGCTGTCACATGAGGTCATATCTACAGTGTGAAAGTAGGTGCTGTCTTCGTTTAGAAAAGGATATTTTCATTTCCCTGTTTGCATGCATCCAGTTTGTTTAAAAGCTGTACATTCTGCCTCTCCTTTTTTGGTTAACAGTTATTGTATGCTTACTGTAATATATGCAAAGATGTGCTAGGCAGTGTACACATTCTCATTTAATTCTTATAGTAGCCTGTATCGTAGGTAAGTATTGTTATTGTGCCCAATTTACACATGAGGACATTTTCTTTGTATTTAACAAATGTCAGAGCCAACATTTGAACCCAGGTCAGAATCTGAGTCTAGACCAGAGCTCATATTTACTATATTACTACTTTAGTGCTAACTCCCAAATGCTCTGGTATAATTTTAAGAAAGGACATTTTTTCCCTGCTTAATTGGATTTAGTTTTTGTGTAATACCTTACATTTCCTTGTTGCTTTACAGTTTATAAAGGCTCGTTTGATCCCTTTAACAACTCTGTAGGAAAGCAGGGGAGGTGTCATCACCTACATTTTATAGGTGAAGTCTAGAGAAATGATTTGCTCAATGTTACATAGCTATAAAGCAGTGGAGCAAAGAGTTGACCCAGGTCTTGTGACTCTGAAGGTCATGCTGCTTCCCATGTGGGAGCAGGCATTTCCTTTCTAAGTGTGGAAAATATAGAAAATCTTTATTCTCGTAGAAGAGAATCAATGCAGTGTGCTATGGGGAAGTCATTTTGTATATGCTGACCTTTCTCCTTTTGGCTGTGATAAACTAAATAGTCTTTATAAATAAATGGAGTTCATTAAAGTTTTTCCTCAAACTCCTTTTGCTAGGAAGTATTTTAAAAGAATTTTGGACTGGGCTTGTAGCCAGTTTGTTCTATGCTTAACAAAAACAATAAACATTAAAATTCTGTATATAAGTCCAAATGAGCAGATTTCTGCTAACTTGTTCCATGCATTAAAAAATTGTCATAGCTCTAACAAAACTCTGAATTTTGACTCGTGTTCTTTATAACTTTGAATTTCCATTCAAGTCCACGAGGAGTAAACAGGAACAAAGAGAACTTTCATGGGGCCGCCTACAAGCCAGTTCAGACTCACTGTGGGAAAGGCCCAAACTCTTGCTTCTCCATAGTAGTTGTTCCACTGTTACAGTTTTGTAACAAGTCTGCTTGTGCCATTTCTACTTCTAGTTACTTGGCTAACCAGGGGCAGCCATGTTTTTTAAAATTTGGGGCCACATTATCACATATTACAAGCTATATGTTTTGTTTTTTGATAATGGTGGTAAAATACAGTCTTTTAGATTTTCAGAACCAAGTATGTATAAATACTAATAAAAAGATTCCAATTCCGAAAGACTGGTTTTGAGCACTTAGGTATAATCTTATACATTTTGGCCAGGTATGACATAATAGTTGATTTAGTTTTCAGAGTTGCAGGGTACAGATGTTTTATGTTATTAGTAGTTTCCTGAAAGTAAATATAATATACATTGAGTCAGCTGACCCAAACTTTTAGAGCTTGGCCACTTAGACATTTCTGAAGGGTTCTGGGCTAGAAACTATCTCCAGTTAGGCAGTGTTTAGCTTAGTCCATTCTTCATGAGTCTGTCTAATGAGATAGAGTACTGAGGTTTTTATCTTAGAAACGTAATGCATAATGCATATTTATTAGTATCTGTGTGCAATTGACCCTTGAACAACACGGGTTTGAACTGTACAAGTCCGCTTACGTGCAAATTATTTTCAGTAAACACAGTTGGCCCTTTGTAGGGGGGTTTCGAATCCTCGGATTCAACCTACTGCAGATTGGAAACAGTATTTTTGCATTCCCAACTGCAAATGGAAAACATCTGAGATTGGTTGATTCCACGGACATAAAGCACAAACTGGAGAGTCAAAAGTAAAGTGAGTATTTTTGACAGTGAAGGGTTGGGCGTCCCCACCCCCAAGTTGGTCAAGGGTTAACTCTCATTGGCTTTATTTTCAACAGCTAGCTCTGTGTGTGTGTGTTTGTTGTTCTCAGAGTAGTTGAGCAGTAAGTGAGATCTGAATCATCTTCTTGGCCCAAATGTTGAGTTTGGAATTAACTGCATATCCTTCAATCGTCAAATGCTTGCACATGTTAGATACCCCTGGACAAAACTTTTGTTTTTCGAATAAGAGTGGTTTAGGTTAGTAAGTGACCTTAGAGAACAGTCATCTAATCTTGAAGTATAGGGGTTAATGTGGTTTGCTCAAATCCTAGGCATAGTGGCAGGCTGAGCTGGGATTAGAACTGAAGTTCCTTGACTTCCTCTCTCAGACTTCTTTCCCAGATGGAATGCTGCTTATCGAAGTGTTTGCTTCCCCAGAGGTAAAAATATCACTGTTTATTCTCACTCTCCAAAACTAATTAAAATACCTTAAATGTCTATCCCAGATTGTGTTTTGTCTCTAGAAGACTCACATTTGATTTTTGCCATCAGGAATCAGTTATGCCCTTTATTTGTTAGAGATTAAAGACACATGTATGATTTTTGCCTTTTGTAAAAGGATATAGTGACATGTTCCTGCAACAGACCATTATGTACCTTACAGTGTTAGGGAGAATATGCAAAAGTGTAAACTACTTTGAGTTCCATTTTATAAAATTGATAGAAAGCTAGCATGCTATTCACTTTCTTGTGAAAATATCCCAGGGCTACCTTGTAGCAGAGTAAATAAGAGAAATTTGTAGGTTTGCTTCTCATTCCTCAGTTTGTTTTCTGCATCGGCTGAGGCTTATAAACACAAGGCATGATTTTTAAGGGAAGGAATATCCTTTATTCTATTAAATTTGATGTAAGAGAAAAATTGCTAAATTATAGCTCTTCTGCTGGAGGCAGTAGAAGACTGCATTTTTATTTGAATGCAGGGGAGTTGTGAGACCCTCTTGGTAAATTGTTGCTTTTTCACCCCTAAATCATGTCTTTGCAAAGACTTTAGTGTTACAATGGGAGGTGCCACTATTTTTATTATCTCAAAATAAAAAATCTTGACAATGCTTTTAACAGATCTATGCTTAGATTTTGTAACCATTACAGCCTACCTCTGACTTTTGGAAAATTAAAATTCTCTAGACTCAACTTTTCTCATTTTTAAAATTGAGACTAATACTCTTGAACTCACAGGGATGCTTGGAGGAATATAATCTTTAAAAGAGGGTACAATGCTTGGCCGGTGTGGCTCAGTGGTTGAGTGTTGACCTATGCACCAAGAGGTCACCAGTTCGATTCCCAGTCAGGGCACATGCCCAGGTGTGGGCTCGATCCCCAGTGAGGGGCACGTAGGAGGTGGCCAATCTATTTCTATCTGTCTGTCTCTTCCTCTCCCTTCCTCTCTCTCAAATCAATAAAGAAAAATAAATAAATAAATAAATAAATAAATAAATAAATAAATAAAAGGGGGCACAATAGCCCTGGCCGGTTTGGCTCAGCAATTAGAGTGTCGGCCCATGGACCCAAGAGTTGTGGGTTCAATTCCAGCCAAGGGCACATGCCTGGGTTGCAGGTTTGATCCTGGCCCCGGTTGGGGTTGTGTGAGAGACAACCAATCAGTGTGTCTCTCTCAATCAGTGTGTCTCTCTCAATCAATGTTTCTCTCCCGCCCTCCCTTTCTCCCTCCCTTCCTCCCTTCCTCCCTTCCACTCTACCTAAAAATCAATAGAAAAATATACTCAGGTGGGGATTAACAAAAAAATCAATAGTAGTCCAGCTGGTGTGGCTCAGTGGTTGAGCGTTGACCCATGCACCAAGAGGTCGCCAGTTCGATTCCCAGTCAGGACACATGCCCAGGTTGTGGGCCCGATCCTCAGTGGGGGGCATGCAGGAGGCCGTCAGTCGATGTTCTCTCTCATCGATGTTTCTATCTCTCTCTCCCTCTCCCTTCCTCTTTCTCTCAAGTCAATAAAGAAAAAAATAAAAAAAATAAAAAGTAAAAAATAAATAAAAGGGGCACAATAATAGAGTCAATTTTCTTCTCATTCTCATTGTTCTTCACCAGTCTTTTACTTGGTATTGTAGTCTTTATTTTGTAAAGTGTATCTTTTGCATCTATTACCTTCACTTTTGTATAGAGATTACATTTTGTAATTTGGGGATTAATACTTTGAAAAACAATTGTATAAATCTTTGGGTTTATTTTATTTTATATTTTTTAATCCTCACCTGAGGACATTTTTCCATATTCTGTTCAGATAAAGTGGAAGGGAGAGGGGGGGGGGGAAGAGAGAGAGAGAGAGAGAGGAGAGAAACATCGATGTGAAAGCGACATATCGAGTGGCTGCCACCCGCCCAACCCAACCAGGGCTGGGGACAAACTGCAACTGAGGTACGTGCCCTTAGCGAGAACCGAACCCGGGTCTCTCTGGACCACAGGCTGACGCTCCAACCACTGAGCCAAACCGGCCAGGGCTCTTTGGGTTTATTTTAAAATGTTGCTATGAAAACATTTTGCTTCTTATTTGCCTTGTCATCCATTTATAAAACTTTAGGAGGTAGGTAGTACATTTGCTCTCCCCCCCTCCCCTTTTTTTGGTCTAGCTTCATCAGTGACTACTGGGTAAATTGTTTTCTTAAACCTTGCCTATAATTTTTATTAGTGATGATTATTATTTTTATTGATTTTTTTGTAGAGAGAGAGGAAGGGGAAGAGGTAGAAACATTGATCGGGTTGCCTCTTGCATGCCCCCTACCAGGGATTGAGCCCAAAACTTGGGCATGTGCCCTGACATGGAATTGAACTGGACCTCTTAGTCCACGGGATAACGCTCAATCCCCTGAGCCACACTGGCTGGGCTGATTATTTCTTTTTGTTTTTTAAAATATGTTTTATTGAATTTAGAGGGAGAGGAAGGAGGTGGGGAAGGGGGAGAGAGATAATGAAACATTTATGTAAGAGAGAAACATCAATTGGCTGCCTACTGGGGATGGAACTCCCAAGCCGGGCATGTACCCTGCCCAGGAATCGAACCGCTCACCTCTTGGTGCACTGGATGACACTCAACCAACTGAGCCACACCAGCCAGGGTTTAGTGATTATTCTTAATGTTTTAAGTTCTTAAGATATGTTTCCCACCCCCAAACATTTACAAATAATGAATTAGAAGTGAACTTGATTATTAGTATTACCTTTCATTTTTATCTGCCAAACCTTTGTACCAGAAAAACTAAAAGAACTCATGTTTAGGAACATCAGCAAATAAAAAAAAATTTTATTTTCTGGTCATTTAAAATAGAAACTCTGTGAAGACCAGGCCTTTTGTTTTATGTTATAAAAATTCCTGTGTGGTATATGGCATTCTGACCCTGCCATATCAGTTTGCCTGATCAGAAAGACCTTTCTTCAAATTCCGTTTGATCCATTGACTCTTATACTTGTCTGGAGGTTGTTTTGATGCCTTTGGTTTCTCTTGTGTGTCAAGGGGATGTGTCTGTAGTTATGATTTACCTTCCATAGTTATGGCATGTTGCTTAGATTTATATATATTGATTAAATAAAGCATTTTAGCTAGAAGCATACTGGAAGAATTGTCCTGACAAAATATTTTTTGAAGCCCATTCAAATATCTGTAATTTATTTCACTTTTTTGTAGCATGTTTCACACTATCCAAGACGGCACTTAATGGTGACCCGTAGTCTCTGTTCAGCTGGATATGATGCTAATGAAAAAGTAAGTATTAAAAAAACGTTTTCAATAGCTAAGTTGTATTGGTTTTTACTTCCTTGTTTCCACACTGTGTTTAGTGGACAGATTAAATTTTATTTATGGTGTGTAGTGATTTCTTGCTCTAACATCGTAAGTTTTATGGATGTTCACTCTTTGTCCTTTTTCATGTTGTGGGCCACAGCCTGAGTCTTTAATTTTATATTTGTAGCTATGCCAAAAATTGAATAAATTTATAATGCGTTTCCCTTGTTTTCAGCAGAAAAACTAATATAATGGTTTTTTTTTCCTTAAAGACTGGATAGTTGAGAGATTTTTACACTATATTTTATTTTACTTGATATTTAAGATTTGTTTTGATTGAGCACAATTATATATATTGTAAATTTTGGGTCAAGGAAATTCGATTTAAAATCCTGGTACACGATAATGTTTGAGGCAGATAATAGGAAAAATAAAGGGACTGGAAGTGATTAGAGATAGAACATGATTTATTGTGACAGTAGAGGCATCAAAGACAGCAGGAGAAGAGTTTTGGTTAAGAAGAGATGGTTCAAATTGAATGTCATGAAAGTAGAACTGATATGAATGGTTGTTTGACAGTGAAATAACCTCGATGTCTTCTAAATCATCTGTTGAAGTATACAAAACTACTCAGAAGATCTGGAGGCCTGGAGAAAAAAAGGGTCTATCTACATCATTACAGTTCAGCAGAAATATAATGTGGACACAGTTGCAGGGCCTATGTAATTTTAAATGTTCTAATAGCTACATTAAGAAAATTAAAGTAAACAGGTGAAATTAATAACATTTTCACTCAGTGTCTAAAATGTTATTTAATATATAATCGATTTTAAAAAGTATCAATGAGCCCTGGCCGGTTTGGCTCAGCGGTTAGAGCGTCGGCCTGCGGTCCTGAGAGACCTGGGTTCGGATCCCGCTAAGGGCATGTACCTCGGTTGCAGTATGTCCCCGGCCCTGGTCGGTTGTGCGGGTGGCAGCCACTCGATGTGTTCCTTTCACATCGATGTTTCTCTCTCTCTCTCTGTTCTTCTCTCTCCCTCCCACTCTACCTGAACAAAAAATGGAAAAATGTCCTTGGTTGAGGATTAAAAAATAATAATAAAAATAAAAAATAAAAAAAGTATCAATGAGATGTTTACATTCTTTTTTTTTTTTTTTCGTGCCAAGACTTCTAAATCCAGTGTGTAATTTACACTTCTGGCACATCTCAATTTGATTACCCACATTTGAAGTGCTCAGTAGTCTCATATGGCTAGTAGTTATTTAGGTCCAGATAAGTTAGCTCTTACAAACTCCATTATGAAATCTGTAGGTTAATATAAAAACTTAAGCGTAGATAGTATGCCTTGGGGTACATGTATGTAGGTACATTTATGCACATGTGTTGAGTTCTCCTAGAGGTAATTAGCTGTCTTATTAGGAACACTGTAGGAGTGTTTACCTAGCATTTTTTCAAGAGGCCACATTCCAGAGGGGGAAGGAAATACAAGTGGTTCAGCCATCTTTCTCCCTATAAACACTGATAGCCTTCCACATTAGATAATAGGTATTAGAAATGGGCCCTCATTGATGAAATTAGTGGTATTCTAGATGTATTTTGGTTATTGTAGAAATTCTCAGCCCCTGATTTAGAAGAGTGACAATCTAGTTGGCCTTCCATTCTTTATCTTTAAAGATAGAACCTATGCTTGATGAAAGAGTTCTGTGTTCAGCCACTGGGTTGGGGGATTCTGGATGGCTATGAGTCTGACAAATATGGTTAGCCAGATCAGAATATTGATGCATTTTGCCTCATGTGAAGTTTTCATGTAGGCTTTTGGAACATTACAAAGTGCAGTAACTTGAGCCCTGGCCGGTTTGGCTCCGTGATTAGAGCATAGGCCTGCGGGCCAGAGAGTCCCGGGTTTGGTTCCTGCTAAGGGCACGTACCTCGGTTGCAGTTTGTCCCCGGCCCCGTTGGGCTCTTGTGGGTGGCAACTACACGCTGTGTCTCTCTCACATTGATGTTTCTTTCTTTCTCTTCCCCCACTCCCTCCCGCTCTGAGGATAAATGCAAAAAATGTCCTCAGGTGAGGATTAAAAAGAAAAAGAAAAAGAAAAGTGCAGTAATTTGAGACTTCCCTTGAGCTCATGCAGCACATTTTAAGATTTTTTATATGTCTTTTAGTAAATGTCTATATGTGTGGCAGAGTTTGATTTGAGACTTGTATTTGCTACAACCTCATACTGAGGGTTACAGGAATAGCTAACTAGCTTACCACACTGGTGGCCATTGATAATTACTAAAAATAAATAAATACATGTGTATAACTATCTTGGTTTAGGACATTTAAAGAGGGTCCCTCCCCTTTCCTTTGAATCCACTGAGCAGGTACCTATTTTGTTGTAAATGTCTGAAATTAAATCTGCCACCTGCTATCTTTGCCCTCTCCTTTGCTGTGCCTTTGTCTAAGGTACTCATGGAGAAACTGTATAGCATCCTCAGTCATGATAAAATCTATGTTTTTTGGCACCTATTGATTGTACAGGTGCATATTCAGACCAAGTTGATAGACTTGAGAGCTGCATTTAATTGGACCTTTCTACGTCCAGGAATTCTTGAAGTTTTGGTAGCCATTCATTAAATACTATACTGGTTTGTTTATTGTTAATGTTGGAAGTGCAGGTAAAACTGGTTTTTGGTAATACGTATTTGTTAAATAAACAGATTCTCTTCTGAACTTGCCATTGACTATTTTCTTACGCCACATTAAAAATAATTTTTTAAATTTTACTGTTGATAGTATTAACAGATGTCTCCTATTTTCTCCCTTTTTGCCCCTATCTACCTAACCCCTGCCCCACCCCAGACCTTCCCCATGCTGTTGTCTGTGTCCATGGGTTATACATATATGTTCTTGGGTTAATCTCTTCCTGTCCCCCACCCCCAATCTGTTAGTCTTTTCCATGCATCTATACCTCTGGACCCATTTTGTTCGTTAGTTTATTCTTTAGATTCCACTTAAAAGTGCTTCCTCCATATTTTACCAGAGACTCACATGAAGTCAAAATTAAACCGGGTGAAATTTGATCATTACTAAAAGTATTTTTTGACTTAAGTTTTAACAAGTCAGTTTGTCTTATGTATGTTCATGAGAATAGGGAAGATTTAACTTAATAGCAGTTTACTTAGAAAAAGACCAGGAAGTTTCAGTAGACCTTAAGTAAGTGGAACCAGTATTGTACTATGGTGTGCCTGCCATAACAAATATGATCTTTGGCATTAATAATACTATGTTTAAAGCTTGCACCATTAACCCTGGCCGGTTTGGCTCAGCAGTTAGAGCATCGGCCTGTGGTCCAGAGAGACCCGGGTTTGGTTCCCGCTAAGGGCACATACCTCAGTTGCAGTTTGTCCCCGGCCCTGGTTGGGTCATGTGGGTGGCAGCCACTTGATGTGTCCCTCTCACATCAATGTTTCTCTCTCCCTCTCCCTCTCCCTCTCCCTCTCTCTTCCTCTCTCTCCCTCCCACTCTATCTGAACAAAAAATGAAAGAAATGTCCTTGGGTAAGGATAAAAAAAAAAAAAAAGCTTGCACCATTATACTCTGGTCATGTTACATCATGGTGTTTTAAAAAAATATATATTTTGCCCTGGCTGGTTTGGCTCAGTGGTTAGATCATCGGCCTGCGGTCTGGAGAGACCCGGGTTCGGTTCCCGCTAAGGGCACGTACCTCGGTTGCAGTTTGTCCCTGGCCCTGGTTGGTCGTGCGGGTGGCAGCCACTCAATGTGTCCCTTTCACGTCGATGTTTCTCTCTCTCTCTCTGTTTCTCTCTCTCCCTCCCACTCTATCTGTACAAAAATGGAAAAATGTCCTCGGGTGAGGATTAAAAAAATAAAAAAATATATATATATATTTTTATTGATTTTTTAGAGAGAGGAAGGGAGGGAGGAGAAGGGAAGAGGAGGGTGTGGGAGGCAGAGAGAGAGAGAGGAGGAGAGAGAGGGGGGCCAGAGAGAGAGAGAGAGAAAGAGAGAGAACAGATCAGTTGCCCGCCTCCTGCATGCCTCATATGAGGACTGATCCCGAAACCCAGGCTTGTTCCCTGACTGGGAATCAAACTGGTGACCTCTTGAGCATAGCATGATGCTCAACCAACTGAGCCACATGGGCCAGAGCCATCATGGTTTAGTTTTTTTAAAAATTTTATTTATTTATTTACTTTTTAACATCTTTACTGTTGAATGTATTACAGATGTTCGTCATTTTTCCCCTATTGACTCCCTCCTCCCCACTCCCGCCCACCTCCTGCCTTTCCCCACACTGTTGTCTGTGTCCATTGGTTATGCATATATACATATAAGTTCTTTGGCTTAATTCTTCCCATTCCCTATCCCCCTTCCCTTTGAGGTTTTTCAGTCTAACAACCAATTAGTACTTCTTAATCCCTTCACCTTTTTCACCCAACCCCCCTCCCATCTGGCAACCAACAAAATGTTCTCTATATCTATAAGAATGTTTCAGTTCTGTTTGTTTATTTTGTTTGTAGATTCAATTGTCAGTAGATATGTATTTATTACCATTTTGTTTGTTCATATTTTTTATCTTTTTCTTCAAGAAGACCCTTCAACATTTTATATAATAATGGTTTGGTGGTGATGAACTCCTTTAGCTTTTCCTTGTTTGAGAAACTCTTTATGTGGCCATTGATTTTAAATGACAGCTTTGCAGGATAGAGTAATCTTGGTTGTAGGTTCTTGCTTTTCATCACTGAATATTTCTTGCCACGCCCTTCTGGCCTGCAAAGTTTCTTCTGAGAAATCAGGTGACAGTCTTATGGGAACTCCTCTCCTAATGCGTCTTTTTTTTTATCCTCACCCGAGGATATTTCTCCATTTTTTGTACAGATAGAGTGGGAGGGAGAGAGAGGAAGGGAGAGAGAGAGAGAAACATCGACGTGAAGGGACACATCGAGTGGCTGCCACCCGCACGACCAACCAGGGCCGGGGACAAACTGCAACCGAAGTATGTGCCCTTAGCGGGAACCAAACCCGGGTCTCTCTGGACCCCAGGCCGATGCTCTAACCGCTGAGCAAAACCGGCCAGGGCTTATGGGAACTCCTTTGTAGGTAACTGACTGCTTTTCTCTTGCTGCTTTTAAGATTCTCTCTTTGTCTTGAACCTTTTGCATTTTGATGATGACGTGTCTTGGTGTGGGCCTCTTGGGGTTCCTCTTGTTTGGGACTCTATGTGCTTCCTGGACTTGTATGTCTGTTTCCTTCACCAAGTTAGGAAAGTTTTCTGTCAATATTGTTTCAAGTAGGTTTTTGATTTCTTATTCTCTCTCTTCTCCTTCTGGCACTCCCAAGATGTGAATGTTGGGACTCTTAAAGTTGTCCCAGAGGCTCCTTACACTATCCTCATTTTTTTGGATTCTTTTTTCTTTTTGCTGTTCTGATTGGGTGTTTTTTGCTTTCTTATATTCCAAATTGATGGTTTGCTTCTTGGCTTTATCTACTCTACTATTGAATCTGTATAAATTATTCTTTGTTTCTGTTAGTGCCTCCTTCATTTCTGACTGGTCCTTTTTTATGCTCTTGAGGCCCTCACTAAGTTCATTGAGCATCCTTATAAGCAGTGTTTTGAACTCTGCAAATCTGTTAGGTTGCTTATCTCCATTTCATTTAGTTCTTTTCCTGGAGCTTTGTTTTGTTCTTTCATTTGGGACTTGTTTCTTTGTCTCCTCATTTTGGCTGCTTTCTTGGGTTTGTTTCTATGTATTGCTTAACGAGAGATATGGGGCTAGCTGAGACCAGATGCTGCTTTTTTGAGCGAATTTAGGAAGCAGTATCCAAGAGAGGCCAATCCTATGGTAACTAGACTGGCAACAGCTTGGGTGGGCCTGAAAGTTGGGTGGGGCGGGGCCTCAGGGAATCACCAGGGCGGGGCTACCAGTATGAGCCAGGTTGCTGGAGTCCCAGATATGGCAGCTGTCTTCCGCCCCAGGGAAGGGCTCACCAAAGGAACAATGGCCTCTGACAGCACGTCTGTCCAGGAGAAAGCTGCCTCTCCAGCCCTTGCTCCAATGCCAAACAGCTCAGTTCTTCCCTGTATGTCTCTGGTGCCTTTTAAGCTTCCTACCCCATGCTGGAGCCTGGAGGGTGCGAGTCCAAGTAAGTCCGTGAGCGGGCCCTTTAAGCGGAGCTGCCTGGGGCTCCAGCCACCTCAGCTTCCCTCAGCCACAGTTCCTGCTGGTTTTTCCAGCTAGAAGTTATGGGGATTCTCTTCCTGGCACTGGGACCCTGAGCTGGAGGTCTGGTGTGGGACAGCGACCCCTCAGTCCTCAGGGGGGACCTTCACAGCTGAGGTATTCTTCTAATTTTTATCCATCACACGTGGGTATGGGGCCATCCCGTCGTGCCTCTGCCCCTCCTGCCAGTCTCGATGCTGCTTCTTTAATTCTGTAGTTGTAGGACTTCCATTCAGCTTGATTTCAGGTGGTTTTGAATGATCGTTGTTCTGTAGTTTAGTTGTAGCTTTGATGTGGTTGTAGGAGGACGCGATACCGTGTTTACCTACGCCGCCATCTTGACTGGAAGTCATCATGGTGTATTTTGACATGAATATCTGGGGGTTAACTAGTTAACCACTAGTTAACTTTGTAAGTGACTTAGGCAAGTGATTTGGCCTTATCAAGCTTTAGTTTCTTTTCATTTATAAAATGCGGATTTTATCAGAACTGACCTCCTGGGACTGTTATGAGGATTAAATGAGATAGTGTGCAAAAGAGATTTGTCACAACACCTGGCAGCGCTTAATATTATTCTTAACAACTTAATTTTATACTTTCAGAAACAGAGGCTCAAAATACACAGACAGTAAGTGTAAGCTTGGTGTAAATTCAAGCCTGTTTTTCTGCTGAGCTGATGAATTTACCCTCTGTGCTGTACCGCTTCTCAGAAGGGTTTGGTAAGCAACTCAGCGTCTGGAGTTCTGCCATCATTCCTCCAAGAAGTACCCGGTAGAGTGTGCCAGTTCAGCCCATCTCTTGGTGTCTGAATGGAGCGAAGTGTTCTTGGTGGTTTTAGACCCCAGCTATGACAATCTAAACATAGGGGAGGGAAGAAAGAAGAAGGGATAGAGAGAGAATGGATTAAAAATTAACTTTAAAAAAATCCTCAGGAAACGTCCATTGTGTTTCTTACCCAAATGACATCATTAGCACAGTTATAGAACAGCTGCTGTAAAAGGTATTCTCTATCTTTCATGGTATATGAACGCCCTTCTGTCTTCAAGGATTTAGGTTCCTAATTTAAATGACCATTTTTCCTCTTTGGGTATCTTCAGAGTGCCTTATATGTGGCTCTTCACATACAGGATAAACCCCAGTTCTTTAAGTGGCATGTAAGTTCTTTCTCATTCTGGCCGTTTTACCCTAGCTTTATTTGCTACAACTCCCCCGTACATATTGCTTGAGTAATGTCCAAAATTATTTGTAGTTTTTCAGTGTTACCTTAGGCTTTTCCTATTACTGCCTGGGTATCTCTACAGTATATTCTCTTTTTTTTACCTTTTAAATTCTGAACCATGTACATCTATTATTTATTTAAAATAAAAACCTTATGTATGAAAGATTAATTGATATAATTATCTTTATTGAATTTGTGCACTAATTGGTAATACATTAGTAGTCCTGGGTTAGTAAGAGTTCTTCAGAGAAACAGAAGCAGCAGGAGATATATTTGGAGATTTATTGGCTCACACAATTATGAAGGCTGAGAAGTCCCATGGTCTGTAAGCTGGAGACCCAGAAAGCTGACAGTGCAATTGTCGTTCACATTCAAAGCCCTGAGAACCAGGGGAGCTGATGATGTAAGTCCCAGTCCAAGGGTAGGAGAAGACCGATGTTCCAGTTCAATCAAGCAGGCTGAATGACTTTTCCTTCCTCTGCTTTTTATTCTATCAGGCCCTCAGCGGATTGAATATGCCCACACACATTGGGGAAGGCAGTGTACTTTATTGAGTCCACTGGTTCACATGATAGTCTCGTCTGGAAATGCCCTCACAGGCATAGCCAGAAATAATGTTTAACCTGGGCACCTGTGGCCAGTCAGGTTGCACATAAATGTAACCATCACAGTCCTGAAAAAAGATGTCGGGTGCAAATATTTGTTTTGATACAGATTTTTTCATTAGATAGGGTCATACTCCTAGATTCCTAAGACTCTGGTGTGTGGCCCAAAGGGGTAAATAACAATATCTATAGTTAACATCTATTGAGTATATATTCTAAACACTTTGAGGGTGTTAATTCATATTCTTACAGTCTCCTGTGGTGGATGTTATTATTTGTTGTACATACTAGGAAATAGGGGTCAAGAATGATGACTTGCCCACAGAAGAATACACACAGGAAGAACATGGGGTAGGGTTCAGATACCAACCTGGGCAGTTAAGCTCCAGACTGTCGTTTAACCATTACTCTGCTTCTTGGATAGAAATCAAGAGGGAATTCTTACTTAATCCATATAATGTTATTATAATTTGTTATATTTACTATAACAGTTGCTTACTGTACAACTTCCAGTGTTTGTGCTGCTTTTATCATCTGCAGTATGTTTAATATTTAATAAAAATTCACACTTTTAAAATATAGTTCAAGTAAGTATAAACATTTTTTTTTTTTTATCCTCACCCGAGGATATTTTTCCATTTTTTGTATAGATAGAGTGGGAGGGAGAGAGAGGAAGGGAGAGAGAGAGAGAGAGAAACATCGACGTGAAGGGACACATCGAGTGGCTGCCACCCGCACGACCAACCAGGGCTGGGGACAAACTGCAACCGAAGTACGTGCCCTTAGCGGGAACCGAACCTGGGTCTCTCCGGACCGCAGGCCGACGCTCTAACCGCTGAGCCACACTGGCCAGGGCAGTATAAACATTTTTTTTGTCTTAGTATACATTTACTGTTTACAGGGATTTACCCATGACCATTTGGGTATAGAAAGGTAGATGGTTTTATAGTCTCAGGCCTGAGGGGAGATTAGGGTATTTGAAGGGCCTACCTGCTCAAATCTCTCAGTTATTCAGGATTATATCAGATTAGTAGTTTACCTATCTTTAAGGCAGAGGCTTGTCTCAGTTTGGTGGAATAAGTCACGTGTGACATAAAGGTTAAACCAAGACTTTGAAGGCCTTTTCCATTACTAAAATTGTGATACCCTGTTGGGTTAAAATATTGCTTTAAGTTATATAAGAGTACTTTTAAGATTATATGTAACTTTATCTTTTCTTTTAGAAATATAACTAAAATTTGTGTATAGTTCCATTTAACTTATAATAATTCGCTGACTCAGAAATGATTGTGTGATAAAATGTATTGCATTCAAATTACTTGTGATTATTTGCAGTTCTTTGAAAGGATTAACTTGTACAATTTTAGAGTAGGAAGAGAACCTTATTAAATAGTGTCCCATTAGACTATCAGTTTATATATATGGAAATCAAGACCTGCAGCGATTGACTTCTTTTTAAAAAAATATTGATTTTTAGAGAGAGAGAGTAAGGGAGAGGGAGAGAGATAGAAACATCAGTTGGCTGACTCCTGCACCCCTGCCCTCCCACACACACTGGGGATTGACCTTGCAGCTGGGGCATGAGCCCCGACCAGGAATCAAACTGTCGACTTCTTGGTACATGGGATGACACTCAATCCACTGAGCAATAAGGGCGAGATTGACTTCTTAAAGTCAAATAGATCATTAGTATTAAAACTGGATTTAGAATTTAGAAATGAAACGACAGAATGGAACTACTTTTTCTATTATGTAGCCTTAGCTGCTTCAAAATTTGATGGCTATTCAAATTTAACATTGTATTCAAATAGCATAACCTTCTTAGTCTGGGAATCTTTGGATATAAACATAATTAATATCTGTTCTGAGTTATTAAAATTGTTGTTTAATGCTCTGCCCCAACCCAATAGAGATGGCATATGGATGATATCCGACTTCCCTTTGATAAACAATTCATGACATTTAGAAATTCCCTGAACTTAGAAAACAAATTATTAAGTAAATTGTCAAGTCTAAAGGTTTTTAGTATTCTGAGATATCATTTTAAGGTTATCTTTTGGCAAGAGAATTTATAAATATTCCCTTAGTCCATTTTTGAATTATTGAACCTACTTGATTGATGCTTTAAGAGAATAATTAGGGCCAGATCCTACCAGATGAGTTTAGTAGCAACCTGATTGTAAGTGAACATATGTATAACATTTAATATTATTCTAGGAAGTAATGTTCATTAGGATCATGTCCAATGTTAATTGTGGAAAAACTTTGTGTTTTATGGTCCCAAGGTGAGAGTAACAATACCTTCTTATGTGTGTTTTCTTTTCAGACTTTTGATAAAATTCTTGTTGCTAATAGAGGAGAAATTGCATGTAGGGTGAGTAGAAATTAAATCTTATTTTTCATTTTATTTGGTGAATTTTACTTTATCCCTTTAAATATGAATCACTGTTAATAGCTAACATTAATATATTTTAAAATAGGTTATTAAAACTTGCAAGAAGATGGGCATTAAGACGGTTGCCATCCACAGTGACGTCGATGCTAGTTCTGTAAGTATATAATCAGAACCTTATTTTGGGCTAAGTAGGAAAAAAGTGAAAGTTTTTTTATTTTTTATTTTGTGGCCTGAAAAGGGTATATACACACACACCTAAAACAAATCTACTTAATTACTACCCACACTTTCTTTAAGCAAAAGGGGAGCATCATAATGTCTTTCTTCAATGTATGTCTTAAACTATTTTTTTCAAGGCTTTAAAAACCTAGAATAGAATTAAATTGCTAGGCTGATTGTTGGTCACCAAATAGATTTAAGTAAAGCATGAGAAAGTTAGATGAAAAGATTAATGAAATGTTTATACAATTCTGCCTTATGAGAACACATTTCCCCACAGCATAACTCCGGTATCACTAAGGGACTGCTATAATTGTTTAACCTTCCTAAGTGCTTTATTGTGTTCAGCTGAAAATTTGATAAATGAAAGATAGGCTAATGCTAATTGGACATGAACAAAAGAGGGTCTATCATAAAGCAGTGAATGATATATAATTTTATTGGGAATTTTTAGCACAGCAGGCATTTTTTTTTTTAAGCAAAAATTAACTATGAATGAGTAGAGAAAATCTCATGGGAAAATAATGTAAATTATTGGAAACTTATGGAATGAAATATAAGTGGTTGTAATTTAATGTAAGTTACTGTTTTAACACAAAGAATTATTAATTTTTGTGATTTCTTATTTTATCTGAAAAAAATATTTTGCTTTATTGTTACTCTTCTTTTTAAAAACATAAACAAAATGGAAACAATTACAAACTACTCTAATTTTCCCATAATAAAGGTTAAGTATTTATCTAATTTATTTGACAGGAGCTTTAAGCATGTTCAGCTTTTACTTAAGAGAAATTGAGCAATTAAATAAACTTGATTTGAGCCCTGGCCAGTTTTGCTCAGTAGTTAGAGCTTTGGCCAGAGGCCCAAAGAGTTGTGGGTTCTATTCCCATCAAGGGCACATACCTAGGTTGCGGTTCCATCCCCGGCCCTGGTTGGGGCCATGCGGGAGGCAGCAAGTTGATGCATCTCTCTCACATTGATGTTTCTCTCTCTCCCCCTCCCACTCTATGTGAGGATAGATGCAAAAATTTCCTCGGATTTAAAAACAAACAAACAAACTTGGTTTTCATATGTGCTACTTGATTTTTTTTTTAATATTGGTTTCTGGCTTCTTTACTAATTTGTTTTGACTGTGATAGTTTCAATAATAATTTATTTTCTTCAAAGGATATTCATGAAATAATGAGAAAATTGTTACTCTTTAATCTGTTTTTTGATTGGTAAACTAAGTCATTTATTAACAGCAAAATTCTCCAGAAAAAAGTTTGTGTCACTACCAAGCTGGTTAATAGATTTAAAATTTACTCTCTCATCTTGGGTTTATTTTCCTTCCTAAAGCAAGGTGGTAGTTTCATATTTTAAAGACTTTAGCTACATTTGGCTGAAAGGAGAAGTGAGTATACTAGAGATTATAATACAGAATTTAGAATAAAATTTGCCAGGACCCACAATGGAAGCAATTCATACTCCATCAAAACTTCTCTTAATATGACCTACTTTAAGACACTTTCTGAAATGATACTATAAGGAAAAGCAGGATAATAATGATGGTTAGAATGGTCAGAGTTTAATTGAAGCCTGAGCCATAGGGCTAAACTGGCTATTTGGTTTCTGCTTCAGTCTTAAGAAAGTAAAAAGGTGAATTCCTCTAACAGCATATTTTGTTTCCTTAACATGTGATCACAAAGGTTACCTTTATATCTAATCAGCTTTATAATATTGGTAACAGGAACAGGGCGTGCTATTCAGATGCATTGTTAATATTTCAGTGTTTATTTTCAGGAGGTGAACATTTTAAATGTAACTTGGAATAAAAAAAATCTTATATGTTAATTTAAAGATTAACGTAAACATTACTGTGGTGGGAAAATACTGCAACAGTTAATTCTAAATGCTATTAATTTTATGTTAAAAACAACTAATTTTTAAACAGGTCAGCAGGGGAAAAAGACTGACACTACAACCATTAAGTGATGAGTTACACAAAAGAGGAGAACAAACTAACTTGCAAACAATTAGTGTTTAATGGGAAAAAGTTGGGTTTTAAAGATGATTATGCAGTTTTTTCCCATTGGTTTTCTTCCCCCCATCATGTTATTCAAAATCATCTTTAGGCCCTGGCTGGTTTGGCTCAGCGGTTAGAGTTGGGCCGAGGACTGAATGATCAAGGGTTCGATTCCGGTCAAAGGCATGTATCTGGGTTGGGGTTGTTCAGGAGGCAACTAATGGATTGTCTCTCTCACATTTATGTTTCTCTCTCTCTCCCTCCCGCCCACTCTCTCTAAAAATCAAGGGAAAAATATCCTCAGGTGAGGATAACCAAAAAGAAAGAGAAACAAAAATCCAAAATCATCTTCAGTATTCTTGTCTCTTCCATGTGAAATTTAGGATGAACTTGTCAAATTAGACACATACCCCCATCAATTTTTAGCTACTATGAACAAGGCTTCTATAAACACTCTTGTGCAAGTTATTTTGTGTGTGCGTGTGTGTGTGTGTGAATGTGAACACATGCTTGTATTTCTCTTGGGTAAATACCAAGTAGTGGAGTTGTTGGGTCATAGAGTATGTGAGGGGTAAGCAACCTTTTTCTGTTTGGATAATAAATATATTACCTATCTGGATAGTATTTTAGATTTTGCATATAGTCTCCTTTGTGTATTCTTTATGAGTGTGTTTTTACTACCCTTACAAAATGTAAAAACTATTGTAGCTTGAGAGTTGTACAAACAGTCCTTAGATTGGATTTGGCCTATGGGTGGGTGGTATTTTGTTGACCTCTGCCATAAATAAATGCTTAACTTTATGGGAAACTGCCAAACAGTTATCTGACATGGTTGTGCCATACAGTACTCCCACCACTAATGTGTGAGAGTTCAGGTTGCTAGACATCCTTGCTTACACCTTGTGATATTAGTCCTTTTGATTTTTGCTATGCTAGTAGCCAGTATATGTTATCTCATTGTGGTTTTAATTTAGATACTCTGATGAATATTTTTCCCTTTTTGATTTTAGAGAGGAAGGGAGAAGGAGAGAGAGATAGAAACATCGAGGAGAGAGAACATTGACTGGCTGCCTCCTGCATGCCCCCCACTGTGGATTAGGCCCACAACCTGGGCATGTACCCTGACCTGGATTAGAACTGGTGACCTCTTGGTGTCTGGGTTGACGCTCAACCACTGAGCTACACCATCCGGGCACCCTGATGAATATTGATTTTGAGTATCTTTTCATGTTATTGGCCATTCATTTATATTCTTAAGTGTTTATTCAAACATAATGAAAACCTGAAGATTAGTACAGTAAATACCTATATACCTTTTTTTTTTCTTATCCTCACCTGAGGACATTTTTGCATTTATCTTCAGATAGAGAAGGAGGGAGAGAGGGAGGAAGAGAGAGAGAGAAACATCGACGTGCGAGAGACACATCGATTGGTTGCCACCCACACGACCCCAACCGGGTCCGGGGACCAATTACAACTGAGGTACATGCCCTTAGCAGGAGCCGAACCCGGGACTCTCCGGTCTGTGGGCTGACGCTCTAACCATTGAGTAAAACCGGCCAGGTCTGAAGTTCATTTATTAATTTCTTAAATGCATTCATGTTATTTACCTTTCGGGTGGGTGGGTGAGGAACCAAAAAGGAGGCCTGGTTTGCCTTCTCGGTATCAGTAATAGTGATCATTAATGGTCACTTTTATTGCTATTTGTGAAAAGATCATAAACTGGGACTAATGAGACCTGGTTTTCAGATGTGGCTCTGCCAGTGGTTAACTTTGTGACTTGGGACAAGTCTCTTAATATCTGTGCATCCTCAGTCTCCTCATCTGAAATGAAGGGGTTAATATGGATTCTCCAATTGTTAATATTTTGACACATTTTTTTATATTTCTATCCACATATATGTGTGTATAAATATATATTGTGATTTTTTGTTTTTTGTTTTTGCTTGAGAATTTGCTAAATAACATTGTAACTTATATGGTAAATAAATTACAGATATTGTGGCATTTCACTTCCAAATATTTCAGTATTTATTTCCCAGGATTAAGGACATTCTCCTACATATCTATAATACCTATCATAAATAAGAAAATTACCAATTCTATAATATAATCCAATATACATATCATATTCAAACTTTTCTAGTTGTCTCCAAATGTCTTTTATAGTATTTTTCTTTGGTCCACAGTTCAAGGTTCATGAATTACATTAGATTATTATGACTCTTTTTTTTTTTATTATTAGTTTTTTTTTAATCCTCACCCGAGGACATTTTTCCATATTTTGTTCAGATAGAGTCGGAAGGAGGGAGGGAGGGAGAGAGAAAGAGAGAGAAACATCGACGTGAAAGGGACACATTGAGTGGTTGCCACCCACATGACCCAACCAGGGTCGGGAACAAAGTGCAACCGAGGTACATGCACTTAGTGGGAACTGAACCTGGGTCTCTCTGGACCGCAGGCCGATGCTCTAACCGCTGGGCCAAACTGGCCAGGGCATGACTCTTTAATCACTTAATCTAAAATATTCCTCCTCCTCTTCTTCCATTTTTTTGGTTTGATTTTCTTTTTTTAATGTTTTTTATTGATTTTAGAGAGAGGAAGGGAGAGGGAGAGAGAGAGAGAGAAACATGGATGAGAGAGAAATGTCGATCGGCTGCCTCCTGCATGCCCCTACTGGACATCTATCCCAAAGCCTAGAAATGTGCCCTAACCTGGAATCAAATCAGCGACCTTTCAGTTCATGGGATGACAGTCAATCAATTGAGCCACACTGGCCAGGACTGTTTGATTTTCTTGATGTTGATGTTTGATGTCAAGCCAGTTGGCTTATAGGTATTCTGGATTTGTCTGATTGTTTCCTTATAGATAGATTTAGAATAAATATTTTTTGACAAGGATACTTTGTAACTTATGCTATTATTGTATCATATTGAGAGGTTTATAATATTGGGTGGTTCTACTGATTATGCTAAGCTTGATCACTTGGTTCAGGTAGGTTTTACCAGGTCTCTCCATTTTAATGGTGCATTTCCCCCTCTTTTAAAATTAGTTTTTGGAGATTAATCTTTGAATCCACGTGAATATTCCATCCCCAGTAACCTCACATCTAACATTTTTGCATCCAATGATGTAAACTGCCTGACATGTGATTACTTTGGCTGCATTTTGTCTTTGCTGTCTGTTAAGAAATATGTTAGCCTACTCTCCTTTTTGAATCTCCCTTTTTTTATATTGTTTTCTTATGTATTTGAGTCCTTCTTTCACATCTTATTTATTTTCAGTATACTTATTTTAAAGGTTCTATGATAATATTATTTCAAGTTTTCTAGGCATCTATTTTATTTCTGACTCTTCCTCACAGTGGATTGCTTGTTCATGTGTGTAGATTTTGGCCTGTGACCTCATTTTCGGTATCTTTATTGTGAATTCCAGCATGGTTTGAGTTGCAGATATGGCCCTGTGGGGTGGGTGCTATGTTTGTTTCTTCCAGGCCCTCCAGGACATCACTAATCTGGGAGTAACTTTTATATTAATTTCTTGGTATGAAGCTTTTTGAATTATGAAGATAGTGGAAAAAGATAAACTGAAACTATACACACATCCTTCCCTCTGTTGAATAGACCCATAGTTTCCAATTTCCAGAGGAGACTTTTCCCTTTACTTTGAACCTTAGTAGATAATGTTAAGTATTTGTCTTCTCCCTACTTAGTTAGATGGATAATTCCCTTCACCCCCTTGTTACTGAGGATGTACCTTTGAGAACCCTGGCCCTATGTAGGGAGTTTTCCTTCTAATCTTCATCTCATGGCTCCTTTCTCTGAGGGTGAAAACCCAGTTCTCTACATTATTGAGATCCCCACAGCCACTCCCCAAGATTTGCTATAGTATTGGCTCTAGTGGATACTGTGTGACTTTTGGCTTCTTTGTCTTTAATCCCTGTTGGTTGCTTGTAGTATTTTGTAAGTGAAATTGTTCATTTAAAGCAGGGGTGGGGAACCTTTTTTCTGCCAAGGGCCATTTGGATATTTATAACATCATTCATGGGCCATACAAGATTATGAACTTAAAAATTAGCCTGCTATATTTGGTCAAACATTTAATTAACTCACTCCTAATGTGAGGGCTGGAACTGCTTCTTTTTGGTGACACATGTAATGTTAGCTGGTATTGAAGATGTTGGTGATGTTGCTATTCACAACTGCTTTTCCAGGTTTGAGTTGGTTTGGAGCACAGTCAACTCTTTGCAATGGTTAAGTTTTGAAAAGAAGTGCTGGCAGCAGTAAGTTGTTCTGAACACAGATGCATATTTCAATGCATGTCTCCTCAAAGTTGAAAATTCATCATTGCTTGTCATGTTTATAGAACTCAAGCAGTGGGAGGTTGTACCTAGCTTTCAGCTCATCATTGCTTTGTAGCTGAATGATTTCGTTTTGTAGGTTATCAGGCACATCAGCTGGTTCCACATTGAATGATGTAGCAAAGATATTCAATTCTATTTGTTTACTTTTCATGTCCTTGAATCTTTCATTAAATACCTCAATTAGTTTTGTACATTCACCAGCACATTCAAGTGTTGCAGAAGGCTTTTGTCCTTATAGAGTGGAGAAATGCACCGTGTTATTCTTTTTGCATTGTACTTGCCACAGTCTTAATTTAGCTTCAAATGATTTCATGTTTGAAAGCAGGGAGCTGAGAAGCTGGTTGGGCCCTGCAGGTTGACGTTCAGTTCTGAGAGGTACTTGGTAATGTCCACCATGAATGCTAAATCACACAGCCACTTACTATCATTGAGTTCCCTGACAGGTTTTCACTTCATCTCCATGAACTGTTTGACTTCATCCTGTAGTTCATAAAACCTCATGAGCATGTTCCCACGACTCAAGCAGCACACTTCACAGTGATAAATAAGATCAGTATCTCCTTTAAACTGGCGGCTGTTTAAACCCTCTGCTTTTGACAAAATTTATGAGTGACACTATTGTTGAGCCATAACACTGTGCACGGAGACTTCCTTGGAGTATTATGCAGTGGAATATAATTAAATCACTTGGATCAATACTGAGACAATTCAGTTCTTTCTTGACAAATACAATTAACCCCGTTTGTGAGCCAACCATGGCTGGAGCTCCATCTGTAGTAAGGCAACTTAACTTTTCAAATGTTAGCTCAAATTTTTTCATTGATAAAACAAGTCTTTCAAATAAGTCCTCACCCCTTTTTTAAAAAATTTTTTTGTTTTTATCCTCACCTGAGGCCATTTTTTTCCATTTTTTCAGATAGAGTGGGAGGGAGAGAGAGAGAGAGAAACATTGATGTGAAAGCGACACATGAGTGGTTGCCACCCGCACGACCCAACCAGGGCCACAGACAAACTGCAACTGAGGTATGTGCCCTTAGCGGGAACCAAACCTGGGTCTCTCTGGACCGCAGGCTGATGCTTTAACCGCTGAGCCAAACCGGCCAGGGCAGTCCTCACCTCTTGTAGTGACATGCGTGGCTTCCAGTGACAGCAATTCCCCTCATATGTCAAATTCTGCAGTTATCCCATGAACAAAAATAGCCAGTTGGTATTTGTTATATCCATTGTGTTGTCACAAGCTAGAGAGAAAAGTTGGAAATCTCCTGCAGAATCCTTCAGTGTTTATTCAATATCTTGTGCTAAATCAGTAATTCGATCTGAGATGATTCTCTAAGACAAATTAACACTCTGAAACAATTTTACTTTGTTGGGTGCTAATAACTCCACAGCAGCCACCATGCACTCTTTCACAGACTCTCCCTCTACACGAGGGTTCAGCTTCTTTGTGATTTACTTGCTCACTACATAACTCACCCAAATAACATTGTCACAAGGAGGTCTAGTGAAAGTGGCTTGTGATTCCAAAAGTCTGCTAAGAGCATTGATTTTTATCCAGATGCATTTGGCCTACCAGTTCATTGAGTTTAGCATGTTTTGAGCTGTAATGATGCTTCAGATTGGCTTTTTTCATTTCTATTAATGCATTGCTGCAAACTAAGCACACAGGTTTGCCTTTGACTTCAACAAAAAATAATCATTTGTCCATTTCTCTTGGAAAGATCAACACTGTATATCAATTTTTCTTTGTAGTCACCTGTAAGATGACACATCACTTGTTTTAATAACTATCCAGTGTGTGTGTCACCAACAACGCAATTATTTTGCTTTGATCGCTGTTCTAATCCCGAGTATTGGATTTGGAACATATCCAACGTTCATATCATTGACTCTTGAAGTCTTTTCTGTGTACTGTAATTGCCTTAACCTTCATCTGAGATTCAGTTTTTGTGAGAATTGTTGATCGAGGACTTGTGGATAAAAGTTGGATTGGAGTTATTTTCTTTGTTGACAAAATCGTCGACAATCATCAGAGGCAAGGTCATCAACGTTGCGAGGAATCAACTCATCAAATCTCATCTCATCATCACTGGATTGTCATAGTTTCACCACCAGTGTGTTTACTCTTTTGCAACATGTATACTCCCAGCCTGCCTGGCACTGACTGGCCTGAGTCACCAAAATATAGGCAGATAGGCTGAGAGCAGCCAACAAGAAGCATACGTGTCTGTCCCGTCATGTATTCGTATGTGTCCTGTCTAACCTGTAATGGATGTTCCTTGCTTGTCCCTCAAAATTTATGTTGTTATTATGATTCACTTAATATAAATGTATGTTGCTATGAAAAAAGCTTCTAGATTATTTGAATTTTGAGTCCTGCCTGCAGTTGCCTTGGCAGGACCAGACCTTCCCCACTCCTGATTTAAAGGGTGTTTGTTATATTTAATTTAGGATTTTAAGGGGTTCTAGGAATGTTTGCTGTTTAACTAATTGTCTTATTGTTGGATTGTCTTAAAATAGTATGACATCCTATTTTCTGTCGAGAGTTTTTTTTTACCTTTGAGAATAAAGATTCATCCAGAAAAGTCTCAAAGTCAGACTTTACCCAGAAAGACAGTTCACGTATGCTGATGAGAATAGTACAACTGCATCCAGGGCACGAGGCCAGAGCCAACAAGCAGTGTAAAGCGCTCCTGTGGGAAATGATCAGGGCAAGAGAAACAAAGTGGGAATTAAGCCTCTTATCAAGTCATGACTTGTCTGTTATATATCCTTCTCCAGGCCCTTATTATTCTTTTGAAAGATTTGTAGAGAATAGCTTATGAAGGGAAGACAGTCCTAGTGGAAGGCTTGTATCCTGTTAGAAATTTTTTTTTAATCCTCACCCGAGGATATTTTTTTTCATTAATCTTCACTTAGAGTAGGAGGGAGGTAGGGAGGGAGGGGGAGAGGGAGAGAAAGAGAAACGTTGATGTGAGAGAGACACATTGACTGGCCGCCTCCTGCATGATCCTTGCCAGGGCCTGGGACTGAACCCCAGGTGCCCTTGACTAGAATCAAACCCGAGACTCTTTGGTTTGAGAGCTGATGCTCTAACCGCTGAGCCAAACCGACCAGAGCTATCCTGTTAGAATTTTTAAAGGGATTGTGTTGATCTGTAGATCTATTTGAGAAGTATTATCTCAACATTTTTAAGTCCTCCTGCCCATGAACAAGGATATTTCCTTTGATGTTGTACTACTTGTTTAGGTTATTTTAATTTCTTTCAACAGTGTTCTGCAGTTTTCAGAGTATAAAATTTGTACTTTGTGCTCTGGCCAGTTTAGTTCAGCGGTTAGAGCGTCGGCCTGTGGTCCGGTGAGACCCGGGTTTGGTTCTCGCTAAGGGCACGTGCCTCGGTTGCAGTTTGTCCCTGGCCCTGGTTGGTCTTGTGGGTGGCGGCCACTCGATGTGTCCCTTTCACGTTGATGTTTCGCTCTCTCCCTTCTACTCTATCTGAACAAAAAATGGAAAAATGTCCTTGGGTGAGGATTAAAAAAAAATTGTACTTTGTTATATTTATTCCTAAGTATATCAGTATTCTTTCTGATGCTACTACAATTGTTATTGTTGTCTTATTTCAATTGTATAATTGCAAGTATATTAAAATACAATTGATTTATGTATAGTGATTTTGTGTCATGCAACCTTGATGAACTTGTTTATTAGGTATAATTTTTTTTTGTTTTGATTTTAGAGAAAGAAGAAAGGACAGGGAGAGAGAGATAAAAACATCAATGAGAGAGAACATCAGTCTGCTGCCCCCTGCATGCCCCCCACTGGGGATTTGACCCACAACCTGGGCATATCCCCTGACTGGGAATCGAACTGGTGACCTCCTGGTGCATGGGTCAATGCTCAACCACTGAGCCAGACCGGCCAGGCAGGTCTAATTGTTTTTAAAATAGATTCCTAAGGATTCTCTCTCTAGAATGTCATGTGGAAGTAGAGATAGTTTTACTTTTTATTTTCCATCTGGATGCTTTTTATTTCATAGTTTTGTCTAATTTCCCTGGTTTGAACTTCCAGGATGATATTGAATAGAAGTAGCGAGGGCACACATCCTGTTTTCTTCCTCATCTTAGGGAGGAAGCATTCAGTGTTTCGCAATTAAGTTTACTTTGGGATTTTCAAAGACTCACATAATTAGGTTAAGGAAATACACTACAATTTCTAGTTTGTTGAGCGTTTTTATCATGAATGGGTGTTGGAATGTTTTTTTTATCCTCACCTGAGGAAATTTTTTCCATTTTTTGTTCAGATAGAGTGGGAGGGAGAGAGAGAGAGAAACATCGAAGTGAAAGGGACACCTCGAGTGGCTGCCACCTGCACGACCAACCAGGGCCGGGGACAAACTGCAACCGAGGTACATACCCTTAGTGGGAACCGAACCCTGGTCTCTCTGGACCACAGGTCGACGCTCTAACCACTGAGCAAAGCAGCCAGGGCAGTGTTGGAATTTTTTTAATGCTTCTTGTGTGTCTACTGGGATGATAACATGGTTTTTGTCCTGTGTTCTATTGATACGGTATTACATTAATTGATTTTTTGATGTTAAGCCAGCCTTACATTTTTGGGATAAATCACATTTGATCATGGTGATAGTTCTTTATGTTGCTGGATTCAATTTGCTAGAGTTTTGTTGAGAATTTTTCATCCATATTTATTAGAGATACGGTATATAGTTTTCTTTTCTTGTGATGTCTGTTTTTTTTTTTTTTGGTATCAGAGTGATCCTGGCCTCATAAGTTGGTAAGTGTCCCCTTATCTTCTATTGTTTTGGAAGAGTTTGTGAAGAATTGGTATTAATTATTTCAAATATTTGGTAGATTTCACCAGTGAAGCTATGTGGGACTAGGCTTTTCTCTGTGGGTAGTGTTTTTTTTTGTTGTTGTTGTTTTTTTTTAATCCTCACCCGAGGACATTTTTCCATTTTGTCCATTTTTTGTTCAGGTAGAGCGGGAGGGAGAGAGAGGAACAGAGAGAGAGAGAAACATCGATGTGAAAGGGACACATCGAGTGGCTGCCACCCGCACGACTGACCAGGCCGGGTACAAACTGCAACCGAGGTACGCGCCCTTAGCAGGAACCGAACCCGGGTCTCTCAGGACCGCAGGCTGACGCTCTAACCGCTGAGCCAAACCGGCCAGGGCTCTGTGGGTAGTGTTTTCATTACTAATTCAATCTCATAATTTTTTTAATTCAGATTTTCTATTTCTTTTTGAGTCAGTGTCTGTAGTTTGTGTCTTTCTAGGAGATTGTCTATTTCATCTAGGTTACCTACTTTATTGGTATATGATTGTTTATTATATTTCCTTATTTTTATTTCTGTGAGGTTAGTAGTAATGTCATTCCTGAATTTATGCATTTGAGCCTTTTTTTTTTCTTGGTCCTTTAGCTAAAGGTTTTCAATTTTATTACCTTTCAAAGAACCAACTTTTGGTCTTAATTGGTTTTCTCTTTTTTAAGTTCTCTACATTTATATTTACTTTAGTCTTTATTATTTCCTTCATTCTGCTTGTTGTGAGTTTAGTTGTTTCTTTTCAAAAATAATTTCTTAAGGTAAAATTAGGATATTGATTTGAAGTCTTTTTAAATATAGGTATTTAGCTATACATTTTTCTCTGAGTATTTTTTCATTTGCATCCCATATGTTTTGGTATGTTATATCTTTGTTTCTGAAAGTATTTTTTATTTCCCTTGTGATTTCTTCTTTGACCCATTTGTTATTTAGGAATGTGTTTAATTCTATACATTTGTGAGTTTCCTAAGTTTCTTTCTGTTACTGATTTCTAATTTTCTTCTGCTATGGTTGGAAAACCATATTTCTCCGCTTTTACATTTTTTGATGTTTGTTTTATGGCCTGTTTTTATGTTTTATGATTTATCCTGGAGAATGTTCCATGTGAATTTAAGGAGAGTGTATATTTGTCTTTTTTGGGTAGAGTGTTCTATAAATGTCTTTTAGAATTGGGCTGGTTCTCAAGGTGCTTTTCCTCCTTTCCTTCCCCCTCACCTTTCCCCCTCTCCTTTCCCCCTCTCCTTCCCTCCATCTTTCCCCCTGTCTTCCCCCCTCTTTCCTTCCCCTTTACCCTTCTCTTTTCCCCAGGCACAGTACCTTTGCCTTACTTTCTCCTAAGCTCCAAGTTCCCTTATTTTGCCTCTATAACTTGTTTCCTGAGCCCACGAAGCCCAGCTGACTCACTTCTTTCTACCTCTGTGACTTCCTAAAATATAAATAAATAAATAAATAAATAAATAAATAAATAAATAAAATAGAATTGATTGGTTCATTGGGATAGTCAAGTCTTCTTTTTCCTTGTTGATCTTTGGTTGTTCTAGCCATTCTTAATTGTGGGGTTTAACATGCTTTTAATCCTTTAAAAAATGTTTAGTTATTTTATTTGATTCAATTTACAAAATTGGTGCCAAATAATTATGTATTGGCCTATATTTGTGCATGAAAGAGTCTGAGTAAGGTAAGAAATCATTGACTAAGGGACTCTTAAGTTATTATATAAGGAATGGAGTTGAGTGGCTAGGCCGAGAAGTTCTCACAAGAATTCTTTGCAGTTTTCAGGAAGCAAGACATTTTGATATTATTTCAATTTCTCTAGACTTAGAGAAAGAAAAGCACATTTCCATTCTTTTTTTATGAAGCCAACATAGTAATTCAGAAATTAAAATCTGGCCAAAGATAGTAAGCAAAAAATAAAATTATAATGACTGTTATATATATTGATAGAGGAATACTAAGTAATATGGAATAGACTAAAATAATTTATTTAAATAGTATGCTGCAGCCATATTGGGTATATTCATGACATTTCAATATGGTTCAATATTGGAGACTATTAATTAAATATACTAATAATATACTAATGTGTTATTGGAGCAAAACTATGTGAGCATTTTGATAGAAGCCTAAATGTCATTTAAGAGAAATTCACTGTCTTCTCCTTGTAAAACAGGATTAGATGAATACTGCCTTGCCATAATAAAAAGGTTATACCTCACAGGAAGCATTCTCATGAAAGTCAGGATGAAGACTGATACGTTTGCTATCACTATTATTTAACAGCATTCTGAAAGTGCTAGGTAATGCAGTTAGATAGTGCAGTTACAAAATAGTGAACAGGAAAGGCAATATTAAGATTGTATTGACTTTCTAATTACATAGTCAACTGAGTGAGTCTTTAGAAACAGTAAGAAATATCTCTTTGGTAGTTAAATATAAAGAAATCCATAGCTGTCCTGTGTATGTTAATAAGGTAGAAAATGCAACTTTAAAAAAAATATAACTTCACAGACTCAATGGAAAAGAATCAGTGGAAAAGAAAAACATTTTATGACATGAATTTAAATTGAAATTTTTAGGGCTTTTTTGAGGACTTCTTGATTGGTATAGGGAAACTGAATATAAGTGCTAGTTATCTCTAAATTAATCTACATTTTCTACTAAAGTGTAGATTGGGGTGGGGGGAGGTGGTGGTTTGACAGAGTAAATATGCAAGAGTGGCCTAGAAAATTTCGAGGAAAATTGGACAGATATTATAATACATTATAAAGCAGAAATAATTAGAACCACTCCATAATATTTTGGAGAAGAGTCAGGTCTATGGAATAAATTCATTAGATTTTAGGCAGAGTACTGATTTGGGAGAATTTCTTAATTTGTTGAAGAGGGCTTTGTTAATATTGATTTAGAAGGCAAGAGAGATGGATTCTAGGCTTGTATCCCACTAATCTACTGTGATTTTGAGTAATCCCAGAAAAGTTAAGTAATAAAAGGAATAAGAAATGTTTGGTTTTAGTGACTAGGACTTTTTAAATGGGAAAGTGAGTTCTACTTCATTATTTTAGTGGGAGCAAAGAATTTGAGAATTTAGAGATTGCTGTAATTATAATGCATGTTAGATAACTTCAATTTTATGATATCTATCTATCTATCTATCTATCTATCTATCTATCTATCTATCTATCTTTTCAAGTAAAAAGACTGGTATGTCTTTCCACAAATAATAGTAAAATATTGCTATATCTTTATCAAACCTGTAAAGTGAGGGTTTTGATTTTTTAAAATGGCATTAATTGATTCTGCGCTTTAACTTTTGACTGTGTACCCTATCTAGACTCTTAAGTTGAACTTACAGTATTTTGTTGCTATGTCGGTATACAATAACATTGTATTTAAATGAGAAATACCTGATATTTATTGCATTAAAACCAAAACCCAAAATCAGGGAAGTAGTCATTGTGACTCACATCTTAGGCAGGCAGCCTGCTGTTTGAAGTATGATTCCTGGTGAGTATTGTAGTCTTAGCCTTAGGATTCAGTAATGAGATTGAGTGGGGTTTCCTGTGAGCACTCTGGGATGATTGACAGTAAGGTGAGGGGAATCATCACTTAGCATGCCTACCCTTGATAATATTCCCCTGCTGTCTGGGGAGGTACTGAGGACAAATAGGACTTCGTGATGTCTGTGTAATTAGTGTATGTTGGTTCCAGCTGAACAAACTGGAGGGTAATGATCAGGTAAATGGAGATGGAATACATTAATGTAGGCTGAGGTATAAAAGACCTTAGGGAAAAACTTATCAAAATTTTATGGGGTTGTTAGAATGTCTTTATATGTTTTCATATTTATATATACATCTTTATATATATTTATCTAGTTATGTCTTTGTTAAAATATCTTCAGTTTTATTCTAGATGTGCATAGAGATTAAAGCAATTTAAAAGTAAAACCTTATGCATTTATTTTCTTATTTACATGATTTGATTTCTAGGATATTTTAAAATCTTTTTTGATCTGGAAAGGAATTAAAGTTAGAAAAAATAGTCCACCAAATCTGTTAATGGACTCATTTGCAGCTAATGTACTCTTTGCTCCTCAAATAGGAATCAATGAATAGGGTCAGCTTTGTAAAAATTTTTGGGATGATAACAGAGATATCAGAACTTTTATTGCACACGTGTGTGTAGCTGATGTATATTTAAAATAACATTTTCTTAAATGGCTTTTACTTGTACAGAATCTTTTAAGATGGCCTTCATGGTCCATGTTTCCCAGTTGGTTTTAATTATGTCAGAAACGTTTCCAGTCATTAGATTGCAATAGGAAATCTATAGGATTCTTAATTCATTCTTGGAAAAAACAAAAACAAAAACTAGTAATTGTCATTGTTCAACATGAAGTTTCCTTACCAGCAACATAAAGTTTCATGGTAAAGCCTCTGATAGTGACTGTAATACTGCATTTAATGGGAAGAAAGGAATTGGTTTCATTAATGTGATTTGGACCTTGGAGTTCTGGTAATTAGGTAATTATAGGGGTTTTAAATGGCATACTTGCTTTAAAACTTGCTGTTGCTTACTTTTCTCATAAAACTTAGCTTTTAGTAACCTTTTTTGGATTAAGAATATAAGGTACTTACCTGTCAAATTTAAAGCACTAAACTTTTTAGTAAAGAGCTAATTAATCAGGAGAAGAAAGCATTTAAGATGTTTAGACATTTCTTTTTCTTCTATTCTTCTTTTTGTTTTTGTCTTTGGAAAAACATTTTGCAGAAACATTATACTATATCAATTTAAAATGTTTTGATTATCTTTGGCTTGGCTAAATTACTTTCTCTACATTTTTGGGTAAAATGGAATAGGTTAGGATTCCTGGTAGGAATTTGTTCACATTAATATGGCTCATCAGGGACATTATATTTAATTGGAGATCCTGCAGAATAGTAGCAGGAGGCTGAAGAGAATTATTTAGCATTAGCAATGGCTCGTCTGGGAGTTGTGCACTAATCAAGGAGCTTGAGTGTTAGCAGTGGGGATGATGGGAATTATGGCGATTATGACATGTAAGCATGTCTGTGTGCGAACTGGACAGGCAATGAGTTAATCAAGAAGTATATTAAATGGCTCCCATGCTGATTCATTATTATCTACCATCGTGCCTGTCAGGTTGTGTATTTAAAAAATACAATTATTGCTGAATTCACTATGTATAAATTCAGCCACTATTCTTTGCTTTTCAATAAAATAACGTCAAATTACCTAATACGTATAATAATAGAAAAATGTATAAATTCTGCTGACTATGATTTGCGTATTATAGTTTCTTTTAACGTTTTAGAGTGAAACTTTAATTGTTGATTTATTTTAAAATTTTGCTTTGTCTTTTTATATATTTTTTGGAAATACTCTTTGGTTTATTTCCTACTATATAAAGATTTTGGGTTCAAAACCAAAATTTATATGTTTATTTCTCATGAGGAAAAAATAATTACAATATTTCAGAAAGACATTAATATTTAACACATGAAGCTACAGACATATCAAAGCATTAACCTTTTCCACCATCAAAATGCTTCCAAATCAGGGGGTGGGTGTGTGGTGATGGTAGAAATCTCCTTCACTCTAGTGGGTGGTTTCTTTGTGCCAGGTAGACCCATTCTGGGCCCAGTATGGTTAGAGCCATCTGTCATGAAACTATCAGTTAGAAATGCTAGAAAGGTACATATTTTTGGGAAATGGAACTAATAAATTGAATTCCTTTTAGAAAATAAATTGAAATGCAGTATAAATCCATGAGCAAACTGGATTATATCTATGGGCCAATTTATAGAGTTACTGTACAGATGAACACACACAGTTTCTTTAAAAAATTTTTTTTATTATTGTAAGCACTGCCAAATTTAATAAAACTATTTATCAAACTGTGACCTTCATGTATTAACTTAATTAAAGCAATATTCTGGGTACTACTCAAAGTGTTAACCTGTGGGAGGTGGTTATTGAAATCCATTATCTATGGAGTCAGTATTAGTGGTCAGTGGCATCAGAAATAAACTTGCAACCAGGACCCTCCCTTGGGTGCTGTGAGCTCAGCAGGTTAAATTGTCAAAACCCTTTTAAGCTTCTTAAAAGACTGATAGTTTAAGCCCCTTGGAGTTAAAGGTAAACCAGTCATTCTTAGTCAGGAAGGACTCTGACTTTATTTAGCAGTAAGGCAAAAATTACATTTGGACAGGAAAAAAAGGATTTATAACAGTATCTTCATGTATGAATCATTTTGTTCACAATGGTGTTTGTCTATCTTGCTATTTAGCTTTAATAAAAACATTCCAACCTTTCTTAGTCTATGGAATGTGACTTGTGAAAATTTTCCTTTATAAAATCCCCAAACCTTCTTAGTTTTAAAAAATAAGAACTTTGTCTTTTTTCTATACTAAAAACTTAATTTAACAACAGAATAGTGAAATATTATGAATATATAATTGTTTTTGTATATTTTAAAATTTCTGGTGAATTGAAACAGCATAGTTCGAACACGAACATTGTGTTTCAATGTAATTAGTACCTGATGGCATGAAAAAGTACCTACATGGATCAATTTTTCTTTAGTCATCTATTTAAGAATATTTAGAAGTTCTGTAGTCTTAAAATATTTGAAAAAACAGCTTATCTTTATAAGTAGTAGTATTTTTTATGTTGCAATGTTTATAAGGCCACAACTTAACATATCTACGCTTCACTCATTTAAGACCTCTTAGTGGAGGGAAAGATAGGATCATTATAAGAAATAACTATCACTTATTGAGTCTTTACTGCCTACTAGAGAATCAGAATAATTATGTGAGGGAAGTATTGTTTTCATCACTTTAAATTGAGAAAATTGGGACTTCAAGATATAAAATAAGTTTCCAAAGCTTGTTTAGCTAGGTAAGCAGTGGAGCTGAGATTCAAATTGTGTAACTCCCAAATTGTACTCTTTCCATTGTAGCATATTGCTTCCCATGCTAAGTATATGGAAAACTTCTTTTTCTCCCCAGAGAAAGTGAAGATTATTACTTTGAAGTCTGCATGTTTATTAGTGACTATTGTGGGCCAGATGCTATGCTAGTTGATGGAATTAGAGTGGTGACCAGGAGTGACATGATTCCTGCTTTCATGGCACTTACAGTCCAGGGGTAGAGACAGATATAAAATAAGAGAACATACAAATAAGTAATTACAATTGTGGTGTAATGAAGGAAACAAACCAGTTGCTGAGAGAGAATAATAGATGACTCTCCATTAATAAGGTGCTCAGGGAAATTCTGAGGTGGCAAAAAGTAAACTGAGACCTGATAGATAAGAATTAGCTCTTAGCTAGATAGTCACCTGGGCAGGTCAGACAGCATGCAAAGCCCTGAGCAAGTTCAGGATTGGCACCTAATCTGTACATTAGCACTGCTTAGCTTGTTTGGTCACTCATTTGCTAGCTCTTGATCTCTAGTTCTAGCCAGTGCATCAACCCTACTTGGGACAACTAACTTCTTTTGCTGCTTGCTGCTGCTACTTCTCAGTGGTTACATTGGCAACTACTAAGTAGGACTAGCAAAGGGAAGAATCCAATAGGCATCTCCAGGAAGATAAAAAGCTGCCTGAAGATGGCAAATGGCAGTAGTGAATTTATATCTGATGTATTCATTTTAGTTGGACCCTATCCTAAGGAAGAGAGGTTCCAACTCAGATAAGTACATCAGATATAAGTCTATTATTACCATCTTTAGTCAGGCATATATTCAATATGTTTATTAAAAAGCTCTAGAGAGAGGGGTGTAGTCTGTCTAATTGAGAATTTATAGGCTTGGGACAAAGGGCAGGAACTTTATCTTTCTATGTGAGAAACTTTTAAGTCCAGATATAACTGCAAATGAATAGTATTTTATAATGTATAATTTTGGCCCTGGCTGGTTTGGCTTAGCAATAGAGCGTTGGACCATGGACCAAAGAGTTGCGAGTTTGTTTTCGGTCAAGGGCACGTACCTTGGTTGTGGTTTGGTCCCTGGGGTTGTGCAGGAGGCAACCAATCCATGTGTCTCTCTCATGTCGATGTTTCTTTCTTTCTCTCTCTCTCTCTCTCCCCAACTCTATCTGAAGATAAAAATGGAAAAAAATATCCTCAGGTGAGGATTTAAAAAAATGTATAATTTTGTAAACAACTGTTTAGTGGCTTCCAAGTCTTCCTGTGAATTAATCATATATTAGTTTAGTTTCCAAGTCTATAATGTATTCCCCAAATGGATATTAGATATTTTAGTACAAGGGAATTTATAATTAAATATAGCAAAGTAATTTCAGTGAACTATTCCAATTAAGTGTTATAGATCCCTGGGTTACATTGATGAAACTCAGCTGGTATGTTCTACCTAGGGGAGAGCTGTTTCAAAACTATAAAAACCTATTTGTGAAGGGTTTCATGTAATTTTTCCTCTTAATAAAAAATGTCTCCATGTATCTTTTTTTGTTTGTTTATTTTTTCTAAATACTTTTTTAGGGGGACAGTTTTAGGTTTACAGCAAAGTTGAGAGGAAGCTACAGAGATTTTTCTATATACCGTCTGCCTCCACACATACATAGATTCCCCATTATCAATATCCACTGTCATGGTACATTTGCACGTCATAATTACCCAAAGTCCATAGTTTACATAGTTTACATTATGTTCACTTTTGGTGTTGTACATTTTGTAGATTTGAATAAAAGTATAATGAGACAGTTTACCCATTCATCTACTGAAGGACATCTTGATTGCTGCCGAGTTTTAGCAATTATAAATAAGGTTGCTTTAAAAATGAGTGTACAGGTTTCTATGTGGACATGGGTTTTCACCTCCTTTGGGTAAATACCAAGGAGTGTAATTGCTGGATCCATACAATAGGAGTATGTTTAGTTTTGTAGGAAACCACCCAACTCTCTTTCAAACTGGCTGTACCATTTTGCATTCCTACCAGCACTGAACAAGAGTTTCTGTTGCTTTAGATCCTTGCTAGTGCTGTCAGTGTTCTAGATTTTGTCCTTTCTAATAGGTATGTAGTGTTATCTTGTTTAAATTTGCATTTCCCTGATCACATATGATATGGAGCATCATTTCATATGCTTCTTTGTACTTGTATGTCTTCATTGATGAGCTATCTGTTAAAGTCTTTGGCCTATTTTTTCTTACCGAGTTGTTTTTTGTTTGGTGAATTTTAAGAGTTCTTAGTATATTTTGGATTGTAGTTCTTTATCAGATGTGTCTTTTGCATATATCTTCTCTCAGGCTGTGGTTTGTCTTATGATTCTCTTGACATTATCTTTCCCAGAGCAGAAATTTTTAATTTTGATAAAGTCCAGTTTATCAATGATTTCTGTCATGGACTGTGCCTTTGGTGTTGTGTCTAAAATGTCCTTGCCACACCTATGGTCATCTAGGTTTTCTCCTATGTTATCTTCTAGGAGTTTTATAGTTTTGTTTTAATTGATTAATTATTAATTAATTTATATTGATTTAGAGAGAGAGAGAGATGTGAGAGAGATACATTGATCCATTACCTCTCACATGTGCCCTAACCTGGCATCAAGTCTGCAACCGAGATATGTGCCCGACCAGGAATCAAACCTTTTGGTCTATAGGGTGATGCTCTAACCAACTGGGCCACACCGACCAGGGCTGTAGTTTTGTGTTTTATATGTAGGTCTTTGATTCATTGTAAACTAATTTTTATAAAGGTGTAAAGTTTGTCTACATTAATTCTATTTTGCATGTGGATTTTTTTTTTTTTTTTCAGCTCTGTTTGTTGAAAAGGTTATCTTTGATTTTTGGTGAAAGATCATTTTATTACATTTAGGGGGATCTATTTTTGGGCTCTCAATTCTACTTCATTGATCTGTTTGTTCTTTCACCAGTACCATGGTGTCTTGATCATTGTAGCTTTGTAGTAAGCCTTGATGTCGAGTAGCGTCAATCCTCCAATGTTGTTCTTCTCCTTTAATATTGTGTTGGCTGTTGTGGGTCGTTTGCCTCTCCATATAAACTTTAGAATAAGTTTGTTGATATTCGCAAAATAATTTGCTAGGGTTTTGATTGCATTGATTTATAGATCAACTTGGGAAGAACTGACATCTCCCTATCCATTAACATGGACTATTTCTCCATTTATTTAGTTGATCTTTGATTTTATTAATCAGAGTTTTGTAACTTTTCTCATATAGATCTTGTATATATTATTATACTTATTTTATTTTGGGGTATGCTAATGCAAATGATATTTTAAATATCAAATTTCACTTAATTGTTGGTGTCTAAGAAAACAATTGAGTTTTTAAATATTAATCTTGTATCCTGAAACCTTTTTTTAGATCCAGGAGTTGTTTTTTATTTGTTTGTTTGTTTTTCCTATTGTTTTAAATTTTCTACATAGACAATTATGTCATCTGCAAACAAAGTTGGTCTTATATTTTCCTTCCTGATATGTATACCTTTTAGTTCCTTTTCTTATTGAATTGGCTGGAACTTCCAGTATCATGTTGAAAAGCAATAGTGAGAGGGAATATCTTTGCCTTCTTCCTGTTCTTTATAGGAAAGATTTGAGTTTTCACCAGTAAGTATGATGTTAGCTGTAGGTTTTTTGTAGATAATCTTTGTTAAGTTGAGAAAATTTCCTCTATTTCTAGTTTACTGAGATTTTTTTTATCACGAACAGGCATTGGATTTTATCAAATTTCTTTTCTGCATCTATTGATATGATCATGTGATTTTTCTTTTTTAGTCTGTTAATGTGGTAGATTACATTGGAGCTAACTTTGCATGCCTGGAATAAATTCCACTTGGTTATGGTGTATAATTCTTTTAATACATTGTTGTAGTCAAGTTACTAATATTTTGTTGAAGATTTTTGCATGTATGTTCATAAGAGATATTGGTAGTTTTCTTGTAAGGTCTTTGTCTGGTTTTGGTATTAGGGTAATTCTGGCTTTATAGAAGGAGTGAAGAAGTATTTCTTCTGCTTCTATCTTCTGAAAGAGATTGTAGAGAATTGGTATAATTTCTTAAATGTTTGGTAGAATTCACTGATGAAACCATGTGGGCCAGGTGCTTTTTTGTTGAAAGGTTATTAATCATTGATTCAATTTCTTAAGTAGATATAGGTTTATTTCTTTTGGTGTGAGTTTTGGCAACTTGTGTCTTTCAAGGGTTTTGTTAATTTCATTTAGGTTATTAAATTTGTAGGCATAGAGTTGTTCCAAGTATTCCATTATTATCCTTTTATTGCCATTGGATCTGTACTGATACCCCCTCTTTCATTTCTGATATTGGTAATTTGTGTCTACTTTCTCATTTTCTTAGTTAGCCTTGCTGGAGGCTTATCAATTTTACTGATTTTTTTCAAAGAACCAGTTTTTTATTTCATTGACTTTTTCTATTAATTTCCTATTTTCAATGTCATTGATTTCTGCTTTAATTTTTATTATTTCTTTTGCTTAGTTTGGATTTAATTTGCTCTTCTTTTTCTAGTTTCTTAAGGCAGAAATTTGAGATTTTAGATATTCTTTTCTAATATATTCATTCAGTGCTATAAAATTTCTTCTAAGCGTTGCTTTCACTGTATTCTACAAATTTGTTGTGGTTTTATTTGCATTTAGTTAAAAATATCTTACAATTTCTCTTAAGATTTCTTTATGACCCATGTGTTATTTAGAAGTCTGTTGTTTAATCCTTGTCTTTTGGTTTTCTAGTTATCTTTGTTATTGAGTTCTAGTTTAATTCCACTATGGTCTGAGAGCAAACATTGTATAATTTATATTCATTTACACTTATTAAGGTGTATTTTATGGCCCAAATGTGGTCTACCTTGGTGAATGCTCATTATAAGCTTGAGAAGAAAGTGTATTTTGCTGTTAGATGAAGTAGTGCATAGATATCAATTACAGCCCATTGATTGATGGTATTGTTAAATTTAGCTGTGTCCTTCCTGATTTTCTGCCTGCTGGAGCTGTCTCTTTTTTTTTTTTTTAAGAAAAGTTAGTAACTTAAAAAAATTTTTTCTTCTTCATTGATTTGAGAGAGAGAGGAAGGGGCGGGGGAGAGGAAGGGAGAGAAACAGACAGAAACATCAATGAATGAGAATAGCAATTGGCCACCTCCTGTATGCCCCCCATTGGGGATCTGGCCCATAACCTGGGCATGTGCCCTGATGGGAAATCGAACCAGTGACCTCTTGGTGCATGGGCTGATGCTCACATACTGAGCCACACCAGCTGAGCAGATCTGTCCATTTTTGATAGGGAGGTGTTGAGGGCTCCAGCTATTACCGTGGATTATTGTGTTTTTCCTTGCAATTCTGTCAGTTTTTGCCTCTATAGTTTTATGTTCTGTTGTTAGGCACGTACACATTATGATTGTTATGTCTTCTGGAAGATTTGACTCCTTTATCATTATGTAATGCCATTGTTTATCAATTATAACTTTTCTTGCTTTACAGTCTACTCTGTCAGATATTAATATGCTACTCCTGCTTTATTTTTATTAGTGTTAGCACGGTATATTTTTCTCCATCTATTTACTTTTAACCTATATGTTTCTATATTTAAAGTGGGTTTCTAAAGTAGACAACATTTAGTTGGGTCTTGTTCTTTGATTCACCGTGACAATCTCTGCCTTTTAATTGGTACATTTAGACTATTGATATTCATAGTGATTATTGATATAGTTGGATTAATATTAACTGTATTTCTAACTGTTTTCTATTTTTGTCTTCCACTCTTTTATTGTCTTTCGTGGTTTTGATTGAGCATGTCATTAGATTCCATTTTTTCTTCTTTCTTAGTCTATCAGTTATATTTCTTTTTTTATGTTTGTTTGTTTCCCTAAAATTTGCAATATACTTTTATAACTAATTCAAGTCCAGTTTTAAATAATGTTATATCACTTCATGGGTAGTGTGAGTTCCTTATAACAAAATAATCCTAATTCTTCCCTTACCCCTTGTATCATTTCTGTCATTCATTATGTGTGTGTGTGTGTATATTTATATATACATACATAATTGAATGCATCGTTGCTATTATTATTTTGAACAAATTGCTATTTGTTACATAAATTAAGAATAAGAATATTTACACATTTTAACTTCACTTATTCCTGCTTTGATGCTCTTTCTTCTTTATGTAGACCCTGGTTTCTGACCTATATTATTTTCCTTCTCTCTAAAGAACTTCTTTGTACATTTCTTGCAAGGCAAGTATACTGACAACAAATTCCCTCAATTTTTGTCTAAGGAAGTTTTTATTTCTCCTTCACTTTTGAAGGATAATTTTATGGGGTATAGAATTCTAGGGTGGTTTTCTCTCTCTTTTTTTTTTATTTTTTATTTTTTTTATCCTCACCCGAGGACATTTTTGCATTTTGTGTTCAGACAGAGCAGGAGAGAGAGAGAGAGAGAGAAACATCGATGTGAAGGGACACATCGAGTGGTTGCCACCCGCACGACCAACCAGGGCCGGGGACAAACTGCAACCGAGGTACGTGCCCCTAGCGGAAACCGAACCCGGGTCTCTCTGTACCGCAGGCCGACGCTCTAACCGCTGAGCCAAACCGGCCAGGGCTTCTCTCTCTTTTTTTTCCCTCTCTCAACACTTTGAATATTTCACTTCACTCTCTTCTTGCTTGCATGGCTTCTGAAGAGAAGTTGGATGTAATTCTTATCTTTATTCCTCTATAGATAAAGTTTTATTTTACATGTTGCTTGACTTGGTCTTTGATTTTCTGGAGCTTGAAGATGATTGTCAAGTTGTAGTTTTTTTGCTATTTATCTTGTTTGACATTCTCTGAGCTTCCTGGATCTGAGGTTTGATGTCTGACATTAATTTGGAGTAAATTTTCAGTCACTGTTGTTCCAAATATTTCTTCTGTTTTTTTCTGTCTTTTCCTTCTGTATTCTCAATATGTATACTAAACACCTTGTGTAGTTGTCCCACAGTCCTTGGATATTTTGTTCTGTTTTTGTCAGTCTTTGTTCTCTCTCTTTTTTAAAAAATAAAATATTTTTATTGCCCGGCCATTGTGGCTCAGTGGTTGAGTGTCAACCCTAAGCACCAAGAGGTTGCTGGTTCGATTCCTGGTCAGGGCACATGCCCAGGTTATGGGCCAAATCCCCAGTGGGGGGCATACAGGAGGCAGCCAATCAATATTCTCTCTCATCGATGTTTCTATTTCTCTCTCTCTAAAATCAATAAAGAAAAATTTTTTAAAAATATTTTTATTGATTTAGAGAGAATGGGAGAGAGAGAGAGATAGAAACATCAATGAGTGAGAAACATCGATTTGTTGCCTCCCGCACAACCTGTACCAGGACCGGGGATTGAACCTGCAATCCAAGTATGTGCCCTTGACCAGAATTGAACTCTCGACCCCTTAGTTTACAGGTTGATGCTTTAACTGCTAAGCTAAATTGTCCAGGGCATCTCTTTGCTTTTCAGTTCTGGGGGTTTCTATCTATATTCTCAAGCTTAGAGATGCTTTCAGCAGCCATGTCCAGTCTACTAATAAGCCCATTGAAAGCAATCTTTAAAAAAATTTTTTGTTTTAACCCTTACCCAAGTATATTTTTCCATTTATCATCAGACAGAATAGGAAGGAGAGAGGGAGAAAGAGAGAGAAGGAGGGAGAGAGAGAAACAGTGACGTGAGAGAGACACACCGACTGGTTGCCTCCCACAGACCCGACCAGGGCCAAGGATGAACCACAACTGAAGTACGTGCTCTTGACTGGAATCAAACCCACAACTTATTGGTCCTGGGCCGATGCTCTAACCGCTGAGCCAAACTGGCCAGGGCTCAAAAGCATTGTTTATTTCTGTTATAGTGTCTTTATCTCTAGCATTTCTTTTTGGTTCATTATTTAGGATTTTCATCTCTTTTGCTTACATTACCCATGTGTTCTTACATGCCATTATAGCCCTTAGCATATTAATTATAGTTACTTTCAATTCCTGGTTTGATAATTACAACATATCTGCCATGTTTAGTTTGATACTGTTCTGTCTTTTCAAATTGTGGTTTTTTTAGTGTAGGTAGCTAAATGTTAATAAAGGAAGGGATCAAAGAGAATTAGACACTATAAACTGGGAAGCTGCATCCAAGATTGGGGTAGCTTCACTAGGAAGCTATAGCTTCACACACTCCTCAGGGATCCACCTGTCTATTCCCTACAGATTACTGGGGGGTAGGAATAGGACAATAAAGGAGAAATTCCTCTGCTGGGCCCATGCCCAGTAGAAGCCAAGATGGGGCAGGGGGAGGTGCTTCTACTATAAGGCATGTGCTGTAGGAGCCAAAATAGCAGCCATAAAGTCCTGTCAGTCTAGCCTGGGAAAAGGACTGGATTGGATAAGGAACACAGAATCCTGGAATATTTAGGAAATGTATTAATTAGGGGGAGGATCCAACACCAATCCCAGAAGATTGGGAAGTTGATTGGTTAGTTTGAAAGGCTGCCTGATTTGTCTGAAGCCTGAGATAATCAGTTTTACAAAGAGCTCTCTCGTGTGTTCTCTCTCTCTCTCTCTCTCTCTCTCTCATACACACACACACACACACACTATCACTCATACACTCATTCAATGGGTGACAGGTGCTCACCCCTTTTATTTGTGACTTCTCTCTCCAACCACCCATAAGGGTCTAACAGCCACATGGACTCCAAGCATGGGCCTGGGACAGCCAGCTGGAGGGCAGCCAGGAACACAGAGCTAGCCAGAGGATGACAGGGACTAGACTGGACTTATCCAATGGCACGGAACGTTTGGACCTTGACCTTTGTACTGGGCTTGATGAAGATAGGGAAGGACTTCTTTCACAGCAGGAAGGATGGGAGGTGAACCCGACAGTGCTTTGTGTTTACTTCAACGTCAGTAAACCTTAGCACTAGGCCATACTTCCCTACATGGGTCCCTGGAATGCTTGTGACTCCGTGAAAGGGCTTCATTTCCACTGGCAACAGTTTTTGCCCTTTAACATGTCTTGTAACTTTTTTTTTATATCTGGACGTGATGTAAATATATGTATGTAATAATGTGGTAGTCAGTGGTAGGATACAGGAAGCATTCTATAGTCCTATGATTAGGTGTCTGACTTTTAATGAGCTGCTTCCTCTGGACTGTGAATATCACAAGTTTACCCTTACCCTTTTGGTGGGCAAGATGGTTAGAGTGGTCTGGAGTTGGGTATATCCCTTCTACCAAGTCAATTACTTTCTGATAATACCCCAGCAGTGTAGCCTCTGGTTAAGTAGTTTCTCCTGAGGGCAGACTTTGTTAAAACAAACAAACAAAAACAAAACAAAACAAAACAGTGCTCTTGTTTACTCCACAATGCTTCTTTTTTCCCTCCCCCTCCCAGAAGCACAAGTGGGTATTTCTCTAATATTTACAGTGAGAACCTGGTTGAACTTCAGGAAGTGAAACTCACAAAAGAGTAGGGTATACCCATGACTGGGTCCCTGTGCAGTTTTTAACTCTCAGACTTGTCCACACTAGTGTCCAACAATTTGTAAATTATGTTTCAGGTTTTCCCACCCAGGCACTGGTTCCTGGACAGTCTGGTCATGAGTCTCTGCTCTGACAAAGTCTCTGCCTTTAATCTTGGGTGCCATGGTTTGCCCTGTGTCAGTCTTTTCTGTTTTTTACTCATTAGGACAGAGTGGTGACTTCTTAGCTCCTTTACATGTAGAATTGGACATTGGAAGTCACACATATACTTTTTTTGGGAGGTTTAAAATTTTATTTTAAATTGCAGTATAACCTGTATAACCAAACTTACAGTTGTAACCATTTTGAAGTGTACAGTTCAGTGACATTTAGTATTCACATAGTTTTCCACGGTGAAAAAGGTTATGGGGACAGTGGTGATAGATACACATACCAACTTTAAATTGATAGGATTTTTATTTATTTATTGGCAGTGTTTTAAGGTTTTATAACATATTTACCTATTTTTACACAATTTTATTAGTTTGCATTGTATAGGTTTGTAGGTAGTGATATATACAACATTTAATAAATATTGATTGAGAACATACTCTGTGAAGGTCCCATGTCATTTACTTTTTCTTTCTTTCTTTTTTTTCTTATCCTCACCCGAGGATATTTTTTCATTTTTTGTTCAGGTAGAGTGGGAGAGAGAGAGAGGAACAGAGAGAGAGAGAGAGAGAAACATCGATGTGAAAGGAACACATTGAGTGGCTGCCACCCGCATGACTGACCAGGGCCGGGGACAAACTGCGACCGAGGTATGTGCCCTTAGCGGGAACCGAACCCGGGTCTCTCTGGACCGCAGGCCGACGCTCTAACCGCTGAGCCAAACCGGCCAGGGCTTCTTTCTTTTTTTTAATCCTCACCAGGGGACATGTTCATTGATTTTAGAGAGAAGGAGGGAGGGAGATAGATAGACAGACACATTGGTGTGAGACAGAAACACTGATTGGTTGCCTCCCATAAGCATCCCAACCAGGGACCAAACCAACAACCTAGGTATGTGCCCTCTCTGGGAATTGAACCTGTTTCTTTTCAGTGTATGGAATGACACTTCAACCAACTGAGTCACACCGGCCAGGGTCCACATCTTTTGATTCTGATTGCACAAGTTAAGGGCTCAGTCCCACAAGACTGCCCCATTTCAGATGCTGGTCTCAAATCCTTGGTTGTCACCTGCACTTTTGAACTAACTGGCTATGAATCAGGGGTTGCCACATTCCCTTCCTCAGGTTTGGTAATTTGCTCTAATGGCTCATAGAACTCAGGAAAACACTTCACTTTCATTTATTGGCTTATTATAAACAATATTATAAAAGATATAAATGAATAGCCACATGAAGAGGTCTATAGACCAAGGTCTGGAAAGGTCCTGATTATAGGAGCTTCTGTTCTGTGGAATTAGTGTGTACTTGGCATGTGAATGTGTTCACCAACTCAGAAGCTCTCCAAACCTTGTTGATTAGGGTTTTTACAGAGGTAACGTTATGTGGCATGACTGATGAAGTCATTCACCATTGGTGATTAACTCAGTCTCCAGCCCTTCTCCTCTCCCTTGAGATGGAGGGGGCATCGGGCTGAAAGTTCCAACTCTAATCAAGCCTTCTTTCTGGTTACCAGCCCCCATCCTGAAGCTATCTAAGGGTTCCCAGCCACTGGTCATTTTATTGCCATACAAAAAGACACTCTTATCACTCCTGAGATTCCAAGGATCTTAACAGCTCTTGTGGCAGAACTGGGGTCAAAGACCAATATTAGAACCAAAGATGCTCCTAGCACCCCTATTATCAGGAAATTACAAGGATTTTAGGAGCTCTGTGTCTGAAACTGGGGTCAGAGACCAAAAGTATATTTCTTCTTACGTCACAAACAGAAACAGTTGGGATATTTACCCATCTTCTTGGGACTGCAGTTTCATTGGCAGAGAAGAATATTCTTTCTCTGAATATTTTGGCTCCTGCAGGCTCCCATTTTTTCCACCTGCTGCTGTAGCCCTAGAATTACTTCAGGGTTGGGGCGCAAAATAATTGAGCTTATAAAACAAAACAAAACAACACCCGACACTGCCCCCCAATAAAACCCCAATAACCCTAGGAGATTCTGCAGTGTTGTTAGTGTTAGGAGCTCCTTTTTCTTCTTGAATCAGAAGTATAGGGCCCCTGCAGTTCTCTCTGTCAGCACCCCAATGCCTACTCTGGGTGTTATGCTGTGTTGATTAGGCAGGGGGATCATGGAGGAAAAGAAAATGCTAAAATTAATTTCTGGTTTATAGCAATTTGAAATCTGTTCTCCCAGAATCTGCCTGCTGTTCTTTTCTTTTCAGAATTTGCAAAGGGTTGATTCATATATTCTGTTCAGGTTTCATTGTTGCATTCAGTGGGGCAACGGTGAAAATGCTTATTCCATTTTACCTGGAATTAGAATGCCCAGTGTGTTTCTTAAAACAACCATGGGAAGGAATTTGGTGCAGCTGAATGTGTGTTTGTATCTTATATATAGTACTATATATCCTATAATTATGGGGAAAGTTTGGTTAGATAGCATTAGAAGAAAAGAAAGAAAAGAGGTTTTCATTGTTGATAGTGCTACTTGTTAAGCTTCCTCTGAGGTTAGTGGAAGAGAAAGTCGACTGTTTACAGCTAATTGCTTGGAATGGCCTAACTGCAGCAACCTGCTGTTAATGATGGGGTACATAACATTCCTCATATGAATGTTATTTTCTTTTCATGGAAGATAAACACTGAGAACCAGGGACTTCCTGGTTAAAGTCCTAACTCTTTAGTATGGCATTTAGGATTCCTTTCAACCTGGTTCCTTCTAATTTATCATTCTCATTTGCCATTCTCTCCCATCAGTGCCTCCTTATACATCTTAATTTCAAGCCATTTCACAGATTTCCAAATAGGCTGGGGCCTTTCTCATTTCTTCACTTAAAAAGAAAAAGTTTATTGCCCCAGCCATGGTGGCTCAGTTGGTTGAGCATTGTCCCATGCACAGAAAGATCGCCAGTTCAATTCGCAGTCTGGGCACCAAAAAAAAAAAAAAAGAATAGTTTTTTTCTTTTTTTTTATTTTTAGAGAGAGAGAGGAGAGGAAGGGAGAAGATGAGAGAGAAACATTGATGTGAGAGTGTAACATCAATGGGTTGCCTCCTGCACTCCCCCTACCAGGAACTAGCCTGCAACCCAGGCATGTGCCCTGACTGGGAATTGAACCAGCAACCTTTTGGTACATGTGCACAGGACAATGCCCAACCAACTGAGCCACACTGGCCAGGGCCCATTTCTACAATTTAAATGTGCTTTTTTTCTGTTGGTAATTCCCTTCTCATTTTTCCCCCTTTATTAGAAATCCAGTTTTATATTTCAATAACCGATTCTTCATGAAACCATATTCTGTATTAACAACTTGTATATGCTTTTCCTTATTACTTTTATTTGCAATTGGTATAGAATTCTGTTTGTACTAGACTGAACTCGTGGTGGGGTGGGGACTGTGATTTGTCAGTTTCTTTATATCCTACTATAGCAGAGTACTTGTGATAAATGTTGGAATGAGTCAGGGAAGGGAGAGGGAAGTGTTCAGGGTTTATTTAATGGTAAAGGGATATGGTGGGTAGAATACAGAGTATTGGAACTAAAAAAGAGAGTGGAAAGCAAAGACCAATATGGTATAAATGGAATTAGGACCTCATGTTTTTAGGGAAAATGTTTTGATTACTTTGAGTTGTATAAATAATACTCAAATATTTTAATTCTTGGGCTTTCTATTATATATAAGTTTTGTCTTGGTGGGGCAGCTTTGTCTCTAGTTCTTTCTGTCCATAGAGCCTGCTGCCACCTCTATTAAAGTAGAAATTGTCTATCTTGTGTCATCCAGATGGTGAATGCATTTATATTTATTCTTTTACACAGAAAAGACATGCCAATAGCTATAGTAAGCATTCTTTCCTAAGCCAGCCAGACATTGAATTTGGAGAAAAGTTAGATTTTGAAATAAATGACAAGTAGTCCGGCCGGTGTGGTTCAGTGGTTGAACATCAACCCATGCAACAAGAAGTCTGTAGTTCCATTCTTGGTCAGGACACATGCCCAGGTAGTGGGCCCAATCCCCAGTGGGGGGCATGCTGGAGGCAGCCAATCAAACTTCTTTCTGATTGATGTTTCTCTCTCTCTCTCTCTCTCTCTCTCTCTCTCTCTCTCTCTTCTCTGTAAAATCAATAATGGAAAAAGAAAAAAATTTAAAAAATAAAATAAAAGACAAGTAGTTACAGCTTTATCAAACTAATTTTTGTTGTTTTTTACCCCCTGTAGAATACCAGGAATTTTCAGGAGAGAGAAGAATTTGTGTAGTTGATTTTGTTATTTTTAATACTCATCTGAAGCTCTTGGTGAGAAATCAACCAACCATAGACTGCAAATCAAGGGTTTTTATGACTTTTGTGAACCCAGCAGCAATATTGGATAATTTGAGAAGTGGAATCTGAGGTTAGAATGCCAGCTTTTGGAGTTTCTCTGAATGCCTTGATAAGTAGTAGAATAGATACTATGAGAAAGGCACCCAGCATTAAAATGCATGACCAGAGGAATGGTAACGTGTGTTACCTATAGCCAGGTTGCATTTATGTTTGTAGTAAGTTAAGAACTGTATGATCACTTTCATGTACCCATTTTTATACCACATTAAATTCTCAATTAGGATTTGTTAATGTCTTTCATGACAATCCTAAAACTAACTCTCATTTTAGAAAACTATATTATTGTTTATAATTTTTGATTTTTTAATTAAAATAAAAATACACATGCTATATTTTTCTGGTAAGAAATGCAAACTTTAAAAAAAGTCTCTGCTTTTAGTTCAGGCTGGTAGATGAGTTAGACTTCACTTCCTGTCCCAAATTCCCAGGGAAGAGAAACACTTAAACAAAAGAAAAATAGCAGATCTAAATTCTGATGGAAAATGGAGGTGGGAGTATGGTTCTGGAAACTATGAGGAATTTCTGAAAGATAGATAGCAGCTAGGATCATTCATAGGAAATCCCAGTCTAAAACATGGCTGTAAAAGGTGGGAACAGCTCTAGGAGAGAAAGATCCAGAGCGGGAACAGGGACTGGGGGCAATCGACAGGATGTCTAATTAGAAAACTGTATTCTATTCATTCAACCATATGATTCCTCCATGAAAAGTGTCCGTCAGCAGGAGGAATGATTGGTATACTGGTAGAGCCATGTTTTGGCAATTTTTGGTGGTTAAAAAGAATAAGGTAGATCTCGACGTATTGGCAGAGAATATCTCTAAGACATATACAATATTGAAGGAGAACTTGCAGAAGGACACATACAGCATTCTAATGCTATCAGTGCTTTAAAAATCCCACAGTAAAATATATTTTTATGGTTACATACATTATATAAAAGCATAGACCAGGGGTTCTCAACTGTGACATTATTGACAATTTGTATTGCATATAGGTGTCTGTTCTGTGCATTGTAGGAAGTTTCAAAGTATCCATGGCCTCTACCCACTATACACCAGTAGTGTACCTCAAAGTCACACTGTGGCAACCAAACTGTCTTCAGACATTGCCAACTGTGTCCTATAGGACCAAATTGCTCCCCATTGAGAGCCCCTAGCATTGACAAGCGTCTGAGAATGCATACTCACCTGAGAAATGATTATTGGAGAGAGACTGTAATGGAGATGGAGGTATGATTGCTGGAGGAGTTAGTTTTATTTTGTACAAGAACAATGTCTAGGGATTATGTGTAAAAAAAAAAAAAAAGAAAAGAAAAGAAATGAAAAGATACCTTTGCTTCTTTCTAAGATATTTCTTTTATTAAATTTAAAATTTGTTGCCCAGCCGGTGTGGCTCAGTGGTTGAGCATCAATCCATGCACCAATAGGTCCTTGGTTTGATTCCTGGTCAGGGCACATGCCCAGGTTGTGGGCCAGATCCTCAGTGGGGGGCATGTAGGAGGCGGCCAATCGATGTTCTCTTTCATTGACGTTTCTATTTCTCTTTCCCTCTCCCTTCCTCCTCTCTTTCTCAACTCAATAAAGAAAAAAATTTTTAAAAAAATTGGTGATGGTTGAAAGAAGAAATACACCTAGTTTACATTCATGAAAATAAACATTTAAGTGTGTAGTTGTAGCATTTACACTTCCAAATATTTCTCTTTCAGATATATAAATGTGCATCCAGATTTGCATGTTTAGGGACACTTATTTCAGCTTGTAATACCTGACAATTGGAAATAGTGTCCATTATTAGAGGAATGGTTAAATAACTTAGGGTTTACCTAGGTTACTAGGGATATTGTGTAGCAATTAAGCAAGTTGCAGAATGTGGTATGATACAATTTATGGAAATTCTATCTTAAACCCAAAACCACTCACTTTTATGTCTACATATACCTCTGAAAATGCTTAGGTAAGTCAAGAATGACACATGAAAAACATATGATGATTACTTTAAAGGTAGGAAGTGAGACTTAGAGACCTTGGGGTAAGTTATCTGTACTGTTTCAACTTGAGAAAACAACCAACCACCAACCAAAATGGTATATTTATACATTACATGGGTACTTAAAATAATATTTAAAAAATATAAGAACATCTAGATGACTTGCTTTCATGTACAGTGTCATCACTTAGGCACACATTGGGCTGGAGAGGCTCTAGTAGTGCTTTGAGATCTCATGACTTTTGGTGGCTATTTGTGTTTTATTAGAACTAACATTTAGCTATTCATATAGTTTGGAAACACTTTTTAAAAAATACACTGAGCCCTGGCCAGTTTGCTCAGCGAGGACCAGAGAGACCTGGGTTTGGTTCCCGCTAAGGGCATATACTTCGGTTGCAGTTTGTCCCCAGCCCTGGTTGGGGTCGTGTGGGTGGCAGCCACTCGATATGTCTCTCTCACGTCAATGTTTCTCTCTCTCTTTTCTCCTTCTCTCCCTCCCGCTCTATCTGAAGATAAATGCAAAAATGTCCTCTGGTGAGGATTAAAAAAATACACTGATTACAATGGATATTATTTCTTATTTCTGTTCCTAGAATTTCACTCTGCTATTCTTTCAGAAATCTGTATTTGGAAATGTGATATATCTGTGTATTTGTTAAGTCTTTATTAGAATCCTGAATGTGGGTGTGAATGCTTTTCATTATGGAAAATGATTATAAGCTAATGCTGAGACCTCATTATTTGTACTTTCTTGTTTCTTTTTTTTTTTTTTTATCCTCACCCGAGGACATTTTTCCATTTTTTGTTCAGGTAGAGTGGGAGGGAGAGAGAGGAAGAGAGAGAGAGAGAGAAACATCGATGTGAAAGGAACACATCGAGTGGCTGCCACCCGCATGACCGACCAGGGCCGGGGACAAACTGCAACCGAGGTACGTGCCCTTAGCGGGAACCGAACCCGGGTCTCTCAGGACCGCAGGCAGACTCAAACTTAGTTATTGGTAAGAGAGTCTGATAAATCCGGTCTCTAGCTGGGCAGTCATGTGCCATGGGAGCAGGAGAACAAAGATTTTTTTTTGGTGCCATTGCAGTCTACCACAGTGGTATGATGTCTGAAAGATTAAACTTTCTCAGAATAGAGGGACATAAACCAATGTGTTAGTTTAACCTTTTAACTTACACTTGTAGTCCAGTCAGTTTGTTTTCTCGGGAATTGACACACTAGGGATGGATTTTAAAGTATTTACAACTTTTTATATCTTAGTCAAGACCAAATTCTTAAGTAAGTGGATTTTCATTGTTGAAATTAGTGGTTTAATATTTAGCAGCATGGATAATAAACATAAATGCTTATTAGTGAAATTAATGCTATTCAAGATATTTGGATGAGCTAAAATATATTGGAGAACTTTCATTGCATGAACAAGACATGAGACTCTAGTGAGGAATTTACCTTTTGGAATGGTGCCCTATACTTGAATTTGTTATTTTTGGTGTCCAGCAATTGGAGAGAAGAATTTCTGGTTGCCTTAGACTTAAGCAACTCTATGAATATCAGAATGCTGCATTTGATATATTATGCCTCTCTTGAATGACCATTTCATGCAAATGGTGATCAGATAAGTATTGCATGTGGAACAGGTTATATGAGCTATATATAAATATGCTACCTACACTTATACCCCATCTTGACATCCTTTTGCAGTCACAGCTTGAGAATTTCTAGAAAAGAGCTTCTAGGCAACACAGTGATTGGGGAGTGAGGGCTTGAGAGGCTTGTCTTGGACTGCATAGGAGGCTTTTGTCTGTCTTCTGTCTTTCTTGCCCTCCCCCCTCCTCCCTCCCTCCCTCCCTCCCTCTCTCCTCCCTCCCTCCCTCGTAAAATCCTGGCTTGCTTGTATTTATTGTGTCTCTGTGGGGAAAAATGAGCTCTCCCCCACCACCCCACCACCCTCATCTCTTGCCTTCCATATCTCTTAGCTCTGCCACGCTCATCAGAAACCTTATGCCATGAATTATTTCATCTCACAGGTGTTTTTAACTTCTTACATTCCATAGATTCTTTCCCAAAGGCATTTGTTCAGTTTTTTCCTAAGCTAAGAAAGCACTTAAATCCTTTCTCGGCTATCACTGCCTCTCCCAGCCTTTACAACTAACCATATCAACACCTATCACCACCCCTGCCACCCCACTTATCCCTATTTCTTCCCCAGTCCATTTCATTGTATCTTGGCACATTGACATTGCTTTTGCTTTCATACTTGATATCTCCTCCTCCCCTCCATCACTTCCAGCGTTCCCTTGATGCTTCTACTAGAGGTCAGTAGAATGAGAATATGGTTCTAGTCATGTTGCTTTTCATTCTTTTGTTTACAGTACCCTCAGAAATGCATTCCTGCTAAATACAGAGTAGATAAAACTTAGATTCAGGGTCAGTCCCTCCTGTGATATAAAAACTGGATTATAGAAAATGAGCTGGGAATGTTGCAACTGGCAAAAACATTTTCCCTTTTGTTCTGTAGTTTTTAATTTTTGGTTTTACCACTTCAAAAATTATGTAAATTATAACAGAAGAAAAATAGTAAACTCATTAATTCTGCCATCCAAAACAATCATGAATAAATGTGTCATAGTGCTACACATTTAGTTTTACAAAATGAAATAAAAGTGAATGTAGTATTTACTGACATTTTAAAAATAATAGTTTTCTAGGGATCAAATGGCCTTTCTGGAAAGGATGTGCCAGAATGCTAGTCTGTTGACATTTATGTAAGTTTCTTGAGACTTTAGAGACTTTGTAAAAAATAGGGAGGAAGGTTCTGTTCATTTTTCTTCTTAGAAATAGGATTTTGTCTGGTTCTCTGAAAACAAATTTTTTTTTCCAGTTATTCAAATAAAGATTGATGTAGTTGGCATTGCTTTCTTTAACTTTCCAGTCTTTAGATGTAATTCGTGTTTGTTGGTAATGTTAGAGAATTTGGTTAGGTTTGGTGAATACTGAAGTCTGGTCAGATGGTGTTGAGGCATTGGTATTCTCAGGCAAGGAGCACATTTAATCTCCCCTCCCCCTATATATTATTATTTATTAAAATAAAAAAATTTTTTTATCCTCACTCAAGGACATTTTTGCATTTATCTTCACATAGAGTGGAGGGGGGAGAGAAACATTGATGTGAGAGAGACACATAGAGTAGTTGCCACCCACACAACCCCAACCAGGCCAGGGTCATAGTGCAACCAAGGCACATACCCCTAGCTGAAACTGAACCCGGGACCCTCTGGTCTGCGGGCCGACGCTCCAACCGCTGAACCAAACAGGCCAAGGCAATTTTTCTTTATTGTTGAAACTATTACAAATGCCCCTCCTTTTTTCCCCCATTGATACCTCCCCTGCTCCTCCTGCCCTTTCCCCCCTTTTACCACACTGTTGTCTGTGTCCATTGGTTATGCATATATGCAGACCAGTTCTTTGGTTTATCTCTTCCCTCCACCCCACCCCCCTTCCCTCTGAGGGTTGTCAGTCTGTACCCTACTTCCATGTTTCTGGGTCTACTCTGTTCCTCATACTGTTATGTTCATTATATTCCATAAATAAGTGAAATCATGTGGTATTTGTCTTTTTCTACTTGGCTTGTTTCACTTAGTATAATACTTTCCAGGTCCCTTCATGTTGTCTTAAAGGATAAGAGATCTTTCTTTCTTAGAGTTACGTAGTACTCCATTGTGTATATGTACCACTGCTTTTTTATCCATTTCTGTACTGATGGACACTTGGGCTGTTTCCAGATCTTAGCTATTGTAAATAGTGCTGCTATGAACATGGGGGTATATATATTCTTTCTGATTGGTGTTTCAGGCTTCTTAGGGTATATTCCTAGAAGTGGGATCACTGGGTCAAATGGCAGTTCAATTTTTAATATTTTGAGGAAACACCAAAATGTTTTCCATGGTGGCTGCACCAGTCTGCATTCTGATTAGCAGTGTACTAGAGTCCCCTTTTCTCCACACTCTGGCCAACACTTGTCATTTGATGATTTGTTGAAGGCGGCCATTCTGACAGGTGTGAGGTGATATGTCATTGTTGTTTTAATTTGCATCTCTCTGATGATTAGTGATGTTGAGCATTTCTTCATATATCTTTTGGCCATTTGTATGTCCTGTTCGGAGAGGTGTCTATTTAGTTCCTCTGCCCATTTTTAAATTGGGTTCTTTGTCCTCTTTTTGTTGAGTTGTATGAACACTCTATATATTTTGGAAATTAACCCCTTATCTGATGTATCATTGGCAATTATACTCTCCCATACAGTGGGTTGCCTTTCCATTTTGATGGTTGTTTCTTTTGCTGTGCAGAAGCTTTTGAGTTTGGTGTAGTCCCATATGTTCATTTTCTCCTTTGTTTCTGTTGCCTTAAGTTATGTATCAGTGAAAAGTCTGCTGCGTATGATGTCCGAAATTTTGTTGCCTACATTTTCTTCTAGAATTTTTATGGATTCACAGGTCACATATAAGTCTTTTATCCATTTTGAGTTTATTTTTGTGTATGGTATAAGTTGATGGTCTAGTTTCATTTTTTTGCATGTAGTTGTCCAATTTTCCCAACACCATTTATTAAAGAGGCTGTCTTTACTCCACTGTATGTTCTTGCCACCTTTGTCAAATATTAATTGAGCATATTGCCTTGGGTCCATTTCTGGGCTCTCTATTCTGTTCCACTGGTCTATATGCCTGTTCTTGTGCCAGTACCAGGCTGTTTTGATTACAGTTGCTTAGTAGTATAAACTGATATCTGGTATTGTGATTCCACCTGCTTTGTCCTTCTTTTTCAAGATTGCTGTGGCTATTCGGGGTCTTTTTTGGTTCCATATGAACTTGTGAAGTATTTGTTCTAGTTCTGTGAAAGATGTCGTTGGTATTTTGATGGGGATTGCATTGAATCTATAGATTGCTTTGGATAATATGGACATTTTAATGATGTTAATTCTTCCAATCCATGAACAAGGAATGTGCTTCCACTTTTTTATATCTTCCTCTATTTTTTTTTTTTTTTCAATGTCCTGTAGTTTTCTGCATATAGGTTCTTTACTTCTTTGGTTACGTTTATTCCTAGGTATCTTAATCTTTTTGCTGCGTTGGTAAATGGGATGGTTTTTTCAGTTTCTCTTTCTGTGAGTTCATCATTTGTGTATAAGAATGCCATTGATTTCTTGACATTAATTTTGTATCCTGCTATTTTGCCAAATTCATTTATTAAGTCTAGTAGATTTTTAATGGAGTCTTTAGGGTTTTCTATGTCTAATATTATCTGCAAATAATGACAGTTGTTTTTTTTTATTCTCACCCGAGGACACTTTTCCATTTTTTGTTCAGGTAGAGTGGGAGGGAGAGAGAGGAACAGAGAGAGAGAGAGAAACATCGATGTGAAAGGAATACATCGAGTGGCTGCCACCCGCACAACCGACCTGGGCCGGGGACAAACTGCAACCGAGGTATGTGCCCTTAGCGGGAACCGAACCCGGGTCTCTCAGGACCGCAGGTGGACGCTCTAACCGCTGAGCCAAACCGGCCAGGACAATAATGACAGTTTTACTTCCTCCTTTCCAATTTGGATTCCTTATATTTTTTTCTTTATGTCTGATTGCTATGGCTAAGACTTCCAGTACTATGTTAAATAAGAGTGGCGGAAGTGGGCATCCCTGTCTCGTTCCTGTTCTTAAGGGAAATATTTTTAGTTTCTGCCCATTGAGTATGATGTTGGCTGTAGGTCTTTCATATATGGCCTTTATTATGTCGAGATATGATCCCTCTATTCCCACATTGCTGAGCGTTTTTATCAGAAATGGATGCTGGATTTTGTCAAATGCTTTTTCAGCATCGCTTGATGTGATCATTTGGTGTTTTTTTTTTTTTTTTTTTAATCCTAACCCGAGGACATTTTTCCATTTTTTGTACAGATAGAGTGGGAGGGAGAGAGAGGAAGAGAGAGAGAGAGAAACATCGATGCGAAAGGAACACATCGAGTGGCTGCCACCCGCACGACCAACCAGGGCCGGGGACAAACTGCAACTGAGGTACATGCCCTTAGCAGGAACCGAACCTGGGTCTCTCTGGACCGCAGGCAGACGCTCTAACCGCTGAGCCAAACCGGCCAGGGCTGATCATTTGGTTTTTATTCTTCATTTCGTTTATCACATTTATTGATTTGCGAACATTGTACCAGCCTTGCATCCCTGGGATGAATCCCACTTGGTCATGATGAATACTTTTTTTGATGTATTGCTGGATCCGATTTGTTAGTATTTTGTTCAGGATTTTGGCATCTATGTTCATCAGGGATATTGGCCTGTAGTTTTCTTTCTTTGTAGTGTCTTTTTCTGGTTTTGGAATTAGAATTATCAGCCCTCATAAAATGAGTTTGGGAGTCTTACTTCTTCTTGAATTTTTTTGAAATGGTTTGAGGAGAATTGGTGTTAGTTCTTTGTTGAATGTTCAGTAAAACTCTCCCGTGAAGCCATCCAGCCTGGGCTTCTGTTTGCTGGGAGAGTCTTGATTACTTCTTCAATTTCCTTAGTTGTTATTGGTCTGTTCAAGTTTTCTATCTCTTCCTGGTCTAGTTTGGGAGACTGTGTGATTCTAGATATTTGTCCATTTAGCTTAGGTTTTAGAATTTGTTGCCATATAATTGTTCATAGTAGCTCTTAATGATCTTTTGTATTTCTGTGGTGTCAGTTGTTACTTCTCCTCTTTCATTTCTGATATTGTGTATCTGGATTCCATCTCTTTGTTTCTTGGTGAGTCTACCTAAGGGTCCATCAGCCTTGTTTATCTTTTCAAAGAACCAGCTCTTTGTTTCATTGATCCTTTGAATTGTTTTTTTTTTTGTTTCCATGTCATTTATTTCTGTTCTGATCGTTATTATTTCCTTCCTTCTACTTGCTCTGGGGTTTTCTTTTTGTTTGCTTTCGAATTCTTTAAGTTGTGAGGTTAGACAGTCAATTAGAAAATTTTCTTGTTTCTTGAGGTAGACCTGTAGTGCTCTGAACTTCCCTCTCAGAACTGCTTTTGCTGCATCCTATAGATTTTGTGTTGTTGTGTGTTCATTTTCATTGGTTTCCAGGAAGTTTTTAATTTCTTCCTTGATCTCCATGGTAATCCATTCATTGTTTAGTAACATGCTATTTAGCCTCCATATGTTCAAATGTCTTTGCATGTTTTTTGTTGCAATTGATTTCTAGTTTCATGCCATTGTGATCTGAGAAGATGCTTGATATGATTTCAGTCTTCTTGAACTTGTAGAGATTCAGTTTGTGTCCTATCATGTGGTCTATCTTTGAGAATGTCCCATGTGCACTTATGAAGAATGTGAATTCTGTAGTTTTAGGGTGTAATTCTCTGTAGATATCTATTAAATCCATTTGGTCTAGTGCTTCATTTAAAGTCTCTGTTTCCTTGCTAAGTTTTTGTCTAGAGGATCTATCCAGTGGTGATGTCCCCTGCTATGATTGTATTGCTGTCGATTTCTCCTTGGAAGTTCTCCAGAAGATTTTTAGTATATTTTGGTGCTCCTATATTGGGTGCATATATGTTTATCAAGGTTATATCTTCCTGTTGGATAGATCCTTTCAATCTTATGTAGTGGCCTTCTTTGTCTCCAGTTTTGGCCTTCATTTTGAAATCTATTTTATCAGATATGAGTATTGCTATCCCGGCTTTTTGCTTTCTATTTGCTTGGAAGATTTTTTTCCATCCCTTCAGTTTCAACCTATGTGTCTTTTGTTGTGAGGTGGGTCTCTTGTAAACAACATATAGATGAGTCATGCTGTTTTATCCAATCAGCTACTCTTTGTCTGTTTATCGGAGCATTCAGTCCATTTACATTTAAGGTGATTATTGATATGTACTTATTTATTGCCATTTTTGTTTAGTTTGGTTCTGTTTTTCTTCCTATTTTTTCAGCAGTCCTTTTAACATTTCTTGCAGTGCTGGTTTGGTGCTAATGTATTCCCTTAGCGTTTTTATGTCTGGGAAGCTCTTTATTTGACCTTCTATTTTGAATGACAGCCTTGCTAGGTAGTCTTGGATTCAGATCCTTGTCTTTCATGACCTTGATTACTTCATGCCATTTTCTTCTGGCCTGTAGTGTTTCTCATGAGAAGTTAGCTGATAGCCTTATGGGGATTCTTTTGTGGGTAACCTGTTGCTTATCTCTTGCTGCTTTTAGGATTCTCTCTTTGTCTTTAATTTGTGGCATTTTAATTACTATGTGCCTTGGTGTGGGCCTGTTTGGGTTCTTCTTACTTGGGGCATTCTGTGCTTCTTGAACTTGAATGCTTTCTTGCTTCACCAAATTAGGGAACTTTTCTGTCACTATTGCTTCGAATATATTCTCTAACCGTTGCTCATTTTCTTCTTCTTCTGGGACTCCTGTGATGCGAATATTATTATGTTTCCACTTGTCCCACAGTTCTCTTAAACTGTCTTCCTGCTTTTTAATCGTTTTTTCCTTTTGGTTTTCTGATTGGTTGATTTTTTTTGTACCCTGTCTTCTAATTCACTGATTCGGTCCTCAGCTTTCTCTACTCTGCTCTTTAGTCCTTCCAATGTGTTCTTTATTTCTGATATGTCATTGTTGATTTTTTCTTGGTGGTTTTTAATTTCCAATTGGCTTATTTTCAGCATCTCTATGTCCTTACTCATGCTGTTGAGGTTCCTCAGGTCATGTCTCTGAATTCTAGCTCTGTTAACTTGCCTAAGTGCTCCACATTGATCTCATTTTCGGTGGAGGTCTCTTGTTCTTTCATTTGGCTTTTGTTTCTGTGTTTCACCATTTTGGCTATCACAGTGGGCTTTGGAGCCTGCCAAGTTTTCCCTGTGGGTTTTGGTGTTCTGCTGTTTTGGGCTCCCTCTCCTGGGTTTGGATGAGCGAGGGAGGACCCATGTTAAACACAGCTGTCAAGTCTTATGTTTCTGGTTAGAGTTGCTTGCCCAGGAATGATACTGTTATCCTCTAGCTTTTTCCCTGGAGGCTAGCAGTCCAGGTTACTTGAAGAGTTTTAGGTTGTCTATTGATTGAAAAACTCTCTCAGGTGCTCAGCATAAGGGGATTTCCCAAGGGTGGGGCAGATGCTGGTTGTTAATGAGCCTCAATTTGCATTTCAATGGCCCACAGCATGGGTTTGAATCTCTGAGGGAGTGGCTGCTGCCTCTCCCCAGAGCCCTGGGAAGGAGCAATATAGCCACTGTCCTGCGTGGCTGCAACTTAGCAAAAGCTCCGAGTGCCCTCCAAATCCTGAGTGTCCCCACACAGTTCCAGTCCAGACTGCCCTCCCTCTGCCGGAGCCCAAGGTGAGTGGCTGTGGCTGTTTTAGCTTCTGTCCCGGCTCTGCACTGTGGAGCCACTTGGGAGTGTAACCTGAGGGCGCTGCTCACAGCTATGGCCTCTGCGGAGCTGCCAACCGTGGGCTCCAGCCTCTGTCTCATGCCTTCAAAAGCCTACCAGGATCGAGTCAGTGTCTCTGGTTATATGGTCCTTGCAAGCTGCTTTTCTGTTGCTTTTCCCCATTGATTTGTCTGTTTTAGTTGTAATTCCAGTTCAGTCCTGGGAGACGGTCTGTGTAGCTTCCATTCACTCCACCGCCATTTTGGAATCACACATTTAATTTTTTAAAAATATGTTTTCATTGATTATTTAGAGAGAGAGGAAGGGAGAGATAGAAACATCGATGTGAGAGCGATGCATTGATTGGCCGCCTCCTGCACGCCCCCTCCTGGGGATCGAGCCTCCTACTCGAGCATTTTCCTTGATCAGGATTTGAACTGGGACCTCTCAGTTCATGGGACTACGCTCAATCCACTGAGCCATGCAGGCCGAGCTGCACATTTAATCCTTATTTTGTTATTCTTCCAGTGTTCTATCCAGTATTGTATTGAAGAATATTACAAGGAAAACTCAAATATTCATGGTCATGTTAAATAATCCCCACATGATTTCAGATATTGCCGAAGTGATAGATTTCAAAAATTCTCCCAGCATCAAAACACCTTCAAAGTTGCTTCCCTTCCCTATCTTTCTCAGTCTGTTCTAGTTTAGAAGATATTTAAAAACTTTGACCAAGCCCTGGCTGGTTTGCCTCAGCGGTTAGAGTGTTGGCCTGCGGTCCTGAGAGACCTGGGTTCGGTTCCCGCTAAGGGCACGCACCTCGGTTGCAGTTTGACCCTGGCCCTGGTTGGGTCGTGTGGGTGGCAGCCACTTGATGTGTCCCTTTCACATCGATGTCTCTCTCTCTCTCTCTCTCTCTCTTCCTCTCTCTCCCTTCCACTCTATCTGAACAAAAAAATGAAAAAATGTCCTTAAGTAAGGATAAAAAAAAACCTTTGACCAAGATCTGGTCTAATCTACTTTTTTTTTTTTTTAATTCTCACCTGAGGATATTTTTCTATTTATCTTCAGAGAGTGAGGGAGTGAGTGAGGGAGAGAGAAACATCAGTGTGAGAGAGACACATCAATTGCTTGCCTCCCCCACCATGACTTGTGACCTAAACACAACCGAGGTTCATAGCCTTGACTGGAATTGAAACTGTGATTCTTTGTTTCTGGGGTGACGCTCTAACCACTGAGCAAAACTGGCCAGGGATAATCTTCTTTTTAACCCTAGGATCCAATCTGTCTGATAAGGATAGAGACCAACCACAGTATCTTTTCAGCATATCTTCAGAATCTAATGGACTAATAGGAACTTTTTCACAAATTCAAAGGTTTAAAATTTTGGCATAATTTTTAATCTATTCATACCCAAGCATTTAAATTTATTTATTTATTTATTTTAAACTCATTTTTATTGTTGAATGTATTACAGGTGTCCCCCCCTTTTATTCCCCCATTGACCCCCCCTCCTCCCCTATCCTGTCCCCTCCTGCTTTCCCCACACTATTGTCAGTGTCCATTGGTTATGCATATATGCATAGTTCTTTGTTTTATCTCATCCTGCCCTCCCTTCTCCCTTCCCTTTGAGGTTCATCAGTCTAACAACCAATTTGTTCTTCTTAATTCCTTCATTTTTTCCACTTATCTTCCCATCCCCCCCCCCCCCATCTGGCAAGCAACAAAAAGATCTCTGTTCTATGATTCTGTTTCTGTTCTGCTTGCTCATTTTGTTTGTATATTCAATTGTTGATAGATATATATTGTAATTTTATTGTTCATATTTTTGTTCTTCTTTTTCAAGAAAATCCTTGAACATTTCATATAATACTGTTTTGGTGGTGATGAACTCCTTTAGCTTTTTCTTTTATGGGAAACTCTTGATATGTCCATTGATTCTAAATTATAGCTTTTCAGGATAGAGTAATCTTGGTTGTAGATCATTGCTTTTTATTACCTTGAATATCTCTTGCCACTCCTTGCTGGCCTGCAAAGTTTCTCTGGAGAAATCATCTGACAGTCTTATGGGAGCTCCATTTTAGGTAATAGACTACTTTTCTCTTGTTGCTTTTAAGATTCTCTCTTTGTGCCCTGGCCGGTTTGGCTCAGCAGTTACAGCATTGGCCTGTGGTCCAGAGAGACCCAGGTTTGGTTCCTGCTAAGGGTATATACCTCGGTTGCAGTTTGTCCCTGGCCCTGTTTAGGTCGTGCGGGAGGCAGCCACTCGATGTGTCCCTTTCACGTTGATGTTTCTCTCTCTCTCCTTCCCACTCTATCTGAACAAAAAATGGAAAAATGTCCTCGGGTAAGTATTAAAAAAAAACAACAACTTTAAAAATGCCCTGGCTCGTTTGGCTCAGTGCTCAGAGTGTCGACCTGCAGTCCATAGAGACCTGGGTTTGGTTCCCGCTAAGTGCATTTACCTCGGTTGCAGTTTGTTCCCGGCCCTGGTTGGGTCGTGTGGGTGGCAGTCACTTGATGTGTCCCTTTCACGTCGATTTTTCTCTCTCTCTCTCTTCCTCTCTCTCCTTTCCATTCTATTTGAACCAAAAATGGAAAAATGTCCTCAGTTTAGGATAAAAAAAAAAGAAGATTCTTTCTTTGTATTTAACCTTTGGCATTTTGATGATGATGTGTCTTGGTGTGGACCTCTTTGGGTTCAACTTGTTTGGGACTCTGTGCTTCCTGGGATTGTATGTCTGTTTTCTTAAAGCTAGGAAAGTTTTCTGTCATTATTGTTTCAAATAGGTTTTCAATGTTTTGTGCTCTCTCTTCTCCTTCTGGCACCCCTATGATGCGAATGTTGGCATGATTGAAGTTGTCCCAGAGGCTCCTTACACTATCCTCATTTTTGTGGATTCTTTTTTCTTTTTGCTGTTCTGATTGGGTGTTTTTTGCTTCCTTATATTCCAAATCGATGGTTTGCTTCTTTGCTATACCTACTCTATTATTGATTCCCTGTAAATTATTCTTTATTTCAATTAGTGTATCCTTCATTTCTTAATGGTCCTTTTTGATGTTGTTGATGTTTTCACTAAGTTCCATGGAGGTCTCCTTTAGCTCCTTTAGGTCTCCTTAAGTTTCTTGAAGATCTCACTAGGTTCTTTGAGTGTCTCACCAAGTTCCTTGAGCAACCTTATAACCTGTGTTTTGAACTCTGCATTTGATTGATTGCTTATTTCCATTTTGTTCTTTTCCTGGAGTTTTGTTCTTTTCTTTCATTTGGGACATTTTTCTTTGTCTCTTCATTTTGGTTGCTTCCCTGTGACTGTTTCTATGTATTAGGTAGAGTTGCTATGTCTCCTATGTTTTGTAGGGTGGTCTATTGTTGTAGGTGTCCTGTAGGATCCAGTGGCATGGCCTCCCTGATCACCCCAGCTGGGTCCTTAAGGTGTATTGTGTTTTTTTTGTTGTTGTTGTTGTTACTTTTTTTTAATCCTCACCCGAGGACATTTTTTTTCCATTTTTTGTTCAGATAGAGTGGGAGGGAGAGAGCAGAAGAGAGAGAGAGAGAGAGAGAGAGAGAGAGAGAGAGAGAGAGAGAAACATCGACGTGAAAGAGACACATCAAGTGGCCGCCACCCGCACGACCAACCAGGGCTGTGGAAAAACTGCAACTGAGGTATGCGCCCTCAGCGGGAACCGAACCCGGGTCTCTCCGGACTGCAGGCCGACACTCTAACCGCTGAGCCAAACTGGCCAGGGCTCGAGGTGCAGTGTTAGTGTGGACTGTACACCTTTCTGTTGTAATTGAGTCTTGATGGCTGTTGGCAGGTCAGTGGGAGGAATTTTCTCAGGCTGATCAGCTGCAAGGACTGGCTGAGCCCACTAGCCACTGACCTCTGACTGCCATGGAGCATCAGCTGTGTAGGAACTCACCACACAGAGGAAGACTTACTTCATCAGGGCTCTGGTATCCACTGAGTTTGCTCATTGAGTGTGTCACTTGTGGAGGTGGTTGGGTGATGGTGCTTCGATGTGGTCTGAAGCTGTCCACTGGGTATGTTGGCTCTGGGGCAAGGTCAGCCACTGCTTGTGTTCTATCCAGGGCCACTTGGCATAAGCTACAGTGATCTGCAGATGGCTGCTGCTTTTGCTGGGCTTGGAGGTGTCCAGGAAGAGCCAAGTGGTGAACCAAGGCTGGTTGCTTCTAGTGCCAGGCCTGAGGCCACTTAACAAGAGGTATGGGGCTCACTGAGACCAGATGCTGTTTGGTTGAGAAATTTTAGGAAACTCTGAAGCAGGATCCAAGACAGGCCAATCCTATGGTAAAGTCTTTGGAGAGAGCTTGGGTGGGCCCTAAAGTTGGGTGCGGCGGGGCCTTAGGGAATCACCTGGGCAGGGCAAATAGTGTGAGTCAGGTTCCTGGAGTCCCAGATATGCAGGCAGGCCCTCTGTTGCCCCCGGGTAGGGCTCACCAAAGGAACATCAGCCTCTCCCGCCCTCATCCAGAGGCCAAACAGCTCAGTTCTTCCCTGTATGTTTCTGGCACCCCTCAACTGCCTCCTCTCCGAGCTCAGAGGCAGCAAGTATGAGTAAGTCTGTGCACCAGCTCTTTAAGAGGATCTTCCCAGGGCTCCCGTAGCTGCAGCCTCCCTCAGACTCAGTTCCCGCTGGTATTTCCAACCAGAAGTTATGGGGACTTTTCTTCCTGGCACTGTAACCCTGAGCAGGGCATCTGGTGTGGGAGGGCAACCCTCACTCCTCAGGGGAGACCTTCTCAGCTGAAGTATCCTCTTGATTTTTATCCACCACATGCCTCCGTTCCTCCTACCAGTCTCCATGTGGCTTCTTTAATTTTGTAGTTGTAGGACTTACATTTAGCTCGATTTCAGGTGGTTGTGAATGATGGTTGTGTTGTAGTTTAGTTGTAATTTTGATGTGCTTGTGGGAAGAGGCGATACCTTGTTTATCTATGCCGCCATCTTGACCAGAAGTCTAAATTCATTTTTAAAATGTCAATAAGGATAATTTGGGGTGGGGTGGGGTCCTGTAAATTGTCAAACATACCTCAATACAAGTAATATTTTTCTCTTTAAAGAATAAAAATGTTCAAAATATAAAATTAAATGCTTGAGGAAGAAATTAATAATTTTTTAAAACCTCTTTTGTAAAGTTTCCTACTGGAAAAGTTTATGAAGAGTGCCTGCTTTACCTCAAAAATTAGTATTAAAATTTTTTTTTTCTTTTTGAAACTGTAGCCAGTTAATTCATTAGTTTACCTTAGTTTAAACTTTTTTTTTTTCAGCAGAAAGGAGAGAGGGAGGAAGAGAGAGAGAGAAACATTGAAGAGAGAGAGAAACATCTAGTGGTTGCCACCCACATGACCCCAACCAGGGCCGGGGACAAACTGCAACTGAGGTACATGCCCTTAGCGGGAACGAAACCCGGGTCTCTCTGGACCGCAGGCCGACACTAAGTGCTGAGCCAAACTGGCCAGGGCTAAACTATTCTTTCATAATAGACTCATTCATATCTCCTTGAGTACTAAGGCAACAGCGGATTCTAGTTTTTTTCTCTTTAAAATGGCTTTGCCCAGCAATTTTTGCTAGTACTGACCCTGGAATAGACAGTGGGATTGTTCAGCTACTAATATACTTTTCTACCCTAAAATAAGGTTTGTTTCTGAGAAATAAAAGAAAGGAAACCAACCAGTTCTTTAGAAATAGCATGTGTTTTGCCTTTCTTTGTAAAGTTCATAAGCAGTTAGAATGATAGCCGTTCTGAAAGGTGTGAGTTGATATCTCATTGTGGTTTTAAGCTGCATTTCTCTTATGATTAATTACCTTGAGCATCTTTTCATATGTCCTCTGGTCATCTGTATGTCCTTATTGGAGAAGTGTCTATTCAGATCCTTTGCCCAGTTTTTAATTAGATTGTTTGGTTTTTTGGTGTTGAGTTTTATAAGTTGTTTATACATTTTGGATATTAACCCCTTATCAGATGTATGATTGACAAATATGTTCTCCCATTCAGTGGTTGTCTTTTCATTTTGTTGATGGTTTCCTTTGCTGTGCAAAAACGTTTTAGTTTGATGTAAGTCCCATTTGTTTGTTTCTTATTTTCTCCCACTTGCCCAAGGAGACATATTAGAAAAAAATATTGCTATGAGAAATGTCTGAGATTTTACTGCCTATGTTTTCTTCTAGGATTTTTGTGGTTTCAAGTCTTATAGTTGCCTTTAATCCATTTTGAGTTTATTCTTGTGTATGGTGTAAGAAGGGGGTCTAGTTTCATTTTTTTGCACGTATCTGTCCAATTTTCTCAACACCATTTATTGAGTGTACTATCTGATTCCACTGTATAGTCTTACCTCCATTGTTGAATATTAGAATAGTAATTGACCATAAAGTCATCGGTTTATTTCTAGTCTTTCTGTTCTCTTCCAATGTTGTACATGTCTGTTTTTATGCCAGTACTGTGCTGTTTTGATTACTATGGCCTTGTAGTGCAGTTTGACATCACGTAGTGTGATTCGTCCAACTTTGTTGTTCTTTCTCAAGATTGCTGTGGCTATTTGAGGTCTTTTGTAGCTCCATATACATTTTTGGAGTATTTGTTCTAGTTCTGTGAAATACACAATTGGTATCTTGATAGGAATTGCACTGAATCTATAGATTGCTTTGGATAGTATGGACATTCTAATGATGTTAATTCTTCCTGTCTATGAAAATGTTATATGCTTCTACTTATTTGTATCTTCTTTAATACATCCTTGGTTAAATTTATTCTAAGGTATTTTATTTTTTTGATGAAATTGCAAATAGGATTGTTTTCTTAGTTTCCCTTTCTGATAGTTTATTATTGGTGTATAAAATGCAACTGACTTCTGGATATTTATTTTGCATCCTGCTACTTTACTGAATTTATTTATCAGTTCTAGTAGTGTTTTGGTTGAATCTTTAGGGTTCTTTATGTATATAGTATCATGTGTTCTTTTTAAAAAGGATTATTTACTATTCAATTTCTTTCTTACAGAAAAAAAGCACAGCCACAGTTATAGCAACAAAATTGCTACTAATAGGATCCGAACTGGGCACAGGATAATTGAGGAGGGGGCTTTCTGGTCTGAGGGAAGAGGAGCAAGCTGAGTTTGGGAATAAACAAGGAAAAGAGAACCACAAGCAGGGCCTTGCTTTGAACATGGAAATATTGAGGATACCTTTGTGAGCATGGCTGCCTTTCCTTGAAGTGGATGTTTTTTAAGAAATTGCAGAGTGTGTGTGTGTGTGTGTGTGTGTGTGTATTTGAGTATTTTATATAAAGATATTGATCTGTAAATCCTTCAGACAGGTATCTTTTACCACTTGATACATAATATAATTTTTTACTTAATTGGAAAATATTTGTTGAATTGATAAACAAAAATATGAACTTTCTAAGAGATGATTTTCTTGGTTTACTTTTTTGTAGATCTCATTTAAAACAAAGTGCTACTTTAAAAATTATTTCACAGCTGAAGCAATTAGCAAAAGTATTTCCCCCCTTAGACTTTTTGGTGTGGTAGCAGGGTGGATCACAGTTGTCTAAGTATATGTATGTACTCCAGTTTTATGTCTGTCTTGTAAAATAAATTGAGACTGGAAGTTCCTTAAACTGGAAAACTGTTTGGAAAAGCCATTTCAAAAATATGAATGGCTTTATTATTTTAAGAGTAGATTTCTTTTAGAAGTAAACAGCTTTTTCTTTTTTGTATTGAATGCCTGTCTGTATTAAGCAAAAATAGATTTAAAACATTGTAGAATGAGTAGTATTCAAAATGGGGCATATAGTCCTAAGTTTTTAGAAGATTTAGGACTTAATACACATATCAGTTCTTTCAGGAATAAAGGTGAAATGGACAAGGGCTAATTGTGAGAGTATTTAAATGATTCTCAAGATTTTTTGGTTTGTGTGTGGTGATATTGAGCTCTTTGGTCCTGGGCTTTAATTTGTGCCTGGTGCTGACCTGATGCTGTGCAGGGACAGTCACTGCATCCCTTCATTCAGTCCCTCTAATTATCCCCACTTCCTGGGGAGTTGCTTAGAACTGGGCATGAGTGCTTGTTATTAAAATACTGGGCTACCCTGGCTACATGTAACAGGGTAGTTTTGATATCATATTTATATTCAGCTGAACCAAATCAGAGGCCATAGTTTTTTTGCTGTGATTTTACTTAATCAAATTGGTAGGGAATATTAAGGACATTATTTGGTTACACATTAGATCAGGTTTGTAATAAATGAAATCATGGTTAATATAGTTCCTGAGATTATTTGTTCCATTGTTATTAATATTCAAAAAGAGATCTGACTATATGAATGATACGTGAAACAGTCATCACAATGTTGTGTATATTGGCAGATGCGTGCAGTTCTTTTTGCTGGGAGCATCTGTTAACATGGAGATTTGTCTCTCCAGGTTCACGTGAAGATGGCGGACGAGGCTGTCTGTGTTGGCCCAGCTCCCACCAGTAAAAGCTACCTCAACATGGAGGCCATCCTGGAAGCCATTAGGAAAACCAGGGCCCAAGCTGTGAGTCTGAACGAATCTCTCTCCTGCAGCTGTTTCATATGTAGTGAGCAGAAAGCTGGAGTTTGTATCTTAAAAAGAAAATAAGAAAGGATGATTGAAAATGCTGTTGCAGTTAGTTCATGTCACATGAGTTAAATGTGGCCGAATTGGCTACTGGAAATCAAAGGCTTTGTGGCATCTGGCAGTGTTGGTCGCCGATCCTGCAGGTGGCTGCTGGATTCAGCTTTCACACCAGGGAGCAGTTTCAGTTCATTTCCAAATTTGTTAGGAAAAAAAAAAAAAGAAATTCCAATTAGTTTTGAGTATTAACCCTTTCTGTGTAATAAGAGCATTAAAAAAAATTCTATATTATAAACAGGATCCAAAAGACCCCAGTGTAAACTCTATTCTAATCCCTTAAAAATTATGTACACCTAGTTATACTTCCAGAAATATAAACAATGTAATTGGTAATTATTTTAGTTTGATCATATCAATTGGATACATATAACTTAATGGAGAAATCAGTAATTCTCCCCACTGGCAATTCTGTTTGAATGAAGTGGAATCCAAGGAACGACTGATTTCTAACACCAGAAATAGTGCTTTGTTGTTGCGTGTGTGTTTTTATAACAGAACTAATTGCATATAATGTTAAAACTATGCAGAGTTATCTCCAAAATTTAATGGAAGCAGCCAATACCAGCAATTAACCTGGAGTGCTTTAATTAGTGTTCACATTTCTTTTGAAAGAAGTGAATGTTTAAATAAGAAGCTGAATTCATGAACCCATATTATGGATTTTTACAGTTTATTAGCAGAGTTAATGAAGGTAAAACTTTTTTAACTGTAGCTTATCAGAATGCAATGTTTAGTTGAATGTTTATATAAAATGAGATTGGTGGTGTGAAACTCTTATCCTGTGCATTGGTAATTTAAATTATTCTGTTCCATGTTTATAAAGCTTGGTTCAGAATTTTAAAATCTTGGATGTGTAGCTACTTCTAGATTATGATACTAACCTCTTCAGAAATTTTACTTTCCTTATAGAATTGTTTTACTGGAAACATATTCAAAACTAACTGATAACAGAGTGGCTAAATTTGTTTGGCCAGTGTGGTAGAGGCAAAAATCACTTGCTTGGAACAGGATGGTAGAATTTAGATTGTAGCAATATGCCTTGCATAACATAGCATAGAGAGGTTGTGAATGGCTAAGTGGCGTGAGGAGGGAAAGAAGAATAGATGTTAGAAGGAAAAAACATTCAGAGTACAAAGAAATAGTATAACCAAACTTCCATTTTAGTTAGATTTGACAGAAACTACTCATTGGGTAGTGGCTGAGTACATTAATACCGTCAGAAATAAAATGTTAGTTGGCTTGTAACCATGGTTTTGGAAAGTAGCAGTTTCTGTAAAGAAAAGGAATTAAAAGTTTTGAAAATCTATCTTGCAAAATATTTTCTTTAACATAATTATTTGATTCATCAACTATTAGAAAATTCTTCAGACTTATGGCCAAGGTTAGCCTTAAAAAAATAGGGAGAGTGTGCCCTGGCCAGTTTGGCTCAGTGGTTAGAGCGTCGGCCTGCGGTCCGGAGAGACCCGGGTTCGGTTCCCGCTAAGGGCACGTAATTCGGTTGCAGTTTGTCCCCGGCCCTGGTTGGTCGTGCGGGTGGCAGCCACTCGATGTGTTCCTTCACGTCGATGTTTCTCTCTCTCTCTCTCCCTTCCTCTCTCTCCCTCCCACTCTATCTGTACAAAAAATGGAGAAATATCCTCGGGTGAGGATAAAAATAAATAAATAAATAAATAAATAAATAAATAAATAAATAAATAAATAAATAAATAAATAAAAAAATAGGGAGAGTGTGAGTTGTGTTGAATAGGTAGTCAAACGCAGGTGGACAGGAAGCCACATAAGCAGATGGCCCTGGCTGTGGTTAGGGCAAAGGCTGCGTGCCAGAAGTGACTGTAAGACAGGCAGTATCTTGGAATTTGAGTGTGTACTCAGGGATGTGGGTAATCTTACTCAAGGGCCCTTGAACAGTAAATCCATAGCCGTACTCTATATTTTGCTTACCAAGGTTTTGCAATATGATAAAATTGTCTTTGTTTTTATTTCTAAGGTACATCCAGGTTATGGATTCCTTTCGGAAAACAAAGAATTTGCCAAATGTTTGGTAAGTTTGTAATGAGCCAGAAGCTGTTAATTTACATTTCAGAAAGCAGTGTAATGGTATTGCTTTTGTAAATATGGGTAGTGGTGAATAAGAGAGTTGTTGCTGACCCAGCAATTTTTTGATAATAGTTTGTGAAAAGTAAAGAGTTTTTATTTTGTAACCTGTCTTGATTTAAAGATTAAAAATGGAAAAGTTATAAAATCACCATTATACCTAATGAATGATACTTAATTTATTATATATTGCATGGACTTTGACTTTTAAATTTAAAAACTTCAGAGTTTTAACTAAACATGTTAGAGAGTCCGGTGATTTATTAATTATTATACCATGAGATTGGAATGTGAAGCCAGAATAAGATTCAATTTTTCCATTTTATTGCATATTGTGGCATTTAAGATCATATCTTACTACCTTCTCTATTTTGGGAAAAGTTTTATTCTGATCTGAGTATCCTCCTGTTATCGCCATCCTGGTTAGGTGAATTAACCTATATTCGCTGCCCTGGCCGAACTTGCTCAGTGGTTAGAGCATCGGCCCATGGACCAGAGAGTCCTGGGTTTGGTCCCCACTAAGGGCACATACCTTGGTTGCAATTTGTCCCCGGCCCCGGTTGGGGTCATGCAGAAAGCAGTCACTCGATATGTCTCTCTCACATTGATGTTTCTCTCTTTCTTCCTCCCACTCTATCTGAGGATAAGTGCAAAAATGTCCTCGGGTGAGGATTAAAAAAAAACTATATTTGCTATTATATTGATTTTCCAAGTATATTTATAACTACATTCAAGATGGTACTGAAACCTTAGTTTCAGATACTAAGATATGATTATGAATGTTTCTAAAAGCTCATTAGATCAATTTATTCTACGTATTAAATTATCTTAATTTATTATTCTAATATGTTATACTTTGTTTTTGTGGTATACTTCTATTTTGTTCTGCCATGGATTCAAATGATTATGAATGTAATAATTTTCTAGATAAAATTTTAACTTAAAATGTGTAAATTTAATTTGAAGCAATTCTTAAGATCATAGAGTTTTGTCTTAGAATGATCTATTTTAGCCAACTTACTCTATTGATTAAAAATTAAGGCCTGAAGAATATAGTCAGTAATATTGTAATAATGATGTGTAGTCCTGGAAATATTGGGAGAACACTTTGTAAAGTATATGATTATCTAACCACTATAGTGTACACCTGAAACTAATACAAAATAATATTGAATGTAGACTATAATTTAAAAATAAAATAAGATAGGAAAAACAAAACAAAACGAAACACAATTTAAGACCTAAGGAGATTGTGATTTAAGGTCACATGGATGGTAATGGTAACAAGTGTCTGGAGAGGACAAATTTGGTAAAACTAACCAAAGGTCCAGATTTACCAGGTTTTATGCAGTATATTCACATTTTCCTATTTATGCCACCCTTTAATTTTTTTATCTCTATGTTTGAGATTTTGCCCTGGCCAGTTTGGCTCAGCGGTTAGAGCGTTGGCCTGTGGTCCAGAGAGACCCGGGTTTGGTTTCTGCTAAGGGCACGTACCTCGATTGCAGTTTGTCCCCGGCCCTGGTTGGTTGTGCGAGTGGCAGCCACTTGATGTGTCCCTTTCACATCGATGTTTCTCTCCCTCCCTCCCACTCTATCTCAACAAAAAAATGGAAAAATGTCCTCAGGTTATTATAAAAAAAAAAAAAAAAAAAAAGATTTTGACTGAGGTTCTGTCATTTATGTAAGAAAATGATTTCTATATAATACTTACCTTTAAATGTATTTGTACAATATAATGCATTAAATTTAAGTTTGTATAGATGAGGTGTCTCTAAACTATGGTTCATGGGCCAAATGGGGCCTGCTGCCTGTGTTTGTAAATTAAGTTTTATTGGCACACAGCCATGCTCGTTCATTTATGTGTGGTCTGGGGCTGCTTTTGCTCTACAGCAGCAGAGTTGCATAGCTATAACAGATCGAATAGCCTGTAAAGCCTAAAATGTTTATTGTATGGCCCTTTATAGAAAAAGTTTGCAAACTCCTGGTAAAAAGGAATATCTGAGTCCCACAGAAGTTAAATGACGTGACTAATATATTCATTCATGCATTTATCTAATTGTATAAAAAATGCCTATTTGGTATCTATAGTCAAGGCATTTGAGAAAGATATACAAATGAATTAGTTATTGGTCCTGCCCATGAGGAGCTCATAGTCATCTTATGGAAAATAAGGCAAGTACTCAAATGACTTCAATTCAGGGAAGAAAATGTTATGACGGAGTTCAAATTCTCCATAAATAAAGACAAAAAAGATTATTTCCATCAGGGGTTTCATGTTAGAGGAAATAGTGTAGAATTTATGACTACCTTCCTTTCTCACTAATTTTCTTTCTAATCTTACCTCCTTCACTTTCCTTTATCAGTGCTATGCCTCAGCCAAGCCAATCTTTTTTTTTTTAATTTTAGTGTCCTCTTGAGACAAGAGACTTGATCTCATCATTCTTGTTTTCCTTTTGTTATCTTTTCTAATGATTTCTACATAATAAATTCAGTGAATGTTTTGGAAGGATTAAATAAACATTATTACATTAAGAATTATAAAACAATAACCTGCAAGAAAACTTTCCTCCTATCATGAAAAGGACTGTTTTGCAACTAGAAGGAAGTATTATTGTATGTTTCTGTTCACTATGAAACTAGGCAGCTAATGATAACTAACCTTCTTTTTTGTATGCATCATGACAGGATTCTTATTTGGGATATAATTTTTCTACCATTAAAATCTGTTCCCATTGGAGTATACAATTTAAGATGCTCTTTTTGGAATATCTGGCTATATTTGGCAAATGCCATAAAAATAAGGCAGTGACATGAAATTGCTTACAGATTTTGTTATGCCATATAAATATTGTTTTTTTTGATTGGTGACCAATCATTGAACTTTGATCGTTATTATTCTAAACTGGGTATATTCTTAGAAATCTGATTTGTAACATAGTGGTGCTAGATTACCATGTTAGTGGAAACTTGGGTAGAAAGATTGGAAGAAGATGGAAATTTTTTTTCTCTCACCCGAGGATATGTTTATTGATTTGAGAGAGAGAAACATCAGTCGGTTGCCTCCTGTATGTGCCCCAACTGGGAATCGAACTCGTAACCTAAGTATGTGCCCTGACCAGGAATTGAACCCCTAACCATTTGGTATACGGGCTGCTGCTGCAACCGAGTTACCCAGCCAGGGCAGAAAAAATTTTTTGTTTTATATTAATGGAATTCTCTGTATTATACTTATCTTGTGCATTAAATTTAATCAACCATGTAGGTTTGGTCTCCATTAATATCTGGTTCTGTTGTTTTTATTGCTGTTCAAACACCAGTGTAATGTTAATTTTTTTTATTAAAAAATCTATATGTACTTTATCTGGTATAATGTTGTTTTTAGTTAATAGCAATGAATAAAAATTATTGATTTTTTCCCCCCTGAATTTATGCTACATATTTGCTATAGAAAGTGTACAGTAATCCAAATATAAAAACATACTACATTTTATAAATTTCCTTTATAGGACATCATTACTTAGGCTTAATTTGCACAAAGTGGGAACAGATTACATTACAATCCCTACTATACAGGATTTAAGCAAAACCAAGTCTTATTTGTTTTGCCTAAATAATTTATGGAAAAAACAAAACTACAATTAACCCTCATAAATAGCAATTTTTAGTAATTTTAAATGTGCTGAGCAAGCAGATTTTATTTTTAAACTTTTTCATTTTGTATTATCCCTCTGGGCTCCTTGTATTCTGAGCTATAAAGGAACAGTGATGAGAGGCTGTGAGGACTGTTAGGATTAAGAAAAGAAATTCTTAGAGTTTATGAGATAGCTTTGAAAATTAAAGTTACATAACTATATATATTCCCATATTATCATATAATTTTTTTGCAGTACAGTGTTATAATTTATAGTAATTAGCTTTATAAAAAATTTATGTTATATTTAATAATTTGTGTTTCGAGTTTGGGTCTTATCCATGTATTTATTTTTAAAATAGTTTTTATTGCCCTGGGCGATTTGGCTCAGCGGTTAGAGTGTAGGCCCAAGGACCAGAGAAGCCCGGGTTCAGTTCCCACTAACAGTTGCTCGGTTGTAGTTTGACCCCAACCCATGTTGAGGTTTTGTGGGTGGCAGCCACTCGATGTGTCTCTCTCATATCAATGTTTCTCTCTCTCTTCCTTCTACTCTCCTTCCCACTCTGAGGATAAGTGCAAAAATGTCCTCAGGTGAGGATAATAAAAACATAAAATATGTTTTTATTGATTTTTTTTTTTTTTTTTTAGAGAGAAGGAAGGGAGAGAGAGATAGAAACATCAATGTGAGAGACAAACATCTATCTGCTGCTTCCTACATGCCCCCTAATAGGGATTGAGCCCACAACCCTTGCATGTACCCTGACAGGGAATTGAACTAGGACCTTTCAGTTCCTGGAATGATGCTCAATCCACTGAGCCACACCAGCCAGGCTTATCCATGTATTTAGAAGATGGGCATATATATAGTGAGTTCTATCCAGAATGCTCAGCATTGAGGGCATAGAAGGGAACTGTGGCAAACATTTGAGGTTTGATGAGTGTATTCTTTTTTTTTTTTTTTTTTAATAATCTTTATTGTTGAATGTATTACAGATGTTCCTCATTTTCCCCCCATTGATCCCCTCCTCCCCTCTCCCCACTCCCGTCCCCCTCCCGCCTTTTCCCACACTATTGTCTGTGTCCATTGGTTATGCATATAAGTTCTTTGGTTTATTTCTTCCCACCCTGCAACCCCTTTCCCTTTGAGGTTTGTCAGTCTAGCAATGAATTTGTACTTCTTAATCCCTTCACCTTTTTCACCCATTCCCCCCAAACCCCCTCCCATCTGGCAACCAACAAAATGTTCTCTGTATCTATGAGAATGTTTCTGTTCTGCCTGTACATTTTGTTTGTAGATTCCATTGTTGATAGGTATGTATTCATTGCCATTTTGTTTGTTCATGTATTTTATCTTTTTCTTCAAAAAGACCCTTCAACATTTCTTATAATAATGGTTTGGTGGTGATGAACTCCTTTAACTTTTTCTTGTCTGGGAAACTCTTTATATGGCCATCGATTCTAAATGACAGCTTTGCGGGATAGAGTAATCTTGGTTGTAGGTTCTTGCTTTTCATCACTGCATATTTCTTGCCACGCCCTTCTGGCCTGCATAGTTTCTTTTGAGAAATCAGGTGACAGTCTTATGGGAACTTTCTTGTAGGTAACTAACTGCTTTTCTCTAGCTGCTTTTAAGATTTTCTCTTTGTCTTGAACCTTTTGCATTTTGATGATGATGTGTCTTGGTGTGGGCCTCTTGGGTTTCATCTTGTTTGGGACTCTCTGTGCTTCCTGGACTTGTATGTCTCTTTCCTTCACCAAGTTAGGAAAGTTTTCTGCCATTATTGTTTCAAACAGATTTTCAATTTCTTGTTCTCACTCTTCTCCTTCCGGCACCCCCAAGATGTGAATGTTGCCACACTTGAAGTTGTCCCAGAGGCTCCTTACACTATCCTCCTTTCTTTGGATTCTTTTTTCTTTTTGCTGTTCTGATTGGGCATTTTTTGCTTCCTTATATTTCAAATCGATGGTTTGCTTTTTGGCTTTACCTACTCTACTATTGAATCTGTGTAAATTATTCTTTATTTCAGTTAATGCCTCCTTCATTTCGAACTGTGCATCCATCATTTCTGACTGGTCCTTTTTTATGCTCTTGAGGCCCTCACTAAGTTCACTGAGGTTCTCACTAAGTTCATTGAGCATCCTTATAAACAGTATTTTGAACTCAGCATCTGTTATGTTGCTTATCTCCATTTCACTTAGTTCTTTTCTTGGGGTTTTGTTCTGTTCTTTCATTTGGGACCTGTTTCTTTGTCTCCTCATTTTGGCTGCCTCCCTGTGTTTGTTTCTGTGTATTACTTAACATGAGGTATGGTGCTATCTGAGACCAGATGCTGCTTGTTTGGAAGAATTTAGGAAAATCTGAAGCAGGATCCAAGACAGGCCAATCCTATGGTTAAGCAAGTGGCAACAGCTTGGGTGGGCCTGAAATTTGGGTGGGGCGGGGCCTCAGGGAATCACCAGGGCGGGGCAACCAGTGTGAGCCAGGTTGCTGGAGTTCCAGATATGGCAGCTGTCTGCTGCCCCAGGGAAGGACTCACCAAAGGAACAAAGGCCTCTGACAGCACGTTTGTCCGGGAGAAAGCCCCCTCTCCAGCCCTCGCTCCAGTGCCAAACAGCTCAGTTCTTCCCTGTATGTCTCTGGTGCCCCTTGAACTGCCTCCCCTCTAAGCTTAGAGGGAGTGAGTCTGATAAGTTCATGCGTGGGCCCTTTATGGAGCTGCCTGGGGCTCCAGCAGCTTCAGCCTCCCTGAGCCTCAGTTCCCGCTGGTTTTTCCAGCTTGAAGTTATTGGGACTTCTCTTCCTGGCACTGGAACCCTGAGCAGGGCGTCTGGTGTGGGACGGGGACACCTCAGTCCCAGGGAGGACCTTCGGAGCTGAGGTATCCTCCTGATTTTTATCTACTCCACGTGAGTGTGGGACCAGCCCGTCAGCCTCCACCCCTCCTACCAGTCTGGATATGGCTGCTGCTTTAATTCCGTAGTTGTAGGACTTCCATCCAGCTTGATTTTAGGTGCTTTTGAATGATGGTTGTTCTGTAGTTTAGTTGTAACTTTGATGTGATTGTGGGAGGACGTGATACCGCGTTTATCTACGCCGCCATCTTGACCGGAAGTCCTCATGAATGTATTCTTTTATCTTCTTTCAATGGATATTTATTAGCAAGATAAGAAATATAACTACGGTGACAATCATTAGATGTAACTTTTTATTTATTCCTCACCCGAGGACATTTTTCCATTTTTTGTTCAGATAGAGTGGGAGGAAGAGAGAGAGAAACATTGACATAAAAGGGACACATCGAGTGGCTGCCACCCGCATGACCAACCAGGTCCGGGGACAAACTACAACCGAGGTATGCACCCTTAGCAGAACTGAACCCGGGTCTCTCTGTACTGTAGGCTGACGCTCTAACCGCTGAGCAAAACCAGCCAGGGTGGCATTAGTAATTTATTACTTTAGTGCATGACAAGAGCTATTGAAGAGTTTTTAGGAGAATGAGAGAGTTAAAATTAGTGTTTTGGTGAAATTGATCTGATAGTTTTCATGTAAATTTTGGTGGCTTAGATTTTTTTCCTGTTAAGGAAATTAATAATTTGATATAATTATAGTGCTATATACATATGCATGATACGGTAGGCTATAAATACTTTGACATATATGATTTTATTTAATTCATGCAACTTTTGAAGTTGGATATTATTTCTGTTTAACAAAAAAGAAAACTTAGACTCAGGTGCAGTGACCTGGCAACAATCACACTATGGTAGTAAGTAACAGAATCAGGACTTGTCCTATGTTGGCTGACCATAAGCACAGAGCAGTTTTAAAAAATACTATATCTTACTTGGCTCAGCTGAAAGAGTGAGAGCATTCAAGTAGTAGCCGAATAGTGAAGACAAATAACTATAGGGAACTTAGCCAAAGCCTATAGAAATCTATCCCTCCACTTTAATAGTAATATGGGCAACACATGATCAGGTTGTAGGAAAATGACTGTTGGTCTGGATAGAAAATTAAAGAAAGCCTTTTGCTAGGTTACTGGTCTTCAGTTATGAGGTTGTAATCCATGGTGTGTCGTTATAGCTATGATGTGTGTTGTAAGTACTTTGTAACTAATAGTAAAATTCTGAAGTTAGCAAGTTCACCAATTGTATGGTAAATGGGAACATGGGCCCTTTCCCATGCTCCAGCTCCCCCTCCCACCTAATGGGAAATATAGTGAAGGCCATTTGTAAGGGCACTGTGAGACCTTGGGAGCCTTGCCAGCATCTCTGGCTAAGGCCAAAGAGAAATGGCTTCTAGATGTGAACCTGGATTATAAACAGCTAGTGTTTTGATCTCATTAATGTCCCCCTTCCACTGCATGCCCTGTTTTCTGTACTCTATAAATTCTTGTGTTGGGAACCTTTGCGTGGTAGTGAACAATAGCACCAGCTGGCCGCCAGGGCGTGGCCCATCCACAGGCCGATGGGACTGAGTGGTTCAACTTCACTGGTGGCAGCTGGTGGTGGTATAAACCTCTGGTCAGCCGCCACCAGTGTGCATGTAAGTCCAAAAAACCCATGTCTTTCACAGCCAGTCCTCTGGGTTGTTTCTTTGAAATCCAAGAACAATATGCTGAGGTTTTCTGGGACCTCAGCACTTTGCATAATACCAGTGATTTTATTTAACAAAATTTTAAATGATTCAGGTGATACTCTACTCATATTTGAAAAAAAATTTTTTTTGAGCAGGAGAAAAAAGGAGAGGCTTAGACCTTGCAAGCCCAGAGTTGTATATAATTTATTTTACCTATACAATCTACAATCTGGGTAGCTCATGGAAGTATGTTTTATGACTTTTATTTATATATGTCATGGTTTAATAAAGTTTGAGAACTAAGCCTTGGCCAGGTAGCTCCATTAATTAGAGCATCGTCCCCATATGCCAAGGTTGCACGTTTCATCCCTAGCCAGAGCACATTGAAGAATCAACCAATGAATGCCTAAATAAGTGGAACAACAAGTCAATTGTTTCTCTCTCTCTCTCTCTCTTCCTCATTTTTTCCCTCCCTCTCTCTCCTTAAATCAATACATTTTTTAAAAAATTGTTTTTAAAGGTTGAAAATTGTTACCACAGTGTATTTTGTAGACATCTAGTTTTAAGTACATAAATTTTCATATCATTAAGATTTCCATTTTGGGCACAGATTTTGATTTTATTATGTTAAAATTTTTCATTTTTGAGAACCTATAATTTTAAGAATTTTAAGTTGCATGTATACATTGAAAAATAAGTTTTCTTCCATCTGTGACTCTCTGATGCTAACCCTCAGTTTAAATCCCTAGAGGCTACACTGCTACTGTTCTTATGGAGCCCCCCGTATTACAATTTGCCTCAATTTCTTGTATAGGATACTCTTATTTGCTGAGCTTAGGTTTTATTTGTTTATAAGAAAACAACTATTCTTCCCTTCCCCAGGCTTTTATTTTTTTTTATTTTTTAAATTATTTTTCTTTATTGGCTTTAGAGAGAGAGGAATGGAGAGAGAGAAATATCGATGAGAGAGAACATTGATTGGCCGCCTCCTGCATGCCCCGCACTGGGGATCGGGCCCACAACCTGGGCATTTGCCCTGAGCAGGAATTGAACTGGTGACCTCTTGGTACATGGGTCAATGCTCAACCACTGAGCCACAGGGGCTGGCCTTCTCCATGCTTTTAAAAAGTAGGTATGAAATATCTACCTATAGATGCACTTACACCATTCTCATTTAATCTTCATGACAATCTGTGCTATATTATTATTTTTATTTTTGGTTTTATAGAAGGGAAAACAGTCTCAGAAATAAATGCCTTGCCCAATGTCACACAGCAGGTAAATATTTAAACAAATTGACTATATGACTAAATCTCAACCTCAGTAAATGTTCCAAACTGCTTCTAAGATTAATTGGAACTACACTGGGTGGTTGTTGGTTTTTGTTTTTTTTTAAATGATACCTTTGCCTGGCACTTATTTTTGCTATTGGTAGAGGCTATTCTCTTTCTGCCTTAAAAAAAGGAAAAAAAAAAGGCTTATCAGTCAGTGTACCATTCAATGTTAAGGTCTGAAACAGAATTATTTATTTATTTTTTTCTAATCTCCTGATACCAGTGAAAGTAAATGTCTTCACTTGGATTTGCTAACTTTATAAGTAAAATACTTGAGTGAGCTAGCTGGTAGAGCTATATTCTACTATAGTCACTGGTGTCTTTTACTTCTTATAAATATTTCTATGTTGAACTAATCAAATCTCCCTGGATTTAGAGGAGAAAGTTTGGTGACTCCTTTCCTTTGGACAATAATTTTATGATATATTTTAAATTGTGGCCTGGCCGGTGTGGCTCAGTACTTTAATGTCGACCCATGTACCAAGAGGTCACCAGTTTGATCCTGGTCAGGGCACATGCCCAGGTTGTGGGCCAGATCTCTAATGGGGGGCATGCAGGAGGTGGCCAGTTGATGTTCTCTGTCATTGATGTTTCTTTCTCCTTCTCCCTTCTTCTCTCTCTAAAATCAATAAAGAAAAAAAAATTTTTTAAATATATTTTAAATTGTGCCTCTTAAATATGTCATGTTCAAAAGAATTTATGAAAACCTGTGAAAGAACATTCATAAAACCCTTAGCATAACAGAATGTCTTTTAAAATATTTGAGGACATGTTTTTCTTCCTGCATTCAGGAGTTCAGCTTCTAGAATATTTGTTGAAGAATTTCAAGGTGATATTGAGTAGAGCACTAAAGTGATACCTGAAAAAAAACAACTTTAGTTTTAGGGAGGCTTTTAAAGATATAGCTAAGGCAAATACATTTAGGGCTGTGAGATTTGGGGAGTGGTTTCAATAGGAAGGTTAAGAATCTGAGATTTGATGAGACTGGGATTTTCTTTCCTTTCCTTGAGGTTAATACAGTTTGAATATTATACTTTAGTTTTCCTTTTCTCTCTCCTTACTGTCTCCTTGCAGTTATTGGCGGAGTCTGGAGTCAGAGTTGAAATTCTCTGCTACTTCATAGTTATGTCATCTTGGACAAATTGCTTATGTTTGACTCTAAAGACTCAAGTGTCTTGTGCTTACTGATTTCATGATATATCTTCTCCATCTGACTCTTTGTATTGAAAACATGTCTCTTATAGCTAGCATGTAGTTGGGTCACGGTTTTTAAATCTGATAATCTGTATCTTTTAATTGTAGTGTTTAGTCCATTAAGTTTTTTTGTTTGTCTTGTGTTTATTGAGATACAATTTACAAACCATAACACTCACCTTTTAAAGTGTATAAATCAGTGATTTTTGTGTAATTTTGGAGTGATGTAACCATCACCACTATGAAATTTCAATTAGATATATTAACAGTTAATAAATTACTGATGTGGCTGGATTTATGTCTACCATTTTATTGTGTTTTCTGGTTGTCTCCTCTTTACCTTCTGTTTTCCTTTCCTGTCTTTGGATCATTTTAATGTTTGTAATTCCATTAACATTTATCTGTTGGATCTATTTTTTACATTTTTTTGGTGCTTTTTCTAGGGATTGCAGTATACCATCTTAACTTTATATGGTCTACTTTGAGTTAGTATTATACCATTTCAGGTGTAAATGTTGAGATTTTGAAATAGTCCCATCATCATGTTCTATGTTGTAGTTATACATATTTCACATGCATATACAGGGGTGGGCAAAGTAGGTTTACCCACCCCTGTTTGTGTGGAAAATATTACAATAATTAATAGAAATCAAACTGTTTCACATACTCACAACTGCAAACCTACTTTTGCCAACCTCTGTATTACAAATTCCATGGGAACATGTCATAATTTTTGCTTCAAACATGTTTGAAGAGATGGCATGTCCTTCATTAATGAGCTAGATATTCAGTTGATATTAAGAATGATTTTTATTTGGACCATTTTTAGGGTACACAGAAGAATTATGTTTTATTTTTACTTCTTTTTTATAATGTATTTTTAATTGTTATAAATTATATATAACATAAAATTTATCCTTTTCACCATTTTTAAGTGTATAGTTCAGTGGCATTAAGTGTATTTGCAATGTGCAACAATTCATCTCCAGAACTGTTTCATCATCTTAAACCAAAACTCTGTACTCATTAAACAATAACTCCCACCCTGGCCGGTTTCGCTCAGAGGTTAGAGCGTCGGCCTGCGGACCAGACAGTCCCCGGTTTGGTTCCCGCGAAGGGCACATAACTCAGTTGTGGTTTGTCCCCGGCCCCGGTTGGGGTTGTGCGGGTGACAACTAGTCGATGTGTCTCTCTCACATTGATGTTTCTCTCTCTCTTCCTCCCTCTTTCCCTCTTGCTCTAATCTGAAGATAAATGCAAAAAATGTCCTCTGGTGAGGAAATAAATAAATAAATAAATAAATAAATAAATAAATAACAATAACTCCCTAGTTCTTCCACTCCTACCCCCAATAACCTCTGTTCTGCTTTGTCTTTCTGAATTTGCATATTCTAGGTAACTCATATAACTGCAATTGTACAATATATATTTTTGTGATTGACTTATTTCAGTTTGCGTAATGTCTTCAAGGTTCATCTGTGTTATAGCATGTGTCAGAATTTCATTGCTTTTTAAATCTGAATAATAGGGTATTTTATGGATCTACCACATTTTGTTTATCATATATTGATTATCACACAACTTATACAGAAGTAGATGGCTGAAGTCATGCTTTTTAATTCTTTTGCATCACTCAAGAAGCTTTCAGTACATGATTGTTAACTATTTATTAGATAAGAAAAGTTGCCGAATTAAAATATGGAATTCTGAAAATAAATGTAGAAAGGGCACTTTGAAAAGGCTCTCTGTATTTTTATGTATAAATGCTATTTTTTTATTTGTAGTAACTTTGTGATCTCTTAAAATTTATTTTTATCCATTTATTTTTATGTAAACCCTCAGCTTAGAATTCAGTAGGAAAGATTTTTTTGTTGTTCTAATAAAGGTAATAGGTAGAAGATTTTGTTGGGTTAAATGAAGTAACATTAATTATCACTATTACAGGTAGTTAATAATTTTTATTGCCCAAATACATTCTAAAATTAAACTTTTAAGTGCATGATTTCTAAAGTTGGTGAAGAGGCAGAAATAATGAGATGATTGCTGGGGCTTTGTTTTTAGACTGGACCTTACCTTATCTAAAAATATTGTTATAAGGTTCCTGAGGCACCATTTTGAAGCACAGTATGTGATATGCTAATTTGCTAAGTAGAGAGTATTCTCTTTTTTAATTGATTGTAGAGGGAGAGGAAGGGAGAAGGAGAGAGAGAGAGAGAAACATCGATGAGAGAGAACATCGATTGGCCGCCTCCTGCATGCCCCGCTCTGGGGATCGGGCCCACAGCCTGGGCATGTGCCGAGACACAACCTGGGAATCGAACTGGTGATATCTTGGTTCATGGTTCGACGCTCAACCACTGAACCACACTGGCCGGACGAGAATATTCTTTTTTGTGTGTACTCACTTTCCAACATACTTAATGTGTGTGCACCTGTGTATTTTCTTAGCTTTTTATTTAGTCTTTCACATGCCAGATGGTTGTTGAATATAAGTATTAAAAAAAGAACATATTAATGGATAAAAATTATGTTGCATTTCTTAACCATTATATTTTATTTATAAGGAAATGTTTTGATTAATAATGACAGCTCTAGAGGTGCTGTTGCTGAGTAGAATGCCACTATTTACATAAAATACATTGGATGTAATGACTTGGTTATATACATGGCGGGGCAAGAGTAGGTTTACAGCCCTGACTGGTTTGACTTAGCAGTTAGAGCTAGGCCAGAGGACCAAAGGTCTCAGGTTTGATTACCAATCAAGGGCAGATACCTGGGTTTGATCCCTATCCAGGTCAGGGTCATGCGGTAGGGAACCAATCTATGTGTCTCTCTCATATTGATGTTTCTCTTTCTCTCTTTCTTCCTCCCTCCTTCCCTTCCCCTCTATCTAAAAATCAATGGAAAAATATCCTCAGGTGAGGATTAAGAACAACAACAAAAAAAGTAGGTTTACAGTTGTGAGTATGCAAAACACAAGAGTTCAGTTCTTGTATTATTATTTTTTAATTATTTTTCTATATGAACAACTGTAAACCTACTTTTGTCCCGCTCTTTATTTATATATTAGATATAAAATGTCAGTATATTTCACTAGGGTAGCACACATTAGCTCAGTGTTTGCTATTATCGTATAATGGCATAATATTTTGGAAGCTAACTAGGATACACTACTGCTGAAAATACAAATTTAAAATCAGTTTAAAAGTAATTGTTGAATCTGGGTAATGAATAACTGGGGATTTATTTTGCCATTATCTACTTTTGACTGTGTTTGAAACTTTTCATTAAAAATATATAAAAGGAAATACATTAAGCCCAGAAGAATTATGTTTTTCTTTCCTATATTGTTCTGGGAGGTCAGATTATCATAGAGTATATAATGAATTCAGGGTAAAATTTGGTTGTCTTGGAGAATACATGTATTAAACCTGGGAGACTTTTAAAGCTCTCTTTCATATCCAGTATGAGGGGATTTTAGCCATTGTCTTTGAAATATTTTCCTGTTATCAAAATATCTGGTTTTATTCTTCTTCATCACTTACACTTGATAGATTCATGACAAGGAGAAAGAGAACAACATTTTGTCTTTATCCTTCAATATTAGTAGAATGGGCACCAAATTAAAATTAAAGTGTAACTATCTAAAAACATTACCTTTTTCCATGTCATCTTGGTTTTTCAAATCTTGACTCAAGCATGTCCACCATAAAGAGTTAGTCAAGAAGCACCTTTCCCATGTACATAAACTTAGTCTAGAGGGAAGATATGAAAGGAAGCTCCCTCCTGAGTGATGTCAGTTAAAAAAAAATCCACTTGTTAAAAGTATTTAATTTAGAGCAGTAAGGAGTAACTTTCATTATTCCACGGATCACATTAAAATTTTTATGTTTTATGTCCCATGATGGTAAACTATTTCTGCTAGGTCTATTACATAGAACTGCATTTCTCAAAGAGCTTTTACCTTGCTATATTGTTAGTTACCGTGCTGTGTTTTCATAATAGCTTTTTCCCTATGCTCCCATGAGTGTGTAGTCGAGTTTTCCAGCGAGTACGTGGTGTATGTTATCGTAACAGATTGAATGCAGACCAGATAAGAGAATACAGCTGTCTTCTATTAAGCCGGATGTTAGAGATTTGCAAAAATGTAAAACATTTCCACTCTTACGGATTTAATTTTGTCATAAAAACGTGAATTCTAATTGTTAACTTTAAGTAGGTTTATTCTTTTAAAATTAAACATTTTTAAAAGTTTTCAATTTAATGCTGTAAATATTGATAGATATAATACACATAAGCAAAAGCTCATTGAGGCGATCAATCTTTTCAAATTCTTGAAAAAGGTTCTGAGCCCCAGCACTTTGAGAAACACTGTTAGAAGGTGAATGAATGGCCTCTTTAGATAAGATGGCACCAGAAAAACCTCTCTGAGAGGGTGACCTTTAAGCTGAGATTTCACAGGGGAAGAACATTCTAGGTAGAAAGAGCAAGATTGCTCTGACTACCCTTTCCCAGCCCACTTACACATTGTTTTCTGATCTTATTATAATTACTTTCATGCTATGTCAAGGACTTATTCACCTATGAATTCCTGTCATTTACCATCTTACTAGTCATTAATAATTCTTTGTCAATTTTAATGTTTACAAACATAAGACAAACTTTTGGAGGGAGGCTTAAACTCTTTGCTATTCATACCAACCTAATTTGAAAAATATTTTTAAAAATTAGCAAATATTTGTTACAATTTATTATTTACTATTCCTTTTGCATAAAAGAGTGTATATCAGGTTTCTATGTATGACTTTTAGTATAATATGGCTTTGTCTTTCCTATACATTTATTAATGGTAAATTTGTTTCACAATCTTTTTTTTTTTACATCTTACTCGAGGATATTTTTCCAATTATCTTCAGATAGATTGGGAAGGAGAGTGGCAAGGAGGGAGGGAGGAAGAGAGAGAGAGAGAGAAATAGAAATATCGATGTGAGAAAGACACATTGATTGGTTGCCACCTTGGCCAGAATTCAACCTAGGACTTTTTGGTCTGTGGGCTGACGCTCTAACGGCTGAGCCAAACTGTTTTGCAATCTTTATTCTTTGGAGTTTTAATTTGATCCAAATTTCTTAGTGTGGTATATGAAGACACTGTGTTTTTATTATCATTCCTCCTATTACCACCTTCATAATAGCATTTAAGAGCAAAAACATTTGAAAAAATGAATGGTTGAGCCTAGTTGGTGTGGCTTAGTGGTTGAGTGTCGACCCATGCACCAAAAGGTCGCTGATTCGATTCCCGGTCAGGGCACATGCCCAGGTTGTGGGCCTAATCCCCAGTGTGGGGCGTGCAGAAGTTAGCCAATAGATGTTCTCTCTCATAGATGCTTCTATCTTTCTCTCCTTCTCCCTTCCTCTCTCTAAAATCAATACAGAAAATAAAATTAAAAATGATTTAGAAAGTGAATGATAAAGATAAAAAGGAAATAATGAGTTTAGATAAAATAGGAGTACAGCAACAAGATTGATTGTGACCATGATACGAATGGATGAGATTCTACCCTTAGCAAATTGTTACCTATTTTTGAGTACTTACTGTGTGCTAGGCACTTTCCAAGCACTCTGTGTCTAACTCATTTGCTTTTCATAATAGCCTTACAGGCAGATAGTGCTATCTTCACTTTACAAGTATGAGAAGCAAAGGAGGGTGAATTTAAGCAAGTTGCTCAAGGTCACACAACTATTAGGACCTGGGCAAGGATTTGAACCCAGGCATTGCCTATACCTTAAATTATGGGCAATGCTACCTCTGAAGAAGAGATTGTACAACTTGTTTTGGAGCAAAACAAAATAAAACCTTAAAATGTTTTCAACTCTTGCCCTGGCCAGTTTGGCTCAGCGGTTAGAGTGTCGGCCCGCGGTCCAGAGAGACCCGGGTTCAGTTCCCGTTAAGGGCACGTACCTCGGTTGCAGTTTGTCCCCGGCCCTGGTCGGTCGTGCGGGTGGCAGCCACTCGATGAGTCCCTTTCACATTGGTGTTTCTCTCTCTTTCTCTCTTCCTCTCTCTCCCTCCCACTCTATCTGAACAAAAAATGTCCTCGGGCGAGGAAAAAAAAGAAAAAATGTTTTCAACTCTTTTTTTGTCACCCATCATTATTTTTCCCTGTAAGACTATATATAATGTTATCATTTGTTATAATTTTATAATTATAATTTGTTAAGCCTCTTGGTATCTTTAACTTGTAGAACATTTCCAGAACCAAAGGGACTATAAAAAGAGTTGTCTGTAAAAGTTCAGGTTTTTCCCCTAAAAGCTGGAAGTGGGAATAAGAAGCAGATGAAATAAAAAGAAAAGTACACAGAAGAAGAAAGTATAGTGAAACAATAATGTGTTTTGTAGTAGAGACTGTAGTGTGGTAGTTCTGGTTGAGTCAGTATGTAGCAGTCATATCAATAACCAAGAGCACACATGTTGGAGGACTTGCTTTTTAGATGCCTTGGCCAGCATAATTTTAGTGACTAGGGTGTGAGGGTCTGAACAGTAACAGTATTTGGTAGAGATTAAAAACAGCAATGGGCCCTGGCCGGTTTGACTCAGCGGTTGGAGCATCAGCCCACAGACTAGAGAGTCCTGGGTTCGGTTCCCTCTAGGGACATGTACCTTGGTTGCAGTTTGTACCCAGCCCTGGTGGGGTCTTGTGGGTGGCAACCAGTCAATGTGTCTCTCATGTTGATGTTTCTTTCTCTCTCTTCCTCCCTCTCTCCCTTCCACTGTAACTGAAGGAAAATGCAAAATTGTCCTTGGGTGGGGTTAAAAGAAAAAACCTAGCAATGGAGCCTAGCTGATGTGGCTCAGTGGTTGAGTGTCGACCCAAACACCAAGAAGTTGCCAGTTCGATTCCTTGTCAGGGCATGTGCCCAGGTTGTGGGCACGATCCCCAGTGGGAGGGCATGCAGGGGGTGGCCAATCGATGTTTCTGTCTCTTCCTCTCCCTTCTTCTCTCTTTAAACTCAATAAAAAGGAAACAAACAAACAAAACCAGCAATGGAGATGATTAAATGTAGATATTAAAAGATATCAAATAAGGAATAAAAAGAGATAGAAGATAAAAAAACAGCTCTCTTTGAGGAACCAAAAGTAACCAATAATTTAGAAATATATATCCTATTAGACAAATGTTTCTATTATGTGGGGGAAATTACCTCAATAAGTACATTTTCTTCAAGGTAAAAGAAAGTAAAAGGTTCAGCTTTGTATATGTAGGTTTACATCTGAATGAGAAGACTTTGTTAAATGGGTGGGTCTCTCATAGGGGAAAGGATGAGGACTTGGGTTCTTAGTGAACAGATGATTCTCTTGAGGGATTGTCGAATATTTATAAGTGGTTTTATGTGTGCTTTTTTCTTTCAATCTGTCAGTACCCTGTGATATGTATAGATTTAGAAACTTAATCAGAAATATAGTGATTTTCTTAATCATATACTAGTGGGTAATCAGTTGTTTTGATTAAAGTCTATTGTTTCTTCAAGCCCTGAGAATTCTAAAATCTAGAATTTAATTGCATATCTTTATATGGAAAAAGTAAGTTTAGCCAAAAACCACAAAGAAAAACATAACCAGATTTTAAATATTTTTAATATTTTAATATTTGTTGTGATTAATTTTGTATGGGCTTTAATAATCCGATATGTTTATTTAGGTGATCAGAGAAAGAAAGTCATAGTCAAACATTCTAATAATATAAGTGTATATTATAGTATTGTTTTGGAAAAATAAGTCACACTATAATTTAAAATAGTAAATTAACATATTAATGTCTTCATTCATTCTAGTGCCACATTAATTTAGAAGTTTTCATTTAAAATTTAATTATGAAAATCAATTTATTTAAAAAGTTAATAGAGCCCTGGCCAGTTTGGCTCAGCGGTTAGAGCATCGACCTGCGGTCCTGAGAGACCCGGGTTCGGTTCCCGCTAAGGGCGCTTACCTCGGTTGCAGTTTGTCCCCGGCCTTGGTCGGTTGTGCGGGTGGCAGCCACTCGATGTGTTCCTTTCACGTCGATGTTTCTCTCTCTCTCTCTGTTCCTCTCTCTCCCTCCCACTCTACCTGAACAAAAAATGGAAAAATGTCCTCGGGTGAGGATTAAAAAAAAAAAATATATATATATATATATATATATATATATATATATATATATATAAAGTTAATAGATAGTAGTGGTCCACATTTCATTTCAGATTTTTTCACTGTAAATTGCAACTTGGATTATGATGAATAGGCTAATATTTTGTGCCCTAATTAATGAATTCCTGTTCATATAAACCAAATGTTTTATTTTGAGATATAAATCATTAGTTAATATGATCTTTAATTTTTTTCTTGACAAACTTCTAAACTTTCAGAGCCTTGCTGGGTCCCTGATAAACTTTAGATCATTAAGTCTAGAATTTGTTGACTGAATTAATGAATTAACCAGTAGATTAGTACCTTGTTGAATTTATTTATTTATTTATTTATTTATTTATTTATTTATATTTTTATCCTCACCTGAGGTCATTTTTCCATTTTTGTTTTGTTCAGATAGAGTGGGAGGGAGAGAGAGGAAGAGAGAGAAAGAGAGAAACATTGATGTGAAAGGGACACATCGAGTAGTTGCCACCCGCACGACCCAATCAGGGCTGGGGACAAACAGCAAATGAGGTACGTGCCCTTAATGGAACTCAACCCAGGTCTCTCTGGACCGCAGGCTGATGCTCTAACTGCTGAGCCAAACTGGCCAGGGCAATTCTTTTTTTTTAAACATCCAAAGATTTTATTTTCACTCTTTGGGAACTGTTCAACATAATGGCAGCTTTTAGATAAGTTTCACAGATCTTTACCAAAGCTGACTATGTTTACAATAATGTTTTGCACAATATTTTTAGTACATGAAGTGTAAAAATTTCAAGTTTATCTTAGCTTTTCAGTCTATGAGGTATTAAAAGTGGTGACAGGGCTGCTTTGTTACTGTTTTGCAGCTACCTCTTTAATTGATGTTGAATTGTGGTTTTCTGTGCACACAGGGTTAAGTAAAAAGGTTGCAGTCATCTAGTGAGCATTTTTCCTTTAATGTGCTCATTAGTGGTGGCAAGTCCAGGTTTTAGCACATGTCAGTAATTTACATTTCATTGCTGAGTGGCTGCCCTTGTTCAAGAGTTGTTTCTAAGGCTGATGAATATATATTGGGAATAAACAGAGTAGAAGAATTGAAAGCCAAATACCCTGCCAGGCCTTTCAGTTGGTTCTGAAGCTTCCAGTGGATCTCTGATTAGCAATGCATTAAGCTGGATGAAAATGCAAAGATGAGGCCTACAAAAGTTGCCACAGGTAGGCTATCCCCTTAAATCCCCTTTTTGTGACCACCTTTCCATTTCATCTTTCCCAACTTCTTCTTTCATGGCAGACTTTCTGTTAAGTGCAAATACTCTGTTAGACCTAGGAAGTGAACAATAGAGGATCAACCTGGTTCCTTTACCCCATCTAACTATTAAGCCAACTGTGATTGTTATGCAGAGTCGACAAAAGCAAAGAGCTTGATGGGCCTTACAGCTCCTAGGGACCTCATTACTGTGATTGGGATCTCTGTGGTGATTCCTTCTGGGATTCAGTTTTCCCTCTTTGCCTGATTGGTACCAGCTTGTTCTGGCTTTTAAAAGTGTGTGTAGATCATTAAAGGGTAATCTGTGGTCAGTGTTGCTGGACATAGGGACAAGACTCATGTTAATATTGTCTTTGAAATTGAGGCATTTGGGAAAATACAGAAGTTTTCTTTTTGTAAAAACTTGATATATTATAATGAAGCATTTTTAGAACTGAGGATTGTATTCTGAGTTACTTCATGCATAGATGGAGTAGCATTAGGAAATATTAGTCTTGCTATCTTTAAAAGATTAAAAATGTTGTAATTCTTCATACATTTTAGGAGTATTTTTATATTTTTGGACATTTGCGTTTATTGCAAGAAAGTAGGTATTGATATTGCCAATTGTGTGTGTTTGTTGGGTCCTCTGTTGTCTATTTGCTTATTTACTTTTGTGGTATGCATCAAAACACTGAGTTCAAGATGTTTTGTTCAGAATTCACGGTTAAACTCAAAAGTGAGTAGATTTATGACTAACAATACAGTATTGAAAGACACTGAAAAATATCAGTACTCAAGTTAGATTATTATTTCATGGTAAATTCAGTTGGTTGTGATTTAGTTCTGAGATCATCTAAACATGAAGGCATGTTGAGCCTAGTTTATTATGTCTGTATATTAGTGTTTTGTTAGCTAGAGTTTTAATAGAGGAGCAACATGGAGCAACCTTGTTTTGGAAATTTTTATGTGTATGAAGATAAAGATAACGAATTTTTAGAATATTAGTTTAGTAATATTCTGATCAGTATTTGTAGCTTTTGCAAAATGTAACAATAAATTTACCTTCTAGATGACTACTTGAAACTGTTCATTTTGGATGTTTGCCAGATAAAAGCCTCATGGGATTAAGTTCTGGAAAACCACTTGCAAATTTGTGGGGGTATCAGTGACTTTGAATATTTAACTGTCCAAACTGTCATCTACTTGCATTCTGTCTCTGCATTCGGTAAAAAATTTAGAAGTTTGTAAGCCAGTTAGAATTAAAGGTAACATCTGCTTTTAATTGGTGTTTTATTTTCTCCCAAGTCAGTAAAAATTCAGTAAGACATGAATTATCAAATTTTGCAATGCTAAGCAACTTGTCAAGTGACAGTAAGCACTACCTTGTGCACTTGCACAGATGGAAGTGTTAGAAAGTTGGTTAATCGTCAGGAGTTCTGATTATGGTTGTAGAAGGCCAAAACTCTATAACCATTGCCAGCTTTCTAGTGTCAGATAGTATTCATTTGTTAATTTTGTAGGCTTTTTTCAATTACTGGCAAATTGCCTCTTGATACTTGGTCTAATAGACCTATGGTCAGATAAGGCAATGTAGAATTCTTCTGTTTCTCATGTCTTTTTTTTTTTTTTTTAAGTAAACATCTTAGTTAAATTATTTAAGTAAAAAAAAAAAAGAAAATCTAAGTATGGGTTTTAAATGGTATTTTCTAATACATACTCATAATGTATTGAGAAGTATCTGTTTGAATCTTAGCAAAGGAAGCCTTTCATGGGCTTCCTGTTGAAAAAGAAAGTTTTTTTCTGTTTTTTTTTTTTTTTTTTCCATTTTCAAACCATTTTAAGGTATAAAACATAAGGATAAAGAAATTGGTTCTTTCGCCCTGGCCGGTTTGGCTCAGCGGTTGGAGCGTCGGCCTGCGGTCCGGAGAGACCTGGGTTCGGTTCCGCTAAGGGCATGTACCTCGGTTGCAGTTTGTCCCCAGCCCTGGTTGGGTCATGTGGGTGGCGACCACTCGATGTGTCCCTTTCACGTCGATGTTTCTCTCTCTCTCTCCCTCCCGCTCTATCTGAACAAAATATTGAGGAAAATGTCCTCGGGTGAGGATAAAAAAAAAAAAAAAAAGAAATTGGTTCTTTCTAGAAGAGCATGTAAAAATAACTCAAGACTTCAAATATTCTCGTAACTAAGAAAGACCCCCCCCAATATTCCAATTGTACTGATTACATTTTACTTTTCTAGTTACTGAAAATTTCCACATGGTACCAAGTAGTCGTTTTATAGAAAGTGTGTCTTTAAAAATTCAACTGTGAAGGAATGGTTTTTGTTTTTGTTTTGCTAATTGTTAATATGAAAGTGGATTTTCTCCTTTTCATATTTGAATAGATCTGTATATTAGAGGTAGAATTCAACTGGACTTCCATATAATTCACGTTTTCTTTTTTGTTGTCCACTTATGAATATCTGATAAATGTTTTTATGTAGTAATGTATTTTGCTACTAGAAATTAATGGGCTTTTTAATTAGATTCAGAAACTGTCCTATTCTGTTATTTGTATATTGTGAGATTTTATTTCAACTTAAAAGCTAGGGAAGATGTTTAAGTAGATTAACCTAATAGTTTTACATACAGTTGAAAAGTAGTATCTTAAACCCATGGGCTATGTTTAGCAGTTCTTATACATTTAAAAAAAATAGTTGAAAAATAAAAAACTTATATCTTCCAGCTAAAGTAGACCTAACACATTTATAGTCATTTTGATGCCTGATAACTTCAGGGTTCATTGCCCCTGTACATTTTTCAAATTATTTGCTTCTCAATACATAAGGCTTTAATTTGCCTCCTACTGACAAACCCCAAATGGGTTTTTAAGAATTTTGAAAGTGGACTATTATAGCTGTGCTTCAGCACTGGCTTTGATTGCTGACACAAAATTTCCTAAGACATCCCAAATTTAGACTGATGGAGGAGGTTCAGGCAGCATCTTCTGGACAAGTGCTAAGATTTTTTTCTCAGATACAGAATTACTATTTTCTTTTAATCCTATTTTAATGCCTATTTAAAAAATAACTTAGCCCTAGCTGATATTGCTCAGTGGTTAGAGTATCAGCCCTCACCTAGAACTGAAGGGTTGTGGGTTTGATTTCTAGTCAAGGGCATGTATGTGGGTTTCAGGTTCAGTCCAACATGCACCAGTTGATGTGTCTCTCACATCGATGTTCCTCTGTCTCTCTCACCCTTGCTCCCTCTCTTACACTCACTCTGAAAAAAATCAAAGGAAAAAATATCCTTGGGTGAGGATTAACAAACAACAGAAAAATAATAAAAATTTAGACACAAGATTTAACCACATTTTATTCACTGTTAACTTACATTTTTGTTTTTATGGTCCTTTTTATCTTAAATTTTACATAATAATAATAAAGTTAAATATTTGCACCTTAAAGTACCCTAAAGCAATAATTATTTCTTTTATAAATAATTGATATTAGTAGTAAGTACAATTTATATACTGATGAAAAACACTGATGAATAATATCTCAAGGCTGCATTCTATTAGAGGTGTTTAAAGTGACTTTCATGTCATTTGTTTATGCTTGCTGTATTTTTAAGGAATAAAGGAAACAGTTGATACCTGTATTTTATGGAAAGAAGATGAAAACCTACAGCTAACATTTGTATTGGGGTAATCATTTACCTTTTTGGCTCTAAGTACTCTCATGATCTCTTAGGAAACTGAGATTGTGGTAGACTTGCCTTGTTAATTATTTCTGTTTTCAGCTCAGTTTGGTCACTAATACTTGACTTGTTGCTTAGATTCTTCCCCCCTTTGCCTCATTGCATGCAGTTCTTATTGTTTAAATTACCAAGCTTTCTTTATCATGTGATCCTGTCAACTCTATTGACAATTGATTGGATCAGGGATTAGTGTCTGACCCAAAAGGCAATAATCTATAGAAGGGTCATGGCCCATAGTGTGTGTGTGTCTGAGCCGGGTGGGTGTAGATGTGTGTGGTGGAGGTTGTGAGTGGTGGTGGGGTGCAGAGAAGGCTGTGACACTTGAACTGTAATAACTGAAATATGAGAAGGAGCAGCCAGCACGTGAAGCTCTGGGGCAAGCCCTCTCCAGGCAGAAGGAATAGCAGGTGTAAATGTCCTGCAGCAGGAGTGAGATTAGTACATTGGATCAAGAAAAGGAAGCTGGTGCTGCAGGATAATGATGAATGAGGAGACATGTGCTAGAGGACGAGATTGGAAGGATCAGCTAAGGCTACTGTAAGAAGCTGGGATTTTAATCAAAGCAGTATGGGGAGCCTGGCCTGGAGAGGGGGGGGGATTTTAAGCATGTAGTGACATAATATGATATACTTCTTTATTATTATAACAAGAATGCTTATCAGCCTGAAGAATTGTGTGATTAAAAGTAGTTTTGGCCCTGGCCGGTATGGCTCAGCGGTTAGAGCGTGGGCCTGCGGTCTAGAGGGACCTGGGTTCGGTTCCCGCTAAGGGCACGTACGTCGGTTGCAGTTTGTCCCTGACCCTGGTTGGGTCGTGCAGGAGTCAGCCACTCAATGTGTTCCTTTCACGTCGATATTTCTCTCTCTCTCCCTCCTACTCTATCTGAACAAAAAATGGAAAAATGTCCTCGGGTGAGGATAAAAAAAAAAAAAGTAGTTCTAATGCCCGTTCGGGGTGGCTCAGTCAGTTGGAGCATTGTCTTGTACACAAAAGTTTGTGGGTTCAATTCCTGGTCAGGGCACATACCCAGGTTTCAGGTTCGATCCCTAATCAGGATGATACAGGAAGCAACCGATTGATGTTTCTCATATTTATGTTTCTCTTTTCTCTCTCTCTCTCTCTCTCTGAAAAAACAAACAAACCAGTAATAAGATATCCTTGGGTGAGGATTTAAAAAAGAAGTAGTTATGATAATAGGAGTTGAAAAATGTAAACTATATACCAAGTGTGACAAAAACTTGTGCCCTAGAAGAAATCTCATGCTAGTCCACCTAGAGAAGTCCTCACTCCTTAATTTTGCCCTACTGTTTTTAGGATGTATTCCTCTGTGAAAACAAAGGTATCTTCTAATCTATACTTTGCAGATCATCTACTTTTCAGTCAACCCTACCCTTATCTTTAGAAGTTAATACCAAGAATCATTCCTTTTCCCACATTGATTTACTTTCTTAAATCTGGATTATTGTTTTAAAAAACACTCTAGTAAGACAGCCTATGGGAACCTTTGACTCTTCAAGTCCTAAGAGCAATTATGGGGTAGGTATGGATACAAAGAGAATAAATAGCATCCCAGTTTAAGGTGGCCCTTTTAAATTGTCTCCGATACCAGAGTTAATTACTGATATTCTTCTTTAACTTTCTGTCTAGCTAGCAGGTGTTGGTAACCTCACATAAATCAACTATGGTAGGCATGCATGTGTGCACACAAACACTCACACTCCAGAGCATAGTATGTGTGCATGCATCACTCACTAACATCTTTTTTACTATGGATTATTTACTGATGCTGGTTATGATCATCTTATCTTCCCTGATGATTGATTCAGGGTGACTCAATGAAGGCTTAATTGAGTTTGGGCCAGTGAAACATGATGCAAGGCTCTTTTTGGGACACCTTTTTTTTGGATAAACTCTCCATTCTTTTTTTTTTTTAATCCTCACCCGAGGACATTTTTCCATTTTTTGTTCAGGTAGAGTGGGAGGGAGAGAGAGGAACAGTGAGAGAGAGAGAGAAACATCGACGCGAAAGGAACACATCGAGTGGCTGCCACCCGCACAACCGACCAGGGCTGGGGACAAACTGCAACCGAGGCACGCGCCCTTAGCGGGAACTGAACCTGGGTCTCTCAGGACTGCAGGCCGACGCTCCAACTGCTGAGCCAAACCGGCCAGGGCTAAACTCTCCATTCTTAAGAGAGAGAGGCATTGGTGCTCAGGCTTTCTCTTTCCCTCCCTCTTGCCCAGATCTTTGGTGAATGAGAGTGCTTGGTGCTGCTGGCAGCCATGTTGTGACCATGAGGATAACTAGCCTAAGGACAGAGCTAACTTAAGAATGAGGCAGATCTGAGAGAATGGCAGAGCAATCCAGAATCAGGAGATACACCTTTAGAAGAATTTCTGTCTAAAAGTGTTGATGGGGTGTGTGTTGGGGGGAAGGGAAAGTAGGGGCGTTTAATGGGTTAACAGCACTTTGTACTTTATTAGATATTTATTGAAAAGTTATCCTATCCCACCATGCTAGACACAGAGAGATTTAGTTAAAAAATAAAGCAGAGCACAGAATTTGCTTTTCCAGGATCTAATTTAGGATATTGGAGTTTGATTCCTTCTGTGACTGTCCCTTGTATTGGATTTGGGAACTGAAAGAACACTCAGTTGTTTTTTTTTTTTATCCTCACCAGAGGACATTTTTCCATTTTTTTGTTCAGACAGAGCGGGAGGGAGAGAGAGGAAGAGAGAGAGAAAGAGAAACATCGACGTGAAAGGGACACATCGAGTGGCTGCCACCCGCACGACCAACCAGGGCCGGGGACAAACTGCAACCGAGGTACATGCCCTTAGAGGGAACCGAACCCGGGTCTCTCAGGACCGCAGGCCGGCGCTCTAACCGCTGAGCCAAACCGGCCAGGGCAAGAACACTCAGTTTTTAATATTCAGTTGAAAAGTTTAGAAACCCAAGGCTTAATGCATTAACCCCTTACTGATTAGGGAATCAGTGTCAGGGCTGTGAGTTGCTTTAATGATGTTATTGGGCAGGTAGTACTATTTGCATATTATACAGGGGCGCTTTGAGGAATCCAGCTGTGAAAAGATTGGTAGGCTTGAGGAAAGTAAGGGGGGTAGACAATAGCCAGCTGTCAGCTCTTATTTCTCTTTGTGTTTATGCTTTAATCTTCAAAATCTTTCTGTAAGCTTGTCTACTTCATTCTCTGCTTCTCTGCTCACATGGCCTTGCTGACCGAATCCATAGCCCCTGAGTTTACAGGCCTTAGGTCTGGCATCCTGAAAAGAGGAAGGTGTCTTTTTTCTCTCTGTTGCCATTCTTAGGAAAGGAACTGCCATACATTTAGTTTAGGGTAGCTGCTTTTTGCTACAGTCATCAATGTTCAGGGGTCAAGGTCACATCATTCAAAAGGACTGCATTCAAAGGGCCTTTTGCTGTGGTTGGGAACAGGGAAGTTCAGGAGAGTTGTGAGCTGGCTAACCTCTACAAAATGTCTGTTATACCACATAATTAAAGGGCAATATTATAACTGCAGCAATCAAAGCAAATCTACTCTAGGTGTAACATGAAGGTAGTGGTTAATTCTGGTAGGTTGAGGTTGGGTACAGCCGGAGAGAAGAAAATTGTCAAATTTTAAATAAGGGGTGTGTATGTGTGTGTCTGAAAGGATTAGTAAAGAAGGGTATTTTGCATTTACATGTGGTATAACAGACATATTGGTTTCCTCCCTAGAAATCTACTCCTATCATAAAATCCCTGTGGCCTTATAAATCTGAGTTTCATAATTGTGGCATCATTAGAGTTATAAAGTACACATATAGGAGAAAATCATGGACTTCTTGAGCCAAGAGAAACAGAACTTACCTGATTTGATTGCTTGCATGTATCTTTTGATGTAGTGGATACTGGTGAATACAAAGATGAAGCAGGTTCACTGCCCCAAAGAAGTTTATAGGGAGAAGATATAACGGGAAGGAATTTAACTCATAAAAGAGTCATAAATGACATTTTGGAGAAATCAGATATGAAGTGATTACTTTTGATGAAGGAGGAGTATCTAGAAAACTCTCATAAAGAATGTGGCATTTGAAAAAAAAAAAAAAGAATGTGGCATTTGAACCAGTGTTGAAGATAGAGAAGAATGGACATACAGAAGGGAGAAGGGCATTTCAGGGAGGGGATTCATTTTCTTGGCTCTACCTTCAAAATAAATTTAGAATCTGACCACTTCTCACCACTACCAGTGCTAGTCCCGATTACTAGCATGTTTCATCTACATCATTTAGCTTCCTATTTGGTCTCCAAGTTTCTATTTTTATCTCCCTCTTAGATATTCTCAAAGTCCAGTTAAAGTGATCTGTCAATCTGTAAGTCAGATATCAGTATTTCTCTGCTAAAAATCAGACAACCAAACATCTTTAATAGCTTCTCACTTCATTCAGCGCACAAATCCTTCAAGTCCCTCTTCCTGCTTCTGACCTTATTAGTTTACTCTCTCTCTCACTTACTGTGTTTTAGCTCTTCCTGCAGGTAAGGTATCCTTATAGCCTCAGGGTCCTTTCATTTGCTAGTTTCTTTGTCTAGAACACTGTATCTCCAGATATACCTTCTTGAGGTCATTATTCAAAGCCATTTTCTCAAAGATGTTTACAATGACTATCCTAATTGAAATTGTAAGTTACTATTCTCCCACTACCTCACACTGTCAATTCCCATTTCTAATTTTCTTTTGTCTAAAGTACTTATTGCTGCTTGACATATATTTTATTTTGTTTGTCTTTTTTTCCTACTGGAATATAAGGGAGGTTTTTTTTTCTTTTTTGATATTACTATTTCCTCAGTGCACAAAAACCATATCTGGCTCATATTAATTTGCTTAATGAGCAATCAAATGAATAAATGATAAATTGTCTAGCTTTATTTTTGGGTCATTCATGGCACAGATTTGACACCTTAAAGTCTCTTCAGTTGGCAGAGACAAGTATAAAAGTCACTCCGAAGTCATCGCTGCAAGATTCAGCTGTTGCTCATGCTTATGACAATAATTTTAAACTCTTTTATCATATAGGGTAGCATTTGGCAACCTGTTTCTGTAAAGGGCCAGATAATAAACATTTTAAACATTACAGACCATAATGTCACAACTATTCAACACAGTTTTAACTATGTAACACTGCAGTTGTCGTGTGAAAACAGCCCTAGACCATTGATTTTCAACTGGTGTGCTGCAAGAATTTTTAAAATATGTAATACCTGACTCTTTAGTCAGGAGCACTGACTTCTTTTCTCAAATAAAATAATTACAACAGCCACCACAACAGTAGCCATCCAGTGTGAATGAATAAAAATTATACCTATTTTTTTTGTCAGATGGACAAAAAATATATTTTTTGGTATGCCGCAGAATTTTAGTAATTAGTTTGCGCATGCCGTGAGAGATGAAAAAGGTTGAATGATTGGACATAGCTATATTTTAGTAAAACTTTATTTCTAGACAATACTATTAGAATTTTATATAATTATTAAAGTTGTGAAATATTGTTTAAAATTTTTTTAAACATTTAAAAAAATTGATGGTTAGAGAGAAAGAAATATTGATGTAAGAGTGAAACATCAATCAGCACACCACCTACCAGGAATTGAGCCCACAACCTGGTCATGTGCCCTGACCAGGAATGGAATTGGCGACCTTTCAGTGCATTGGACGACACCTGACCAACTGAGTCACACTAGCTAGGGCAATATTGTTTTTATTTATTTATTTTTATTTTCAACAATTTAAAATGTCCCTTCTAAGTTGGAGAGAAATTGACTGCTCTATGATCGGAGTATGGTATTTGAAACAGCTATAGATCTGTACAAATAGTCTAATACACATTTCACTATCTTGTTCTTAAGGACACATGTAGTTAATGCCACTAAAGGAGACTTCGAGTGAAATTGTCAATAAAGAAGCATGTGGTGTAATTATTTCTGCTATGGATTAAGAAGAGATAGTAATATGGAAAATAAAAAATAGGGATAATATGTAAGTAATGTCCAATTGTGTTGTATAATTTAAGTGTACAGGGCCTAGTAATTATATTCAATAACATTAGATTTACATTGTCTTTAGTACATGTCATTTGAGAATGTGGACAATGAATTCAGAAATACTAGGGGGTTACTTGAAGAATTTCACGTTTTCCATGGGTAATAGAGAATTAATCACATTGATGAAATGTATGTAAAATATAGTAACTTATATAAATAGTAATGTTAGATTCGATTTATAAAATTTCTGGTTTTCCCGGAAAATTTGACTTATATTGTAGAAGAGGCATGGGATTCACTCTCCCAATGCCAAATATATTGGTACAGGATTTAACAGCCTAAGGGATGTAAAATTGAAACACAAAGAGGTTTAAAAATATCTCTTTTTGGGGTGTTTAATAAATTGATACCTATTGATTGCTAATGTTTAAATTTATTGGTTAGGTAATATCCTTTGTGATGAAAAAATTAGAGAAAGGTAAACATGTAAGAAGGAATCAGAATTATGTCTTTTTGTATTGAGACTAGTATGGGAAAAAGGAATTCTTGGAAATAAAAGTCAAATGGGATATGTAAAATAAATACTAGAAGAGGTTTAGGCAGATACAGAGTTTAGTGCTATTTTTAGCCTCTTCATTTCCATGAGGCTTACCACAAGGTGGGGATAATATATTTTGTGTAATCTTTAGATGACTTGTGACATCATCCCGAGTTGTTTCAATAGAGCACTTATTTTAAAGAACTTTTCCTCTATTTTTTTTAGAAATTTACAGATGAGTAAGTTTATAACAATTATTTTGCAGATATATCTTGACCATTTAGTATTACCAACAATGATTATAATTTTTTATTGTTTCTCATTACTGTAAGGTCCTTATTCTAAACCCATAAAATTATACTTTTTCAGCCTAAGATTATTTCTAGGCTGTCCTTTCAACAACAACAACAACAACAGAAAAACCACCCTGAAATCAATTTACATGTTGTTAATTTGAAAATTTTTGCCAGTTTGGACAACCATATTGACAAAGGACTGACTCTCTTTTGGGCTTTATTATAGGTAAGCTAAAGAAGATAGAAGAATATATTTCAAATTAGTTGCATTTCATGAGATGTTGGCCTTTATTTCTTGGTAGGTCTTTACTAGAGTCCAGCCTCCTCTTATGATAGTTGAAAGTTGCTTGTGGCTGATTAATGTTATATCATTAGAGCACTATTTTCTGATTGGTATGGTGAAAATGTACTGTGAAAATGCCTTGGCATGTCATCCCAGATCATGGATTTCGTCTTTGATGGCTGTTTATATGTTCTGCTGACTTCTAATAGTCTCACTATTCAAATTCGAGTGTGGATATTGAAGCCAAAAATTCAAAAAGACTTTTGAAGTTTATATGCAATTAAATAGCATTATTAAATCAGAGTTGAAGTCTTTGGTCAAGTAGAGTAACTGCAGTGTCAAAATTGAGCTTTTAAAACCGAAACACATTCCAGCCCTGGCTGGTTTGGCTCAATGGTTAGAGTGTCGGCCTACGAACTGGAGAGTTCTGGGTTTGGTTCCTGCTAAGGGCACATACCTCAGTTGCAGTTTGTCCCCAGCCTTGGTTGGGGTCGTGGAGGTGGCAAACACTCGTTGTGTCCTCTCACATTGATGTTTCTCTCTCTCTCTTCCTCCTGCTCTATCTGAAAATAAATGCAAAAAATGTCCTCCAGTGAGGATAAAAATAATAAATAAATAAATAAATAAATAAATAAATAAATAAATAAATAAATAAAACCAAAATACATTCTAAATCACAGATATTCATAGCATGAGCAATAGTACTCTAAACACATTTTTTTCTGATGTATATTTTTAAGGTAATAATAACATTAGTAAATTATTTTAAATGTGTCAGAAATACTTCACAGTACATGGAAATTGGGATTATACAGGTAAATGTGAAAGAAGCTTTTTAAGGTTTTAAGTGCAGTGTAGTTTATCACAAGAAATTGTATATATTATTTGGTTTGGTGTCTGCTTTGCTGAAGACGATTTCAGTTCCATGTAAGAATGTCTCCCTGAGAAGTCTCAACATGGTTGTCCTGCTAATAAGTTACTTATGTGCAGAATGAAACATATCCTTGTAATCAAACCTGTTTTTTGGTTCCCCGTTTCAGTGAAGTTTTCTTGTCTGCAAACCTTATGGTCATCTTTGACTACACCCCTTCCTTGCACTTTTAGTCATTCTCCCTAAATCCATTGCCCGGTCTGCTATTTAGTATCACTGAGCTTTTCTCACCCCTTTTCTGTCTGCTAAATTCCCACTGCTGTTATGTCATCACTGACTTCCTTTTCACCCGGTGGCTCATCTCCCTCTCAGTCTTTCCTCTTTGGAGCCTTCTCAGTACTCTTGCCAGACTGATCTTCCTGAAGGACCCAGTACCCCTCACAGATGCCAAAATCCGAGGATGCTCAAGTCCCTTATGTAAACTGGTGTAGCATTTACATATAACTTACAATTGCATACAGAGGACAGCAGGGTATACGGGAAGGTATGCCTACCCATCACTTCATTTGTTTGGACTCAGCATAGTGCTTGGCACATGGCACATTCAAGTTTTACTTTTGAAACTTTCTGGGGTTTTCTTTTTTGTTTCCTGAATATTTTTGATCTGAGGTTGGTTGAATCTGTCGATGCAAAAACCCACAGATACAGAGGGCCAACTGCATTGTGGTGGACATTTAAACTTTTGTCCATGCAGCATCTTTCCTTCTTTGAGAACAGTGTCTTGCTCTTTTTTGGAAGGGCTCTTGCTTCCACTTTAGCCCATGATTGAAGGGTGAGCAAGTATGCAAAAAGCAGGGTTTTAGGCTGAGAGGAAGAGGCAGTTGAGAGGAAGAGATGAAAGGTGTGGGGAAGAGGTCTATTTAGCCTCTTCAGGAATAGTCTGATTTAGTTGTGGCTAGGGGGCCAACAGCAGTATTACTGTCTCAGGAACAAGGCTCCTGGAATGCATTAAACAGCTGCATGCAGGAAGGAGGGAGGGGAGACCTCACCAGCCAACAGCTGTGTAACTGTGACTTCTAATTTCCTTCACACTTATGTAGCAGTTTGCTGTGGGTCTCCTCCATCCTAGGTGCTTTACATATGTTAATCCATTTAATCCACACAGATACAGAAACCTAGGAACTGAGTGGTTAAGTAATTTGTCCAAGGCCACCAGGTAATTTATGGTAGAAATGGAATTCAGGCAGGTACCACAGTCCTTGCTGTTAACCATTACACTCTACTGCTTCTAATTACTGCCTATAATTGTAAACCTTGCCTGACAATTGTTTTGTATGATTCAAGTGGCATGGGAGGAAAGGGGGGTATAGGTGATGCTGGCCATAACTTTAGAACTTCAAAAGGTTATGTAAGGGTGGCGATAGCATACATTTGAAAGGAGTCACGCTAGCTAATAAAACTTTTTAAGAATATAATTTTGCTGAGATTAATGTTCATGCTTACTGGTAGTTGATAAAAATGAAGCTTTGTCTATTATATACGATGTCAATTTTTCCCCCTTCATTGGTTGCAAGGCTTCACATTAATGAAGGCAGAAGAATGCTACTTCAAGTCTCATTTGTCTGGAAAGTCACGAAGGCCCTGGTTGGATTTTCTGAGAAAGACAGAAATATCAGATAATCTGATGTTAAAACTGTAGCAGTATTGCTCTGGTCAGTTTGGTTCAGCGATTAGAGCATTGGCCCACGGACCAAAGAGTCTCGGGTTTGATTCCAGTCAAGGATACATACCTTGGTTGTGATTCGACCCCCAGCTCTGGTCAGGGTTGTGTGGGAGGCAGCTGATGGATGTGTCTCTTTCACATCAATGTTTCTCTCTCTCTCCCTCCTACTCTATCTGAAGATAAATGGAAAAATATTCTCGGGTGATGATTAAAAAAAAAAAACTGTAGCAGTATTTAATATGAACTCAATGGAGAAAACCTCTGATACAAAGAGGAAGGAATTTTTATATTGAAAAAAAATTCCTTTGTCTTTTATTATTTATGTAGTTGATGATTGACATATTGGCACTTTACATGTAGAGATGTCCTTCTAATAAACTTATGTTGAGTTGGCTAACAAAGTTTTCATTGTGTATGTTTTATTCCAGTGACTATTATCAGTTTGCTAGATTACTCTATACTTGCTCTATCACAGTACCCATGCTTTATTGTGATTTCAGTTCTTTGTATTGTGTCTTCTTGGTTGGTTTGTCAACTAAGGGAGCTCAGTGGTACTCTTCTGTCTTGTCCATCATTGTATCCCTAGACTTAGGACAGTGCCTGACACTGAGTGGGTACTCGGCAGGCATTTGTTGAGTTATTGCATGACTTTTAAGTGTTAGTAGGATATTGAAGAATTATACAATTGAGATCTGTTTGTTGTAGGTCTTAAGAGGAAGAGAGGAAACCCTTTTGGATGAAACTGGTTGTATGTATTCTCATCATCATTCTCTGATGAGCACAGAACTTTTGATAAACCAGTGACAGAGGTGTTTTCCTATAAACTTAAATGTTTGTTTTCCCATGCTACTTTTCCAAATCCTAGTTATCTTTCCCTCAACTGCTGCCCTTTTTATGAAGCCTTTCTTGATTTCCCCCATTGGACTCTTCATAGTAGGTGCCCCGTTTTTCACCTCTTTTAATGCATTTACTATTCTCTACCATGTATTGTTTTTCTTGTCTGGTAAACTTTGTTTGTGCAGAAACCAGATCTGTGCAAATCAGCATGCTTCCAAGAGTGAAAAGGGGATGCTGTTAGATGGGATGCTGGGGTGATAGGTATGTCCTGTGACTGTGCCAGGCAAACCTGGTGTATGATCACTTTCCAGGAGCCAGCACACGGTCTTTGACTTGTTGAATAAGCCCTGGCCATCTGAACCTCTTCACAAGTATGTGAGATGGGGATGAGAAGGCATCAGAATCTCAGATAATAATACTGGTTTAGATATTAGTCTTGTTTCTGTCATTCTGCCTGTTTAGTGACTGTGGATGATTGATTTAATCTCTCAGATCCTAATTTTGCTGACATGTTAAGTAGATATGATTATTTGTGTCCTGCCGTTTTTAGCCCTATTTTTAAAAATTGATTTTAGAGGAAGGGAGAGAGAGGGAGAGGGGGAAGGGAGAGGGATAGAGTGAGAAAGAGAAAGAAAAAGAAAAACATCAATCTGTTGCCTCCCACACACACCTCAACTGGGGATCTAACCTGAAACCTTGGTATGTGCCCAGACTGGGAATCGAACCCGCGACCTTTTTGGTACATGGGATGATGCTCCAACCAACTGAGCCATACCGGCAGGACTAGCCCTATGTTGTTTTTTTTAATCCTCACCCAAGGACATTTTTCCTTTTTTTTTTTTTTTTTTGTTCAGATAGAGTGGGAGGGGGAGAGAGAGAGAGAGAGAGAGAGAGAGAGCGCGCGCAACATTGATGTGAAAGGGACACATTGAGTGGTTGCCACCCACACGACCCAACCAGGGCCAGGGACAAACTGCAACGGAGGTATGTGCCCTTAGCAGGAACCGAACCTGGGTCTCTCTGGACTATGAAATGTTATACAAAGTAAAATGTTACTGTGTAATTGTAGAGTAAGTGGAAGACTTTCTAACTGCAAAAATCTAGACCTTGATGGCTGAAGTGTTTATCTATAAAATGACTTTTAGGATGAAGTAAGCCTAATATAATGCCTTGTAAATAGTACTAAAAAAGTAAGTAAATATTGTTTTTATGGTTAGTATTACTACATTTCTTGTTATTTTACTACCTTCAAACTTTTTTTTAATCTTCACTGGAGGGTATTTTTCTGTTTATCTCAGACAGAGTGGAAGGAGGAGAGAGAGAGAGAAACATCAATGTGAGAGAGAGACATCGATTTATTGCCTCCCCAGGGACTGAACTGCAACACCGGGACTTGATCCTGTGACTCATTGGTCTGCTGGCTGACTCTCTTAACAGCTGAGCCACACTGGCCAGGCCATTTTTAAAAAATGTTTCCCACTTAGAGATAAATTAATCTTTACATGGGTCATTCTACTGCATCTTATTGTCACTTTCACGTCATTGCATCTTTACAAATAACCAAAATAAGGGTGAAAATAGCAGGTTCGCGGGTTAAACAACTGCTGAGTAGTTGAGGAATTACTCAGTTGCTCAAAGAAATTAATTGGAAATTATGATCTCTGTTTTTTTTTTTAATCCTCACTTGAGGACATTTTTTCTTGCATTTATCTTCAAATAGAGCGGGAGGGAGAGAGAGAGAAACATCAATATGAGAGAGACACATCAACTGGCTGCCACCCACATGACCCCAACCGGGGCCGGGGACAAACTGCAACCGAGGTACGTGCCCTTAGCAGGAACTGAACCAGAGACTCTCTGGTTTGCGGGCTGATGCTCTAACCACTGAGCCAAACTGACCAGGGAATGATCTCTGGTTTTTAGCATTCCATTTAGTATTTGAAGTAAGCTTTATAATGTAGGCTGTACTAGACCACAGCAATTAAATGTGGCAACAAAAAAGAATATCCCAACTGTAGGTAGAGCCTGCTTTATTCAAACCATATGACTCCTAATTCCATCCAACGGTGGTATCGAAACTTGATGTGTTCCAGAAAGCAGTAAATTAAGTGCGGAGTGTGGAAGGACTTCCACTTGTAGTAAATTTTAGAAGAAATTTATAAATATTTTCAAAAGAAATAGAAAAAGTAAATAATTCAGATAATATGCCAGGCCAATTAAAATTTTTTAAAAATTAAATTTAATGTCTAATATTTGAACAAAACAAAAGCTCTCTAGCCTTTCTCACCCATTTACTAGCTTACTATTCTCATTCACTACCAGCAGTAAATGTTAATGGACTGTAAGGAATGAGCAGGAAGGTGAGGCATCCACATTAATATCCCCTCATGCTAACTTAAGGATTATTAAATCTTAAATTTTTTTTTTACTTAACCTGTAAAATTGCTCATCTATCATAGTTGTTATAAGGTACATTTCAAAATTGAACTGGAAAAATATTAGCTTTCAATCCAAAAGTACCAGTTTCTGTATTCATGAAAAAATAAAAATAATTGGATCAGGGAGAAATGAAATCAACTCTTTTTTTTTCTTCTGTGGTATGTGCCCCTAGCAGGAACCGAACCCGGGACTCTCTGGTCCACAGGCCGACACTCAACCGCTGAGCCAAGTCCAAAATTATAAGAATATAAAATAAAGGTATTTTATATAAAGTACAAAGAAATTATAACTTTATCACTAATAATCCCTATGACCAGTTTACACAAGGAGAATTTTAGCAATACATACCATATTTAAATTTGAAGCTTCTTACTTTGTCCTCTTAAAAGATACATCTAGCCCTGACCAGTTTTCTCAGTGGTTAGAGCGTTGGCCCGCGGACAAGAGAGGCCCGGGTTCAGTTCCCGCTAAGGGCACGTATCTCGGTTGCAGTTTGTCCCCGGCCTGGATTGGGGTTGTGTGGGTGACAACCAGTCGATGTGTCTCTCTCGCATTGACGTTTCTCTCTCTCTCTCTTCCACCCTTTCTCCCTCTTGCTCTATCTGAAGATAAATGCAAGAAAACATGTCCTTAAGTAAGGATTAAAAAAAAATACATCTAAGAGAAAAATTTTAAAATTTGTACCCACTTCTTTAATTAAAGCATTATTACTATTACAATATACAGCAGAAATAAACTTAACTTCTTGAAAATGCCAGGTAGCTGAGTGGTGAATTTAACAATTGCACCCAAGGAGTTTTAGTGTTGTTGAACTGATTATCTACATTTTGCTAAATATTTTTTAACATGTTTTAATACTAAAACTAGAATTCCTTTGGAGGACAGAGGCTCAAATTCATCCCAAAACCTGGCCTTTTTTTTTTTTTTTTTAATTCTTACCCGAGGACATTTTTTCCATTTTTTGTTCAGATAGAGTGGGAGGGAGAGAGAAGAAGAGAGAGAGAGAAACATCGAGGTGAAAGGGACACATTGAGTGGCTGCCACCCACACGACCAACCAGGGCTGGGGACAAACTGCAACCGAGGTACGCGCCCTTAGCGGAACTGAACCCCGGTCTATCTGGACCGCAGACCGACTACAAAGCCTGACTTTTTAGCTAACTCAGATCTTCTTGGTGTCAGTGCTAAAGAAGTGATTGAGTTCTTTTTCTCTGGGTATCCTCTATATTGCTTTTCTTTGATTCTTGACAGTGCAACCAGACTAAGATTTTAGATGAAAAAGGAGATCTGTGGAACTGATCAGAGAAACTTCTCTGTTTTCTCACATAACACTTCCAGGCACAGAAAATAAAAAATCCTTTATTTGCATTCTTAAACACTAGGAACTTAGAATGAGTCTTTCAGCTGGGAATGTTGTTGCATCTACATTTCCCAAAGGAAAAACGGGTTAACAGCCCACACAGATTTTTGTTCACTCATCTCTCTTTAGTATCTGGATCTGCAGAGTGTAGAATGATGAAGCTTAACCGTCCAACCTCTTTCTTCTTTACAATCAATTAGAAATTGAAATAGATATGAAAGTAGGTATCAGTGTTGATTACAAGGAAATAAAAAGAAGAAATCAGGTATGCACTAGAAAAATGGCAAACACTAACAAAACTTAATCTTCTAAAATAGAATGTTTCCAAAATTAATATAGAATATAGTAACTAGAATGTTAAACAATGAAATATTCTCCCTATAAGCATTAATGCTTATCTAAAAAGTGCAAAGATATTCAGCAATTTACTTTATTTAAATGTTTGTTTATTAAATAGTGAAAGAAATTAACAATTTTCTGACTTAATAGCTGAAAAATAGAAATAGAAATCAATTTCACTGCCAAATATTAAAATTAGAAAGCATTCTATTGCTGCATTGTTCATTTCCTATGAATTAAAAAAGGCTTTATATTTAACTATATTCCTTAACTAGAAAACCTGACTTCTGCCAATTGTTACAACAGGGCAAGTTACCACCACTCTATTCCCTATCGAAATGTTGTATATGGCTATCATATGGAACTAATAATATTACTTGAGTTTATTGTGCCAAGTAGACACTTAATACAAAATATACATTAGACTGAATGAAATCCAGATATTGGTAATATTGAAAGAAAAAGACATAGATTCCTATGGTTAAAGTAAGTCACAGCATACACTGAGAAGGCTAGCCGGGTGCAGTGCAGAGACCTGTCCTGGCTTCTGTAATCCCGCTTGCCCCTTATATCAGCCAACCATCTAAATAAACTACAGTGGAACTAGAAAGTCCCCAAATATCCAAAAGCTTATCATGTATAAAAGGCAGATGGAACCCTGGCTCGGGGCTCAGCCTTTGAAGATGACTCTGCTGGGCCAGCACCAGTGTGCATTAAACAGTTATTTTCATTCTTTCCCAATTTTTTTTCTTTATTGACTTGAGAGCAAGAGAGAGAGATAGAAATAGCGATTGGCTGCCTCCTGCATGCCCCCCACTGGGGATTTGGCCCACAACCTGGGCATGTGCACTGACCAGGAATCGAACTGGCGACCTCTTAGTGTGTGGGTTGATGCTCAACCACTGAGCCACACCAGCTGGGCAAACAGTCATTTTCTAATCCTCCAAGTGCATGCAGTCTGTCTCTTCCTGCCAACCGAATTTCTGCCACACATATTTTGGTACATTGGCTCAGAAGCTGACAGCTGAGCTGGCCCCTTGAGCCACCGTTGTCGGAAGCCAGTGGGAAGGAGCCACTAATTTTAAGAGAAAGACATAGATTCCTATGGTTAAACTAAGTCACAGCATACACAATATACTATAACTTAAATATACTTTATCTGTCATTTTTCAGTTAATCTTGCAATTAGCATCCCAAACAAATGAAAAAAACAAAAACAAAAAAAAAACAAAAAACCTGTTTTATAAGCTTATATTTATAATTTAAAAATAGAACCTTTGTCTTCCTTGTACTACCCATTCCTCCTTAACAGTCAAACTCCTTACATTTCTTATTCAAATGAGTCACATAAATTGGGTTCTTAATTTAGAAAGAGCTGACTACCATTTAAATAAATGACTCTTGTAAATGTCAGGGTTTGGAGGCTGATGGTACCCTCTTCTTGGGTCATTCTGCACCTCCCTTTATCGATGCCCTACTTTCAGTGATAGGGAAAATGAACCTGGATTTGAACTAGTCTTCTATAATCATGTACTGTCATGCTGCACAGCCTGCGGCCTCCAGCAGAATGTCTAAGAGTAGTGGTGGAAATGCTCACCCATGCCTTGTACCCAGTCGCGGGTAAAGACCCAGCCAACTGGTGTTTCCTCATTACCACAAAAACCACACTAGGAATGTTTCTCTCACCTATATGTTCTCATTTGAACATACGGATGTTCTATTTTTTTCCATTTTAAAAATTACTTATTTTTAAATTATAGTTGACATATATTATTATATTAGTTTCAGGTGTACACACCAGTGATTAGACATTAAATAACTTTCTAAGTGATCTTCCCAATAAATCTCATACCCATCTGACACTACACATAGTTATTAGAATATTGTTGACTGTATTCCCCATGACTATTCTGTAGCAACCAATTTGTACTTCTTAATCCCTTCATTTTTTCCACCCATCCCCCCAACCCCTCTTCAGCCTGGCAACTGTCAGAATATTCTCTGTATCTATGAGTATATTTCAAGTGTTGATAGATAGGTACTTACTGCCATTTTATTTTTCATATTTTTATCCCCCCCCCTTCTTCTTCTCCTTCTTCTTCTTCTTGAAAAAGACCCTTTAACCTTTCATGTAATACTGGTTTGGTGGTGATGAACTCCTCTGGCTTTTCTTGTCTGGGAAGCTCTTTATCTGTCCTTTCATTCTAAATGATAGCTTTGCTGGGTCAAATGGTTGTTGGTTGTAGGTCATTGCTTTTGATCACTTGGAATATTTCTTGCCAATCCCTTCTGGCCTTCAGTGTTTCTGTTGAGAAATCAGCTAGTAATCTTATGGGAGTTCCCTTGTTGGTAACTAACTGCTTTTCTCTTGCTGTTTTTACGATTATCTGTCTTTAACCTCTGGCATTTTGATGATGGCATTGCTTGGTGTGGGCCTCTTTGGGTTCATCTTGTTTGGAACTCTCTATACTTCCTGGACTTGTGTGTCTTTTTCCTTCACCAGGTTAGGGAAGTTTTCTGTCATTTTTTCAAACAGGTTTTCAGTTTCTTGTTCTCTCTCTTCTTCTTCTAGCGCCCACATGATTTGAATATTGGTTTGCTTGAAATTTTCCTAGAGGCTCCTCCTTACACTATCCTCATTTTCTTGGAATCTTTTTTGCTGTTCTGATTAGGTGTCTTTTGCTTCCTTATATCCAAATTGCTGATTTGATTTTTCGGCTTCATCTACTCTACTGTTGATTCCCCATAAATTATTCTCCATTTCAATTAGTCCTTCATTTCTACTGGCCCCTTTTTTATGTAGTTGAGGTTCTTACTTAGTTCATTGAGCATCCTTCTGAGTGTTTTGAACTCTGCATCTGTTAGATTGCTTATCTCCGTTCCGTTTAGTTCTTTTCCTGAATTTTTGTTCTGTTCTTTCTTCATTTGGGACATGTTTCTTTGTCTCCTCATTTGACAGCTTCCCTGTGTTTGTTTCTATGTACTAGGGAGAACTGCTATGTCTCCCAAGCTTGGTAGAGGGGCCTATTGTAGTAGGTGTTCTATAGGGTCCAGTGTCACAGCCTCCTCCACCCCCTCAAGGTGAGCACTCGAGGTGTACCCCCCATGAGGGCTGTACACTCTCTTGTAGTTGAGCCTTGATTGCTATTAGCACATCTGTGGGAGGGATTTACTCAGGCTGATCAGCTACAAGGTTTGGCTGTGACCACTGACCTCTGACCATTGTGTAGGATAATCTATGCAGGCTCCTACCCCACAGAGCAGTACTTACTTTAGCAGGGCTCTGGTGCCCACTGAGTCTGCCCTGTGAGTGTGTCACTTGTTGAGGTGGTTGGGTGGTAATGCTTTGACATGGTCTGAAGCTGTCCACTGGGTATGCTGGCTCTTGGCCTCCCAGGAGGTATAGGCCAAGGTCGGCTGCCACTTCTGTTCTGCCCAGAGCCACATGGCATGAGTTATAAAGGCATCTGCGGATGGCTGCTGCTTATGCTGGGAGGTGCCCAGGTGAGGCCAAACTGAACCAAGGCTGGCTGCTGCTAGTGCCTGGGCTGGGGCCACTTAGTGAGAGGTATGGGGATCTCCCAAGGCCAGATGGTGCTTGAAAGTCTGAAGCATGAGCCAATATAGGCCATTGATATGGAAAAGCCACTGGACACAGCCTGGGTGAGCCTGAAAGTTGGGTGGTTCTGAGCCTCAGGGAATCACCAGGGCAGGGCAAACAGTGTGAGCCAGGTTGATGGACTCTCAGATATATGGCATCCCCTGCCTTTTCTGTGTGGGAAGGGCTCATCAAAGGAACAGTGGCCTCTGCCAGCACTTCTGTTTGAGAGAAAGCTGCCCCCCAGCTCTTGTCCTGATGCAAGACAATTCAGTTCCTCCCTAAGTGTCTCTGGGGCCTTTCAAGCTGCTGCCCCAGTGCTGGAGTTCAGAGGGAGTGAGTCCCAATAAATTCATGCAGGGCCTTTTAAGAGGAACTGCCTGGGGCCAGCAGCCCTCTGTCTCCCTTAGCCTCAATCCCTGCTGGTTTTTACAGCTCGAAGTTATGGGGGCTGGAACCCTGGGCTGGGGAGCTTTGTATGGGAATGGGACCTCTTGCTACTCAGAGGAACCTGTATAGCTGAGATATCCTTTCCAGTTTTTATCTGCCACATGTGAGGTTGGGGCTAGTCCTTTCCACATCTCCACCTCTCCTACCAATCTCCATGTGCTGTGGCTTTAATTCCCTAGTTGTAGGACTTCCATTCAGCCAGATTTCAGGCAGTTCTGAATGATGGTAAACTACAGAACTGTAGTTTAGTTGTGATTTTGATGTGTTTGTAGGAGGAGGTGAGTACTGTGTTTACCTACACTGCCATCTTGCCCAGAAGTCCAATGTTCTTTATCCTTTATTTTTAATGATTATTTTAACATGTACAGTGAGTGCAGAGTAAAACTAACCACCGAAATAGGTTTCAACAAGTATTTCAAGCCCGCCAGTGTGGCTCAGTGGTTGAGCGTCGACCCATGCACCAAGAGGTTGCCAGTTCGATTCCCAGTCAGGGCACATTCCCAGGTTGTGGGCCTGATCCCGGGCGGGAGTGGGGGGGGAGGGGCATGCAGGATGTTTATATCTCCCTCTCCCTTTCTCTCTCTCTGAAATCAATAAAGAAAAATTATATTAAAAAAAAAAAAGTATTTCAGAAGCTGAGAGGAGGAGCCGTCCTCATTTACACAATAAGTCTTTGGAGCCCAAGTACCAACTTGCTTAATATTTCTTCCTGGTACTGAACTGTGTTGTTTCTTTGCTTTTAACTTAAAAAGGGGGGGGGAGGGTGAGTAATACTGCATGGAAGTGTCCTCATTAGAAACAACAGGTTCACAGGTTGGGTCTGCCACATTTACAGCATAGTGTTGTATACTGTGATTAAAGCATAGTGAGCACAATTTGCTATAGATGAGATAAGTGGAGGTAGTGAGAGGGAGTGGAGGAAAGTAGGAGGAGGATGAGTTCTCTACATTGATTTCTGATCTCATCATGGATTGGACAACAAGCCAGTTCCTTATACAGTCCTTCTTCACTGCTGGTACAGGTGGCCTGATGGTTTGGTTTCTATTGCTCAGAGATTGCAGTCCCAGCTCATCTGTGATTTCAGCAGTGCTCGTGGCATCAGGAAGACCTGTTTTCCTTGCGAAAATTAGTAAAATGGGAATCCTGATCAACCCTTCAGCCACCATCCTCATGAGTTCTTCTTGGGTCTCATACGAAGAGCAAAATTTGAGTGTTTAAAGTCGTGATCCTATAGAGAGGGCTGAATCCTGCCCTGGCTGTCCATGTTCAAGCCAGGGAAGCTGATGATGTTTTTGTACTTGACAGTTTCCACCTTTACCTATAATGACAGTAGGTGTTACCATTTCACCATGCTTTACTTCGTACACAATAATGGTCTACTGAAGCACCCCAGCCATACATGTGAATGCACTATTTTCTTTCTTTTTAAAGCCATAAAAAGCCTTTTACCTTTATTTACTAGTTTTTGAGGTAATTAATTGGTTTCTTATCCTTAAAAGTTAACTGATTCTTTTAAAAATTATCATTATGAAGGCATAGATTTAAACTTATTTTGTAGGCTTCAACCTGTTGGAATTATTAGTGCAGCTCAACTTGTCCCTCTTTGGTCAGTGGAGCCTCTGTTGGCTCCTAGTCTTTTTGACTTGACCCTCATAATCTTTTATAGCTTCCTTGCTCTCTGTTCTGACAAGTTATTCTAGGCTCATGTTTTATATTTCCTGCTCCAGGCCTTTAATCAGCAATCTTTTCAAGATACATTGGTTTATTTTAATGGTATTTAGAGACCACAGTCGGGTGCCAGGCATGATCATTGCTACTGACGGTCATTGTTTCTAGGCCTTTTTAGTTTGCAGGGCTGGGAAATAAAACATGTGTATTAACAGGTTTTTAAATATGTTTTATGTTATATATATTTATTACATATAGCATGTGTTGTATTAACTATATGTTAGATTAATAAAATATATAATGTCAATATGTTCAATATATATGTATTTAGATATAATATTAAACCCCAATTAGCTATAACACAATTTAATATATAATAAAAATGCTATATTAATAAAGTATATATTTTTCTAATATGTTTTATATGTAACATGATATATAAGTATAATAAAGTATAGTCTATATTTTGTATGAGATAAAAATAACTCCTGTGTTCATGGTGATACTTTCAGTAAAAATTCAAGATGGCAGAAATTTTGCTTGACCTCTTTTTGTTATCTTCGTATCTTCATTCTTCCATATTTAGAATTCTGACTCATAACTACTTGTCTTTAGTACGCACACAGCAATCTCACAATAACAATATAAATCCCAATTTAATTACTGAAAATATGAAAATTGTACACATCCTCTCCTCTTTTCCTCATTTAAAAATAGTTGTACTAGATCTATATTGTCAGAAAATATAGCTATTATATACTGTACCCTTTCCTTATCCTTGATTCAGTTTTAGTTCTACAAGTTAATATGGGCCTTTTCTGTTGATGTCGTTAGTCATTTTGGTTTTCTGAGGCTTACTCTATAGTACAGGAGTGGACAAACCTTTTCTGTATAGGGCCAGATATTTCTGTCTTTGTAGGTCATATGATCTCTTGTAAGTACTCAATCTTATTCTGGTGGTAAGAAAGCAGTCACACAACATGTAAACTGATGGGCACAGCTGGCCTTTAATAAAACTGTTTTTCAGTTTTATGTAATTTTCACATATCCTGATATAGTATTTCTAAAGGAATTTTTTTCAAGTAATTAAAAATGTAGCCTTGGCTAATTTGGCTCAGTGGTTAGAGCATCAGCCTGTAACCAAAGAGTTGCGGGTTCATTTCTGGTCAAGGGCATGTACCTCAATGCAGTTTGTCCCCAGCCCTGGTTGGGGCCATGCGGGAGGCAACCAGTTGATGTGTCCCTTTCACGTCGATGTGTTTCTCTCTCTCTCCTTTCCTCCCACTCTCCCACTCTATCCGAAGATAAATAGAAAAATGTTCTTGGGTGAGGATTAAAAAATTTAAAAAGAGAAGTAAAATCCATTCTTACTGTGTGGACTGTACAGAAATAGGTAGCAGGCCAGATTTGTCCTGCAGATTGTAGTTTGCAAACCTGTTCTATTAAATTCCTCTGAAAGAGGTTATGAGTTCTTGCTTGTTTTTTAATTTATTTTTTCTATATTGATTTTTAGAGAGAGAGGAAGGGAGAGGGAGAAAGAGATAGAAACATCAATGAGAGAGAACATCGATTGGCTGCCTCCTGCATACCCCGCACTGGGGATTAGGCCCACAGCCTGTGCATGTGCCCTGACCAAAAATTGAACCAGTGACCTCTTGGTGCATAGGTCGATGCTCAACCACTGAGCCACACTGCCCAGTCAAGTTCTTGCTTGTTATGTTTTGTCTGACCTTTTATACTTGGAAGGTAAGTTTTATTGGATTTAAAGTATTTGGTTCATATCTTGAATATCTTATTCAATGAAGTATATTACTCAGTTTTCTTTTGGCATGAAGTATTGCTGTCAAAGTCTGGTAATAATTTAAACTTCTCTTTTGTATAAGTCATGTATTCTTTTTCATCCCTTTTTCTTAAATAATATTGCTAGAATGTATCATGGTATTGGTCATTCTGGGTTGAATTCCTCAGTTATGCTGTAGTATACTACAAGGATATATATATATATTTTTTTAAGATAAAGTGGGAGGGAAGAAAGGAAGGGGGGGGAGAGAGATAGAGAGAAAAAGAGACATCGATATGAGAGAGACACAATCCCCCACTGACTGGACTGGGGGATTGAACCCAAAACTGAGATACATGCCCTTGATCAGGAATCAAACCCTAAACTTTTTGGTTCAAGGGCTGACGTTCTAACTGCTGAGCCAAACCGGCCAGGGCTGTAGTCTACTTTTTGATATGTATTTTCAATTTTAAGAGAGTTTTCTTGAATTAAAATTCAAGTTTTCTTGAATTATAGTTTTTAATATTTTTCTTTGTTTTAATTTTCTTCAAAGACTGCTCTTATCCATATGAAAGATGGCCTTTGTTTATCTTTAGTGTTTGCCATTTTCTCTTGCATCTTTAAAAAATGTCTTCATTTTTTTTTGATATCTAAATTTTTAAAGAGTTTTCTCCTTTCACTTTCTGTTTCTTGTTAAGGCATTATCTGTTTTCTCTATTGACTTCTATATTCCCTCTAGTTTAGTCTTCATTTGTGAAATGATTTTTTTTTTTAAATTTCTAATTCCATCCTGAGGTCTGTCACCTCACTTCTAAGTATTTCTAATTCTAATTTATGTTATTTCATGTTTTATATAATTTTTAAATGTCTTTTAGTTGTTTTGAAATAGGTAAAAGTCTTAATCTGTGTGTTGGCATGTCTTTCTCTTGTGCTTTTCTTTTTTTCTCCATGGATTTTATTCTAGTCTGTATTTTTTTCTTATAAAAACATTGTATGCCATTTTACCTTGATACTTTTCTTTTGCTTAGTTTTATGTATGAAATTAGTTTTCCTCTATGTTGCTTTTGAAGGAGCTATATGTTTTTAAATCAGTGATACATATCCAAGAAGTTCAATAGAGATAGAGATAGCAGGAAAAGATTTATTCTGAGGTCTTGAAAAGATGAATTAACCTTATAATCTTTCTATTATTCTTTTTGATGCTCATATTGTTATCACCATATTCAGTGGGTAGCCTTTTCTATCTGCAACTATGTGCTTTTGAGATAACCATTTTGAAAGCTTTTTCTCTGATTCAGTTTTTTTATGTCATGTGCTGCACCAGTTCTTACAATTAGAATGCATGACCTTTTCTACCAGATACCTTTTTACTTTTAGCAGGGAATATATTAAAGTTTAGTCTGGGTCTTTTGGGCAGTTCAGCAGGCTTTCCATGGCTATGTTTCTCTTGTTCGACTCCAGTTTCACAATTATCTAAATATTACTTCTTGGTGAACCTAAAAAGTGTATACTTAAAAAAAAAAATCTGAATTCATAGTATAGCAATTTACTAACTATTTTGATATTTCTAAGAATGAATTATGTACCATACATTTAATTTTACAGATGAAGATTATTTCTGTCCTTCATTTGTAACATAAAGACCACTGTAAATTTAATCTCATTATTTTCCTAAAATATTTCTCAAAACCAACCATTTTTCCCATTCTTCTATCAAAATTAGACCAGAACCATAAAATCACAGAATTTAGAAAATAAAAGAAGTCTTACAGTAGTGATTTCAGCTTTTCATAATTTCTTTCCTGTGCATCACTATTAAATTGTTTTCAATGATGGTGAAAAGGTGTCCACTTTTTTCATGACCGTAAGACACTTATGTGCATTCAGATATTACATTTATCAATCCTGGTAAAATAACAAAGACTTTTAAAAAGTATATTTTTAGAAGTAAATTTTATTGCCATGGCTTTTCAAAAAGACGCATTAGTACTTAAGGGAAATCGATAATTAGATGGATGACAAAAGATAGAGGATTAACAGAAGACTATCTAAAGGTTACTAGTAGATAAATTCTGGCCTTAAGTTCTAAATCACACAAATGAATTTGGTCAAGAACTTAGGACTTTTTGAAATATGCTCCATCACTTTGCAATTACCATACTGTCTTACTCTGACCTCATCCATGCTGTTTTGGTCAAAGAATTATGGGAGTCAGGAGCTAGAATACTGCTTTTTATTTATTTTTTAAAATTTTTATTTGTTGATTTTAAAGAAGGAGAAAGAGAGAGAGAAAGAAAGAAACACATCGATTTGTTGTTCCACTATTTATGCATTCATTGGTTGCTTGTATGGGCCCTGACTGGGGATCGAATGCATAACCATGATGTATTGGGACCATGCTCTAACCAACTGAGCTACCAGCCCAGGAAGGATACTTCTTTCTGATTTTGCTTTAATTCCATATAAAGCACTACCAAACATATAGATATATAGGAAGTTAGTTCATTGACACATCAATTCAGGTAGTTACCCGGCTTACTACTGGCTATTTTTCTATTGTATTGAATGGACAAAGAATAGTCACTAAATACTTGATGTGCGCTTTTTTTTCCTGGTAATTTTGCATTTCGACGTAATTTTCTTACAATTAGAATGCATGAGAAAATTCTGGTAAATTAGGGATTCCTGGTCATTGGGCTCTTGTTAATCAGAAGTTTTACTGTATAATCATAACGTATTTTGGATGTTCTCATTTATGTTATCTCTTCAACTCTTTGTCAGTGTAGGTATTCTGATTACTTGATTGCACTTGCCTGGCATAGTGGTATTTAAAACTGCATTTATAATAAAAATACCTCCATTTTAGAATGTAAAATGAGAACATGCAAAGACAATTGATGGATGAAACATGATTATTTTCTCTTGGCTTAGTATTTAGTGGGTTGTAGATTTGGGATAAAAAGAAGTGAATGTGATTATTGCTATGGTCTAAAATGACTAGGTTATTCAAATAGAGACATAGAGTATGTGGAGATGTAGGCCTACCACCACTTTTCCTCTTATAGAGCAGATCCACTTTTCATGTGTTTTACTTTTTTTTTTTTTAATCCTCACCTGAGGACATTTTTTCGTTTTTTGTTCAGATAGAGTGGGAGGGAGAGAGAGGAAGAGAGAGAGAGAGAGAGAACATCGACGTGAAAGGGACACATCGAGTGGCTGCCACCCGCACGACCAACCAGGGCCGGGGACAAACTGCAACCGTGGTACGCGCCCTTAGCGGGAACTGAACCCAGGTCTCTCTGGACCGCAGGCTGATTCTCTAACCGCTGAGCCAAACCAGCCAGGGCTGTTTTACATTTTTGTTGTTGTTGTTGTTTTGGTAAGATTAAAAAAAAAAAAAAAAAAGATAAGGTTATACTATTAAAATTATATAAACATTTGATAGAGCATCTGTTATGACTGAAAAGTTTTCTTATCTGGCATTTTGCCATTTGTGACACTGGTAATTGTAGGTATTTGGGTTCCTATAATGTATTTGGGGGTCCTATGGACCTCACTGTCTTATTATTCTAGTGTTCTCTTTTTTATCGAGACTTCTGGACAGGGGACAAGAACTAACAGTTGTGGCACTCAGCATGGTGTTTTACATTTTTATTTTATTCAGTCCTTCAATCAAACTTGCGAGGTGGTTATTATCACCATTGTCACACAAAGGAAAAGATGCTTTAAACTCAGAATCTAAAAATGCCCCTTTCTTATGTCTTGCTTTTCAACAGGAGGGAAAGAATACATCTAGAGTTTAAAGGCATTGGCTTTTGTATGCATTTTATCTGAATGACTTCATCCGTAACTTTTTTTGTTGTTGTTGTTAATCCTCACCCAAGGATATTTTTCCATTGATTTTCAGATAGAGTGGAAGGGAGGGAGGGAGGGAGGGAGGGAAGGAGGGAGGGAGGGAGACAGAGAGAGAGAGAGAGAGAGAGAGAGAGAGAGAGAGAGAGAGAGAGATGTGAGAGGGACACATTGATTGGTTGCCTCCCAAAAGATCCTGAACCAGGCCAGGGATCAAACCTGCAACCCAGTTATGTGCCCTTGACCCGTCCAAGGGCTAACACTCTAAATGCTGAGCCAAACCGGCCAGGGCTTATCTGGAACTTTTAATTGCCTCCTATATTTGATGCCTTTAAAAATCCATGTCACCCTGGCCAGTTTGGCTCAGTGGTGAGAGTGTTGGCCTGCAGACTAGAGAGTCCCGGGTTCGGTTCCCGCTAAGGGCACATACCTCGGTTGCAGTGGGGGTCATGTGGGTGGCAGCCAGTTAATGTGTCTCTCTCACGTCAGTGTTTCTCTCTCTCTCTTCCTACCTTTCTCCCTCCCCCTGTATCCGAGGATAAGTGCCAAAATGTCCTAGGGTGAGGATTAAAAAAAAAAAAATCTGTATGTCAACTTTGATTTATAACCTCTAGACCTTTCTACCTGCCTCCTGAACATGGGCATTTGACTATCTCACAGCCTTCTCAACTCAGCATGTGTCAAGTTGTACTCATCTCAGTGCCAAACGTTTTTCTCCTCATATATTCTTTTGTTGATTCCCTGTTCTACATCCTCCTCCTCCTAAGGGTGGATTTAATCCTCTTGGGCCATAATGGCTTAGAGCAATCTGAGCAACACGCTGCAGTAGTTTCTCTGGATAATACAGTGATACCTCGGTTCTCGAACGCCTTGACTTTCGACCAAATCGGTATTCGACCAGGAGATTCGAGAAACTTTTGTTTTGGAATCCGAACAAATATTTGGAACTCGAACTTCCGAGATGAGCCGAATTGAGCCGAATGGCGTTCATTCGGCCCAGCGCGCCTTGCTTGCGTCATCAGTGTGAGTGCAGAGAGAGAGTCACGCTTTGTGGAGAGAGTCACGCTTTACACTGAATTTAACCCTTAGACATACTGTACACTTTTATTTCTTGTTGAGACTTATGTTTTTCTACATATTATATACAAATTAGGCCAGTAAATAGGCATTTTCTGGGGCTTGGAACGAATTAATCCAGTTTCCATTATTTCCTATTGGGTTTCATTGCTTCGGTTCTCGAACAATTTGGTTCTCGACTGTCCTCCTGGAACGAATTATGTTCGAGAACCGAGGTATCACTGTTTTCTGATCAGGAGAATGAAGCTCCTTTCCCAAACTGAGTCCTTTCAGGCAGCAATGCCAATAGATAGAATATGAGACATAAAATACATTGTTTATCCTTTATGCTGACTGAAGGTCATGGAAAAATCATCAGTTAGGCACCTTACTCTGATGATGCCCAGGGTACAGTCTGGTCTTCCTTCATATTTAACCTTAGTTCTTTACCTAATGACCTCATTTTTTTTTTTTTTTTAACCTCAGCAAACCCCTGCTTTACTTCTATAAACCATGCCCTATGGTGGCATTAATTACATAATTTTTTTTTAATCACTAATTAGTATTTTCTTCATTAGCATTTTGTTTATTATAACAAACAGATGGATGCATTTCTGGGGACTACATGTGATTTATACAGAGCAGTTTTATTGAAACCATAACTCCACTGGCTAAATTCCCACTGTAATCTTTTTTTTAAAAAAACTTGTTGAATGTATTATAGATGTCCCCCCTTTTTCCTCTATTGACCCCCTCCTCCCTCCCCCCCCCCCGCCTTCCCTGCACTACTGTCTGTGTCCATTGGTTATTCATATATGCATAGTAGTTCTTTGGTTTATCCACCCCCCCTTCCCTTTGAGGTTCGTCAGTCTAACAACCAATTTGTACTTCTTAAACCCTTCACCTTTTTCACCCACCCCCAACCACCCTTCCATCTAACAACCAACAAAAAGTTCTCTGTATCTGAGTCTGTTTCTGTTCTGCTTGTTTTTATTTTTAGATTCAGTTGTTGCTAGACATGTATTTATTGCCATTTGATTGTTCATATTTTTTATCTTTTTCTTCAAGAAGACCCTTCTAACATTTCATGCAATACTTGTTTGGTGGTGATGAACTCCTTTAGCATTTTCTTGTCTGGGAAACTCTTTATATGTCCATTGATTCTAAATGATAGCTTTGCAGGACAGAGTAATTTTGGTTGTAGTTCTTTGCTTTTCATAACTTTGAATATTTCTTGCCACTCCCTTCTTGCCTGAAAAGTTTCTTTTGAGAAATGGGCTGACAGTCTTATGGGAGCTCCCTTGTAGCTAACTAATTGCCTTTCTCTTGCTGCTTTTAAGATTCTTTCTTTTGCCCTGGCCAGTTTGGCTTAGCGTTTGGAGCGTCGGCCCGAGACCCCATGAGCCGTAGGTTTGATTCCAGTCAAGGGCCACGTACCTTGGTTGTGGTTCATTCCTGGCTCGGTTGGGGTCATGAGAGAGGCAGCTGGTCAATGTGCCCCTCTCTCTTTCTCTCTCATCCTTTCCCTCCCTCTCCCTCCCTCCCACTCTATCTGAAGATAAATGGAAAAATATCCTTGGATGAGGATTAAAAAAAAAAAAAAGATTCTCTTTTTGTCTTTATCCTTTTACATTTTGATTATGATATGTCTTGGTATGGGCCTTTTGGGGTTCATCTTATTTGGGACTCTCTGTGCTTCCTGGACTTGTATGTCTTTTTCCTTCACCAAGTTAAGGAAGTTTTCTGTTATTATTGTTTCAAATAGGTTTTCGATTTCTTGTTCTCTCTCTTCTCCTTCTGGCACCCCCAAGATGCGAATGTTGGTACACTTGAAGTTGTTTCAGAGGCTCCTTACACAATCCTCCTTTTTTGGATTTTTTTTCTTTTTGCTATTCTGATTGGGTGTTTTTTGCTTCCTTATATTCAAAATCAATGGTTTGCTTCTTGGCTTCACCTACTATACTATTGATTCCCTATAAATTATTCTTTATTTCAGTTAGTGCATCCTTCATTTCTGACTGTGCATCCTTCATTTCTGACTGGTCCTTTTTTATGTTCTCTAAGTCCTCACTAAGTTCCTTGAGCATCCTTATAATCAGTATTTTGAACTCTGCATCTGTTAGATTGCTTATCTCTGTTTTGTTTAGTTCTTTTCCTGAAATTTTGTTCTGTTCTTTCACTTAGGACATGTTTCTTTGTCTCTTCATTTTGTCTGCTTCCCTGTGATTGTTTCTATGTATTAAGTAGAGTTGCTATGTCTCCTAGGCTTCTTAGGTAGGCCTATTATAGTAGGTGTCCTGTAGGGTCCAGTGGCACAGCCTCCCTGATCACCTCAGCTGGGCCGTCGAGGTGTATACCCACTGTGGACTGTACACTATTCTGTTGTAATTGAGACTTGATCACTGTTTGCATGTCAATGGGAGGGATTTACTCAAGCTGATCAGCTACAAGGACTGGCTATGTCCACTGCTCACTGACCTCTGACTAACTTGGAGGATCAGCTGTGCAGAGGCCCAACACACACAGTAAGACTTATTTCAGCAGGGCTGTGGTACTCACTCAATCTGCTGCTTGAGTATGTGTCGCTTATGAAGGTGGTTGGGTGGTGAAGCTTCCATGTCTTCTAAAGCTGTCCACTGGGTGTGCTGGCTCTGGGACCAGGCCAGCCACTGCCTGTGTTCTATCCAGGGCCACCAGACATAAGCTACAAAGTGATCTGCAGATGGCTACTTCTTGTGCCGGGCTTGGAGGTGCCCAGGAAAAGCCAAGTTGTGAACCAAGGCTGGCTGCTTCTAGTGTCAGGCCAGGGGCCACTTAGCGAGAGGTATGGGGCTCGTTGAGGTCAGATGCTTCTTGTTTGAGAGAAATTTAGGAAAATCTGAAGCAGGAACCAAGACACGCCATTCCTGTAGTAAAGCAACTTGAGTGGGCCTGGAAGTTGAGTGGGGCAGGGCCTCAGGGAATCAGCAGGGTGGGGCAAACAATGTGAGCCAGGTTGCTGGAGTCCCAGATATGGCTGCTATCTGCCACCCAGGGGAAGGGCTTGTCAAAGAAATAAAGGTCTTCGCTAGCAAGGCTGTCTGGGAGAAAGCTGCCTTTCCAGCTCTTGCCCCAATGCCAAACAACTCAGTTCTTTCCTATATGTCTCTTGTGCCTTTAAAGCTGCCTCTCTTACACTGTGCCAGGAGGGAGCAAGTCCCAGAAAGTTTGTGTGCAGACCCTTTAAGAGAAACCGTATGGGGCTCCAGTTGCCTCAGCCTGCCTCAGCCTCAGTTCCCACTGGTTTTACAGCCAGAAGTTATGGGGACTTCTCTTCCTGGCAATGGAACCCTGAGCATGGTGCCTGGTGTGGGATGGGGACCCCTCAGTCCTCAGGGAGGATCTTCCCAGCCGAGTTGTCCTTCCTGATTTTTATCTGCCACACGTGGGTGTGGGACCAGCCCATCCACGCCTCCGCCCCTCCTACCAGTCTCGATGGGCTACTTCTTTAATCTCATAGTTATAGGACTTCCATTCAGCTTGATTTCAGATGGTTCTGAATAATGGTTGTTATGTAGCTTGGTTGTAATTTTGATATGGTTGTGGGAGGAGGCAATACCGTGTTTACCTACATGTTGCCATCTTCAGCAGAAGTCCCCACTGTAATCTTGACTTTCTGGTAGTAACAAGGATATAAACATCCTGTAGTTTATTTTGTCTGTTTCTCTGAGGTACTGGTGATCTGTTCACATGCCCTTGAATGAACTAATATACTGTGGTTTTCACCTATGTTATCTTCTACATTTAGCTCAGAGCCTGGTCCAGATTTGTTATTCAAAAAAATGGATATTTGTGTTGAACTATGTACTGTGCTGCAGAGTATTGAGAATACAAAGATTTATAAGGCATTTTATTTATTTATTTTTTAATTCATTTATTTTAATTTTATATATGTATGTGTGTGTGTGTGTATATAAACATATATATATATATACATACTTTTTTTTTTTTTTTGGTATGTGCCCCTAGCGGGAACCAAACCCGGGACTCTCTGTTCAACAGGCCAATGCTCCAACCACTGAGCCAAACCAGCCAGGGCTAATTCATTTATTTTTGTTACAGATGTTTCTTCTTTCTTCCCTACTGATTCACTCCTTCCCCTCCCTCCCCGCCCTGACCCCAGCTTTGTTGTCCATGTCCATTGTTCATGCATATATGCATATAAGTTCTGTGGTTTATCTCTCCTCCACAATCCCCTGTTCTGGGATTGTCAGTCTGTACCCCACTTCCACGTCTCTGGGACTACCCCATTCCTCAGACTGTTATGTTCATTATATTTCACAAATAAGTGAGATCATATGATACTTGTCTTTCTCTGTTTGGCTTGTTTCGCTTAGGATGATACTTTCCAGGTCCCTCCATGTGGTCTCAAAGGATAAGACCACAGCTTATCCTTTCTCACAGCTGCATAGTACTCCATTGTGTATATGTACCGCAGCTTTTTTATCTATTCGTCTACTGATGGACATTTGAGCTTTTTCCAGATCTTAGCCTATGTAAATAGTGCTACTATGAACCTGGGAGTACATATATTCTTTCTGATTGGTGTTTCACACTTCTTAGGATATATTCCTAGAAGTGGGATCACTGGGTCAAATGGAAGTTCAATTTTTAATTTTTTGAGGTAACATCATATTGTTTTCCATAGTGGCTGCTGCACCACTCTGCATTCCCACCAGCAGTGTACTAGAGTCCCCTTTTCTCCACACTCTGGCCAACACTTGTCATTTGATGATTTGTTGATGGCAGCCATTCTGACAGGTGTGAGGTGATACGTCATTGTTGTTTTAATTTGCATCTCTCTGATGATTAGTGATGCTGAGCATTTCTTCATATGTCTCTTAGCCATTTGTATGTCCTTTTTGGAGAGGTGTCTATTTAGTTTCTCTGCCCATTTTTAAATTGAGTTCTTTGTCTTCTTTTTGTTGAGTTGTATGAGTACTCTATATATATTGGAAATTAACCCCTTATCTGATATATCATTGGCAATTATGCTCTCCCATACAGTGGGTTGCCTTTCCATTTTGATTATTGTATCTTTTGCTGTGCAGAAGCTTTTTAGTTTGATGTAGTCCCATGTGTTCATTTTCTCCTTTGTTTCTATTGCCTTACATGATGTATCAGTGAAAATTCTGCTTCGTAAGATGTCCGAAATTTTGTTGCCTACCTTTTCTTCTGGGATTTTTATGGACTCATGAGTCACATTTAAGTATTTTAAGCATTTTGAGTTTATTCTTATATATGGTGTAAGTTGATGGTCTAGTTTCATTTTTTTGCATGTAGCTGTCCAATTTTCCCAACACCATTTATTAAAGAGGCTGTCTTTACTCCACTGTATGCACTTGCCAACATTGTCAAATATTAATTGAGCATATTGCCTTGGGTCCATTTCTGGGTTCTCTGTTCTGTTCCACTGGTCTATATGCCTGTTCTTGAGCCAGTACCAGGCTGTTTTGATTACAGTGGCTTTGTAGTATAACCTGAAATCTGGTAATGTGATCCCTCCAACTTTGTTCTTCTTTTTCAAGATTGCTGTAGTTATTCGAGGTCTTTTTTGGTTCCGCATCAACTTTTGCAGTATGTGTTCTAGTTCTGTGAAGTATGTTGTTGGTATTTTGATGGGGTTTGCATTGAATCTATAGATTGCTTTGGGTAGAACGGACATTTTAATGATGTTAATTCTTCCAATCCATGAGCAAGGTATGTGCTTCTACTTTTTTATATCTTCCTCTATTTCTTTTTGTAATGACCTGTAGTTTTGTGTGAATAGGTCCTTTATTTCTTTGGTTAAGTTTATTCCTAGGTATCTTACTTTTTTTTTGCTGTGATGGTAAATGGGATTGTTTTTTTAGTTTCTCTTTCTGTGAGTTCATTATTAGTATATAAGAATGCCATCAATTTCTTGACATTAATTTTGTATCCTACTTTTCCAAATTCATTTATTATTTATTATTTTTTTTTTTTATCCTCACCCGAGGACATTTTTCCTTTTTTTGTTCAGGTACAGTGGGAGGGAGAGAGAGGAACAGAGAGAGAGAGAGAAACATCGATGTGAAAGGAACACATCGAGTGGCTGCCACCCGCACAACCAACCAGGGCCGGGGACAAACTGCAACCGAGGTACATGCCCTTAGCGGGAACCGAACCCGGGTCTCTCTGGACCGCAGGCCGACGCTCTAACCGCTGAGCCAAACCGGCCAGGGCCAAATTCATTTATTAATTGTAAATTTTTGATGGAGTCTTTGGGGTTTTCTATGTATAGTATCATGTCATCTGCGAATAATGACAGTTTCACTTCCTCCTTTCCAATTTGGATTCCTTTTATTTTTTCTTCCTGTCTGATTGCTTTGGCTAAGACTTCCAATACTGTGTTAAATAAGAATGGTGAAAGTGGGCATCCTTGCCTTGTTCCTGTTCTTAAGGGAAATGCTTTTAATTTTTGCCCTTTGAGTATGATGTTGGCTGTAGGTCTTTCATATATGGCCTTTATTATGTCTAGATATGATCCCTCTATTTCCAGATTGCTGAGCATTTTTATCAGAAATGGGTGCTGGATTTTGTCGAATGCTTTTTTAGCATCTATTGATATGATCATATGATTTTTATCATTCATTTTGTTTATGTGGTGTATCACATTTATTGATTTGCAAATATTGTACCAGCCTTGCATCCCTGGGTTAATCCTTCTTGGTCATGGTGAATCATTTTTTTGATGAATTGCTGGATTCGATTTGCTAGTATTTTGTTCGGGATTTTGGCATCTATGTTCATCAGGGATATTGGTCTGTAGTTTTCTTTCCTTGTAGTGTCTTTTTCTGGTTTTGGAATTAGAATTATGCTGGCCTCATAAAACGAGTTTGGAAGTCTACCTTCTTGAAATTTTTGAAATAGTTTGAGGAGAATGGGTATTAGTTCTTCTTTGAATGTTCATAAAACTCCCCCATAAAGCCATCCGGGCCTGGGCTTTTGTTTGCTGGGAGAGTCTTGATTACATCTTCAATTTCTTCTGCTGTTATTGGTCTGTTCAAGTTTTCTATCTCTTCCCCATTCAGTTTTGGGATACTTTGTGTTTCTAGGAATTTGTCTATTTCACTTAGATTGTTGAATTTGTTGCCGTATAATTATTCATAATATTTGTTAACAATCCTTTGTATTTCTCTGGTGCCAGTTATTATTTCTCCTCTTTCATTTCTGATTTTGTGTATTTGGGTTCTCTCTCTTTATTTCTTGATGAGTCTAGCTAAGGGTCCATTAATGTTTTTTATCTTTTCAATGAACCAGCTCTTTGTTTCATTGATCCTTTGGATTGTTTTTTGGTCTCCATGTCATTTATTTCTGCTGTGAACTTTATTATTCCTTCCTTCTACTTGCTCTGGGGTTTTCTTTTTGTTTGCTTTCTAGTTCTTTAAGTTGTGAGGTTAGATAGTCTGCTAGAAATTTTTCTTGTTTCTTGTGGTAGGCCTGTACTGCCATGAACTTCCCTCTCAGAACTGCTTTTGCTGCATCCCATAGATTTTGTGTTGTGTGTTCATTTTCATTGGTTTCCATGAAGTTTTTCATTTCTTCCTTGAACTCCATGGTAACCCTTTTATTGTTCAATAATATGCTATGTAACCTCCATGTTTTCAAATGTCTTTGAATGTTCTCGTTGCAATTGATTTCTAGTTTTATGCCATTGTGATCTGAGAAGACGCTTGATATGATTTCAGTCTTCTTGAACTTGTGGAGACTTAGTTTGTGCCCTAACATGTGGTCTGTCTTTGAGAATGTCCCATGAGCACTTGAGAAGAATGTGAATTTTGCAGTTTTGGGGTGTCATTTTCTGTAGATATCTATTAAATCCATTTGATCCAGCACTTCATTTAGAGTCCGTGTTTCCTTGTTAATTTTTTGTCTAGAAGATTTATCCTGTGATGTCAACGGTGTGTTGAAGTGCCCTGCTATGATTGTATTGCTGTTGTTTTCACCTTTGACGTCCTCCAAAAGATTTTTAATATATGTTGGTTCTCCTATATTGGGTGCATATATGTTTGCCAAGGTTATATCTTCCTGTTGGATAGATCCTTTCAATATTATGTAGTGGCCTTCTTTGTCTCTAGTTATGTTCTTCATTTTGAAATCTACTTTATCAGATATGAGTATTGCCACTCCAGCTTCTTTTTGCTTTTCATTTGCTTGAAAGATTTTTTTTTATCCCTTCAGTTTCAACCTATGGGAGTCTTTTGTTGTGAGGTGGGTTTCTCGTAAACAGCATATATGCGAGTCACACTTTCTTATCCAGTCATCTACTCTGTGTCTTTTTATCGGAGCATTCAAACCATTCACATTTAAGGTGATAATTGATATGTACTTATTTATTGCCATTTCTGTTTAGTGTGGTTCTATTTTTCTTCCTATTTCTTCTACTAATTACAGCAGTCCTTTTAGCATATCTTGCAGTGCTGGTTTGGTGTTAATATATTCCCTTAGCCTTTTTTTTTTTTGTCTGGAAAGCTCATTATTTGACCTATTTTGTTTTATTTTTTATTTATTTTTTATATGAATTTTTATTTATTTTTTTGTTACAGATATTTTACCTTTTTACCCCATTGGCACCACCCACCCCACCCCACCTCCGCCCCGTCCCCGGCTTAGCTGTCCATGTCCATTGGTCATGCATACATGCATATAAGTTCTGTGGTTTATTTCTTCCCACCACCCCACCCCCCCATCCCCTCTTCTGAGGGATGTCAGTCTGTGCCCTACTTCCATGTGTCTGGGTCTACTGTATTCCTCAGACTGTTATGTTCATTATATTCCTTATATAAGTGAGATCATGTGGTATTTGTATTTTTCTGCTTGGCTTCTTTCACTTAGGATAATACTTTCCAGGTCCCTCCATGTCGTCTCAAAGGATAAGAGATCTTTCTTTCTTACCGCTGCATAGTACTCCATTGTGTATATGTACCACAGCTTTTTTATCCATTCGTCTACTGGTGGACACTTGGGCTGTTTCCAGATCTTAGCTATTGTAAATAGTGCTGCTATGAACATGGGGGTACATATATTCTTCCTGATTGGTGTTTCAGGCTTCTTAGGGTATATTCCCAGCAGTGGGATCACTGGGTCAAATGGAAGTTCAATTTTTAATTTTTTGAGGTAGCACCATATTGTTTTCCATAGCGGCTGCACCAGTCTGCATTCCCACCAGCAGTGTACTAGAGTCCCCTTTTCTCCACACTCTGGCCAACACTTGTCATTTGATGATTTGTTGATGGCAGCCATTCTGACAGGTGTGAGGTGATACCTCATTGTTGTTTTAATTTGCATCTCTCTGATGATTAGTGATGTTGAGCATTTCTTCATATGTCTTTTGGCCATTTGTATGTCCTGTTTGGAGAGGTGTTTGTTCAGCTCCTCTGCCCATTTTTTAATTGGGTTCTTTGTCTTCCTTTTGTGGAGTTGTATGAGCACTCTATATATATTGGAGATTAACCCCTTATCTGATACATCATTGGCAATGATGTTCTCCCATACAGTGGGTTGCCTTTCCATTTTGATGATTGTGCCTTTTGCTGTGCAGAAGCTTTTTAGTTTGATGTAGTCCCATGTGTTCATTTTCTCCTTTATTTCTGTTGCCTTAGGTGATGTATCAGTGAAAATTCTGCTGCGTATGATGTCCGAAATTTTGTTGCCTACATTTTCTTCTAAAATTTTTATGGATTCACGGGTCACATTTAAGTCTTTTATCCATTTTGAGTTTATTTTTGTGTATGGTGTAAGTTGATGGTCTAGTTTCATTTTTTTGCATGTAGCTGTCCAATTTTCCCAACACCATTTATTAAAGAGGCTGTCCTTAGTCCACTGTATGCTCTTGCCACCTTTGTCAAATATTAATTGAGCATATTGCCTTGGGTCCATTTCTGGGCTCTCTATTCTGTTCCACTGGTCTATATACCTTTTCTTGTGCCAGTACCAGGCTGTTTTGGTTACAGTCGCTTTGTAGTATAACCTGATATCTGGTATTGTGATCCCACCTACTTTGTTCTTCTTTTTCAAGATTGCTGTGGCTATTCGGGGTCTTTTTTGGTTCCATATGAAATTTTGAAGTATTTGTTCTAATTCTATGAAATATGTCGTTGGTATTTTGATGGGGATTGCATTGAATCTATAGATTGCTTTGGGTAGTATGGACGTTTTAATGATGTTAATTCTTCCAATTCATGAACAGGGTATGTGCTTCCACATTTTTATATCTTCCTCTATTTCTTTTTCAATGACCTGTAGTTTTCTGCAAATAGGTCCTTTACTTCTTTGGTTAAGTTTATTCCTAGGTATCGTAATTTTTTTGGCGCGATGGTAAATGGGATTGTTTTTTCATTTTCTCTTTCTGTGAGTTCATCATTGGTGTACAAAAATGCCGTCGATTTCTTGACATTAATTTTGTATCCTGCTACTTTGCCAAATTCATTTATTAAGTCTAATAGATTTTTGATGGAGTCTTTAGGGTTTTCTATGTACAATATCATGTCATCTGCAAATAATGACAGTTTCACTTCCTCCTTTCCAATTTGGATCCCTTTTATTTTTTCTTCATGTCTGATTGCTGTGGCTAAGACTTCCAGTACAATGTTAAATAAGAGTGGCAAAAGTGGACATCCCTGTCTTGTTCCTGTTCTTAATGGAAATGTTTTTAGTTTCTGTCCATTGAGTATGATGTTGGCTGTAGTTCTTTCATATATGGCCTTTATTATGTCGAGATATGATCCCTCTATTCCTACATTGTTGAGTGTTTTTATCAGAAATGGATGCTGGATTTTGTCGAATGCCTTTTCAGCATCTATTGATATGATCATGTGGTTTTTATTCTTCATTTTGTTTATGTGGTGTATCATGTTTATTGATTTGCGAATATTGTACCAGCCTTGCATCCCTGGAATGAATCCCACTTGGTCATGGTGAATAATTTTTTTGATATATTTCTGGATCCGATTTGCTAATATTTTGTTCAGGATTTTGGTGTCTATGTTCATCAGGGATATTGGCCTGTAGTTTTCTTTCTTTGTAGTGTCTTTTTCTGGTTTTGGAATTAGAATTATGCTGGCTTCATAGAACGTATTTGGAAGTCTTCCTTCTTCTTGAATTTTTTGAAAGAGTTTGTGGAGAATGGGTGTTAGTTCTTTTTTGAATGTTCGGTAAAACTCCCCCGTGAAGCCATCTGGGCCTGGGCTTTTGTTTGCTGGGAGGGTCTTGATTACCTCTTCAATTTCCTTAGTTGTTATTGGTCTGTTCGAGTTTTCTATCTCTTCCGGGAATAGTTTTGGGAGACTGTGTGTTTCTAGAAATTTGTCCATTTCGCTTAGATTGTCGAATTTGTTGCCATATAGTTGTTCGTAGTAGTTGTTAACGATCTTTTGTATTTCCGTGGTGTTGGTTGGTACTTCTCCTCTTTCATTTCTGATTTTGTGTATTTGGGTTCTCTCTCTTTGTTTCTTGGTGAGTCTAGCTAAGGGTCCATCAATCTTGTTTATCTTTTCGAAAAAACAGCTCTTTGTTTCATTGATCCTTTGAATTGTTTTTTTGGTCTCTATATCATTTATTTCTGCTCTGATCGTTACTATTTCCTTCCTTCTACTTGCTCTGGAATTTTCTTTTTGTTTGCTTTCTAATTCTTTAAGTTGAGAGGTTAGACAGTCAATTAGAAATTTTTCTTGTTTTTTTGAGGTAGGCCTGTAGTGCTATGAACTTCCCTCTCAGAAGTGCTTTCGCTGCATCCCATAGATTTTGTGTTGTTGTGTGTTCATTTTCATTGGTTTCCAGGAAGTTTTTAATTTCTTCCTTGATCTCCTCGGTGACCCATTCATTGTTTAATAGCATGCTATTTAGCCTCCATGTGTTGAAATGTCTTTGCATGTTCTTGTTGCAATTGATTTCTAGTTTCATGCCATTGTGATCTGAGAAGATGCTTGATATGATTTCAATCTTCTTGAACTTGTGGAGATTTAGTTTGTGTCCTATCATGTGGTCTATCTTTGAGAATGTCCCATGTGCACTTGAGAAGAATGTGTATTCTGTAGTTTTGGGGTGTAATTCTCTGTAGATATCTATTAAATCCATTTTGACCTTCTATTTTGAATGATAGCCTTGCTGGATAGAGTAGTCTTGGATTTGGATCCTTGTTTTTCATGACCTTGATGACTTCATGCCACTCCCTTCTGGCTTGTAGTGTTTCTGTTGAGAGAAGTCAGCTGAGATCCTTATGGGATTTCCTTTGTAGGTAACCTGTTGCTTACTCTTGCTGCCTTTAGAATTCTCTCTTTGTCTTTAATTCTTGGCATTTTAATTACTATGTCTCTTGGTGTGGGCCTGTTTGGGTTCTTCTTACTTGGGGCTCTGTGCTTCTTGAACTTGAATGCCTTCTTCCTTCATCAAGTTAGGAAAGTTTTCTGTCACTATTTCTTCAAATATATTCTCTAACCCTTGTCCATTTTCTTTCTCTTCAGGGACTCCTATGATGCGAATGTTATTATGTTTCCAGTTGCCCCACAGTTCTCTTAAGCTGTCTTCCTGTTTTTTAATTGTTTTTTCCTTTTGGTTTTCTGATTGGTTGAATTTTTTCTACCTGTCTTCTAATTCACTGATCCGGTCCTCAGCTTCCTCTACTCTGCTGGTTAGTCCTTCCAATGTGTTCTTAATTTCTGGTATGTCATTCTTCATTTCCACTTGGTTGGTTTTCAATGTTCTATATCTGTACTCATGGTGCTGATGTCCTTATTCATGCTGTTGAGCTTCCTTAACATCATGCCTCTGAACTCTACCTCTGATAATTTGCTTAGCTGCATTTCATTGATCTCATCTTCGATAGAGGTCTCTTGTTCTTTCATTTGGGATTTGTTTATTTGTTTCACCATTTTGGCTATCTCAGTGGGTTTTGGAGCCTGCCAAATTTTTCCTGTGGGTGTTGGTGTTCTACTGTTTGTGGCTCCCTATACTGGGTTTGGATAAGCCTGGGTGGGTCCATGTTAAACACCACTGTCATGTCTTATTTTCCTGGGTAGATTTGGAAGCCCAGGAAAGGTTCAGTTATCTTGTAGCTTTTTCCTGGTGGCTAGTAGTCTCAGTTACTCAGTGCCTTGGAATGTAGCCCTGGTGTTCTGCTAAGAGGACTTCCAGAGGGTGGGATAGATGCTGGTTGTTAATGAGCCTCAATTTTTATTTCTTTGCCTCACCTGGGAAAGGCTGAATCTCTGGGGTTGGGGGCCTGCAGTTTTTCCCCACAGCTCTTGGAAGGAGCACACTGGTCACTGTCCTTTGTGGCTGGAACTCGGCAAAAACTCTGAGTGCCCTCCAAATCCCTGGTGTCCCCACAGAGTTTCAGCCTAGTCTGGTCTCCCTCTGCCATAGCCCCCAGGTGAGTGGCTGTGGCTATTTTAGAGGTCTGTCCCTGCTCTCTGCTTTGTGGAGCGTGCTTGGTCTTTATTCCCTAAGGGCACTGCTCACAGCTAAGATTGCTGCTGTCCTTGGGCTCTCAGCCCACCACCCTCTCACGCCTCACTGGATCCTACCAGTGTCCCTGGTTATATGTTCCTGTCCTGCTGCTTTTCTGTTGCTTTTTTCTCAGGATTTGTCTTTATTTTATTTGTAATTCCTGTTTGGTCCTGGGAGATCGTCTGTGTAGCTTCTATTCACTCCATCTCCATTTTCACATCCTCTAAGCCTATCTTGTGTGCAGCTGGGTTGCACAGGCCTTTCTGGTGCCCCTGCATCCTGCAGATACCGCGGGTAACTGGATCGCACAGTCTCAGCCGGGTCGCACAGGCCTTTCAGGTGCTTCAGCACTCCACAAGTCTTGTGTCCTGGCAGCTGGATCGCACCAGTCTCTCTTGGGCTCCAGCTTCCCACTTGTGAGCTACTGGACCGCACAGGCCTCTGTGGAGCCCCAGGTCCCGCTGCTGGTGGCTGGGGAGTGCTGCTGCCCCGTGGGGCTCAACTCCTGCTCAGCTTTTGCTGTAGATTTTGGGGATGGGTCTCAGCTGCTGGTCTGCGCTTCTGTTGCCTGGGGATGGATGTCTGCTCCCCAGCCTCTGTTGCTGGGGGTGTATCTTGACTCTGATCGGGCTGCTACTGTGGGGGATGGTGCTGGGCTCTGGCTGTCCGCGGCTTCCCCTACTGGTGCCTTGGGAGCTCCACTACTGTGCACTGGTCTGTGTTGACACAGAGTGTCCACTGGTCCCATGGTGCCAGGTGTACTGGTGGGCTCAGGATGCTGGGCCCTAGCCGCTCCCACTGCCTCCTCCCAGGGAAGACCCGGGATCTTCCAAAATGGTGGGACCTCCCCGCGGCGCAGGGAGAAGCGCCCTGAAGAGCTGCTTACCGCGGTAGCCGGCTGCTCCGTCCACAGCACAGGAACCTTCTGCTCTGTGGCTCTGCCCTGCTCGGGTTTGGTTGTCCACCTTTATGTCCACTCACACTCTCTCACACACTCGCTCACTCTCTCACACACTCACTCACTCTCTCACACACTCACCCTCCCTTCTGTCCTGCCTGCTGCCATTTTAATATTCATAAAGGCATTTTAAAGGTAAACTTACTGTTTAGATTAGGTGTCAGGATACTGTTATATAAATATAATTCCATAGAAGTTGCTTTTCCAAAGAATACTGTTAATATGAAACAAGAGTTCTAATTACTTTTATTTTTTTTTACCTAAACTTTGTTTCATATTTCTTTGTGCATATGTACTATATGAAGTATAGTATTACGTATTTTAATGTATTGGCTCAACTGCTTGCTTTCAAGTTGTTTTGGTATGTAAATAATAATTAATTAATTAGTACATAAATTAGTAAATAATTTATATATGGGTTTTTCTTTTTAAAAATTGTGACTCCATATTAAGCACTATAATGTTATTGTTATAAATTTCTACTTTTATTTCTCTCAGGCAGCAGAAGATGTCACTTTTATTGGACCTGACACACATGCTATTCAAGCGATGGGTGACAAGATTGAAAGCAAATTATTAGCCAAGAAAGCAAAGGTTAACACAATTCCTGGTTTTGATGGAGTAGTCAAGGTGAGAGCCTATTTTACTCTAATCTTTGTAGCACATGTCCTCAGGTCAAACGTTTTGTCAAAAGTGTAAGATAAAGTGAATTATTGCTTTTAAAAACATATACATATAGGTAAAAAAAAATTCAACTTGGATTATTTTAAATGGCATATGTTAAAAAGAGCAAGGAGCCACTTAAACATTGTGTTTAATGATTGATACTGGCTCATAATTTCACAGGAAAAAACTTAATGGTTTAAAAATGTGACATTCTCTGGATTTTATATAATGGTGGTATGTATGTAAAATTTGACACTTTTTGATCTGTATGTCTTTATAATGAGCTTCTCTTCATATGCATAAAATGTACAATGTAAACATGTTTCTGGCGGAAAGGGGTATAGCTATGAATGTGTATAGATCCTAAACACAGTTCCTTAGCCAGCAAACTGCTTCTGCAGCCAAAGGCTTCTAAGGCAGAATGCAGAAATTGGAGTGTGTGTCCATCTCCCTGACATCACCCCTAACCCCTACCTCCTGAAAAAATGTTGTTCTCATAAGAGAGTCCCTATGTAGACTTTAATCCTTGTAATTGGTATTAATCAGCAAGAATTCTCCATCTCAGTATTTCTCATTGTTACTTTGTGGGCTGGGCAATTCTTTGTGCAGGATCATTTCATGCATTACAGGATAGTTAGCAAGCTTGACCCCTGGTTAATAAAATTTTTAGCTTCCATCTAACCACTTTGCTTACACCTGAAACTAATACAAAATAATAGTGAATATAAACTGTAATTGAAAAAAATTTATAAAGGAAGAAGAAAAAGATTTTCAGTTTCTTGCTCATATTTACCTAAATCTTTATCTGTCCATTTTTTTTTTTTCCCTTCTCTTTTCGTACCAGGCAGAGGCATTCCCTATTCATTGTAAAGCCAGTTCTTCCTCTTATGCTCCAGGGGTAACTTTATAGCCTTTAGAGGCAACAGTTTTCACTGATTATCTTTTCTCTGTTCAGTATCTTGAAACTCTACTTGTCTTGTAGCTCCTTTCCTTTACAGTTGAGATAAAAAATGTTCAGTTGCTCCGAAAATGTACTGATCCCTGGCTAAGTGGGTAGAATGGGGTGATAAACGGGATACCCATGATCCTTCACATGATGGTGTTTCCAGTTAGTGGAAAGAAATATGTGTTCCTTCTCTTCATAGAACACAGTAACCCCTGTTACTCCTCAGCTGTCACATTAGTTCTCTCTTCCCTTTCACAACCACACATCTTGGAGATTTCTCCTCACTCTCATTTCTACACTTTTTACTTAATCTTTAAAAAATTTTTTTATTTTGAAATACAGTTGACATAGAATATTATATTAGTTTCAGGTGTACAACATGATTAGGCATTTATGTAATTTATGAAGTGATCACCCTGATATGTCTAGTACCCATCTGCCACCATACATAGTTATTACAGTATTATTGACTATATTCCCTATGCTGTACTTTACATCTCAGTGACTGTTTTTATCTGTCATTTGTACTTCTTAATCCCTTCACCTTTTCACCCCTAGCCCCCCAACACTGAATCTTTACTGAAGCCTGGTTTCTTTCTTCATTCCCACTGATACTTCTTTTGCAAAAGCTACCAGCAACCTCTCTCTCTCACTAAAGCCAGTGTATAATTTTAAATTCTAGTCTTATCTCCATCTCTTTGAAGCATTTGGGTCTCTTGGTCACCCTTTCTTTCTTGAAATATTCATCTTCTGGTACTTTACTCAGTTCTAGTTTTGTTTTTGTATTTTTTGGCTTGTTTTGAATGTTCCTTCTTAGTTTTCATGCTGATCATTCTTCCTATCTTTGTTCCTTAAATGTTGGTTTTATTCTGGGTTCTAATAGGACATTTTCTTTTAGTGTACAAACTCACCTTGGGCAATCTGAAGTATTTTTATGCCTTCCAGTCTCAAACCTATAAATGTGTTCTAGATATCTCTTCTGAAGTTCAGAACTGCATATTTAGTTGCTTCTTAAACAGCTCTCCTTGCTGCCCCGAAGGTACCTTAAAAGGAACAAGTTGAAAGCTGACCTCATCATTTCTCTCTAATCAGAGATTGACTCCATGCACACCTGTTTTTGTCAATAAAGCTTTACTGGAACATAGCCATGCTCATTCCTTTATATATATCTATGGCTGCTTTTCCATTCTAGTGGCTCAGTTTAGTAGTTGTCACAGAGACCCTATGGCCTAGAAAGCCTGAAATATTTAATCCCTGGCGCATTCAAAAAAAAAAAAGGTTTGCTGACTCTTGCTGTAAACTTCTCAGCCTTCATTTTTATTCTTGCCTGTGAAAGTGCTGGCATTTTTCACACTCTTTCTCAAACTAGGAACTTTTAGTCATTCTTGATAAATACCACTACAGAGAATTTACTTAAATATCTTTTGACTTCCTTCCTTCCTCACTCCTTCCTTCCTTCCTTCCTTCCTTCCTTCCTTCCTTCCTCCCTCCCTCCCTCCCTCCCTCCCTCCCTAGCAACTTCCACTTACTATCATCTACTCTGGTTTGCTTCATTAACCTCTAATTGGTCTCCTTGGAGCCAGTCTTGGTTCTGTCCAGTTGTTTGGACACTGCAGCTTGAGTGATCTTTCAGAAGTCTAGATTTGATCATATACCTGTGTCTAAATGCTCTTGAATGGCTACTAATCTAAATTTTTTTGTTTTTAATCCTCACCCAAGGACAGTTTTGCATTCATCTTCAGATAGAGCCAGAGGGAGAGAGGGAGGAAGAGAGAAAGAGAAACATAGATGTGAGAGAGACACATCTACTGGCTGCTACCCAGACGAACCCAACCAGGGCCGGGGACAAACTGCAACCAAAATACATGCCCTTAGCAGGAACCGAACCTGGGACTCTCTGGTCCGCAGGCCAACACTCTAACTGCTGAGCCAAACTGGCCAGGGCCATCTAAATCTGTTAAATAGCTGGATTTCATTTCTCTCTTCAGACTGAAATTGTGCCAGTTTACCCTTCTAATGGGAAGCTACTTAGGATTTTACTTATGCTCTAGAGTAAATCAGTGACTGTTATGTGGAGGAAAAAAAATCATTGTTTCAAGACATGATGAGTAAAAGCTTTGTTTGTACACAAAAGCATCCTCAAACTCTTATGTATTCACATATAAAATAAAGCAAAATTTTCAACAATCCTGGGTTCAGGAAATAGGTTCCAGCCGATTGTGTTTTCCAGATAACTGCAAGTCAAGCAGAAGACTTTGTTTTTATATATTATTGAATCTTTCAAAAATTTACTATATATTTCTACAATTGCAAAACAGGGCAATAAATATAACCAAAAGTTTTTTTTCTTTGAAACTATAAAGTCTTTGTGGCATCGTCAGAACAATTATTCTTGGTTTAGCAGAGAAAAGGGATACTGATGTCTATTACTGTACTTTGTAATTACTAGGACACAGCTTTTCAATTTTGGGTCTGTTTTTTTAATGATTCCCTTCACACTAGTTTTTGTCCTGAATAGTTGGCTCTTTTGGCTGAAGTAAGAGCACAGCTTTTAAAATCTAGCTAATTAAGTGATAAAACCAATTACTACTGTAATTGTACACTGCACAACTTACAAACCTCATTCGATATATTACTATACTCTGCTCTGAGCTGTAAATGAGTATTCCTTTCTCTCTTAAGACAACAGGAACTTAAGAGAAATTTAATTGGTTTCCCACAAGATGGTATGCTGGTAAGTATTACAACAAAATGCAGCAATTTAATCATTGGTGAGTCCTCCCTTTGCATCATGCCTACCATCTAACAGATCACATGATCCTTATAGATTCAACTTCCCCCATATCTGTTGACACTGTCTACTTTGTTCCATTCTGATACATTATTTTGGGCCCCCGTCATTGCTTGCCTGGATTAAAGGAAGAACACTCTTAATTTGTCTACCAACATGGAGTTTTGCCTTGTTCCAGTACATTTCCTGTATCACAAAGCAAAACAAGATTTTGATTCCACAGCTGTATCATGTTAACTTTCCTATCATTTAACTTTTCTCCATTCAGAGGCTTCCAAAGCCACAAGAATAAACCTCCAAACCCAGTTGCACAGCATTCGAGGGCATACATATCTGGATCCTAAATTTATCTCCAGCTCATTTACTAGAGACCCTCATACCGCATACATACCAGAAATTTTCTAAAGCCCCCATGGTCTCTTGGCTCCAAGCTTTTACAACAAGATACTTTCACTGACCCTGGAGCTGTGTCTCCACTATCATCCTCACTTTTTAGCTAACTCATCACTACTCAGACTTCAAGTATTCCTTACACATCATTTCCATTGGAAGATCTGCCATGATACCCTGAATGCCCCTCCGACATGGGCTTCATGCACTCTGAGCTTAGCATTATTAAAATGTATTAAATTGCCTACTTGTATGTAGTTCTCTCTAAGTGGACTTGAAATTCTTTTAAATAAGGGTTTGTAGCTTGTTATTCTTTGCCAAACACATGGGACAAGATTCCCAAACCTGTCTTCCAACAGCTTCAGATGCATACTCTTCACTCTGTCTCATGTTCCAGAGATGGAGTTAATAAGATGTTGAATAAAACACAACTTGTTAAAGGCAAATACCTCATCCCAGATGATTACTTGAGAATTACACTTTAAAGCAACATTAGTTTCTCCCTAACGAAAAGAATAATTCAAGAACAAAACATAAGAAAAACCATTCCAGAATACTCCTTAAGTACTAAACACAATATTTTAATTTTTAAAAATTTTCTATTACAGTTGACATTCAATATTCTATTAGTTTCAGGTGTACAGCATAGTGGTTAGACATTTATTTAATTTACAAAGTGATCCCCCTGATGATTCTAGTACCAACCTGGCACCATGCATAATTATTACAATATTACTATATACAGTGTTTTAAAAGAGTGTGGTAAACTAGCTCCATGTAACCTCCATAAAACATTCTAAATATTCAAATGTGAAAAAAATAAAACAAATTTTAAGGACAAATGTAACAAAATGAAACCACATTAATTTACTCAAGTAGGAGGTGAAAATTACTTGGCGGGGGAAAAAAAAGAATATAACATAGTTAGCAAGAAGAAAATGATTTTAGTCTTAAAAATACCACAGGCTAATTTTTTTAAACCCTAAGGATTTAAAACAAATATCTATAAGTAGCGCATGCATTCTTCCAATGCAAAAGTGTTGTTAATGTAGTTGCTAAAACCACAAGGTATTCCAAAAATTTACACTATATATTTGCATCAGCAAACCTCTATCTGCATAGATACCCTCAAAGGTAATCTTTTACCTAACAAATCTAAACTATGAAATGGAAAAAGCAGTGCAGTTCCAAATGAATGTGGAGTTACTACACAAGAAATCTCAGTTAATAACCAAATTTGACAGAAAAATATGCATAGCCTTATATAGGAAATAATAGCAAACTAGAAATAAAACTAGTATTCAAATTTAGAGAAACAAAAAGACATCTAAAAATATTTTGAAATGCTTATCTGGAAACTTTAACCTGCAGGTTCAATTGTGGCTTCACAAATTAAATCTGACAATAGGTGTTAAGAACTGTATACCATAGTTAAAGTTAACATAGATAGTGAGAACCTATCATTATTTGAGAGTGTAATAGGATCTTTAAAATCACCTAAAACATACAAGGAGACAAAATTGAAAAGATAACTGCATTTATTTTCTTCTTTCCCTGTTTTCCAAATTAAAAGAGGTTGCAAATAAAATACAGATTGTCAAATGCAGCCTCCCTGAGAAAACAACTACAATAACTTGTTGAACAAGCAAAACCAAATGAATTACTTGCTACAGTAAAGGATACCAACTCTTTGAGGCATCTTGGAGCTTCCACAGAAATCTGTTCAATACTGCTAATAGCCATAGTTCAAGATCCTGTATTCAAAAACTCTACTGCTCTGGAGATATAAATAAAGTACAGCATAGGGAATATAATCAATAATATTATAACAGTATTATACCCGGAGGGTTAGGCCAGTATAATAATGTTAGTATTATAACAGTATTATTGGGGGAAACACTTTGTAAAGTATGTGGTTGTCTAACCACGATGCTGTACACCTGAAACTAACATAAAACAGTATTGAATGTAAACTGTAATTGAAAAATTAAATTATAAAAAAACTCCACTGTCCCTCTTATACTCACCTGAGTCCCCGTCCCCCCCCCCGTCCCCCCCCCGGAGCCTCCCCAACAACAATGGTCAGAAAAGTCTCACATGAGAGAGAACTCTAATTTTCTTTACAGGAACTTTAGGAATGAGGAACCTTTTGATTTAAATATATGTTTGTAATATGTCTGTGTGAGTGTGTGTGTGTGTGTGTGTATATGCATATATAAAATTTTGTTTATTGATTTGATAGAGCGTGAAGAACTGATTTGTTGTTCCACTTATTTGTGCATTCATTGGTTTATTCTTGTATGTGCCCTGATGGGGGATGGAAGCTGCCACCTTAGCCTATCAGGAAGAAGCTCTAACCAACTAAGCTACCTGGACAGGAGAACCTTTAGATTTTCTGATCAGAATTGAAAATGTTTAGTATTGGAAGAAACCTTACTAATTACTAACAACCTTCCTTATTAGTAACAAAATATCCTCAACATTTTTTATTCTAAGTCTATATGCCAAAGTTCATAAGGAAGAAGACAGGGATCTAATACGTTCATCTTCAAGCTGGCTACTGGAGCCGGTGAGTTCAGTTTTTATCAGAGTGATATCCAAATAGGACAAAATTTGCCTTGAAACCCACATCAAGACCTTGCGAACTTTCCTCTGTCTTGACTTGTTTTGTCCAATGGAGTCTGGGTCTGGGAGAGATCTCTCATCCAAATCTTTTTTTTTTCCTCACCTGAGGACATTTTTCCATTTTTGTTCAGATAGAGCGGGAGGGATGGGGGAGGGGGCAGAGAGAGAGAGAGAGAGAGAGAGAAACATCGATGTGAAAGGGACACATTGAGTGGCTGCCACCTGCACAACTAACCAGGGCCAGGGACAAACTGCAACCAAGGTACATGCCCTTAGCGGAAACCGAACCTGGGTATCTCTGGACCGCAGGCCGATGCTCCCACCACTGAGCCAAATTGGCCAGGGCCACTTTAAGCCTTTTTCTTTTCCTTTTTTTTTAAAAAAATTTTTCTTTATTTATGTTAGATAGAGAGGAAGGGAGAGGGAGAGAGAGATAGAAACATCAATGAGAGAGAACATCAATTGGCTGCCTCCTGCATGCCCCCCACTGGGGACCAGGCCACAACCTGGGCATGTGCCCTGACCGGGAATCAAACTGGTGACCTCTTGGTGCAAGGGTCAACGCTCAACCAGTGAGCCACACTGGCTGGGTTCCCCTCCAAATCTTAAACCACCAAGGCAGTACACATTGTCAGATCTTGAAATAGAGATGGCCAATGATTAGGTTAGGGAGCCATGACATGAAGTATACATACAAACAACATATTTCATATGCCATTACAGAACTCTCATGAGGTTATCTCAGGCTAAGTCTGTGTTCTGTGTGAATCAGACTTCTCCTTAAATTTATTAAATCTGTAACTCAAATTCATGTTCTTATATTTCTAAATGGAATAATTTGCCCTGGCCGGTTTGGCTCAGCGGTTGGAGCGTCGGCCTGCGGTACAGAGAGACTGGGTTCGGTTCCCGCTAAGGGCACGTACCTCGGTTGCAGTTTGTTCCCGGCCCTGGTTGGTCGTGTGGGTGGCAGCCACTCGATGTGTCCCTTCACATCGATGTTTCTCTCTCTCTCTCTTCTTCTCTCTCCCTCCGGCTCTATCTGAACAAAAAATGGAAAAATGTCCTCGGGTGAGGATAAAGAAAAAAGAAAAAAAATAAATAAATGGAATAATTTCACCAAGGATCAATTAGAATTGCAGTAGACTCTTGTTTTGTAAGCTTTTGATATGAATTTGAGAGGCACATTACAGAAAATAAGGACGCAAAATCTCAAACACCTAATGTTCTGGTTTTTTTTAAATTAAAATGAGGAAGCTTTTAAAAATAATTTTGATTCCAAAATTGTTTCCTCATAGGGAAGAGGAAAGACATATGTAAAGCCAAATGAAAAATGTGAAAAAATTCAAACTCTCTCAAACCTGATGGTCTTCATTCTGCTGTTCCTTTCCATCCTATTCTCCATTCCCCCCTGCCCTGCCTGCTCTTTCTTCTGGCTGGTCAGAGACCCTCAAAGCAACATTACCTTTTAAAATTGAGCTCTGTTAGAACAGGGCAAACTTCTATGGCTGACTTAAAGCCTTGGTCTCATTCTGAACTAAGAGGCAATCCCAAAGACTTTCCAAAGCCCACACAAAATAGAAATTTACAGAGAAGTTGAAAATACTCTAGGAATGTATAATCTAGGGTTCCTAGATTTATATCAGTTTGATTCGTATTGTTAGTAAGAACCTCACACAGAAAATACTGGATTAAAGAATACTAGATCAGGAATTCTCTGAGAGTGACTTGAGACCTCTACTTACAGTGGAAATCAGAGAGATTTAGAAAAAATGTAAATGATGGACAGGTCCTCGGAGGCTACTGCCAAAATCTTTCCTCTGAAAATAGGATGTGCTATCAAAGAAAGAATAAGTCTATTGGAGATTTAAGATATGAGGTCTTGAATACCTTTAGACAGCATGTGGGAGTAGACCCTGAAGCAGTTGTGACTCCAGCTCTCTCCTCACATTTTGTGAGCAGCCTTAAACCAGAAATAGAAAATATCATAAACAAGCAAAACCTGGATAGGAGCTACCCACATGGTCAGATTTTCAAATCCACACTGTACATTTTGAGAGTCTGAAACAAATGCAAATAGGACTGGAAATAAACTCATAGCCTTACAGATAAAATTAAATGCTCCCATTCCAGAAATTAAATATCAGTCTTTTGATAAAGACACAGATATTGTAAACAGAAATGATAATTGATAAAAGGTTGTTCTGAATTAGGCAAGAAAATGAAGGGGGAAAATATATATATAATATATATAATAGGCTGTGTTTCAACAGCAAACCAAGTACCAATTTCCCATTTTACCCATCAACTCAAAAGAAGAAATTTCACTAATTATTAATTATTGATATAGGTAGTACACTATTAACCTTAAATCCTGCCATTGTTACATAAGCTCTCTCTGAGTTAAAGTGCTCAGATAATGGGTATCTCTAATACTCTTCACATTTCCCATGTCCCAGCCCCCAACAGTCACCTTTAGACCTATATTCAGGGAACATTCCTACTTCCTATGAGACATTACACCCACTGACTTAATAAGAAATAATCTACAGACCCCCAGATCAAATGCTCTACTAAATACCTCTTCCTTGAACTCCTGAGGATTCTGCTATTCTTCATCAAGATAGAATTAATTTAAACTCGGATTCATCACTACCTTTTTTTTTTTTTTACTACCAACATTTATTATCTTTGAACCAAATTCCACTCCTGTTGTATGATTTGAGTCATCTTTGAATTTTTTTTTCAATAAACTGATGAAGCAGGCAAGACTTGCCAGTTCCCACATTTCCAGTGACCAAGAACTTAAACAAAAAATCGTTAAGTCTCGGACATGGCTGTCTGCGACATCTTGGGAATGGCACCGCCTCTTGCCTCTTGCCGCTGCAACTCCGGCGGGGCAGTGGGAGGGGTGGGCCGGGTTGTTGCCCTGTCTGAGGTGGGAGGGGACGGGGGGACGGGGGGGGGGGGGGGGACAGGGGGCGGGGACCGGAGGAGGGAGGGGCCCGTGGTCCTCAGGGCAACTGCCAGCCACCCCATGGCTGCTGCCCCACCAGACTGCACTAACCGTTTTGACTAAATCAAGTCCAAATTGAAGATTTAAAGAAAGCCAAATTTCTTGTTAGAAAAAAAATAGAATTATTGGGGTTGACTAGCCCAAGGATCATAATGATCTATTTAAACCACTACACCAACTTGCACAACTCTCAAAAATGAGAAGGTAAAGAAGGACTAGAACTCAACAATTAGCCTAGTAAAGCAAAGATTGTCGTACACTGCTCAGGGTCTTTCAAGGCTGCAGTCAAGGTGTGAGCCATTATGCATTTTTGTTTGGAGGCTAAACTGTGGACAATTTAAGCTCATTCAGATCGTTGACAAAACTTAATTCCTATGGCTATATGACTGAGGGCCCCATCTTTTTCTGGCTCTTGGATGGATATTAGACACTTGGATCCTTTGGGCACTTAGATCCTTAGAAGCTGCCTGCAACTTGTTGCCATGTGGGCTTCCTCAATATGGCTGTTTACTTCATCAAGCCAGCAATTAGAACTTATTTCCTAGTCTCCCTAGATGGAATCTTATATGATGAAACAGTCACAGGAATAACATTCAATTACTTTGCCCTATAATGTAATTGGATGCAGTTATATCCCATCACCTTTTCATATGATGTTAATGTAACCTAATTAAAAGATCTATCACCTTTTGCCATATGCTATTAGTTAGAGAAGTGTAACACAGGTTCTACCCAAACTGAAGAGGAGGGAATTACACAAAGGGTTGGATGCCTGGCAGTTCCTCAAAAAGTTAAATATAGAATTATCGTATGACCCAACAATTCCCCTGTATACAGGTATACCTCAGTTATTGTGCTTTGCTTTACTGTGCTTTTTTTTTTTTTAATAAATTGAAGGCAAACCCCTTCACCAGCAAAAGGATTATGACTCACTTCATTGCGATATTCACTTTATTTCAGTGGTCTGGAACCAAACTCACCACATCTCTGAGGTATGCTTGTACATAACCAAAATAACTTAAAATAGGTATTCAAACAAATACTTGCCCACAAATGTTCATAGCAGCACTATTCACAATCACCAAAATGGAAACAACTCAAATGTCATTTAATTAATGAATAGGTTAAAAAAAAGGGTGGTATAGTCATGCTATGGAATATTATTCAGCCATCAAAAGAGATAAAATATTTATACATGCTACAAAATAGACACTATATTCTCTTTTTAAAGTTCTCACCAGAGGATATTTTTATTTATTTATTTATCCTCACCCAAGGACATCCCTCCCCCCCCATTTTTTGTTCAGATAGAGTGGGAGGGAGAGAGAGAGAGAGAAACATCGATGTGAAAGGGACACATAGCCAACCAGGGCCGGGGACAAACTGCAACCGAGGTACATGCCCTTAGCAGGAACCAAACCCGGGTCTCTGGGCCACAGGCCAACGCTCTAACCTCTGAGCCAAACCAGCCAGAGCCAGAGGATATTTTTAAAAATTTATTTATTTATTTATTTATATCCTCACCCGAGGACATTTTTCCATTTTTTGTTCAGGTAGAGTGGGAGGGAGAGAGAGGAACAGAGAGAGAGAGAAACATCTATGTGAAAGGGACACATCGAGTGGCTGCCACCCGCACAACCGACCAGGGCCGGGGACAAACTGCAACTGAGGTATGTGCCCTTAGCGGAAACCGAACCCGGGTCTCTCAGGACCGCAGGCCGACGCTCCAACCGCTGAGCCAAACCGGCCAGGGCTAAAAATTTATTTGAGAGAGAGAGAGAGGGAGGGAGAGAGAGAAACAATAATCAGTTGCTGCCCATATGTGTCCCAATCAGAGATCCAACCTGCTGTGTCCCAATCAGAGATCAAACCTGCCACCTGGGTATGTACCCTGACTGGGAATTGAACCTGCAACTCTTCAGTACACAGGATGATATTCCAACCTACTGAGCCACACCAACCAGAGTGATCCTATATTCTGCTGTTACCTATCTAAAGGTCTTATTTGCATATATTTGTAGTTACAGAATTTCTTTTAAGTTTTTTTACAGATTCAGTTCTCTGGTGAAATTCTTTATATACTTATTTATTTTCTCCACATTTTCCTCAAATCTCTTTAATATATTAATCATAGTTATTTTACTTTCTTTATCAGTCAACTCCAGTATCTAGAGCAAATGTGGATCTATTTCTATATCTGTTTTACTTTTTTTCTTAGTTTTCAGTTACATGTTCCCTTTCTTTAGGTGTGTCTAATAAATGCATAATAAATGACAAATAATGTGCATACAATGGTGATGCGTGTAAAATGTACCTCCTTAAACATTATTCATCTAACAGATAGTTAGTGGGCATTGACTATGTACCAGGCACTGTGTACAAGTGGTACAGTAGTAATAAACAGAGCACAATCCCTCAGCAAGGAGCTTACAATCCACTGAAGGAAGTAGACATTTAATCCATCATTAAAAGGTCTCACAAAATATGAGCTCCCTACTATACATCTTACCTCTATTACCTCATCTCTGACTTCTTCTCACTTCATCACTCCAGTCCCATGATCCCTCATTATTTGTTCAACATCAAGTATACTTCAACCTCAACATCTTTGCATTTGTTATTTTTTCCACCTAGTATGCTTTGCTCTTCTCCTTGATAGACACATGACTCGCCCTGTCACTTCTTTAGATGGTACCCTCCAGCATTCCCTTTCCCCATTTCTTGTCTTATGTTTCACCATAGCATGTACTGTATATTTTATTTGTTTATTGTCTGTCTCCTACTTCTACAGTGTAAGCTCCATGAGGGCAGTATTTTAAAAAAAAAATCTGTTTTGTTCATTAATGTATTCACCAGCACTTCAAAAAATGTTGGACAAATAGTATGAATTTGTTAAATATTTACTGACTAGATGAATGAATGAATGATTTTAAATGTGATGAGTGAAGTATAAGGTACTAAAGGAAAATACAGCAGAGGGCCTAATCTAACCTAGGCAGTAAAGGAATGCCTCTGTGAGGAATGTATGTTTAAGCCAAGACCTAAACAACAAGTAGGAGACAATCAAATGAAGACAGAAGCAGAATCAACACACATATGACAGAATTAAGCGCAGAAGATTCAAGAATCTGAAAGATGTCACATGTGGTTGGTGCATACTAACATCGCAGATTGCCAACCTTAATTGAGTGCTTAGAGTGTTCTAGTGTGTTTCAGCCTTAACTAATTTTACCTTCTCAATAACCCTGTGAGATAGAAGTTGTTACTATCTCCATCTTACAGATGAGGAAACCATGTCCCAGAGTGGCACATGGGTTGGTGACTCGTTCACTGTCATAGAGCCAGTATTGGGACCCAGTCTTGTAGATCCAGTACTTTACTGTTTTAGCTGCTGGGCTTTGCTACCTCCCAGGTGAGTTAGCAAATATATTGGGCTTTGCTACCTCCCAGGTGAGTTAGCAAATATATTGGGCTTGCATAGGCACCTGAATGTTGTGAGCTGCTTTTTATATTTTTGTGATCTTCTGATTTGGTTATAGCAACATCACCCACCCATCTCATGTCTCTGTAAAACAGGATTTTTTACTGTTTTGTTCTTGGAATGGATGATAGGACTCACTCAGCATAAAGTGTGCTGAAATAGAGGCGTATAAGCAATGGTTACTGGTTCTGCTGGCTTTTTTCCATTTCTTGAACTGCTGTTCTGGAATTATATAGCTTAATGCTTTCCTGCAACCCTTTTCTCATCAGTGGTCTAAAGTGTTCCGTAACTTCAGAACCTGAGTGTGGCTTCAAAACAGGCTGGGGTTACAGAATGAACCACAGGGATTTTTATCATTTAGAATAAAAATTTTCAACCTTTTTCATCCCATAGCACACATACACTAATTACTAAAATTCTGTGGTACACCAAAAATATTTTTGCTGATCTGACAAAAACGTCAGTATAATTTTGATTAATTTACACCAGATAGCTATTGTTATGTTGGCTGTTGTCATTTATTTTTATTTTTTTTATTTTCCTTTTTTCTAAATTATAGAATATTATTGAATAATACTAAAACAGAGGTCAGTGCCCCTGACTAAATAGGCAGGTATTGCGTGTTTTAAAATTTTTTGTGGCACAGTGGTTGAAAATTGTTGGTTTAGAAGAATTGAGGCATGTGCTATTGTTGGACTGTTCCTTTTCTACCTCCTGATTTGATAATTTCAGGAGTATTGTTATTGTTAATAGATTTTCCATTTACTTTTGCACTTTTCTGTGTTTTCTCAATTTTCTTTCGATATGAATCCAAAACTGTTCTAAATACTTAAATTGAAAATTGTATAAGGGTAGGGTATCGGTAGCATCAATTTGTTTTAGTCTGTTGAAATTTTTGTACTAGAATTTTCTTTCATTTTTAGAGGGATTATTGTCCCACCTGTTAGAAAATTTATTTATAGAATATAGAATACTATTATTGAATAGTATTATAGAATATTATTGAATAATACTGGAACAGAGTCTTCTGTTTTAATCCCTTTAATATTTCCATATATTGTATTGTATTGTATTGTATTGTGTATCATATAATTTAGCTATGAGAACTGTCTTAAGAATGTTCTAAAGTAAGAGTGTTTTGCTCAAAACAATCTGTTTTGCTTTCTCTTCATATGTTGCCAAGTTGGATTTGTGAAGGAATGATGTTTTTCTTCAAAGAGATGGATTTTATATAAATAAAAATCAAGTGCATTTGGTAACATAAAGTTTAATACGTATTTCACATTTTTATTAAATAAAATTTTTTTAAGAGAAAGAAAGTTTATTTGAAAGATAGACTTCCTGCAGTGGGGAGGGGACCCAAGTGGGTTGCCCTGTTAAATAAATTTTAATATCTGTAAATTGAAATGAACCAGTTTATTATTACATTTTAGTATAACTTAAACTTGTAGTCCCTCAATTTGAACATTTATTGTCATGTAAAATTTGATTGTTTAAATTAATGAGATATTTATTTTAAAATGACAGGGTGCCGTTATCTATCTATCTATCTATCTATCTATATATATATATTTAAGAATGGGTTCTGAGAAACCTAAGTTTTAAACTTTTGAAGTTGCATGATGCAGTGAAGAAAGTACTTGACTGACAATTAAGAAGCAAGGGTAAATACCGGACTTGGTCTTTTGCCCAGTGTCGACGACAATATTTCAGCGGATGTACTTTGTTTTAAATTGAGGCAAAACCCAAGCCTGTTTGGTTCTTGAATCCTTGCTCTGAACTACTGTGTGGTACTTCCTTGCTGTATATCACTTAGATATGTGAATTTGATCAAGCTACTACATCTCTTTGATATAAGTTTACTCATTTACAACATTGATGCTCTGGAGATGAGTAGTTCTGTTGGCATTGGAGTGGATCATTTAGGAGATTGTCTTATCATAACAGACTTATTTCTGTGGAAGCTGATGGATAGTTGTTTACTCATTCAACAAATAGTGTGTTGATTGTGTTGATTTGCTAAGCTCTAGGGATTCAGTAATGAGCAAGACAGATCAAGTCATTGCTCTTATGGAGATGAAGTTTGACAGGGGCTGTCATAATGGAAGGGCAGAGTGTAATGTGATCCCACAGCAATGGCACCTAACCTGGTGTGGAAGGACGGGAAGGCTTTCTAAAGAAAGTAGCATTTAGGTGAATCCTGAAGCATGCACCCCTGAGTTTAAGAGAAAATTTGCAATTTTGCTCTCATCTAGATTACTGCTTCCCCCTGGGACTCCTTACATCCTCTTGCCTCTTTCTAAACTATTCATTTGTTTATTCCTTCATTCCATCTTTTTATTTAACAACGATTTATTGAATAACTACTGTGTATCACACACTGTTCTAGGTATTTGAAATTATCACTGAACTAAAGATTTCTGCCTTTATGGAGCTTACATTTTAATGGGATAGAGAGGTACAGATGGTAGACAATACACATAATATAATAATAATAAAATTATATGCTAGCCCTGGCCGGTTTGGCTCAGCAGTTAGAGCGTTGGCCTGCGGTCCAGAGAGACCTGGGTTCGGTTCCCACTAAGGGCACGTACCTTGGTTGCAGTTTGTTCCGGCTCTGGTTGGGTTGTGCATGTAGCAGCCACTCGATGTGACCCTTTCACGTCGATGTTTCTCTCTCTCTCTCTCTCTCTCTCTCTCTCTCTGTCTCTGTCTCTCTCTCCCTCCCACTCTATCTGAACAAAAAATGGAAAAATGTCCTCAGGGAGGGATAAAAGAAAATAAATAAATAAATAAATAAATAAATAAATAAATAAATAAATAAAACACATTTATTAAAAAAAATATATATATGCTAAAATTTTTCAAAATGCAGACAGAGTGAGCTCATTTACTTACTCGTAGACTGAAGTTCAGTCTTTTTAATGTGGCCCGTGAGGCCTGCTTAACTCTATGTAGGCTCATTCTTCAGGCCCCAGCCATGCTGTGTTCCATCCTACTTTCATTCATTAGACCTCCTTTCAAAGTCACTACTATGTCTGAGATCTGGAACTTTGTTTTTGTATTTAGAGATACCCTGTTGTCACAAGCCTTATTCACTTCTATATAACATGCACCTCAATAATGATTGTTTAGTTGCCGTGCAGTCATATTTAAGGTCTGTCTTTTCCACTAGACTGTAAAGTACAGGAGGGCTGGGAGGGTACCTTTCTTTTTCCCTCCTGTGTTTTCAGGTCCTAGTATGTGGCATATAGTAATACGAGTTGGTTTGGTGAAAGGAAGTGGAAGAGAAGGGAGTTTCTGGCTGGGCCTAGTAGGACGTGTAAAGGCTGGGGGAATGCCCGGGCTTTGTGGTGGGGAGTAAAGTGCAAGGTAGATAGCAACTGGGGATGAAACTGGTGGCACAGGCAGACAGGATCAAGTATTTAAACCAGGGTAAGGAGTTTAAATTTGGTTCTAAGGCAGTGAGGAGCCAGGAAAAGTTTAAGCTGATTTTGGGAATACTAGTTTGTTTTGGTAACATTTATTAGATAATTTGGATAACACATTCAAGTGTGATTGATTTAAATTATGAAAGTAGTATGAAATTTTGATCTTTATTCTGAAAAATGTTAATGTGTATCTAAGGGTATACAAGGATAAATAAAAGTTCCCCTCTTTCCCCAACTCTCAATCCTACTTTTGAGTAGTAACTCAAGCTGAGTTTTATGTATGTGCCCATACAAAAGCTTTTATGAGCATCCAAATGTGTTTTTCTGACTTAATGTAGATAAGGTAAGGTCATACTATATGTATTACCGGTAACTTGCTTTCCCTTCCACAATTCATACTATATTTTGCATATTTTTATAGTTATTTTCATTTATTTACTTATTTATTTTTAAATTCTTTTTTTCTTTATTGACTTTTAGAGAGAGAGGAAGGAGAGGGAGAGAGAGATAGAAACATCAATAAGAGAGAACATCGATTGGCCGCCTCCTGCATGCCTCCCTCTGGGGATCAGGCCTCAACCTGGGCATGTGCCTTGACTGGGAATCGAACCAGTGACCTCTTAGTGCAGGGTTGATGCTCAACCACTGAGCCACACCAGCCAGGCTTTTTTTCTTTTAATAACAAAATTTATTCTTCAGTTATGCATTCGCAAGTTGATTAATGTGGTTCTGCTTTTTTAAAATTTTAGTTTTTAATTGCAGTTTTCATTCAATATTACTTTGTATTAGTTTCAGGTGTACAGCATAGTGGTTATATAATCATATACATTACAAAGTGATTCCCCCAATAAATCTAGTACTCACTTGGCATCATACATAGTTATTACAATATCAACTATATTTCCTATGCTGTACTTTATGTCCCTGTATTTTGTAACTATCATTGTACTTCTTCTTTAAAAAAATTTTTTTTAATTGATTTTAGAGAGGGAGGAAGGGAGGAGAGAGAGAGAGGAACATTGATGAGCGAGAACATTGATTGGCCACCTCCTGCACACCCCTCACTGAGGATTGGACCCACAACCCGGGCATGTGCCCTGACCAGGAATCAGTGACTTCTTGGTGCATGGGTTGATGCTCAATCACTGAGCCACACCAGCCAGGCTTTTCTGTACTTCTTAATCCCTTATAGAGTTATCTTTTTAAAATCTAAATCTGAGTCATCATTTCCCTGTATAGTTGGAATTCTGTACCAAATCCCGTTAGTCCCTGCCAGAGTAGGCCATGCCTCTACCCGTTTTATCCTGCCACTTCCTTACTGTGCTTCAGTTTTGCCATGGGTCTTTTTTGATTTCTAGAACATATTGAGTGCCTTGATAATCGAGGGTTTTTGTATGCATTGTTCCTTTTGTCTAGGCTCTTTTCTTTCTGATCTTGTTTTTGTAGGAGTGCAGAATTTATTATCTTCAGGTTTTAATTGAATTTTCCATTGGAAGAACACTTTCTGAGCAGTTTATATAAAAGTTTCTCCCTCTCACTCTCTCCCTTAGTACTGTTTCCACGTAACATTTATTTCAATTCTCAATTAATTTGTTTACTTTCTTTTTCTCTCATTAGGCTATAAGTTTCACAAGGGCAACAACTATTTCATGTAGTATTGCCCAGTAAATATTTATTGAGTTAATGAGTAAATGGATAGATAAGAATGTGTGGATCAATCTCATTCTTTTAAAGGCTATGCAATATTCCACTTTATATATTTACTAAATATGGTACCAGACCTTTTAAGTTTTTTTTCTGATTTTCTTTTCTAATCAGAACACTACTAACAAAATGAAAATAATAAATGTTTGCGTATCTCTGTGTATGTATGAGTGTATATACAGGACAACTTACTAAAAATGAAACTGCTGGATTGAAAGATATATATCCTCAAACTTTTGATAAATACTGATAATTTCTTATAAAAACAATTGCACCATTTTATTCCATCAGTAGTGAGAGTGGTGCTAGTTTACCTTCAGGTTATCACTGCTGGTTATTATCAAATCGGCAGAGGGAAAGTGCTGTCTCATTGTTTCAATTTGTATGTCTAAATTTATGACTAAAGTTGAACAAATTTTATATATTATCCTTTTAGATTTTACTTTATGTAAACTTCATATTTAATTATTTGCTCACATTGCCTGATGATTTTTGGTTTTCTTGTTGATTTAAAATTTTTATTAAAAAAATATTTTCTGCCTATAGCCTTATAGGGAGGTTATACTGTGTGATGTCAGTTAGTGCCACTGAATTTAGAGCTGCATAAGAGAGCTTTTTGTCTCTTTAAAAGTAGTTTTATATTGTCTGATAATAAAACTAAATGTGCTGAAGAACATATTGGAGCTGAGTGTATTTAATAGTTTATTGTTGAAACTGATAATAGTTTTTTAATGTCCAGTCTATAATATGTCCTCAATAAAATATTTTGGGATGAATGAATGACAAGTGAAAAATCAATTTTTAAAGCAGTGTGATTTCACTTGGAGTTTCATTGATTAGAATTTGCTTTTTATAGTAAGAAAACTTAAGCATACTGATTAGTTGAAAGACAAGATTATTTTGTGGCAGTTTATAGAAGTGTTGGATTTGTGGCAGTTAAAGAATTCTTAGAAGTTTTGCTTTGTATAAACATATCTATATATACACATTCATAATATGTGTATATATAAATAATGATAAAATATAACTAATGAATTCTAGGACTTATCTTTTAACATCTGCCCGTTAGTTCTCTCAAGGTAACAAACGTTTTAGACAGCAGTTTATTTTCTCTCAGAATATCTTTTGCCAGTACACTATTACAATTTTGAGAGAAAAGACATGTTAAAAGTTTCCTCCTCAGCTTCTTATAACCCAGTCCCGGCAGCCAGCACTCTTCCTGCATTTTGTTCTCGAGGCACTAATTGTCCACATTTGGCAGGTTTAACACTTCCTGACAGAGAGGCTATTAAGGGGAAGTATTCTCCAATAACTGTCACTGGCTTGAACAAAGAACCTTCAAACTCAATGTGTGGAAACCACTAACATTCTTAAATGACCCTTTTCATGGATTTTTATCCCTTTAAGTTAAAATTTGGAGAATGTAGAGTCAGCGAAAACAGCAAGGTGTAATAAAGCAGTAAACCTTGATTTTTTTTGGGGGGGGGGGGGGGAGTAGAGTGGGAGGTATAGATTTATCTCTGACTTGAAACAATTGTTATTTGGAAAATCTCATTAGCAGATGTGACTGCTCGGAGTAAAAAAAAAAAAGACTTAAAACTGATGTCGCTTTCAGGACTGCTTTGAACTTAACAAGCACCTATTTGTGGAGCAGACTGGCTAATGAAAGGAAATTAAATTTTTCTGACAACTTCCCCTGCCAACCTCCTTATTCAGGGGATGTTATTAGGTACTGAAGACTTTTAAGGAAGATTTTTTTTATTAGACATAAATGAACCAGTTATAAACATCCCCTGCTCCCCCTTTTGGGGAAGGATTCTGACTTGGTTACTCTACATTTTTAAAGTGTTTGCTTAAAAGCTTTTAAAAATGCCTTCCCTTTAATATTTTTAAGTTATTTTCTAAAAAATTCAGGCATCTTATGTGCTAGTGCTTTCAAAACATTACTGTTATTCATTGTGATTGCTAGTTTATGTCACTGAATTATAAAAAAAAAGTTAAATTCACTAGAAGGCTTGCATTTAACACCTTCTTTTCAGCTTTCTCTTTGTTGTTAGATGGGGAAATGTTTCAAGTGTGTCCTATGTGAAGCATATTCGGTGAGAGTCCATGATCAGTGAAATGATTTAGATTCAAGGGAAGTTTTTGTTTTTTTCGGTGGCATTGGTTGATATTTAGCAATAACTAATCCTTACATTCATAAACTCCTACTTTGACTGTTTTGGAATGCATTTTCTTTTTTTCGCTTTTTGGAAGTTTCTTCCCCCCACTGGTTGGTTTGTTGAATTTAAGGTTTTAAAGATAAAATGTTGAAAAAAATGTGAAATAAAAAGAAGAAAGAAAAAGTAATGGATATATCGGAAAGATTTTTTGGGGGAGAACAATTGACAATTCCTATAGATATTGGGAATTTACTTTTTTATTTCTGGAAAATCTATTGAGCTTCTCCCAAACAATAGAGAATCAACTCCCCCTGCTGACAGAATCTAGGAAAACATGACATATAAATAGAGGGACAGAAACAAGCTGGCTGTGGACAAGCTTTAATGATCTGATTTATGATTTAGTATTGATTGTAAACATCTAAATTCTGCCATTAAATTCCAGCAACTGCACCAAATCATTTGGCGATTCTGGTAGTGCTTCCTGCCGGCTCATTTCAAATTGCTTTGAGTTTCTTACTATAATAGTGATGAGGTAGAATTTACATTCCACTTATGGTATTAATTTTACATTTCTCTGAATGAAAAGAGTTAGAAGGTTGTAAAATTGAACATTAAATGAATCAGAGGAGACAGTAGTGCAATATATGACTGCCCTGAAGACATTGTGCAATGGCTGATGGGATTAATGTTGGGTCTCATTTCCTGCTTTTACAGGATGCAGATGAAGCTGTCAGAATTGCAAGGGAAATTGGTAAGTTCTTAAATTAACCTTGGTAGGGTTTCTATGTCTTTTAGCAGATATGGTTGAGTAAGTATATAATAAGAAATTCCCATAGAGCAAATAATATTTTAATAGTTTAGATTTCTGATAAGTTGTCGCTCTGAAAGAATTTATCTGCCGAATTACCATATTCTATTATTAAAGTGAATATAAAGAGTAATTTGTCCTTAATTATAGCTCTTTTATATGATGAAATCACTGGCTAATTAAAGAATTAATTGTCTTAAGAATTCTTGAGATTGAATGTAATGTAAATTTATATGTATGTAGTTGAATGCAACTTATTAAAATTAAGAACATATATGATTAAAATGAATATATCATATTTGACAAAGCTCTTCAAGTTTTTGCCGTTCCTAAGATATTAAATATCTACAATGTTGCTAGGAAAGAGAAAATAGAATGTGAGTAGTTAGAACTGAGTATTCTAAATTGGAGTAAAAGATAAACCGAAGCACATTTTAATGACTGTTTTGGCATAATTGTTCCAGGCAAAGTGTTTCTCAACTCTGTATTTTCAAAAATATTCCTGGAGCCCTGGCCGGTTTGGCTTAGTGGTTGGAGCATCAGCCTGCAGACCAGAAAGTCCCGGGTTCGGTTCCTGCTAGGGGCATGTACCAAAAAAAAAAAAAAAAAATTTCTGGAGCTCATGACAACTATTTTATTTTCACTATCTGTTAATTAAGAAAATGTGTGAGGGTACACTGTTAAGGATTAGCAAGGCTATGAAATAACTTTACAGCTTTGTTAATCAAATTAGTATTTGTTTGTGCTTGATAGATATTGTAGATATGCGAGAAATTAGACAACACTGGGTAGTCAAGAATTCACAACATCTTCTTAGCTTTTCTACACTGATAGGGCCAAGCTTTTTAGCCTCTCATATGAACCTTTAGTTCTGTTTTATCATTTAGATCGATCAGTTAGAATTACTTTGTTCATTTGGAGAGCATTTGATTTGGCAAAGTTTATATAGTTGTGATTTGTAGAAATATCTTCTTGGTCTGAAAGTGACCACTTTTATTAGTAAATATATTCTTTTCAATAGGAACAGGCAAATTTAGCAGTTCTTCAGTGATCTAAAAAGATATCTGTCCTTGTTTCTAGTTGGGTCTGGAAAATTATTTGGGTTTGGCTCATATTGTGTTTTGTTGTTAGTTTGTTTTGAAAACATTTATCTTAATAATATAGGTCCTGGATTTAAGGCTAGGCCCTAGAAAATCCTATTTACTTTTCACTAATCATTTCTCCAGGCTCATCAACATTTTCAAATAGCTTTTCAGTATTTCACAGGAAGATTTGCTAGATTGGTGAAGAAGTTGGACTACATGGAACTGATTTGTGGTTTATTTTTTTAGAAAATCAAATGCTTTTCTCTGTGGTTTGAAATCACTGGCATTCCTCATAGCCTACCTGCTTGCTTTTGAGGACTTTCCTAAAATAATTTCATTTTATTCTGTTGTAGACTTTTTTAGTTCAAAAGTTGTCTTTCTAATTCTAATTTATATACTATTGTTACTATCTACACAATAGGCTATAATAATACTATTATCAGAATAGTATCTACATAAAAGGGCAATAGTTGGAGGAATTTCAAGAAATAAAAAGGGTTGAGAAGAAAATCTTGAATTACGTTGGCGTGCCATATTTTGAACTCTTGAGCATTTCCTTTGTATAAACAGCAGGCTGCAGATTGCTTTGCTTGCTTTCATGTCTTGTCTTCTACTTTTAAAAAATAATCTTCTGTGACCTTTTAAAATAACCAGTGAGTCATGTTGGGACTCTGACCAGTTCTCATCCCTTGGTTTTCCTCCCTTACTATGTTAATGCTGTGCTTTACCCGCCTTTCGCCTTTCAGTTTCTCACTACTGAGGTTACCCAATCCAATCTCAGGCTCTTTTCTTTATATTTGGGCTCATCCTTTATGACTCCTTTCCTATCTCCTAATTTTTTCCCAATTACTCCTTTACATTTGTAAAATAAATGATTGCAATCATGGTTATTGAGTATAAGGGTGCTAGTGTTTTGCATATACTGAAAGAAAGAGAAGCCATAAAATTTGAAGTAAAATAAAACATAATAAAGAACCAGGGTCATCAGCTTTATAAAGCTTTTGGAATTTCCCTAAATCACCACGGAAACCTCCCATAAAACCTTTTTTCCTCAATTGTCAGCTTTCAAAATAAATGAAATTGCATATTATTGAAGTCTCTTGGTTTTCTGTACTGTTTGATGATTCATCAGTTTTGTTTTATACTAATTTCATTGAGATATATCACATTTTAACTACATCATGATTTCAATGAGCCTTTGTGAGTTCATCTAAGAGTTGAACTGAACATTGCTTCCATGGGAAAATATGTTCCTACTTCTAAACAAGTTGTGATTGTCCTTGTGGCTTAGTTGCTCATAGATTTCTCTACTTTACTTCTTTCTGTGTTACATGGTGAAAATGAAATTGATCATCTTTTGTGTGGTCCCCTCCTCTCTGATGTCTTTACTTCTCTTCTGGAAACTGGAATCTATTCCGCCAAAGGAGGAAACTAACTGCATTGAGCATTGATGAATTAGGTGTCTTTTACATAATAGTAGCTCTTGTTTATGGAGCATTCTTTCCCTGTCCAGGCACTTTGTGAATGTTATTTCTAATGCTAATTCTTGGGTTAATTATTTTCATTTACATTTAAGTAACTAAGGATTAGAAATGGTAAGTAATTTGCTCAAGGTCACAGAACTACTGAGTGGTGGGCCTGCTTTAAATGTAGGTTCATTTAGCTCTAAAAACCATGGATTTTTCATTATACTTTGGCTAAACTAATAGGATTAAAGGATGATAGCTAAAACATGAGTCACCACTTTGTTTAAAATACTGTAAAGCACTTAAGCATGTTATATGTGGAATTAAAGACACAGACAGTCTCTTATCATTGACTGGGTGAGAGACAGTTAAGACTTAATATGTTACTTCCAAGTACTTGTGTTTTAGTCTTTCTTTTCTTTCTCATTCTCTCTCCTGATTTTTTCCCCCTTTGACCTCTCTAAATTTAAAGATACAGGGCTCTTGATCCTCAGTTTATCTTTAACCCCAGAGATAGACAACAGAAACAAGTGAGCTTGATTTGCATTAAAGTTTGATCTTTTTACTGATTAAGTTTGATCAAAGGTCCTTAATATAATTAAGCCAAAATTGATTCTTAAAAGGAAAAGAAATTATAAATCTCAAACCTGTCTTTTAATAACTTCCAGATTATTCTTATTCTTTTGCTGGTCTTACCTAAAATCACAAATCATGCTCAATTTAAATAAAATTTTTTGATCCTTAGGTCCACCATACTCCAAACCCGCTTCTTCTACATTTCTACGTCTCAATAAATGTCACTTCATTTACTCAGTAACTGAAATCCAAGATCTATCCTGGTGCTTTCCCCCTCTGGCATTCTATTGTCAATCTATCAATAGATACTGTCAGTTCTTCACTCAAAATATCTTGCATATTCACTATCTTTACTACCAACACTCTCCTTCAAACTACCATGGTCCTTGCAGAGACTATAACGATAATTTCTCTACTTTTTAAAAACACTTCAAAGCATTCTTCATATAGCAGTCAGTGTGATATTTTAGAACGCTAAATAATAGAGACACATTTATCTTATTTCACCCTATCCCTGCTTTAAATCCTCCAAAGGCTTTCCATTGCACTTAGATAAAGTAAAAATTCCTTGACTACAAATCACCACCCTTCTCTCTGATCTGATTGTATACTACTCTCTTCCATGCCTGCTATGCTCCAGTCACACTGGTTTTCTGGAACACACCAAATTTCAGGGCCATAAAATAAGAATTTCTTTTTTGGAGGAAGGCAGCCTTGCTGATGTCCTCACATGGATGGCCCATTGCCTCTTGGCTTAAATGTTATGTCTTCAAAGGAAGACCCTCTAATATTGCCACTTAGTCATTCTGTCTTATCCCCATATTCTAAATTTCTGCATAGTATTTATGACTTTTGGATATTTTTCTTGTTTGTTAACTTTCTTATCAATATATTATTTTGAAAAATCTCACCCATATGACATTTTGAAAGAATTTTCCATTGTATGTCTGTATACCCAACACCAGGATTCCACTATTTATCTTTTGCTAGATTTGCTTTACCACTTATCTATTCATTTGTTAATTCATCTTAATATTCGTACATTGCAGATATCATTGTGCATCTCAATAAATACTTCAATATAAATATCATTAACTGAATTCATGTAACTGATACTGTATATGTTTATACAGTAATGTGAATTTATTTTGTCTGTATATGTTTATTTCGATAAATGCATTATCTGTATAATCCAAAACCCCACCAAGATATTGAACATTACTGTCTCCCCAGTTCCCTCATCCTCCTTACAAGTCAGTCCTCACACTCCCTATTCCCCACGTCCAGAGGCAACCTGTTCTAAATTTTTATACTAAAGATTAGACTTTTAAAAATTAAGATAAAACTTAAATACTATAATTTAGCCCTTCAAAATGTACAACGGAATGGTTTTTAGTGTAGTCACAAGGTTGCACAGCTATCACTACTGTCTAATTCCAAAATATTTTCATTACCCCCAAAAGAAACTCTGTATCCATTAGTATTCACTACTTTTCTCCCTAGTTCCTGGCAACCACTAATTTACTTTTTGTCTCTATGGATTTACCTATTCTGGATATTTCATATCAATGGAGTCATACATGTGACCTTTTTTCGTCTACTTTCTTTCACTTAGAGTTATGTTTTCAAAGTTCATCCATGTTTTACCATGTATCAGTACTGCATTCCTTTTTATAACTGGATTTTCTTTGTTTTTTCTTTTTTCCTCGCCAGAGGACATTTTTGCATTTATCTTCAGATAGAGCAGGAGAGAAGGGGGGAAGAGAAAGAGAGAAACATTGATGTGAGAGAGAGACACATTGAGTGGTTGCCACCCACACGATCCCAAACGGGGTGGGGACAAACTGCAACCGAGGTACGTGCCCTTAGCGGGAACCGAACCCAGGACTCTCTGGTCCGTGCACTGACTCTCTAACCACTGAGCCAAACTGGCTAGGGCTATGACTTAATTATATTTTGTGTATGTACATACTACATTTTGTTTATTCATTCACCTGTGGAATGGCATTTGGGCCATTTCCACTTCTAGACTATTGGAAATAGTGTAGCTCTGAAACATGTGTGTACATGTTTTCAATTTTTGGGGGTATATATCTAGTTGGAGAACTGCTGAATTTATATGGTAATTCTATATTTAGCTTTTCGAGGAACCATCAAAGTTTTTTGTTTTTGTTTTTTATACAGCAGCTGAACCATTTTACATTACTACCAGCAATGTATGAGGGTTTCAGTTTTTTCAGATTCTTGCCAATACTTGGTATTTTGTTGCTTTTTAAAATTATTATTTTTATTATGGTTATCCTAGTGTGTGTGAAATGATATCTCACTGTGGCATATATTAGCAGAATGGATAAAAAACATGATCCAACTATATGCTGTCAACAAGAAAATCATTAGATTCAGAGACAGAAATAAATTGAAAGGGAAAGGATGGAAAAAGATATCCCATGAAAGTAGTAACTAAAAGATAGCTGGGCTCTGGCCCGTTTGGCTCAGCGGTTAGAGCGTTGGCCTGCGGTCCTGAAAGACCCGGGTTCGGTTCCCGCTAAGGGCATGTACCTTGGTTGAGGTTTGTCCCTGGCCCTGGTTGGGTCTTGCGGGTGGCAGCCACTCAATATGTCCCTTTCACGTCGATGTTTTTCTTTCTCTCTCCCTCCTACTCTATCTGAACAAAAAAAAAGGAAAAATGTCCTTGGGTGAGGATTAAAAAAATATAATAATAAAAAAAATAGAGCTGCGGTGGCTATACTAATATAAGACAAAATAGGTTTAAAACTGTTGAAAGAGACAAAGAAAAACATTATATACTGATTATTATAAACATATATGTACCAAGCAGCAAAGATAAAAAATATATGAAGTGAACATTGACATAATTGAAAGAAGGAACAGACAGTTCTACAAAATAATTGGAGAATTCAGTATTCCACTTTAGGAATATCCACAGAGAGGATCAATAAGGAAATAGAAATCTTGAACATCACTAAAAACCAATCAGAACTTATAGATATGTATATAGAACATTTTACCCAACAATGGAATACACATTTTTTCCCCCTCAATTAACTATTAAAGGGAAGAGTGAAAAAGTGATTCAGAATTTTTAGAGGAAAGGAGAAAATAATGTCAAACTGGAGAAATATCTCATAAAGTGTGTTCCTTGTATTGCAATGTTCACAGGTCTTAGTTTGATTTGGAAATAACCCTTTGCCTCTTTTATTGAATTATCTTGATGAATTGCTTTTCTCTTAAAATAGTGTAGGAGTCCATGCATTAAATAAATTTTTTTTTTTGCAAGTGATTGTTTTATGTTTATTTAGTTATTATTTTATAGTAAAATTGCTCATGGGTTAGTTTCCTTTAAATTTCTATTACTTACAACAGTGATCATTACCTAGTATAAATTTAGCAACTGGTTATTCAGTGAATGAATTCAAATAGAAATGTATGTGTAAGTATACAAATGAATTAAGTATAATTACACATTTTAAAGTTCTTTCACAATATTTGTAGATAATGATTTGACAATAATTTTCTTACTATTTTTCCCCTTATTCTTCAATTTTGTAATGGAGATACCAGGAAAGAGCAGGAATATTAAGTGTACCATGATAAACTCTCAGCAAATAGATAATTAAAAACAAAATCTAGGATCATTCAAGTAAATGTAGCATGTACTTTTAAATGACTACTGCTGTTCAATTCATTAGACTGGATTGATGGAAGGTTTTTAGGACTCTAAGATTCAAATGTATGAGTCTTTATAGATTTTAGAGAGAAAGGAAGGAGAGGGAGAGAGAGAGAGAAACATCAATGAAAGAGAACATTGATTGGCCACCTCCTGCATACCCCACAATGGGGACCTGGCCCACAACCCAGGTGTGTGCCCTGACCAGGAATCAAACTGGTGATCTTTTGGTGCATGGGTCGATGTTCAACCACTGAGCCACACCAGCAGGCTGTATGAAAGTCTTTTACTGAACCTTATTGCCTTGACACTAAACTATGGTAGGGCATATCTTATTTTTTGCAAGTTAGGCTTTCCTGTATGTTTCTTCTTGATATTAGTCTTCTGATTAATATGTAAGAATTAGCCCTCGCCAGTTTGGCTAAGCGGTTGGAGCCTCGGCCTGCAGTCCAGAGAGACCTGGCTTTGGTTCCCGCTAAGGGCACGTACCTCGGTTGCAGTTTGTCCCTGGCCCTGATTGAGTCGTGTGGGTGGCAACCACTCGAAGTGTCCCTTTCACGTGGATGTTTCTCCCTCTCTCCCCCTCCCCCCTCCCTCTCCCCCTCCCTCTCCCCCTCCCCCTCCTCCTCCCTCTCCCTCTCCCTCTCCCTCTCTCTCTCTCTCTCTCTCTCTCTCTCTCTCTCTTCCTCTCTCTCCTTCCCACTCTATCTGAACAAAAAAATGGAAAAATGTCCTCGGGTGAGGATAAAAAAACAAAAAAACAAAACAAAACAAAAAAAGAATTAGGGTTATGCTTTCTTTTCTACCCTGGCTGTTTTTCTTTGCCTCTCCTTCCTATCTTCCTCTTGGCGTGGTATAACAACAACAACAAAAATTGCTCATGCTTTTTTATATGGAAGAACAAATTTTTAATACTTCAGAGGGATAAAAAGTACTTGGCTAAGCCCTGAAATATTTTATTTCCTCTATTTCATGCTGCTTAGATAATTTTTCACATGTGGTATATGACTCTGTGGCTAAAGATATATGGAAGAAACCTTTGAAAAAATACTTTATTTATACCCTTTTCTCAATCCTATATCCTGTTAATTTATTTGCCAATTTAGTCTTCAGTAGAAGACTAGCATATATTTAATATGCTAAGGAGATTTAAAAAGAAAATGCTTGAGAAAAATTGTGTTGAGGAAAATGGTACTAAAGTGTTTTTTGTGTGAAACCTGTTAAAGAATGAGGTTTTTATTTTGCTGTTTTCCTATTATTTAAGTAATGTGGTCATTTGAGGTCAGAATGATAATTCCTGGGAGATGGGAACATTAGTTCTGTATCCACTTTCTTTTTCTTTGCCACTGTCATTTGGCTATCTACATTTTCTTTTATTACTGCAACATACACATTTGGGTTTAAGCATAATTTCACAAATTTGCTCTCTGTTTTTTACCATATTATATTTTATTCCACTACCTCTCTTTTTTGTTCCTCTCAGTCTATCATCTTTCTCTTGTTTTATTGTTTCTTCTTCTATACCTTTCTTTATTATTCTATTGGAAAAAACTTTTTTATTTTTCAGTGGGAAAAACTCAGCGATAATAAGGATCACCCACAGGTACCTTTCTAAAGAGATTATATATCTTCAGTAGTAGTAGAGATATAAATAATTCATAGTTGGACTACAACACATACATGTTTACATTCTAGTTGCTGGATAATTATAGCCCGAAGATACTGTTGATGTAAATGTGCATCACCTCAATCTTAAATCTGCTAATCCAAAAGGATACTGTTGCCTTTTCCAGAATGTAGTTGGAATCCTACAGTCTGCAGCATTTTCAGATTAACTTCTTTCACTTAGCAAGATGCATTTTAAGGTTTCTCCTCGTCTTTTCTCATTTCTTTTTAGTTGAGTAACATCCCATTGTATGGATATACAACAGTGTGTTTATCCATTCACCTTTTGAAAGATATCTTGGTTGTTTCTAGTTCTTGGTCATTATGAATAAAGATGCTGTAAACATTTGTGTGCAGGTTCTGTGTGGACATAAATTTTTAACTCAATTGGAGTATGACCTCTAGGTCATATGGTAAAACTATATTTGTTTAGCTTTAGGTAAGGTCATTTTACATTTTTACCAGCAGTGAACAGCATTTGATGTCAGTGTTTTGGATACTAGCCATTGTAATAAGGTGTGTAGTATTATTGATTTAATTTGTGTTCCTCTGATGACATATCACATTGAGCATCTTTTCATATGCTCATTTGCCTTCTTGTATCTTATTTGTTGAGATGTCTGTTCAAATCTTTTACTCATTTAAAAACAATTTTTTTTTCCTTTATTGATTTTAGAGAGAGAGGAAGGGAGAGGGAGAGAAAGATAGAAACATCCATGAGAGAGAACATTGATCAGCCATCTCCTGCATGCCCCCGACTGGGCATCGGGCCCACAACCTGGGCATGTGTCCTGACTGGGAATTGAACTGGCCACCTCTTGGTGCATGGGTCAACGCTCAATCACCGAGCCACACTGGCTGGATCTTTTACCCATTTTTAAATTGAATTGTTTGTTTTCTTATTTTGAGTTTTAAGATTCCTGTATATTTTAGATACCAGTTCTTTACCAGGTATGTTTTGCAAATATTTTCTCCTAGTCTATAACTTGTATCTATTCTCTTAAGAGGGTTTTGTATTTCATTTTGCAGAGCAGAAGTGTTTAATTTTAATGAAGTCCACTTTATCAACATTTTTCTTTCATGGATTGCGCTTTTGGTGTTGTATGTAAAAATTTATTGCCAAAACCAAGGTCACCTAGATTTTTCTCCTATTTATTTATCTTTTAGAAAGTCTATTGTTTTGTATTGTATATTTAGGTCTATGATCCACTTTAAGTTAACTTTTGTGAAAGTGTGAGGGCTATCTAGATTCTTTTCTTTTGCATATGGAACTCTAGTTCTATAACACCATTTGTTGAGACTTTCTTTTCTTCAATGCATTGCTTTTGCTCCTTTTTGAAAGATCAGTTGACTATATTTGTGTGGATCTATTTCTGGGCTCTCTATTCCATGGATTAATTTGTCTGTTCTTTTACCAATACCATGCTGGTTTGATTACTGTAGCTTTATAATAAATCTTGAAGTTGGGTAATGCCAGTTTTTTGAATTTGTTATTCTCATTTCATATTGCATTGGCCATTCTGGTGCTTTTTATTTCTCTATGATGTTAAAATTAGTTTGTTGATATCCACAAATAACCTGGATTTTTATTGGAATTGCATTGAATCTATAGATCAAGTTGGGAAAAATTGATATCTTAACAATATTGAATCTTTCTTTCCATGCCCTGGAGTATTTCTCCATTTATTTAGATCTTCCTAAATCTCACTCATTAGAATTTCATAATTTTCCTCATTTAGACACTATTCATATTTTGTTAGATTTATGCATACATATTCTATTTTTTGGTGTTAATGTAAATGATATTGTGGTTTTAGTTTTAAACTTCAAGTTTTCATTGCTGCTATATAGGAATGCAATAAACTTTTATATCCTGTGACTTTGCTATAATCACATTTTAGTTCTAGAAGTTTTATTTTTGGTGGTGGTTGCTGATTCTTTGAGCCCCCCCCCCCCAAACCCCCAGACAGTCATATTACTTGCTAATGACGAGTTTTATTTTTTTTCTTCCCAGTTTGTTTACCTTTCTCTTGTCTTAATGCTTAAGCTAGGATCTGTAGTAGCATGTTGAATAGGAGCGCTAAGAGGGGGCGGGGCATCCTTACTTTTTTTTCTGATCTTAGGGGGAAAGTATCTAGATTCTCACCATTAAGTATGAGGTTAGCTATAGGTTTTTTGTAAATTTTCTTTATGAAGTCTAAGAAATTTCATTTTATTCCTAGTATGCTGAACTCATTGGGTTTTGGATTTTGTCAAATGCTTTTTCTGCATCTGCTTATGTGGTCTTATGGTTTTCCGTGTGTGTCTGTGTGTGTGTATTTTAAATATGTTTTTATTTATTTCAGAGAGAGGAAGGGAGAGGGAGAGAGATAGAAACATCGATGAGAGAGAACATCGATTGGTGCCTCCTGCATGTCCCCACTGGGTATTTGGCCCACAACCTGGGCATGTGCCCTGACCAGGAATTGAACTGGTGACTTCTTGGTGCATGCGTTGATACTCAACTACTGAACCACACCAGCCAGGCTATAGTATTATTTTTAATAGCTGTTTTAAGGTTCTTTATTTGTGAGTTTGTTTTTGTTAAGTATTTTTTATTCTGATACGGATCACATTTTGCCTTTCCACATGTCTCTTAAATTTTGATTGGGTTGTAGACAGTGTGAATGATATATTGTATGTTTGGATTTTGTTATTTTTATTTAAAGGATGTTAAAGTTTTATTTTGTTGGAGAAGTAAATTAATTGATGTTCAGATGAATATCTCTTAAGCTTTTTCTTTTCTTTTAGCTTACTTAGGAGAAGTCTAGCATAACCTTTTGTGGTATTCTGATTCAACAGGTATGTGTTAGGCCATCTTTTTCTCCCATAATTCTATCCTTGAGCTCATAATTTCTATTTTATTATACATCTATGATTCTTTTTTAGTACAATGTAAACACTTAGTGTTTTAGGCAGGAGAGAAAGGTGATTCTAAGTATATTGTTAAAGAATTTCATTGACCACTGGAGTTTGATGGGACCAACTCTAGTGGTGTGGAATTCTGTTAGGTGGCTACTACAGGAGTCCTATGAAGAGATGATGGTAATTTGTATAATTGTGATAATGGCGATAAAAGTAATCATTTCCTAATTACAAACTAAAAGGACATTTTTCATGAAGAAATTTAATGAACACCATCTTAATTAAGTAATCAAACCTAACTTCATCAAGGAAAGGACAAATAGACTTTCTTTTCTCTTAAAAAAATTTTTTTTTTCTTTATTGACTCTGGAAAGGAAGGGAGAGGGAGAGAGAGAGAGAGAAACATCGATGAGAGAACATCGGTTGGCTGCCTCCTGCATGCCCCTCATGGGGATTTGGCTTACACCTGGGCATGTGCCCTTACTGGGAATCAAACCAGCGACCTCTTGGTGCATGGGTCGATGCTCAACCACGGAGCCACACTGGCTGGGCTTTTTTTTCTTTCTATGGCTTTCCTATGTGATGTGTGAATGAGGGTACAAAATCAGCTATGTATTATATTAAAGAAATTTTAAAAAATTCTGAATCTAATAATGAGGAAATAATCAGGTAAATTCAAGTTGTGGAATACTCTATACAACAACCGGCTTGGGTTTAAAAAAAAATCACTTTCATAAAGGACCCCACTCCCCACACAAAACCAAAACCCAAAGGGTAAGTGAATTATTTTCCATTAAAGGAGAGTAAAGAAATAGAACAAATGCAATGCAAAATACTTGATTTCCCTGTAGTTATTATGCACAACTTTAATCTGAGGATTTTCTTCCTGCCTGTGTGGGATTTTACTTCTGTTTGGTGGTTTTGTTTTATCTTCGGAGGTTTCATTATCAGAGCCTGTTCTGTCCACCTAGAGGACTATCCTCTCTGAAATAGCATTTATTTCCTTTTTACTTTGAATTTTTCCTTTAGAAAAAATAAAGGCCTTGCAATTGGTTATAAGTGTTCCCCAGCTTTTTATAAAAGAAAAAAAAAGTCACACTTTTTTTTTTTTTTTTTACTTTTGAGGGATTTCTGATTCACACTATCAAATTAGGAATAGAGCATCTCCCAAGAAATATTCCACTTACCTCTTCCCATCAGTCATTGTATTCTATGACATTTTAATTCAAGAAACTGTAGGAGAAAAGACTACATAAAATTCTTTAGTATATGACTATGACATCATTTAGGTGTCATTTCATCAGCCTTTAAGGTACCAGGTTATGCCTTCATGTATAAAGAGAGTCAAGTTTTGCTTGAGGAGAGAGGTTACTTATTATGTGTCTTGTGGAGCTCAACATGATGCTCTAAGTTGGTAAAAAAAAAAAAAAAAAGAAAAGTTCTTTAGACTGAGAATCCATGACTAAACTGGGAAGCACCTGGGCGCCTAGAAACTCTCTTTGTTTTCTTTCTTTCTTTTTTTAATCCTCACCTGAGGACATTTTTCATTTTTTGTTCAGATAAAGTGGGAGGGAGAGAGAGGAAGAGAGAGAGAGAGAGAAAGAAACATTAACGTGAAAGGGACACATCGAGTGGTTACCTCCCACATGACCCAACTGGGGTCGGGGACAAACTGCAACCGAGCTACATGCCCCTAGCGGGAACTGAACCTGGGTCTCTCTGGACCTCAGGCCAACGCTCTAACTGCTGAGCCAAACTAGCCAGGACTTCCTTTGTTTTTTTATTGCTTATATCCAAACTATCAACTACTCAAGCTGACTTGATTTCTGAAACAAATTTCAAGTCTGTCAGTCTCTTTCTCTATTTCTGCCAGCCAAGTCCAGGTCACAGCTCTCTGTCTCGGACCACTGCACAAGCTTCCTAATCAGTCTTCCTCTCCCCACCTTTGCCCTTTCACAATTTATACATTGTAAAGCAGCCAAAATGATTTTTAAAAACACTACATTAGCCCTGGCTGGTTTGGCTCAGCAGTTACAGCGTCAGCCCATAGACCAGAGGACCTGAGTTCAGTTTCCGCTCAGGGCACAGGGCACGTCACTCAGTTGCGGTTTGGTTTGTCCCCAGCCCGGTTGGGGTATTACTTTGGTACTAATTTTTTGCTACAAAGTACTTAGTAGATTGAGTGAGTGGCAACTACTCACTGTGTTTCTCTCACATGGATGTTTCTTCCCACCCCCCCCCATCTGAAGATAAATGCAAAAATGTCCTCCGGTGAGGATAAAAAACCCCACAAAAAACGACAACACTACATTTGTTCACTGCCCTGACCTGTGTAGCCTGTCTAACTTGTTCCTTCTGGAGAAATATTCCTCCCTGGTTGATTTTCAGAGGACTAGCTCTAGCTTGTCATTCAGGCCTCAGTGTAAATATCAGTTTTCTTGGAGAAGTCTTTCTAAGTAAAAGTAACCCTAATCACTCTCAGTCATATTCCTTTGTTTTTATCACAGCACTTATCACCCACCGCCTTTCATGTTACATATATATTAATATATGTGCATGTATAATATATATGTATATTTAGGTGCATGAATATGAATATCTATTTTTCCAGTAGATAGTCAGTGCCATGAGAGCAGATTAGCTTTCTGAATTGTTCACTTTGTATCCCCCAGAGCCAGATAAGTGTTTGGCACATAGTATTTATTCAGCAAATATTTTTAAATTGATGAATAAAATTTAATGGTAGAGTTAGAAGGAGGATTGTTGCTTTATGGTAGAAAATAAGACATGCTGATGATTGGGAGGACAGGAAGTTAGAGATGTCTTGTCCTGTAGTTAAACCTGTCCTTGAAGGTTTGAGTACGTAAAAGTAGGAACAGTAACCTTTATTACTTTGGTACTAATTTTTTGCTACAAAGTACTTAGTAGATTTCTTTTTGGAAGCACCGTTCTGAAGGAAATAAGGAAGGGAGCATGTTGGAGTTGGAGTGTTAGTAGAAGAGTACACACAAACTCTGGGTCTGGGAGGGCAAGGTCAGGTGGGAGTAGGCATTCAGTGAGAGGACGGTAAAGGTGAAGAAAAACTTGCAAACAGCACTAGGACCTGTGTTTTATTTACAGTGTGTTTTTTAAAGCAATCTTTTCATATCAGGAGATTTGTCTCCTTTTAAATACCTTAGAGAATTTTGGTTTGTTATGATAAGGAAGGTTGTTCTGTTTCAAACATGTCAACTGAAGAATATACAATTAAAGAAATGGATTATAGACAAAAGCTGAACACAGGAATAAGTACTCCAATAGATATATTTTTTAAATATGACAGAACATTACTGGATATTTCATATCCAGTCCAGGTAAAGTGAGGGGTAGCATTAGCCATTAACTTGATCGTTTCTGATTTTTCCAGGAATGTCAGTTTTTGACTGAATCTTTTTTTCCCCTTTTCCTCTGGATCTTGGCACCCCATTACCCTAATTAGAGCTGCAGAGACACTATATGAAAGTAGGGATGAGGGACTGGGCTTTGTTTTATATTCTTTAACATCACCTACATGGAATATTCTTTTCCGTCTTCAGATGGCTGGCTTTGTTTCTCCGTGGCATGGGAACAGCATAAGAATATGCATTGTCTGAAATTTAATGACTTATTTGGCATAAGAAATTGAATAGAAAAGCCTTACTTTTGTATGATTTTCAATTATAGCTCAAAAACTAGATTAAGTTAGTGACTATAATTCACCAACTTCTCCCAGTTTCATTCCTCTTTCCCAATTGTTTCATATTTGGCTTGTTAGATTTTTGACAGGGGATCTTGCCTGGATTATATGTATTTATAGTCAAATGCCACATTGCCTCTTTTGGGAGGAACCATATTGTAATTGTTTTATTATATATTGCTCTATTGCTTAATAATTTCTCACCTTTCCTGAGCACATAATAATTTCCTATTGAGCCCTGGCCGGTTTGGCTCAGTGGTTAGAGCGTCGGCCTGCGGTCCAGAGAGACCTGGGTTCGGTTCCCGCTAAGGGCACGTACTTTGGTTGCAGTTTGTCCCCGGCCCTGGTCGGTCGTGTGGGCGGCAGCCACTCAATGTGTTCCTTTCACGTCGATGTTTCTCTCTCTCTCTCTGTTCCTCTCTCTCCCTCCCACTCTACCTGAATAAAAAAAAAAAGGAAAAATGTCCTCGGGTGAGGATAAAAAAAAAATAATAATAATTTCTTATTGACAAATTATTTTATGTGTGTTTTTTTGTTGTTGTTTTTTGCCCTTTTAAGTTCTCTGTGACCAAGGACAATTTCCCAATGTTATTTTGAACCTCACAAATCACTATATAGTCTAAGCTCCATAGTAAATGACTAAAATGAGATTAATAATGGAATCAGATTAATTACAAATTTTCTAATCCTCAGAGGGAGCTGAAAATAGCAGAGATGTGGGATGTGGGTATCATATTCCTTGTGGTTTCCTGTTTGCACAGATAAATAGTTTTTGATGGTGAATTGATAACATGATATTTTGATGTTATATTAGTGGTATGGATCCATTTGTTTAAAAAAAGACCTTAATTTGTTGTAAAAAGAATCTTTCAGGCATGCCCATTTCTAATTTAGATATTGTTTCTTTATTGCTCAAAAACAAGACTAAATTTTTTTTTTTTTTTACTGATTTCAATCTAATTCTTTTATGTGATATTTATTATGAGGCTGCAGCATTGAATGAGACAAATATTATTCTTGTCACTCTCATGCAGGATCTGTAGCATGCAAAAGTACCTAGCATACTTGGCCCCTAGTTTATGTTTTCCATTCTCTTCCTCTGTCATCCTATTTCATTTCTTGAACTTGCCCAAATGCTTTCCCCACTTCTGTTTGGTTTCTGCTATTTCTGCCTAAAATGTTGAAATCCTGTTCATCTTTCATAGCCTCTCATATAAATGGCTCTTTTTTAGAATATACTATTTCTAATCCCTTTTCTCTTACCTTCCTAGGATTCTTTTCTCTTCTGAATTTCCAATGATAGATTTATTTGGGTACTTCCTAGAATATGAGGTTCTCAATGTGAAAACAGTATGTTAATCTTCTTCTCACTGCACTTAGCTCTTAAAATGCTACCCCACATAAATCTATCCCATACAAATATAACCAACATCAGAATTTTAAAAATTGAATTAATTATGAAACACTTAGGAAGCAAGTGCCTTTTTAACTAAGTTGAAGTTAAGAGTGGTGTTTTGTGGTTTAGAGGTCAAAGGTCTATGATCTTTGGCCATCTTGTCCCTTTCTCTCTAAGATCTTATAGCTAGAGTTCAGTGCTTTTAGAGCATCACAGGCCAGGAAGAGTCCTTTAAAGGCTCACTACTAACCTCTTCTAACCTCTCCTTTCTTCAGACACAATCCTAAATAAGTGGCCTCAGACATGAGTATCTCCACCTTGTTTTTTGTTTGTTTTTTAATCCTCACCCGAGGACATTTTTTCAATTTTTTTGTTCAGATAGAGTGGGAGGGAGGGAGGGAGGAAGGGAAGAGAGAGAGAGAGAGAGAGAGAGAGAGAAACATTGATGTGAAAGGGACATATTGAGTGGCTGCCACCCGCACTACCCAACCAGGACCGGGGACAAACTGCAACTGAAGTACATGCCCTTAGCGGGAACTGAACCCAGGTCTATCTTGACTGCAGGCCAACGCTTTCACCGCTGAGCCAAACCGGCCAGGGCTGCACCTTGTTTTTTTAGAAAGCCTCTAAACAAAACTTTACAGCTTTTCTGATAAATTGTTATAGATGGTTTATGCTGTGAGAAATTTTACTTTGTGATAACTAAATATTAAATCTTGCTAACTATCAACAATTTTATGATTTTATTTTCTCTTATAAAACTATACCTGGAAATGTCCTTTGTTTTGGGCCTTATATTGTATTTTAGTAATTCCCACTAGTTTAGGCTTTCCCTGTTAAATGAATGGAGGTAGGGCAATAGCTTCTCCACTGATGTCAGCAAGTTATAGAATTTATGCTCCAGCCCATAATATAATAGTCAGGGCTTTATTTTTTCCAAAACCATCATGTCAATTCTTGCTGGTAAAAGCTACAGGGGTTTCCTGTGACTTTTGAGATAAAAATACCTCAAGTACCTATAAACCATTACTTTTGAAACAAGGGAATTTAGTTTGTTATGCATGCAAACAGCAGTTTTAAGGAATCGTGTGTGTGTTTTCTTAATGCTATATAAGTTGCTTAGTATATCATTGCTTGGTTTATACTATATTTATTCCCATTTTTGGAATCCATTGTCAAATAATTTATGGGTTTTTTTTAGCTTTTTATTTAATTACTGGGGAAATGTTATATTTATTGATAGTATTTCCTTTTTTAAATGAACACACTCATATTAAAAATATATACAAGATCATTATACTGGTGTTATTTTTCTGACTCTAAAGAAAGGAACTTTTAAATAAATTAGTTATTGTCTTCTGCGTTATTGAACATGTGGTCAGTTGTCATGTTCATGCATCCAAATGATCAAAGTCTGAACTTCTGTCTAATTCTTCCCTGCTGTTAGGCTACCCTGTCATGATCAAGGCCTCAGCAGGTGGTGGTGGGAAAGGCATGCGAATCGCTTGGGATGATGAAGAGACCAGGTGAGATGCTGTCCAAAATATACTTTTGATGAAAATTGCAGTTACTGGAGTTTTATTAAACTGACAAGTAAACAGATATAAAAAACATAATGGAATAATTACAACTACCATCTAAATTTTGCTCTTTTAGGTGGGAAATAATTGAAATTATGCAGAAACTTCCTTATTTATATTTTATGATGATTATCCTATTATGGGAAAGTTTTACTTTATTATGATCCTATTTTGAATGCAATTCTGAGTGCAGTAAAAGATTTAAAGCACATATTAACCGCAGTCATAATTTCATTTACTTATTACTCAGTATGCACTTGTTTTCATTTCTTTGTCTATATTAAAGTAGTGAACTACTTTGATACTTTTATAGTGTAAAATAGATTTCCTTTTGACTTTATTACTGTATGTCCATTTTGCATTGTACTCTGTTGTAAACTTTTTATTAGTAGTTTCAGAAATTAGAAGTAACTTTTAAAACAAAAATTATAAAGCCCAAAGCATTGGTGGTATCATTGTGATTAAAAAATATTTTTTTGAAAAACTGCCTAGTATGAGCAGGTTTTTGGGGACTTCACATTTGTAGTTTTATTTTCATGTTTGGCACTAAGAGAAATTTATGTCATTTTTTGGAGGGGGTGTAAAAAAATCACTGAATAATTATTGTAAATGTTGCCTTTTCTGCCCTTTCTCTACGCATAAGTAATTTGGTCTTCCAAGTGGTTAATTCTGCTTTCTTCCTTTCTTTCCCTTTTCCATCCCACTCCTCAAAATCTCTTAAAGACAGAAATCTGGAGTAATTGGTATGAAAGTCATCCAACAACCCTAATTTAGAATTAGGTTCTAAAGTGAACAAGGAAGGTAAACATCTCCTCGAGGCAGTATTATACCTTTTAAAATCTTATGGGAGGATACCATGTTACAGACTTACACAGATCACTCTGGTTGCTATCTTGAAATAGACTTAATGGACAGTAGAATCATGAATGCTGAAAACAGGGAAACCAGTTGGGAGGCTGTTGCAATAATCCATGCAAGAAAAATGGTGATGGTGGCTCTCATTAGTGTAATGGTGGAGGTGATGAGAAAAGAGTTTAAATCTCAGAGTAGAGGCAACAGGATATGCTGAATGATTTGATATAGAGGATGAGATTACTCAAGGGTTATTTGCAGGCTCTTTATCCTTTTTTTTCTTACTCTCTTGTTGGTCTTTAGTGTTGATTTATATGCATTAAATGCATATACTGCAACACTGCTTTACTTGAAAATTTCTTGGGAAAAACTGGGAGGGAGGTTAAGGCCAGAGTGAGGGCTTTTATCTTCAAAATTGAAAGAATGCTTAATTAAAGAATGGTCCAATTCTTAGCCTTTCTCTGGAACTCTGTCTTGCTTGATTCCTTTTGATAGTGGGGACTGACCTTTATATTAAGGAGCATTGGTTAACTATGTGAAGTGTTTGAAGTCAGGCTGGCTCATTGGCATGCAGGTATAAGCAAGCATAAGGGGAGGAGGCATATTTAGTTTCATTTTTACCACATAACACACTTTATTTGTCTTTTGTCTTTTGAAGTTCAGATGTTGAAGCTTTCTCTTGTGCTTTATTTGTAACTCTTGTGTACTAAATAGACTTCTCCATGGGTAGCTTGGGCTTCCTCACAATGTGGTGGCCTTGGACTTTTTACACAGAGACCCAGTGGTCCAAGGGCAGTTGTTTCAAATCCAAGTGGAATCTCTTTCACTGTTTATAATCCAGTCTCAGAAGTCACATAGGTTCCCTTCTACCATATTTCTGCCCAAATTTAGGTGGAGGGGAATTAGACTCCACTTCATTGTGAGTGAATGGCAAAATTCTTAGAAGAGCACATGGAATGTCAGATGCCACTGTGACCATCTTTGGAAAAGATAACCTGCTACAACTTCTTTGTAGGAAAGAATGATGTAATAAAGATACTTAACACAAGTTAATGGTTTTGTAAGAGATGTGGATTTTTAAAAAAATGAAAGCAATGTGATTTAAAAAAAATATTTGAATCTTTTTAAAAAATATGTTTTTATTGATTTTTAGATAGAGAGGAAGGGAGAGGGAGAGAGAGATAGAAACATTGATGTGAGAGAGAAACATCGATCAGTTGCCTCCTGCACACCCCCTACTGGGGATTGAGCCCACAACCGGGGCATGTGCCCTGACTGGGAATACAACCAGCAACCTCTTGGTTCATGGGATAACACCACCTGGGCACGACATGGATTTTATGAACTTTAATTTTTTTTTTCTTCTTTTTTCCCCTTTTGTATGCTTGGCATTTATATAGCAATTTCACTGAAATCCTTAGCACTTACTTTTCATTATGCTTCATAGAGTCTTAGATTTCTTATCACTCATTTCTCCAGGACTAGTGTTAGTAACATATTTATTCTTCTATGGTCAGGATTACTCTTTGGTTTCTTGGCAATGAGATTTGCTGTGCTGCTCTTGATTAATGGATTTGAATTTAGAATTCAGTATTTTCAGAAATCACTATATTTATTCACATATTGGGTATCATTTGGTAAATAATTTAACCCTTTCTTGACTGGTAAATGGCATGCAGTCGTCCCTCATTTATCGCAGTTAATCCGTTCCAGACTCTAGCGGTTGCACCTGGGGTGCTTGAATACATAGGCCTACAGTCCATACGTACAGTAATTTTAATTATAATTGTAATACAGGGGTGTATAATTAATTGACTCAGATAACCGAGCGTGCGCTGTATCATTTTCACTGTCTTGATCAACTTTTTAATGAATATATTTGAAAAAATCACGATAGAAACCGAGAAAGTCGAAGTGCGAAGTGGCGAGGGATGACTGTATTGATTTTAAATATACTTATCTAATTAATAAAAGTACACAAACAACCCTGGCCAATTTGGCACAGCAGTTAGCGCGTCAGCCTGCGGTCCAGAGAGACCTGGGTTTGGTTCCCGCTAAGGGCATGTGCCTTGGTTGCAGTTTGTCCCTGGCCCTGGTTGGGGTTGTGCAGGAGGCAGCCACTTGATGTGTCCCTTTCATGTCGATGTTTCTCTCTCTCTCTCTCTCCCACTCTATCTGAACAAAAAATGGAAAAGTGTCCTCGGGTGAGGATAAAAAAAAAAAAGTACATAAACAGATTTTCTACATAAAATTTTACTCTCTTCAACGTGATAAATAAAGCATCTGAAACTTTGTTGAGATTAACAAAAGTATGACACCATTTCATTTCATGATACAGGCTCTTCATTTAAAAAAAGTTGCTCTATATCCTCTGTTAATTTAAAAAAAAATAAAAAACTTGAGAGAGCAGTCCAAAAAACCCCAATATATATATCTTCTATAGTCACCAACTAAATATCATGCTACTTTGCATCTACTCTCTCTTTCTACCCCTCCATATACCCCCCAGAAAAAATAGAAATTGTTTTTGCATCCTCCAGAATAATTTTAGTATTCTTCTGAAGGAAAAATTAGTAGCCATTATTGTATTATTATGTTATTCTAAGGAGTGTCTACCTTTTGTAACATCTTTTCTAAGTTTTTTCAGGGAAGTAGCATCTATGACTTCTTTAAGAATCGTTAGAACATCTGAAAGATTTTAAAAAGAATAGTGTTTCTTGTTATTTCATTATAATCATGGTAATAATCATGAAGGTTATTGAAAGTAAACATATTTAAAATGTTGTGGCATGAATGAAAAATTGATCATGCCTATATTTTGGAATACCCCGCTATACTTCAAGTGCTGAGAAGGCAGTTTTTGTTTTATTTTATTATATTATTATTATTTTTTTTAATTCTCACCTGAGGATATTTTTCTGCTTATCTTCAGACAGAGTGGGAGGGAGAGGAGAGAGGGAAAGGGGGAGAGACAGAAACATCGACATGAGAAGGACACATCGACTGGTTGCCTCCCACACTACCCCAACCAGGGCCGGGGATAAACTGCAACTGAGGTATGTGCCCTAGCGGAAACCGAACCTGGGTCTCTCTGGACCACAGGCCGACGTTCTTAACTGCTGAGCCAAACTGGCCAGGGCTATTAAGCATATTTTAATAATAACGATTTAAGTTATAGTTTGGGAATAAAATGAAAAAGCAATAATTAAATACATATATATATATATATTTTTTTAATTGTACTTTTGCCCTGGCTGGTTTGGCTCAGCGGTTAGAATGTTGGCCTGCGGTTCAGAGAGACCCGGGTTCGGTTCCCACTAAGGGCATGTACCTCGGTTGCAGTTTGTCCCCGGCCCTGGTTGGTCATGCGGGTGGCAACCACTCGATGTGTCCCTTTCACATCGATGTTTCTCTCTCTCTCTCTCCCTCCCTCCCACTCTATCTGAACAAAAAGTGGAAGAATGTTCTCAGATAAGGATAAAAATAAATAAATAAAAAATTGTACTTTTGTCTTAATTATTAATTTTGAACAATTTTAAAGACAATAAAATTATAATGATCTGTATAGTTGTATGAGAGGCAATTGTGTCTAAGGGTATATTTACAATATTAGGAAATGTTCTTGAGGATCCACCTGTTCGCTGTAGTTCTACTTTAGCTATATAGTTGGCCAGGTGATTTACATTTTTGTATCCTCACCCGAGGACATTTTTTTTCCATTTTTCGTTCAGATGGTGTGGGAGGGAGAGAGAGAGAGAGAAACATCGATGTGGAAGGTTGCCACCCGCACGACCCAACCAGGGCCGGGGACAAACTGCAACCGAGGTATGTGCCCCCAGTGGGAACTGAACCCGGGTCTCTCTGGGCTGCAGGCCGACGCTCTAACCACTGAGCCAAAATGGCCAGGGCTATATTTTTTTTATTGGTGGTTTTGAGATATATTATGGTTGAAGAAATGGAACTCTGTATAATTAGTATGGTTTATTAAAACCTCAGTTTTAACAATTGGTGAAATAAGTGTCAGTATTCCTGTTTAGACATAAAATCTAGGATCAGGGAATTAAATCACTCACCGAAGGTCACAGAGCTAGTAAGCAGAAGAGTTGTGGTTTGTCCACAGTTAACTTAGTTGTTTGTACTTAAGTGAGTTTTTCTCTGCTTTGTTTAGAAATTATCCAAAATAAACATTTTTTTTTTTTTTTTTTTTTTATATCAAGGGCTACATTTTTGATTGTGTATTTGTTTGACTGTTCTTCTGTTTTCCTTTACAGGGATGGTTTTAGATTTTCATCTCAAGAAGCTGCTTCTAGTTTTGGTGATGATAGACTACTAATAGAAAAATTTATTGATAACCCTCGTCATATAGAAATTCAGGTTGGTACATTTCAAGATACTTTCTAGTTATTATGACTTTAAATATATCATTTATTCCTATTGGAAACATATCCTTTCCTTCATTTATAATGATTGTGAATTGTTCTGATATATTGGAATAAGTACAAAATAGAGAATGTACATAAATTGATAACCTACCTTTTGAATCTGATATGCTTTTGTCAAAGTGCCAGAATGCCAGGATGGGGAATAACACAAAAGCCCAGCTCCAGAAAGAAGTAGTCCCAAGATGTCTGGACAGGCTAAGTATATTTTACCTACAGACTCATTCATTCTGAAATTGGGCCATGTTAGGGCATTTTTATTTATTTATTTAAATATATTTTTATTAATTTTAAGAGAGAGAGAAACATCAGTGAGAGAGAAACATTGATCGACTGCCTCCTGCATGCCCTCTACTGGGGATTGAGCCAGCAATCCAGGCACATACCCTGAGCAGGAATCAAACTGGTGACCTCTTGGTGCATGGGACAACACTCAACCAACTGAGCCACACTGGACAGGGCCCTGCTTTTTTAAAAAAAGTACTTTATTTTTCTCTCCCCCTCCCACTCTACCTGAACAAAAAATGGAAAAGTGTCCTCAGGTGAGGATAAAAAAAAAAAAAAAGAACAGTATAAGCCCTGGCCAGTTTGGCTCAGTGGTTAGAGCGTCGGCCTGCGGTCCGGAGAGACCCGGGTTCGGTTCCCGCTAAGGGCACGTGCCTCGGTTGCAGTTTGTCCCCGGCCCTGGTTGGTCGTGCGGGTGGCAGCCACTCGATGTGTTCCTTCACATTGATGTTTCTCTCTCTCTCTCCCTTCCTCTCTCACTCTATCTGTACAAAAAATGGAAAAATATCCTCGGGTGAGGATAAAAAAAAACACACAAAAAAACTTTATTTTATTTATTTTTTTTAAGTTTCTTCACCTTAAGAAGAAACCGAATAAAAGTAAATGTCACAAAAAAATGTGTTTTTATTGATTTTTTTTAAAGAGAGGGCAGAAGGGAGGGAGAGAGAGAAACATCGACGTGAGAGATAAACATCATTTGGTTCCCTCCTATACTCACCCCTACCAGTGACCAAACCCTCAACTTGGGCATGTGTTATCATTCACTTTAAAAAATTGCCCTGTGTTGTCTATTGTTTGAATAACCTGTAATTTATCCATTTTCTTGTTGGTGCATCATGTATTTGTTTTTGTTTTTTCTATATTATAAATAAAATGCTATTTTTTTTTTTTATGGACATAAACATTCTTTTAGATATATGGAGAAGAGGTATTGTTGGATTGCATGGTAAGATTATGCTTAGTTCTAGTAGATTCTGCGGTTGTCCTAATGTATGCTCCACAGGTAACATGTGCAAGTTTCCATTGCTGCCATCCTTTCCAACACTTAGTATTCTCAATTTTTTTTTTTTTCCATTTTTGTTTTTTTGTTCAGGTAGAGTGGGGGGGGGAGAGAAACAGAGAGAGAGAGAGATACATCGATGTGAAAGGGACACATCCAGTGGCTGCCACCCGCACAGCCGACCAGGGCCGGGGACAAACTGCAACCGACGTACGTGCCCTTAGCGGGAACCGAACCCGGGTCTCTCAGGACCGCAGGCCGACGCTCTAACCGCTGAGCCAAACCGGCCAGGGCAGTATTCTCAATTTTTTAAGTGTTAGCCATTTTGGCAGACATGTAACAGTATCTCTTTAATTTGATGACTATTTTTTTTTTTTAAATCCTCACCCGAGGACATTTTTGCATTTGTCTTCAGATAGAGCTGGAGGGAGAGAGGGAGGAAGAGAGAGAGAGAAACATCGATGTGAGAGAGACACATTGAATGGCTGCCACCCACAGGACCCCAAACAGGGCTGGGGACAAACTGTAACCGAGGTACGTGCCTTTAGCAAGAATCGAACCCGGGACTCTCTGGTCCGAGGACCGACGCTCCAACTGCTGAGCCAAACTGGCCAGGGCTCCCTGATGACTACTGATAATGAGCACCTTTTTATAAGTTTGTTGATCAGGTTTGGTATTTTATTTTGTGAAGTTATTGATCAAGTGTCATCCTCTTCCCTCCCCTCCTTCAAGTTAGATTTTGAAAAATTACTGAGTGGTTGAAACTATGTATCTATCTTGTTTGAGTCATTTGCCAGATATATGTATTGTATATAACTTCTCTCCATCCTTGGCTTGCCTATTCACTTTATTAATAATGTCTTTTTTTTTTATTCTCACCCGAGGACACTGTTTGCATTTATCTTCAGATGGAGTGGGAGGGAGAGAGGGAGGAAGAGAGAGAGAGAAACATTGATGTGAAAGAGACACATTGAGTAGTTGCCACCCACATGACCCCAACTGGGGCTGGGGACAAACTGCAACTGAAGCACGTGCCCTTAGTGGAAACCAAACCTGAGACTCTCCGGTCCACAGGCCAATGCTCTAACCACTGAGCCAAACCAACCAGGGCAATAATGTCTTTTGAGGAAAAGAAGTTCTTGATTTTATTGAAGTCCAGTTTAAGTTCATTTCATGTATACAAGTTAGGAGCTTTATTATCTTAGGTTTGATATGTAGGTCTGATACTTCCCTTGGATAATTATCATTATATTTGAGTGGGAGTTTGGTGTGAGATGAAGTCAAAGTAAGATACCCAATTTTTCCAACATAATTTATTGTGGTTACCCTTTGTTATAAATTAAGTGACATTTGGTCATTGTCTTAATTATTTGGATTTTATACTGAGTCTAAAAATCTGGTACTATAAGCGCTCTAAATTTATTGTTTTTCTTCAGATGATTTTGGCTCTTTTTAGGTACTTAGAATTTATTAGTAAATTTTAGACTTGTCAAACAACACCCCCTCCAGCCTCCACCTGCCCCCCACCATCCAACACACACCACACCTGATGGCATTTGGATGGTATTGAATGGGGAAATTATTTGGAGCAGAATTGATATGTTAACATTGAGTCTTCTAATTGATGAACTAGAATATCTTTTCATTTATTTAGGTCTTCTTTAATTTCTTGCAGTGCTGTTTTGTAGTTTTGAGTATAGAGGTTTTATCTTTCATTAGATTTATTCCTAGATATTTGATAATTTTTGATACTATTGTAAATATTGTTTTCCAAATTCATTTACCTATTGGTTGTTGCTTGTCCATGGAAATACTATTGATTTTTTAAAATATATTGACCTTGTCCTGGCCGGTTTGGCCCAGCGGTTAGAGCATCGGCCTGTGGTCCAGAGAGACCCGGGTTCGGTTCCTGCTAAGGGCGCGTACCTCGGTTGCAGTATGTCCCCGGCCCTGGTTGATCGTGCGGGTGGCAGCCACTCGATGTGTCCCTTTCACGTCGATATTTTTCTCCCTCTTTCTCTCTCTCTCTCTCTCTCTCTCTCTCTCTCTCTCTTCCTCTTTTCTCTCCCTCCCACTCTATCTGTACAAAAAATGGAAAAATGTCCTCGGGTGAGGATAAAACATATATATATATATATTTTTTCTTTCATTTAAAAATGGTTACAATTGTAAATATTATGTTATGCATGTTTCGTCACAGTAAAAAACAAACAACATTTAACTATTTCTCATGACTCTGTGGTTGACTTGGTTTAGCTGGGCCATGTTCTTTTATTTTACATGGTTTCTGTCCACTGGGGCAGTAGTCATGTTGAGGCTTTGACTAGTTTGGAAAATCCAGTGTCAAGAGCCTTGAAGGGCTCACTTGAAGATAGGCTCAGCTGGGACTCTGGGGCACGTGGGTCCTTCTCTTTCTCTCTCTCTGCAGTCTTGGGGTCGTTTCTACATGGCTTCTCTATGTGGCATTTATATGTATATCCAGACTTCTTACATTGAAAGAACTGTTCTGTCTTTTTTTTATTGGTACGTGCTCCTAGCAGGAACTGAACCCGGGACTCTCTAGTCCGCAGGCTGTCGCTCCAACCACTGAGCAAAACTGGCCAGGGCCTGTTCTGTCTTTTCCAGACAGGCGCAGAATCATTTTTTTGACATTTTACAAGTTACTTGGCTGTATAGAATCATTCCCTTAGGAGATTGTGCAGGGTGTGAATACCGTGATTTACTTTGTGTTAGGGGCCATCTTTGAATATTAGCTATCACAGCCCATTTTCTGATACCCAAAGATCATGTTAAATTTGAATTTCTGCCCTGGTTGCTTTGGCTGAGCAATTAGAGTGTCGACCCCATGGACCAAAGAATCGTGGATTCAATTCCGTTGAAGGGCACGTACCTTGGTTTTAGTTCGATCCCGGCCCTTGTTGGGGTTGTGCCAGAGGTAACTTGTCAATGTCTCTCTCTCTCCCCCCTCCACTCCCTCCCACACATCTGAAGATAAATGGAAAAATATCCTTGGGTGAGGATTAAAAATTTTTTTTAAATTTGAATTTCTGATAAAGTGATTTTTTTAGAAAAGTAAATGTCTTGTGCAGTATTTGGGACACATTTTTATTAATTTCTTTTTCTTTTATTAATTAATTTTTTATTTATTAACTTGTTTGTTACAGATGTTTCTCTTAATTTCTTTTTCATTGTTTGTCAGGAATTCAGGTTTTCCCTGATTGTCCTGTCATTTTATCTAGCAGCCCAGCTTATTTCCCATTATTACAAATGGGAAAAGATCATAATGTGCTATATATTAATCCCAGACCTTTTACTAGTTTTCCATACCAAAAATAAAGCACAATAAAAACACCCATATATAAGTAACAGACTATGTATTGGGTGTAAATAAAAAGCATTTCCTGATCAACAGATGTTTAATAATGTTAAAAATAGATGTTTGTACCCACCTCTCAACAAAAGACTCACATAGGTTGAAAGTGAAGGGATGGAAAAAAATTTTCCAAGCAAATGGAAAGCAAAAAAAAGCAGGGGTAGCAATTCTCATATCTGATAAAATAGATTTCAAAATGAAGACCATAACTAGAGACAAAGACGGCCACTACATAATATTGAAAGGATCTATCCAACAGGAAGATATAACCTTGATAAACATATATGCACCCAATATAGGAGCACCAAAATATATTAAAAATCTTCTGGAGGACTTCCAAGGAGAAATCGACAACAGTACAATTATAGCAGGGGACTTCAACACCCCATTGACAGCACTGGATAGATCCTCTAGGCAAAAAATTAGCAAGGAAACAGAGACTCTAAATGAAGCACTAGACCAAATGGATTTAATAGATATCTACAGAGAATTACACCCCAAAACTACAGAATACACATTCTTCTCAAGTGCACATGGGACATTCTCAAAGATAGACCACATGATAGGACACAAACTAAATCTCTACAAGTTCAAGAAGATTGAAATCATATCAAGCATCTTCTCAGATCACAATGGCATGAAACTAGAAATCAATTGCACAAAGAACATGCAAAGACATTTCAACACATGGAGGCTAAATAGCATGTTATTAAACAATGAATGGGTCACCGAGGAGATCAAGGAAGAAATTAAAAACTTCCTGGAAACCAATGAAAATGAACACACAACAACACAAAATCTATGGGATGCAGCGAAAGCAGTTCTGAGAGGGAAGTTCATAGCACTACAGGCCTACCTCAAAAAACAAGAAAAATTTCTAATTGACTGTCTAACCTCACAACTTAAAGAATTAGAAAGCAAACAAAAAGAAAACCCCAGAGCAAGTAGAAGAAAGGAAATAGTAAAGATCAGAGCAGAAATAAATGACATAGAGACCAAAAAAACAATTCAAAGGATCAATGAAACAAAGAGCTGGTTTTTCGAAAAGATAAACAAGATAGATGGACCCTTAGCTAGACTCACCAAGAAACAAAGAGAGAGAACCCAAATACACAAAATCAGAAATGAAAGAGGAGAAGTAACAACCAACACCACGGAAATACAAAAGATCGTTAACAACTACTATGAACAACTATATGGCAACAAATTCGACAATCTCAGCGAAATGGACAAATTTCTAGAAACACACAGTCTCCCAAAACTATTCCCGGAAGAGATAGAAAACTTGAACAGACCAATAACAACTAAGGAAATTGAAGAGGTAATCAAGACTCTCCCAGCAAACAAAAGCCCAGGCCCAGATGGTTTCACAGGGGAGTTTTACCGAACATTCAAAAAAGAACTAACACCCATTCTCCTCAAACTATTTCAAAAAATTCAAGAAGAAGGAAGACTTCCAAACACGTTCTATGAGGCCAGCATAATTCTAATTCCAAAACCAGAAAAAGACACTACGAAGAAAGAAAACTACAGGCCAATATCCCTGATGAACATAGACGCCAAAATCCTGAACAAAATACTAGCAAATCGGATCCAGAAATACATCAAAAAAATTATTCACCATGACCAAGTGGGATTCATTCCAGGGATGCAAGGCTGGTACAATATTCGCAAATCAATAAACGTGATACACCACATAAACAAAATGAAGAATAAAAACCACATGATCATATCAATAGATGCTGAAAAAGCATTCGACAAAATCCAGCATCCATTTCTGATAAAAACGCTCAGCAATGTAGGAATAGAGGGATCATATCTCAACATAATAAAGGCCATATATGAAAGACCTACAGCCAACATCATACTCAATGGACAGAAACTAAAAACATTTCCATTAAGAACAGGAACAAGACAGGGATGTCCACTTTCGCCACTCTTATTTAACATTGTACTGGAAGTCTTAGCCACAGCAATCAGACATGAAGAAAAAATAAAAGGGATCCAAATTGGAAAGGAGGAAGTGAAACTGTCATTATTTGCAGATGACATGATATTGTACATAGAAAACCCTAAAGACTCCATCAAAAATCTATTAGACTTAATAAATGAGTTTGGCAAAGTAGCAGGATATAAAATTAACGTCAAGAAATCGACGGCATTCTTGTACATCAATGATGAACTCACAGAAAGAGAAACTGAAAAAACAATCCCATTTACCATCGCTCCAAAAAAATTACGATACCTAGGAATAAACTTAACCAAAGAAGTAAAAGACCTATTTGCAGAAAACTACAGGTCATTGAAAAAAGAAATAGAGGAAGATATAAAAAAGTGGAAGCACATACCCTGTTCATGGATTGGAAGAATTAACATAATTAAAATGTCCATACTACCCAAAGCAATCTATAGATTCAACGCAATCCCCATCAAAATACCAACGACATATTTCATAGAACTAGAACAAATACTTCAAAAGTTCATATGGAACCAAAAAAGACCCCGAATAGCCACAGCAATCTTGAAAAAGAAGAACAAAGTTGGAGGGATCACAATACCAGATATCAGGTTATACTACAAAGCGACTGTAACCAAAACAGCCTGGTACTGGCACAAGAACAGGCATATAGACCAGTGGAACAGAACTGAAAACCCAGAAATGGACCCAAGGCAATACGCTCAATTAATATTTGACAAAGGTGGCAAGAGCATACAGTGGAGTAAAGACAGCCTCTTTAATAAATGGTGTTGGGAAAATTGGACAGCTACATGCAAAAAAATGAAACTAGACCATCAACTTACACCATACACAAAAATAAATTCGAAATGGATAAAAGACTTAAATGTGACCCGTGAATCCATAAAAATTCTAGAAGAAAATGTAGGCAACAAAATTGTGGACCTCATACGGAGCAGAATTTTCACTGATACATCACCTAAGGCAACAGAAATAAAGGAGAAAATGAACACATGGGACTACATCAAACTAAAAAGCTTCTGCACAGCAAAAGAAACAATCATCAAAATGGAAAGGCAACCCACTGTATGGGAGAACATCATTGCCAACGATGTATCAGATAAGGGGTTAATTTCCAGTATATACAGAGTGCTCATACAACTCCACAAAAGGAAGACAAAGAACCCAATTAAAAAATGGGCAGAGGAGCTGAATAGACACCTCTCCAAACAGGACATACAAATGGCCAAGAGACATATGAAGAAATGCTCAACATCACTAATCATCAGAGAGATGCAAATTAAAACAACTATGAGGTATCACCTCACACCTGTCAGAATGGCCGCCATCAACAAATCATCAAACAACAAGTGTTGGCGAGGGTGTGGAGAAAAGGGGACTCTAATACACTGCTGGTGGGAATGCAGACTGGTGCAGCCGCTATGGAAAACAATATGGTGCTACCTCAAAAAATTAAAAATTGAACTTCCATTCGACCCAGTGATCCCACTGCTGGGAATATACCCTAAGAAGCCTGAAACACCAATCAGGAAGAATATATGTACTCCCATGTTCATAGCAGCACTATTTACAATAGCTAAGATCTGGAAACAGCCCAAGTGTCCACCAGTAGACGAATGGATCAAAAAGCTGTGGTACATATACACAATGGAGTACTATGCAGCGGTAAGAAAGAAAGATCTCTTATCCTTTGAGACGACATGGAGGGACCTGGAAAGTATTAACCTAAGTGAAAGAAGCCAAGCAGAAAAAGACAAATACCACATGATCTCACTTATATACGGAATATAATGAACATAACAGTCTGAGGAATACAGTAGACCCAGACACATGGAAGTAGGGCACAGACTGACATCCCTCAGAAGAGGGGATGGGGGGTGGGGGGGTGGGAAGAGATAAACCACAGAACTTATATGCATGTATGCATGACCAATGGACATGGACAACTAAGCCGGGGACAGGGTGGAGGGGGGGTGGGGTGGGGGGTGCCAATGGGGTAAAAAGGTAAAATATCTGTAACAAAAAAATAAATAAATAAATAAAATTAAAAAAAAAAAAAAAAAAAAGATGTTTGTAATAACACTCATGGCTCTCCTAAGCACCATGGAAATTTAGACTATATATCCTTTTATTGACACTCAGTGTCTTTCACAAAATTTGTACAACAGATGCTATATTTTATTTTATTGATTGATTGATTGTCACTCAAGGACATTTTTGCATTTATATTGAGATAGAGTAAGAGGGGGGGAGAAAGAGAGAGAGAGAAACATTGCTGTGAGAGAGTCACATGGAGTGGCTGACACCCACACGACTCCAACCGGGGCTGGGGACAAACTGCAACAGAGGCTGCGGGCACTGAACCTGGGCCTCTCTGGTCCATGGGCCAACTCTCTAACCGCTGAGCCAAACCGGCCAGGGCCAGATGCTGATATTTTATCCAATGTATTCAAAATGAGAATTTTTACCTCAAGTCTTTTTGATAAAGTCATTTTGAGTTTTGGGGTTGTAAATATAAAGTTTTCCTCTATTAACATCAACTAAAAGAGGCATGAATATGTTCTGTGAGGTTTGAGTACTAAAAACCAAGGAGCATTGCATGGAGAAAATGTTAGCTGGGCGCATGCCCAATGGGTATGGCTCTATATTTTTTCAAATGATACTGCTGTTTCAGGTTTTAGGTGATAAACATGGGAATGCTTTGTGGCTCAATGAAAGAGAGTGCTCAGTTCAGCGAAGGAATCAGAAAGTGGTGGAGGAAGCACCAAGGTAAGTCTCTCCGATGGACATTTATGCTAGTCTGTTTTTTCTATATATTTCTTTTCCATTTTATTGGCTAAACTTGCTTTAATAGTCATGGTAAAACCTTTATTTTTGTAATTAAGAATTTTCCACTTGATCTTTCTCAGTAGTTAAGTGCATGAAAGTGAGAGAATAGTTGAAAAATAAGTTGGGCTTTATTAGAGAAGAGTGTTGGGTGGATAACCAGCTACGATGCTCACAGGCTTCTAGGTAATATAGGTGCCGTGGGTGTTTTTGGCATGTGGAATTTCTGGGATACATGCCTTTTAGGCTCTCCTATTGGTGATGGTTTCATAAAGTTAAATTTTTATTGAGTTGTATACTTGAAACCTGTATGGTTTTGCAAACCAATGTCATCCCAATACATTCAATTAAAAACAAAAAACAACCAATAAATTGTACCCATTATAGGGATGAAAAAATAAAATTTATCCTGAATTTCTTGAATTTATTCTACCATGAAAAAGCTCCTGGGCATGGCTCTTAGAAATTCCTGGATTTATCAGAACTACTTTGGGCACCTCTCCAAGCCATGTTTCATGGAACCTCATTTTTAATTTGATGCTAGGTTGGTATTTGTATATATTCTGGTTTTCTCTTCTTAAAAATCCCTAGTTGAGTGTATATTGCTATTTTTAGTAACCAGGCTCTAAGGAATATAGGCAATTGTGGCTTTCATCAGCCTAACCAGTGTGCCTTGATACAGTTTCTGAAAAGAGGAGGTGTGAATATGAATGAATTTTTAATCACAGAGTAATGATAAAAATCAAATTCCATTTAAATTAGTTGTTAAAATACAGCCTGTGTGGCTCAGTGGATTGTGCATCATCCCATGGACTGAGAGGTCCCAGTTTGATTCCTGGTCAGGGCACATGCCGGGGTTGTGGTCTCCATCCCCAGTGGGGGGCATGTAGGAGGCAGCCGATTGATGTTTCTCTTTCACGTCAATGTTTCTATCTCTCTCTCCCCTTCCTCTCTAAAAAAAAAAAAAAAAAAATCAATAAAAAAATATATGGTTTAGTGTTTGAAAATATGGTCCCCAAAGTTTTTGCTACTTCTCTCTTTAAGGAATTGGGGGAAGCATCTATATTTCCTCCCCTTGACTTTATGCTCTTTTGACTATTTGACCAATAGAATACATGAAAGTGAGGCTGTGCCCAGGTCTTACGAAACTGCAAGTTTCTATTTTCTGTCTCTTGGGACACCACACTTAGAAACCAGCCACCATGCAGTAAAGAACAGTTCACTGTAACCTGTGTGGGGTGTGGCCCCTAGTTGATGGCACTGGACCAGAATGTAAGAAGGAAGTGAGGAGAAAGGAAAAAGGAATGTTCTACTGTGACTCTAGGAAGATTCCTAGAACCTACCTGTGTTGATTACTTGGATTACTTGGCAATGATCTGAAGTGAGGCACTTTGCTAGGGAGGCAGGGAAAAATATTTTTTCCTTAAGTTACCGTGTGCTTAGCTAAAATTTTAGTCATGTGGAAGAAGGGGACAATGGCTGCTGGTAGAATAACATTAGTCTTTGAAAATTTTTTGCAAATTTGTGTTTTCTGTTGTATTACTTCCTCTTTTTATTCAAAACTCAAGACTTACCTGGTATGAAAATCTTTCACAGACTTGAAACCTAGAATTGTGATTTTTGTTCTCTCTCTCTATCCCTCTCTCTCTCAATATATGTTTTCCAAATGAACATTAATCTATTTAGAAAAAAAAGAGGGAAATTTAAAGCAGTAGGAATCAAATAAAAAAAAACTAGAACTGATTATTAATAGTGACTTGATATGTATTTGTATACTGTGAAATATTAACATAATTGGAATGTGTAGTTTTCAGTTCCTAGAGTGAAGATTTACCACTGTGCTTTGAGTGTAGTGATGTGCTTGTTTATAGCTCTGTGTATCACTAGCAGAGATTATGATAAGGGAAAAGACAAGTTAAGAGAATCTTAAAGATGGAAAAAGCAATCAAATACAGTGATTGTGCCTTATTTGGGTCCTGATTAAAAAAAAAAAAAACAGCTGTGACAAACTTCACAGAACTAAAACAAATACTTCAAAAGTTTATATGGAACCAAAAAAGATCCCGAATAGCCACAGCAATCTTGAAAAAGAAGAACAAAGTTGGAGGGATCACATTACCAGATTTCAGGTTATACTACAAAGCCACTGTAATCAAAACAGCCTGGTACTGGCACAAGAACAGGCAGATAGATCAATGGAACAGAATAGAGAACCCAGAAATGGACCCAAGACAATATGCTCAATTAATATTTGACAAAGGTGGCAAGAGCATATAATGGAGTAAAGACAGCCTCTTTAATAAATGGTGTTGGGAAAATTGGACAGCTACAGTACATGCAAAAAAATGAAACTAGACCATCAACTTACACCATACATGAGAATAAACTCAAAATGGATAAAAGACTTAAATGTGACTCATGAATCCATAAAAATCCTAGAAGAAAATGTAGGCAACAAAATTTCGGACATTGTACGCAGCAGACTTTTCACTGATACATCACCTAAGGCAACAGAAACAAAGGAGAAAATGAACACATTTCATGAACACAAACTCAAAAGCTTCTGCACAGCAAAAGAAACAATCACTAAAATAGATAGGCAACCCACTCTATGGGAGAGCATAATTGCCAATGATACATCAGATAAGGGGTTAATTTTCAAAATATATAGAGTGCTCATACAACTCAACAAAAGGAAGACAGAGAACCCAATTAAAAAATGGGCAGAGGAACTAAATAGACACCTCTCCAAACAGGACATACAAATGGCTAAGAGACATATGAAGAAATGCTCAACATTACTAATCATCAGAGAGATGCAAATTAAAACAACAATGAGGTATCACCTCACACCTGTCAGAATGGTCGCCTTCAACAAATCATCAAACAACAAGTGTGGGGAAGGGTGTGGAGAAAAGGGGACTCTAGTACACTGCTGGTGGGAATGTAGACTGGTACAGCCACTATGGAAAACAATATAGTGTTTCCTGAAAAAATTAAAAATTGAACTTCATTGACCCAGTGATCCCACTTCCAGGGATATACCCTAAGAAGCGTGAAACACCAATCAGAAAGAATATATGTACCCCCATGTTTGTAGCAGCACTATTTACAATAGCTAAGATCTGGAAACATCCCAAGTGTCCATCAGTAGACAAATGGATAAAAGAGCAGTGGTACATATACACAATGGAGTACTATGCAGCTGTAAGAAAGAAAGATCTCTTATCCTTTGAGACGACATGGAGGGACCTGGAAAGTGTCATCCTAAGCGAAACAAGCCAAACAGAGAAAGACAAGTATCATATGATCTCACTTATTTGTGAAATATAATGAACATAACAGTCTGAGGAATGGGGTAGTCCCAGAGACGTGGAAGTGGGGTGCAGATGGACAATCCCCAGAAGAGGGAGTGGGGGGAAGATAAACCACAGAACTTATATGTATGTATGCATGAAAATGGACATGGACAACAAAGCTGTGAAACAGAGGGAGGAGGGTGGGGGAGGAGAAACATCTGTAACAAAAATTAATTAAAAAAACAGCTGTAACAAGATGTTGATGAGATAATTGGAAATTTGAATAAGGTAATATTAAATGCTAATAAGGAATTTTTATTAAATTTTAAGTGTGATTATATTACCAAAAAATACTTATCTCATAGAAACAGATATTGAAGTCTTTATGGAGGAGATAATACTTAATTTGGGATTTGCTAAAATTAAATTTGTTGTCCTGGTAGAAAAGTAGACATGTAGCATAGATAAAACAAGAGTGACTATTATTACATATGAAAAAAGGTACATGCAAATAAATTATACCATTTCATAATAAAATTTTTATAAAATGTCAATCTTATTTGAGAACAGTTAAAGTTTTTCTCTCCTTTTTAATTGAATTTATAGGGGTGACATTGGTTAATAAAATTTTATAGGTTTCAGGTGTATAATTCTAGAATACATCATCTGTATATTGTATTGTGTGTTCACCACCCCAAGTCAAGTCGAGAACAGTTTTAATCCACAAATAGAAAAGTAGTCAATGTTTTGTCTCTCAGAGTCTATCTTACATAGAAGCAAGATCTGTGAAAATGCAGAAATTATTCAATAATTGTTTTTCAAGATTTATTGAAAACATTTCAGCTTTACTTTCCTGCTGGAATGTGATTTTGATATTGTAAAACAAAAGTTTATTAGGATTTATTAGATGTACAGTCAAATCTTGTTTGTGGTAGTTACGTTTTATAAAATTACGATAAATATAAATCAGTGAATAATGAAGCATTGCTCCCAGGGGAAATACAGAATTAGGTTCCTTCAAGCCTCTAGTTAGAACATTTTCACCAATTGAAAATGTTCTAATACGTTTCTGTTGAAAGACACCTTATTTAATATATATTGTTGATTCATTAACACTGAACTCATAGTCCTGGCCCCTAGCTCTCTAATGCATACCTGAAGAAAGCTCATTTATCATACATGTTTTCTCTGTAAGGCACATCACAGCCTTCTAGGACTGAAGAACACCAGACTGCACTTTAGCACAATACTTAGGGGCCACTTTAAACAGTGAAATCCTCCTCCTACCCTCCACCCCCTTGACACAAATGAGAATGTGGCAGTAAATAAATTGTGAAAAGTTGTTTATAGTATGAGAGCTGAACCAAGAAGGCAGAGTGTCATCTGATTTGATTTCAGCTGGTAATACTCATGGAGTCTCAAAATATTTGCTGCTCTGGAGCTTGTTTGTGAATGACCACAAAAGTGCTTCGAGTATTAATTTTGGAATTATAAATAATTGTAGTAAATAGGCAAATTTGTAAATATGTAATGCATGAATAACAAGGATTAATCGTATATGTTAGTTTCCAAGAATTTATTTTTCTCCCAATTTTAGGTTGGAGTGATTCTGACTATATGTTAAATTTTACTAAGTGAAAGCTACTGAGCTGAAGTAGTTGTATATTTTATAAACTGATTAAAGTTGTAATATAATGTGGAAAGTTCAAATGTTTTAAAAAAATCTGAAGTTGATTTATTTAAGCATGTGCTTTTTTTTTTCTTCTTTGTCGATATTGGAGGGAGGAAGGGAGAGGGAGAGAGAGAGAGAAACATTAATGAGCCCTGACTGGTTTGGCTCAGTGGTTACAGCTTCAGCCTGCGGTCCAGAGGCACCGGGGTTCGGTTCCTGCTAAGGGCGTGTAGCTTGGTTGCAGTTTGTCCCCAGCCCTGGTTGGTCATGCGGGTGGCAGCCACTCGATGTGTCCCTTTCATGTCGATGTTTCTCTCGCTCTCTCTCTCTTCCTCTCTCTCCCTCCCACTCTATCGGAACAAAATATGGAAAAATGTCCTCGGGTGAGGAAAAAAAAAAAATAAAGAAACATTGATGAGAGAGACATTGACTGGCCACCTCCTGCATGCCCCCCACTGGGGATTAGGCCCACAACCTGACCATGTGCCCTGACCTGAAATCAAACCAGCAACCTCTTAGTGCATGGGTCGATGCTCAACCGGTGAGCCATACTGGCTGGGCTAAACATGTGCTTAATAATAAAATAGGCATCTAAGTATATGTAAAGCATGTAATATGAAATCTTAAGTTGATGCAGATGACATATCTGAGTAAAATTTAAGAACATTTCTATGCAGTGCAAACAAAAGATAACTTGATTTGTTTTTCTTTTTATCCTCATCAGAGGACATTTTTTCAATTTTTTTGTTCAGATAGAGTGGGAAGGAGAGAGAGAGAGAAACATTGATGTGAAAGGGACACATCGAGTGGCTGCTGCCCACACGACCCAACCAGGGCTGGGGACAAACTGCAACCAAGGTACATGCCCTTAGCGGGAACCGAACCCATGTCTCTGGGGACCGCAGGCTGATACTTTAACCGCTGAGCCAAACCGGCCAGGGCAAGATAACTTGATTTTTGTTCAAAATGTACTACTCTTTCTGTACTTGTAGCATTTTTCTGGATTCTGAGACTCGGAGAGCAATGGGAGAACAAGCTGTAGCTCTTGCCAAAGCAGTCAAGTATTCTTCTGCTGGAACCGTAGAATTCCTTGTGGACTCAAAGAAGAATTTTTATTTCTTGGAAATGAATACGAGACTCCAGGTAACAGAAATCTCAGTTTCTTATTCCTCTTCATGCCTCTATACTTTATCCTTCCTCACCTACCCCTTTTTGTGTTTTATAAAAGTTAAAAATCAACTTCAAAAAGTGTTAAATAAAGCCCTGGCCAGTTTGTCTCAGTGATTAGAGCGTTGGCCTGAGGACCAAAGAGCCTCAGGTTTGAGTCTGGTCAAGGACACATACCTCGGTTGCAGTTTTGTCCCCAACCTCAATCAATGTGTCTCTCTCACATCAATGTCTCTCTCTCTCTCCCTCCCTCCCACTCTATCTGAAGATAAATGGAAAAATATACTTGGGTGAGAATTAAAAAAAAAAGAAAAAAAAGTGTTAAATAAAGATTATTATTCTTTGCTAAGACATCTATTAGGAATGATGGATAGTGTCAAGTTAATTTGATGGTCAGGATCTAGCCCTTCTGTTTTATTACTGTTAATACTTCATATGGGAAATTATGCTTTCTTTTTTTTCCCTTGAACCTCTCTCCTTAAACCCTATTTTTTTAGGGTACATGTGCTGTTACAAGAAACTACTCTAGATATGATAAATAGATAGAAAGGGACTAAGTGCTTACAAATCTTTGGAAAGGATTAAGGAAGGAAGGGTACCCAGAGTGAGCTTCCAGGAATGGCTCTAGAACTAGACTACCAACCTGGCTTCTAGAGCAGCCATTTCTGCTAGTTATAAGGTTGGGAAATCAAGCAGCTACCCTGCTGCTGTTGAGTACAGACACATACTTCTTCTGGCTTGATTTTCTTCCCACTTTCCTTTTTCTTTTATTTAAATTATAAACTACAAATACACACAGAAAAAGGTAGTTAGAACACAAACATATAGTTGAACCAATTACATGTTATGAAGCAAAAATTCATGTAAGCATAAGCTGGGTCTAGAAGTACAAAACTGTCAGCACTTTGACCTTGCCCCCCCACCCTTCTTATCTCTTCCTCCTACTTCTTCCCTAGAAGGATTTACTGTTCTGACTTAATTCTAAACACCTCCTTGCATTGCTATATAGTTCCTTCTTTGAAATATACACACTGAAGCAGTATAAATAATTTGCCTGTTACATATTTTTTAACTTTAAATCAATGGGATCATATATTACATACATTTTTTTAAGTGGCTTCTTTTCTCAATATTGTGCTTAGGAGAGTCAACCCTATTGTTTCATGTTACTCCTGAATGGTATTCCTTTGAAAAAATGCCACTATTTACCTATTTTACTTCTGTGGATATTTAGCTTGTTTCCAGTTGTATGTGGTTTGTATTCATTTGCTAGGGCTCTAGAAACAATGTATCAGAAACTAGGTGGTTTAAACAACAAAAGTTTATTCTCTCCCCCCTGACCGGTTTGGCTCAGCGGTTAGAGCATCGGCCTGCGGTCTGGAGAGACCCGGGTTCGGTTCCCGCTAAGGGCATGTACCTTGGTTGCAGTTTGTCCCCGGCCCTGGTTGGTCGTGCGGTGGCAGCCACTGGATGTGTCCCTTTCACATGGATGTTTCTCTCTCTCTCTCTCCCTCCCACTCTATCTGTACAAAAAAATGGAAAAATGTCATCGTGTGAGGATAAAAAAAAAAAAGTTTACTCTCTCCCATTTCAGAAGGCCAGAAATCTGAAATCAAGGTCTTGGCAACCTTGGTTTCTTTGTGGGAGCTCTCAGGGAGACTCTCTTCTCTGCTTCTATCTTAGCTTTTGGTAGCTGCCAAAAATCTATGGCATTCCTTGCCTTGTTGGCAGCATAACTCCAATCATCATATGACATTCTCCCTTGTGTTTCTGTGTCCAAAGTTCTCTCTTATTTATTTTATCCTCACCCGAGGACACTTTTTGCATTCATCTTCAGACAGAGCGAGAGGGAGAGAGGGAGGAAGAGAGAGAGAGAGAAACATCGATGTGAGAAAAACACATCGACTGACTGCCACCCACATGACCCCAACAGGGGCCAGAGACAAACTGCAACCAAGGTACATGCCCCTAGCGGGAACCAAACCCAGGACTCTCTGGTCCACGGGCCGATGCTCCAACCACTGAGCCAATCCTTATTTTTTTTAAAATAAGGATACTAGTCATTAGATTTAGAGCCCACTTTAATCCCGTATGACCTAATTTTAACTTTATTACATCTACCAAGACCCTATTTCTAAATAAGATCACATTCACAGGTTCTTAGTGGACATGCATTTTCAGTAAACATTATTTAATCCAGTACATAATTTAAAAAACACATGCCAGTAATTCATTAAGCTGTACATACATGTGTTGTATATGCTTTTCTCTGTGTTTTATATTTAACAATAAAAAGGTTTTAAGATAAAATATGGTTTATAGCAGCGATTTTCAACCTTTTAAATCTCATAGACACATAAACTAATTAATAAAATTCTGCGGCACACCAAAAAATAATAATTTTGCCAATGTGACAAAACAGTAGGTATAATTTTGATTAATGTACACAAAAATAATAATAGTAGTAATTACCTACCCTTTTTGCTCCAAAGTGACTTTTAAAAAAATCAAGTGCCTGTACTTGTATATAAGGATTTCAGTCAGACACAACCTTATTATATGACATGACCTGTAAGATGCAACTCTATTATAGGAAATATATATTTATGGTTCGAGACAGGGCATTTGCACCGCAGCTATTGTGTTAGCTGTTGTCATTTTTTTGATTTGGCAGTCTAAAGGAAAAGAGGTCAGTGCCCCTGACTAAATAGTCAGGTACTGCATATTTTAAAAATTATAGCGGCACACGGATTGAAAATTGCTGGTCTATAACAAAATAGATTAACAGTTGTCTAGGACTGAGGGTTGGGGCTGATGGCTAAAGGGTGTAGGAAAGTAGAGATAGCAGTAAGTGGTACTTGTACCTGGAAATGGGATCAACACTCTTCCCCTAGGCTTTTATTGTGGTTGGGGATTGAATTGAGTCATTCCAGGAAGGAGCTGTGTAGGGGTTGTTTGTTGTTGTTGTTGTTAGTTTATTTTTATTGCTGTGCTTATCCTTTATGCACCACTGGGTTGTGGAGGGTTTTCTGAGTTTCTCTTCCATGCTTAGCTTTAGGATTTTCCTCTGATCTTCTGTTTCAGAAGGTATGTCTTGTGCTCTGGCCTCTTTCCCAAAAGTGGACTCCTTTTACTTGTTACTGGACCCTTGTTAACCTGCTGGTTGCAGGAAGGGATTTTCTAAATTTTAATTTTAGATTACATAGTTTATCAGACTAGCTAATGTTTTGAATGGATGTTTTATTACTGATTAAACAAATGTATTTATTTATTTTTAATTGAATTCATTGGGGTGACATTGATTAATAAAATTATACAAGTTTCAGGAGTGCAAAAGAGAACATTGATTGGTTGTCTCCCTTCAGGTGTGCAATTCTATAATACATCATCTGTATATTGATCCCCCCTTTACCTTCTTCTATCTCCCCCCAGCCCCCTCTCCCTCTGGTAATCACCGTATTATTGCCTGTGTTTATGAGGCTTGGGTGTTTTTGTTGGTTTGTTTTTGTTTTTGCATATTCCCTTCAATGTTTTCACCCTACCTCAAACCCCCTACCCTCTAACAGCTGTCAGTATGTTCTCTGTATCTATGAGTCTGTTTCCATTTTGTTTGTTAGTTTATTTTGTTCATTAGGTTTCACATATAAGTGAAATCATAATAGTGCTTGTCTTGTTTGACTGGCTTATTTCACTTAACATGATGCTTTCCAGGTCCATCCATGCTCTTGCAAAGGGTAGAATTTCCTTCTTTTTTCCTTTTTTTTAAAATATGTCTTTATTGATATTTTAGAGAGAGAGAAACATCAATCTACTGCCTCCTGCACGCCCCCTACTGGGGATTGAGCCTGCAATCCGGGCATGTGCCCGGACCAGGAGTTGAACCAGGATCTCTCAATCCATGGGACAACGCTCAATCCACTGAGCCACACTGGCCAGGCAGATTTCCTTCTTTTTTATGGCCAAGTAGTATTCCATTGTGTTAAAATACCACAGCTTTTTTATCCACTCATCCACTAATGAGCACTTGGGCTGCTACCAAATCTTTGTTATTGTAAACACTGTAGTCAACATAGGGGTGCATATGTTCTTTCAAATTAGTGTTTTGGATTTCTTCCAATATATTTCCAGAAGTGGAAATGCTGGGTCATAAGGAAGTTTCATTTTTAATTCTCCGAGGTAACTCCATACTTCTTTCTACAGTGGCTGCACCAGCCTGTAGTCCCACCAACAGTGCATGAGGGAGGATTCCTGTTTTTCCACATCCTCACCAACACTTGTTTCTTGATTTATTGATGATAGCCATTCTCACAGGTGTAAGGTGTTATCTCATTGTGGTTTTAATTTGAATTTCTCTGTTAATAAGTGATGTTGAACATCTTTGCTTATGGCTATGGGCCATCTGAATGTCCTCTTTGGAAAAGTGTCTATTCAGGTCCTTTGCCCATTTTTTAATTGTATTGTTTGGTGTTTTTGGTTTTTTTTGGTGTTGAGTTTTATAAGTTCTTTATAAATTTTGCATAGTAAGCTGTTATCAGATGTGTCACTGGTGAATATGTCAAGGGGTGTTTTCTGTTGTTCTCTTGGCCTTAGTTTTCACTCAGTCCTTAGATCTTGAAGGTGGACTCACTCCAGTGGTCCTACTCTTCTCCTAGTGGTAGGGACCCTAATGGTCTGGGCCCGAAATTGTTTTTGGTCTCTTTCCCAGTGGTTATATTCTGCGTGATATGTCCTGTTTCATCCTTTTACTCTCTACCTCTCTGCATTTAGACATTTTACATGTGTCTTTGTAGGCAGTGGGTAATTTTTTTTTTAATCCTCACCCAAGGATATTTTTCTATTTATCTTCAGACAGAGTGTGAGGGAGGGAGAGAGGGATGGAGAGAGAGAGAGAGAGAGAGAGAGAGAGAGAGAGAGAGAGAGAGAGAGGCAGACATTCATTGATTGGTTGCCTTGCACACCATCCGGACCAGGGCCAGGGACCCAACCACAACTGAGGTAAGTGCCCTTGCTTGGAATCAAACCTGCGACTCTCTGGTCCACGGACCAACGCTCTAACCATTGAGTCAAACTGGCCATGGCACAGTGGGTAACTTTTTTTTTTTTTATCCTCATCCGAGGACATTTTTCCATTTTTTGTACAGACAGAGTGGGAGGGAGAGAGAGGAAGAAAGAGAGAAGGAAACATCGATGTGAAGGGACACATCGAGTGGCTGCCACCCGCATGACCAACCAGGGCCGGGGACAAACTGCAACCAAGGTACATGCCCTTAGCGGGAACCGAACCCGGGTCTCTCCGGACCACAGGTGGACACTCTAACCGCTGAGCCAAACCGGCCAGGGCAACTTTTTTAAACAAAGTTTGATAATCTTTGTCTTATACCCAGACCATTTGCTCCATAGAAAGTTAATGTAAATTGTGATATATTTGGATTAAATTTAGTCTTTAAAATGCTATCATTTTCCCAACTCTAAGTTTTTCATTTTAATTTTTCTTCTTTTTTGCTTTTGTAATATTTATCTTTTAATTTTGTACCTGTATTAGTTTGGGAGTTATGTATACTTCAAATCTTTTGGTAGAACCTTTACATACATAATAGCATACATCCTTATTTTATCAAAGTTTAATGTCAATCAGTACCTTTTTACCTGCCACGCCAGACTGTATAAGGACCTTTGAACATATTAATTCTTTTTACCCTCCCTTGATTTAATGTGCAATTGTCCTTCACAGGACATTTTCTTATTATTTTAATTAGATAGCATTTATTTATTTATACTCACTATTTAACTTTTTTTTTCTCCTTATTTACTTAGATGTTTTTTAAGGAACATATTCTGTTTTTTTCCTTTACGCTCTACTGCTACTATCACACTTATACTTCTGACCACAAAATGCATGGATATTTTCCCATTCTGACCACTTCTCTGTCACTAGCTAATTGTCTTAGAGTTCAGTGTAGTTAAATTGCATCTACCTTGAGTGAGCATCAGATCCCTCAACTTAAGAGCTCAGTTGCATAAGCCTGAAGATGCCAGTCACAAATTCCAGCTTGCCACCTGTACTCCTGACTGACTAGCTATAAATCAGGGTTGCCACAACCCCCTCCTCAGGTTTGATAGTTTGCTAGAACAATTCACAAAACTCAGGGAAATATTTATTTACATTTTCTGGCTTATTATATAGTAAAGGTATGATCAAAGATACAGATGTACAACCAGGTGAAGAGATGCATAGAGCAAGGTAGGGGAGAGTCCCAAGCACAGAAGCTCTGTCCCCATTGAATTGGAGTATGTTACCCTCCTGGCTTGTAGATGCATTTGCCCACCCAGAAACTCTTCGAATTTTCATGGATGGTTCATCACATAAGCATAATTGATTTTTTTTTGAAATCTTTACCCGAGGATATTTTTTTCCATTTATCTTCAGATCGAGAGGGAGGGAGAGTGAAAAAGAGAAAGAAACATCGATGTGAGAGAAACACATTGACTGGTTGGCACTCTCCCCCCCAAGACCCTGACCAAGGCCAGAGACTGAACCTCAACCGAGGTACGTGACCTTGACCAGAACTGAACCTGTGACTTTTTGGTCCTCTAGCTGATGCTCTAACCACTGGGCAAAACCAGCCCGGGCTAAGCATAATTGATTTTTAACTCATTTTCCAAACCTCCTTTTTTTTTTTTTTTTTAATCCTCACCCGAGGACATTTTTCCATTTTTTGTTCAGGTAGAGTGGGAGGGAGAGAGAGGAACAGAGAGAGAGAGAGAGAGAAACATCGATGTGAAAGAAACACATCGAGTGGCTGCCACCCGCATGACTGACTGACCAGAGCCGGGGACAAACTGCAACTGAGGTACATGCCCTTAGCGGGAACCGAACCCGGGTATCTCAGGACTGCAGGCCAACACTCCAACGCTGAGCCAAACCGGCCAAGGCCAAACCTCCTTTTTTTAGAGGATGGATGTAGGATGCAAAATTCCAAGCTTTTAATCTTGGCATGGTCTTTTTTTATCCTCACCCTAGGACATTTTTCCATTTTTGTTCAGATAGAGTGGGAGGGAGAGAGAGGAAGAGAGGGAGAGAGAGAAACATCGACGTGAAAGGGACACATTGAGTGGCTGCCTCCTGCACAACCCCAACTGAGGCTGGGGACAAACTGCAACCAAGGTATGTGCTCTTAGTGGGAACCGAACCCGGGTCTCTCTGGACCGCGGGCCGACGCTCTAACCACTGAGCCAAACCGGCCAGGGCTTGGCATGGTTTTTTAGAGACCAGCCTCCACCCAGGAGCCCAAGTTGTCTCATTAGAACAGAAGGTGCTCTTCTCACTCAAGAAATTCAAAGGGTTTTAAGAGCTCCTTGGAACCAGGGGTCAAAGACCAATATAGTCCTTATTTCACAGGCTTGCTTGTGGTAAACTCATTGACAGCCAGTGACTTTATATATATGAAACTTTTAAGTTAGATCTTTTTAGTATACCTTTTGTGTTTTTTACCCTCTCTTTGATCTTTTTCATCTTTTTTTCGAATATTTTCTTCTAATCTACCTTCCTTACTATTGCTTGAGCAGTATTTAATTAACCATTTAGTTTCTAGTTTCATTTGTTTATAGTTTAGTTCTGGAATTTTTATTTGTTTCTTTTTTTTATTTTTATTTTGCATTTATCTTCAGATAGAGTGGGAGGGAGAGAGGGAGAAAGAGAAAGAGAGAATAACATCAATGAGAGAGAGAAACATCCATGTGAGAGAGACATACCACACAACCCCATCTGGGGCCGGGGACAAACCACAACTGAGTTATGTGCCCTTAGTGGGAACTGAACCCAGGACTCTCTGTCCTCGGGCCGTTGCTCTAACTGCTGAGCCAAACCAGCCAGGGCTTATTTGGTTCTTTAAAAATATGACTCAACGTCGGCCTGCGGTCCAGAGAGACCCGGGTTCGGTTCCCGCTAAGGGCACGTACCTCGGTTGCAGTTTGTCCCCGGCCCTGGTCGGTCATGCGGGTGGCAGCCACTCGATGTGTTCCTTTCACGTTGATGTTTCTCTCTCTCTCTCTGTTCCTCTCTCTCCCTCCCACTCTACCTGAACAAAAAATGGAAAAATGTCCTCGGGTGAGGATATAAAAAAAAAAAAAAAAAAAAATATGACTCAAGCCCTGGCTGGTTTGGCTCAGCAGTTAGAGTGTCAGTCCGAGGACCAAAGAGTCATAGATTCGGGCGCAGTCAAGGGCACGTACCTTGGTTGCGGTTTGGTACCCAGCCTGGTCTGGGTCCTGCTGGAGGCAACCAGTTGATGTGTCTCTCTCACATAGATGTTTCTCTCTCTCTCTCTACCCTCTCCCCCTCCCCCCTCCCCCCACCCATCTGAAGATAAAATGGAAAAATATCCTCGGATATGGATTAAAAAAAAAAAAAGACTCAAAACTTATCTTTATTTATCTCCTAAACAAAATTTTAAGTTTGCCTTTCATTTCTTTGAACACAGTTATTTGTCTTGTAGTATGTGTCTGATCATTTCAGTATCTGAAGCCTTAAGACTTGTAGGCTCTGTTGTCTATGCTGCTTCTTGGTTGTGATGTCTAGTTCCTTGTGTGCCTTCCTATCTCTAATTGTACAATGATTATTTTTAAATTGTTCTTACCAATAAATTGAAAACTAGAATGATAGATTCTTTTGTATGAGATTTTTCATTTTTTCTGCCACATGCCTATGAACAGTAGTAGTTTGTTGCTACAGTAATCCAAGTGTGAGGTTCCTTGGACTCCTGAGGGCATACAAAGTCCATCTGCAGTTCTAGAGTATGGTTTGTTTTATTCCACTTCACTCACCTTGACGTTGCATTCCTTCATGGCCTCGAGTTAAAGTGAGAATGATTTGTCAGTGTCCTCTATTTTGGTAATCCCTTGTCTTTGTGTTTGGTTTTACTTTTAATTTCTCAATTCTACCAGAAATATAGCTTAGATTCTTAGTGTGTTTTCCTGGAATGTCAAATGCATGTAGGTCAAAATGTTGTTGAGTGTTGGACTTATGTCTCTTTGTTTTCATTTTTTGATTTTGGCTGATAATTCCTTCTTGTATTCTTAGAGTTTTGATATTTTTAAAAAAGAATCCCACCCCCAACAGCTCCCTAGGCCCAAGTAATTGTGAGCACAGGTCTCAAGAGGGTGGATTTAGAGGTACATTGTATCTGTGGATTAGATAAATGTGTGTCCCAAATCTCAGCAACTCCCCTTGCCTCCCCCCTCCCCCAAACCAACAACAAACAAAACAACAATCACCAGTAACTGCAAGTTGGAATACTGTTTCAGAAAACTCCTATTTCACACCCATTCTTGCCAGTGGAAAAACTGTAGAATGAAGTCCTGTGCCTCACTGCTGTCTTACTTTTCCCTTCCAAATCTCATGCATATGAGTTTGACACATCCAAAATCTCATCCAGTTGCATTGAGAACCTCAGCTGCAACGGAGTCTGGGAATAGAGGTTTGTTTTTTTGTTTTTTTTTATCCTCACCCGAGGACATTTTTCCTTTTTTTTTTGTTCAGATAGAGTGGGAGGGAGAGAGAGAGAAACATCGACGTGAAAGGGACACATAAAGTGGCTGCCACCCGCATGACCCAACCAGGGCCGGGGACAAACTGCAACCGAGGTACGTGCCCTTAGCGGGAACCGAACTCGGGTCTCTCCGGACTGCAGGCCGATGCTCTAACTGCTGAGCCAAACTGGCCAGGGCGGGAATAGAGTTTTTAACCTACTGTCTTCTGTAGTGTAGGGGAGTACCCTAGAAGGAGTTTAGAATGAAGGTTGAGTGCCAGTTCACCATTTTCATATGAATATCTGAAATGTTTTAATCTATGTTGTGTGTAAAAAATTGAAACATTACCCTATTGTAATTATAAAGTATAACTATCAAATAACATGATTGACTTTTTAATTTTCTATGGCAGAAATTATTTAGATGCATTTGAGAGTAATATAAATATTTATAGAGTTTGTATAGGTATTAGTAGTGGTTGCTCAAAACGTATGATACTTCCTTTTGAAATTCTTTAGCTTGTACACTATTGTGAATGTCACTGGAAGTGACAGAATTTTGCCCATTTTGAGATTAATTTGATTTTGATTCAAAGTATGCCTTTATAACTAAATGATCTAATTAGATAATTATCTGGGACATCATGTATTTGATTAAAATGGAAACTTGATTATGTCATGTTTAGAATAATAGCTTGTGATATGATTCTGAAGGCAGTTTGAAGTGACTGTAAAACATTTGCATTTTATTCCAGACACTAGAAATACTAAGTTGGTACTGTATCAGAATTTATGGAATTAATAACCAGTGTTTCTTTTTAGGGCACTTGTTACTATGTTCTTGTGGCTTTTAAAAAAATGTTTGTTTCTGACTTGTTTATCTCAGTCCATAAGTTTTTTCAAGTTTGTCTTGTTGTTTTGATATTTATATCAAATAATTCTATGCATTCAGTCAATATTACTTAGGTATTTATGTTTACATTTTGTATCTTGCATGGCTTGCCAGGAAATTATGTTGTATATCCTCAAAAAAGATTAAAAATAAATTTCAGGAAAAATATTGGTGAAGAATTTTGTTATATGAGATCTGCCAGTACTAAACTCTCTTCTATTTAATATCATACTTTGATACATTTGTGTCTCCTAGTTAATGTTTGATAATATTACTTTTCTCTCTTGCATTTACTTCCAATGACATTAATCCTGTAAGTTACCAGACAGATTAATTTTGGTATTTTTAGAATGCATCTGTGTGCTGGGGGATATTTTGTGGTAGAGGCTATAATTGAATGGGGCTATTATTCTTGGATTTCATAGCATTCAGAAAGCCATTCTTACATATTTCCAAGACTTCTTTCTGATATTGTTTAAACAATTCAAATTTGCTTTTAATTGATCTTCTCTTTCAAATTTCTCTACTTACTTTTAATTATAATGCACTGTCACCAAATTCTTTATCTTCTACGATATATGTTATCTCAAATTAGTGTTTCAGTTTGAGACTGGAGGGATATAATTTTTTTCCCCTCTAAATTTCCTGATTGAACTGTCCAGTCACTTTTTCTAGATTTAGGACTTATACCTTTTTTTTCTAGCAACAGAAATGTGAGAAGCATGTTTTGCTAGATTTCCTTAAGAGAGAAATTGTTATGGAACAGAAAGTTTTTCCACCCGGCACTAGCAGAGCCAAACACTAAATACTGAGAACTGCAGTGGTGTTTATTGACTATTTTATTGATGAATGGTGCCATCCAGGAGAACAGGAAGCTAATACTCAGAAGCCCCAACTCCCCAATGGCATGTAGGTTGCATATTATATAGGGTAAAGTCACAAGACACTGTGGGTTAGGGGTTTGGGGTTGTGCTGGGAACTGATTGGTCAGAGGTAATGAATCATTTCTTAAGGTCTTGAGGACAGCTCTGAGGTCTGTTCTGGTCCCTCTGTCTGGTTTAATGGGACAGTAGCCAGGGTGTTGTTCCACCTTAGGGCTCAGTAACTAAAACATAACTTAGGTCTAGATGTTATCTTTAGCCTGTCAGAGATGCAGACCTTTGTCTATTAGTCAGGTGCAGGCTACCGTCCTCTGCTGCCTTGGGGTTTGCTGATTATCCAGGGGAAAGGCTTGGTCTCTGAGGGGGTGTGTGGATAGAGTGAGAAAGAGCTTGAGAAAGCTGATTTCTAGAGCTAGTTAAAACTAAATTTAATCAGAGTCATAAGGACCCTTGGTTTCAAAATTTGAAATAACAAATAGAGTTTCTCCTTAAAGTGATATAACACTGAGAAAGTCACTAGGTTTGGTGTATAAATACTTGGTTCAATGGACTGGTTGCTCTCAGTCTTACCAGGATTTATGTATCAGAATGGCCTATATGTTTGTTGTTAGTTTTTAAGTCAGTGATTTTCTGCTGCTTAAAGATAAAATTCAAGTACTTTAGTATCACAACTCCCTTTTCTCTGTGGCCTTCATCTCTCCTGGAAGCCTTCTTTCCTGCCAAAGCAGTACTAGTTAGGTGAGACTCTTTTTCCTGAATGTGCCATTCAGTTTGACCTCTGTGTGCCTTTATCATGTGATTTTCTTTGCTTGGAGGGTCTTTATTCATTTATTGTAGTAGAAGATCGTATATATATCCACCCACACACATCTCTCCTGTTTTTTTTTCCTCCATATGACAGATGGTTAGATGATAGAAGGTGAAATATTCTACCCAAAATATGATTTTGTTAAAATGCTATTTTAATGAACTAAATTATATGTGATTTTGCATGAATAATTTTAGTTTCCTATTTTATTGAATGATAATACTAAGAATTGGTAATACTTGATAAAAGAAAAAAATACATGGAAAAAAATAATGGTTCTGAAGAGTACACATTGGAAAAGTAACTCTCTATACCACATTTTTTATCACAACCATTTATCTGGTTTCTTCTCTGATCCAGAAACCTTTCTTTTCTGGCAGGATTAACAAATAGATATAGATATAAAAACACAACAGATAAGATTTGTAGCTATTATTCCCTTACCTGTTGTCTATCCTCTTGACTTTGTATATTGTGTTTTTTCTTTCTATGCAAAAAAAAACATTTATTTTTACATCTTATAGTTGAATTTTTAAATATCTTTTTTTATTTTTGGTATTGTGATATATTTAGGCTTTTCCTGCTCTTTGATAAATTACACATTTTTCTTCCATGTTTTCTTCGAGTACTTATTTCATCTTTCCTGGTGAAATTTTCACTTCATCTGGTATTTATTTTTTAAGTGGCTACCTGATTGTCACAACCATTGTTGAATAATCATTCTTTTCTTCATTAATTACAGGACACATTCATTATATACTGAATTCTTATATGAATGCAGATTTATTTACTTGACTGCTTTCTTTACTTTACCATTCGGTTTATTAATGTGTTGGTACCACACTGTTTTAGATGTCTTATTCTATGCATTAGATACAGCATTGAAGAGGACTATGTTTGTCTCATTACTCTTATTTTCTCATATGATGTTTTTGAATTAGCTTATTTTATTTATATTTAACAGAAGAAATTAAAATGATGAAATTTATCTAATTGAACTATTAGATAAATGTTTCTAATTTCCACAGAAATATTAATTTCTAAAGGGTGTTCTTAATAAGAAAAATGATTATGAAAACTGTTTATATTTTTGTCATGATATTTCTTCATATCCCAATTTGAAAGAATATATAGACTATGGCAAAAGTAGGTTTACAGTTGTGAGTACATGAAACAGTTTATTCTTGTATTATGATTTATTTATTATTGTGTTATTTTTCTATATGAAGAACTGTAAATTTACTTTTGCCCCACCCTGCATTGTTTTCCTTTTGCAAAAAATGAATAGAAATTGGCATATTTACATTTAAGCCTGCTTTGTCTTTCTTTCCTCTTTAAGTTTTCCTTTTTGCTGTTTTTATTATTATTTTACATAATTGTAACATTACTTACTTTTATATAAGCTTGAGTCTCCTAGTGTTTTCATGCTACTTTTATATTTTAACCTGTTTTCATGGCCACCAGCATCACTGCTTCTAGATTAATCAGTTCCTCATTTTGATTCACCTCGTTGTTAGGTTTTTATTTTGTTTTTTTAATCAAGGATTTTTTTGGAAAATTTTCCATGGGTACTGTATTCTTTGATTTCTTAGATGTGTGATCAGGTTATTCATATATTTGAAGAACTTTCACATGAGTATAAAAGTATGGGGTTTGAAACAATAAAATTAACATGTTACTGGTTTTTTGTTTTAACCCAATATGAACTATTGGGTAACTACCAAAAGTCACAAAAAAGAAAAAAAAGGAAAGGAATAAAAAAGAAGTAAAAGAGAAATGAGAACTCAGTTGGAAGTTAGAGAAATCTCCTTGAGTTGATGTGTCAGGGGGAACCTCAGCCAGAGGGAACTTCAACCAGAGGGAACTTCAGCCAGGGGGAACCTCAGCCAAGGGGAACCTCAGCCAGGGGGAGCTTCATCCAGAGGGAACTTCAGCCAGCACTGCTGCTGGAGGAAAAGGCGGGAGAAAGCTCTTCTCTGCCTTTGCTTAGGGACAATTATGGCCTCTTCCCCCAGGGGAGCCTGGGTTTGTGGCTTTGACCAACTGTAGGGACTTTGGTTGATTCTTTTCATAATTTTTATATATTTTTAATAGAAACATTTATGTGGTCCTTCTTGATTTTCTATTTTTTCTGTCAGCCTCCTTTTGCGAAAGTTGTATGTCATTGCTCGCCTTGCCACACTCAGTGCACGGGTGCACCCTTCCCGTTCTCCTTTACTTTGTTGTCATGATTCGGGTTAGCTCAGTATTTGGATTTTATTATGACCACAGTGTGAATGCTATTCACAGCAGTCCTGTTGTCACCTAAGATTATTTTAATTTTCTACACCATTTTGTTTTCGCTGTAGCTAAAAATTGTTTAGTTCTTTTTTTTTTTTTGGGGGGGGGGGTGTCGGCTTAGAATGCCATATGCTTATTTATCATTAATGTATTTACAAACTTGCCCTGTGTTTCATTGTATTCGAACACATTGAGTTTTCTGTAACTCACCACTTAGTAGAAATCTCTAGCTTTCTTTGACCTGCTATAGTCTGGACTGGGTGCTGTCTACATGCGCATGTTGGCTTTCTACCTGAGATTTACTCTTCTTGTCTTGAGGATTTCTCCCACTTCCCTGTTTTGGATTTCTTTTCTCTTTTTTAAATTAAATTTATTGAGGTGACATTGGTTAATTTCTTTTTCGACCTGGATTTTTGTCTTAAACACTGTTGGTTTGTTCCCTTTTTTCCTGGAGTATACTTTTAAGTAGCTTCCTGAGAACCAGTGAGTGCACAGGAGCTAAATTTTATGAGAATTTGAATTAAATGAAAATGACTCCTGGCACCCTGTGAATGAGTGATGTCCACTGTGTCCTGTCCTCAAGAGCCCTGCTCAGCTCCTGTAGCCTCATACCTATGGCTCCTTTTATGGAGTCAATCCATCTCAATTTGGTCTTCCTATTTTCCTTCTGCCTTCTATTTCCCCCAACATTATTGTCTTTTCCAAGGAACCCTGCCTTCTCATGATGTGCCTGAAGTAGGACAACTTCAGTTTTGTCATTTTTGCCTCCTTTGATGTTTCAGGCTTAATTTGCTCTAGGGCCTACTTGTTCTTCTTTCTAGTGGTCCAGGGTATCCACAGAGCTCTCCAACACTGTATTTCAAATGAATCACTTTTTTTCTTATCAGCCTTCTTTACTATTCAACTTTTAAATCCCTCCATAGTAATTGGGAATATGAGGGTATGGGTGATGTTAGCCTTGGTCTCTAATGACACATCTTTGCTCTTGGTTATCTTTCCCAATTCTTCCATTGTTGCCTTACCTAGTCTCAGCTTTTTCTTGATTTCTTAGTTACAGCCTCTATTTGAATTGATCACTGAACCAAGGTAACCAAAATCTTTAACAATTTCAATGTCTTCATTTAAAGTTGTGTATTTCTTTTGCAGTCATGATTTTTGTCTTCTTGATATTCAAGTGCAGTCCTGCTTTGGCACTCCTTTTATTTTCATCCGAATTCATTTCAAGTCATTGCTACTTTCTGCCAGTAGGACGGTATCATCTGCATATCTTAAGTTATTGATATTTCTTCTACCAATTTTCACTCTTCCTTCTTCTGAGTTTAGTCCAGTTATGAGTTAGTATTTCTTCACATGGTACACTGAACCACAAATTAATAACTGGGCAATTTTCACTACCAGTTTTGAATATAGTCATTATTTTCAAGGTGAGTATATAGAAATGGTGTGTTTAGGCCTGAATATACCTTTGAAATGTGTATGTGTGTGTGTAATTGTTAATTTTCAAATATAGGTTATATTTAGAGTTCATTTTTTTTTGGAAGAGCAGCCTTTACATAATCTGCAGTGTTTATAAAAGTTAGCAAACTCCCAAATATAATAGAATAAGATTTTATGGTAATTAAATGCCCAAAATAATCAGCTGACTATTCCATATGTATGAAAACAGAGAATATAACTGTCTCACTTTTGTTAGACCTTAGATATTGCTATATTGATTGCTACAATGTATGAGGAATCTACTTTTGCCATGAAAGAAAAGGTGCAATGAAATTGTAGAAATTCTTTGGAGGCTAGACATCCCCACATCCCATCAGTGATAATTCTGCATAATATAGAACCTTTATATTTCAGAAGGATTTTAGAAACTCTTTTTATTAACTTGATTGATAAAAGAGTAAGTCCTTTGCTGTTTTATTTAAAAATTAAGAATTATTGCAACTCAAATTCTAGTTTCTAAGAATTGACTATAATTGAACAAATATCATATTCTAATTTCAGAACAGTTTTAGATTTTAAAAGTATTCAGGAATTTACACACTAAAATAACTGATCTTTTGTGGAGTTGGAGTGTCTATTGAGACAATAATTGGTGGAAATAGGAAAATGTTTTGCCAGAAGGGACATTTTAGATCTGGGCAGAAATCGACCTTTTAAAATTATATTTCAAGTCATAAAAGCCAGAGGAAGGCCATAGATTGGCTGGAGTAAACCAGAAGTGGGATAATCTGGAATATTTGACATAAATCTCCTAGGAAACTAAGAATACAAAGTGGGATATATTATACTTTCCCTTAATATTTATTGAGTAATATTAGAAACTTGAAAGAAGTTTTTATTATACAGATAGGAATAGATAAACTTGTCAGGTACTTTTAGTTAGAGTTTTGTTTTCAAGCATATTGTAACCCTGATCAGGTGGCTCAGTTGGTTGGAGTGTCATCCCATATACCAAATGGTTTTGGGTTCGATTTCCAGTTAGAGCACATACCTAGGTTGCAGGTTTGATCCCCATTTGGAGCTCACAGGAGGCAGCTGATCAACGTTTCTCTCACATTGATGTTTCGATGTTTCTCCCTTTCTCTCTAAAAGTTGATAAATATATCTCAGGTGAGGAATAAAAAAAAAAAAGTATATTGTGAACTATTTTGGTGTCTTTGAGTTTTGGACTCTTATCTAGTTTTTAATTTTTTAAATTTGTTCCTGTATTAATTTCCAAGGGCTGCTGTAACGACTGGATGGATTAAAGTGCAGATATTTATTTTCTCACAGTTGTGGAGGCTAGAAGTCTAAAATTAAAGTGTTGGCTTGGTTGATTTCTACTAGAGACCTCCGTCTTTGGCTTGCCAGGTGGCTGTCTTTTTGTATTTTCATCTAGTCTTTCTTCTGTACTCTGTTGTCTATGTCCTGATATCTTCTAAGGATATCAGTCATGTTGGATTAATGCCTACCCTATTGATCTCATTTTAATTTAATTGCCTCTTTAAAGACCCTGTCTCCAAATATAGCTATATTCTGAAGTACTAGGGGTTAGAATTTCAACATATGAATTTGGAAGGATTGGGGGCAGACATACACAATTCAGCCCATAACAGTTCCCTTATTTTTGCTTCATCTAATTATTTGTTTTCGGGTCAACAGGGAAACTGTATAGTAGAATTGGTTCAGTTGCACTGCCACTCTTTAATATAGCCATTATTTTCAAGGTGAGTTTACAGGAATGGTGTATTGGGGCCCATTTCCCCACATGCTTTTTATCTTTGAGTTCTGTGGATCAAAATCTAATAACTTCAGATCTTTATTTTGAAATCCTGTATTCTCAGGAGGGAAGCTTCAGAATTTTAATAGGTATATGTTAGATACTGTTCAGGATAAAGAATCTCTCTAAACCAAAAGAACAGAACCAAAAATAATGGCATCAGTTATCCTTTTGGGCTGAAATAACAAACTAAAAAGATAGAGAGCTATTATGCCAAATACTATATGAAACTCAATTTTATATAACAGGATCATTTTCTTATATTTCAACAGGTGATTACACCTGTACTGCATTGCTGAGTTGAATCAAATAAGTTTTGCTTACAAAAGATAGCTTTTACAAACTCTTTGTAAAATGTCAGTTTAGACTTGATGTATTTAATGAAGATGCTACTTAAAATTGTATTAACTTAAAATAACATTATTTAAATATTAATACTTCTTAATATTTACTCAGCTTATGACTTCTGTATCTCATATGTCTTCTCTGTAAAATGACAATGGAGCCCTGGCCAGTTTGGCTCAGTGGTTAGAGCATTGGCCTGTGGTCCAGAGAGACCCGGGTTTGGTTCCCGCTAAGGGCATGTACCTTGGTTGCAGTGTGTCCTCGGCCCTGGTTGGCCGTGCGGGTGGCAACCACTTGATGTGTTCCTTTCATGTTGATGCGACGTTTCTCTCTCGCTCTCTCTTCCTCTTCTCCCTCCCACTCTGTCTGAGCAAAAAATGGAAAAATGTCCTTGGGTGAGGATAAAAATAAATAAATAGAATAAAATAAAATGACAATGGAGTGTTGAGGAACAAGTTTGTGCATATGGAGAAATTTGTAAATTTCAATGCCATAAAGATGTTGGTTACGGTATGTATGTTGTGTCTCCCACTTTTGGGGACAGGTTCTACTTGATTAAGCAATTAAGCCACTGCTCACCATTTGACAAAGTTACAACCAAATCATCTCTCCGTTTAAGGTACTTTGAACTTTTTATAACCCTCCTCTATAATGTCCAAGTTAACACATATTTTATCAATATGATTTTTGTCCACATTCATTTTAACTTTTCCCCCCTTTAAACTTCCCTCAATGTTTATTTTCATTTGAAGTTAAGTATGTAATTAAAATTAGCCTGAATATTGCTTCCTTTGAGAAATACTGGCCTGTTACCAAGTAATCTATTAAAATTTTATGCCCGGCCAGTGTGGTTCAGTGGATTGAGTGTCATCCCATGCAGCAGAAGGTCACAGGTTTGATTCCTGGTCAAGGCACATGCCTGGGTTGTGGGCTCGATCCCCGTTGAGGGGCATGCAGGAGACAGCCAAACGATGATTGTTTGTCATTGATGTTTCTCTCTCTCTTTCTTCTTTCTTCTCTCTATAAAAATCAATTAAAAACATATTTTAAAAAATTAAAAAATACAATTTTAGGGATTAATAGGTAAGTAACACAATAAAATATTTAAAACTTTAAATCAGAAGTAATATATTGAACAAATTATCTGCTGTTGATTATTTTCATTTAACACAATGGGAATATTTTTATTGAAGAGAAAATAGTGTTGATTAAGTCAGTTATCTTTATTTTTAAAATGTTTAATGCCCAGCCGGCATTTGATTCCTGGTCAATGCACATACCCAGGTTGTAGGTTCAATTCCCAGTCAGGGCGGGTATGGGTGACAACTGATCAATGTTTCTCTTTCAAGTTGATTCATATTCTCTCTCTCTCTCTCTCTCTCTTACTCTCCCTTCCTCTTTTCCTTCTTCCTCCTTCCCTTTTTTCCCCTTCCTCCCTCTCCCTTCCTCTCTCTCTAAAATCAATGAACATATCCTTAGATGAGTATTAAAAAAGAAAAAAAAAACACAAAAAACCTCAGAGGTGAAACAAAACCTAATTTACCTTACCATTGCATTCAATAAGCTCAGTTATTTATTTTTTGGGAAATACATTTGAAGCAACAAATTAGTAAGAGGGAATGGCAAAAGGTCTAGACACAAACGCTGACAGTAGTGACAACTTGATGGTGACCAAGAAGATAAAATTAAATTAAAATAGCAAATGGATCTATAAAATGCTAGCTGATTGTGACCATCTAATGTAGGCAGGTAGAATATATACTCTAGCCCTTTAGTGTGATTATGTCACATAATAAGTCATTTGGTGATTGTAGGTGTTTATACCTGTTTGAACAAAAGATTCATGGTGAGATAGGGGCATTGCCAGTACAAATTGGCTTATCAACTATTAATAGACCCTGCAGGATGGCATACCTTGATGAATATATCCCAATCAGTAGCTGGCCTTTGAGGATTCAGAAATTCTCTAACTTGGTAAGGCTTACTCCTTTTTTTTTCACATGTAGTTTCTTTCTTTTCTTTCTTTCTCTCTTCTCCCCTCCCTTCCTTCTTCCCTCCCTCCTTTTCTTACTTCTCACCTTCCTTTTTTCCCTTTCTCTCTCTTGTCTTACTTTTGCTGACCAAATCATAAAGTTTATATACTAGAATGCTGATATATTAACCTTCGATATATAATCATACTATCTGGTGGGTCCCTTAATTCATATATTTCTTGGTACTAGAACATGTTTCTGTTGGGTAATAAAACTTTGTATAAACCAGGTTCTCAAAAATTTTTTGGTGTGGTTAGTTTACAATAAGGAAACTCAGTTTTATATTTTGAATGTTTAAGGTATTTTTTTTTAAAGTATGTTCCATGGAATTCTCAACTCATAAAGATACTCTGCAAAAGAAGGAGGTGTGTGGTTAAATAAGTATTATACAATATCCTTTTCTTGTTGAGTTCCAAGGCAGACAGAGTCTGAGGAATGCTTCTTAAAAAGAAAGCCTATTTAATTTAGGTTAACTCAGTGTTGCCGGGCAGAAGTGACACAGGACCCCCACCCTCACCCCCACCCCAACATACACACATAATAGCTCTTACAATAAATGTTCATATTGATCACTTTTATGGTTAGATTTTTTTTCTTCTAGGTGGGACAAGATGAACTTGTTGGCTTCCTAGATACCAAACTTTGACTCTTTTTTTCTTTTTATAACCTTTTGTTCCAGTTAGTTATTTTTACTATTGATCTTCACTCCCTTTCTCCCTTTTTTCCTAGCCTTTTTTCTTTTTAAAGATATTTAAAAAACTTCTATTGACTATTTTGGCCTGGGAGCCATTTTGTCTCTTTGTATATCTCTGTTCTGATGTCTTAAGTATTGAGTTCAACTTGCAGAGGGAAACTTTCCAAGTTCTCAGGAATGGGGGCTGTATATTGTTTATTTAAACAATGATCCACTTACAAGATTCCTGATAGTAATAATACAGAGTGTAAAGAAAATATTTCACATATCTTGTTTAATAAATTTGGAATTCTATTAAAATGTATTTAGAAAAATTTCTTTCAAAAATGTTAAAAATTATAAGTTTTACTTTAAAAACATATGTTTCTGTTACCTGAAAAATTTAGGCATGTTAGAATGTTTTGTAGACTTTAACAATACTTAAACCTTAGTCATTGTTTTTAAGAAATTCTGTAAGTAATGATTTTGCCTTGAGCAGCTAGTTATTATTTTAGTTATCTGCTTAGTTACTTTATTTGGAAATACTTAGCTCACTATTTTAGATTGTAAAATGTTCTTATGTTTCTATTATATAACTCTGTTGGGTTAAAGTGAGTCCATTTTTGTATTCTATTCATGGGTCAAATTTACTTTTATTTCTACACAATTTTTGAGAGATCTTCTAAGGTAAAACAGAGACTTATAATGAATTTGGTTCTTATACTTTTATAATGATATGTTTTATAAAAGACAACAGCACATAATTATATAGCTGATTGTATTTATTACATGCTTAGTGGCTGCCGCACGCACGACCAACCTGGGCCGGGGACAAACTGCAACCGAGGTACATGCCCTTAGCGGGAACCGAACTCGGGTCTCTCTGGACCGCAGGCCGAAGCTCTAACCACTGAGCAAAACCGGCCAGGGCTTATTCATTATATGTTTAATTGCCTAGTATATAGTGTGTATTTTCTGGGCACTAGATATAGAATGATGAAATTAAATCATTCACTTAGTTTTTAAAATTATTTTCCCACCTAACAGAAATGTGAATAGTATTGATGTAAAGCCCTTGGCACCTAGTAGGTTTACCTCTTGAATACTTAGGGTAGTATGATGCTTTCTCATATGAAATTTGTTTCTACCAATAATAGAGGAACTTTATACTTGTTCTTATATTTATGCTATAGAATCTTGTTTTTCACAAATCATAATTTGCTTTCAAAAATACATTTTTTAAACGACCTAATAAAATCTTTATTTAGTGCCGCATTTATTTTACAAAGGTTAGATGCTTATTTTAGTGATGATTTGTCATTAAAATTATGTCAAAATGTCTTAAAATATTGTTGAAACTGTAAACAAACTCATAACACACACAGAGCTAATTATGGATGCCATCTGTTTATTTTTACAAAGCTTTTTTTTTAAAAAAGACCATGGCATTGTCTGCTTATGATAAGCTTCAAGATTATTATAATGACTAAGTCTTGTCCTTCAATTAGTGTAGTTGAAGATGGGAAGACAATTCGTTTGTTCACTGACCTTTTCCTGTGTCAGAGTGTATGAAATACGACATGTCATGACAAAGAAACTATTGTGAAGTGCATTTAGAACATGCTTAATTTTTATGAGAAAAGAAACTGGTATCAAAGCAGCAGATGTGGCCAAAGTTTTATTTAAATTTTTTTCAAATGTATTCAAGGCTTTAGATGAGATTATCTGTTCTTTACCATAAGTGGCTTTATTTTAGCTGAGTTAAGTTTAGGGACTTGTAAGCCATCGATCAAATTTACAATGATGTGTATGCCAGTTAGTATCCCTCTATGTCAGTGCATGTTTTTGTACATGTATCGCATGTGTTAGTGTGGAAGGCCAGGGATCCCCATGACAGCATCATCCAAAGTAGTTATCAGCAATTTGCTGAGAGAGCAGAGTGATTTCACTGGCTCAGTCTTGCTATTGTGCATGCTAAGCACTCCCCATGTAAGTCTGGAGGGAAAACAACCTGCAGGATCCATCTGCTCCTTTCTGCTACACTGCATTGATGTAAGAGTACGCTAATCTGGTTGCTTGTCAGGACAGGTTAGTGAAAGCATGCAAGTGGGTGAGACTTAGGCTAGACTAGTGCTTTGGAAAATCATAAGCTGCCTCTATAGATGCCATGCTAAGTGTAGCAGAATAGGTTGATTATCAGGCACACTGAGGACTGCAGTTAATATGTACTTTTCGGTTATGAATTAGTTTCAAAATTTAAAGTGTAAACATTGCTGGATCACTTCTAATTAAAAACTAGGAAAAGTCTCACAGATAGTTTACAAATACTTTTTAGGTGTTAGTTTTTCTTATTATGCTTTGTTTGATATTGTGTTCATTCTTTAATTTTATTCTCTTTGTTTTTAAGTCAACTATGATTAAATGTTAAATGTAATTAGTGTTATTTTACCCTGAAATTGTTCTTGCTTATTTCTGTTTATTTACCTTTTCCTACACCTATTGACTGGCAGATCTTGGCCTTGCAGGTTGAGCATCCTGTCACAGAATGCATTACGGGGCTGGACCTAGTCCAAGAAATGATCCTTGTTGCCAAGGGTTACCCTCTCAGGCACAAACAAGCTGATATTCCCATCAATGGCTGGGCAGTTGAATGTCGAGTTTATGCTGAGGTAAATGAGTGATATTGGGAGGAAGGATGGTGGTTGTGTCTGAGTCATGAGACCCCAGGTATAGTTAAACAACAAGGTGAAGTTAGGGTTTTATAATTTGTGCCAAGTGTTTGATTATGTAGTTCCAGAATTGAACCAGAAAATAAGGATAGGTAATTTCGACATAATTTAAAATAGTTTAAAAGGATTGAGTTTAATTTATTTTTATGTATTTTTCCTGGATGAAGAAATAGCTACCAATCAGTTTAAGGGAAAATAAAGCATTAGATATTCTTGTTTTTCAGTGGACCATGGTTTTTGTTTTGTTTGCTTTTTGTTTGTTTACAATAAACAGAAGCATTTATTTCCATATTTTTTTAAGAGCCTACCCTAAGTACACATTAGTTGTTAATTCAATATTTATTAACATTTTTTTCTAAAAAGTTCATCCCTTATGATTATAGGAAAGTAACAATTGAAATTTAAATTGCAAAGCCTTTGATAAAACTTTTCAGTTATTATTTTAATTATAGATTTTACACATAAACTTTCAATTCAGTACTTTTACTTTATTTTATAAAAACAACTATATAAATAAATAAGAAAATAGTCAACATCTGAAAATGCTTTTTTCAAATGATTAAAAGTAGAATGCAAGGAAGCATTTATACTGTCTTTTACTTTAGACATTGAAACCTGTCAGTCGAAATAAAAAATAAGTTAACGGTATCTGTGTTTAAGAACACTGGCAGTTGTTTTGAAGTTTTGTTTAAGAATCTTGAGAAATATATTTTTGCTTGGTAATTATTCGTGCTTTTTATTAAATTTTAAGTGTTATTCTTGATGATCTAAGGTATTTACAATCTGAACACATATCTACTATCATGTGCAAAGCCTCTTTTCAGGCCTTTATCTGAAAAACAAAATTCTCAAATTTTACCATATGTGAGCTGTTCTGAGTGAGAGTAAGAAAAATAAATATCTTCGGTGTACTACATTTGTTGTTCTGAACTTGAGTGTGTTTTGATGTAGCGCCTAAGTTATTTTATTTTTGCCCAAGGCATTCTAAGAAGATTTATAAAAGGTTGGAATTTTACCAATTTCAATACAATATGATCAAGGTCAGGCTGAATTCTGCTTACAATTCTGTTTGATTTTTAAATACACTTCTAAGTTGTCTAGAGTGAATATAAGACAATAATATTCTGAAATCTGTGATTTGATGAGTACTGTGTGTTGAAAAATAGACTTATAAATGCTTCTTCATTGTATAAATCTTTAACCTTATGCTGATCTATATTTCAAAGACTGTGCTTCCTTTCCTTTGAACTTTCAGGACCCCTACAAGTCTTTTGGTTTACCATCTATTGGGAGATTGTCTCAGTACCAAGAACCAATACATCTACCTGGTGTAAGTCATTAAACTGTAATACCAAGTGAGGGGTTAAAAATCTTGATTTAAGTTATACTTTTATGTTAAAGCATGTCAATACCAAAGGGTATAAATTGAAGGACAAGTGAAATTAATGGGGAATCACAGTTTTTTGTTTTTTAATATTTTGTATTTTATAATGTGTAGTAAGTCAGGATCCATTTGACATGGGAAGTCTGGAGACATCTGATTTCTAAATCTAAATAAATGATAGTTTACAATGTTCCCAATTCTTTCGAAATTTGTAATTAACAAGAGCATGGAATCCTAAGAATAGGAAATGACTTTTCTATGTTACAGTTTACGTTTCAATAAATTGAATCCAGCTTCCCTGAATAGTCAGATGTCAAGAAATTTAAGCACAAAATCAGCTTGTTAATTGAAATGGATTAAGGAAAACAAGCTACCTCATTTTGTTAAGTGTCATAGACTTCAAGCATATTATTTACACCATTTAAAAATGATCACTGTCCACTTTATTCTATAGTTCATCTATATTTAATAATTCTTTACATAGTTTTGGTTGCATAAAAAGAACAAGGATGTACTCTTTCTTTTAATCAAGGTAATAAGTGTGTATATATGACATGATGTTAGCTGGTGTGTGACAAGGCTGCACCATCTGTGAATATGATTATTCAGTTTGATTACTGGCATGAAGATGGTGAAAGATTACAGGAAGAATTCTAAATTTGAAGATGTTATTGGATATATGATTTATTTCACTTTTAAAATTGTTTTTGCCCATGTGCTTTCTGAAGGGACTTGACCCTTTCTAAGGTCGGAGACTTCATGCTGTGTTCAAAGCCTGAAAGCAGAAAAAAAAATTGTAAAGATTTAACAGGCATTATGTGACGTTAAATAACAGATGAGAAAACAAGTGTCATAGGGACACATCTAAACATTTTTTTAATCAAACAAAAAGTATTAAATAAGAATTCATAATGATTACTCTAGTTGTCAGAAGTTTTCACCATGTTGTAATAGCTACAGGATGTCAAACATTTTGCCCTCGCAAGTTTTTGCAATTTGCAATTTTCAAACGTGAGACCTGTTGAAAGTACAAGTGATAATGGACAAACTATACCCCCTACAGTCTTTGTCCCTCCAAATCTTTCTTCAATTAATGCTGCAGCAGGAGTTTTATGTAATAACATTTGTGGTTGTGAGCCATCCACAGAAAGAAAAAAAACAATTAAAATGCCTTATATGTTCTGCTTACTGCTGTTATTTGCTTGTGTGAATGTTGCATGTCAGCTAAATGGACCAAGGAATAGATAAAGTGATTGGGTGCAGGAGAGTGCACACTAAGCTTTGTCTATCATTATTGCTGGGAGCAATCAAATTGATGTCAGCAGGACAGTAGATGCGTTGACAGCTGTAATTATGTATCTCCATGGTGATCACTTTTGGCCTGTCATGGAGGCCCACAGTCCCCTTCCTTGGAAGCATTTAATCAGCTTGGGCTGTCACTTGTCAGGTAGACATGGCGGGCTGGGAGTTGTGCTGAGGGAGAGAGGTGAATCAAGAATGAAGGGTGGGAGACGGCTGATAGTTTCACAGGGTCTACTGTTGGTACAGAAGAAAGACATTTAAATTATACCAGAGGTTTCTTAGCAGTGGTTTGAGTCTCTCATATGTAGGTGCTTGGGTGTTTTCCTTGCCTTCTTCAACTAAATCAGTCTTTTTCAACATAGCAAATTCTTTGGGTCTCTTACCATTTTGGTCACAAGAATACAAACTTCAGAGTTAACTTACAGTTTGTACTCTTCAGATGCTTCTGTAAGCCTAAATTTTATTTATATGACAAATATGAAGACTTTCTTTTTATCCTTGGCCACCATATTTTGTGAATTTTTTATTTTCAGACTGAAATTTTGTCCTGCTCAGAAATTTGTGAATAATTTTATTTGATTTTATTCTTAAAGCTTTTAGTGTAAAAGCTAAATATATATTTTTTGGATAGCCTTTGTTTCACTTGGAGGAATGGAGACTTGATTTGACTTTTAATTCATTGATAGACATTTTAAAAAACTGGTTATTATTTGGAAGAAGATGTATAAACAGTAAACTATAAGTGGGAGTTTTCTGTTACACTTTTAAACTGGAAATGTTAATTTACTTATACAAAGATATGTGTTGATTATATATAATACATCTTGATTTTAACCTATATATTTTTAAATGAAAATGACATACCTTCTGGAATCATAATTTTAATAAAAAACAAAGAGATAGTTATATCTGGGGGCCCTAGGTAACCTAACGCTTGGGATGCTGTTATTCAAGATAACTAAAATTTTAAGTTAATGAATTATAGGATAATGTAATAAATGTTCTTTATTGTCTGTTATTTTACCAGTGGATTGAACATAAAAGTTCCACACTGGCTTTATGGCACTTTATGTAGCGAATAGTAGGATACGTTTAAAGTCAAAAGTTTTAGAACTTGCACCAGTCTCAATTTTAAATGCAACTGTAGCAAGCATGCTATAGTTTTAAATAGTACATGGTGGTAAAATGAGCTCTTTAATTTTTTGCCACTAAAATTAAGAAATTGCAGGTTCAGAGATGTCTTTTCTGTTATGTAACTTGATTAACAGTTGCCATTTTGGGGCTGGCTATTTAAATGTGGGGAGAAGGTAGATTATGATTTTATTACTTTCACAGCTGCCTCATAATTCTTTTCTAGTTTTAATAAACACTGTGATTTTTATAGAACTTCATTTTATGTCCTGAAGTATGTTTTCAGAAAATAGAAAGCCAAGTATAATTTTTAAGTGCACTGAATGACTTTCATTTAACATTAACATTTTTCTATATGAATGTGAATGCAAATACAAATCTCTGTCTTTTTGTGTTTACAAATACAGAAATAAAAGCTCTTTGGGTTAGTTATAATGTTACCTTCTAAAACCTTACAAAGAGAATAATAATAGTGTGACTTTTTTAAGGCCCTGAAACTATGCTTTGTCTTTTGATGTCACTGTATAATAAAGCCATCATCATACCCTCATGTGGATACCCTAGACAAGAGGTTCTACATATGGTCCCTTGATAATTGCCTAAATTAAAATATTAAAGGCCTAACAGCCGCTGAGTTGACCTTTTTCTGCCTTGCTGCAGACAGATGAGCTGCTGTTCATTAGGAAGGCTTCTTCCCACAGGTGAGGAGCTACGTGAGCTTCCGCTTTTCTCTTCCCACCCCTTTACAGTGTTGGGCATCAAAGTCTTGCTGTTCTAGCAGCTTCGATTAAATTCTTCCATCCTCAAGACCCCTAGGACATGCTTGACAGTCTTAAGTATTTTGATTAGCTTTTAAATACTTCAGATTCCTAAACTAAGGTACAATAATTTAATAACTATTTCATCCTCAGCAACTGCTCATTTAAAAAGTTTTACATGGCTAACCTCTGTGCCTCATTGCTGATATCAAACTGGGAGATGAAAACAAGAATCAGCAATGTACTAACTAACTTGTTGGCTGGTTAACAGCAATCAGGCTCTTCAAAAGAATTTTTTGAACTTGTGCTATTTTTTTTTCCTCCATGAAAATCGAAAAATCAGAACTCTAATTGGGGCTGTGTCCGTACAAAGCAAAGCCATGAAAAAAGCTGTGTAAACATTAAAGTCTCAGGGGACTAACAGTAACAGAAAAAAAAAGTGTTTTACAGTTGAGAGGGTGAGGCAAAAGGAAAGTGTTACAGACATGAAAGGCTCAGGACCAGCTTTCCTATAGAGCTGATGAGCAGAGCTCCCGAGTCCTGCTGCATGGCTTGACTGAGGTCCTCAATGGAACTCTCGGAAGGGTACAGTGGGGGCGGCATTCATGCTACGCTCCAGTTGGAGACAACTTCAAATAGCTACAAATGCATCACAGGATAGTGAAATAAAAAGGCGTGTTTTTTTTTTTTTTTTTTTTTTTTTCCTCCTGTTTTTTAGTTTTTCATTTAGTGGGAAAACAAAAATATGTTGGACTGCATATTAATTGATCAAGATAATTTGGTCTGTATATATTTCTAGATTGTTGTTCTATTTTCCAGAAGCTAAATGTGGAAATTGAAATTATCCATCTGTTCCATGGAGATTAAATTTGTTGTTGAAGAAATATGTGTATGCAATATAAAATTACTTTCATTTTTTTCTGTCTTCTAGGTCCGAGTTGACAGTGGCATCCAACCAGGAAGTGATATTAGCATTTATTATGATCCAATGATTTCCAAAGTTAGTTCTATTTCTTAATGGCTTCTTTCAGATTTTTCCTGAAAAGGCAGTAGACCTATTTAATTAAGAAGTTTGAAATTGGTCCTTTATCTGAATCATGTGCTCTAATTAAACAAGTACTTATGTACTGATGGAAAAGTGAAAGCAGAACAGATTTTCTATTAGGAGAGAAATTTCAACATCATGTTAGTTTTCAACACTCCCTCTTCCCCTGTCAAATCAAATCAAACCACCACCCCACCAATAACAAACTTATTTAACCAGTGACACCATCCCAGCCCATTGCAATGAGAAGGAGTTAAAATTTTTTTGTTTTTTTTTCCATTCCTCAAAATTTCTTGTGATAAAACTGATGGCAGGTGATATGAAAGAGTTTGAGTGATAGTCTGTGTTTGTCAGAATACTTTTTACTTTTTCTTTTTAAAATTTTATAAGTTACTAATTGTATAGATTTGACATAATTAAATTGTATGTAAGAGTATCGAATGCCTTTTTCACTTGTCTTTTTGAAATTTGACTTTCTGGAATAAATTAACAACTCCACTTAAATCTTTAGATCTTTTAAAATCTTTGGAATTTTAAGATCTTATAAAATCTAAAATTCTAACTGTTGTAGTTAAAATTGTGGGTTTTATTTAGGAAATTCTATTTTCTCTAAAGTTTTAGCCTTGTATTAAAGGGTGACTTCTTTATTAAAAATCTTATTTCTCAAAATGGTTTCCCCCTATCTTTTGGGGGTACTTTTTATGTAGTTGCAAAAAACAAACCATTTTTTATTTTTTCACTTATATTGTTAAAATGAACTTTAGATATTTGTTAGAGAAACACTTTAATAAAAATACATAAAAATATAATAGATCAATTTAATTAAATATGGTTTCATTTTTAGATGACTACATATCTGTTCAGAAAAATGACCGCAAATTAATTTTCAAACTGGCTGTTGACAGTACTAAAATGTGCTAAATGTATTACATAAATGTATTGAATATACTAAAATGCAAGCTACAAATTGACTAATGTAATAACCAGAAAACTCTTTCATAAATAGTTAAGGTGTTGTTTTTACTGCTAATTTGTATAAGATACCTGTAAATAAGCACAAAATCATATAGTAAGTTTTTAATACAAGAACCCTTTACTTCTATACTATGTTATTTGTAAATATTACTCAGGGTGTCAAACTTGAATACTTCAGAAAAGTAGGGAACGAGAAAACATCTTGCCTAATCTTTCACTATCCCAGATATTTCATTTTGATATCTTTCCTTTAAACTTCTTTTTGGCCCTGGCCGGTTTGGCTCAGCGGTTGGAGCGTCAGCCTACGGTACAGAGAGACCCGGGTTCGGTTCCTGCTAAACTTCTTTTTGTTCATGTTTGTTTATCTCAAATAGCTGTTTATTCTGATAGTGAAGTGTAGGAGAAAAGTCTGAAATAGCTTGATTCTAATATCTATTTACTTAGAAAAATCTTAATTGACATACTTAATATAAATCGAATCACTGTGAAGTTTTGAAAGATGTTATAGGAAATCTGTTATGAAATATTCTAATTTTAATAGGATGAATTGTTTGATAGATTGGTCTGTCTATATAAATCTTTTTGTTTGTTTGCTTTTAGCTAATCACATATGGTTCTAATAGAACTGAAGCACTGAAAAGAATGGAAGATGCACTGGATAATTATGTTATTCGAGGTAAAAATAAACGTTTGAGGTCTTGTTATCCATCCAGTTCTAGAAAATAGCTTAAAGATTTATTAATTAGCAAATTTGATACAATATTTGCTTACTGTGTGTTTAAATGGAATAAGAAAAGCTTGAATTTAATTAAACTAACATTAATTATGAATAAATATTTCATTTTCTTTAGCAGTCCTATACTTTATATATATATGTGTGTGTGTGTGTGTGTATATATATATATATCTTAAATCATAAGTTGAATTAAATAACATAATTTATGACCTTTCCTAGATGAACATCTAGTATTTTATAGGTATGTATTATGTGTAAAATGTCTTCAGAATAAAGAACCATTGGACAGTGCAGTATGACAGCAACTTTGTTGTATTATTGTCTTTGCTTTTTTGAAGTATGAAACTTGAAAATGTATGGAGATAGAAAATATAGTGGCCTACATTTGACTAACTTGAGGGTAGAAGGAATAGCTCTTTGCTTCCATGAATTAGAACAAATTATAGAATATTTTCTAGCAAATACAATTTTGTTATTTCATATACATATGGGATAGTTCTAATACCTAACAAAGTGTGATTCTACCAGCCTTTATGGTATGTAGTGATAACTGAATTAAAAGCAGCCATTACATTTAAATAATTAAAATAAAGTTGTACTTATTCCCCTTAAGGAGTAAATTGCATTCTAAATGTTATTAGCAACTTTCCAATCCTAATGAAAAGATCATTTTACTTTAGGACAACATAAATTATCATCAGCTTCAGAATAATGGACTTTAATTTCAAATTCCAAGTATAAAATGTAAATTCACTTTGAATTATGAATGAATTGTGTGGGAAAGACCATATATGAACAATATTGAAAGCCCATTTTAGGTCATTCTCAGTACTGTTTGCTGGATTAGAAGCTTTCATTGCACCCTGACCTACTGCTTCTCCAAAGCATTTATCATAACTGTAATTAAAGAATTAGTTGTGTAATTAATTGCTAAATGTTGTATTATCCCATAAGAATATTAGGTATATAAGGGCAGTGATGGTGTTTATGTTGTTTATTTTTTTATCCTCTCCCAAGGACATTTTTGCATTTTTGTTCAGACAGAGTGAGAAGGAGAGAGAGGAAGAGAGAGAGAGAGAGAAACATCAACGTGAAAGGGACACATCGAGTGGCTGCCACCCACACAACCAACCAGGGCCGGGGACAAACTGCAACCGAGGTACATGCCCTTAGCGGGAACAGAACCTGGGTCTCTCTGGACCGCAGGCCGACGCTCTAACCGCTGAGCCAAACCGGCCAGGGCTATGTTGTTTATTTGTGTACTACAAGTGGTGAGCAGTATCTGACACGTTGTAGGTGATGAATTAATATTTGCTGAATGAATTAATGAAAGACTGACTGATAACTATGCCTATTTCAAGAAGTTTCTAGTAAACTTAGTATGGAAAATACATAAAGATGAGTATAATATAAATTGGTAGATGTCTTAATAGTGGAGTGAAAAAGTAGTGTGGGAATTAAAAAGTGGGGAGGGTATCTTTCTTTTCTCACCTCCCCCTTTTCGTCCTTTGAAATTAATGTGAGTACTGCTTTAGGACTCATCAGTGACTCTGTTGAAGAGTTCCTTACTTTGTGTTTCCTTCAAACAGCTCCCCAGGGTGGCAGCATTCTTTAAAAGACTGGTAACTTACTGTGTAGGTGAAATAAAAGGGATGGTACACTCAGGTGTCTTTGAGTGTGATTTGCTATTGTCTTATGGAAAAACAATCTGGCATTAGATGTTAAAATAAAAGTACATACCCTTTGACCTAGCTGTTCAGTTTTTTTGGAATCTGTTCTATAGAGTTAAAAGACTGAATTGTGAGATGATGTTTACAAGGACATTTACAATAGTACTGTTTGTAATAGCCTAAATTCTGACCCACCACAGTGTCCATCAAATGGATGAATTATTGAATAACTTACTGTGCACCTTCACTATAAAATACTAGACAGCTGTGACTTGAAGGCATGTCCATATGTGTTGTGAGAATACAAGAGCAATTTGCAGAGGAATGTGTCGTGCACTCTCAGATGTTGTGGAATGGTTTGGAAAGAAGGAAGAGATGTTTTGCAGAGTTGGGGGATAATTGGGTCAGCTGAGGCCCCGAGGGTGAGGGGTGGCCAGAGAAGCTTGCACTTCCAGTGACCGATGCAGAGTCCCAGAAATACCCTGTAGGAAGGTGAGTGCTTAGGCTCAGAATGGATTCCGAGGGGGCTGCATCTGTTCACTCCATCAGAGTAACTTCCAATTCTATGTACTTTTCTTTGGCCCTGCGGTCTCATGACACCACTATCTCTATTGTGGACTAGTACATAGCTTCCTGAATGGGTTTTCTACAACTGCTCTTTATCTGCACCAGTCCATTCTTTAGCATGGACCAAACAAGCTTTTTAAAGTATAAGCCCAAGTATCACTTTCTTACTAAAAACCCTATAGTGTCTTCCCACTGCCTTTCACTTGGACACCCCGGTTTTATCTGTATCCCTTTCTCTCATGCCCTCCTTTTTTCTGCTGCACTGTTGTTTTCATTTCCTAGGATGTGCTGTCTTCTCTCTACCTGAGGACCTTAAAAGTCAGGCTATTGTCTAAACAGCTATAACAAAGAGAATAAAAAATGCAATGACCTAAGAAAGATACAGTATAATTTCTCTCCTATGTAATAGTCTAGAAAGTATGTTGTCAGGGGCTGTTCAGGTGACTCTTGCATGCACAGCAAATGGTTTTCATTTTGGGGTCCAAAGTGGCTTCTTTAGTGCCTATCATCAGCCCTCAGCAGGAGAGTGGCAGGACAGGGGTGGTCATGTTAGTTTTTTCAAAAAAATTCAGGACATAGCCTAGAAGGCACCCTCTATCTTTGCTCCCATCCTGTTGGTGGGTAGTCATATGGTCTAACTTAGCTGCTAGGAAGATGAGAAATGTAGTTGATATCAAGTGGCTGTATACTAAGCTAAAAAGTAGTGTTTCTTTTACTAAGGGAAGGAAGGGAGAACAGATATTGGAGGATAACTAAGGAAATAAGAATATGTACATGCATCTGCTCATTTGTGAAAAACACACATACACAAGAACAGAAGTAATAAGATGGTGTACCTACAGGAGGTGGAGCAATTACCTGGTAGAAATGATTAGAGGACGTGAAACAAAACACGTGGCACGAAGATGAGAGACGTCTTTGATTATACATTTTTGTATAATTCTGACTTTTAGATCTATAGTAATATTTCAAAATAAACAAAATAATTAATGTTCTGGGGGGGAAAGCTCAAAATGGAATACAAACAGAAACAAATGGACAGGAGTCTGTGAATAATGTACTCATGCTGAAGGAGAGAGAAAAAAGCTAGCCTAAATAACTTTGAACAGTATTTTGACTGAAACACTTAAGCTAAAGACAAAATATGTATAAACAAATATTAAATTCTAGTTAGTAGGTTTGTTTTTCCTAGTTCATGGGTTAGTAGTTCTGAAACCAGTTTATGTATATTCTGGGATTGAGGAAATAAATACATGTATTTTGGATAAGAAGAGCCAAGTTTCTCACTGTCAGAGAAAGAAGTCAACAGATGTGGGAATGGATAAGGGTAGAATGTATATTCTGGGATTGAGGAAATAAATACATGTATTTTGGATAAGAAGAGCCAAGTTTCTCACTGTCAGAGAAAGGAATCAAGAGATGTGGGAATGGATAAGGGTAGAATGAACCCCCTATGGTCTTGAAATGAAATTGGAAGTATCAGTGTGAACTCTTAGTTTTTACCATAGATTGAAAAGTAAAAATGTAAGTATATAAAGATATGTTATTGCCCTGGCCGGTTTGGCTCAGTGGTTAGAGTGTTGGCCTGCAGACCAGAGAGCCCTGGGTTCGGTTCCTGCTAAGGGCACGTACCTCAGTTGCAGTTTGTCCCCAGCCCCGGTTGGGTTCATGTGGGTGGCAACCACTTGATGTGTCTTTCTCAAATGCTGATGTTTCTATCTCTCTCCCCCCTCTCTCCCTTCTGCTGTATCTCAAAATTAATGCAAAAATATCCTCAGGGGAGGATAAAAAATAAGATATATATCTCATTGTGTGTGTGCACATATATAAACATGTTCTTTAGCTCAGGGTTTCTCAACTTTAGCACTATTGACATCTTGAGTAGGCAATTCTTTGCTGTAGGGGGCCTGTCCTGTGCATCATAAATATCAACATTCTTGGTCGCTACCTACTAAATGACAGTAGAATCTCCTTAGTTATGACAACCAAAATTTCCAGTCACTGCCATATGTGCCCTGGAGGGCAAATAGCCCTTGATTGAGAACTGCTGCCCTGCCTAGAGGTCATATAAGCATTGACACCCATAACAATGAGGACACCAAGCACCTAGATCTTGTGTTTTAAATATCGTTCTCCCATAAATGGGATCAATACTCACTGATAATGTGACTGATTTCAGGCAGAGTATATGATGAGCTTGATATATCTTGTATAAGAAAGTAATTGAGTGTGCAAAAATGATATGTCAAAAGTTATAGGAGCTAGCTTTAAGGGGCTTCCACTGGCCAATCAGAGAAAACTTAAGCAAGAAAATATTAAAATTTATTAAAATCCGTGTAATAAAATAAAAGTCCGTGAGTCCTTACGAAAAGTACGCGAGTCCTTAAGAAAGATAACTGAGGGAAGAGGCACAGTTCTTCCTTACAGTAGGTTTTTAACTGGTAAGTGTAGAAAAATAACAACTTGGCAAACACCAAATTGTTTAGGTAAGAATCATCACTGATGGATGCTAAAATTAGTGGGTAAAATTAGTTAAGTATAATGGGAAAATAGCACCTTAAAATGGAAAAAACCTAGCAACTTACCCAAATGATCAAAATTAACATTACTGGTAATGAGACAGATCAACAGCATGTGCCTCTTGATATGATGCACTGAAAAGACACACCATTTCTGTGACATTCTTTTAAAAAATGTGTAATATTAATATAATCAGGAGAAAACATCAGACAAACCAAATTGAAAGATAGGGTACAAAATAAATGCTTGTGCTCTTCAAAAGTGTCAAGGTCAAGGAACACAAAGAAGAGTGGATCAACTTATTTAGATCAAAGGAAACTAAGGACACATGACAACTAAATGCAACGTGTCATCCTGGATTAGTTCCTGGACCAGAAAAAATGTTTTTTTCTTTTGTGGTAAAGGTCATAAATGGGATAGTTGTTGAAATTTGAATAGGGCCCATAAGTTAGATAATAATGCTGTTATCAATGTTAATTTTCAGATTTGGTCATTGTACTGTGATTGCATAAAAGACTTCAGTTTTAGGAAATATACACTGAAGTATTTAGAGGTTAAGTGCATCTTGTCTGTAACTCACCCTAAATATTTAAGAAGAAAAGCACCCATGAAATTGTGGAAAGACAGCGAAGTAGGGAGGAAAAATGAATGATAAAACAAATGTGATAAGATGTTAACATTTGGAGAATCTTGGAAAAGGATATACAGTAATTCTCTGGATTCTATTTTTGTGAAGTTTTTTATAATTTCTAAATTATTTCAAAATAAAGTCTTAAAACTAGGTGAAGAGGAAGATGCACCCCCCCTTTCCACAGCTAACATATAAGAAATAAAAACAGATGCATTTGCAATATGTACTTATATATCATTCATCTGACTAATTCTAAAGGATAGAGGGTTTAAAAAATATATTCTGAAGGACAGAAAAGGAAGGGCACTTTACTTTCTAGTTTGATAACTGTTTTAGTTGTTTAAATATGATTTTTTTCTCCTGATTTGATTGTGAGCTTTTGTTAAAATAAAGAATCTTTAGAGCAAAAATAAATTTAGTTAAAGTTAATTTCTGTGTCCCCATGCAATAAGCAGTGGCTCTTGGCCTCTGTTTGATCCTGGAGCTAATGTCTGGCCAGTGTTTTGGAAGCAGCAGGTAGTCAGGAGAAAGCTGCTCCTAGGGGTCCTCTCTTCTGCGGGCTGGTCATGATTTCCCATGCAGATGGGACCTCATGAACTTTGACAGAGGTCATCCTCAATTCCCAGTCTAAAACTCACAGTCATAATTTTTATGAGTATGTGATTAATAATGTTAAAATTATAAACTAAGTCTCAGAGAGTGCCTCCACTATCTGCTTATCGTTTGAACAAAGACCAGTTTGAACTGTATTCTTTCCTGGAATTTGAAAGAAAGTAAACTGAGTACAAAATGGTGACTTTCAAATGTGTAGGATGTCTTTGAACTTATCTGATCTTTTGAACTTTTAGGTATAATTAGTTTTTTTATTATTCCTGTATGGCTTTAGAATGAATATACAGTGGTTTTGCCAGCAGTTGAGGCACCTGGATTTTGGTTGTCTGACTCTAGCCAGTGTTTTTTACATATAGTTGTTAGGATAGGAAAACACATAATGATTTTATTTTGTGTAGTAATATGTAAAATTTTAAAAAATTTGTATTTATTGATTTTAGAGATGGGGAGGGAGTGGGGGAGGGAGAAGGGTGTGGGGGAAGAGAGAGAGAGAAATATCAATTGTTGTTCCACTTATTTATGTATTCATTTGTTGATTCTTGTATGTACCCTGACCTGGGATTGAACTCACAACCTTGGTATATCAGGACAATACTCTAACCAACTGAGCTACCTGGCCAGGACAGTAACATGTGATATTTTATTCAGAGAACATTAAAGAGAAAATGCTTTTGTGTATTAATTTATTCCTGAAACATCATTTATCAAGAGAAAAGTGTATATTTTCATGCTATATTTGCTCTTTAAGTAGAAAGAGTTTTAAAAAGTCAATGCTTTGTGTGCTTGAGTGGCTCTGTTCTTTGATATCCAAAATGTAATTAATATTTGCTTTGAATTCTTTTGAGTTATGTTCCCTAAAATCAGCACCTTTTCAACTTGAAGTATGGAGTAAAGATACAACATACCATGTATCCTATAAAACTGCATACATTTTAATTTTTTGGATGTCATCAGTCACAAGTTGATCACTGGGCATCAGAAAATAATCTTAATTTTGTTCAAAGTATCATTAACTATTTCTGAAAGCTATGTTATAGTTTACTGAAGACAGAGTCTGATGCCAGCTATTTTGGCATTGGCCACACAGAGAGGAAGACAATTTATACCAGAACTAGGATCTAACAGAAAGCCAGTAAGGTTAAATATGAAGTGTATAAAGTGAACAGTATTATTTTTATTTGGAGGAGGTAAGGATAAAAATCATGAGTTAGATTACCTTTTTATTTACTATTTATGCAAAAAACTTATAAATCAAAACATTCTGAATTGTTAATTTGTACATAAAAACACCTTTAAAAAAATTACAGCTGTACCTTGATCTAACTTTCATCCTTTCTGGTAAATTATACATGAATAATTTTTGTTTTGTTTTATTTCTCTCTCTGTTTTGGATACATTTACATGGATGCCCACCTCCATGATGTCTTTATTCTTCCATATGCACATTCTAATCTGCCTGTTCTTTTGAACTCATCATTTAGATATCATCAATTTTATCTCACAGGCATCTCAAATTTAACTTGCCCCAACTTTCCATCTCAACCTGTTTCTTTTTTGTAAATGGCATCTTCTGTCATGTTGAGTCAGAAGTTTGGGTGTTGTTCTTAACTCATCTCTCCCACTCTTGACAGCCATGAAGTCGCCAAGCCCTGTCTGCTTCCTGAATCTCTCTTAAGTCCGGCTACTTTTCTCCATCTGTATTGCCTATACCCCAGCTGTGGGCTGAGGCCTTGCTGTTTTCAATCTGTCTGTCTCCTGCAATTGTCAGCGAATGGTTTTCCCCATCTTCGCTCTTGCCCCTCTCCAGTCCCTTTTCCTGTAGCAACTTGAGTGACTCTTGGAATGTGCATATCTAGTCATATCTGCCCTATTTAAACCATTCTGGTTGCTCTCAAGCTAAAATAAAATTTTTGCGTGGCTGTCAGACCCTGAATGCCCTTCTTTGACTTTTCAGGCACACTGTTCTCTCCTCTGCACATATACTTTGGCCATGATGTCCTTCCAGCCTGTACACATTTGCTTTTTATAGCAATGAAAATTCTTACATCATTTAAGTTCCTCTCTAATATTACCCATGTTTGTGTCCTTCTACATCTTTCTCTATTTTCTTTCCCAGCCAGGAAAATTAGTGTAAGTCTGAAATACTTTCCTTTTCCTGGAACACCACACCTGTCATTTCCTAGCATATAAATCTCTTTGGCAAGTTATCACCCATTTCTTCTTCAAAGGGGCTTTAGTTTTGTCTGTTTGTAAAATATACAATGAAGGAATTAATTTCCCTTTGATAGCCTGGCCTCTTTCAAGGAATCTTTTATTTAAAAGTTTTGCCTACCCATTTTGTCTTTCTAAGTATCCTAGCACATTGCCTTTAATTGCTCTTCATTTTTGTCTCTCCAAATATCACCTATAATATAGGATGATGTCACATTTTACTAAAATTTCTTAGGTATATTGATTTCATCAGAAATTTCTTATACCTCTCATACTTTCCCAATAGATAAATACATAATTACAAAGGCCTTAGAAACATTAGTTACTGAATATGGGCTATGTCATTACCCACAGAGCAAGGTCCGGATAACTGCATTTCTCCTGGGCATGTGTTATGAAAGATATTATTGGATCACTGTCAGTATGTGATGACTTCTTCCATGGAGTATTTGTGTAGCTAAAGGAATAATATTAATATTTGAATTTTGGGACTTTTTCTAAATGTTTTGAGGTAGTTTGAAGAGATTGAAAATTGCATTTTATAAAATTTTATACACATAGTATCTTCTGAGTCAGGAACAGAGATGCTCAGAGGTTTTCATATGATGGCTGGTATGATCTATTATAAAGAGATGCATAGAAAAATGCCTAAAAGGTTATATTAGGTAGCATGCATTGCCTTAGAGGTAAGAAGTCATAATGTAAAGATATATCCTTCTTTCCCATATACATTACATTAGGGTATACATATACATTGCATATACATTAGGGTATAGGGTAACCTCTGTAACATAGATTCCTAAGTACAGTGGTATGAGAGGGATAGAAATTTACTTCTCATGTAACACTCTGGCTAGTTTTTGCTGATGGGCAAGTTAGTGTTCTGTGGCCATTCCAGGAGACACCCATACACTCACATGCCCGTCTTGCTTGCTCCACTTCATCTGCATTGGGAAAGCTGAGCTCATAGGAAGAAAGGAGGCAAGGAAGTCCAAGCAATTTTTTTTTTTTTCCCAAGAAAGTGAGGCCAAAGTTGGATACATCACTTTAACTTTCAATCCCTTGTTTAGGAATTAACTTTTCATGTCTAGCTTTAAGGTAGACAGGAAAGTGGAGTCTGTGTCTGGGTAGTCTTTTGTTCAGCAAGACTCTATTGCTGTCAAAAACATGAAAAGCAGATTCTAGGGGGAACTAGCAGTTTGTCACAATATACTTATGTATTAAATTTTTTTACACGTATCTTATTTTAATTTATATTATACGAAACTTTAGATAAATTATTCAGTCTCTTTGGATCAGTTTTCTTTTCTTTTATCCTCACCTAGGGATATATTTTTATTGATTTTAGAATGAGAGGAAGGGGGGGGAGAGAGAGAGAGAGAGAGAAACATCGATGTAATGGAGAAACATTGAGCGTTGGCCTCCTGTATACACCCTGACGGGGGATGGAACCTGACAGTTCCCCCAAAGCAGGTTCTGTACTATTTGCTCGCATTTTTCTTCCTGTGATATTTCATTGCAGCAGAAGTAGTAGTTGTGGAACAAATGCTGATAGATGTGGATGGACTTGCTCAGGATATTGACATTGTTAAAACCTCACAGCAATGTTGGCATTTTTTTGGTAGAGGGCCAGAGATGAAGTATTGAGATTGTGGGTCACAGTTTCTGTGGCAGCTACTTGACTCCATTACTGTAGCAGGAAAACAACCACATGAAATCACTGCTGTGTTTCATTAAAACTTTGTTTATTTTTTTAATCCTCACCCAAGGATCTTTTTCCATTTTTTTATTATCAGATAGAATGTGAGGGAGGGAGAGAGAGAGGGAGAGGGAGAGAGAAAGAGAAACATCAATGTGAGAGGGACACATTAGCTGGTTGCCTCCCACATGACCCCAACCAGGGCCAGGGACAAACCACAACCAAGGTACGTGCCCTTGACTGGAATCGAACCCGCTACTCATTGGTCCACAGGCCGACACTCTAACTGCTGAGCCAAACCAGTCAGGGCCCAGTAAAACTTTATTTACAAAAATCGATGGTAGGCCGATTTGACCTGCAAGCCACAGTTTGCTGAGACCTTGCATTACAGTGTGGATATGCCCTCTAGATAGAAATAGGTATTAATTTAGACTTGTGGAGTTGCATTCTTATAGAATATGAAATTGGAAGTTAGGTAGGTCACTGCTGGGATTAGGATGCAGTACAACATCTGTCTGATATTTATTTGTTTTAATTTTTTTCCTTTTGCTTTTTAGACAGAGAGAGAGAGACAGAGACAGAGAGAGACAGAGACATCAGTGAAAGAGAACATCAATTGGCCGCCTCCTGCATGCCCCCCACTGGAGATTTGGCCCACAACCTAGGCATGTGCCCTACTGGGAATCGAACCGGTGGCCTCTTGGTGCATGGGTCAATGCTCAACCAGTGAGCCACACTGGCCAGACTGATATTTACTAATTATTATCTTCTGTATATTCTCATAGTTCTCATATCAAAGGATAGTAATGAGCACAATGATGATAATGTACCTTCTTGAGTGACAGACATTGCATTCAGCATTATCCCATTTGTAGCTCATGACAATCATACAAATAGGTTCAATTATTATCACCGTTTTACAAATGAGGAAGCTAAAATTTGGAGAGCTTACATAACTTACCCAAGGTGAGAGGTAGACTTTGTACCTGAATGTGAGAGATTGTTCGCTTACTTGATAATTGTAAAAGTGAGAGTTCTGCGACTTGAATAGCAAGATGAATCAGTCTTTCTAGGTTTGTTTCTGCATCATGGTACAGATTAGAACTATACAGCAGTGGGCTAAAGAAGTTATAAGGAATTAGTAGACCTCAATGTTTTGCTTCAATTTCAGTTCTATTATGTTCCAGTTGCCTGCTTTTCCTGGATTTGAAGTGCCTCTGTACACTACCTTTTGTCCTACTTAACATCTTTGTAATCTACATGACCAAGATCAAATACTTCCTTCATCAACTCTTTCTATATCATAGAACTCTCCCCATGCCATTCATGTCCCTCTCGTGGCAGTTTTCCTCTTGTGAAGTGACTTTGTAGTAGGACATTGTGTACTGGCTTAGTTTTTCCTACTAGATCAGAAGCTTTCCCCCTCTTCCTCCTCCTCCTCCTTTTCCTTCTTCTCTTCTCCTTCCCTTGATGTATAATAAACTGCTCATGTATACACCTGTGAAATTATCACCATGATCAAGATAGTGAACATTTCTTTCACCTCCAAAAGTTTTCTCATGGCCTTTGCAATCCACCTTCTCTCCAACCCTGGCCCAGTGCAACCACATGATCTACCCTCTGTCACTGTAAGCTGTTTTGCTTTTTCCAAAATTTTATATTAATGGGCTCATACAGTATGCATTATGTTTGGTTTTCTTTAATTCAGTGTAATAATTTTGAGATTCATCCTTGTACATATTAGTGATTCATTTCTTTTTATTGCTGTGTAGAATTGCATTGTAGGGACAGGCCACATTTTTAAAATTCATTCACCTGTTAATGGACATTTAGATAATCTCCAGTTTTGGATTTGTAAATAAAGCTATTAACCTTTGCACATAAGCGTTTGTATAGGCATATGGGTTTATTTTAAGTTGGGTAAATACTTGAGAGTGAATGGTCCGAATCATATGGTGAGTAAATGTTTAACTTTTTAAGAAACTGCCAAACAGTTCTGAAGTGGATGTATCAATTTATATTCCCACTCCAGGGTATGACAGATCCCATTTGTTCCACATCCTCACCATCACTTGGTATTATCTATCTATCTCTTAACTTTTAGCCACTTAAATTAGTGTTTGGTGGTATCTTCTTGTATTTCTTTGGCAATAATAATATTGAACATTTTTTCTTGTGCTTCCTGGCCATTTGTACGTCTTTTGTGAAATGTCTGTTCAGATCTTTGCTTTTATTTTTACTTGGTTTGTTTGTCAAGTTATTGTTTTGTAAGCATTCTATTGATTTTAGAAAAGAAAGGAGAGAGGGAGAGGGGGAGAAAGGGACATTGATGTGAGCCAGAAACATCTATTGGCTGCCTCCTGCATGCCTACTACTGGGGACTGAGCCCACAACCCAGGCACGTACCCTGACTGGGAATCAAACTGGCGACCTTTTGGTACATGGGATGGTGCTCAACCAATTGAGCCACATTGGCCAGGGTTGAATATTTTATCTCAGTCTGTGGCTTACCATTTCATTTTCTTAACTATATCCTCTGAAGAACAGACTTTAAAATTTTGATGAAATATGACTTGTTGATATTTTCATGATTTATGATTTTTATGTACTATGTAAGAATCTGCTGCCTACCTCATGGTAACAGATTTTTCTCCTGTATTTTCTTCTACTGTTTTTTTCACTTTTAGGTTTTACATTTAGGTTTGTGGTTCAACTTGAGTTAATTTTTGTGCATGGTGTAAGTTAGAGTTAAGGGTCATTTTTGTCTCCCAAATGGATATCTTGTTGGTCTACCCTTTATTGAAAATATATTTATTTTCCCATTGAATTGACTTAGCAATCACCAGCTTCTTAAATTGACATTTAGAGTTAGTTTTTGTTTTTCTTTTTTAATCCTCACCTGAGGATGTTTTTGCATTTATCTTCAGATAGAGCAGGAGGGAGAGAGGGGGGAATAGAGAGAAAGAAACATCGATGTGAGAGAGACACATCAACTGGTTGCCACCCACACAACCCCAACAAGGGCCGGGGAAAAACTGCAACCAAGGTACGTGCCCTTAGCGGGGACCGAACCTGGGACTCTTTGGTCCACAGGCCGACACGCTAACCCCTGAGCCAAACTGGCGAGGGCTAGAGTTAGTTTTATTGGTATCTCAAGTTCAGATATATTTTGTTGTTACTTGAATCGAAGAGGATGAATAATCTTGCATTGTTCTTGCTAGATCATAGGAAAGTGGTGATAAATTTCTCCTGATAATTAAAATTTTAACTGACTTATTCTCTAATTCAGTTTAATAATCATTGTATTTTTAGGTGTTATACACAATATTGCGTTACTTCGAGAGGTGATAATCAACACACGCTTTATAAAAGGAGACATCAACACTAAATTTCTTTCTGATGTATATCCTGATGGCTTTAAAGGTTTGTATGCATTGAATTATTTTAGTATATTAAAGTTATTTTTTATACTTATTGTAATGTATACTTTTCTGTTTCGAAATTAAGGCCTTTGGCCTATATTATTACCTATTTATTAACATATTTAGAGTATCCTATTGACACTTATGATTTTGAGTATTCATGAGTAGTTCATGAATATATACTCTGTCATTATGTTGAATGAAGAATTAAACTATGTGAAATGTTGATAGCCCAGTTTTGAAGCAAAACATATAGGCAGAGCATTATCCTACCTGATTTTCTGATTTCTGAAAGTCCATTCAGAATCATATTCCCTGCTGCTATAGGTATATGCAGGAACTCTTCTTTAATCATTTCAACTATGTGTGTGTGAAAATCAGTGCTGAAGATTTTAGAATACCAGATGTTATTTCTATTAATGAAAATGAAGATGCCTAAGAAGATGGTTGTGTGTATTCTGAAAAATTGGTTTTGAGTAAAATAATGAGTGGAATGTGACCCTTAGTACTACAAAGTTATCAGTGTTTGTAGATAGTAGAAAAATTGCTCACCGAGTGAGAGACAGAGAAAACCCTTTAGTAAGCATTAGAAACATGATTAACATAATATTAAGAAATCGACAGGTCTTACATGACACTTGATAGAAATATTATTCAGGTGAAAGCAAGAAGCCTCTACATATATTTCTTATGGACTTGGGGATATGCAAAGATTAGATATTCTCTACAAATATCAAGTGTTCTTTATATACATTTAAAGTCTTTTACTAGATAAAATGTCTCAGTCATTCTACAAACTGTATACAGATTGACATTAGCTTCCTGTAGTTGAACTATTAAATACATTTATAAAGCGATTTCTTACCTCACAAATTCTAGGTTTAATCAGGATTTTCAGATGCTTTTTTAAACAAAACATGTTTTTATTGTTTTTTTTTTAAGGAGAGAGAGAGAGAAACATCGATGTGAGAGGGATACATTGATCGGCTGCCTCATGCGCACCCCCTACTGGGGATTGAGCCCCCAACCCGGGCAAGTGCCCTGACCAGGAATTGAACTGGGTTCTCTCAGTCCATAGGACAATAATCAATCTACTGAGCCACACTGGCCGGGTGATTTTCAGATGCTTTTATGTCTGCCTGGCTAATGCATCTGTGAAGGTGACATGACATGAAACAGTAGGCAGAGGCGACAGCAGGTCAAAACTTCAGGGAACCTTTAGAACAAACATTTTATGTGCATGGATTCTTTTAAATATATAAAATGTACACATTTGTATGTGTATGTGTGTGTGTGTGTGAGAGAGAGTGTGAGTGTGAGATATATGACATTTTATCCTGTTACCATAGAGAAGAAAATGGGGAATTTAAAATTTCTAATTTGAGAGTTGATTACTATGTGCTGTACATTTAGCAGTAATGTCCCAAATTCTTAAGAGAATTCAGATATTTACCTAGCACTTAATATTGCAATTTTCTGTGATGAACTTAATATATTACATTTGCTTTTTTTTTTTTTGGTAGGAAATTATCAGCACTGACACTATAATTCTGTTTATTATGCTTATGCTATTGGAATGGCTTTAGCAGTTTTTAACCTCAGCTTTTCTTTTACATTTGAGGAAGCTAAAGCACAAAGAGCTTAAGACTAAAAAACCAGTAATATGATAAAGCCAGAAACTGAATTTAGAGCTTTAAACTTTTCTTTTAGTATTCATTCAGTTGTAGTTAGATTCAAAGTCATAAATCACAAAAGTTTTCAGAGTATGCTATATGGTGTCATATTGCCTATAAGGACTTTAAAGTACATACACATATTTACCATTCTTCATGTCTACGTCTTGTTTCTTCATATAATTTTCATGTCAATTCTTTCTTCTCTGAATGGCTACTATCTTTTGTTCTTTATCCTCAGATTACTCTGTTTCTTTTCCCTCGTTTTTCTCTAGAACAGGTCTTAGATATATTAAACTGTGTCATTTTGATTGTTTGATATATGTGCCTGAAAGAGCAGCAGGAAGTGGCAACCGAAGTTAATCCAGGATCTTCTCCATATGTTTGAGGCTGGGTCATTTGCCCCTCTGGGATTACCCATCTGCTTCCCATCTGTCCAGCTACCCTGGCTCTATGCTTAGGCAAATGCCTATTTTTATAACTGCATAGAAATGTTTTATTATATATGTATATTATCCCAAGTTGATTTGTGGACTAGGACAATGTTACTAACGGTTCTTAGATTGAACTTTGAAATGATTGTGTTTAAATTTTAAAAATAGGATATACAAGAATTAGTTCTTTATGTCAATGTTAGATTCTAATGTTGCAAAGCTTCTTCCTTTGATTCGGAAAAGTAAATGGAAAATGGGGACAAAAGTATTTTGATTCTGAAATAAAGGGAAAATAAGAAAAAGTATTTTAAGAACTGTAATTTTAGTAGGCCTGTAATGAACATTTTGGACTTATTTCTCTGCTGCACCACTACACTTCAGTCACCAGCCTCTCTCTTTTCGGAAAAGTTGCAGAATTTTTATAGTAATTGAATTCAATATAAGAAGAATACCATTCATTTTACTTCTCTTATTTATTGAACTGAATTTAGTAAAATAGTTCTTTACCTTTAAGAGTGGTACTACGATATATGGACTGAAGTGTGGCCTTTTAAAATCCAGTCATTAAAATCATTCAACAAATAATAGATGTAGGACTCTAGAAGAAATTCAGAGACGAGTAATATATTTTTTGTGCTCTTACGGAACTTACATCACAAGAGAAATAAACATGTAAAGAACTAATTACAGGACAGAATAAAATAAATGCTAAGTAAAGATATAAGCAAAGTATCTTGAGAGTAGAGAAAAAAAGAAACAAATTCTGATTTATGGGGTCAAAGCTGGCTTCAAGAACAAGGTAGCATTTAGACACACCTTTCCGAGGACTCTATTCCATCGCTCTAGGGCCACCAGACGCCTGGGGAGAGCCACTGTGCACATCTCCTAGTGCATCCTCTTTGATGTAATGTTGGTAGTTTGAAATTAGCCCTTGAGAAAGTACTTACAGTAAGAAAACAGGCAGGTGCTGCACACTGGGACATTACTGGGGCTTTCCCTTCCCTTCAGGTTCATGAAGCATTGCACCTTTCAATTTCATGAAGCACCTCCACATAGAAAATTGTGCTGCACATCTGGAAAGTATCTGTATTCTAATTATGAATATTTTTAGTCATTTCTATTAAAAAAAATGTTTTTTAAACATAATGTTTAGCCCTGGCCAGTTTGGCTCAGCAGTTAGAACGTCAGTCCAGGGACTGAGGGGTCAAGGTTCGATTCCTGATGAATGAAGGGCATATACCTGGATTGCAGGTTTGAACCTTGACCGGGTTGTGTTGGAGGCAACCAATTGATGTGTCTCTCTCACATCAATCTTTCTCTCTCTCTTTCTCTCTCTCCCTCCCTCCCTTTCCCTTCTACTTTCTCTAAAAATAAATGGAAAAATATCCATCCTCAGGTGAGGATTAATAAAAACAAAAAACCCATAATGTTCAAATTGCCTCATTCCTTTCAAATGAGTTTAAAGAACTATCTGATTTTTTTTTTCTTTTGTGAATTTTACAAGTAGCGTCTTCTTGCAAATGGTGCAATATTCAAATTGCCCGTACTATACCATTTAATACTCTATTATCTGTGTATAGCACTGTGGTAAACAAAGATAGTGTTAGAAATTGTGGTGAGATTACAGCTCTTAAGGGGGCATGTAAATAGAGATTTCCCTGCTGCACAAGGCTCAGCCAGACCACTTCCTAAGTGTTAGGTTAGACCACTCTCCCCAGGTCCACTATATTGTGGTAGGAATTAAAGCGGGGAGAAGAGAGATTAGTTGGCTGGTTGATTGGGATTCAAACCTTGACTGCATTCAAGAGCATTATACATATATTTTCCTTTAATCCTTCACACTACAAAACATGGCCTAGCCAATGTCCTTGACCAACAACTCTCCTTTTGTACTCTTCCTTTATCCTCTCCTTAGAAGTAAAATTGGAGGTGAGGAATGATAAGGAGAAGCAGATGTGAGGAGCCTTAAGGTTTTCCTAGAGATCTGAGTATGGTTTTTTATTTGTAATTGTTTTGTTCTGTGCCTGCTTAATATATTTTTCTCGGAAATTAGACTATAAATGTCTAGCGAGCAGAGTTTTTTGCCTCATTTGAACAATCTTGCTCCCTCCCATACCCCCTGCAAGCTCCAGTGTCTGGTACAATACTAGCTCCATAGTAGGTGCTTGATAGCATACTAGTTTGAATGACTCATAATTCCGAAAGATAGACATGTAGATGTTGACATTATGTATGTATTTGACCCTTTGATGGATTGTTTGATTTCCCTCAGGACACAAGTTAACAGAAAAGGAGAGAAACCAATTATTGGCAATAGCATCATCATTGTTTGTGGCATCCCAATTAAGAGCACAGCACTTTCAGGAACATGAAAATTCAAGGTATGTTAGATCATTTAAAACAGAATAAATGAACAGAAAAATACGAATTATCTAATCTACATACAAAATTACTAATAACAGATGTAACTGATCTCAGTTCTAGAAGTTCTTTTGAGTGTTTGGAGAAGTATAATAAAGTCACACTGCTTAAAGATTGTATTGCTTGTCTTTTGTTCAAATGAATTTTTTTAACTTAAAAAGAAAGAAAAGGATGTTTGCCCCTTTAATTTGGACATTATTAGAGGTAAGAAGATACTGATTTGATCTGAAAACTTATAGGAAATCTGTTCAAGTAATTTGTATTTCTGTTTTATTACTTTGTTAATCTTGAAAAATTTTTTGAGAAGTGTTATAGTACTAAAATTTAGAAATGAATCTTAGCAGTTTCAAAAATATGTGTATGAAACTCATTTATAAAATACAAGAAGGAGTTGCACCAGGTTGCATTACTTATTTCTGAGCCCTAAGTATAACTTTCATCTTCTAGTAACCTAAGTGAAAGGGAAAGCATGCTTTATCCAAAGGCAAATAAAACCAAATCTTTGTGTATTAATGCTTCTGACAATTATTTATTATGAATGTCTGTGTGTTTGCTAGAGTAACCCTACTTTAGCAAATATTATCTATTAGTTGTTAAAGTGATGCTGTTGATAAAATTGTGTGACTTCAGCTTCTTTTTCTTTTTCTTTTCCACAAGAGGAAGAACAAAGATATAGAGAAAAAGAGATAGCAGGTGACAAAGCAGCTCTGAAGAGCACAGTTCAGAAATTTCATATCACCCCTGAAGAATTAGGGAGAAGCAAAACTAAATTGGATTTAGGCGACATGTTATTAACTAATGTGGTTTTGCTTAGTAACTGGTACTCTTCTTTGTTCTCATTCTCAAGAGAAAGTAGAGGAAGTTTAATGAACAATTAAAAAATATATATATGTTTTTATCCTTGGCCATTTTGGCTCAGCGATTAGAGCATCGGCCTGTGGACCAGAGAGTCCCAGGTTTGGCTCCTGGTAAGGACACGTATCTCCGTTGCAGTTTGTCCCCGGCCCTGGTTGGGGTCGTGTGGGTGGCAACCAGTCAATATGTCTCTCTCACATCAATGTTTCTCTCCCCCCACCCCACCTCTATCTGAAGATAAATGCAAAAATGTCCTTGGGTGAGGATAAAAAAAACAAACTATATATATATATATATATGTATATACATATATATATATATATATATATATATATATGTTTTTATTGATTTTTTTTTTAGAGAGAGAGAGGAAGGGAGAGAGAGATAGAAACATCGATGTGAGTGAGAGAAACATCGATCAGCTGCCTTCTGCACGCCCCTCACTGGGGATTGAGCTCCAAACCTGGGCATGTACCCTGACCGGGAATTGAACCTGTACCTCTCAGTCCATGGGACGACACTCAATCCACTGAGCCACTCCAGGCGGACTTAATGAATGATTTTTTTTTAAAGTTATGATTCAGCCCTGGCCGGTTTTGCTCAGTGGTTAGAGCGTCAGCCTGTGGTCCAGAGAGACCCAGGTTTGGTTCCTGATAAGGGCAGGTACCTCGGTTGCAGTTTGTCCCCGGCCCTGGTTGGATCATGCAGGTGGTAACCACTCAATGTGTCCCTTTCATGTCAATGTTTCTCTCTCTCTCTCTCTCTCCTTCGCACTATATCTGAACAAAAAATGGAGGAATGTCCTCGGGTGAGGATAAAAATAAAAGTTATGATTCAGCCCAGCCAGTGTGGCTCAGTGGTTGAGCGTAGACCTATGCACCAAGAAGTCACCAGTTTGATTCCTGGTCAGGGCACATGCTCAGGTTGTAGGTCAAATCCCCAGTGGGGGGCATGCAGGAGGTGGCCAGTCAGTGTTCTTTCTCTGTCATTGATGTTTCCATCTCTTTTCCTCTCCCTTCCTCTCTCTCTAAAATCAATAAAGAAAATAATTTTTTTTGAAGTTATGATTCAGTAAATATCTAGGGAGAAATTAGAGAATATAGACTATCAATAAATTACTAAATGAGCTGAAGGAAGAGGAAAATGGTCAATGAAGACATGAATCAGGTTGGTTTCCTCCCCCTTAGTTGACTGTCCAGTGTGATAACCACTAGCAATGTGTGTCTATTTGAATTAAAATTAAATTAAAAACTCAAATTCTCAGTCACATTTCAATGTCATTAACCACATTTCTACTTCCAGTGCTACATAGCCCTTGATGTATTGTGGTTAGTTGTTATCACAACAGAAAGAACCTTTGCATTGTTGCAGTTCTATGTTCCTCAAGCTCTGTTGAGCAGTGCTGTTTTGGAGGGATGTGTTGTGGGATAGATCCTAGATTTTGTTTTAAAACCAGAACCGTCTCATATTATTTGGACCTTGATAATTTCAGAAGTCCTGAGTGTAACTAATGAACTGGTTGAACTGGTTTGATCTGTAAGAAATGTCTTCAAGCCTGACCAGTGTGACTCAGTGGATTGAGCGTTGTCACATGGACTAAGAGGTCCTGGTTCAATTCCTGGTCAGAGCACATGCTCGGGTTGTGGGCTCAATCCCCAGTAGGGGGCGTGCAGGAGGCAGATGATCAATGTTTCTCACAATGATATTTCTATCTCTCTCTCCCTTTCTTCCTCTGGCTGGTTTGGCTCAGCGGTTAGAGCACTGGCCTGAGGCCCAAAAGATTTCGGGTTTGATTCCCAGTCAAACCTGGGTTGCAAGTTTGAAGTTTGATCCCATGCCCTGGTGGAGGCATGCAGGAGGCAACCAATCGATGTGTCTCTATCACATTGATGTGTGTATGTTGCTTTTTTAAATTAATTTATTTATTTTCTTTGGTATTTGCCCCTAGTGGGAACCGACCCCAGGTCTCTCTGGTCCATAGGCCGACACTCCAACCGCTGAGCCAAACTAACCAGGGCTGTGTATGTTTCTTTCTCTCTCTCTCCATCAGTCCTCCCTTCCACTCTCTCTTAAAAAAAAAAAAAAAAAAAAAAAAATCAATGGAAAAATATTCTCGGGTGAGGATTAACAACAACAAAAGAAATCAAGTTCTTTTTTCACTCCTCACCCAAGTATATGTTTTTATTGACTTTTAGAGAGGAGAGCAAGAGACAGACAGACAGACTGACATTGATCAGTTGCCTCCTGTACATGCCCCAACTGGGGCTTGAACCCACAACCTAGGTATGTGCCCTGACCAAGAATCAAACTCGCAACCTTTTTGGTATACAGAATGACGCTCTAATCAACTGTGCCACCTGGCCAGAGCTCAAGTTCTTTTTACAGAGTGCTGAGTTACCATTGGTATGAATCCGAGGAAGGTTTAAAAAGGAAAAGAGCTCGGCCAGTGTGGGTCAGTGGTTGACCATCGACCCATGCACCAATAGGTCGCCAGTTTGATTCCCGGTTATGGCACATGCCCAGGTTCTGGGCCCGATCCCTAGTTGGAGGCGGCCAATGGATGTTCTCTCTCATCGATGTTTTTCTCTCTCTCTCCCCCTCTCCCTTCCTCTTTCTCTATAATCAATAAAGAAAAAAAATTAAAACAAAGTACCCAGTACTTCAAAAAAATAAAAATAAAAAGGAAAAGAATAAAAATTACCTATAATCCTACAAATTCTTCAATAACCACATTTTAACACTTTGATATGTTCCCTTTCAAGTGTGTGTGTGTGTGTGTGTACATGTAATATACTTTGCATAATTAGAGTTATACTGAAAATATAATTTGAATTCTATTTTTAAAAATTTATGTTTTTATTGATTTTTAGAGAGAGAGGAAAGGAGGGGGGAGAGAGAGAGAGAGAGAGAGAGAGAGAGAAACAGAGAAACTAATGTGAGAGAAACATCAGTGCCTCCTACAAGCCCCTCATTGGGGATGGAGCCTGCAACCCAGGCATGTGCTCTGACCGGGAATCGAACTGACATCCTTCTGGTGCATGGGACGATGATCAACAAACTGAGCCACACCAGCCAGGGCAGAATTCTGTTTTTTTTTTTTTAAACTTAATGTAATGTTATAACTGTATCTTCTCTTTATTTACTAGTCTTTGAAGGCATATTTTTTTTAAATTTTTACTAAAGACAAATTTAAAACATATGCAAAATAGACATTTGTCCTCCAAAAGATACTATCAGGAAAACTATAAAACAAGATAGCAAATGGCAGAATGTATTCAGAGATATCTAGTAAAGAACGAATTCCGGTCAAGATAGCAGTGTAGGTAAACACGGTATCGCGTCCTTCCACAACCACATCAATGTTACATCTAAACTACAGAACAACCATCATTCAAAACCATCTGCAATCCAGCTGAATGGAAGTCCTACAACTATGAAATTAAAGAAGCAGCTGCATCAAGACTGGTAGGAGGGGCGGAGGCGCAACAAGCTGGTCCCACACCCATGTGTGGCGGATAAAAATTAGGAGGATACCTCAGCTGGGAAAGTCCTCTCTGAGGACTGAGGGGTCCCCGTCCCACATCAGGCACCCTGCTGAGGATTCCAGTGCCAGGAAGAGAAGTCCCCATAACTTCTGGCTGTAAAACCAGTGGGAACTGAGGCTTAGGAAGGGCTGCAACTTCGGGAGCCCCAGGCAGCTCCTGCTAAAGGGCCCATGCACGGACTTACCAGACTCACTCCCTCTAAGCTTTGGGGGAAGGCAGCTTGAGGGGTGCCAGAGATATACTGGGAAGAACTGAGCTATTTGGGATTTGAGCAATGGCTGGAGAGGGGGCTTTCTCTGGGACAGACATGCTGTCAGAGGCCTTTGTTCCTTTGGTGAGCCCTTCCCTGGGGCTGCAGACAGCCGCCATATCTGGGACTCCAGCAACCTGGCTCATACTGGTAGCCCCGCCCTGGTAATTCCCTGAGGCCCTGCCCCACCCAACTTTCAGGCCCACCCAAGCTGTTGTCAGTTGCTTAACCATAGGATTGGCCTGTCTTGGATCCTGCTACAGGTTTTTCTAAATTCTTTCAAACAAGCAGCATCTAATCTCAGCTAGCTCCATACCTCTTGTTAAGTAATACATAGAAACAAACAGAGGAAGGCAGCCAAATGAGGAGACAAAGAAACAGGTCCCAAATGAAAGAACAGAACAAAACCACAAGAAAAAAACTAAGCAAAATGGAGATAAGCAACCTAACAGATGCTGAGTTCAAAATACTGTTTATAAGGATGCTCAGTGAACTTAGTGAGAACCTCAGTGAACTTAGTGAGGGCCTCAAGAGCATAAAAAAGGACCAGTCAGAAATGATGGATGCACAGTCAGAAATCAAGGAGGCATTAACTGAAATAAAGAATAATTTACACAGCTTCAATAGTAGAGTAGGTGAAGCCAAGAAGCAAACCATCGATTTGGAATATAAGGAAGCAAAAAACACTCAATCAGAACAGCAAAAAGAAAAAAGAATTTAAAAAAATGAGGATAGTGTAAGGAGCTGTGGGACAACTTTAAGCATGCCAACATTCGCATTTTGGGGGTGCCAGAAGGAGAAGAGAGAGAACAAGAAATCGAAAGCCTGTTTGAAACAATAATGGCAGAAAAATTCCCTAACTTGGTGAAGGAGGCAGACATACAAGTCCAGGAGGCACAGAGTCCCAAACAATATGAACCCCAAGAGGCCCACACCAAGACACATCATCATCAAAATGCAAAAGGTTCAAGACAAAGAGAGAATCTTAAAAGCAGCAAGAGAAAGCAGTTAGTTACCTACAAGGGTGTTCCCATAAGATTGTCAGCTGATTTCTCAAAAGAAACTTTGCAGGCCAGAAGGGAGTGGCAAAAAATATTCAGAGTGATGAAAAGTAAGAACCTACAACTAAGATTACTCTATCCTGCAAAGCTGTCATTTAGAATCAATGGCCATATAAAGAGTTTCCCAGACAAGGAAAAGCTAAAGGAGTTCATCACCACCAAACCATTATTATATGAAATGTTGAAGGGTCTTCTTGAAGAAAAAGATTAAAAATATGAACAAACAAAATTAAAATGAATACATGTCTATCGACAATTGAATCTACAAACAAAATGAACAAGCAGAACAGAAACATTCTCATAGATATAGAGAACATTTTGTTGGTTTCCAGATAGGAGGGTGGTTGGGGGAATGGGTGAAAAAGGTGAAGGGATTAAGAAGTACAAATTGGTTGCTAGACTGACAAACCTCAAAGGGAAGGGGGGTTGTGGGTGGGAAGAAATAAACCAAAGAACTTATATGTATATATGCATAACCAATGGACTCAGACAACAGTGTGGGAAAAGGCAGGAGGGGGGCGGGAGTGGGGAGGAGAAGGTCAATGGGGGAAAATGAAGAACATTCATAATACATTCAACAATAAAGATTAAAAAACAAACAAACTTGAATCTATACTATGTCAATAATTCTTACAATTCAAAGATAAGCCAAACAACCCAATTTTTAAAAGTTGTCATAGACTATCAAAGAAGTTCTATCATTGGTAAATAAGTTCATGAAAAGATGTCCAACATTATCAATCATTAGGCAAATACCAGTTAATATCCCAATGCTATACTACAACATACCATTAAAATAATGTATATCAAGTGATTTGTGGATAAATAAATGTATATCCATGCAATATAATACTACTTGGTAATAAAAAAGAATGAAGCATGTTATACATGCATTGACATATATGATTTTCTAAGAAGAAAATCATGCTAAGAGAAAGAAACCAGCTAAAGAAGACTATATATGATTTCATTTATTTGAAATTTCTAGGAAAGGTAAAAGTGTAAAGCCAGACAGATCAGTGGCAGTTTTGGTGTAGATATTGATATCCCAGAATTATATCTTTATACAGTCTGTGCCCCAAACCATAATCCAGTAGTTATTTTAAATGCATTAGCCTAATAAATTATATAGAAAACAAAACAGAGTTTCAAAGTGAAGTCACAGTAATACTTCCTTTTAGTCTAATAATTTTAAAAAATGTATTAATCCTTTAAACCATGTGGAGACCAAAAAGTGGAGTTAGACACTGTTGTGACTAGCTTTTATAACTGTTCATATACTTATCTTTATTTAGATATTTATTTTTTCATATGGCTTCTTGGTATTATCTAGTGTCCCTTCATTTCAACCTGCAGAATTCCCTGTAATAGTTCTTGCAAGGCAGATCTATTGATTACAGACTCCTTGAGCCTTTGTTTATCTGGTAATGTGTTAATTTCTCCCTCACTTTTGAAGGTCACTTTTGCTGGATTTAGGATTACTGATTGACAGTTTTTTTCTTTTTGCACTTTGAATATATCAGTCCAATTTCTCTGGCCTCCAAAGTTACTGATGAGAAACCTGATAATCTTATTGAGAATTTCTTGTATGTGTTGATTCACGTCTCTCTTGCTACTTAAAAAGTTTTTTCTTTGTCTTTTGATCGTTGAGCTTCTTGGATATTTATGTTCATGTCTGTCATCAAATTTGAGATGTTTTCAGCCATTATTTCTTCAAATATTCTTTCTGGCTTTGTCCTTTCTCTTCTCCTTGGACTCTCACAATGCATGTGTTGATCTGCTTGATGGTATCACACAAAGATCTGTTCACTTTTCCTCAGTCGTTTTCATTTTTGTTCTTCAGACTTGATATTTTCTATTGTCCTATCTTCAAGTTGGCTGATTGTCTCTTCTGCCTGCTCAATTCTGCCTTTGAATCCCTCTAGTTAGTTTTTCATTTCAATTGTACTTTTTAGCTCCAGGATATTTCTTTTTAAGTTTACTATCTCTCTTTTTTTTTTTTTTTTTATCCTCACCCGAGGATATTTTTCCATTTTTTGTACAGATAGAGTGGGAGGGAGAGAGAGGAAGGAGAGAGAGAGAGAGAGAGAAACATCGACATGAAGGGACACATCGAGTGGCTGCCACCCGCACGACCAACCAGGGCCGGGGACAAACTGCAACCGAGGTACGTGCCCTTAGCGGGAACCGAACCCGGGTCTCTCCGGACCGCAGGCCGACGCTCTAACCGCTGAGCCAAACTGGCCAGGGCGGTTTGCTATCTCTTTATTGATATTTTTTATTTTGTTTACACATTGTTTTCTTGACTTTCTCCATATCTTCCTTTAGTTCTTTGAGTATTTTAAGACAACTGTTTTAAAGTCTTCGTCTTGCATATCTGCCATTTGGTCTTTTTCCAGAATGTACTTCTGTTGATTTTGAGTAGGCCATACTTTCCCATTTTTTTTGTATGACTGATAACTTTCTTTTTGATCACTGGACATTTGAATTTGGTAATGTGGTCACTGTGAAAATCAGCTTCATCTTCTTCCCCAGAGTATACTGTTTTTTGTTTTGTTTTGTTTTGTTTTGTTTTCTTATATTTTTTGACTGTAGTTTATTTGACTGTAATAGGCTGTCTCTATGTCAAGCCTGAGTTGTAAACACAAGGTCTTTACAGGTCTTTTCTGAGCCTTTCCCTGGGCATGTTGTTGTCACTTCCTAATTTGCCTTGTATATGCAGTTGTTTTTGAATGTTTTAGTGTTTAATGTCTGACTCCTAAAAGGGGAAAAAGCAGAAAAAGACGGAGAGGGAAAAGGGGAAACTGGCCCTTTAAATTCTCTGTAAGTCCCTTTAGCCAGAGGGGGTGGGGTGCAATAACAATGGCTACTCACCTCTTTGTCTTCACTTCTGTGATTAGAAGCAGCTATCAGCAATCAGAACCCAGATCCCAAATATTTGGAGGACATGGAATTTTCCCCCACTTTAGCTTCCACAAGCTGTGTGCAAGCTGCCTCAGGAATAAGTGCACAGCTGTCTGCGAGATACCTGGGCATGGGTAGCTGCTACTGTGCTGTAAGCTGACTGCAATTTACCATCCATATCATTCCCTGAAAGTTTTAAGCCTTCAACTGGATTCCACAGTTCCTAAATACTAATATCAGAGAGATTTCTGCTAATGCAATTATTGTCAAGTTGGAGATTTCTGGTGCTTTGTATTCCACCATCATCCCAGAATCCTCCTCCTCGATACTACTATTAAACTATTAGAAGTTCAAAAAAATTATACTAATACAATATGTAGGCCAAAGCTTAGTTATGTAGATAATTGTGTACTTATTACCTATATAACAAATAATTATTTATTTTTGGTTAGTTTATTTTTTATTGAACTTATTTATTTAGTAGGCCAGTTTATTATAAAATTGGTACCACTTATAACAACAGAGACCTATAACATCTAGGCAAATATATTGCTCTTTTGACAAAGCATAATCTTGTATAGACAAAGTGAATCTAAGTTATTTTGGCTTGTTCACAGAAGAGGTCCCTGATGGCAAAAATGATGTAAGGTGATTGAATCTTCACATTTTGGCTTCAGAGTCATGTTTTCATTATTGGTTTGGGAATGAGTCTAAGTGTCAGCCTCCAGGTGTGGCTACATATTGCTCTGTCATGGGGGTACTAATGTAATGTTTATGCTTCCAAACCCAGTAGCCTGCAGCCCTTCCTTTGTGTTGCTTGTTTTGGCTGCTGATTTTATTTTCCCAATATCTCTGTGGGTTTTAGTCTTTCATCATTTATGACTTGGAAAAAAGACATTAATAGTTTGTACCCATAGTATTTGGATAGTAGAAAGATAGCAGGGCATTTTAGGAAAAAATGTTAATGTCAGAAACAATAGCAATTTTTCTTTGGATGACTAAATACATTTGGCAGTCATAATTAAGGTTTTACATAAATACATGCTGACTTAACCATGGAGTTATTTTTCTTTGTAATTATCCATTTCTTAAACACTTTTATCGACAGTAATGCATCATTAAAAGTTGAGTTAAGTAATCACTTCATGTTACTTGAAACTAAAATTATTTTGTTGGCATTGTGGTTTGTTATAATAATTTGTTTCTGATAATGATTGGAGGAAAAATAGTAAAGAAAACAATTTGCCTCTTTCAGTAATCTTTTATTTCTTTTTGCTCAAAAAAGCCTGTTTTCGTTGGGTCCGGATGTTGCTCACAAGTCAGGATTCAGTTTTCCGAGCCAGGCCCTCCCCTTGCTTTACTCTAGTCCACCTCTGCTATCCAAGCTTTTCAGACACTACTGAGAATGCCACTCTGCCCTCTGTGACTGTCTTCACTTCTTTTTTCCCCATCAGTATTTGTGCATCTGTTGCTTTCTTTTGGTAGGTTTTGTAACTATGCAAATTGCCCTCCAGCCTTTCTTATACTTTATCAGTTAAACTTTCTTTTCTTTTTTTATTTTATTTTATTTTTTGGTACGTGCCCCTAGCAGAAACTGAACCTGGGACTCTCTAGTCCGCAGGGCGACGCTCCAACCACTGAGCCAAACCGACCAGGGCCAGTTAAACTTTCTAACTCCATGATTTAACCTTTCTATTAAACTATCTGACTAATTTATCACTTCTAGGTTGAGCCAGGGCAGCTTTCCTGGTGGTAGAATGTCTGGTGACCAAATCTCTCTTCCCTAGCAGGAGGCTGTTTTGCATTCGGGGATTACTTTGCATGGCATAAGAATTTGGCAGGGGATGTGGCTCAGTTAAGCCCTTGATTCCTTTTTAGATGTCAGCCCTGAGGGTTAAACCATGCTAAGGTGAATGTGGGCTGTGTTATATTTTAATCTATTTTAAGGTGTTTGAAAGTAAATGTTGATTCCTTGGTTTTATAAAAGTATTTTTTACTGCAGATATATAGTAAAATATTAGATTTTATTGGTCTCTCTGCTTGCTTGCTTCCTTTTCTTTCTGCCTTACCTTTTTCACCATTCCCCAGAGGATGTGTTCAAAATCCTAAATGCCTTAATCATCAACACTTAACTCCTTAATTCATTTGGAATTCATTTATGTGTATCTTATGAAATGAGTTTTATCTTTGTGATTTGGTAGTTTATTTATAAATTATTCAACTGCCCGGCTGGTGTGGCTCAGTGGTTGAGTACCGTCGACCCATGCACTAAGAGGTTGCCAGTTCGATTCTCAATCAGGGCACATGCCCAGGTTGTGGGCCAAATCCCCAGTGGGGGGCATGCAGGAGGCAGACAATCGATGTACTCTCTCATTGATGTTTCTCTCTCATCGATGTTTCTCTCTCCCCTTCTCCCTTCAAAATCAATAAAGAAAAAAAAAAAGATTCAACCATAACCCCCTCTCCTCCCAAAGGAGTATTTCTTTATAACTCCAAGGATGGCAAGGCAGATATATTTGTGTCTTAGGCAGTTTGGGTCATATAACAAATTACCATAGACTGGGTGGCTTGAATAACAAATATTTATTTTTCACAGTTCTAGAAGTTTAAGATCAGGATGCCAGCAAGGTCAGGTTTTGGTGAGGGCTCTGTTCTAAGCTGCAGAAACCCTACTTCCTTATATCCTCACATGGGGAAAGAGGGCAAGCTAACTATCTGGCTTCTTCTTATAAGGGCACTTATAAGGGCACCATTCATGAGGGCTCCACCTTTCAGACCCAATACTCCCCAAACACCCTTTTTCAAATACTATTATATTGAGCACTATATTTCAACATATGAATATGGGGGGACACAGAAATTCAGTCAATAACAGTGAGCGTGTGCTTACTCTCAAGAGCATGTGTTCTCTCTTACCCCTCCATCTCTTCCCTTTCCCCCTTTCTCACCACCCCCATTCTCTTTTCTCTTTCTGCTACCCTCCTTTCCCTTATTCTCTCTCCTCTTCTTTTCCCTCTCTTTCTCACTTGTGTGAGTTATATGCACACACACAAACACACACTATACACGTATAAGTGGGTGTGCATGTGTTATATAAATACATTCTGTGGTTTAGTAGAAAAGAGTAATATTTAGAATTAGAAGTCTGGATTGTAGTCATAACTATATCATTTATTAGTAATGTGATTTTAAGTATATTATATCATAAGCTTACCTATAATAGAAGTAATATATATTCTGTTCTGTTTCATAGAGTTTTGAGAGAATAATTGATCCTGTGTAATGAAGTTTAATATCCAAATTCACCTAATTAAAATTATTTTTTTATCCTCACCTGAGGACATTTTTTCGTTTTTTGTTCAGATAGAGTGGGAGGGAGTGAGAGAGAGAGACATCGAGGTGAAAAGGACACATCGAGTGGCTGCCACCCGCACGACCCAACCTGAGCCGGGGACAAACTGCAACTGAGGTACGTGCCCCCAGCGGGAACCAAACCTGGGTCTCTCTGGATCGCAGGCCGATGCTCTAACCACTGAGCAAACTGGCCAGGGCCCACCAGCGGGGGGCGCGTACTTTGGTTGCAGTTTGTCCCCAGCACTGGTTGGGTCATGAGGGTGGCAACCACTTGATGTGTCCCTTTCACGTTAATGTTTCTCTCTCTCTCTCTCTCTTCCTCTCTCTCCCTTCCACTCTATCTCAACAAAAAACGAAAAAATGTCCTCAGGTGAGGATTAAAAAAAAAAGAAAGAAATTAAAAAATGAATTTTATATTGTCATGCAAAACTAATAAATGCTTTATAGATAAGCAAAAAGAAAACTATCAAGAATAAGAAATGGCAATAAATATGATAAAAAACTAGAATTTGGGGTTTAGTTATCTTCAGTAAAGTAAATAATGACGTCTTATAATTCAGCAAATGAGACACCAGTAGAGTTGTTTTTTAATGTTATTTAGTCAGGTAATTTTTTGATTTGTGGTTTCTGATTTTTTTTTCTATTTATTTTATTTTATTTTATTTTATTTTTTTATCCTCTCCCGAGGACATTTTTCCATTTTTTTGTACAGATAGAGTGGGAGGGGGAGAGAGAGAGAGAGAGAGAAACATCGATGTGAAAGGGACACATCGAGTGGCTGCCACCCGCACTACCAACCAGGGCCGGGGACAAACTGCAACTGAAGTACATGGGAACTTAGTGGGAACTGAACCTGGGTCTCTCCGGACCGCAGGCCGATGCTCTAACCGCTGAGCCAAACCGGCCATGGCTATTTTATTATTTTTTTTAATCCTCATGCAACGATATTTTTCAATTTATCTTCAGATAGAATGGGAGGGAGAGAGAAATACTGATGTGTCATGAGAGGGACACATCATCTGGTTGCCTCCTACATGAGACCAGGCAGGGCCAGGGACAAACTACAACTAAGGTTCGTGCCCTTGACTGGAATCGAACCCATGACTCCTTGGTCGGTTTGGCTCAGTGGTTGGAGCGTCGCCCTGCAGACTAGAGAGTCCCAGGTTCAGTTTCTGCTAGGGGCACATACCAAAAAATAAATTAAATAAAATAAAAAAAAGAAAAGAAAAGAAAGTTTAACTGATAAAGTATAAGAAAGGCTGGAGGGTAATTTGCATAGTTACAAAACCTACCAAAAGAAAGCAACAGATGCACAAATACTGATGGGGAAAAAAGAAGTGAAGACAGTCACAGAGGGCAGAGTGGCATACACTTTTATAGTTTTCTTTTATTACATTAACATTCATATTTCAAATTTATTTTGCAGGGTGATATTTTGAGATCGAATTTTACTTTTTTATACAGTTAACCATTGATGGACTTGTCTATCTTTATCTTATTGATTATTAAGTGTCACATTCATCCTATGAAAAATTCTAAATATATTATGGTCTATACTGGATTTTTCTCTTCATGTTTTGTCATTCTATCCATATATTAATAATTTATTTTCTCTTAAAGTTTAATGATTATTTTTCTGGTTGAGTTTTCAAAGCACTTTAATATTGGCATTGAATTAAAGTTATGGTAAATTTGGATAGAATTGACATCAAATGTTGAAGCTTTTAAAAATATATGATTGTGTTTATTGAAGTCTCTCTTTGTTTCTGTCATTAAAGCTTTATAATTTTTCTTATTGTATGTATACATCTCTTGTTTATTCTTAGGTAGTTTGCATTTTTGTTTTATTATTCCTAGATGGTTTATATATTGTATTATTATGGACGTGATCTTTTTCTCATTTTCTAAATGATTATTGATTTGAAGAAGAGTAGGTAATGATATTTGTATTTCTTTTTTGTTGTTGTGGTAAAATACATAAAATTTACCATCTTAATCATTTTTATGTGTACCGTGCATTAGTGTTAATTGTATGCACAGTGTTGTGCAGTAGATCTCTAGAACTTTTTCATCTTGCAGAACTGAGACTCTATACCCTTTGCATGACTTCTCATTTCCTCCTCACTGCCCTTGGCAATCACTATTTTAATTTCTGTTTCTATGAATTTGGCTACTTCAGTATTTAAATTTCTTTTATAACAATTCTTCCTAAACTTTAAAAATCCATTATAATAACTTTTTATTTGATTTTATGAGGGACAATCACATAACCTTCTGAATCCCTTGGGATGCTTTTGGGTACAGGTTACAGAAATCCTGATTCAAACCGACACAGTTCTCACCTCACACTGAAGGGGTGGTTCAGAGGACAAGAGGGACGAGGCTCAGTATGCTCGTCTGCTGATGCCACTTTTCTGCAGTTCTCTTAGCCTTGCTTTCTTCTCTATGTGTGCTTTAGCATGAGGCTGAGATAGCAGGAAGTTTCAGGAGACAAATCTAGACAAGGCTGAGAGGATTGTACCTGTGTCTAAAGGTGGAAACCTACCTAGCCAGCTACTTCTCAGTTCCCATTGACCGGAAGTAAATCTGCCCATTTCTAAACCAATCATTGCAAGGGAATTAGATTATCATGATTGACTTGGACTACCTTTCTTGGACTGGTATTAAGTAATCAACTAAATTGACCACTCCATGCCTTCCTTTCTATGAACTATAATATTTATTTTTCTTTTCTTATTCCCTGGCTAGAACTTCCAGTATAGCTTCATGTTTAAGAGCACAGGCTATTATGCCAGTTACTTGGATTTCTCCCTGGTTCTGCCAGTCCCTAGCTATTATCTTAGGATAAATTATTTAACTTCTCTTTAACATAGTTTCCTCATCTGTAATGTAGAGATAATATAATGTTCTTAAAGTTTTAGCTATCCCTCCCCAATTTTTAAAAAATCTCTAATGACAAAGATTCTATTTCAAAGGTAGTGGCAAAGATATATACACGTTTTATTCCTGACTAACTAAAATGCCCTGAGTGTTTCAACAGGTATGTTAGTTATTGGTTTGAAATAGTTTTTCTTGTGTTAAGAATGTATCCTTCCATTCCTTAATGAATAAAAAATCAGATATGGACATTAAATATAATATGTCTTTTGAAATCACTGATTAATTATTATAAGACTTGAGTTAGAAAATTGGGGGATTTTAGTAGGGAACTAATGACTTAAAAAAAATCCTACCCTCGTTGTACTTACCATTACATGGAGGGTAGACAGACAAAACAGATCAGTAAAATATGTATTACATTACATGATAACTATTTTGGTGAAAAAACAGGGAAGTGTGAGCCCTGGCTGGTTTGGATCAGCAGTTGGGCGTTGGCCCAAGGACCAAAGAGTCTTGGGTTCAATTTCCAGTCAAGGGCACGTACCTCGTTTGCAGGTAAGATTTCCAGCCCCAGGGTGGGAGGCAACCAATTGATGTGTCTCTCTCACAGTGATGTTTCTCTCTCTCTCTCTCCCTTTACCTTCCTCCCTCCCACTCTATCTAAAAATCAATGGAAAAATATTGTTGGGTGAGGATTAAAAACAAAAACAGGGAAGTGTAATATAGAACATCCTGGCAGTGGATGGCAGGGTAGTACAGTTTTAATTTGGATCACAGGGAAGTAGATGGTAGGAAGGATTCACAGGCCGAGATGATTCACATTAGAGCAAAGACCTCAAGGAAGAAGAGAGGGAGTCATGTGAATATCTGGTGAAAGAGCATTCTAGTCAGAGGTGACAGTGAAATTCAAAGCACCTGAGATCAATGTATGCCTGGCTTGTTTGAGAAATAGCAAGGAGGCCAATGCATCTTGAGAGAAGGAAGCAAGCTATAGAGTAGCAGAAATGGAGTTCTGTTAGGTAGGCTATTGTAAGGAGTAGGATTTTACTGTGGGTGAAAAAGAAGCCATTACAGGGTCTTGAGCAAAGAAGAGCTTGATGTGACAGATGTATTTACAAGATCATTGTGGCTTTCATGTTGTAAATGATTATAAGAGGGTAAGAGTGAAAAGCAGGAGACCAGTTAGGAGAAGAGGCTCTGGACACTCTACATCAAAATTTCAGGAAGATGAGGTAGATCCACCAAAGGCAACTGAGAAGAACCAACAGGGAAGATAGGTAGAAAAATAGGCAGGGTGGATTTCAGAGAGCCAAGAGAAGAAAGGGTATCAGGAGACAGGAGTGTTCAACTAAAATATATCAAATATGAAGAATGATTATAGGCCATTGAGTTTAACAATGTGGAAGTCATAGCTGCTGAGTTTAGCAATGTGGAGGTCATAGGATACCTTGACAAGAGCAGTTTTCAAGAATGTCAAGTGGATGGACTTGACAATTGTATTGCAGTGGTGTAGGCTGCATGATGTCACCTCTGGCTCTCTGATGTTTCTGGTCTCCCTGTTTTCCAATTAATCACATTCTTATGTAGCCATGACCAAGGGAATGTAACTGCTGAAAACTAGCTCTTGATTGGCATATTATGGAGTTAATGGGTGAATAATAAAAGTATAAATAAAATAAAATAAAAAAAGAATGTTGAGTGGAAAGTGGTAAATTTGCATATGTGATATTAGTGGTCCCTCCTCTCTAAAACACTGTAGATAGGCACCCGGAATTCTGTATAAATTACTTTATTGCATTCTGTCTATTTAGTCATTTGGGCTAGGAAAATAAGATTGTCTTTGGTTCTTTTGGGTCCTGTACCTGGCACTGAAATTTCACAGTGGTTGACATGGTGCAGTAGAACCAGCACTGAGTGAGATGTCAGGAATCAGGCTTTTGGTATCAGTGCCACTACCAAGTGTCAAGGTGGAACAAGCCTTTGTGCAAATGTTTCAACTTTTGACTCCAATTTTCTCCTCTCAGAAATGGCACTGTTGGATTGGATGATTCCTGAAATCATTTCCAGCTTAGCTCCTATTTGAATTGCATGAGGCAGACACTTTTACTTTCTGGTTTCTACTTTAGCCTTCTAGTTTCTCTCTTAGTATTTGGGCAGAGGTTAAAGACCTATAAAAGGAACACCTTCACTAAGGGCTACTGTTATGCTGATGAAAATATTTTAGCCTTAAAGGTTTTAAAAATGAAGCATTCACTTTTGTGGAGGATTACTTTGGGTGTATGGAGTCAGTGTATAATCACCACTTTGAGCTCATACTTTGTAGAACATATCAAGTATCTAGACTGGCTACAGAGCCTGTCATCAGTTTAACTCTTTTAGTCACAGTAGCATAATGGGAAATTATATTCACTTGAATAGCAGTCGTTGTGTCTACATTTGTATTGTATTTTCTTTCCTCATCTGGCTTCCTGATAAAATGGAGAATCAATTTTTTAGTGACTTTTACCTGACAGATGCAATTATCTGAGGTTTTTTTCTTGCACTTAAAAAAGTGTCCTTTCCTGGTTTCAAATTTATAATTCATTTACCCATTATTAAGTTTTCAGTTAGAAGATAAAAGTTTAAGGTTTTGAAATATGATCTTAATCACTGAAAGATATACTTGGAAAAAAAAGAGAAGTAAAAGAAAAAAAATAGCCCTGTGAAAATAATTCCCAAGTAAAAGCAAGTATTTCTATACAGTTGTATATTGGCTCTTTTACTTAAATGTCTCTGAATTTAAAAGGATATATCAAATTATTGACACATTTTCACCATTTGTGACACTAAAACAACTTTTATATTATACTTTTTTCATAGTTCTCAAATTAGCTACTTTATTATAACAATGAAGTTGATGTTTTAATAACTGACTATATAATTAAAATAGTACTTTGTACATATATATTCACAAACATACATAGCCATACTATGCCTTTGGAAATATCTACTTTCATTTGAGCAATAAATCCCTTAAAAGTAGTAACAAGGGAGAAAACATCAATCTAATTATTTTCCTTTAAGCTTGCCTTACTTTTAGTATCTCTGTTATGATATTTTCGTTTACTAAGTTAGACTTGGATGATTTAGAAATCTATGTGAGATTAAGCACAAGATATTGATTACGTGAATGAAATGTCATATTTATACATTTTTGCTAAATATTATATTTTAAGATATTTTTCTTTTCTTTAATTCTATGATAAGAGCTGAATGGAAGACAAAATAGCCTCATTATTGCAGGAGAATTTCTCTGTTCCCTGCAATGACTCCAAAAGCTCTTGCACACTTCATCAGTATTATTGTAATTCTTTGGCTGCAGGATATTTGGCAGCTGTTGCACCCCACTGGCAAATCCTATTCATACTTCTTTCCCATTCACCATTGCCATTGGAGAATTGATTTCTCTCTCCTCTACTCTAACCTTTCCCAATTCAGTTTAGATTGTTCAATGTGAAACATTTTAATTTCATATCATACAGCTATTCAGCTCACAATCCCTTTTTTAACCTGTCACCAGGGTAACAGCATAGCATGCTTTCTTTAGGCAATCAAGTTTTTATTTCACATGCTTAATGTTGCATTAAATGTTTGCATTTTGTTTAACCCCCCCTTAAATTCTTTGAACTCAGGATATGTTTTATAGGATAATGAAATCCTTGATTTTTGAATCAAAACTAAATCACACTATCCCTACATTCATAATAAAATGTCAAATGATTAATTTACATAACTCAAAGATTAGTATTAAAAATCCAAGTTAGCTGATCTGTGTAAGAAAATTTTTTTGTAGACAGTGGAAGAATATTTGTATATTTGTATATGTAGCCCTGTTCCAAAAAAATGATTTAAAGGTAGTTTATGGAGATTTGCCAATGAGGTAAGTAAAAGTTTAGAAGAGTAATGGAATTAGAGCAAATGGAAAAATATATCTTTTGAAGACATTACTTGATTTTTCAGTATATGCTTTTTTCTCTATTTGTGTGTATACCATAATGATTTATGTATTTGATAATAGATGAAGTAATGTACTACAGTGAGATTAAGAGTCTCTTCTAGGAGATGGATTTGTGCATTGTGTTTATTAATATCTGTTCATTTATTTACTTTAGTACTATCTTTTCCTTAAAATAAATAATTCATTTAAAATGACAGATTACTGAAGATAAAATGTATATATTTAGATCTTGAATTTTTGAATTGAATAGACTTAAATATCTATTTATATTGCTACCTTGTCATCATTATTCCAAATAATAGTCTCAGTAAAATTTGTTCTGTGAATAAATTTTAATCTTAAAATTTAAAGAAATGTATAAGAAAGGAAGAGCAGAAACTAGAAACCTGTGTTGTTTGGAAATATTTTCATTTAAGAAGATATTAGCAAGTTGCTTGAGTATCCTAAGGATACACTATTATACAATCACTAAGGTTTTCACATTAATGTATAGGATAAACTCTGAATTAAGCTGCCCTTTTCAAAAAAAAAATCTTTTTATTTTACCTCTTTTGGGAAACTTTTAAAAGTATAAATTTCTGGTTTCCTATAGCATGTCAGACTAATTTCTTATCTTGAATGCTCATAGATAACTAATAGCCCTGGATCTAATAACATTGGTCTACATGACCAATGTTCCTACCCTACTTTACAAAGATCACTTTCTTTGAGTAGAGTAAATTCCTGAATGTACAGTTTAATGATGGCAACTTTTTACCTACAGAATTAAAGTTATTGAGTTACTCCAAAAATAACAAATAGCACTCTATATTGTAGGATGCTGGGCTTAGAATAAAAGCAAAACAGTTCCTGTTCTTTAGGAAGCTTAGAATAGAATGGTATAGGAAGACATTAAAAAAATAATTATCAACTCTGAATACTGTTAGAGGAACAGGCCAGTTGTCCTGTTAAGGGGAAAGAATATCATCTGCAGGTTTGCCACATTATTAAAATGTTCAGTTTTTGATAAAATGTTACAAGACATGCAAAGAAACATGAATGTATCACCCATTCACACCCATTCACAAGATAAAAAGTAAATAGAAACTGTTCAGGAGGGCCCCAGATATTTTGCTCATTATTCAGTGACCTTGACCTTTTAAAAATATGTGCAAAGGAAACCAGATACGAAGAATTAAAGGACAGCATGGCAACCATGTCTTGTGAAATAGAAAATAGCAATAAAAAGATAGAAATGACTAAAAAAAGACAAATAGAAATTCCAGAGATGAAAGTACAATGCCTACAGTGAAAAAGTACACCACAGGGATTCATCAGTAGATTTGAGCTGGCAGAAGAAATAACAAATTTGAAGGTATGTCAGCTGATTTATTCAGTGTGGGGAACAGAAAGAAATAAAGGAACAGAGCCTCAGAGACCTGTGGGATTCATTCAATGTATCAACATATACATGCTGAGAGTTCCAGAAGGAGACTAGCAGAAAGATAAAGAAGCAGAAAGAATAAAGAAATCATGGTTGAAAATTCCAACTTTATGAAAAACGTTCATTTGCACAGTGAAGAAACTTGGGAAACTCCACATAGGATAAGTTCAAAGAGATCCACACCTATACACATCAAACTGTCAAAACCAAAAAAGAATCTTAAAAGCAGCAAGAAGAAAATGACTCACCACATAAAAGGGATCCTCATTAAGATTAAAAGTTCACTATTTATTGGATACCACAGAGCCCAAAAAAGAATGGGTTGTGTATATAAAGTGCTGGGGGAAACAAAGAATGTCAATAAAGAATTCTTATATCCAGCCAAACTATCCTTTTAAAATGAAGGAGACAATAATAAATTCCCAGGTAAACAAAACCTGATAAAATTTGTTGCTAGCTATTCTATCCCTCAAGAAATATGAAAGAACCCTGGCCAGTGTGGCTTATTTGGTTGCAGGGTTCAGTTCCTGGTGAGGGCACATACCCAGGTTTCGGGTTCAATCCCCAGTCAGGGTGGTGTGGGAGGCAGCTGATTGATTTTTCTCTTCTCTCTGCCTCTCCTCTCTCTCTCTCTCTCTCTCTCTCTCTCTCTCTCTCTCTCTCTCTCTCTCTCTCTCCTTCTCCTCCCTCTCTTCCTTTCTCCTTCCTCCCCCCTCCCTTCCTCTCTCCCTCTCTCTCAAATCAATTAACAAAAAGAAATATGAAAAAAAGTACTTCAGGGTGAAATGAAAGGACACTAAACAGAAACTTAAATACAAATGAGAAATTAAGAGCACTGGTAAGATTACTATATAGGTAAATGTAAAATACAATGTAAATGTATTTTTTATAACATCAATATTCTTTTTTCTGATTTGATTTAAAGACAGGTGCATAAATCAATAATTATAAATCTAAGTTAGGCACACAGTATATACAGATGTTCTTTGTATGACAATAAGAAGACAAAGGCAGAGGAAATTAAGCTATACTGTAACAAATTTTTTGTATGCTATTGCAATTAAATATTCATTAATTCAAACTAGTGTGTTTAATAATGCTAATTGTAATCCTCAGGTTAACCACTAAAAAAATTGCTTTGCAAAATAGTAAATGAAACATTAAGAGAATTAAAATGGTAGACTAGAAAATACTTCTTTAACAAAAGAAAGCATTAATGGAGGTATTTGAAGAACAAAAAAGATAATGACATATAAAAAGCAAAAAGAAAAATGGCAAATGTAAATCTTATCTAAAGAGGAATTACATTAAGTATAAATGGGTTAAACACACTCATGGGCAGATATTGGCAGAATGGATGAAAAAACAAGATCAAAGTATATGTTTTCTACAGTACACAGTTTAGATTTAGAGACACTATAGGTTTAACATAAAAGGATAGAAATACTTATCAGACAAATAATATACTTGTAATAATAATATTACTAATATGTCAGACAAAATTTTTTTAAGACAACTTGCCCAGCTGGTGTGGCTCAGTGGCTGAGCATCGACCTATGCACCAAGAGGTCACCGGTTTGATTTCTGGTCTGGGCACATGCCCAGGTTGTGGGCCAAATTCCCAGTGGAGGACATGCAGGAAGTGGCCATTTAGTGTTCTCTCTCATAGATGTTTCTATCTCTCTCTCCCTCTCCCATCCTCTCTCTCTCAAATCTATAAAGAAAAAAATATTTTTTTTAAGACAAAAATTGTTACTGGGGACAACAGAGATTTTTAATAATGATAAAAGAGTCAATTCTCCAGGAAGCTGTAACAATTACAAATATATAAATCCTCACTTACCCTCTATTGATAGATTCTTGGAAACTTTGATTTGACATGAAATGATATGCAACAAATATCAATTTTACATAGACTAATATAAACAAGAGTTAAGTTCCTACAGCATATTTCTGGTCACAGAAACATCACCAAACTTCTAAATAAAGACCCCAAACACTCCTAATATTACACTTTGAAATAAATGTGAACTATACATGCGTTTTGGAAAGATTAATAAAAAACAAGATAATTATTTTTCATCTGGCTTATCTCAGTTCAGGGTTGTGGGTGGCTGGTGTCTATTTGGGCAGCCCAGGTTGTGAGATGGGAACCAACCATGGACAGGATTGCTTCCATTTCAAGATACACTCATGTACACCCACACTGGGGCAGTTTAAATAGGCCAATTCACCTCATGTGAACATCTTTGGGATGTGGGAGGAAACTGGACTCCCCAGAGAAAAACCTATGCAGATATGGGGAAAATGTGCAAACTTCACAGACAGTGGCCCCTGTTGGGAATCATTTATTTTCATTATCAGCATAACAAAATAATGTTAAATGAAATGTATTCAAGAACTTGTTGTATATGTACCCAATTACACAGTTTTCAAATATATGATCCCAAACAGGCCATTAAAAGGAGAAATAGACAATGCAGTAGTAGATGGAGATTTTAATACACCACATTCCCTAATGGATAGGACATCTAGACCATAGGTCAACAAGGAAGTAGAAGACTTGAACAACACTATAAAGCAAATAGAACTAATGGCTATCTATAGAATAATTTATCCAACAGCAGAATATGCAACTTCTCTAGTGCACATGTAACATTTTCCAGGGTAGACTATAACTACTGAATTATATGCTAGGCCATTAAACAGGGTTCCTTAATTTTTAAACAAGGCTCATTAAATTGAACAGGATTGAAATCATACAAAATATGTTCTCCATCCAAACTTTTACATGGACTGGCCAAGAATAAAAGGGAGAGGCTCAAATTGCCAAAAATCAATAATTAAAAACCAATTATACATACTGACCTTACAGAAATTAAAATTGAAGGTGGAAATTAAACAACTCACTCCTAAATAACCAAAGGGTTAAAGGAGAAATTAGGAAGTGTTTTGAGATGAATGAAAACAAAACACAATATTTAAAAACATATGGGATTTATCTAAAACAGGTTAGAGGTAAATTTAAACCTGTAAACACATTAATAAACAAGGAAGATCTCAAATCAATCACCTCATCTTTCACTTTATGAAAATAGGTAAAGAAGGGCAAACTAAAAGCAAGCAGAGAGAATGAAATACTAAAGATTAAAGTGGAAATAAGTGAGAAAAGAAAAACAGAAGAAACTGGTTCTTGGGAAGGAACTTCTACATAGACTGGCCAAGAATAAAAGGGAGAGGCTCAAATTGCCAAAAATCAATAATTAAAAACCGATTATACATACTGACAGAAATTAAAAAGATCAGAAGGGAATAATGTGATTAATTGTATGCCAGCAAATTAGATAATTTAGATAAAATGGAGAAATTCCTAGAAAGATTCAAACTACCAACATTAACTAAAGAACATTGAATTAGTCATCACAAAATTTACCAGAAAGAAGAGTTCATTGCCAGATAGCTTCCTGGTGAATTCAATTAGGTATTTAGAAGGATATTAATTAATACTAATCCTTTACAAATTCTCCCAAAAATAGAAAGGGAGGGAAAAATTTGCCGCTCATTGTGTGAAGCTGATATTACCATGAGACCAAAAGGAGATGAAGATGTCACAAGAAAATTGAAGATCAATGTGCCTCATAAATATTAATGTAAAAATCCTCAACAACATATTAGCAAACAGAATTCAAGAATGTATAAAATGGTTATACACCGTAACCAAGTGAGATTTATCCTAGGAATACAAAGTTGGTTTAACAATATCAATGTGATATACTGTGTACTAGAATAAAGGACAAAAATCACAGTAAATGCATGAAAAAAATATTTGACAAAATCCAACAGCCTTTCATGATAAAAAAAAATAAATAAGTTCCATGATTAGGAATAAAAGGGAACTTTTCAACCTGATGAAGGACATTCTATGAAACCCACAGCTAACATTCTATTTAACAGTATATGACTGAATGATTTTCCCCTAAGGTCAGGAATAAGAGAAAGATGTTTGTTTTTACTTCTTTTTCAGCATTATACTAGAGATCTTAGCCTGGGCAGGTTGGCAAATAAAACCAAAGGTATCAAGATAGGGACTCAGTAAAACTCTGTTTTCAAATGACATAATCTTCTATGTAGAACCTTAAGAAATTCACACACAAAAATCTGTGAGAACTGACAGATGAATTTTGTGAGGTTGCAGGGTACAAGAATGATTGATAGGCAAATGCCAATTTTATTTTCATATAGTAGCAGTGTACGACTGAAAATGAAATTAACAAAACAGTTTTGTTTACAATAACACCCAAAAGAATATAATACTTAAGCACATTTTTTAAAAAAAAGAAGCATAAAACTTATATGCTGAAAACTATAAAACAACTGTTGAAGTAAATTAGACAACTTAAATAAATGGAAACGTCCCACAAAATCAGGAGACCTGATATTAAGGTGACAGTAATGCTCACCAATCTGATACGCAGATTTGGTACAATTGCTATCAAAATCCCAACTGTTGCCTTTTTTTTTTTACTCCCCAGAAGTATTTGTTTGATTCCAAAGTTTATGTGAAAATGCACAGGACCTAGCCTATCCATAACAGTCTTAAAAGGAACAAAACTGGGATTCATACCTCCTGTTTTCAAATCTTATTTCAGTAATCAAGACAGTGTAATATTGGCATAAGGATAGAGGTGTTGACCAATGGAATAGAATTGAAGTCCAGAAATATATTGTTTCACTAATGATCAGTTGATTTCAACAAGTGTTTGAAGACAATTCATTGAGTAAAGAATCTGTTCAATAAATGCTATCAGGGTAACTGGATATTTTCATACAAAAGAATGAAGTTGGGCCCTGGCTGGTTTGGCTCAGCAGTTAGAGTGTCAGATCATGGACCAATGAGTCATGGGTTCAATTCCAGTCAAGGGCATGTACCTTGGTTGCGATTTGTCCCCGGCCCTGGTCAGGGTTGTGTGGGAGGCAACCAGTCGATATTCCCTCTCATGTTGATGTTTCTCTCTCTCTCTTTCTCTCTCCCTCCCACTCTGTCTGAAGATAAATGGAAAAATATTCTTGGGTGAGAATTAAAAAAAAAAAAAAGAAGTTGATTCTCTCCCTACACAATACAAAATATAATTTTAAAAAATCATAGACCTGTTTCTCTCTCTTTCTCTTTCTCTCTCTCTTTCTTTCTTCCTTTCACCCTCCCTCTTTCTCTCTCCCTCCCACTTTATCTGATGATAAATAGAAAAATATCCTCAGGTGAGGATTAAAAAATAAAAAATAAATAAAATCTTTTAAAAAAAATCATAAACCTAAAAGTAAGAGCTAAACTACAGAACTCTTAGAAGAAAACATAGGAGTTAATCTTTGTTACTTTTGGTTAGGCAATGATTTCTTATGTAAGATGCCCAAGTACAAGCAACAAAAAGAAAAAATATAAGTTGGACTTCATCAAAATTTAAAATCTTTGTGCTTAAAAAGACAGCATGAAGAATGTGACAAGGCAAGCTACAGAATGGGAGAAAAGACTTGCGTCATGTATTTGATAGACTTGTTGCCTAAAATATATAAAGAACTCAAAACTCAATAATAAAGACCAATAACCCAATTAAAAAATGGGCAAAGACATGAATAGAAAGTTTTCCAAATAAGATATACAAATGACCAACAAGCCCTTGAAAAGATGCTCACCATCATTAGTCATTAGGAAAACCAAAATCAAAACCACAGTGAGATACCACTTCACATCCACTAGGATGGCTATAATAAAAAAGACAGAAAATAACACAGTGTTGGTGAGCATATATAGAAATTGGAACCCTTATATATTCCTGAAGGAAATTTATGAGTAAAGTATGGTAAACCTGGAAATAATTTGACTGCTCCTCAAATGTAAGACATTACAACATGATCCAGCTATTCCACTCCTAGGTATATACCTAAGGGAAGTGAGATCATATGTCCACACAAATGTATACAGATGTTCATTTTTCATAAGCAAACAGTGGTAACAACACTAATGTCCATGAAATGATGGATATATATAATATTAAATAAAATGTTTATTTTTATAGAATGGAATATTATTCATCAAGAAAAAATAAATATAATATTACTCGGCCAATGTGGCTTAGTGGATTGAGTGTCGTCCCATGGACTGAGAGGTTCCCATTCAATTCCTGGTCAGGGCACATGGCTAGGTTGTGGGGGTTGTGCAGGAGGCAGCCAATCGATGTTTCTCTCTCTCTAAAAAGAAAAAAAAAATCAATTAAAACATATTTAAAAAAATAAATGTATTGATACTTTATACAACATGGATGAAATTTAAAAACATTATGCTAAATGAAATAGGCAGTCACAATAGACCACAAATTTTATGGTTCAATTTGTTTTATTTATTTTTTTAGTCCTCACCCAAGAATATATATACATATTTTTTTGGTACGTGCCCCTAGCGGAAACCAAACCCGGGACTCTCTGGTCTGCAGGCCAATGCTCCAACCACTAAGCCAAACCAGCCAGGGCAAGAGGATACTTTTTACATTTATCTTCAGACAGAGTGGGAGGAAGCGGGGGTGGGGGGGAGGGAGAGGAACATTAATGTGAGAGAGACACACACCCCAACTGGGGCTGGGGACAAACTGCAACCAAGATATGTGCCCTTGGCCAGAATTGAACCCAGGACTCTTTGGTCCGCAGGCTGATGCTCTAACTGCTGAGCAACCTGGCCAAGGCTTATGGTTTAATTTATAAGGAATGTCCAGAAATAAGCAATTCTGTAGAAATAGAAAGTGCATTTGTAGTTGTGTAGATCTGTAGAAATTGGAGTAGGAATGTGGAGTGACAGCTAATGGGTCCAAAGTTTCCTTTTTCGGGGTTATGAATGTATTTTTTAAATGCTTGCAGTGATGGTTACAAAATTCTGTGAATATACTAAAGCCCATTGAATTTTACACACTTCAGATGTGTTTAATTTATGTTGTGTGAATTTTATGTCATTGGGCTCTTTACAATTTTTAAAAGTTCTTATGTGTTATATATCTTCTACACAGTTTATATTTGGAGGGGCATTAGTTGGAAATAAGCTACACTGCATTTTTACAGAAACTGGGACTTCTCTGTGTTTTTTTTTCAACTTTATATTACATTCAGAGGCAAAGAAGAAAAGAGGGAAGAATACTGAATTACACATATGTACCACTTCTACCTACCAGGAACTCTTTACATCTCTGCTTGCAAGGGTTATTCATGTCACTAAATTGAGAATAGTCATATAAACATATTTCTATAATTATGAGAAGAAATATTCTTAAAGAAGACACAATGATATCTAATTTTAATTCCTAAAATTTGAACTTCTATTATAACAGTAGGAAATAAATATAATTCATAATGCTAAGTGAAAGAAACAAATCTGAAAAGGTTACATTTTGTATGATTCTATCTATAATATCATTCTTGAAAAAGCAAAACTATGGCGTAAAGATCAGTGTTTGCCAGGAATTTGGGGGGAGGGAGGATGAGCTGAATAGGTAGAGCACAGGGTATTTTTAGGGCCATGAACTTATTCTGTGATATCTTAATGATGGATACATTATACATTTGTTCAGACTTATAGAATGTACATCATAAAGAGTGAACCCTACATAAATTGTGGACTTTATACTATTGTGTCATATATATATGAGCTCTCTGTACTTTCTGCTCAATTTTTCTGAAAACATAAAATTGCTCTAAAAAGTAAGTCAATTAATTTTTAAAAACTGCTGAAGTTTAGACATTTTAAAGAATATTAATAGTAAGACTTAAAAAAAAAAATCCTCACCGAAGGATATTTTTTCCATTCATTTTTATTATTTATTTATTTTTGTTACAGATGTTTCTCCTTTTTACCCCATTGACACCCTCCTCCATTCATTCATTTTTAGAGTGGAAAGGAGGGAGGGAGAAAGAGAAAGATAAACATCAATGTGAGACATACTGATTGGTTGCCTCCCTCACGCACCCCAACCAGGGCCAGGGATCAAACCTGCAACCCAGGTACGTGCCTTAGATCAGAATTGAACCCATGACCCTTTGGTCTGTGGGCCAACATTCTCATCACTGAGCCAAACCAGCCAGGGCAGTAGTAAGACATTTTAAAGAAAATTAATAACACTCCATAGAAGGGGAAAAAAATACAAATAATTTGGATAAGGATTTCTATTAAAAATAAACTCTCCCAAATCAGTAATAATAAGGCCAACATCCTAATTAAAAATGGGCCAAAACTTGAATACAAATGCCAATAAGCACTAATGTTGAGGTGCTTAACATTATTAGTCATAAGGAAAATGCATATTAAACTATCATGAGATGTGGTTTCTCAGCCACTGGCCTGGCTAGAAGTAGAAAAACTAACACCGAATGGTGGGAAGGATATGGAGAAAATTTCATTGCTGGTAGTAGTACAGGTTTGTTTTAATACTTTGGAATACACTTTAGAAGTTTTTGTAAAATTAAATATGTTTACCCCAGTGTTTTCACTCCTAGATTTTTTTACCCACGAGAAAATATATGTCCTCAAAAAAGACTTGTACAAAGAATGTTAATAGTAGATTTGTTCATAAAAGCCACTAACTGGAAATAACTTAAACATCCTTCAACAGACGGATGAACTGATGTTAGTGTGTTTGTACCATAGAGTACTATTCAGCAATAAAAACAGAATGGACTAGTCAACATGAAAAAGCCTCAGAAACATTATATTGAGGGAAAAAAGCCACTCATAAGAGGACATATTTTTGGAGTCTGTTTATGTGAAACTTTAGTCTAATAAACTTTTTCATTCATAACACATAAACTAATTACTATAATTCTACAGCACATCAAAAAAATATATATTTTGCCAATCTGACAATAAAAATAGGTATAATTTTGATTCATTCACATCAGACAGCTATTTTTGTGTTTTAAGGGAAAAGAGGTCAGTGCCCCTGACTAAATACTCAGGTACTGCAGGTTTTAAAAGTTCTTGTGGCACACCAGTGTGTCAAGGTACTCCAGCTAAAAATTGCTGGTCTAATTAATTGACAGTTGAACTTTTTTGAGGAGGGAGCATTTCCACTGGAAAGGTAAGTGGTAGAACTTAAGATTTGTGAATTTCACTGTGTGTAAATTGTATATGAATATTTAAAAAACACCAACAGGTTTGTTAAAATTATAGAGGAGGATTTCAGATATCATTGTACCAAATTACGGTAAGGTTGATGATAACTCTTATTTAGCATTTTTGTGCCAAGCACTGGTCTAAGCATTCTATTTCTTTTACCTCATTTAATCAACATGTCAGATATTTTTATTATCTTTGTCTTACTGATAAGAAAAACGAGACACAAGGAAACTGAGAAACCAGGTGGGTAGTCACATAGCTTTTGTGGTCAGTGGTCAGTGGTCAGTCAGACACTCGTGCCTGCGGGGTGATGGCTATACGACATTGCCTTTCCTGACCAGTTGTGTCCAAAGTTTAAACTGAGAACCTTAAGTTCTAATTGGTGAAAGAAGGAAATGGGGTGTGCCTGATATGAACATATATAAGATTATGAGAACATTATTATTCATTTCTAGATTCAGTTGTTATTTGTGTAATTATTTGTAATACTAAGGACACTAAACGTGGGTGTATGTCCTATTTCTAGGCACTATTTTGTGATATATGCTGTTCTACAAGGACTTATATATTTGAATGTACACATTTTAAATTGTGTACAGGCAGAATTCCATTTCTCCACTGTGACAATTTCTAGCTTTGAAGAGGTTCTCTGGAAATGGTGCTTTTATCTTTCTACTGCAGTGATAAACTTTAATGTTGGAGTGTTGTAAGTTCCCACATAATAAGGCTTAGATTTTTGTTTGGTTTGGCAGTAGACTTCTGTTTAAAATTCCTTTAATCTGTTCATTCCATGCTTTTTTATATTCATTTTGATAGCTGATGGCTCTGTGAAGAATTTTGTATGGATTTATTGCACTAATAAAACTTGTATTTGTGACTCTTCTTCCATCCCAACTTGCTTGAAAGTGAGTTTTTCAGTGAGTTGCTGAATTTTTGTCTTCTTTAGATTTTTTTTTCCTGGAGGAAATAAGAAACAATTCATATGCTAGATCTAAAGTTTCATTAAAATTGCTTATGCCCTGTCTCAGGCATTTAAAGTGGGCCATCTGTCTAAACATCTCTCTCTTTTTTTTCTGATCATTTCCTCGACTTATTCATGAGCCATGGGAGGGCTCCTTTGTAGTCTCCATGGAGCTGGTTCTGTCTACCCCCACTGAATACATCTATGTGCTTGCATAACATAGCTTTTCACCGTGCTGGAAATTCTCTGAACTTGGTTCAGATGAATGGCCCACTTTTCTGAAGGCCTTTCTCTTCCTGCAAAGATTTGTATGCAGAAGCTGACCTCTGTGGCTATGGAATGCAGCATATTATTCTTGATCATTTTACAGACCACCCACTGTGAAAGTTATGATGAAGGCTTGCTTAATGATTCTTTGACCACTAACATTGTTTTAACTCAGTATTTCACTCCTAAATAGGTATTGGCACAATTGAAAGCCAGCTTTTCTGAGTGTGTGATAATGTGGTTTTTGAGATGCTTATAATCCCTGCTAACTAAAGATGCTGTTAGTTATGTTTACATATAATCTGTTTTTAAAAATGACATGTAATAGCAATGTATTTGCCTTAGTATTACATGTACTTTTTTCGATTAAAATATTTTAGTAAGCTAAATGCATTAGTATTAACAATTGTGACAGTCAACGGACAGTTTTTGTCATAAAATAGAAAAATTTAGTTTCATTGAGCATATTCATTCTGGCTGGCTGATGATAACCAAAGTAGACATGTCTGGGTAAAAGCTATTATTTGACTTGCCTTGTGAATAGCTGTTTATGAGAATTCATTTTCACTGTTTTTTGGGGGGCATTGTTTGTGATTTGAAGTAGTAGCTTAAATTATATCAGCTTTGTAAGTGACTAGTAAGTTGTACAGATGAAGTTGGGGTTTTTTTGTGTGTGTTTTTTTTTTATCCTCACCCGAGGACATTTTTCCATTTTTTGTTCAGATAGAGTGGGAGGGAGAGAGAGAGAGAGAAACATCAAAGTGAAAGGGACACATCGAGTGGTTGCCACCCGCAAGACCCAACCAGGGCCGGGTACAAACTGCAACCAAGGCATGCGCCCCCAGCAGGAACCGAACTCAGGTCTCTCTGGACTGTAGGCCGATGCTCCAATCGCTGAGCCAAACCAGCCAGGGCCAGATGAAGTTTTTGATCAGATGGTAGCCTCTTTCGCTTATATACATACTTCAATAATGGCAGCTATTTTCTGTGTGTTGTTACTAGGAAGAGTTGAGTGAAGCTCCAAGAGTTTCACCCCTTCTTTTCAGAGTCATTTATAAAAATCATATAACTAGATAATTATTACCATCATAGACATGTTTATGCTGGTAGAATTAATATCACTCATTGTTAGTGTAGTTTCAATAATTTTGCAGAAATAGAGCATATGTACTTTTAGGTTGGTATGTATTATTTTTATTTATAGTTTATTTCTACTGTCCAGCTTATTGATATTTATATTGGATATATATGCCCAACCTCATCCATTCTATTTAAAAAGAAAACTACTTTGAAACTTATGTAAAGCCAGAAGGAATCTTAGCACATTTTGTTTGTGTAAGAACAAATTCATAAAGAGATTCCACATTGACTATCTTTTCTTGCTATCTCAAGATTTTGCTTTCATAGTGAAACCTCTTTCCTATATCTACTAACATATCACCTTCAAAGAAATTTTTGGAAAAGTGCCACATCGGGGGTTTTGTGCTGAGAAGAAACAATAGCTTTTCCCTGTTACCCCACCCTCCAACTGTGCTCTCATTCGTATTTTACAATTGTGGAAATGTGGGTTCAAAAGTGTTGACTGAGTTCTCAGGACAGTGCTAGGAAGAGAATGGGCTCAGATGAGACCTCAGCATTTCAGCTCAAAAGAGCCTGTGCTGCCCTGGCTGGTTTGGCTCAGTGGTTAGAGCGTCAACCTGCGGTCCAGAGAGACCCGAGTTCGGTTCCCGCTAAGGGCATGTACTTCAGTTGCAGTTTGTCCCTGGCTCTGGTTGGGTCATGAGGGTGGCAACCACTCGATGTGTCCCTTTCACGTCAATGTGTCCCTTTCACGTCGATGTTTCTCTCTCCCTCCCTCCCTCCCACTCTATCTGAACAAAATATGGAAAAATGTCCTCGGGTGAGGATTAAAAAAAACAAAACAAAAAGAGCCTGTGCTGCAAGTGCCCTCTTGGGGAGCTTATAACATATATGGAACAGATGTGGATCAAAATGAAAGAATGGAAAAATAAATAGTAGTGAGGTTCCGAAGAGAGGCAACTAACTACATCTCACTACCAGCTGTAAGATGCTTTCAGTGGGAAAATGTGTTTTGGGTTCGAACAGGATGTCAAGATCAACAATTTTCTTATTCCTCTGGAAACAGAGGCTTTTTGCATAACTAAAAAGTGTCTCCACATTTACTTGCAAGTACCTCTATTGAGCCAGTAAATTGTGAAAATATAAGCATATATTATAGGTTAAGTGGAAGGGAAATCACTGAAGTTTGTACTGAAATTAGGGAACAGTTTATGAAAGAATATTCTTTTTGAAAAAACTGTTAGTTTGAGAAGCAGAGAGAAGGAATTCAGTTTCCCTAAAGGGATTTTAGTTATGGGGTCAAACAAGAGTATAGGCCTAGAGTTGGGACTAATCGTAACAATAAAAGTTAGCATTTCTATGCATCATTTTATTTAATCCTCAGTAATCACTATGATGCAAATACTATGATAATCTTTATATATAAGGAAACTGAGACTTGAATAGTTTGTTCAAGGTCAAACTAATTGATGACAAACTGGAGGTCACCAGAGTGAGTTTGTAACCACTGTACTTATTTCTCTTGCTCATCTTTTTTTTTTATTTTTTTTTTATCCTCACCTGAGGACATTTTTCCATTTTTTGTTCAGGTAGAATGGGAGGGAAAGAGAGGAACAGAGAGAGAGAGAAACATCGAAAGGAACACATCGAGTGGCTGCCACCCGCACAACCGACCAGGGCCGGGGACAAACTGCAACCGAGGCACACGCCCTTAGCGGGAACCGAACCCGGGTCTCTCAGGACAGCAGGCCGACGCTCTAACCGCTGAGCCAAACCGGCCAGGGCTCTCTTGATCATCTTAATGTGGTCTGCTCTGATTTGTGAAACAATGTAAGCATTTTGCCCAAACAAATCAGAGAATAATCAGAATAGATACAAAGAGGAGAGTCTTATTTTTAAGGAACTTGAATGGTAGATAAGTTAAGATTTAAACTGATCTGAAGTAGGAAATCTTGGAACCATCTAGAGCAGGAGAGTAACCGAATTATCGAGGAGAGCAAAGATTTAAGAAAGCCTTGCTGCATGGTAATCTAGCTGTGGGTGTTTCTGTCATCACTATAGTCCTGAGAGCTCAGGGTGTTAACCCCAGTTAAAGATGAACTAAGGAAAGTCTGGTGAGGTCATCTACATAGTCCAAAAGCACCCAGATTTTAATCTAGGAGCTCAAGCTTCACTCTCCTTCAGGAGCTCATGCTGTCCCTTGGGCGACAGGGCCTCTCCTCTCCTGTGCAGAGCTTCACCATGCTTGCTTCTTGGATTCTTTCCTATTTCTCTTTTCACCTTAGCCCTTCTTCGGGACCCTGTGCTGGGGGTGGGATATATAAAAATAAGGTGTGATCTTGGCTCTTTTAGAAGCTCACAAGCCAACAGGGGAGACAGACATAAACAAATGCCTTGTGGATGAGAGTGCCAAAAGCAAGATAGAGTTGGAGCGCAGAGGACTCGCTTCCCTTTGCTTCTTTCTGCGCCATGCCTCCTTTCCCCTCCCCGCTCCTCCTCCTCTCCCTCTTGTGTGCTCCCCCGTTGTTTTTTCCAGCTCTCAAGTGTGACACTGTCTTCTGAAACAATCCTCTTCAAAGAGCCAAAAAAGAACCTTCTAGCCCAGCCAGTGTGGCTCAGTGGATTGAGCGTCGTCCCATGGACTGAGAGGTCTCGGTCAGGGCACATGCCTGGGTTGCGGGCTCGGTGCCCAGTGGGGGGCGTGCAGGAGGGGGCCAATAGATGTTTCTCTCTCACATTGCTGTTTCTGTCTCTCTATCTAAAATATCAATAAAAAAGAACCTTCTAAGCCTATGATATACATTATTATTGATTTGTTGATGCGTATTTTACTTCAATTTTCACTTCTATAGTATTTAAAACATTTCTTCATCATCAGGAAATAATAAGTGGTGGGCTGAATACAAATATTCACCTTGATTAATTATTCTCCATTAGACATTATGTCTAGAAGTGATTTGATTGTATTCAAAGTTTTTGTGACTATGACTTTTTTTTTTCTTTTTTCTTGGTTAATCCTCACCTGAGGATATTTTTCCATTGATTTTAGATAGAGTGGGAGGGAGAGAGGAAGGGAGGGATGGAGAGAGAGGAAGAGAGAGAGAGAGAGAGAGACAGAGAAATATCAGTTGGTTGCCTCCCACATGAACCCCCACTGGAGCTGGGCATCAAACCTGCAACCCAGGTACTGTGCCCTTGACCTTGACCGGAATCAAACCTGCAGCCCTTCAGTCTGAAGGCTGATGCTCTAACTGCTGAGCCAAACTGGCCAGGGCTGGGGTGACTTTTTATTTTAATTGAATATACAGAAAATTCTTTTAAAATTAGGGGGGGGCGGTTAAATTAAAACATAACCTGCAATATTTTTTCAGAACTCTGACTTAAGCCAGAGTCTATATACGACATATTTAGTGTTTAGTATATATTACTTGACAACTAATGTTATGAATAATGTAAACTTGCAGTATTTAAATTAGTTTAATTCAGAAATCGTTAGAGTTTTGTAAGTTTAAAAAGTTGTGCAGAGTATTTTATTCTAAAAATGTTTTTATCTTTATTTGCTTCACCCAAGTTTTATGGACCATGTAATATTGATCACACACAAGGAAAAAACCTGTGTGTTAAGACCAGCATTAGTGATATTGTATTCTTATCAAAAGAAGCAAATAAAAGGAAACTTTTGGAGGTGATGGAAATGTTTATTACCTTGATTATGGTGATGGTAACATGAATGAATAAATATATCCAAATTCACCAAGTTGTATATGTTAATTATGTGCAGGTTTTTTGCAAACTCAATAAAACAAAGAAAAGACTACCATTATAATTTTTTAAAAACCAGTCTTGGGCAGTAACCAAATATTGAAAAGAAATAAATATTGCTTAAGGAGAGTCAATCTTTGAAGACTGTCACAAATAAAGCAATTCAAATTCATAGAATAGACAACAGTACTTCAAATAGATGACGGTACCATAATTATCCCAGAATGACTGCCTTGGAGTGTCTGTGTGTGTGTGTGTTTTAAAAATCTCTCGTTTTTTGGTTGTTTTTTTTTCAAGGATAGAACCTTTTAGAATAAAATGTTCTGGAATACAGTCTTTGGAAGTTTTACTCTGCACACTTAATGTCAAAAGAAAATCAGTTTACTGAGAGAGAAAAATATGAAATTATTAACTTTTTTTTCTTTCTACTTCAGAGTGCCTGTTGTTAAACCACAAGTGGCTAACTGGGAGCTTTCAATAAAATTGAATGATGAAGTTCATACTGTTGTAACATCAAACAGTGGGAAAGCGTTCTCTGTAAGTTTTCTTTCTTTTGGGGGGGGGGGTGTAATCTTGAAATTATCTATGAATATTTGAAACAGTTTTTCACTTCTTCAGTGACTCTTATCATTTGAATCTATAACATAGCTATTATATATTTGTTTCATCTTCTTTAGGAAGCTGAATGTAAATGGAAATTATTTTTCTCCTATGGTAATTAGGAAATAAGTTCCTAGATTTAGTCACATTCTAAACCCACCACCTAATACCTGATTTACTTTTTCTTTTCTTATTGAGATACTTTCGCCTTTGTTTTAGAGAAGAGCATCTTTAATTCTAATTCCAAACTCATGGTAGCTGTGGTAGGACCATTCTTTTAAAACAATAATCTGAAGCCTCATATAACATTTTCTTGAGATTTCATGTTGTGAGACATTCTTGAGGCTAAATTTACCTTATGGTGACATGCCTTTTGTTTTGAAGAACTTAAAACCCTAGGATAATATCCATGATAAAACTACTTTAGTTTTTTTTGTTGTTGTTTATTTATTGATTGGTTTTAGAGAGAGAGGAAAGGAGAGGGAGAAAGAGATAGAAACATCGATGAGAGAGAACATCTATTGGCCACCTTCTGCATGCCCCCTACTGGAGATTTGGCCCACATCCTGGGCATGTTCCCTGACTGGGAATCGAACTGGCGACCTCTTGGTGCGTGGTTCGATGCTCAGTCACTGAGCCACACCAGCTGGCATAACTCTTGTCTGTACTGAACAATGTACTGAACAATGTTACAGTGAGATTGTGGTATGAATAATATGCTTAAATTCTGTTGTTTGAGATTGCCAGAAAAATACCATGAAGTTACTATTTTAGCTTGTGTCCTTTTTTTAGTTTCAGCATAAACCAAGAAACGACTATATAGCTAGTATAATAAATAATTATATTAATTTACATTCCTATTTCTCATGGCTAAGTTGCATTGAGATGTCATTTTGTTTGGGAGGAAAGTGACTTTTTATCAAAAGATTTAGACAGGATATGAAAATCACAATAATAAAATTTCACTGAAATGAGACCTACTGAGGTTTTAGATGCATGGAAGTTTCTTGATCCCAGCTAGAAAATGCCAGAAGTCAAGAATTAATGAGAATTTATTTATTCAGCAAATACTTAGTCTATGCTGGCTGCATGCTGGAAAAGTGCTAAGCTGTTACACTGGAGAAGCTGACGTTCTTATGTGGTGGAGGTCCAAATAAATGAGATTACTTCATCATTTAAGGGCAGTCTCCTTGGCTTTTATTGAATTTTCTGATCTATTCTATGTGCCAAAATTACTAAAGCATTTGTAACTAAAAGATGATTAACTCAACTCTCTTAAAATGAAAGCTATGCTGGAGTTAAACAATTATGATACATTTTGTGACGAACTTATGTGATTCTTTACATTCCTTCTTTCCATGCAATTGTTTTAAAGAATAGCTTTGTAAGTGGTTAGTTAACTGTACATCAAGATGAGTAGCAAATTATATACACTGAATAGTACAGAGTATTAAATATTATTCTGTAGCATTTTCCTGGGGGCAGGTTAACTTTACTGAAATGTAGACTTCAGCATAATTTTTAGTTCTGTCTTGAGTCACCACTGTAGTGGTAATCTGATACCCCAATACTATATTTTTCTAAGCAGTGCCTTGCCTTAATAAGAAAACTGCCCAGGTTACTTCTTAGAATTGTTATTTCTCTGAGCTTGTTTAGATTCCAAGTTGGAAAACTGGAGGCCGTTGGCTTGACAGCTCAAGTGGTGTCTTTGAATTTTTACCTCCTGTTTTACTTTTTAGGCCATGAGGAAAGTAGGGCTGTTTTAAAAACATCAAAATTAATCCATTAAGAATTTCCCTGGAAAATAGCCACCTTGATATATCCTATCAAAAACTACTTCACATACGCATTGCCTTAGCAACTTTCAGAAGCATCAAACCTAATGAAAAGAGAGTACTCCTGATAGTGTGGTCCTTTCTTCCTAAGCATGTTTGTGCTGAGTTTCATTTGACATCAATATTATGAAAGGAGTCAAGTTGAATTGTGTGGAGTAAGTAAAGGTTCATTGGTATGAAGATTTTAATAGTGTAAAATCCATGCTTTTAGGGTCTCAGAGCAGAAAACTATGACTATTTACTTGGTTTTCTAGATCACCTACTGGCACATCAAAAAAAAAGAGCCTTCAGATGACAGTCTAGGTTAATGACCCCAGAGGCAAAGTCACATTTGCTTAGCCCACAATAATGCTTCAGATACCCCACATTGTCATACTTCTTTTATTTAATTAAAAACATTAAGTTGTGCCCTGGCTGGTTTGGCTCAGAGGTAGAGCATCAGCCTGTAGACCAGTGAGTCCCAGGTTCAATTCCAGTCAAGGGCACATACCTCAGTTGTAGTTTGTCCCTGGCCCTGGTCAGACTCGTGTGGGAGGCAACCAATCAATGTGTGCCTCTCATACACATCGATGTTTCTCTTTCTCTCCCCCTTTCTCTCCCTCTCCCTCCTACTCTATCTAAAGATAAATTGAAAAATACCCTTGGGTGAGGATTAAAAACAAAAACATTAAGTTGTAAGATATTTCAAATTAGGAATGCACAGCAAGTGTACAAATCTTCTATTATGGTTTCCTATTTAAAAAAAGAAAAATATTATAGATACAGCTAAATACCTTCCTTACATCATCCCATTTCTGCCCTCTTCCTTCTCAGAGGTGAGCGTTATCCTGAAGGTACTATCTGTCCTTCTTTTATATGTTGTTACTCTTTTGGTATGTGTATATGTACCATAATAATAGTGAAAAAGAAAATTGTGAAAATGTAAGTACTAAATAATGGCATGTATATAAGATTTAAAAATACACAAAGTAAAAATAATTCTATTTATAATAGCATAAAAAAGAATAAGCTACTTAGGAATAAACTTAACTGTGGAGAAGGACTTATACACTGGAAACAACAATACAATAGAAACCACAAAATGTTCCTGAAAAGAAATTACAGAAGACAAATCAATAGAAAGCAATTTCATGTTCACAGATTGGAAGACTTAATGTTGTTATGATGTAATACTACCCAAAGCAATCTACAAATTCAATGTAGTCCTTACCAAAATCCCAATGGAGTTTTGCAGAAATAGAAAAATTCATTCTACAATTCATGTGGAATCTCAAGGGACCCCAAATGCCAAAACAATTTTGAAAAAAAGAGCTCACACTCCCTGATTTCAAAACTTATAACAAAACTACAGTAATTAAAACAGTGAAGTACTGGTATAAGACAGACACACAGGCCAGTGGAGTAGACTTGAAAGCCCAGAAATAAAGCCTTGGTTTCATTAGGAGTACCCAAACCATTCAGTGGGGAAAGATAGTCTTTTCAACAAATAGTACTCAGGGAATGGGGATTGTGGGGCTGCATGGAAAAGATGAAGGGATTAAGTACACATAAATAAATAAATAAATAAATAAATAAATAAATAAATAAATAAATAAAACAAAACAAAGAAAAATGACTTTGGACCCTACCTTAAGGCATATATAAAATTAATTAAACATGTATTAAAGACCTAAATGTAAGAGCTAAAGCTATAGAACTCTTAGAGGAAAACATGGGAAGAGCCTTATGACATTGGATTTAATGATCATTTCTTGAATATGGTATTAAAAGTACAGTCAGCCCTGGCCGGTTTGGCTCAGTGGTTAGAGTGTCGGCCTGCGGTCCCGAGAGACCCAGGTTCGGTTCCCGCTAAGGGTGCGTACCTCCGTTGCAGTTTGTCCCCGGCCCTGGTCGGTTGTGTGGGTGGCAGCCACTCGATGTGTTCCTTTCACATCGATGTTTCTCTCTCTCTCTCTGTTCCTCTCTCTCCCTCCCACTCTACCTGAACAACAAAAAAAAATGGAAAAATGTCCTCGGGTGAGGATAAAAAAAAAAAAAGTACAGTCAACTAAAGAAAAAAATAGACATCAAAATGTAAAACTTATATGCATCTAAGGACATAATCAACAGAGTGAAAATGCAACCCACAGAGTAGGAGAAAATATTTGTATATATCTAACAAGGAATATTATCCAGAATATATAAAGGATTCCAACAACTAAATAGCAAAACAAATAAACACAACCCGATTTAAAAGTGGACAAAGGACTTGAATAGACATTTCTCCAAAGAAGATAGGTATACAAATGGCCAATAAGCATGTGAAAAGATGCTCAGCGTTACTAATTATCATCAAAATGCAAATCAAAATCACAATTGGACACCACCTCAGAGCCCTTAGGGTGGCTAGTATCAAACAACCTTTGGAAAAGAATGTGTTGGCAACAACATGGAGAAATTAGAGTCCTTGTGCAATGTTAGTTGAAGTGTGAAATGGTACAGCTGCTGTGGAAAATAGTGGTTTATCAAAAAATTAAAATTAGAATTACCATATTATCGAACAATTCCACTGCTGAGTATTTTTTTTAAAGAAGGCAGCAGAGCCCTGGTCAGTTTGGCTCAGCGGTTAGAGCATTGGCATGTGGTCTGAAGAGACCTGGGTTCGATTCCCGCTAGGGGCATGTACCTCGGTTGCAGTTTGTTCCCGGCCCTGGTTGGTCGTGCGGGTGGCAGCCACTCGATGTGTCCCTTTCACGTCGATGTTTCTCTCTTTCTCTCTCTCCCTCTCCCTCCCACTCTGTCTGAACAAAAAATGGAGGAATATCTTTGGGTGAGGATAAAAAAAAATAAAAATAAGAAAAATAAATAAAACAGGCAGCAGAGTCTTAAAGTGATATTTACACACCCATATTCAGCAACATTGTTTACAATAGCTAGGAGATGGAAGCAACCCAAGTGTCCACTGATGAATGGATAAACAAAATGTGATACCTATATACAATGGAATATTATTCAGCCTTAAAAAAGGAAGAAAATTCTGATACATATTACAGCATAGATGAGCCTTGATGACAGTATACTAAGTAAAATAAGCCAGTCACAAGTGATAAATATGACTCCAAATTATGCAGTGCCCAGAGTAGTCAAATTCATAGACAGAAAGTAGAATGGTGGTTGCCTGGGGGTGGAAAATTGTCACTTGTAGGATATAAATTTCAGTTTTACAGGTTGAAAAGAATTCTGGGGAGCAGGTAGCGCAAAAATGTGTTATATTTACTGCCACTGAATTATACACTTAAAAATGGTTAAGATGGTAAATTTTATATAAAATTTTGTGAATACACAAACCAATGCAAATTAGCATTTTCAATGAAACATTAAAAAATAAGGGAGATAGAACCTTTGGGAAATGAAGAAAGCATGGTAGAACTAAAAGTCAAGTGAAGAAGTAGTAGAAGTATAATATGTTCTGTGTTTTAAGTCTTTATTCTGATATGAATGCAAGGGTCTGAATAGATTAAGAATTAAGTAAGAAGTATAAAACCTGGTAAACACAAAGTTGAAATATAATTTAGCTTATTAAGATGATAAACTCAAAAGTATCAAAAACAAACTGATTTTTGTTTATATTAGTTTTACAATTCCCCTGTGGATTGCCAAGAAGGTATCCATTTCTCTTTTATTCTGCATAATTTGAAACTGGTCAAAATAGTTCATGATGACTGAAAAGATTAATGCGTTTGTTATCTTAAAGATGACGAAGGACTAAATTCATACTGAAGACAGTTAACTTCAAAGAAAAATGTCAGAGTACTCTTGAAATAAAGAAAATTAGCTAAGGCATCCAGCCTTCCCAGTGATGGGAAAATGAGCACTGTACATGCACTTAAAATTTTTTTGCCTGATATTTTGTGTTACCTACTAACAAACTAGAAAACATTTGTAGATGATCCTAGATATCATTTTTTACATACAGTGAGTCACTTACAGAAATTTTTCTAAAGACCTTGTTAACTACTTCTGAAGAATAACCAGAATCTGTAGACTATTGAATTTTGGCATACCAATATAATTTTTGTGCTAATGGTTAAAAAGAAAACTCTAAATGATCAAAAGTCACATTTAGTAAGAGAAAGGAAAATACATTTTTTCAGTTTTAAAAAAACTTTTTAGTTCATTTTCCTACAGAGATTTGTTTTTATTTTTGCTTTTTATAGAAAGGTAAAAATCTAACTTTTTGATAGTCATAACACTTTGCTGCAATTTTAAATTACAGAGTCTTTTTATTCTTCCAATTTCAAGTCAGTTATGTATTGATAAAATTTATATTAAAGGTTAAATGGTAGAGATGCACTTCTTGAACAGCAAGGCTGTGCAGCAAACTATAATAGGTGAAAATTATGAAAATCACTATTCACAAATCACATGTTGTATGCAGAAAATCTTAAGAAATTCACTGAGAAGCTATTACAATTAATAAATAAGTTTAGCAAGGGTGCAAGATATAAAATAAATAAATAAAAATCAATTATATTTTTATTCACTTGCAATGAACAATCCAAAAATAAAATTATTAAAATTCCATTAACAAGAGCATCAAAAGAATAAAATACTTAGAGTAACTTTAACAAAGGAAGTGCAAAACTTATACTGTGAAAACTACAGACTCTTGAAAAAGAAATTAAATAAAATCCAAATAAAGAGACAGCATTTCACATTTATAAATTAAAAAACTTAATACTGTTAAGATGGCATTACTTCCCAAATGGTGTACAGATCCAGTGCAGTTCTTATCAGAATCCAAACTTTATTTTTGTTAGAAATTGACAAACTGATACTAAAATTCATATGGAATCTTAAGGGACCCATAATAGCCAAACAATCTTGAAAAAAATAACAGAGTGGGAGAACTCACACTTGACCCTTTCAAAACTTACTAGAAAATTATCTTGTAGTCAAGATAGTGTAGGACTTGCATAAAGATACAGTACTTGCATAAAGATAAACATAAAGATTAATAAAATAGAATTGAGAATCCATAAATGAACCCATAAATGTATGGTGATGTGATTTTTCACAAAGGTGCCAAGATAAAACAATGAGGGAAAGAGTAGTCTTTTCAACAACTGTTTGTGGAACAACTGGGTAGCCACATATTAAAGATTGAAGTTGGATTCTTACCTCATATTGAGTTTACATACTAAAATTAACCCAAATGGTTAAAAGATTTAAATGTAAGAGATAAAACAATAAAACTCTTATAAGAAGACATTGTTGAAAAATCATAGATACCTTCTATAGATAAATAACTTTAATTTTTTATTATGTAAGTATGCTTCCTTAAATTTTTTTTTTTTATTTCTCACCCAAGGATATGGTTTTGTTTTTTGTTTTGCTTTTATTTTTTTAGAGAGAGAGAGAGAAAGAAACATCGATGTGACAGAGAGAAACACCGAAGTGACAGACACATCAATTGGTTGCCTTCTGTATGTGTCCCCACCAGGATCAAATCTGCATGCAACCTAGGTATGTGCCCTGATTGGGAATTGAACTCATAACCTTTTGGTGTACGAGACAACACTCCAACTGAGACACCTGGCCAGGGCGCTTTCTTGATTTTATTATTGTTTTCCGTAAACAACAGAATGAGAAAAGGATTTCCCTGTTCTGTTCTAGATGAATTGTTGTTTTTGATACTTATTTTAGCTTATTCACTTATTCTTATAAAGTAACAGATTACTTTGGTCTATTATATTACATATATGCCTTGCTCCAGGTATTGTGTTAAGTACTTTATAAACATTATGTCTACGTGAGACAGTAGTAACCCGGAAGGTAGATGTTAGTAGCCCCCGTTTACAGATGAGTTTGGAAATTGAGGTTCAAAAAGACAAAGAGAGCAGAAGTCACATAGCACGTGAGTATAGAATCTACGATTAAACCCAGGTCAGTGTGATTCTAAGGCCAGTGAACTCATTAGTACCTCCTTGTATCTAACTTTACAAAGTATTTTTGCTAGATAGAATGCTGAAAAATAATAGCACTGTTGTGGGAAATTAGCTCTGCCATTTTATGGATAAGTTATTGTTAATACAAGGAATAATACATTTATTTCTAACCAGAATACTTTTGTTCCATGACAAAAAAATTTTTGTGTGTAATATGTTGAAAGCCATACTAATTAGTGGAATAATGGAAGGCATTGCAAAAACATGCATAAATCACAAAAATATACACAATATTATATACACAATGTACCCACTTTTTAAAAGTACATAGAGTTAAGAGTAGATGTTAGAAAGCATTTTTAGTATCTTATTAATTATATAGGTGTTAATGTATCTTTCAAGTGAGTGTTAAAATTCAAAATATTAATTTTTAGCAGTGGTTTTGCAGTTTTACACAAGCAACAATTTTTAACACAATACAAAGTTTGGGATAGATAAGATTTTGTGTCTAAAAGAGTTTATGCTTTCAATTTGTTTTCTTAATAATGTTTGTTTTGTTGTGGTAAAATTGTCTCATCTTTAGATGCCTGTGGTGGAGGGAAGGAAATGTTTTGTAGTGTTCATATCATTGAAATTACCACCCTCTATTTTTCTTCTCAAAGAAAGAATATGGTGATGAACATAAGAATGAAAAATAATAATTACATATGGGTACATAATAAGAAATAATTACATACGCATTGTTTGAGGTTTTCTTTCTCAAATATAGCCAACCCTTTCTCATTTGTTCAACTCCATGTATTTTGTTCTAGATTTTTTGACTTAAGAAAACATTCCACCAGTTTTTGTATTTCGAGAGCACCTTGAAAATGTGGTTTTAAGTAGGGCTGTATAAGTATTTTTATATTATATTTCATAAAGGTTAAGAGTTAAATGAATTTAGCAAAGCAGTAAATAATCTTGCGTATCAAATAACATTTTCTTTGTTTTCAAATATTAATGTAAACAATCTTAAATTTATTTTCAATATGAGTTTATACCTGCATTTTACATCATAATCACTGTGTTTTTTAAAAATCCTACTTGTAGAGACTAATGCCAAATCATGTACTTACTGGAATTTTTATAGAGACTAAAAATCATGGTGGCTCTTTTAAAGAAATAATTTTCAAATGCCTAGAAAAAATACATTATTATATCTGTCTTTTTGCCTCTATGGTCAATTTTTAGAATATACTTTTATTCTTGAACATGGAAAGGACATCAGCCAACAAGGTCACTTCACTATTATATTTATACCTAATGTAGGCTTTTCATTAAAATGTATGACCAAGCCCTGGCTGGTTTGGCTCAGCGGTTGGAGCGTTGGCCTGCGGACCAGAGAGTCCCGGGTTCAGTTCCCACTAAGGGCACGTACCTTGGTTGTAGTTTGTCCCCAGCCCTGGTTGGGGTCATGTGGGTGGCAGCTAATTGATGTGTCTCTCTCACATGGGTGTTTCCCTCTCTCTTTTCCTCTCTCTCTCCCTCCCACTCAATCTGAAGATAAATGCAAAAAAAAATATCTTTAGGTGAGGATAAAAAAAAAAAATTATGACTAAGTGAACAGTAGGCCAACAGATAAAGAAAAGAGTATTTTTGCAGTAGCCTTTAAAAATGAACACCATAATACTATTAGGGGCTTATAAGAAAGGACTATAATTCTATTTAGAAAATCATCTTATAGTATGTGATAAATGATAGAAAAAATTGGAGTAAGTTTTGAAGTTATGCAATATTTTATATTTAAAGACCTTTTTTCATTTTTTTCCCCCTTGACAGCCATTTAGTGCTTTGATCACTTCTCTCGTTAGGTTAATTTTTTAACTTAAGCTTCCTACATTTCCCCCCAGCTTTAAAAAATATAATAAACAAAGCAGCAAAAAATATTATTCTATTTGAGGAAAATATTTTCTGTTGATTTTTTTTTAAACAGAAAAACATATTTTATTAAAATGAATTTTTTTTCACTTTGGCTATAACTTTTGTTTTCTTGGTAAAATTATTTTTCCATCTGAGGAAAAATTACTAAGGAAATAAGTCCAGGTAATTGCTTTTAAAAATGTTAAATTTTTCTTCAATATATAGAAAACCATTGTAAGTAAAACAAACAGAGAAGCCAACAGGTCAGAGGGAAATTTTGCGGCTAATTAAAAAAATAAAGGGAATGTTCTTAGTATATAAAGAACTCTTACAAATCAATATGAAAAAGACCAACCACCTAGGTAAAAAATGTTCAGAGATAGTTTACAGCAAAGGAAATATAAATGGCTTCTGCACATGTGCGATATTGTGATAATGGAAAAAGTCAAGTTAAAGTATATGATACCATTTTCCACCTATGTTTTGGCAAGGATAAGAAATTTGATAATGCCCTAATTTTATAAAGGTGCAGAAAAATGGGCCCATATACATTATTGGTGGGAGTATAAATTATACAGCCTCCATGGAGAGCAATTTGACAAAATTAAATTATGCTATCAGATATGTTCACATTTAGGAGATGCACAAGAATGCTCATGGCAGTATTGCTTATAATAGCAGAAGATTGGAAACAACTGGCATGCCCACCACAATGGAATAATAAATAAATGTGGTACACCCATAATGTCCAACTTCTGTGTAGGCATTAAAAAGGATCTGAGAATCCTCTATGTGCTGATTTATGAAGTGACAAAAGAAATGTTCATTTGTGTAAAAAGAATATATGTTTTTATGCTTGTTATGTATATAGTACATCTTTGGAAGGAGCCACAGGAAACTGAAAACTGTAATTGCCTTTGAACTGGGGAGCTGGATGGCTGACCCCATGACTAAACTGAGGGAGAAGGATCCAGACCTTATACCAGATGTCTCATTAGTACTGTTTGAGTCTTGAATCCTATAAATGTATTATCTATTCTTTTTAAAAAATCAACAAAAAAGGGGTTTCAAAACTGTGCAGTGGAAGTGTGGAAGATGTGGGACTGTTGAAATAATGAAATTTTAATCACCTACCAAGAAACTCCTGCAGTGCCTAGGCCATCTAGGGACGTAGTCAGATGAATAGCCAGTCATGAATGAAGAACTCTGGCTTTACACATGTGTATAAGTGCAGTTACTGCAACTCCTTCCATTAGCACTCTGAACTTGGAGGTCGTTGCTGGCAGTTACTTAATTGTTTATGTTTAGACATTAATCTAAATTAAGAAACTAGAAAAAGCAAAGAAAGAACTGTACCTTGAGTGAGAGAAAGGAAATTGAGTCAGAACAGATTTGGACAGCCCTCCAACAGCCTCTCATTTTCCCTTCTTTGGTGTATAAAGTCCCAGAGAGATTGCCATATAGAAGAAGTAGAGAGGTGTGTATCTTGCTCATAGCAAAAGGTAGTGAGAGCTTACTCCAAAAGTATTGCTTGGGGTCCCAGAATTCATAGTAATTTTCAAGGCTCCTAAAACATCACTGTGGAATTGAATTATTCTCCCCTACACTGGCTTTAAGGAAGAAGGTCTAAAAGTAACTTGCTTTCCAATGTGATGACATTACCTCAAGCTCAAGAATATCTTTTTAAAGCAAACTCAGTCAAATCAGCTTGATGTTTGATAGGAGGGGGTCAAATAAATGAGGATGTAGAAAAATCAAGTCTGAAGAGGAACCTTGCACAGCTTGATTTGTTTATTTTAAAAATGCAGCCCTGTTCAGTGGGTATGGTACTGCACATAGGACTGCATTTTCATAAAAAGTGACACCCCTGCCCATGTAATCTGGAAAATTGCTTGTCTAATTGGATGCACAGTTGCACCTGTACCCTCTTGAATGACTCAGCTATGTTGTGCTTGAGTCAAGTAACTTGTTATGAGACTAAATGAAGAAAAAAATGAGTTGTAAAATCCAGTTACTTTGGAAATGAAAAACACTAAATGGTATTGTTTGCTACCACATAGAGTTGGCAAATACTATAATTAAGACTTCAAGTGATTTTAGTAATCCCCTAGTTTCAACCACTTTCTGAAGAATATTATTTAGAATAAAGTTTTCAATATTGACACCAGATATTCAGGTTGAATTAGTTCAATTTTATAAACTGTTATAAAATATCCATAGTAGTCTAGAACCCTTTTATGGGCACTGGTAAAATTTCTACCATAAGCTTTCTTAAAAACATTTTATTCCTGACCGCTGAGGCTCAGTGGTTGAGCATCGACCCATGCACCAAGAGGTCACTGGTTCGATTCCCAGTCAGGGTGCATGCCCAGGTTGTGGGCCAGATCCCTAATGGGGGGCATGCAGGAGGCAGCCTGTCGATGTTCTCTCTCATCGATGTTTTTATCTCTCTCTCCCTCTCCCTTCTTCTCTCTCTAAAATCAATAAAGAAAACAAAATTTTAAAAATATATATTTTATTTATTTTGGCATGATATTTATTGTCCCTTTAAACTTATTTATAAATAAAATGAACAGCCCTGGCCCATTTGGATCAGTGGTGACAACATCAGCCTGTAGACCAAAGAGTCTCAGGTTTGATTCCAGTCAAGGACACATACCTCAGTTGCAATTTGGTCCCCAGCCCTGGTCGGGGTCGTGTAGGAGGCAATCAGTCAATTTGTCCCTCTCATGTCAGTGCTTCTCTCTCCCTCTCTCCCTTCCCACCCCTCTCCTTCTCTTTCCCTCTCCCTCACCTTCCTTCCCACCTTCCCTCCCACTCTATCTGAAGATAAATGGAAAAATATCCTTGGGTGAGGACTAAAAAATAAAATAAAATGAACAGTGAAGCAAACTGTTGAAGTGCCTTTGCTGAGTAATTCAAACATATGAATTTTGATAGGTTTATAGTCATTATACATTTATCATTTCATTGTATTATAGCTTAATAGCTGTTTATTGAGTACCTCCTATAACATAGGCCTGAAGAACCAATGGTAATAAAGAGAGATGATGTCTGACTCCTCATAGAATTTTTCATCTCTTGAGGGTGACAAGGACAAAGGCTGTGTCAGTCAAGTACAACAAGTGAGTGATGACAGGGAGGGACAGGCACTGTGGAGAACACCTGGGGAGCCCTAACCTGGACATGGAGGTGGTTGTGGAAGGCTTTAGGATGGAAATAATGGCCAAGCTGAGACCTAAAGAAGGCAGGTGGAGGGTAAGATTTCAGAGATGAAAAATAAAGTAACTGCATAATATTTCATAAAATGTCTTACCGCCGTTCAGGAAATCATCTTAGTATACGCTATTTATTGTGACTATTTTTAAAGTTCAGAGCCTTGTAATAAGTCAGCATGCCTATCCTTGGTGTGTATATGCTGAGATGCAATAACAGTGAGGGTATGGTGTGGCTTGTATGCCTCAGGTGGGCGTTAAGGGCCATGCTTCTCTGCAGGCCAGCCCTGTGTCTGCGGGGTGGGTCACTGTCAGTGACTGTCTTTCTCCCTGTCCCCATGGACAGAACTCTTCCTTTCTCTCTTTATACTTCACTCCATAGCTTTAAATAATTCTGCAAGTATACAATCTTTTTGGTTTTGTTTTAATTAATTTTTTAAATTGAGGTATAAGTGACATAACATAGTTTCAGGTATACAGTATGATGATTCTATACTTGTATATATTGCAGAATGATCACCACAGGTCTAGTTAACATTTGTCACCACTCAATTACAATTTCTTTTTTCTTGTGATGAGAACTTTGAAGATTACTCTCCTAGCAACGTTCACTTATGCAGTATAGCATTATTAACTATAGTCACCATGCTGTGCATTACATACACATGCTTTATTTTATAACTGGAAGTGGTACCTTTGAGACTCCTCTTTTTCCATTTTTCCCACCCCTCCCCCCACCAGTCACCAATCTGTTTTCTGTATCTATGAGTTTGTGTTTATTTATTTATCCATTTGTCCATTTATTTATATTCCACATATAAGTGAGATTATATATGGTATTTGGCTTCTCTGTTTGACTTATTTTACTTAGCATAATGCCCTCAGGATCCATCCTTGCAAGATTTCCTTTTTTATGGCTAAGTTATATTCCATTGTGTATGTGTGTATCACATTTTCTTGATCCGTTTGTCCATTGATGGATACTTAGGTTGCTTTCATATCTTGGCTATTGTAAATATGCTGCAATGAAAATAGGGTTGCATATATTTTTCAAGTTAGTGTTTTCGTTTTCTTCAGATAAATACTCAGAAGTGCAATTGTTGGAATTATATGTTAGTTAAGTTTTTAATTTTTTGAGGAACCATTTCCAGGAGTTGTAAGAATTTGGCTCCCCTGGGCCAACTTCTCATTGAACAGTAGAGAACACATAAGGCCTGGAAGATTGAGTGACTCACCCAAGGTTCTTGGTAAATAGAGAGGGCAAAGCCCGAGGTCCCGGGTCTCCTGATTGCAAGGCCTTCTCTTTTTATTGAGCTCTCTGCAGTGGGAAGAAACTGTGTGGATGGTATTAGTTTTCCCTCTCTGTATATATTGCAAAAAATGTTGAAGTATTGAATTTCCCCTATTTAGGAAGCTTGTTACCTACTGTCACATCTAATAGTGTTCCTTAAGCCCTGGCCAATGGCTCATTTGGCTGGGCATTGTCCCATGCACTGAAGTTGCCTGTTCCATTCCCAGTCAGGGCACATGCCTGGGGTTCCGGCTCCCTCCCCAGCAGGGGTCATGTAGAAGGCAGCCAATCAATGTTCCACTTTCACATAGATTTCTCTCTCCCTCTCCCTCTAAAAAAATTTAAAAAAATCTTTAAAGAAAAAAAAGAACGTGTGATTGCTTAATGTATGATTATATTAGCTCACCATAACCAATTATAGAAAGTTAGAAAGGCTTGATAGATAGATACTAAGTCTACTTTATTCTGTTGGGGTGATACTCCAAATTCTTAATATAACTTTCTTTTATCACTTCATGGTCCAAGTAATGACTGTTCAATGGAATATTTTTGTCAAACCAGTATGTTTAAAGTTTTGAACTCCTGCTGGCTTTTATTAACTACTCAAGAATCCTAGCTGAACATCAAAATCCTGGCTTTATGTATGAGGTAAAAGTTAACTATGCAACCATGGCTAATTATTTCATTAATTTTTAAAATCCCTTTCACTTAACAAATGTACAAAACACTTTACATATTGATGCATGTCCTGTTTTTTTTGTTTGTTTGTTTTTAAGATCTTATAGATGTACAAAACTAGAGTTGAAGCCAGAAAAAAATTTCAGATAGTGAGAAGTAAAAATGCTCTGCCTTAGCTCGATTTCTCAGTAGTGTAAGTGTAAACTCTTAACATTACTTTTATGGAGCTTTGTAGTTCATAAAAATAACATCGTTGTGGAGCCTCGACGTGCGGCGTTAGTGACAGAAGATTTTGATGTCTTCGTAAAAGGCTGACTAGTGCTTTCCTTTGAAATGTGTGAGGCAGTTTTAGATACAGCTTCTCAGATGGATTTAATTAGTCCTTCACATGACTGGATGTCCGTTTGTTGCGGCTGAATTCTCATTGCATTCACCCATAACTAGAAACACCTCGCTTCAAACAGGTTTCTTCAAAGAGAGAGGGCTTTAGGGTTCTATGTTTTACTGCTTTTTGATGTTGGTTTCCCTTTAACTGAGAAGACCTTATGTTTACACAACTGTTATTATTAAGAAAACATAGCTTTCTTCGCTGAGGTTCCTTTTGTATCAGTGCTGGTTATCTGTGGAAGTCAGAGATCTATGGAAGAGATCTCGCTGAAGGACATTAGAGTAGTTGTGTGTTTGCATATTTTGCTTATGAGAGGCGTGAACCAAAAATATGGCATAAACTTGTGGAATACTTCTCTAATCCCGAAGTTGGAATGCCAGTATTATAAGGTAAAAACCAGTAGCTGAATATGTTAATAGGGTGGTTGTTGCAGAGCTTATAATATTAACCACTGAAACAGAGAAAAGCAACTAACAAGCTTGCCATAAATCAAATATTGTTTTGCTTTCCTCTGCCTACAGTGCATGGCTCTTGGTATGCCTTCAGTAAGTATGTTGAAAAAATGAAAATATATTCTCTGTAGTAAAAATATATATTTTTAAATACTTGGGGTTTGAAAAAATTCCCCTCACATTTCATTAGAATAGCTATTTAAATTTACCCTGAAAATAATGTTCTTTCTTCTCTTTTCCAGTTATTGTGTCTGGGGTCTGGCATGCTTTATCATCAAGGCAGCTTTTATCTTCTATGCCCACAATTCTAATTACATTTCAGGGGGTTGTGATCTCTTCGAGAATTCTAGTCATTCATTGTATTGAAGGATGAAATGCTTCAGGGGGTTTTGGGTTGTTCACTCATGGGCACAGGTTTGCATCTCTAAAAGTTTCTGTTGCTCTGATATCCTGATTTGTGTAAAAATTCTAAATACTCTTTAACTTCTTATTACTCTTTCTTTTTTATAGAAAGACAAAATTAATGTAGACTCTTCAAGCTTAAAATTGTCCCAAAGCCACAGATCACACTGAAAAATACATAGTAATATGTCTCACAAATTTTTTTGGTGTCTTATTTCAGTATTCCAACCAAGAATCTGTAGAATCTCAGGCTCATATTTCTGCCTTGTTGCTTGGCCATAACTGATCTTTCCCATCCTACTCACCAGACCCAGTGCTACATAACTATGTCAATTTCTAAAAACTCAGTAGTCAGAGTTATATTACCATTGAAGATATGAAAAAAAAAAGATCAACAAAGGCTTAGTAAAAGCAGGTTTTTAAGAATATTTTTAGCAATGTTAACACTAAATCAGAACAGGGATTTCATTGAAAGGGCCAATATATTGTTGAGAATTGATCTCTGTTTTCTTGATTACATATTTTGGGACTAGTGACTATTTTGTGGAAATCCTGGTGTTAGGAGAATCATGATCATGTAGCTCAGGAATATTTTATTAAATTGAGGTAAATTTAGTAATTAAAAAAACTATAGATGTAATTTATTTAAGGTGTTCTTTAATGGTTCCGCCTTTTAGTACAGTTACCTGGTTCCATGCTCTAAAAATCTTGGTAAAATATAAAATCTCAAATACAAAGGACAGAACATTTGTGAATTTTCTTTTATATCATTTTGCAAGACAAGTTGTTAGGGAACCCTATTTCTAATATTTGAAGTAATTATATAACATATTACATTTATCACATTTTTAATTCTGCCAACTGGCCATCTTATTAAAAAGAAGCATCAATTACATTTGTTATAGGGGCATAGACAATCATATTCTTTCCCCATTAGGTACAAATTAACTGTCAGGCCCTGGCTGATGTGGTTTGGTTAGTTGGGCATTGTCCTGTGCACCAAAATGTCACCAGTTTGATTCCTGGTCAGGGCACATGCCCAGCTTGCAGGTTCAGTCCCTGGTCGGAGTGTATGTAGGAAGCAGCCAATCAATGTGTTTCGCTCTCACATTGATATTTCTCTTTGTCTCTGTCACTGTCTCTGTCTCTCTCTCTCTCTCTCTTTCTCTCTCTCTCTCTCACTTCCTCTCTCTCTAAAATCAATAGAAAACACTTTAAAAAAATTAACTGTCATCATTTATTAACAGCTTTAGTGTGGGGCTAGGTAAGGGGTGGTAGAGAAACAACGTCACATTATATTTTAAACAACAGTTTTTGAACAGAGGTACCAGTCACTTACCAGTTATGTAACTGGAAAAGTTACTTAATCTCTCTCAGCCACTGCAGTAGTAGTGATATCTCTCTCTCTCTCTCTCTCTCTCTCTCTCTCTCTCTCTCTCTCTCTCTCTCTCTCTGGTGTATAGGAAAAGGCTGTAAATCGGATGGACTTGAGTTTTAATACCAGTCTCAAAACTGCTGTCTCTGAAACCAGTAGAAGTTAGTTATCTTTTCTGAGCCTTTGTTTTCCTCATCTGGAAAATAGGGTTAATGTTCTCCGGGGTTTTTATAAAAATGAAATGAGCTCTAGTATAGTGGCTGCATGTAGTAGGCACTCAGAAAACAATGTCTTTTCCCTCTTAAATATAGCCATTTTGCTTTTTAAAAGAATCTAAATTAGCTTTTACTTTGCAAGCAGTTCTTTCCCATTGTATGAAAAATTAATGGATAGTTTTAAAATTAAGACTAAAGATAAAATATGTACAAATACATTGACAAATACTTGCCAGTATTGATTAATATTTTAAGATTCTGATATTCTTTGGTTAAAATGTATTCATTTATTTTATGAAGCCTTTTTTGAGGCTACAACACAATACTTGCAGAGTAGTTATAGGGGTAATCTTTACCTCTTGGTGATTCACTTTGAAAAGTTTTCTGAAGTGAGACTGGTGGACCAATCACTGCTGTCCCCTTCCTCTCCCCGTTCCCACCCTCAGAACCCTGCAGTGGTTTCTAAGTCCATGAAGCCTGAAGTTCCTCCTTAGCCCACTGTAGGGCGCACCTACACTGTTACCGTGCATGGCTGAAGGGATCTGGAGCTTTGGGGGATCTATCTGATCCTTCTCCATTTAGAGCCTTTCTCTTACCTGTAGGCACTCTACTGTTTAAAACATTAGTCATCATGGAGTCACCATACCAATTATTATAGTGACCATTCTTTGCAATAAAATATTGACCCTTGCTATTAGATTTTTCCTTCAAATGAACTTAACAAATACCTAAATTGGCTCGGTTGAGGTGTTATTAGGCCAACCTGGGTTTGGATATGCTACTTTGCTAGCTGCAGAAACTTGAGCAGTTATTTGAAGTTTGCTAAGCCTCAGATTTGTGATCTATAAAATTTAGTTAAGATCTCCATGCCGGATTGCTCTGAGGATGCAGTGAGTTTAGTGTTTATTGAAGTACCTGGTTGATGTTAGGCCCTCAGTGGATGTTCTCTTTCTTTGATTTAGACTAATTTTTCTGAACAAGTGACAAAAAGACAGTTTCAAGGAAACCATAATCTGGATATCACTACTACAGGAGTTTCTGTTCTGATTCAGTGTTGTTTTATTTTTTAAGGTATTTTATTTCTAACTGGGAAATTGTAAAATGAGCCACGCCATTTGTTTCTATCTCTGTGTTTAAATGTAAATTTTAAAAAAGTAGATGTTGCTTCAAAAATTTAAATTTAGTGCAAATGATTTTGGGCATGGCCCTACCTGGATATATTTGCACTTAGCCATAGTTATCATTCTAGCCTGATCAGGTGGGTATATATTGCTATTGCCCAATTGTTACTTGACTTTTTATTAAAACTGCTAACTATGTTTATGTACGGTTATCATATGGAACAAGAGTAAGGAAACCAGCTGGAGATTAAATCCAGCTGGTTTTAGCACAGTCCTCTGTTGTAAATAATCATAGAAAATCTTGTGATTGGCTACCAAGTGCACTCAATTGGACAAAAACAGTTTGTTAGCTTTCAAAATCTAGTGATGATTAGTTAGAACTGGCTTAAATGTATGTCTTTCATCATGCAGGTTCAGTGTGATTAATAGAAGAATTGTTGCTTAATGTTTTTATGATCAGATTTGAAACAAGGTTTAGAAGAATTTATGATTTTCTTTATAGCCAGATACTGAAAACACCAAGGAAGTATGAGTTGGTGGTGGTTAGCAAGTTTGCTGGTGTGGGTGTTGTTTTCCATTAGTTTAACATATCAAAGATTGAAGAAAGATTTGTTTTGATTCATTCCACATTAGTGGCTTAGGTATATTAATGGAATTTTAACCGAAAGTTTAATCCAAATCAAGTTTTTCAGGTTTAATCTATTCCACTGAGTTTTAAATTAGCATATGTTCATACCACACCAAACCACACATTGAGGACTTTACTTCAATGGTGAGGTGTTTCCTTTTTGTTGAGTTTTGAATTAAGCTGCAGTATAAGACATATACTGATTTACAGGGAGGATGTTCTTGCTAGCATTCTGTCTATATTATTTGCTTATTCAAGCATGTAAAACTTCAACAAGAGGAGGCAATTTTGCTTAGATTTCTTGATTTGAATTGTTCTATTTGGCATTGAGTGGAAAAGAAAAAAATGATATTGGAAGCATTGTTCTGTTAATGAAGTTGCTTGTCCTTTTTTGTGCCAAATTTGTCAGGTAAAATTACCATTTATTCTACTTGCTAGAGCAGGAGAATAGATTGTTGAGGAAAAGTAGCAATTTAAGTAATGGCACTAAGATAGAATTGCTACATTATATACATCTTCAATACTTCCAGATACTGACGTGCAATTTTTATTTCTCTTTAGTAATACACTATTTTTAACCACTATATTACTTCCAGTAGCTTTTACTTACATGCAATTTGCTTCATTTGTGAAATTTAAAAAATACTATGTTGCTACTAATTATAATAAACCAAAGTGAAGCATTTTGATCTGAGGATAAATTAATGATTATGTTTTGTTCTGGATCTTTTTAAAGTATTGGTGCTTTTTAATTATGAATAATCATTTAAACTGTAAAAAGTAAAAATGAAATACTTATTTTGATTAATATGGAAATATATAATTAATATCAAATTCTCAGATGTTCATGATTTCTTCCATGTTAAATATGCTTTGTTCTTTATTATATATGCTTTAATTTTTGGTTTGAAAATTCAAAAAAATATTTAATAAAATATTTTGTTTTAAATGAGAAATATTCAAAATGTGAATACATAGTTTTTTTTAAAAAAATTAATCTTTTGTTTAAATGAAATGCATAAATTTAGCTTTTGTGAAACTTTGAAGTAAATACTCAATTCATAAAATTTCTTATAGATTAGATTATCCCTAGTTACAAAACTTTATTTTATGAGGCTTAAAAAATATTATGTCCTGTTCTACTTTACAGTAACTCAACCTGCCCTCATCCCTCATAATAAAGAAATCCTTTATAGAAACTAATTTGCAAAATATATTTTGTTTGTTTGTTTTGTTTTTCAAACAATCAATTGGTGAGTTTGTAGACTTGGAAAATGTTAACACAAAAACAGGGCTTAGTGTGGCTGAAACTTGTAACTATCAGTCACTTCTTTCTGCCCCCTACACTAACTGGTAGGCAGGTGCAGATGTTAGGAAATCTCACATTGCAATTGACACTAATTGGCATAGTTGTTGGCAGTCTTATCAGAAAGCAAAGGGCTGAATGGTTGAATGGGTTTAGAGAACTTGAATGATAATAAGCATTTTTATATGCATCTTGAATTACTTTTGTGACCCAGACTAACAGGAACACTTCATTCTGACCTCTTCCTTCAATGAACAGAAATCATAGAAAGCATAATATGCAGTGTGTGTTTGTGATTACTGGTTGTTTTTCAGGTAACCTTCCAAAGCTATCTGTTCCATTGCCCACTTTCTACCTTCCCTCCCCCATCCCAGGGCTCAAAGAAACCAAAGTATATGTGTAGAATAAAAAGATTACTATTACTGATTGTTAAATTACTATTTTTATTGCTTTATTACCAAAAATTTGATGCATGTTGTAGTACTTTAGGCTAAACTGAAGAAAAAGTATTCATTGAGTTTGTGGATGAAACAATAAGTCTGGAATTTGCTTCTAAATAGTCCTGGCCCTGGCCGGTTTGGCTCAGCGGTTAGAGCGTTGGCAGGTTTGATTCCTGGTCAAGGGCATGTACCTGGGTTGCAAGTTCCATTTGATTGGAGTTCTGTGGGAGGCAACCAATCAATGTGTCTCTCTCACATCGATGTTTCTGTCTCTCCCTCCCTCCCTCCCACTAAAAAATAAATCAATGGAAAAACATCTTCGGGTGAGGATTAAAAATAAATTAAAATAAATGAATAGTCTTGGAGCAGGAGGGCAAATCAGTGGGAATGTAGATGAAACAAGATTGGCTTTAAGTGGATAAGGTTTGAACTTGGGGATGGTTATATAGGGATTTATTAAGCTGTTCTTGCTGTTTCTGTATATGTTTTGAAAGTTTCCATAATAGAAGGGTTGTTGTTTTGTTTGTTTGTTTAATATGCTTTGACCTCACCCACTACTGTTATAAGGGCTTTTATACCTGCCAGTTCCTTCCTGGTACCTGCTCTTTAAAATTTTCCTGGTCTCGTTTATCAAAAATGACTCATCTAAATTGAGAGCTGCATAAGCTAGTAAACTAATCTGTGTGTTTAGTTACAAATTAGTTAATTTCTAATGTGGATTTTAATAGGAACTTTCTAAAGACACCTCCTTAATTAAACGGAATGACTTGGGTGCAGTTTTTAGTCAGTAGAGTGGGTCTTTGTACCCATTTTAACTATATGGAAACCACCCTCCCAAAAAGTGTTAATAATTTTAGGTGTTGTATAATAATTGATCTTAGCTTTTTTGAGCTAGAGATAACGATGCCCTTTTCTTCAGTAGAAATGTTTTCCATAAATAAAATTTTTTCTTTTAGTAAGTGAAGAGAGAGCATGACTATATTGTTTAGCTTATGTTTGCTCACGTAGGTATTTCTTTGTGTTTTGGTAACTTCCCCACCCCCAAATAATGTACAATTACCTGTGTTAAAAAAATAGAGTTGAGTTCGGCCAGTGTGGCTCAGTGGTTGAGCGTCGACCCATGCACTGAGAAGTTGCCGGTTTGATTTCTAGTCAGGGCACATGCCCAGGTTGTGGGCCTGATCCCCAGTGAGGGGCATGTAGGAGGCGGCCAATCAATGTTCTCGCTCATCGATGTCTGTCTGTCTGTCTGTCTCTCTCATTTTTTCTCTAAAATCAATAAAGAAAAAAAAAATAGAATCTTGTTTCATTCCATCAGAGGTCCCTTTTTACAAAGGAATATCTAGACAGAGATGCTTGCTAAAGGCTTTGGCTTGAAAGTTAGGGGTTGAAAACAGTTACTGTAATCCTTCTGTGTGCAGGTTTTTACACAGATGAGTAGTTCATGTAAATTTTGTACTCCACTGTTGATCTAAGCCCCCTTGAGAGTTATTACAATCAAGTAATTGTAAACTTTTTAGAAGGTGTTTAAATGTAGATCCATGGCTAATGAGAAGCAGAGGAACCAAGATAATTTTTCAGAATATTGCTGCTTTTCCCATGCTTTTAGTCTGTTGTGAGAATTGATTTGAGTTGATCCTTATTTCAAAGGAGTATTGCTTGAATATTATTTAGATTTTTAAAGTAGCTTTCTAAGGAATTAAAATATGAAAACAATTTCACTATTTTCTTTTCAGTTTGAACTTCAGAGGTCTTCAGGAATGAATGTAGTTTGCCCATTAATTGTTTTGTACTATTCCCAGTCATTCTCTACTCACCCCTTTCTTTGTTAGCTATCAGTTCAGTGACAAACTGGTAGGCGTATTATTTCTAGTAACTGCTACCAAAACTGACTTATTGGCTGTACCCTTTTTCAAGCTCCTGGAAAAATGTCAGTCTTATTCTCCTTTCAGTTTGGGAGCATAGTTTTACAAGTAATAGAATGGTTTTACTTTGTTCACAGTCATCAGAATTAAAAGGATTTATCTAGCAATATGAATAGATGTGTGTGTGTGTGTGTGTGTGTGTGTGTGTGTGTAGACATGAAAGTGGAACCCTAGAAATGGAATAGAATTTTAATTTGTTTTGAAATTCTTTATCTTTCTTTTTAAAAAATTTTTTTCTTTATTAATTCTAGAGAGGAAGGAAGAGGGAGAGAGAGAGAGAAACATCGATGAGAGAGAACATTGATTGGCCCCCTCCTGCATGCCCCCAACTGGGGATTTGGCCCACAACATGGGCATATACCCTGCTGGGAATTGAACCAGTGACCTCTTGGTGCATGGGTCAATGCTCAACCACTGAGCGACACCACCTGGGCCTTTCTCTTTCTGTAAATGAGCTTTGTTAAACATGGGTGTGTTTTTGTGAGTGGGGGTGGTGTGCAGATTTTGTATCACAAAGAGCTTAATAGAGTTCTTTATATAGTTGAAATAACTTTACTCTTTTATTATAAGCACATATGGATTATTAAATAAAAGTATTATCAATACTTTATAGGACATTAAAAATATTTTTGCTTAAAAGCTACTTTATTAGTCTCATCAAAATCTGTTTTGGGAAGTTTTGAATTAGAACTATGTTGTTGTGGTCAACAGTCTAAAATAAAAAGCACTTATCTGAATAACATAAATTAAGAATTTGAGCCCTGGCCAGTTTGGCTCAGCGGTTAGAGCGTCGGCCTGCGGTCCGGAGAGACCCGGGTTCGGTTCCCGCTAAGGGCACGTACTTCGGTTGCAGTTTGATCCCGGCCCTGGTTGGTCGTGCGGGTGGCAGCCACTCGATGTGTCCCTTCACGTCGATGTTTCTCTCTCTCTCTTCCTCTCTCTCCCTCCCACTCTATCTGTACAAAAACTGGAAAAATATCCTCGGGTGAGGATAAAAAAAAAAAAAAAAAAAAAAAAAATTAAAGAATTTGAAAGGGAGTCATGCTTTTGTCTGCTTTATGTTATAATATTTAAGTTAAAATACAGCTTTGATAGCTTTCTAGTCATACTGGCCATGGTTCAAATAAATAAAAGTTAGATTTTCTCTCATTGAATTAAATAAGTTTTATTTTTAATATAATAGATATTTATCAAAGATCCACCAATCTTCAACATCAAAGCACTGTGTTAAACTCTTCATGAGTGACATGAAGGAATAGGGCACTGACCTGCCCTCATGAACTTCCGGTTTAGTTGGAAGGTGTTGCACTGATCATAGTATAAAGCATTATTTAATAAGTGCATAGAGATACAGAATGTTATAGAAATTCAAAGAAAGGAAAGACACTATGCAACATAACAGAGTACTAGGGATGGTGTAGGCAGGTATGGAGGACTGGGGGCATGAGGCAGAAAGTTAAGAGCAAACTTCACAAAGCTAATAGCACCACATAGCAGGTAATGAAGAATAGATGGTAACAGTCTACTAGGCTGAGCTGACTATTTCAAGTTTAGAAAATAGTAGGAATAAAGTTCAGGGACTAGGGCCTGTGCATATTTGTTGAATATAAGAGAAAGAGGGGACAAAAATTGAAATGATAGATTGTTAGATCAAGGTCATTAGTACCAAAGACCTTGAGGGCCACATGAGAAGTTTTATTTATTAAGCAACTAGAAGCCAAGAAATATTTTGAGCTGAGAAAACTTGAAAGACATGACAAAGCCACATTTTTAACTGGTCAGTGAAAGTAAATAGAATTGTAGCTGACTGCCAATAGGGCTTTGGGAAGGTTTTCTGTATAGATGGGTTGTTAAGTAGGAAAAGAAAGAGAAAAAAATTTATACTTGGCTGAGTAGTTGATAAGGGAAGTTGGGGAGATAGAGATGCCAGCAGCAGTGGGAGAAGAAAGGGCCAAGCAAGTCAAACTAGTGGAAGCAGTGTCTTTTAGAAGGAGTCAGCCTTTGTCGGCCCTGCTTGTCACGTGAGTCGGTCTGCAGCCCATCCCCCACTGGCCATACTGACTTGATGATTCATTGAAGGTATGGACTGAATTCTTCAGAATCAAACATGACTGTCTAAATAGTTGGCCTGACCTGATGATCTATATTTTTAAATTTTTTACTATGAAAAAATTTAAGTATATACAAAATTTAGAGAATAGTACAATGAGCACCATGTGCTGTTTTTGTTTAATATATCCTTGCTTACTGTTTAAAAAATTTCTGGAATACTTTAAGGCACATACTGCACATCTTATAAATTGGTGTTTCTTTTTTTTTTAATTTGTTGAGTTGCAGAAGATCTTTCATTGTCTTAATTTCTCAGACCTAGGTCACTGGTCATCTAGTACACTGTTCTTTTTTTCTCTGAAGAGAAACCTTTTTCTTTTAAAATTTCAGTGTCAAATCAGTTGACCTTTTTTAGGTAAAGCATTATCATATTCTTTTTCTGATATATACTCTATGAAGTATTGTGGAATATATTAGGGGAGATGACACATAGATCTACAGATATATATGTGTGTTGAACAAACTTAAAAAGAAAGAATAGCAAACTTGTTAGGTGTGTGCTGGAAGGCGGTCTCTCACTGTCAAAGAAGAGGATACAGTATAGAATGGGGGATGGCTAAACTGTACCTTGTAGTGTTGGATTGAAATTGGAGGGATCAGTGTGAACTCATGTTTTTTTTCTATAGGTTGATATAGAAACAGATTTAAATGTATTAATGCTTAAAGTTACAGTGGGCAAATTGGCAGAAATCATCTTAGCCATGATAAAGTCACTTCACTGGTAACATCAGGTGCCCCCTAGTACATGATGCTTAAGAAGCACAATATCACTACTTTAGTAAAAATGTGTAATTACAAGGAAGCATTCTCCCAAACTGCAGGACTCCACAAGGTAACTGGTGTATACTCTTCAGAAATGCTGACCATGAAGGACAAGGCAAAGTTAAGGCACTGTTGCAGAGGGACAGAGACCAGAAACATGACAACTAAGTGCTGGAGCAAAAGTTAGATCTTGGATGTGCCATAAAGGGCATTAATGGGGCAATTGGCGATATTTGAATAGGGTTGTGGATTCGATGGTAATATTGGATCGGTATTAACTTTCTGATTTACTAGTTGTACAGAACATGTCCTTGTACTATGGAATGCATGCTGAAATTTTAAGGGGCATTGAGACATCATAACACTTTTTCTTTACTGGCAAAAATGCTAACAACATGGAAATCTGAGCTTGAGGTACTAGTGCTACAATTTTTATGTATATTTGAAATTATTTGTTCAGAAAAGGAACAAAATAAAAAATACTTTCCCTGACCATTCTTTAGAACAATATAAACTAATTACACCATTTTTCTATTTTATGTTAGGAACAATGAAAAAATTCTGGTAACTCAGTTTATCTTACTTATTAGTAAGGTTACACCAATGGTTTATAGAGCAGATATGCTCTCCCATTGATTCTTTTCAAGTGCATTATTTATTATGATCAATTTAATGGGTTTTTACCAGGCTCTTCCTTCAGATATGATTTCTACTTATAGGCTAATTTCTACTAATGGGCTGAATGCTAGTTTATTCACTGGATAGATTTGATGAGTAGTTTGGGGGATCAATTCCTATATCTCACCTTTATCTATCAAAAAATCTAGGCTAAACCATGATAGTAAAAAAAAGTTTTATTCATGCTTTAAAACATTCTGTTATTTGAATTTGTAATTCATGAGAAGATTTGAGGACATAAAATATATATTAATTCTTAGGGGAGTAAATTTACCACCATAGGTTTAAAATACAAATATAAATGTATCAAATATGTTATTAGTATTGCAATGTAGAAAACAGTTAATAAATATCTTAGTGTATGCATTGGGAATAATGTCAACAATGGCCACAGAGACAGAAAAGAGTACAGACCTGCTAGGTAATCCTTGGGAGGTCGGAACATGGAGAACAGTGTCTCAAATATGTTTGTTGTGGGCCAAGAGAAATGGGCTATTAGGGTAAATTGTGTATGTCTAAGGATAGTACTAGAATGCTGAACAGTCACAGATAATATAAAGGAGGTGGGATTAGGAAATAGCATGTTACAATTGCAGTGTCTGGGAACTTAGGAAGAGGGAGAACTTGGACATTATTTTAAATGTCCTGTAGCCTGATCATGTGTGGGTTCTATGATGGTGAGCCACTAGCCTAGGTAAAATGGGATTTTATTGGGGGACATATGTGGTAGCAAAATATATATGAAAAGCAAAAGAAGTGCTAATAGGAATTAAAAGGATAAATAATGGAGGAGGTTTTAATGGAAGCACAAGAAAAATGGAGGAGCAAACAAACGTAGGTATGTTCAAAAAAGGAGATAAATAGATTGAGCATAATTATGATTGTTGGAGGAGTACATAGTATCACTGAATTGAACTACCAACAGCAAGCATTTATTGAGGGCTTATTATGTGCCAGATACTAGTCTAAGTGTTTGACTTTATTCCTTACAACTACTCTTTAGGCAGATATTTTACATATGAAGAGTTGGAAACATGAATGATTAGGTAACTTGTGGAGCTGAGGTTCAAATACAATCATTCTGACTATTGATGACAATACCACATAGAAAACACAGGATGCCACCATGATTTGGTAGGTATGGTAGAAGTAAAGGCAGTTGAAGTTGCTGCTTATGCTAAACTCATCTACCTGGAGTTATTCATTAAGCTAATATAATTTACAGTATTATCTGCAGAGAATGACCTTTCACACCAATCCAAAATAAACTACTATAATTAAACTGTTGCAAAATAATGTAAGATTTTTTTTTTTAATCCATGCAACTGAAATTAATGTTGTTTCTGATCAATTAATGAGGCAATAATTAAACAGAAACTAGTCAGCCTGGCTGATTGTATATCAGTACCTAAAATTTGTTTTTGCACTTTACATCCTTTGAGAAGCATTTATAACATGCATATTTAATATAATCTATTGTGATAGATTAAAAGATTGTCAAAAAAAAAAAAAATGCCCTGGCTGGTTTGGCTCAGCAGCTGGAGCATCGGCCTATGGACCAGAAAGTCCCAGGTTCGGTTTCCGCTAGGGGCACGTGCCAAATAAATAAATAAATAAATAGTTACTATTATGTCTAATTCCTCTTGATGTTTTTGTCATTATTATATATTTGAGAGAGAAATAAAAAATGTTTTCCAAAGTGATAACGATAAAGAAGAAACATGAAAAATGGTTATCTCCTTTTGTTTTCAGAGAACAAGTATCTTATTTCCCTCTGAAAGGGCATTAGAGGTACATAACTATATTTTGGAATAATAAATTAATTTAGTAGATAGAAGAGCAGAATAAAGAATACCTATGCTTTTTGTGTTATATTAAGACATAAGACAATTACAATTCATATTAAAAATGTTAAGAATCATTCATTATCATCAGAGGATAAAAAATGTTTGTGTTAATTGTGTCATGTTTTACCTAAGAAACAAATGCTGGAGCAAGTAACTTAGCAAAGTTATTAGATCTAAACAATAAGAAAATTATGAGCTGCTTATTCTCAACCTCTTTTAGAATTAAAAAATATATATTTGTGTTTCAAATATCTAGTAGCAGTTTATGTAGAAGTCAATGAACAATAGTAATGTTAAACGGTGGCAATATGCTAATTTAATTAACTGTATTTTGTTACTGGGGAATGTGTATCTACCTCATCTATTTGGTAGAGTACTTAATAATCATATTTTTGTTAGCAGTAATTAAGAGATAAGATGCAATAAGAACCAATAAACATCTTTATCTCTAGAACAATCTTCTTTCAAGGTACAAATATGCAGTATGTCTACTATATACAAGTGTTCAATCTTAGTATTTATATTACATTTGTTACTTTTCCTTTTGATAACTGGATTTAAGGGAAATGCTCTGAGAATTGCAAGATAATTGCTTCTATAACTTACATCATTTATATGGCTCTTTACTTTCCTTATGTGTAAAATAGGAGGAGAAGACGTTTGAGTTAGAGTATGTTATTTTTAGGATCCTTTCCAGCCTAATAGTCAAATCAGAAAACTGCAGATTTTTTCCACTTTTTGTGCAGAGTGATTAGTTTTAAGATATACTGTGAAAGCCTATTAAAGGGGTAGGAACTAGTTATTCCCTTCTGAGAATTGATCAAGACATTTTTTTATCCTTCACATTGTTTCCAGAAATTGAAGCAAAATATATGATCAAAGTCTTTTTCAAATAGTGGAATACCTTGATTTTTATATTAGATTAAATTCAGCACAATGCTAATTCTTAACTTTTAATGACAAAAAAGAATTTAAAATTTGAGTATAACAAAAAAGAAGGCTTGTATGGTGAGTCAGAAACACTTCTTGCTGCCTGTATCTTCTCAGATTCATATTAGTTTGGGAAATGTTTTTTGGCAAATATTTTGTTTTCTAAATTTTACATTTCTAATCTTGAAACAAAAGTTTAGCATGTGCCCACTGCGGTAGGAGCTGTAATATTTTAACTGTCATGAGATGTCGCTGAGGAAGTGCTCTTTTTGTTTTTTAATGGTAAAGGATGTAAGTAATCTCTCTCAAATGCCAAACTAATTTAGGGTGTGTACTTTCTTTTCCCCTTATGATTACGTAGATAGGAAAATTGAATGTTCCAAACGACTCATGGAAAATGTTCCACATCAACATCATTTATACCACAAATACAGTTAAATGTTCTAATAGAATGCAAAGTTACAGGTAGATTATTAAATGTGAGAAAATGCTTTCTTGAAATGGGAAAAAGAGCATGTCTTTAAAGTATTGCTTTAAACATCATAAATAATATTATTATGAATAATTTTCAATAAAACCAATCTCTTTGATTTAGCTGGGGGAAAGTTGTCAGAAAATAGAGTGTGTTGAGATGAATTTCATGAATTCTACCCAATATAGCCTTGTTCTGATTAATTCATGCTTATAATATCAATGCTTTAAATAGAATGTAATCTTGAAGTGATTACAGGGTGGTGAGACACGTGAATGATGGATGTCCTGATACTAAAGGTTGCAGTATGCACATCTTTTTAGAGTTTACACTGTTCAAAAGCAGGCAGAACCTTCACTGGCCATTCTCATATTTTCTTTATTTTTTTTTAATCCCTGGTTTTGTAAATGATCAGTATTGTGGTACACAAGTTGCTCTGCCTATAGTGAAGAGAGCCCATTGGAAATATGGAAGAATATATGTGGGAAGACTAGTCTGTTGCAGGAGTCCAGGTGAGACGATGGCAGGTTTGGGCTAAGGTAGCAGTGGTGAAGATGGAGAGAGGTTGGGCCATGTGAAAGCCTCATCAGTCATCCATTACTCCTAAATCAATTTCCTATGCTCTTTGCTATAATCTCTCCATTTTCCCTCAACCCTTTCCACTATGCCCTATGTATCTCTCTTGCTTTGTCATCAACAGAGAAGGGGGTGGGATTGTTTTTCTCCTAGCATCATTCTGACCACTCTTCCCCTTCCTCTTGTAACATCCTAGTTTTCTGAAGTTTATATCCTTGGTCTACATCTCTAACCCCCCTTCCTTTTGGCAACCTTTAGGTTTCCTCCCCTGCTTCTGGAAGCTAGCAACCTGTTAATGGTCTGTCTCTGCCGCCATGGACAATTCCTTATAGTTTCTCTCCATCCACAGACCCCACTGCTGTTTTTCATCCTTCATCCTTCTTAGGTTCCCTGGTCTGTTAAATCATCTTACAGATAATCTTAACCTTCTCAACCTCTTCATCCTTCCATCAAACCCAAACTCAGACAAATTCAGCCTCCCCCTCCCTTTATGGCTGCATCACACAAAGTAGTTGAGCATTGCTGGAGAAAATCACATACAGCTGTGGATTTATAGCATTACATGGGCACCCATGTCTCACTGCAGCTGAGCGTCCGACATTGTGTAGCAGTTTCTATGTTTTTCTAATAAGTTCATGCTCCTCTCTTTTCCTTGATGACTATTTCATATCTTAACTGCTATATTCACACTCCCCACTTACTTCCTCAGTTTATGTTACTCCTGAATCTCCCGCTTCTCTCCACTACCAGTAGTCTAGACCAGGCCACCATAATTTTTATTTTTGTTTTATCTAATTTATTTTCTAAATTATAGCTAGGATTATGATTTAAAAATAGGAAGCTGATGATATCACTCTCTAGTTGGAATCCTTTAGTGTTTTTCATTGCTCTCCACAGTCTCCAGGTGCCATGCTCTTCTGCACACTGGTTTCAAGTAAAGTAAGCTCTTTCTTGCCTCAGAGAGGTGTGTTTTGTTTGTTTTTCATGATATTTCCTCTGAAATATTCTCTCTGGCTATTCCCACTCACTCACCTACCAGTACCACATTAATTCGTACTCACTCTTTACATCTTAGCTTAAAGATCACTACCTCAGAGAGGTATTCTTTCTTGCTGGGAAGTAAAGAATAACAAGGATTAAGAGGAGAAGATAAAAATTCCTGAAGTAGATTTGTGACCTTTCAGGATATACTTTTAGCAGCCAGATTGTGGGAGGTTACAGAAGAGGAAAGATATGTGGTGAGAGCATAGGCACAGCACATTTGTTCTAGGACCTCGGGGAAGAGGAGAGATCTAATCTGGTAGTCTCAGGGCACTGTGGTCACGTGCACATGCAGTGAACACTCAGCAGTCCTGTATATGCTGAAATCAGTAAGTAGTCAGTGTGAGAGAGAAGTAAAGAGAAGAGGATGGTTGAGGATGCAAGGAAATAAAAGGACTTATGGCTTCAGTTTCCATAAAGAAAAGAGGAGGTCATCTGCCAACTGTGTGAGTCAGTAGTAGATGATAATTTATGTTAATTTGGTGCACTTTGAATCCTAGGTCTATTTAAATTAAAGACATAAAATCTTTATGTTTGAGTTACTGTTTCTAAACAGAGATGTTGTGTCTTTCAGTCATTTTTAAAAGATAGTTTTAAAATAATCTAAAACATTCTAGTGTTTTCATAGTGCTATGGCATTTCTACAATATTGTCTGCCTTGAAAGGTGTGAAATTTTATATGAATTCCAGAGTAATTTGTCATTTGTCACTTCACTCTTGGTCTATTTTTCTTTTTACCCCACACTGAATTTTACTTGTTTTGTTAGCTTTTATTGTTAAAGGAAAGATCTTGAAAACTTCCAACCCTGAACAAAACAAAATAACCCTTTATAATATTGGAATATGACATATCAAAAATCAACTGTCTAAATATAGCTTAAATAAAAGTCTTTATAACCATAAAACCACAGAATTGTAGATCTAGAAGAGATTTTCATTCAGCATTGCTGGTTCAGGTCCCCCGTTTTCAGATGAGAAAGAGAGGTGATCTGACATACATTGCAAAAATGGGTGCTGTATGTGAAATTAGTAAATCTATGACTAAACCAAAATGAGTATTGCTCTGTTAACCCAAAACAAAATTTTGAAAGAACAGCTGCTGTATATTGTGTGCCTATTCATGAAAGGTCTAAAGAAGGTATTGACTGCATGTTTTAATGAGAAAGGAAATTGGCACTTCTTCTCATCCTCACTTTAATTTTTTAAATATATAATATACAGGGTGGGGCAAAAGTAGGTTTACAATTGTTCATATGGAAAATAATATAATAATAAATAATAATGTAAGACCAAACTCTGTGTTTCATGTACTCACAATTATCAACCTACTTTGCCTGACCCTCTGTGTTTACAGGGCAAATTTTTAAAAGTATAAATGAGTTTACAATGAAAAGCAAGTCTCCCTTCCATCCCTATCCCTTAGCTGCTCCACTCCTCTTATACGTTAGTCCAGAGATAGTCGATTCCTTTAAAAACATACACACACATACAGGGTTTTTTTTCCCTTAAGTGATAGCATACTATAAACACTATTCCTTGGAACAGCTTCATGTCAGTATGTATAGAGATGCCTCATTTTTAAAGAAGTGGCACTAGGTTTTTACGTGGTATAAGATACATTTGTATTATATGTCCTTTAAGACATCTTGGCTGGGTATAAAATTGGGGGGGCAACATTCTTTATTTTTAGTACTTAGATCACATGGCTTTATGGTGTTCTGTGATCAGAGTTGCTCTTGAGAAATTAGGCTGACATGAGGTTTGTTTTTTGCTTGTGCATGAATTCTAATCTTTGCCGAAATACCCACATAATTTTTTCTTTATTCTTAAAGTTCCATAAACATCATCATTCTGCAAATTCAAGCTTTTATTTATTTTGAAAAGTTTTACCCTATCATATCTTCAAATTTACATTTATTCTTTTTTGTTAAAGCCTTTTTGAAGAAAACTCTCATATTTTCTTTGGATCTCATTTCTCTCTTCTTCATATCTATTGTCTTCTTTATAAATTTCTTTTATATTGTTGGTCTTTTCTGTTTTGTTTTATATGATTTCTCTATGCTCTTGTCTTTTCAGTCACATATTCTATTTTTGGTTGCTTCTTAACGTGGCTTTTATCTTTATAATGCTATTTTTCTCTTCATTTTTTTCTGAGTTCTACCAGCTTGATTTTCATTTCCTTCTGTTGTTGTATAATCTTTTCTTTGAACCTTTGTTTTTCTTCTTTGAGCTCATTTTTTTAAAAGAGGGGTCACGTTTCCTATGGTTGTCTTTGAGACTTTGTAGAATTATTTATCTGAACTCTTCCTGTGTTTCTTTGAGTAGTTCTTGTGTTATATGCTCTTAACTTACCATTTTCTCTTTATAAAAATATTTTTTTAATTTGTGTGCAGATATCCAGTATTTGTTATTTTCTGATTATTATTTATGTTGCAGTAGAGTAGATGGTATAAACATGGGCAACCTGCAGCTTTTCCTTGTTAAGCTTGTTACCTAAATACCCTCTCACCAAATCTGTTATTTTCTTTGCCCTAGGTTTCATTTCCCATTTGCTTTGGCATTGAAAAGATAGAGTGGTTCTTTATGGCATGTTCTCAGTGTCATAATAAAGAAATAGTACTTCTTTTGTTTTTTTTTATCCTCACCCGAGGACATTTTTTGTTCAGATAGAGTGGGAGGGAAAGGGAAGAAGAAGAAGAAGAAGGAGAGAGAGAGAGAGAGAGAGAGAGAGAGAGAGAGAGAGAGAGAGAGAGAAACATCGACGTGAAAGGGACACATCGAGTGGCTGCCTCCCACACAACCCAACCAGGGCCAGGGACAAACTGCAAGCGCGGTACATGCCCCCAGATGGAACTGATCCCAGGTCTCTCTGGACTGCAGGCTGATGTTCTAACCGCTGAGCCAAACCAGCCAGGGCAAGAAATAGTACTTTACATCTACTGCTTCAGTCAGCCCTAGGTAAAGAATTAGACATGAACAATATATGTGGCATAGTAACAAGAATTCTTCAGTTCCTTCTGCCCCTACCTTTCTATGGCATTAAAATGTGGCTCTATCTCTCCTATGACTTATACTTACATCTAGATTTCACACATTGAACGATAGCATCAATAGAATCATTGCATCTGCTGTTTTAAATTATGGGGTTTTTTTTGAGAAATGTTTACTGCTTGAGGCCTGAGAAGGCATGTGATGGCCGTCAGCATGTTCTCTTTCCACATTAAAATGTGCAGATATGTTTCATAGTTTATTATTTGGAGCTTTGATAGCTTCCTTTCTTCAATTATATAGTGAAGTTGCAAAATTATACTCATTACTTACCAGGTGTACAAGGAAATGTTTCTTTATTGTCTATCACATATGATCTTCTCTACCTGTAGGTAGGGAACAAGGGGGAAAACTTGGCAATAAACAGGATCTTGGACTATTGGTTTAAACAGTCTCTTTCAGGTGCCATAGTGTTTCAGGCCTCTTCCCCTTCCTCCATCTTCAACTAAGGTGTGGCCTCTGGGTGCATGTAAAAGGGGCCTTTGGGGAGGTGGTTAGACTCCCCTCATAACTATAGAGGTAAAGAGGAGAACCCAGACCTACACTGTCCTTTAGGGAAAACCTGGACTGGTGACTATTGAGTAATGACTCATCTGGTTTGTCATAGAAGAGATTTCTGCTACCCATAGTCCTGGTTACTGTTTGCCTACAGTTATGGAGTCCCCTGCAAATACATGGTCTTTGTCCTGACCTAGATCTTCTCTAGTCATCCTACCAGGACAGGTAGAAACCTCTGGATTCCTACCATGATATACTTGGGACATCTGTCTAGCCTCTCCCTCCATCAAGGGTGTACTATTGCTGTGACACCAGGTACCACGTCAGGAATGCCATGAAACCTAGTACTGGGCTTTACTAGAAGCCTATAGTCTTTACTAGATTGTGTTCCAGAAGCAGCCCTCCAGCCTAGATGTTTTTAGGGTACTTGATACCTGTCAGAATATTTTCACCCATCTCTCTACACTACCCTATTTGTTACCAAGGTCCATGCAGAAGAGGAAATAGGAAGGACTTTGATCTCTGATATGTTCATCTTTCCCACTTTTGTTCCTTCATGTAATTCATGGGGCCTGAAAAGACCTTTTTAAATTTTCACATTTCTGTCTGGAAGGAACTTCCCTTGTATCCTTCTTGCCAAGTTAACATTTACATCTACTCATCCAGTAGCAGAGGGTGCAGGGAGACAAATCAGATTTTCAGGAAGGGAAGATATATCAAATGTAGTTCAAATACTATTTTTAATTTTTGAAGAGGTAGATTTTTCCTATGTTTCCATTTTTTTAAGTCATGTTTGAGGTATAATTTATATAAAATTTACTTTTTAATTGATGGTTTGATTGAGTTTTGACAAATATACATTGTCGTGTAATCGCCATCAAAATCAAGATTTAGGAAATTTTCATCACCCCAAAATGTTACCTCATACCCCTTCTTAGTCAGAGTTATTCTCCTATCCTTAGGTCTTAGGAATCACTGATCTGATTTCTGTCTTATAATGTCACTTAAAGGGAATTATACAGAGTATATACTCTTTTGTGTCAACTTTCTTTCACTTAGTATAATGCCTTTGAGGTGATTTTTACTAATTACTTTTTCATTGTATGGATATATCATATTTGGCTACCCAGTGATCAGCTTATTGGACTTTTGGGTTTTTTGCAGTTTGTGGCTGATGTAAACATTCTGATATATATTCTGCTATCATAAACAAACGTCTATGCATTCATGTGTAGTTCTTTGTATGTACATATCTTTTTACTTTTCTGGAGTTTTCTGAAGTGGGTCTACTATTTAGCATTTTTACAGCAATTTATGAAAATTCTAATTGTTCCACATCTTTGTCAGCTCTTAGTATTTTATCGCTTTTTTATTTTAGCCCTTCTAATGGGTAGTGCTATTTCATTATAGTGTTTTTTTTTTAATCTTCATCCGAGGACATTTTTCCATTTTTTGTTCAGGTAGAGTGGGAGGGGGAGAGAGGAAGAGAGAGAGAGAAACATCAATGTGAAAGGGACACATCGAGTGGCTGCCACCCACACGACCAACCAGGGCCGGGGACAAACTGCAACCGAGGTACGCGCTCTTAGCGGGAACCGAACCCAGGTCTCTCTGGACCACAGGCCAACACTCCAACCGCTGAGCCAAACCGGCCAGGGCTATTTCATTATAGTCTTAATTTGCCTTTTCCTAATGACCAATCAGTGATGTGCTTGTCATTTGTTTTATTCTTTTGATGAAGTCTCTGACCAAATTTTTTGCCCATTAAAAAAAATTTAGTTATTTTTCTTGTTGAGTTATAAATTAGAAATCTTTGTATATTTTGGATGCAAGTCCTTTATCAGAAATGTGCTTTGCAAATATTTTCTCCCAATTTGTCACTTAACTTTCCTTTTCTTAACAGTGTCTTTCAAGCAGAAATTTATAATTTTGATGAAGTCCAGTTCACCTACTTTTTCTTGTAAGATTTTTATTTATTTTATTTTTTTTATCCTCACCCGAGGACATTTTTCCATTTTTTGTACAGAGAGAGTGGGAGGGAGAGAGAGGAAGAGAGAGAGAGAGAGAAACATCGACGTGAAAGGGACACATCGAGTGGCTGCCACCCGCACGACCAACCAGGGCCGGGGACAAACTGCAACTGAGGTACTTGCCCTTAGCGGGAACTGAACCCAGGTCTCTCCACACCGAAGGCCAACACTCTAACCACTGAGCCAAACTGGCCAGGGCAGATTTTTATTCTTTTGTGTCCTAAGAAATTTTTGCCTGGCCCAAGGTCATAAAGATTTTCTCTCATGTTTTGTTTAGAAAGTTTTAGGTTTTACTTTTAGTTTTTATAGTTTTGAATTGTTTTGTTTTATTTTAATTGTGTACTGTTTATTTTCTTGACTACAGATGTTTAATTGCTTGACAAACTATGTATTTCTTGGCACTTTTTTGGAAAGTTAACTAGCCATTTATGTGTGGTTTTCTGAACTCAATTTTGTTCTATTAATAAATATGTCTAGTCTTACACTAGTACCTTTATGGGAAGTCTTACTATCAAGTGGCATGAGTTCTCCAAATTTGCTTATTTTTCAAAAATCTTAAATATTCTACATCATTTGCGTGCGTGCACACACACGCATGCGCACACACATTAGAATCAGCTTATCAATTTCTACCCAAAAAAAGAAAGAAGCCTGCTGGATTTTTAAAATTTTTTTATTCTCACTCTAGGACATTTTTGCATTTATCTTCAGATAGAGTGGGAGGGAGAGAGGGAGGAAGAGAGAGAGAGAAACATCAATGTGAGAGAGAGACATTGAATGGTTGCCACCTGCACAGCTCCAACCAGGGCTGGGGACAAACTGCAACCAAGGTGCGTGCCCTTAGCAGGAACCAAACCTGGGACTCTCCCGTCGACGGGCTGACGTTCTAACTGCTGAGCCAAACTGGCCAGGGTGCCCGCTGGATGTTTTTAGTGGAATTAGACTGAATATATAGATCAACTTAGGAAATAACATATATCTTAATAATACTAATACTCTTCTAATATGATATATATATATCCATATCCATTTTAGGTTGTCTTTCATTTCTCACAAAAGTAGTACCAGTTTTTGAAAAAGTAAAATTTCTCCCCCTTTGTTATTTGTTACTTATTTTTTAACAGCTTTGTTGAAATATAATTCACATGCCTTACAGTTTGTCCATTAAAGTGTACAAGTCAATGGCTTGTAGTATATTCAGAGTTGTGCAGCCCTCACCACAATCAATTTTAGAATGTTTTTATGATGCCAAATAAGAAATCCCATAGTCATTATTCCTCAATCCCTTAATTCTCCCATCCATTTCCACCACAGTCCTCTCCCCCATCCCCAGCTCAAGGCAACTACTAATTTACTTTCTGTCTCTATAGATTTTCTTCTTTTGGGCATTTCATATAAATGGAACTATATAATTTGTGGTCCTCTGTAACTGGCTTCTTTCAGTATCATGTTTTCAGGTTCATTCATGTTGTAGCATGTATCAGTATTTAATTTCTTCTTATTGCCAGGTAATGTTTTATTATATGGGTATATCACATTTTGTTTAATCATTCATAAAAATGTCTTATTTTAGATTGTGGTAATTTTGTTCTTCTTCTAACATGATTTCAGTAGATTAGTTTTTTTCTCAATTCCCCTTTATATGCCCTCAAGATGGCAATGCAGTTTCATTCTGTTAGCCCTTTTGATGTGAAATTAATATTAAATACACATTTTTAATAATTATTCAAAATCCTTCTTTATAGCATCTAGCTTTATTAAGAAATGAAACTTTCATAATTGATTATTGAGCTTTTTTAACCTTTTATTTATTAAAAAAATTTTTTTCTTTATTGATTTTTAGAGAGAGAGGAATGGAGGGGGAGGGAGAGGTAGAAACATCGATGAGAGAGAACATTGATTGATCGCTTCCAGCATGCCCCCCAACTGGGGATTGGGCCCACAACCTGGTCATGTACCCTGACTGGGAATCGAACTGGTAACCTCTTGGTGCATGAGTTGATGCTTAACCACTGAGACACATCAGCTGGGCTTTTTTAACTTTTTAAATTTAGAAGCCATTCAAAGTAAATATTTCAGTTTTATAAGGTATTTTTAGCACTTACTATTTCTAAACATCTATTGAGAGCTTCTTTTGGAAATCTTTCATTATAAGGAGATTTAATTTGGGGAAAGAGGCTAAATAGGATCATTTAAAATGTTTTAGTGTTGTCCGGCCAGTGTGGCTCAGTGATTGAGCATCAACCCATGCAACAAGAGGTTGCTCATTCAATTTCTGGTTAGGACACATGCCCAGGTTGTGGGCCTGATCCCCAGCGAGGGGCATGCAGGAGGCGGCTTATCAATGTTCTCTCTCATTGATGTTTCTATCTCTCTCTCCCTCTCCCTTCCTCTCTCTGTAAAATCAATAAAGTGGAAAAAATAAAAATAAAATAAAATGTATTAGTGCTGCTTTAATAAAAAATAGTCTTCTGCTTCTCAGATCTTTATAATGTAGCGTTTTTATAGTAATTAATGTATGAGATAGTATGAATATCTGACCTTATTTTTAGAACTTATTTAAGGGTAGGGTAGTAAAGCCATTAGAGACAAGGGAAGGGAGAAATATTTAGGAACTACCATGACAAGTTTATTGGTAGAGACTTTCATATGTTATATAATTCAACTTTTATAGCACTCTCTTGGATAGGTATTTTTACTATATTAGTTTGGAAACTAAAGTTCAGACAGATTAGCCCTGGCCGGTTTGGCTCAGCGGTTAGAACGTCCGCCTGCGGTCCGGAGAGACCCAGGTTCGGTTCCCGCTAAGGGCATGTACCTCGGTTGCAGTTTGTCCCCGGCCCTGGTTGGTCGTGCGGGTGGCAGCCACTCGATGTGTCCCTTTCACATCGATGTTTCCCTCTCTCTCTCTTCCTCTCTCTCCCTCCCACTCTGTCTGTACAAAAAATGGAAAAATGTCCTCGGATGAGGATAAAAAAAAAAAAAAAAAGTTCAGACAGATTAAATACTCCAGCTTTAGTAAACAACTCTAGCTTACTAAAACATTAATATCAAGTGAGACTCAAGTGTACAGCATAGTGGTTAGATAATCATATATATTTCAAGTACTCATGTGGCACTATAATGGTTAATACAAATTAATATTGAATATATACTGTAATTGAAAAATAAAGTTAACAAATATATCAAATGAGACTCAGGTCAGTCTAATTCCAAAGCCTTGTTTTTTCCCTCAGTTACTGAATTGTACTTTATATACAGGGAGGCCACCAAATCCGGAAACACAAACAAGCATGTAATACAGAAGTGGGCAAATTAGCTTTACAGTTTTGAGTATGCAAAACATTCTTATGTTATTATTTATAATTGTATTTTTTAATACGAACAACCGTAAACCTACTTTTGCCTAATATATATAATCTCCTACTGATATTTCATTACATAGCCAGTAGCATATCTTTGTTTCTATACTTTATGTCCACATTATAGAGAAAAATGTACATAAATGCTTATTCAAACAAATATATCTGTATATGTACACACATCTTCAAAACAGTATGAGTCTGTTTCCTTTATTTTAATAAGTGAGAATTAAGAGGATTATATATTTTGGCTTTGCTACAGGATTATTTTGAAACTTCAACAAATCTTTGTTATGTTGTTTACTACAGACTTAACATAATAACGTTGTTTTGTTTTTGTTTTTTTACAACTCTAATTTTTAATTCTCATTAAAGAGTTAAGGAATGAGCCCTGGCTGGTATGGCTCAGTTGGTTGAACTTTGGCCCATGCACCAAGAAGAGGTCACCAGTTCAGTTTCTGGTCAGGGCACATGCCTGGGTTGTGGGTTTGATCCCCAGGAAGGGATGTGCAGGAGGCAACCAAACAATGTTTTTCTCTCTTATCAGTGTTTCACTCTCTCTCCCTTTCTCTTCCTCTCACTCTCTAAGAAAAAAAAAATTAATTAAAAAGAATCTTTAAAAAGAAAAAGTTAGGTAATGAGTGAGTGAGAAGGAAGAAACTAATAGTACTTTTATTTTAAATTAGATTTTTATTTTTCTTTCAGTTATTTTTATGTTATTTATTTGGAAGTTAAAATTTTTCTTTTAATAACATCTGTTTTAAAAGATTCTGGGTTTTTTTGTGTCTTCATGATTGATGATTTGATGAAATTAGTCATTTCTAATCAACAAAAATATGACAGAACTTTGCAAAGTTCAAAATGGACTTTTGATGTTCCAACACCAAAGAATTTTGCTTAATTAAAGCTTCTGTTTAATTAAGATAACAATGCATAGTCCTTCATTAAAATGAACACAGAAAAGTTCTTTCTTGGTCCTTAGAGAGGATATTATATGCAGGCCCTGTTGTGTGGGTTGCAAAATGTCACTGAAATTTATATGCATTACTTGTCTAATTGCAGTAAATGTAGCATGTCCAGATAGGTTTAGAGTTAGAAGGCTGTTTGTTACTTACTGGAGATTACTTGAAACCTCAGTACCCAAAGGCAGCTGTGCCCGGGTCCTTCACCTCTCCCCAGAGATGGCTAAGAAGACTCTTGTTGGACCCTGTCTTTCATGGCGGGAGCAGTAAACATGACAGGTTGTTTGGGAGCCATCTGTTTAAAATGGCTGCTGCTTTGTATGCAGCAATGAACTTGAGATCAGTTTTCTGTCTTTCTTCATGGTAACAGTCTTATTTGGTGTCACAACAGGTGGAAGTTGATGGGTCGAAACTAAATGTGACCAGCACATGGAACCTGGCTTCACCCTTACTGTCTGTCAATGTTGATGGCATTCAGAGGACAATACAGGTAAATGTTCTGATAATTTACTTAGAGGACTCCATTAAGTCAAAAATCCTTATCAGTATCTGTGTGGTTAATATTTACACATATGATAGGGAAAAGCTGCATTTTATCCATCTTGTAAATTTTATAGTTGAAAATAGTTTTTCTTATTTTAGAGAATCTTAAGTTTTACTCAGAGAAATCAATGCTTTCTTTTTTCAAGCAACTCAGGAAGATTAGTGTATTATATTTTGTTATAGGTAAAGCATTCTGCATGCTTTTCTAAAAATATTAGATTAGTGGTTTTCTTTGCTATTGTGGATTTTTAGTTGTAAAATATGATTGACTTTGTTACCTTCCTTTTCTGTGTAGTTGAAATTGTGTAATATTAGAGCATCAAAAACATAGGCCATAGCATGTTGATGCCTTTTAAAAATTGAATAATCTTAATTTGTTAACCTTTCTTTCCCCCACAATATGAAATTTCTTGCATTGAGGAGATACCTTGAAATCCAGGCTTGATTAATGTTCTTTGTAATCAGTGACCTCCATTTTATTTATTTATTTTTTTATCTTCACCTGAGGACATTTTTCCATTTTTTGTTCAGATAGAGTGGGAGGGAGAGAGAGAGAAACATCGATGTGAAAGGAACACATCAAGGGACTGCCACCCGCACGACCCAACCAGAGCTGGGGACAAACTGCAACCGAGGTATGCTCCCTTAGCAGGAACCAAACCCGGGTCTCTCCAGACCGCAGACCGACGCTCTAACAGCTGAGCCAAACCGGCCAGGGCCAGTGACCTCCATTTTAAAGTAGGATGCTGTGAAAAGTGATTCTGCCAAATTCCTTCAGCTCCCCTCATAGTTGAGGTTTAGGGCTCCAAAAAAAGACAAAACAAAACATTCTAGAACATGTGGCTGTCACGTGCAAATAAAAATCATAAACCCTCCATAGCATTAAATTCTCATTTTTATGAAAATGTTTTTACCTATTCTTAAGTTGATTTTACATAGGAAACTGATTTTTAAAACCTAAAGAAATCAAGGGAATCACAGATACAGACTACTCTGTACAAGGCTCAGATGTTTCTTTAGCTTTTATTAGAGACTGTACAGCAGAGATTCCAGAACCCCTGCTAAATATTTGATGACTAAGCTAATTTTAAAGCCAGGTTCAACCTGTATGGTTCTAAGAAACAGTACATTCTCAGTAACTAGCCCTGTATTTTAACTTTGGTTTTGTGACTTGTCCCAGTATATTTTTTCTTTTTAATCTTTATTCTTGAGAGTATTACAGATGTTCCCCCATTTTTCCCCCGTTGCCCTTTCCTCCTGGTTTCCACCCTGTCCCAGGCCTTCACCACCCTATTGTCTGTGTCCATGGGTGTTGCATATATGCATATAAGTTCTTCGGTTTATCTCTTCTCCCACCCCCACCCCCCTCCCTCTGACATTCCTCAGTCTGTTCCCTGCTTTCATATCTCTGGGTCTCTCTTGATTGTCAGCTTATTTTGTTCATTAGATTCCACAGATAAAAGAGACCATGTGATACTTGTATTTCTCTGACTGGCTTGTTTCACTTAGCACAATACCCTCCAGATTCCTCCATGCTGTCTCAAAGGATAAGAGATCTTTCTTCCTTACAGCTGTATAGTATTCCATTGTGTAAATGTACCACAGCTTTTTTATCCATTCATCTACTGATAGGCACTTGGGTTGTTCCAGTTCATAGCTGTTGTAAATAGCGCTGTTATGTACATAGGTGTGCATATATTCTTTCTGATTGGTGTTTGGGGATTCTTAAGATATATTCCTAGAAGTGAGATCACTCCAGTATATTTTTTCTCTCATTTTTTCTTTCATATTCTAAGTTTGAGGTTAAATGCTTTGAGACCCTTGAAAAAATATCACTGCATAATTTCACACCACTAGATCCAGTTAGTGTGTCTTCTGAATGCATGGTTTTGTTATGCTTGTTTAGGTTCCATAGAATATACTCTGCACTGAAGGTGCTGTGGCTTAGGCATCATGTGATTTAGCCAGGGACCTAGTCTGACCTGTCTGTAGTGAGTGGAGAGGCAGACAAAGTTCTTTGTGCAAGGTTTCTTGCCGAGGAAGAAAGAGAAACAGAGCCACAAAAGCGGGCAAGGAAGTTTTATTGGAGCACTCCCAGGCGAGGTTCGCTGGTCCGGGGGTTCGGGCCAGGGTAGTCACGCTGTTATGTCTGCCCAGGAAAGTTTTATGGGGGAGGTGGAGGAACAAAGAGGGGAGGTATTTGATTGGTCGAGGGGTAAGGTGGGGTGATTCTGCATCAGCTGCATCTGGGTAGGCTGGAAAGTCGAGTTAAGTTTTGATTTCTCCTCAGGCCGTCTCTTTCCCTGAAGTCATATGACTCCTCGGAGCCCGCCGACCTTTTGTGTTAGATATGGGTGATGTTTTCTGTCTGTCTGCTTCCTACTGGGTAGGGGCATCGAGGGAAGGTCGGTGGTCGGTGGCTCAGAAGGGAGTCACATGTAGGGGTGAAGTAGCATCTGGTTGACAGCTACTCGAGAGACCTCGCGAATGCAGCTTTGTAAAAATCTGAGGAAAAAAGGAGCAAACATCAGTAATAGGCAGATAATTAGGAGAGGGCCTAGGATGGGTGCAATCCATGTAAATGCTGGTGATAGCCACCATCCTGAGAAAGAGTTATCCGTTGTTTGCTTCCTGCGGAGGTCATCTTGCAGGCGATTCAGGACGTTGATATTATCTTCTACTAGACCAGTCCCATTAATATAGTAGCAGCATTGTTCTTGGAGGAAGAGACAGGTCCCTCCCTTGTTCTCTGTTAGTAGGTCTAGTGCCTGTCGATTTTGGAGTGTAACCTGAGCAAGGGAGGTGATCTGGCGCTGGAGAGAGGCTAGGGATGTTGCTGACGCCTCTACAGCTATGTGGAGTTTTTCTTCCACTGGGAAGCAGTTGTTATGCTGTGTCCTATTGCACTACCTCCCATACCTGCGGCAACGAGGGAGGGAGCAAAAGAGAGTCCCACCAGGACCGGGAGAAAGACTGCCCTTTTCTCCTGGCGGGCCAGTTGGGATGGCAAGGAAAGGAATTCTGCTTGGCCACACATCATAAATTGGGGTGCTAGGGTAACTGGTAAGCAGGGAAAAGGGGATAGGTGTTTATAAATTTAGTTAGGGTTTCATTGCACCAAAAGAATCCTGCAGGTGGAGCATTAAGTAAAGCAGTGACCACGATAGTGGAGTTGCAAGGGAGATGAGATGAAGAGGTAGAAGAGCCTATGTAACAGATAGAGAAATTTTGGGTGAGGAATTCCCGGAATAGGGGTACCTCTGTTAGTGGAGGAAAGGGTGGGCTGGGTGGAGTCGAGTCGTTGAAGCCCTGGATTAGGGGAACTGCCGTGAGGGGTGAACGGCCAAGAAAAACACATGTGAAGCAGTCAGTAACATTATCCAGTCCGGAGTGATTCAAGATTCTGCCCTTTGAGGTATCAGGGCCAGCCAGGAGAATAGGTCTTTTGGGGGTTGCAGGTGACTGTCCAGGGTGACTTCAGGATGGTATTGGACATTTGTCTCAGTTGTTCTGTGGGTTCTGGTATGATGTGGTATAGGTCCAGAAAATTTTTAAGGTACCTGAGGGGTAGCTGTCCGTGTGCCATCTGTAGACTTTTCCTTCTACACCTTTACCCATTTCTCGTCCCAGGGGTCTTTGATGATGGGTTTAAATTTGGACGGCCTGAAGTACTTTATTGCACAGGACTGGTAGGGGCAACCTCCAAGTGTCTTGGGCCACCAGCAGTAGTGATCCTGGGTCTGTTTGTGAAGGAAACAAATGCAGAGCTACCAGAATTAGGTGCACTTTTCATTTTTGATGTCCGGGCTGTGATGGTAACCGCTGCCTGGCAGCCCCCAGGCTGGCAGCCCTCTGTGGTTAGGAAGTGGGTGTGGGTTGTCCCACCTTCAGTCCAGCTTTCTTGTACGTATAAATGCCAAGACATAGGCCTGGATCTGGTTAGTCTTACTGGAAATTCCCGGAATAAGGATCAGGAGAAGGAGGAGGGGCCAAGGGAGCCGGGCTCTGGGTAATCCGGAGGCAGGTGGGGCCCAAGGGTTCAGATTGCCAGTGGTCTTGGTCTGGGGCCAGTTTGAGGTGGGAAACATGGTACCAGGGCATCTGTTCCAGAAGTTTGGCCATTGTGGGGGTGGTTAATATTACCATATAGGGTCCCATCCACCGAGGTTGTAAGGAGTCAGGCTGGAGTTCTCGTAGGAGGACGCTGTCTCCTGGCTGGAGGGGAACCATGGACTGGGCGCCATCGGGGCCCCCTATAGGTGGGAGGGTCCAATCTGTGTGTTCCCTCAAGAGGTGGTGAAGCAGCAATAGGAAAGGGAGGTATGTGATCAGAGGTGGGGGGGTTTATGGGGAAATTGTGGTTAATTAGAAACGGTCTCCCGTAAAGCAGTTCAAAGGGGCTAAGCCCTGTAAAGCCCTGTGGAGTAGCTCTAGTCCTGGTGAGAGCAAAAGGGAGAAGGACCAGCCAGGAGAGTTTGGCCTCAATAGAAAGTTTGGTCAGGTGGTTTTTTAGGATACCATGGGCCCTTTCGACTTTACCAGATGATTGGGGATGATATGGTATGTGGAGTTTCCAGGTGATGTTAAGGGAGTTCGCTACCTGCTGAACCACTTGAGCAGTAGAGGCAGGACCGTTGTCTGATTGAATGGTCGTCGGCAGTCCAAAACGTGGGATGACCTGGTCAATGAGGATAGAGGCGACGGTATCCTATTTCCCAGGGGGTGGGAAAGGTCTTGATCCATCCTGAAAAGGTATCAACAAAGGTAAGGAGGTAGCAGAGTTTTTTGTGGGGAGGCATATGGGTGAAATGAATTTGCCAGTTTGGGGCTGGCTGATGTCTTCTCATTTGGTGGGTAGGGAATCGGGGCTGGAGACCCCCTTGAGGAGAGGTCTTTGAGCAGATAGCGCAGGCCGCGTGTACTTCTTCAATAGCTCGCTGGAGGCCTGGGAGGAGAAAGGGTGGCTGCAGAAACCGGAAAGGGTTTTAGGCCCTAAATGTGGGGAGCGGTGGATGTCAGAGCGGAGGGCTGCAGCCTGCTCCCCTGGCAGGGCAACTTTGTCTTCAAGGAATAGCCATCCCTGGTCAGTTCTTCTTCCTCCTTTTTGTAGAAGAGTATCCTCTTCCTGGAAAGTATAAGAGGGCTTAATGGGAGTGGAGAGAAACATGGAAACATGATGGGAGTAGGGGAGGTGTCAGAGGTGAGACCCCGAGCTATTATGTCCACACGAGCATTCCCTAGAGAAACAGGATCCTGTGAGGTTTGATGTCCTTTGCAATGTACTACTGCTACCTCCGCGGTAGCAGGAGGGCGTCAGGAGCTTGGAGCTGAGGGTAGCATTGATAATGGGGGGAGCCCTTGGTAGTGAGGAATCCCCGTTCCCTCCAGAGTGCAGAGTGGCTATGGGTGATGAGGAAGGCATATTTAGAGTCGGTGTAGATGGTTTCCCATTTCCCTCGGGCTAGAGTGAGTGCCAGGTAAGAGCTATGAGTTCAGCCCTTTGGGAAGTGGTGCCCTCTGGCAGGCGCTGGGCCTCTGGAGTGGAGGCGTCAGTGACTACTGCGTAGGCCGCCCGCCCAACCTATCGGGCCCCAGTGCCGAACTCCCATCTACAAAAAGGACAAGGTCTGGGTTTTCTAAAGGTGAGTCAGACAGACCCTCCCGGGGTCTGCTGAGAGAGTCTATCAGTTCTGGACAGGAATGGGTAGGTTCCGGTAGCATGGCTGGAATCGGAAGCAAGGTGGCTGGGTGGAGTTGGGGGGAAGGTGAGAAAGTGATGGAAGGATTTTCTACGAAGAGGAGGTGGAATTCCTGTATTCGGGAAGGACCTAAGAGGGAGAGAGATTTCGGTGAGAGGAGATCATTGAGCCTTTGTGGGAGAAAACGGATGTAGGCTGGCACAGAGTCAGTGTGGCTGCTTCCTTTGTAAGCTCAGCTGTGGTGCCCAGTGCCCGAAGGCAGGGTGGCCATCCCCGGACAGTGGTATCTGACTGGAAAGGTGCCACCGGGCAGTGGGTGGGCCCTGTCGGCTGAGTTAGGACCCCTACTGCATTTCCTTGTTTTTCATCTGTAAAAAGGTGAAAGGGGCATCTGGGGTCAGGCAGAGTGAGAGGAGGAGAAGAGATTAAGGTATCTTGGAGGGTAGTGAAAGCCCTTTTTATGGTATTGGGTGAAGTGAGGGGTCCTGTAGGGGTCTCCTTGGCTGCCGTGTAGAGGGGCTTGGCTAGGGAGGCAAAATTAGGTATCCAGTGTCTGAAAAAGCCAATCAGGCCAAGGAAGAATAACATCTGTTTGGCTGTCTTGGGTGGCTGGAGGCTGCGGAGGGCCTGGGTCTGGTCTGTGGTAAGACCACTTGTGGTAGGGGTTAAAGAAACTCCTAAGTTGATAATAGTCTTGGTATGAAGCTGGGCCTTAGTAGAGGAGATTCGACATGGAGGGACCTGGAAAGTATTATCCTAAGCAAAACAAGCCAAACAGAGAAAGACAAGTATCATATGATCTCACTTATTTGTGGAATATAATGAACATAACAGTCTGAGGAATGGGGTAGTCCCAGAGACATGGAAGTGGGGTACAGACTGACAATCCCCAGAACAGGGGGTGGTGGGGTAGAAATAAACCACAGAATTTATATGCATGAACAATGGACATGGACAACAGAGCTGGGGACAGGGCAAGGAGGGGGGATGGAGAATCAGTGGGGGAAAAAGGAGAAACATCTGTAACAAAAATAAATAAATTAATTAAAAAATAAAATAAATAAAAATAAATAAATAAATATAAAGTCTTTAATGCCCGGGAAGATAAGGCTGAGGCCACACGTCAGGCCCAAATGCAGCAGAAGGTAAACCTCCAAACCCAAGCTCTAGTAGCAGCCCTGAGGCCGGCAGCCCAGCACGGACAGGTATGGGGAACACCCAACCTAAGGAACATAAGGTCTCTGGGCCGCCAAAGGGAACCCACCAGGGGCCTGTTTCAAATGTAGCAATGAAGGCCACTGGGCTCATCAGTGCCTATGCCCACGGCCACCTACAAAACCGTGCCTAGACTGCAAACAGCCTGGTCACTGGCGTAGCAATTGCCCCTTCCAGGCAACGGGCTCATCCTCAGCCCCTCCACACGGGGGACAAGCCGGCCAAGTGGGCCCCCCACTTGAACTCCTTGGCCTCATGGATGACTGACGCGGCCAGGACTCAAGGACCCCTATCATTCTTACTGAGCCCAGGGCAATGCTACAGGTAGCAGATAAGTCCATCTCCATTGTGTATATGTACCACAGCTTTTTTATCCATTCGTCTACTGATGGACACTTGGGCTGTTTCCAGATCTTAGCTATTATAAATAGTGCTGCTATGAACATGGGGGTACATATATTCTTTCTGATTGGTGTTTCAGGCTTCTTAGGGTATATTCCTAGAAGTGGGATCACGGGGTCAAATGGAAGTTCAATTTTTAACTTTTTGAGGTAACACCATATTGTTTTCCATAGTGGCTGCACCAGTCTGCATTCCCACCAGCCGTGTACTAGAGTCCCCTTTTCTCCACGCCCTCGCCAACACTTGTCATTTGATGATTTGTTGAAGGCAGCCATTCTGACAGGTGTGAGGTGATACCTCATTGTTGTTTTAATTTGCATCTCTCTGATGATTAGTGATGATGAGCATTTCTTCATATGTCTCTTAGCCATTTGTAATGAGCATTAAAGACTTTAAATGCCATGTTTATCAGGTCTTGGTAGGGGTCTGAGGGCCCTCCTCTGCCTTTTTTAGTTTCTTTATAATGTCTGGAGCTGATTGGGAGATAAAGTGTATGGCTAGGACTGTAGCTCCCGCCTCTGAGGTAGGGTCTAGTCGGGTGTGGAGAATCGTAGCATTGGTCAGACGATTCAGAAAAAGTGCCAGATTTTCATCAGGTCCCTGAGTGATCTCCCTTAGTCTGTCATAATTAACTACCTTTTGGGCTGCATTCTGCATGCCTGCTAAGAGGCATTGGACCATCTGATCTCGTCTAAGTCTACCATCCTGTCCTGCTTGGTAAGTTCAATTGGATTCTGCCTCCAGGACTGCCAGAGTCCTGACAGGCATTTGGTTGTCTGTGAGGTGTATCTGGTCAGCCTAGGCTCATTATGCCATCTAGATACCGTCGCGTTCGTCAAGGGTGAGAGTAGAAGACATAATGACATAGAGGTCATACCAGGTGAGGTCATAAGCTTGAGTGAGGTATCTGAATTCTTTGGTAAAGGTGGTGGGCCTAGTCGAGTAAGCCCCTAAGCATTTTTCAGTGGCGGATAGGTCTGAAAGAGAGAAGGGAACATGGACCCGAACCACCCCTTCTGTTCCCGCCACTTCACAGAGAGGGCAGAGAAGGCTGACCTCTTCCTGTGAGGCACGATGTGATTGGGTGTGGGCGCCAACAGGGGAGTGGAGAGGGGATCAGAGGCTGGAGGCAAAGAGGGGTTAGGGGAATACGGACCTAGGTATGGCGGAGGAGAATTGGGAGTGGGATCAGGCCAGATAGGGGGCGGAGAAAGTTCTTCTGGGGGTCAGCAAACAAGGAAAGGTCAGGAGCCGAGGTGTTGGAGGGGGTGTCCTTGGCTAGGAGGACCTGAGCCATGGAGCAGGAGGCACACAGGTTAGGACAGGCGCGCAAGTACCAAAAGGCCTGAATGTAAGGGATTTCCGACCATTTCCCATTTCTAAGTTTTGTAAGTCGGTGAGTATTTTAAAATTTAAAGTCCCTTTGGGATGCCACCTAGACAGATTGTCGAGTGGATATTGTGGCAGGCCACGGTGGAGAAGAAGGTAAGTTTTTTCTTCTTTAGAGAGGGATCTATTTTTGAGAGGTTTAGTATGAGACACCCTAGAGGTGTCTCTGAGTCGGGTGGGGATTCCTGATTGCCATGGTCAGCCTCAGTCCCGGAGTGATCAGAGATGAGAATTGGTGTCCCGCAACTCAGTCTCCAGTCACCAGACAGATGGATAGAGTAGGGAGCATCCAGGACATCTCCCCGGAGCCCCACGCACTCGGGACGGCTGCGATTACGGACAGGGAGCCCTGGGGATGGAAAGAACTGAGGGGAAGCCAAGGGCCAGGGGGACTTACCACACCGTATCCAAACTGAGTAGGAGTCGGTGGTCCCTGGTCTTCCTCAGGAGAGAGGGAGAGGATCGGCCCAGGAGGGTTCAAGCTCCTCCCGGGTTTCAGCACCAAATGTAAGGTTTCTTGCCAAGGAAGAAAGAGAAACGGGGCAGCAAAAGCGGGCAAGAAAGTTTTATTGGAGCACTCCCAGGTGAGGTTCATTGGTTCACTTGGCGGGGGCCAGGGAAGTCGCACTGTTATGTCTGCCCAGGAAAGTTTTATGGGGGAGGTGGAGGAATGAAGGGGGGCGGTATTTGATTGGTCGAGGGGCAAGGTGGGTGATTCCGCATCAGCCGCATCTGGGTAGGCTGGAAAGTCGCAAGTTAGGTTGCAATTTCTCCTTAGGCCGTCTCTTTCTCCAAAGTCATGTGACTCCTAGGAGCCCGGCGACCTTACATTTTGTATCATGGTATTTTCAGCATCTTTCTCAATTATGCAGATAGGTGTTGTAATGACACTTTTACATGTAGAGTTTCTAGCTAAATTAACACTGGATATGTATTTAGAGTAATACTCAGAGTATTTTTTGGAGCATAGGGATAAGGTTCAGTAAATTTTTTCCTTATAAGTTTTTTTTTGCTTAAAGAATGTTAATGTGAAATAAATGATGCCTCAAGGCAGAGCCCTGCGCTCTTTGGGGAGGTTATCCCTTCCAGTTAAGCGCCCTCTTATTGGAAGGAAGTAAACTGGACAAGTGAGTGCTATGCTGGAAAAAAAAAAAAAAAGGTAAGAAAAGTTGTTCCTTATCAGAACAGATGAATTTTATTTACTTTCTATGGGCATTAGAATTCAGTGTTGACTCTTTTTATCTCCCAAAATAATATGATCCCTTTGAAATTACTAACAATTACCATAAGAATAATTACATATAGTGCCTACTATGTGTCAGGTAATGTTCTCAGCACAGTACTATATTATTTCGTCTTCACAAAAATTGTGTGAAGTAGGTACTGTTATTTATACTTTAGTAAATGAGGCAACTGAGGCTCAGAGAAAGCAAAGTGACTTGTTCAAAGTCCCATGTGTTATACAGGGTAGAGCTGAGGATCTGAGCTGTTAAACATTACACTATGGCCGTGGCCAGTTTGGCTCAGCAGTTAGAGCATCGGCCTGTGGTCCAGAGAGACCTGGGTTCAGTTCCCACTAAGGGTACGTACCTCAGTTGCAGTTTGTCCCCAGCCCCATTTGGGGTCGTGTGGGTGGCCACCAGTCAATGTGTCTCTCTCACATCGTTGTTTCTCTCTCTCTCTCTCTCTCTCTCTCTCCCCCCCTCCCTCCCTCCCTCCCTCCCTCCCACTCTATCTGAAAAAAAACACATTACACTATGCTGAGGCCAGCTAAGTAACTGCCCTATGATTACAAAGCAGGAAGAAGCTGAACAGAAATTTGAAACCTGGTAGTGTGACCCCAGATTGTATGAGTCTAACCACTATACTATATAGTAATTTTCAATTTTCCCATAAATTTCTTCAAATAATAATTTACCTCTAATTCATGCTTTAAGCCAGTTATGCTTCAGAATCAACTGGAAGACTTGTTAAAACTCAGATTGTTAGCCTGACTCACAGTGTTATTCTGGGTTTGGCACACTATTATTTATTTTTTTGTTTATTTATTTATTTATTGAGAACCACTGCTTTTTAAAAAAAAATTTTTCCTTTATTGATTTCTAGAGAGTCAGGAAAGGAGAGGGAGAGAGAGATAAAAATATCAATGAACAAGAACATCAATTGGTTGCCTCCTGCATGCCTCCCCACTGGAGATTTGGCCCACAACCTGGGCATGTGCCCTGATTGGGAATTGAACCAGTGACCTCCTGGTGCATGGGTTGATGTTCAACCATTGAGCCATATCAGCTGGGCAAAGAACCACTGCTTTAAACCTTTGCAATCAGAGAATAAGCTGGGGACTGATGAGCAGAAGTGAAATAAGTAGGAGCCAAGTCTTCTGAAGCCTTATTAATTACATAGTATACACTCTGCTTTATCCTTATGCCAGTGGGACCCATGGAAGAATTTTCACTAAAGAGTGATGATGTGAACAGAATTGGATTTTAGAAAGAGTTCTTTTTTTGGTTGAATTGTGGAGAGTGGATTGAAGAAAAATGAGACTGGAGGCAAAGAGAGAACTTAAGGGAATATTAGAGAAGTAGATGAATAATCATTTTGTCTGGAAAATAAATATTAGCAGTGAGAGTAAAGAGTATCGTGTGAAGAAGAGATTTGAAAGAACCACAGGAGAAAAAACTGGTGGCTTCACAGTGCTCTTTGTTAAACAATTTTTCTTCCACCTGCCCTTTAGGATGGGCAAATCTTCAAGGTTCATTCCTAGGTTCTTTTTTTCCTCTATGCTGACCTCCTGGGCTATTATTGCCCAAGAGTTTCAGCTCAGTACCTCCAAGCAGATAGCTATGAAACTACTACTGTGTGTCTGGATTTCTCTTGTACTTGTTTATTGTAAATTCAGAGAAGAACAAAGGATTGATATTATTACCACAGATATTTAAAGTGATTTTACAGTAATAATTGGTGTTCTTTTTTTCCTGGATTTTTGCACATAACATAAATTTTTATTATTAAATGTTTTATATACACCAAGTAATTTGTATTAATCTTATAAAAGCTAAAGACTAATGCAATGAACCTGTTTTCCCACCATCTAGATTAGAAAAGGAAACATTACCAATGCTATTGACTTTTCTTTGAGCAGCGCCTTAAGTCCTTCCTCCTGCCCCTAGAGGTAACCACTATCCTGATTTTAAATGTTCACTCCCTTTCTTTTCTCTAGGGATATTTATATAGACAGTAAAACTATAAACAGTATACCATTTAGCTATTTATGCTTTTGAACTTCATGTAAATGGCACCATATTCTCTATGCTTCTGTGAGTTGCCTTTTCCTCCACTATTGTTTGTAAGTTTGGTCCATGTTGAAGCACGTAACTTTAGTTTATTTTCATGCTATGTATTATTAAATCATAGTAATATAGCACATTTATTTATTCTACCCTAAGTAGACATTTATGTTATTTATTTTGTTATCACAAATAATACTTATATGAACATTCTTCTTCTATATGTTTCTTCCTAAAAATAAGAGTTTCTCCAAAGAATATGTCAGTAGAATGGCTGGGTTGTAGGGGCCATCCATTCTTAATCCTACACAGTCATGCCAGAAGGTTTTCCCTATGTGGTCATACCAGTTTACATGCCTACCAATAGTGATGACGACAATAATATGAATCATAAGCCAACCTATTGTATACCTACCATATCGGGCACTGACTCTTCTAAGCACTTCTTTGTGTTAATTTAGTGAAACCTGACAGCAATCCAATAATGTATGTGCTAGCGTTTCTCCTCGTTTTGTAGTTCGGGAAATTGACGCTTGTAGGGGATAAATTGCTTGCCCAAAGCACTCTGCTCATAAATGGAAAAGCCAGAATTTGCACCCAGAAATCTGTGCCCTTAATAATTACATTTCATATCCTAGTGAACCTTGGTATCTAGACTACTTGAGTTTTTCCTGACTGGTGGACTTAAATGGTATCTCTTTGTGGTTTTAATGTATATTTCCCTGACTAGCAATGGCAGTGAGCATTTTAAAATATATATATTGACAGTCCTGTTTTCTCTCTTTTTTAAAATTATATCTTTATTGTTGAATGTATTACAGATGTTCCTCATTTTTTCCCCCATTGACCCCCTCCTCCCACTCCCGCCCCCCTCCTGCCTTTTCCCACACTGTTGTCTGTGTCCATTGGTTATGCATATAAGTTCTTTGGTTTATTTCTTCCCACCCACAACCCCCCTTCCCTTTGAGGTTTGTCAGTCTAGCAACCAATTTGTACTTCTTAATCCCTTCACCTTTTTCACTCATTCCTTCAACCCCCCTCCCATCTGGCAACCAACAAAATGTTCTCTGTATCCATGAGAATGTTTCTGTTCTGCTTGTTCATTTTGTTTGTAGATTCAATTGTTGATAGCTATGTATTCATTGCCATTTTGTTTGTTCATATTTTTAATCTTTTTCTTCAAGAAGACCCTTCAACATTTCATATAATAATGGTTTGGTGGTGATGAACTCCTTTAGCTTTTCCTTGTCTGGGAAACTCTTTATATGGCCATTGATTCTAAATGACAGCTTTGCAGGATAGAGTAATCTTGGTTGTAGGTTCTTGCTTTTCATCACTCTGAATGTTTCTTGCCACTCCCTTCTGGCCTGCAAAGTTTCTTTTGAGAAATCGGGTGACAGTCTTATGGAAACGCCCTTGTAGGTAACTAAACTTGCTTTTCTAATGCTGCTTTTAAGATACTCTCTTTGTCTTGAATCTTTTGCATTTTGATGATGATGTGTCTTGGTGTGGGCCTCTTGGGGTTCATCTTGTTTGGGACTCTGTGCTTCCTGGACTTGTATGTCTGTTTCCTTCACCAAGTTAGGGAAGTTTTCTGTCATTATTGTTTCAAATAGGTTTTCGATTTCTTGTTCTCTCTCTTCTCCTTCTGGCACCCCCAAGATGCGAATGTTGGCAAGCTTGAAGTTGTCCGAGAGGCTCCTTACATTATCCTCATTTTTTTGGATTTTTTTTTTCTTTTTGCTATTCTGATTGGGTGTTTTTTGCTTCCTTATATTCCAAATCAATGATTTGTTTCTTGTCTTTACCTACTCTACTATTGAATTTGTGTAAATTATTCTTTATTTCAGTTAGTGCCTCCTTCATTTTTGACTGTGCATCCTTCATTTCTGACTGGTCTTTTTTTATGCTCTTGAGGCCCTCACTAAGTTCACTGAGGTTCTCACTAAGTTCATTGAGCATCCTTATAAGCAGTATTTTGAACTCAGCATTTGTTAGGTTATGTATTAGGTACATAATACATCTGTTATGTATTAGATAGAGTTGCTTATCTCCATTTCGCTTAGTTCTTTTCTTGGGGTTTTGTTTTGTTCTTTCATTTGGGACCTGTTTCTTTGTCTTCTCATTTTGGCTGCCCCCCTGTGTTTGTTTCTATGTACTACTTAACAAGAGGTATGGGGCTAGATGAGACCAGATGCTGCTTGTTTGAAAGAATTTAGGAAAACCTGAATCAGGAGCCAAGACAGGCCAATCCTATGGTAAGGCAACTGGAAACAGCTTGGGTGGGCCTGAAAGTTGGGTGGGGCAGGGCCTCAGGGAATCACCAGGGCGGGGCAAACAGTGTGAGCTAGGTTGCTGGAGTCCCAGATATGGTGGCTGGCTGCTGCCCCAGGGAAGGGCTCACCAAAGACAGAAAGGCCTCTGACAGCACATTTTTTGTTCAGATTGATTGGGGGAGAGAGAGGGAGGGAGGGAAGGAGGGAGGGAGGGAGGGAGAGAGAGAGAGAGAGAGAGAGACATCAACATGAAAGGGACACATCGAGTGGCTGCCTCCCGCGTGACCCAACCAGGGCCAGGGACAAACTGCAACCAAGGTACATGCCCTTAGCGGGAACCAAACCCTGGTCTCTCTGAACTGCAGGCTGACACTCTAACCGCTGAGCCAAACTGGCCAGGGCCTGACTGGTCCTTTTCTGTGCTCTTGAGGCCCTCAGTAGGTTCATTGAAATTGTCACTAAGTTCATTGAGCACCTTTATAAGCAGTGTTTTAAACTCTGCATCTGTTAGGTTGCTTATTTCCATTTGGATTAGTTTTCCTAGAGTTTTGTTCTGTTCTTTCATTTGGGACATGTTTCTTTGTCTCCTCATTTTGGCTGCCTCTCTGTGTTTGTTTCTATGTATTAGGTAGAGTTGCTATTGTCTCCTATGCTTCCTAGGGTGGCCTGTTGTAGTAGGTGTCCTGTAGGGTCCTGTGGCACAGCCTCCCTGATCTCCCAGCTAGGCACTCGAGGTGCACCCCTCATGTGGACTTTACACACTTCTGTTGTAATTGAGTCTTGATTGCTGTTGGCACATCAATGAGAGGGTTTTACTCAGGCTGTTCAGCTGCAATGACTGACTGTGCCCACTATCCACCAACCTCTGACTCCCTTGGATGATCAGCTATGCAGGGCCCCACCACACAAAGCAAGACTAACTTCAGCAAGGTTCTGGTACCCACTGAGTCCACTCCTAACTGTGTCACTCAGTTGAATGGTGGTGCTTCCACATGGTCTGAAGCTGTCCATTGGGTGTGCTGGCTCTGGGGTCAGGTCAGCCACTGCCTGTGTTCTACCTGGGGCCACCAGACATAAGCTACAAAGTGATCTGCTGATGGCTGCTTTTTGTGCTGGGCTTGGAGGTGCCCAAAGAAAGCCAAGTTGTGAACCAAGGCTGGCTGCTTCTAGTGCCAGGCCTGGGGCCACTTAGTCGAGAGGTATGGGCTTGCTGAGACCGGATGCTGCTTGTTTGAAAGAATTTAGGAAAATCTGAAGCAGGATCCAAGACAGGCCAATCCTATGGTAAAGCAACTGGAAACAGCTTTGGTGGGCCTGAAAGTTGGGTGGGGCAGGGCCTCAGGGAATCACCAGGGTGGGGCAAATAGTGTGAGCCAGGTTGCTGGAGTCCCAGATATGGCTGCCGTCTGCCGGCCTTGTGGCTCACCAAAGGAACAAAGGCCTCTGACAGCACATCTGTCCAGGAGAAAGTTGCCTCTCCAGCCCTCACCCCCATTCCAAACAACTCAGTTCTTCCCCATATATCTCTGGTGCCTTTCGAGCTGCCTCATGGACGCTGGAGCCTGGAGGGTGGGGGTCCGAGTAAGTTCGTGCTCTGGCCCTTTAATAGGAATTGCCTGGGACTCCAGAATCCTCAGCCTACCTCAGCCTTATTTCCCATTGGTTTTACAGCCGGAAGTGATGGGGACTTCTCTTCCTGGCACTGGAACCCTGGTGGGCGCCTGGTGTGGGACGGGGAGTCCTCAGGGAGGACCTTCCCAGCTGAGGTGTTCCTACTGACTTTTATCCACCACTCGTGGGTGTGGGACCAGCTCCTTGTACCTCCGCCCCTCCTACCAGTCTCAATTCAGCTGCTTCTTTAATTCCATAGTTGTAGGACTTCCATTCAGCTGGATTGCAGGTGGTTTTGAATTATGGTTGTTCTGTAGTTTAGTTGTAACTTTGATGTGGTTGTGAAAGGAGGCGATGCCGCATTTACCTACGCTGCCATCTTGATCAGAAGCTCTTGTTTTTGTTTTAAATGTGAGACATCAGAAAACAAGAATTGAAAATAACTAAACCTATCCTAAAGTAAAATAATTTTATACATGTAGAGAAAAACGCTCTCTCATCTGCCCCACCCTCCTCTGCCCTAGTAAACGTAGAAGAGAAAGTTGAGGCCAATTGGGATAGAGAAGGCTGGATCCCAGAAGAGAGCAGCCATAGTTGCTTTTGCTCATTTTTAAAAATTGAATTGTCTTCTTCTTGATTCGTAAAAGTTCTTTGTATTTTGTGGATTGTGATCCTTTGTTAGTTATGTGTGTTACAAATAACTTCTCCCAGTTTGTACCTTGTATTTTTACCTTTTTAACTTATCCAAGTGAAGATTTAAATCAGAGATTTAATATCAGAATTTTCACTTTTTTCCTTTATGGTTTGTTACTTTGTATTGGATTAAACAATCTTCTACTCCCAGGCTCAAAAAGATTACTTGCCAATATTTTCTTATAAATCTTTTAAATTGTGCTTTTTTCACCCAGCCATTATGGCTCAGTGGATTGAGCATTGTCCCATGGACTGAGAGGTCCCGGTTTGATTCCCAGTGAAGGCACATTCCCGAGTTTCGGGCTCGATCCCTAGTAGGGGGTGTGCAGGAGGCAGCCAATCAATGTATCTCTCACATTGATGTTTCTCTCCCTTAAAAAAAAAAAAAAAAAAAAAAAAAGGAGATCAGTAAAAACGTATAACAATATTTTAAATTGTGCTTTTCTTCACATCTAAATCCTTCATCTACCTGGGATTGATTTTTGTATGTGCTATAAGATCCAGTTTTACTTTTTAAATATTTTTTCTTATTAATTTTTTAGAGACAGAGGAAGGGAGAGGGAGAGAGAGAGAGAAACATCAATGAGAGAGAAACATGGATTGGCAGCTTCCTGCATGCCCCCTGCTGGGGATTGAGCTGGCAACCTGGGCATGTGCCCTGACTGGAAATCAAACGGGGTCATCTCAGTCCATGGGACAGTACTCAATCCACTGAGACACACCAGCTGGGCAGAACTTTCTTCCATAACTGTTAGGAACATGGATGTACAAATATGAGTCCCTGATGTTTTGTTTCTTCTGGGTATATACCCAGAAGTGGAACTGCTGAATCATGTAGTAATTCTAGTTTAATTTTTTGAAGAACCACCATACCATTTTCCACAGCAGCTGCGCTATTTTACATTCCCACTAGTAATGCACAAGGATTCCAATTTCTCCCTATTTTCACAAACACTTGTTATTTTCTGGTTGTTGCTGTTTTTATAATAGTGATTCTAATGGGCATGGAGTGGTATCTTAATTTGGAACACGATTTATTTAGTTATTGAAAAAGCATTCAGAGTACTTCCCAATATTTGCCCTTCCCTTCTCTGTTTATACTGTAGCCAGTTCACTCCTTAAATGGAACTTTTTTAGTACAAATAGAAGCAACTTTCTTACAGTTGCTCTTTCAAACCCATTCTCTCAACTTATTTTACCTTCCTTGCATAAAATCATGCACAGTTCTCGGTCTGTACAGTTGCTACCAGGTCATAAGCAAGTAATAGTCTCTTTGGGAGAGGGTGTGTTTAAATGTCTAGTTCATTATAATGTCAAAACTGGTAAAGCTTCTAGACTGAGAAGTTTTTATAAGGAAGATGAGAGAGTTGCCTTCTTTCTTTCTTTATATTCTCTCCCATGTCTTACCTGCTATTTGGGGTCTCTCCAAAGTTGCAGTATGGGGTAAAGGTGAGAGGTACACAGCAGGAAGAACTGTGTTGACCCTGGGAGATGTAATCTGTTATTCTGAGGTTTGAAAAATGTCCAAAGCTGGCTGATGTCTTCTAGGACACTTATTTAGATTTTGGGGAATGCCTCATCTGCAGAACCCTTAATGCCCACTGTCTTTTCCAGTTGCTTTCAGAATCCTGATTTTTATCCTTCCAGATGTTCCTATTGGGCAGGATCTCTCGTAATGACCCAGCCTGGGTCTCTTCTGCATGATCCATGTGAGCCACAAGAAATGGTTATAGATCGTTGGCTCACCAAACTCTACTCCTCTTGTTCACCTAAGAATTCACCAAAAGGATTGCTTATCATCCCCCTGTGTCCCTCAAAGTCCGGGAGACACATGGATTGCCAGTTGATTCTCACAGAATCCCTCTCACACAGCTTCAAGTCTTCAACCTCGAATTCTTAGCTTAAGAATTCTTAGTTTATTTCTTTCCTCTTTCTTTCTTTCTTTCTTTCTTTCTTTCTTTCTTTCTTTCTTTCTTTCTTTCTTTCTTTCTTTCTTTCTTTCTTTCTTTCTTTCTCTTTCTTCCCTCCCTCCCTCTCTCCTCCCTTCCTCCCTTCCTCCCTTCCTCCCTCCCTCCCTCCCTCCCTCCCTTCCTTCCCTCCCTCCCTTCCTTCCTTCCTTCCTTCCTTTCTTCCTTCCTTCCTTCCTTCCTTCCTTCCTTCCTTCCCTTTTATTGAATTTATTGGGGTGACATTGGCTAATAAAATAATATAGGTTTCAAGTGTACAATTCTATAATAGATTATCTGTATATTGCATTGTGTGTTTACCACCCAAAGTCAAGTCTCCTTCCATCACCATTTATTCCCCTTTACCTTCTTCTACCTCCCCCCACCCCCCTTTCCCTCTGGTAATCACCATACTGTTGTCTGTGTCTGAGTCATTTTTCTTTTGCTTAATCTCTTCACCTTCTTTCTTCCACCCAGCCCTGCAACTCCTCTCCCCTCTGATAGCTATCAGTCTGTTCTCTATCTATGTCTGTTTCTATTTTGTTTATTCATTTTATTCATTAGATTTCACATGTGAATGAAATCATATGGCACTTGTCTTTCTCTGACTGGCTTGTTTCACTTTTTAACTTCTTTCATAGTCTCTTCATGTAAAAAATGGGAAATTCCTGGTTTCACAGTTTCTTAGCATGTTCTACCAGGGAGCCTAGTCTAGTATCATACTTAAGGATAAGTGGGCATTTAGTTTATTGCTGAATTCCTGTGACTACATAAATAGTAGCATTTAATGTCTTTATCTGATTAGATGATGGCATATTTGGGGAATACCTTTACTTTTGGAATTCACTACCTATTCATCCAATCAGATTCCATTGTCTGTTTATTTTCCTGGTTTTTGTTGTTCAACTTTATAAGGCTAATATTATCCATTGTATTTGGGCATGTACGATCATTTGGATAATGAATTTTATAGGTTACTAACTTCTTTTAATTGATTTAAATGACCTGTTTCAGTTTTTACTTGACCTTGAATTCTCACTGCCTTGCTGAGTTCTTGGTACATGTAGAGGCTCAGTAACTGTGGATGGCAGGATGAATGGATAGTCATCCTGTATTTTGTAATTTCACAAATAAATCTGTTTTATCTATACCTTGATTTTAAGATTTAGATTTTATTTCTTCTAAGCCTTCACCAAATTAAGCCATGTTCATAAGATAGCCTTCTTAGCCATTTAACCAGTTCTTTGTAATTCCTGATCTTTCAACATTTGCAAAATCCATCCTCCACTAGAGAGCATGACTGCTAGATCTCTGTGGATGCAGCATCACTGTCGTTTCTGTGAGAGCAAAGAAAGTCAAGAGGGCTGCCGAGGGCCTGCTCACTGACGTATCTTGCTTATCAAACATTTTTATTTTCAGTGGAGTTCATTTCTTTCCTACTTGCCTTCATTTGCTCTGGGTAGCACCTGAGCTGTTTAAGGCAAACAGAATCACCTCTGAGGTGATAGGTACTGATAGGTATGGTAAAAGGCCCACTTCAGGCTCTTTCTAATTTTTCTTGCTCAGGGGCTTGTGCACACGTTATTTATACTCTCTTTCACCCAGTGTCACTAATCAGTTGGCACTCAGTGAAGTCTGTTTCATCCAACCTCTTACTACAGTATATTCACCTAGCTGCTTTGAGTCTGTTTTTTCTGACTTCAACATAAAGAGTCATACTCTTGGACAAAAATTCTAGTCATTTTTAATAACTTTAAGTATAGAGCTAGTGATACATCTATTTGAAAGGAGGAGGAGGTCATATATTTTGAAATAAAATAATTGATATTAAAGAACTGGGCATAGAATCATTGAAACCTCTTGAAGATACTTAAGGTCCTCTTCAGAATTTTTATAACATTTTATCTAGTTCTTCATGTAATAATTCAAACAAGTTTTCCTGAATATCATCATTCAAAGAAAATAAGATGATAGAATTTCACATTTCTTTGATTACGTTCATTATATACCAGTACTTTTTTACTATTTTCATCACAAGTGTAGAGTCGGTCAGTAATGATGCTTATTAAATAGGTCTTAATGGGATAGGCGGAGAAATAAAAATAATTTCTTATTCTTTTGTGGAAAAATGTATTCTAATTTTCAAATTGCCAATTTAAAAGGTTGTGGAATAAAATAGTATTTCTAATAGAAATCTAATATGAGGCATATATGCAATTTTAAGTGGCTTAGTAGCCACATTAAGAAAGTAAGAACAAGTGAAATTAATTTTACTAATGCATCTTATTTAATCCGATATATCCAAAATGTTAGTATTTATACATGAAACAATATAAAAAGTGATAAATGTGATACCAGAAATGACACATATGCCTGACACGTGTACAATTAAGTAGTGGGACAGCTAAAGGTGGCGTGTTGGCCTATCCAATAGTGAAGTTGTGTCTAACAGAAAAACCTATCACACTGCTTCTGTATTTAAATGAGCTAACATGAAATGAAATGGAAAATTTACTTTCTCAATTGCGTTAGCAATAGCTTCACACAACAAATCCCCCACCCCAACACTTTAATTATATGCTACAGGCAGGATATCATTCCATTTTCAAAAATAGTACTAATTTTTGTTAAGCTTCTAAATGAAAATTTTAAAAGGTTGTCAACTAGATGAGAAATTCTTGTTTTTTTAGAGCTCCCCATGTGTTAATTACAGTTTTGGTTTTTATCTTTTAAAATTAGAAATAGATGAATTAAATTTACTTTTAAACAGAACAAGATTTTGCTGTGTTCTGTACATGTTGCGCTCACTCTGTTTTCTTCAGCCTAGCACCTTTGTAGTGTGGAACATGCTGAATGAATAGAACTTTTTTCTTTTTCTTTTTTTTTTAATTACTATGACTAAACTCTATTCCTGCAAAGTAATTCTTTCTTTCTTTCTTTTTTTTTTTTTTTACACTTGAAAGAGGCTCTTCAATTTTACTTTGAACAACTCCAATAGTTTTCCATTTCTTACAATGTAATTTGTCTGCTTGGGTTTAATATATTGCTTCTTGTTAGTATTTTATACATTAGATTTTCATTTTGCGTAGTTATGTTGTTTGAACATTTGCAAGCAGAGCCAACTAACTGCTATTGGCCTGTTTCTTTGTGTGGCATGATTTCTTCCATCCACCTGCTCACAGCAGGTTGTCTACAGGCCTGAAGAGTAGCTAAATACTTTTGAAAATATCTTGAGATCCTGCTAAGGTCTAACAATTTCTGCATTTGTGTGCTGTGAAGCTATTCATGGTGTACCTTTGAAGGCTGTTCTCTTTTTATTTCTCATATTCTTGTTTAAATATTTTCAAGAGAAGATAAATTTATTATAAATAACAGTACAAAGCTGATTGCAGCACTATTGCATTCTACACTGAATAGGTCATTGATATGCAACTAAGTGGAACTAATTTTCTACGTTAAAGCAGACAAATTTGGAATAGTGTCACAGGAACCTCATGTTATTTACTACAGAATACCAGATTGAATAGATTACTTGTGAATTGATTGCAAGGTTAAATAGATTATATAACATGATAACTTAAAATGCTCAGTGGGCCTATGTAATACAGAATATTATATAAGAACATGAATGTGATGGAAGAGATGTTTCTGTGCTTGTAGACTGCATACCTATCTGGGATACATTTGCAAATGTTTGTCCACACTGAATTTGAATAGATTTTTAAAATTTAACTATAAAGTGCTGTTTTTGAAGAAAATGAATTGATTTTCACACTTCAGAAAAAGAAGTTAAAAAATAAGGTATTTTCTTTTTTCAGTGTTTTTTAGATGAAAATAACTCTCACAATCTCTGAGATGCTAAAATAAATATTTTAATTAGAATATTAAATAAAATGGAGTATGTTATTGCTTATACTTGCCAGTACAAGAAAAAGTGGATTTAGTAGTAATCATCTTAATGTTTTTAGTTTCAAAATAAATATTTTCCATGTTTTTTAGATACTTCTCCCTAACACCACTCCCTTAGAAGTAATTAGCTGTTATTTTGTACTATATGCATGTGGTTAGAATCATCAAATGTAATACGAAACCATCTATTTAGGATGTATAGGATACATAAATATATAACTTAGAATAAGTAGGGGGTGGTACTTCTTTCTAAAGAAGTAGGAAATGAAAGAGTAATTATTAACCATCTTTTCACATTCCTGAAAACATCAATTACAGTTACATATCTTAGAAACAAGCCCACCAGTAGAACAGAAATAACTCTTTTCACTATGCCTCAAAAAATTTAATCACAATTTAACAGCTGGGATGTATTTATAACTATAACTTAAAATATTAATTTTGATGCAAGTCTACCTGCTTTTGTGACTTAGTCCTAGCTGTATTCTTGTCTCTAGAGGCATTTGTTTTATGATTCAGTGTTGCTTTTAAAATTTTAATATAACAGGAAAATGTCTTTCTGAATTCCTCTCCACCCCCACACATACTTTTTTCTCCTCTGTCTGTTAACTAGAAAATGATATTTTGGTAGCTGCCAGAAGAAGAGAATTTTGAATAGTATAAACACTGATTGTAGTAAACATGGAAAGTGATGCAGGCAGCTGCACTGGAGACCGATAAGACAAATCCTGCAGCAACAGTCTTTAAAACATATTATCAAGTTGTAAATCAGTGAGGGGAAAAGGAACACTGTTACTATTTCTTCCTCTTACTGTTCAGTGAGATTACTTTAAAAAAGGTGAAATTGCCTCTGATTTTATTCTCCTAGGAAGATATCTTTAGAACATTTGATTTTGTGTGTGTGAATGTTTTTGCTTTTATTTTTCATTGAGCAACTTTGCTAATTTTATATGAATTTGATTCTAAAAAATGTTAAAATTTGTCCATTAACAAAGTCTTACTTCTTACATATTCTTTTATTTAAAGAAAAAAGCCTGTATATTTTGTAGCTGTTGGAGCAGACTATCAAAATAAGAAAAGAAGGAAATTTTTATCTAGCTATAAAATGCTTCTTAAAATAGAAAAAGGGAGAAAATATTTGGAGAAAATATTGTAGTAAGGATGAAATATATTTCATGAAAATAAAAGTCTTAATTTTTATTTTATTTTACTTTTTACTATTAGCTTATCAAGTGGTCAGCTCATATTTGTTTTGGCATGTCTCAGACTCATTGTAGGCATCAAGTACTTTGTTCTTTGTGGATTCTAAAACTAATTGTCTTAATCCTAGACTATGGGAAAAGTGTACGTTCCTGTTTTCTATATAGCAGCAAATTCCAGTTTTGAATGAAATTTTATTTTTCTGTTTTTCATTACATCAATTCTTATTGCTGAGATGTGTTAGGTTTGGGGACCTGCCCCCCCCCCCTTTCTCTGTGCAAGTATATAGATTCCAGTAGTGTTACGAGGGGAAAACACCGGTAGTCATTATGTATGTATTTGTAGCTTGCTTTAAACTGAATGAAAGTTCAGGGAAACATATTGGTACTTATATCTATGGTTTACATATTCATTGATAAAATTTAATTGTGTCTTTAATGTTAAAACATGTTTAAAACCTAGTACCATTCTATATATTGTAAAATTGCTTTTATGTCCCTGGGTATCAGTCTAACCCCTTGTAGGGCAAGGAAAAGGAACTATTTTATATTTTTAGTGTCTCATACATAGAAAGTAATGTCAAATATGACCTAGGCAGTATTCCAGACAAGCAATTTTCAACCTTTTTTTTTTTTTTAATCTCATGGCACACATAAACTAATTACTAAAATTCTGCGGCACACCAGAAATTATTTATTTATGTATTTATGTATTTATTTTCCCCTCCATTGATTTGAGAGAGAGAGAGAGAGAGAGAGAGAGAGAGAGAAACATTGATGTGCGAGAGAAACATTGATTGGTTACCTCTGACCTATTAAACCCACAACCTGGTTATGTGCCCTGACCAAGAATCGAACCCTCCACATTTTGGTATATGGGATGATGCTCCAACCAACTGAGCCACACCAGCCAGGGCTATATTATATTTTTTGCCAATCTGACAAAAGAAATGGGTATAATTTTGATTCATTCACACTGAATGGCTATTGTGTTGGCTGTTGTCATTTTTTGCTTGACAATTTAAGGGAAAAGAGGTCAGTGCCTCTGACTAAATAGTCAGGTCTTGCATGTTTTAAAAATCCTTGTGACATATAGGTTGAAAAGTTGCTGTTCCAGACTTTGGAGATACAGCAATGATCAAGACTTACGTTGCAACAGGGGAGTGTAGATACTAAACATTTAAACACATCAAAAGGGTAATATGAGTACCTAGCAGACTGATGAAGAGTATACAACAGGATAATTCCTAGAAAGTGACTAGAGCCGATAGCTTTAGCTAGGGTGGTTAGGAAGTCCTGTCTGAACAGCTAATACTGTATTGATTTCAGACCTATAGGAGGAAGGAGGTAGCTATGTAAAAATCTAGGGGAAGAAAGTCCCAAATAAAAGGAATGGCACTTGCAAAGACCCTGAGACAGGAAAATGCTTGGTTTGTGTGGAGGCCAGAAGGAAGGCCAATATCTTCAGTATAGTTAGAAGAGAGGCAAAAGATAGGCAGGGACCAGATTATACAGCATCTTTGTTTTTTTCAGTTCCCATTGTGAAGCTTTTGAAGGATTTTGGATAGAAGAATGATATGATGTACTTTAAAGTTAATGCTGTGAGGAGAATGGACCACAGGGACCAATGGTGGAGACAGGGAAATTGTTTATAGGACCATTGCAGTGATCCAGGGAGAAGTACTGATGGTGGTTTAGACCAGAAGTCCAGCTCACTGCTGGTTTTTGTATGGCTCCTGGTTGAATGGTTATTATTTTTTTTAGTGGATGGAAAAATTTTAAAGAAAAATTATGTTTTATGATACATGAAAAGCATATGAGATTCAAATTTCAGTGTCTATCAATACAATTTTACTAGAACAAAGCTACATTCATTTGTGTTTATCTGTCTATGGCTGGTTTTGGAATTTGTGTTGGAAGTAGAAGCTCAATACCCTGATATTTCCTATCACACAACAATTTAGTGGCTTAACAGTGCTATTATTATTATGATATTTTTTGTGCTCAGGACCATGATTGAAATTTTTCTGAGCAAGAACCACCACCCTCAACCACTATTATCAAATATTGAATGGCTTTGAAAATTAGCTTATGTTTCAGACTTCATAGTTTCTTAGTGAATTCAACCTAAAATTGCAAGACAAAACAGCACTCACATGTAAAATGTACACTGTGGGCCCTGGCCGGTTTGGCTCAGCGGTTAGAGCGTCGGCCTGCGGTCCAGAGAGACCCGGGTTCGGTTCCCGCTAAGGGCATGTACCTCGGTTGCAGTTTGTCCCCGGCCCTGGTTGGTCGTGCGGGTGGCAGCCACTCGATGTGTCCCTTTCACATCGATGTTTCCCTCTCTCTCTCTTCCTCTCTCTCCCTCCCACTCTGTCTGTACAAAAAATGGAAAAATGTCCTCGAATGAGGATAAAAAAAAAAAGAAATGTACACTGTGGTAAAGTCGTTTTGACAACTAACATTTGAATCAAAACAAATGCAGGCTCCCTTTTATACTTCCAGGGCTGTCAGATTAAAACAAAAAGCAAACTACAGTTCCAGCAGCATCTTTTAAACCTCAATGCAAGAGCAAAGGAAATTTCCATATTTTAAGATCCATTTAACTGTACAAATGAGGATCTTCACCCTAACCTTCAATCGACAGTGATTAAACTGCAGTATAATGTTATGCTAAAGGCAAATATCAGGAGAAGGATCTAATAAAATTCTGTAAATGCCTTCCAAGTGACAAATGTGCTCAAGTAAAAATCACATGCCTGTGGATTGATGTTGGTATTTGGCAGTAACTATAGAAAAAGACATTTCCAAAGATGAAATATGTAAAATCTCATTATAGAGTGACATTACAGTATTACAAAAAATTGTGTTTAGTTACTATATTTTGAATATTGCAAATAATTGTGAAAATGTTTATCTCTTGTTATCTAAGTAGCTACATAATATCCTTAATTTTGTCTGTGAGCTTAAAAAGTCAAAAATGCTTACTATATGGCTCTTTGCAGAAAGAGTTTGCCAGCTCTTAACTTTGACTTAGGTGGTAGCAGTGGAGATTGAACTAATTTGACATATATTTAGGAGGGAAGGCAGAAAAGATTGACAGATGGATTAGATACTGGATGTAAAGGAAGTTAAAGAATTAAGGGTGAACAACAGGATGAATGATGGTAATATTTTCTGAGATGGGAAGCCTAGGGAAGGTGCAGCTTTGGGGAAACAAATCAAGAATCCTCTTTGGACTTGATTTGTTTGTTTGTTTATTTATTTTATTTTATTCTCACCCGAGGACATTTTTGCATTTATCTTCAGACAGAGCAGGAGGGAGAGAGGGGGGAAGACAGAGAGAGAGAGAAACATCGATGTGAGAGAGACACATTGAGGGGTTGCCACCTACACGACCCCAACCGGGGCTGGGGACAAACTGCAACCAAATGTCCCCTTAGTGGGAACCAACCTCCGGCCTCTCTGGTCTGCGGGCTGACTGTCTAATCACTGAGCCAAGCCAGCTAAGGCTGGACTTGGTAGATGTAGTATGTGCATTAGATATCCAAATGTTGATGTCCAGTTAACAATTGACTATCTGAGTCTTTAACTCAGGATTGAGTGTCGTACCGTGGACTGAGAGAGAGGTCCCAGTTTGATTCCCGGTCAGGGCACATGCCCGGGTTTTGGGCTCGATCCTCAATAGGGAGCATAGAGGAGGCAGCTGATGGATGTTTCTCTCTCACGGCAATGTTTCTATCTCTCTCTCCCTAAAAAATCAATAAAAACATACTTAAAAATAAAAGATGCTTAACATGCTAATCATCTGAGAAGTGCAAATTAAAACCACAATGAGATATCATTTCACACTCATTAGGATAGCTACTAACAAATAAAATAAGTGTTGGTGAGAACATAGAGAAATTGGAACCTTTGTGCCCTGTGGATGGAATAGTAAAATAGTGCAAGTGGTATGGAAAACAGTACGAGGGTTCCTGAAAAAAAAAATAATACTGCCATATGATCCAGAAAACCCATTTCTAGGTATATATGCAAAAGAATTTAAATCAGGGTCTTAATAAATGAAAATTTATTCAAGCTTAAAAAGGAAAAAAAATCCTATCAAATGCTACAGCCATGGATAAAACTTGACATTATGCCAAGTGAAAAAGTCAGACACAAAAGGACAAATATTGTATGAATCCACTTATATATGGTATCTAAAGGAGTCAAATTCATAGCAACACAAAGTAAATGGTAGTTACCAAAGTCTGGGAGGAGGGGAAAGACGGGAGATGTTATTTAATGGGTATAGAGTTTCAGATTTGCAAGATGAAAAAGTTTTGGAGATCTGTTTCACAGCAACATTAAATATACTTACCACTGCTGAACTTTATACTTAAAAAATAGCCCTGACCAGTTTGGCTCAGCAATTGAAGCGTCGGCCGCGGACCAATGAGTCACGGGTTCGATTCTGGTTAAGGGCATGTACCTCTGTTGCGATTCATCCCCGGCCCTGGTCAGGTTGTGCGGGAGGCAACCAGTCAATGTGGCTCTATCACATCAATGTTTCTCTCTGTCTGTCTCTCTCTCTCTACCTCCCTCCCACTCTATCTGGTGATAAATGGAAAAATATCCTCTGGTGAGGAAAAAAAAAAAGGTTAAAATAGAAAATTTTATGTTTTTTACTACCAAAAAAATTTGTTATTTGAAAAATCATAGGAGCCAAAGGAATTCTATAAAAAGATTACAAAGTTGGAGGATTCATACAATTCGATTTCAAGACTATGAAACAGCAGTATTGAGACAATGTGGTATTGGGAGATAGACATGTAGATCAGTAGAACAAAACAGTCTAGAAATAGATTTAGATATAGGTGATCAGTTGATAATTGGCAAATGTGCTAAAAATACTTAGTGGGAAATTTTCTTAAACAATTGGTGCTGGAACAACTGAGTGTCCATTTGGGGAAAATGAACTCATTTATTCGACAGCAGATCGGTAGTTGCTTGCAGGCAGGGACTAAGGTTGGACTGCGAAAGAGTTGGAAGAACCTTTTGGAGGTAATGTTTTGGATATGTTTTTGTATCTTGATTGTGGTGGTGTTTTTCTACAACGGTCAAAAGTCATTGAATTCTATACTTTAAGTGGAATGCAGGGTGGGTTTTTTGTACATCGATTATACTTAAGTGAGATTTTAAAGTGAGTATCTGGGGGTTAGGGGGAAGCACGGATCTGGATGAAATTACAGAGGGAAAATGTAGATGGAAAAGAGAAGAGAGCTGAGGACTGGGTCCTGGGCACTAAGTGGTTAGGAATTGAATGAAGAGGTGAAACAAGCACAGGAGACTAAGAAAGGGCTGCTGAAGGGGTAGAAGGAAAACCAGGACATGAGATAATGCTTGAAGCCAGTGAAAGAAGTGTGAGGGAAAGGAATCAGCTGTATGTAGTGTTGATGAATAAGATGAGGAAAAAAACTGACAGATAGATAAGAGAAGACGGAAATTTCAGGTGATCTTGACAAGAATGATTGCAGATGATTAGTAGGACAAAACCCAGATGGGAATGGGTTCAAAGAATGGAAAATGACAAAGTAGAGACTAAGTAGGTAGACAACTTTTCAAGGAGTCTTGCTTTAAAGGAGAAGAAGAAATGGGATAGCAGATTGAGGAACATATCTATAGAAATTTTTTTATTCTTTGCATTTTATTTGTTGAAGAAATTAGATTAGTTGTCCTGTAGAGTTCTCCATTGTCAGAATTTAGCTGGTGCATCCCAAAGGTGTAGATTAACCTGTTATTTCTTCTCTGATTTCCGTCAGTTGATATTTGGGTTTTAGGGTGTAATCAGATTCAGATGCCATCACCTTAGACTAAGTTCTAAGCGGTAGGATCCTCCAGGGGCACTGGACCGTGTGATCATCACTCTCTGATGTTCAAGCTTGGGTCATTAAATTCATTTAAGTTTACAAAATGATGATGTTTAATTTTGCCAATCTTTTCTTATATATTACTTGGAATAATTTTTCAAAGAGAAGCTCCATCTAACTATGTCTTGGGTTACCCCAAATTGACTAAATTAGAATGTTATTTTGTTTTTGTTGTGGGTATCCAGGAATGCTCTGAGTGTTTACCTCACTATCCTTAGTGTATCCTCAGCAGTGTAGAAGTCAGCCTGCGATTAGACTGCTTATTCACAATGTTAATCATTTTTACACTACTCCTTTTCTTAATGTTTAGATAGCTACACCTCTAATCTCAACCCCCATCCCCCAGCCAGTGGAAACTTCTTCTAGATGATTGAAGATTAAGAGATAAATAAGTCACTTATTTTTCATAGTATGGAAAAACATCAGAATTCATGGTGGAGATTTTATGTTTCATTTTCTGCAGTACTGTTGGAATTAAGGAGGAAGTATAAGAAATGGTCCTTGTTCTTAAACAACGCACCATCTCATTACTTATCTAAGATAAGACATTGTAGAGATATTCCATCCTGCACAGTGAAAATGCCTGGATTGGGATTCTTGTTCTGCTGCAGTGTAGGCAAATTACTTTTTACATTCCTCTACCTTTAGTTTCCTCATAAGTAAACTAAAGTGTAGATTTTTCAGATCTGTTTGCCTTTCAAATTCTGTTTCTATGAATGACTCAGACTTACTTCTACTATTGTGTTTGGTTTGCTCTTGAGTATTCTGACCTGAGTGATTATAGCAGCATCTTCCTAGGCCTCCCAGCCCAGTTCCTCCCCCATTCTTGCATTTCTTCAGCCTTATGTCAGACCATTGGTCTTTGTGAAACATAAATATGTTGCTTCTCCGTTCTTAAGTATAAGAACTATGTAAAGTAAAAACTCTCTGTGTAAGATATGACCTCGCTCTGTAATTTCTTCTGTTTTCTTCTTGCCACTTTCCTTCCACAACTAAACCTATCTCTGGCCATACTGAATTACTCACTATTCCTTAAACTCACCTTGTTATTTCTTAATCTGAAATTTTTACAAACTGTTCCATCAGACCAAAAATTTCTCTTCTATTTCCATTTTGGAGAATTTCTGTTCATTTTTAAATACCCAACTCTAATGTCTATCTGTAAGTATTTCTTAACCTTTCTGGGCATTTAGGTGGTCTGGCCTCTTATCCTATAATACTTTGTACATTTTGTCCTATGGATTTATCATACTGAAATATAATTTATTTTAGAATTCTATACTTTTCTTTAGTCTCCTGGAGAGTGTATCATAATTCAGCTAGTAGTGCTCCATTAATACATGCATGCATGCGTGGATGGGTGGATGGATCAATAGATACTTGGATGACTAAAGTAGAAGTGCTAGTATTAGAACCTAGGATTCAAGACTCAATTCTTAAACCCTTAGGTCACTCAGAGAAAAAATCTACTTTATTCTGTATAATTTCTCTTTTTGCCATTATTAAGTTATACATGTCCTCCTCCCAGAATTAACAGTTAACTCTTTTATGTGCATTATTTGTCCTAGAATTTTATGTAAATATATAGAATTTTTAAACAAGATTTAGTCTGAACTTACTGTTATGTTCTTTCTTTTTGCAATTAGAAATACATTATAAACACTTTAAATGTATTTAAACTTTTTAAATGGCTGTGTGAATATACCATAAATTATTTAACCGGTTTCTTTTGTTCATCATTTAGTTTGCTTGAAATTTTTTAGATTCTATAAACTCTACATTGTGATGATATTTTTGTAGCTATATTTTCTGTTGACTCATGACTTTTTCCTTAGGATAAATTCTTACAAGTGAAATTAATGGATAAAAATACTGATTTTAAGTTTTCTACACAATACTACAATGCCTTGAGTATGCTATTCAGATTACTATTAGGCCAAGTCACTTGGCAATATTTTTAGGTAGGGACAACATTTAGGTGTCATTGTACATTAAACTGCTTTCCTTCTTATTGATCTAACCTCCCTTGGTCAGGGAACAGGGTCTCAACCTAAATTCTAGAGGTTGTCTCTTGGTTCTATGACTTAAGTGGTCATAAAGATTAGAGTTGATAAATCTCCACTTCCTTTTTTTTTAAATCTTTATTGTGGAAAGTATTACAGATGTCCCTCTTTTTATCTCCCCATTGACCTCCTCCTCCCTGCTCCCACCCCCCTCCTGCCCCCACCCCTCTCCTGCCTTCCCTACACTATTGTCTCTGTCCATTGGTTATGCATATATGCATATAAGTTTTTTAGTTTATCTCTTCCCACCCACCCCAAAACCCCTTCCTGCTGAGGTTTGTCAGTCTGCTGTCTACTTCCATGCCTCTGGATCTCTTGATTGTCAGTTTATTTTGTTCATTATATTCCATATATATTATATTCCATATATATTGGGCTGTTTCCAGATCTTAGCTATTGTAAATAGCACTGTTATAAATAGAGGGCTGCATATATTCTTTCTGATTGGTGTTTCAGGCTTTTTAGAATATATTCTGAGAAGTAGGATTACTGGGTCAAATGGCCGTTGTATTTTTAACTTTTTGAGGTAACATTATAGTGTTTTTCATAATGGCTGCACCAGTCTGCATTTCCACCCGCAGTGTGCTAGAGTGCACTTTCTCCACATCCTTACCAGCCACTTGTTGTTTGATGATTTGTTGATGGCAGCCATTCTGGCAATTGAGAAGTGATATCTCATAGTCGTTTTAATTTGCATCTCTCTGATGATTAGTGACATTGAATATTTTTTCATGTCTCCTGCCCATTTGTAAGTCCTGTTTTAAAAAGTGTCTATTCAGGTCCTCTGCCCATTTTAATTGGACTATTTGTCTTTCTTTTGTAGAGCTGTATGAGTAATTTATATGTTTTGGATACTAACCCCTTAATCTGATGTATATCACTGGCAAATATGTTCTCCCATTGTATCTGTTACCAAGGTATAGCCTCTTCTTGAACTTTTCTCAGATGATTTTTCAAAGATGTCTCTTATAGAAGCAACAGGTCTGGCTTTTTCTTGAGCAGTTCAAAGAAGCCTTAGGATATCTTCTTTCTTGGACAACCTTATCTAATGCATCCATGATTCTACTACTTTTTCTAACCATTCTGGACTTGGCATTTACAATCTCTGCCACTTGGCCTCCTGCTTTAGAGTTAGAAGCATGTTTTTTAAATTTTAAAGTAGGGCATAACAAAGTTTATGTATATATTCATTACTTTTGTTCTTAAGTGCTGACACATTCATAAAGCTTCAGTTTTCACCTTTTTCCTTCTCTAATTCCTTGGGTCATCAAAATTTCTCCCAGTACTTTCCTTGACAAAGTAGTATAAAATAATCTGCACTGGTGAAAAGATGTAATATTTGGTGTATTCTTAGGCAACAAACTAAGAGAAAACCTGCACCCTTTGCTAGCTGGGGCCAGTTATTGACAACCCGGAAGTCTTTGGGGCAGCTGAGAGTCTTCTGCAAAGAATGACCAAAATGCACCAATGTATTTCCTGCCTCTATGGATTTGCCTATTCTGGACATTTTATGTTAAATGGATCGTATAATATGTGGTCCTTTGTGCCTGGCTTCTGTTGTAGCATTTATCAGGGCTTCACTCCTTTTCATGGCCAAATAATATTCCATTGATATTTTGTTTATCCACTTTTCAGTTGACGGACATTTGCGTTATTTGGCTATTCAGAATGCTGCTACTATAAACATTCATGTACATAATTTTGTGTGGATGTGAATTCATTTTATATCTTTTTTTCCCCCTAGTGTCTTTCACGAGAAGCAGGTGGAAACATGAGCATTCAGTTTCTTGGTACAGTGGTAAGTATAAAAGAATTATTATCTTGTGTGTTCTTCTAATTTTCAGAGGGGAAAAAAGTATTTCAATAGTTTTAGTCCATGTATTTGAACTTGGCTTCATCATGATTTTATTTTGCTATCAAATGAGATGTCTTTGTATAAGAAATGGATTCTTTAATGTGGTAGAGAATATTTTTAGCAATTTCTTACTAGAGAGAAAATAGTTTTGTTTTGTTTTGTTTTAATCCACACCCGAGGATATTTTTCCATCTTTTGTTCAGACAGAGTGGGAGGGAGAGAGAGAAACATCCATGTGAAAGGGACACATCTAGTGGCTGCCACCCGCACAACCAACCAGGGCCAGGGACAAACTGCAACCAAGGTACATGCCCTTAGCGGGAACCTAACCCGGGTCTCTCTGGACCGCAGGCCGATGCTCTAACCGCTAGGCCAAATTGGCCAGGGTGAGAGAAAATAGTTTTAAAAAATATTTGCAGTTTGGCCCTGGCTGGTTTGGCTCAGCGGTTAAAGCGTAGGCCTGCAGTCCAGAGAGGTTCCTGTTAAGGGCACGTACCTCGGTAGCAGTTTGTCCCTGGCCCTGGTTGGGTCGTGCGGGTGGCAACCACTCTGTGTGTCCCTTTCACGTTGATGTTTCGCTCTCTTTCTCTCTCTCTCCCCCTCCCACTCTATCTGAACAAAAAATGTCCTCGGGTGAGGATTAAAAAAAAAATATTTGCAGTTTGTTGAGTATTTCAAGTACTTTTTTCTCCTGGAGATTTTCTCCTTGTTTTCATAATAAAAATAAGAATATACACATTATATAAAAATGCTTTTGAAAATAGTGATGTCCCCCTAACCGGTAGCTCAGTGGTTAGAGCATCGGCCTGTGGTCTAGAGAGACCCTGGTTCGGTTCCCGCTAAGGGTACGTACCTTGGTTGCAGTTTGTCCCTGGCCCCAGTTGGGGTCATGCGAGAGGCAGCCACTCGATGTGTCCCTTTCACCTCGATGTTTCTCTCTTTCTTTCTTCTTCTCTCTCCCTCCCACTCTACCTGAACAAAAGTGGAAAAATGTTCTCGGGTGACGATTAAGAAAAAGAAAGAAAATAATGATGTTGGTGGGATTTTTTTACTCAGTTTTCCTTCTACCTTTCTGTTAGGTCCTTTCAGGTCAACATTTCTAATGAAATTGAACCATAATATTTGTCAATGATTTCATATCTCTTCTGAAAGGCACTCATCAAATATTATAATATCACTTTGCACTCTTACTAGTATTAAAATTTTCAAAATTATTTAACTCTATCTGGTGAAAAGAAATGTACTTTATAGTTATTATTTTTTACTTATAACTTTATATATCATTAGTAGTATTAGTTATAATTTTAAAAATAATTTTACTGTTGAAAAAAGCTGCCTTATTTTAATTAGCATGTCTCTGTTTATTGCTGTTGTATTTGAATATTTCTCTATGTAGTCATTTACTGGGTATCACTTATATTCTTTAAAATGTCTGTTCATGTGCTTTGGGTACCTTGTTCAGGTTGTAAATTCACACTGGAATATTTCCATTAGCTCTGTGAGTTTATTGAGGATATCAAAGAAGAGGCCTGTGGCTTAGGTAAAAAAAAGTAGTGATTTTGTAGCCATTGAGGAAGGACGGATATTAATAGTAATGTGAATTTATAGTTTATATGTGTGTAGAGGTGTAGTACAGTTTATGTATAGTAGTATATGTATATATATACTTGCTCTATGTAATATAAATTTCAAGTATTGCACCTAAGATTTGTGGTTATTCTTGGTTTTCTGATTAAGAAATTAATGCATACTTTTTTATTTAAAATTTTTTTCCTTTAAATTGAATTTATTAGGGATGATACTAGTTAACAAAATTATACAGGTTTCAGGTGCACAATTCTACAGCACATCATCCGTAAACTGTATTATGTGTTCACCACCCCAAGTCAAGTCTTTTCCATCACTGTTTATCCCCTACTATACCCACTTCCACTTCCTCTCATCCCTCCTTCCATCCCTCCTCCATTCAATAGTCACCATACTATTGTCTGTGTCCGTGAGTTTTTTCTCTTTTTTTTCTTCTTGTTTGCTCTATCAATCCCCAGTCCGGACAGCTGTCAGCCTGCTCTCTATCTATGAGTCTGTTTCTATTTTGCTTGTTAGTTCATTTTGTTTATTAGATTCCACAATGAGTGAAATCATATGGTACTTGTCTTTCTCTGACTGGGTTATTTCACTCAGCATAATGCTATCCAGGTCCATCCATGCTATTACAAAGGATAAGAGACCCTTCTTTTTTATAGCTGCATAGTATTTCATTGTGTAAATGTACCTCAGCTTTTTTTATCCACTCATTTACTGATGGACATTTGGACTACTTCCAAATCTTGGCTATTAAAAATAATGCTGCGGTCAACATAGGGGTGCATATATTCTTTCGAATCAGTATTTTTTATTTATTTATTTATTTATTTATTTATTTATTTATTTAATCCTCACCCGAGGACATTTTTCCATATTTTGTTCAGACAGAGTGGGAGGGAGAGAGAGAGAGAGAAACATCGACGTGAAAGGGACACATCGAGTGGTTGCCACCTGCACGACCCAACCAGGGCCAGGGACAAACTGCAACCAAAGTACGTGCCCTTAGCGGGAACCGAACCCAGGTCTCTCCGGACCACAGGCCAATGCTCTAACCGCTGAGCAAAACCGGCCAGGGCTCGAATCAGTATTTTGGGTTTCTTCAGATAAATTCCCAGAAGTGGAATTGCTGGGTCATAAGGAAGTTCCAATTTGAACTTTTGAGGTGACCCCAAACTGCTTTCCACAGTGGCTACACAGTCTGCATTCCCACCAACAGGGCACAAGGGTTCCCTTTTCTCCACATCTTCACAAGCACTTGTTGTTTGTTGATTTATTGATGATTAATTTTAAAATTTAGATATTATTTAAATACATGTCTTAAGAAATTGTATTAGTGAGGATTCTCCAAACAAACAGGACCAATAAGATATGTGCAGGGTAGGGGGTGGGGAGTAGGAGGCAAATGGTTAATTTTGAAGAATTGGTTTATGTAATTGTGGAGTCAAGTCCAAAATCTTCCAGGGTAGGGCAGGGAAGAGTTGAAGTTCAATTCAAAAGATAGTTGATTACAGGATTCCTTCTTGTTTGGGAGGTCAGTCCTTTTTCTTCAACTGATTGAATGAAGCCCACCCACATTTTGGAGGGTAATCTGCTTTCCTCAGTCTACTGATTTAAATGTTAATCTCATCCTTTAGAAAAGCCTTCATAGAAACATTTAGAGTAATGTTTGGCTAAATATCTGGATTCTGTGGCCTAACATATAAAATTAACCACCACAGAAGTATGCATCCTATTCCTTAGAGGTATTTAAGTTATTAAGTTAGATATATTTAATATTACATATATTCTTCCAGACCTAGCATTACACATTTTTTTTGTGAAATAATAAATCATGTACATCTTTCCAGGTCATTACATAAAGATCTGTGTCATTCTTTTTAATGGTTACCTAGAATTATATTATGTGGAGGTTTTTCTGTACCTAAATGCTCATGCTAGAAAGAGCACTTAAGCTGTCTGCTGCTTGATATCTCTCCTTGGATTCTAATAGGTTATTCAGTGTCCATGCATTGAAAACTGAGTTTATGATAACTACAACTCACAAAACACAAAATAAACGGTTTTTACTGCAAATTTTTCTCTCAGAAAATGGCAACTTGAACTAAAACCTTGTATTTTTCGTCTTCATCTTTTAACTGAATTGTTGCAGCAGCCAAAGTCTTCCCACTTCAATTCCTGTTCCCTAATCTATTATTTTTTTTAATGTTTTTTCTTTATTGATTTTAGAGAGAAAGGAAGGGAGAGGGCGAGAGAGATAGAAACATGGATGAGAGAGAACATTGATTGGCCACCTCCTGCACGCCCCCCTGGGGATTTGGCCCACAACCTGGGCATGTGCCTTGACCGGGAATCGAACCAGTGACCTCTTGGTGCATGGGTTGATGCTCAATCACTGAACCACACTGGCAGGGCCCTAATCTATTATTAATACAGTATTTAAAGTGATCCTTTTAAAGTATAAATCAAGTCAGTTGACCTTGTTGCTATTCTTCAAACATGTCGGGCACATGCCTCGGGTCTCCTCATTGTCGTTCCTCTGCCAGGACTCTCTGCCCCCAGATATCTGCATAGTAGGTTCCCTCCCTTTTTTCCAGCCTTGGCACAGCCACCTCCTCCTAGTCACACTCTAAAATTCTACCACACAGCAGTTTGGACAGCCAATGTAGTTTGTTACAGTGCATTTTTCTAGGTGTATTATTAGCAATAATGGAAAGGGGAAAGAAAGGTTGTGAGATAGTGAGACTGTTACAACAAACATAGAGTGATTTCTTGCTGGCATGTGCTGCATCACTGTAATTATCTATACAGTGCAGTTTCCAAGACTTTTAGGTCAAGAATAGCAGTGGCAAGTCACATGGGAAAATTAAGACTTCCCAAAAACACATTTGTCTTTGTTAGAATCCTTGTAGAATTTTCTATATAAGTTTGTTTGTTTGTTTAATCCTCAGGAGGACATTTTTCCATTTTTTTGTTCAGATAGAGTGGGAGGGAGAGAGAGGGGGAGAGAAAGAGAGAGAGAGAGAGAGAGAGAGAGAGAGAGAAACATCGACATGCAAGGGACACAAAAAGTGGCTGACACCCGCACGACTAACCAGGGCCAGGGACAAACTGCAACCGAGGTATGTGCCCCTAGCGGGAACCAAACACAGGTCTCTCTGGACCGCAGGCCGACGCTTTAACTGCTGAACCAAATCAGCCAGGGCTAAGTTTTTTGTTTTTTTTTTAATATGGAAAATATGCCCTTTGGTGTTCAAAGAAGAGTTTAATTTTAGTCTAAGAGAAGTACTTTTGTTGTATCGAAGGTACAGAGTTAATAATTTTATTTATTTTTACTCACACTGGACTTCTAAAAATGCCAGTTTATTTTCATTTCCAATAAAATAAATCTCATTACATTATAAAAATTTGGTCTCTCCTTTCTGTTGTGCTCTTTTAACTTTATTTAAAATTATCAGGTAGTGTTAACTAATTACATCTGTGAAGAGAATATTTCCAAATAAGGTCACATTCTAAAATTCTGGGTGAACATGAATTTTGGGGTGACACTATTTAATCCAGTACACACTCTATACAGGCATAAAAGCATATTTGACATTTATGAAAAGTTAAAAAGTAACTCAGGTAATAATGTATTTGATAAACAGGGCACTTTTCCTTAAGTCTGTACCTTATTAAGTATATAATATACCTGATTTGATTACTTCCATTTATTTTTCAAAGTATTTTTATAGCCATTATCATCACCTATGTGCTTGATGTTATGTAGTCCATATTCAAAGCACACTGAAGCACGGGTGAAGTCTTTGCCTAAATTTTGGAGGACAATACTGATGAACACAGAGAAGTGAAATACTATTCTATGCTAATACCTGGTAGAATCTGAATGCAAAACCAGGTCTCTCAGAACTTTAAGTCAAGCTATTAACCACTAGAGTGCCTTAAAAACGAATTGCTTACTGTATAATCCAGGGAGTTCTATGTAGTAACTGCTGAGAACAACTCTCTTAGTCAGCTCAGGATGGTATGAAGATACCATAGACTGGGTGGTTTAAACAGTAGACACTTATTTTTCATGGTTCTGGAGGCTAAATTCAAGATCACAGTGCCACTAGATTCCTGGTGAGGGCCCTCTTCTGACTTGCAGTTGGCTGCCTTGTAGCTGTTACCCTCACAGATAGTTTCGTCTCTTCCTCTTTTATAATGGCAATAACCCCACTCTGAGGGCCCCACTCTCATGACCTCATCTCAGTGCAGTCACTTCCCAAAGGCCCTACCTCCCAATACCAGCACATAGGGGCTTAAGGCTTTAGCATAGGAATTTTGTGAGACATAAACATTTAGTCCATAATATACACTTAGTTGATAAGCTTCATATTTCAGAGTTTTTCCAGAATCTATGTCTATTTCAAATGTAAGTTGTCTGGGTTTTGTTTGTTTTGGTTTTCTTTCCTGTTTTTGAAACTGTGAGTTTGTGTACATCAGAGAGTATAATATAAGCGCTCCCCGCCCTCTCTCTCTCTCTCTCTCTCTCTCACACACACACACGCACACACGCACACACACACACACACACACACACACACACGGAAGCAGTCCAGTGTTTTACTTAATCAGAATCCAGAATTCCTTGCTTGAACTATGCTTCACAAAAAAGGATGCATATTTTATTATTATTTTAAGAATGCAAAAATTAACACTTTGTTCCAAATTTTTGTTTGTAACCATTGTTTATGTTTAAATTTTAAAGTACCATTATTTTTAAAGCACGGCACTATTAAGCCAAACATATCTCAATAAGACTTTTTTTTTTTCTTGTAGAAACAATGCATATTGACTGAAAAAGAAAATAAGCGTAGACTACATTGGACAGCTTCTTCATAGCTGTGCTATTGGCATTTACCCAAGGACTCTTGAGGAACTATCGAATCATATGTCTTTGAAGCTTAGCCAGAGATCTTAATGAAACCAAATCACGCTGAAGTTCTTCAAGCTCATTTAAATCTCAAATTGTACATTTTAAATTAAGTTTTTATTGATAATAAATATACTTTATTTTATATTAGCCTAGAAAGCTTGAGTGATAATATCAGTAGAATAAACATGTTTTACAAAGATTTACCATTAAGAATGTTATTAATATGACCCTTGATACACTAGCACAATTAGATTTCAAAGTAAGCATTTACGAAGTAACAGCGATTAATGACAACCATCAAAAACAATTTTGAACTCCATCAGTTTAACTCAGGAGGGTAAACTTAATATGATAATTCATCTAGTTGAATTGTATCAACTTAGCAGGAAAGTATGTAAATATGTGACCCTTACCTAGTTTCTAAATGGATGCTGTGCTGATAGATTTATCAGTTCCATTAGAGAACTTTGGGGAACTTTGGAATTTCAGCAATTGTTCCCTTGGAGGCTGAAAAGCCAACCTGATCTCATACTGGGACCATTCTGGTCTGCATATTTCCATAATTTGCCTTTGCTACTAATATGACAGCAAGACACAAATAACTGTTTCTAATAATATCAGATGGAGTTGTGGAGGACAGCATTTTAATGTAGTAAAAGACCTCCCCGTGGAGTTGTTATTGCTACTATAGAACAGCAGCTACACAGTTGCAACTGCATTCTCTTAATTGATTCGTTTAATTAGCAAGAGCTGAAGCTTGGGCTGTATCTTGTCATCTGATATCATAGGACTGAAATTCTGCATCATTCTTATTTATAGATATATAAACATTATCAAAAAGTTCTACTTCTGAAAACTCACTTTTGGATATTGAATTTTAATAGCGTAAACTCCCATTTACTTGAAATCCAACTAATTGGAAAATGAAAAGAACTAGGTTTGTTATTGTTTTTCTTGATCAGTACTCTTGAGAAGTAAATAATATCATGTACTTTTGGTTATTATTGTCTTCCGAAAGTAAACTTCCAGAGAACGTCAGCATTCTGTACCTTAAAATCCACAAGCATTCTCACTATTTCCATGTCTGGCTCATCTTTAATGTTCCTTTGCAGTTTTCTCCTTTCTCTGTTATATCCCTTTCTCTGGATTAGTGCTGTCGCAGGAGTGACATGATGGCTTAATATTGGGATTTCTTGCCTTTGCAGCCACACTGAGTCTTGTTGGCTTAGACTTAGACTTTCTACATGTGCCTACCCCTTGGCAGAGCATCTGGCTAAATTACCCCCTTGGGATTTGCCCACCAAACCCAACTGCACTGGTCCTGATTTCTTTGGATGACGAAAAGAGAGGAGGCGGGGGAAGTGTCTGGCCTAGGGCCCCAGAGTCTTCATCAGCCGGCCACTTCCATCCTATTTGCACAGGGCTCCCTCCCTGTTGGGTCGGCCTGTCCTTACTCCTGCCCTTTCCCATCCAGCCATAGAAAGCAGGTGGTGGCCCCAGGCTAGACAGTTTGTCGAGGGTGGATGAATTGTCTCTGTTCTTTAGATACATTTTATAATGCTAAGAAAAAAGTCAGTCCATAGCATCCCATCCTGCATTTCCCCAAAAATATGTATAATTTCAGCCAAAACTGGGTAAAATAAGATTTTATGTTATAGGCTTTAAAATACAATCTTAATCTTAAACATGATTTTTATGGTAACATGTTCTTTGTACCATGTAACCAACATAAGAATGGACTTTTGGAATATAATTATTTTCTAGTCTTTTGAAATTAGCATGCTGTATATACTATTATTAATATCCCATGTGTAATGCATCTTGAACAAAATTTAAAGGAAACCATGACTGCTGATTCCACTATGTGCTGGGAAGTGTGCTAGATGAATGTGGCTTGGTCTCTGCCCTCACATGACATACTGGCTGTGGATAAACACAGACAAACCAGTATCATGAGTACATGAGTTAGTGCCCAGATGGCTTATGCACAGGTTGATGTGGTAGCACAGGAAATTGTAGGTCTATTAGCTTTACTCTTTTTTCATTTTCTGATACAAAAACTATAATTAGTAGGTAAAGTATAGACCATAGGGGATACCTCTCTGATTGAGATTCTGCATTTCATATCTTATTAGACATTACATTTCTTTAATGAGCATAAAGCCTAACATTTATTGTTAGTCATGGTAGTCACTTTACATTACATCTCATCTTACCTGTACTTTACATCTTAATACATGTAACATGGTAGTCTTACATCTTGCAATAGCTTGATCATCTATTATGTGCTAGTCATTGAGTTCTGGAAATTCAAAGGAAAATTATATCCTTGCCAGCAGTGAGCTCACTGTCAACTAAGGATATAAAAGTATTAGTGTAGCAAGAGTGATAACAGAGGTTTATATGAAATAGAGGTTTTTAGGTCTTGGAGAAAGGAAATGATGGAACTGTGAAAAGCTCCCTAGTGAGTGTATGAAGGAGGGAAGGAAAGAAAATATATGTCACATTAAGATTTTAAAGATGAATAGAGTTTGCAAGTTGGAAAAGACCTTTCAGATAGAGGGGAATAGCATCTGCAAAGGCCCTGAGACAGCATTTTCAGAAACTGTAATCTATAATGATGATAGAGAAAATGAAGGGAATAAATGAATATACAGAGGCATGACGGTGCCCAGATGTTCAAGGAAGGGCAGGTTGGCTGGTGAGGGTGGCAGGTAGGTGGCCAAGATCGACACGAGAGATGAAAATAAAATGGCAGGAGCTTAGATGTTGCAGGACCGTGCTAAGGAGATTGGCCTTGAGTTCCTGGACACTGCAGGATTTGAAGAGAGTCATAGTATCACCTGAGGTTTGTTTTGTTTTGCTTTTAAAGAGAAAATGTGGGAATAGGCAAATAAAGAAACGGGTACATTTGAGACCCTCCTCGTGAGGATCCAGAGTTTAGTTGTATGTACTAGGCAGAACTGAAGATGATTCTGAGGTTTCTATATGTGCTAACTGATGCAATAACCTGAGGGCAAAAACTGGAAGAAGAGAGAAATTGTACCAGGAAAAAGGTGGAATAGATAATGAGTTGGATTTTTAACTATTTTAAGTTTGAAATGTCAGAGAAACATTTATGATGTAAGGGAAAATTTTGGTCAGAAGATCAGGAAAAAAATATATTGCTGGTGAGAATGTGAGTTGGTGTTTTGTCAGCATGCAGTGGTGCAGTCTGAAGCCCTTCAGTAGATGAGACTGCCCAAGGGGACAGTGAAGGAGGGGACAGGCCCAGGATGGATCCCCGGGAAATGGCCACATCTAAGGGGAGGCTCCTCGCCTCTCTAATATAATCATTTAAAATGACATTATTTACTGTCCGAATTTGTTATATATGGCTATTGGTAGCAAACTTAGTGTAACTTCAATCATGATTTCACAGTATCTCAGGCTGTCATTAATTATTTTAAAGTATCTAAAAATCCTGCTGCCATCTGCCAAAAATTCTCAAAATCAAATTAATTTTAATGAAAAATAATACCTTACATTTGGCTGACGCTTTAGGGTTTTAGAATGCTTGAGTTCATTCAATTTCTAAGATAAATAAGTCATACAGCACCTTAGAATTAGTTGTAAAAATTAGACACACCGCACTCTCTGAAATGTCAGTTTAAAATATTTGCAATAAGTGAGTTTTATGTTCACAACCACTACCAAGATGTTAGTGAATATTGGGTGGGTGGGGGGTCAGGGAAGGAATTCTGACTAAAGCTTGATTCCCTGCATTTAAATCTCAGATCTCCCACTTTTATTAGTTTGTGAACTGGAACAAGTTACTTAACTTCTCTGATCATAATTTTCTCATCAGCAGAATATCTGCTTTTATGGAAGTGGTGTGGGTTAAAAGAGGAAATGTTTATAAAATGCCTAAAAATAGTAGGTGGTTGGCATATGGTAGCTCAACTATTATTATAGTACCCTGAAAACGCACTCTCCTTTTGCTTCTTTTTGCCTTGTTTTTCCCGTCCTCTTGCTTGCTTGGAAACATGCTGTCATCCAAATTTGTAGTCTCCATTCAGATCACACTCAGTGCTCGTTCTATAGAGAAATTCAGAGGCAAAATATTTCTTTTTTATTTGGAAAGTCTGATGTTTGTTCATACTATGGCTATGACCCCTCCACGCACACATGCACTTAAAGTATAAGTTGTGACTGAATGCTAAACATAAAGCATGCCTTAAGGCCTGCACTCTGGCAACAAGCTTCTTAAGACTATTTACGTCCTTGTAGAAGAAGGAAGTTCACCAAGGACAGTCTTGACTGGGAAGACTTAGGTTTCTTGTGTTTGAAAGGTAAAATTCTGATGAAAGACATTTTATGACGGTTGTTATGGGCCTTCTTTTCTATGCCAGCCTCACTTTGAAGTGAAATTCATTCAGGTAGGCCATGGAAGGCCACTGTGATGCAGGACTACATGCTGCTGGTCTTTCGTGCCTATGAATTATTTGATTATTGCTGTGTAACTTTCTGTCACTATGATGTGGAAATGGCAGCTCTTTTCTCATAGAAGCAAAACAAGTCTGTCAATGGTTCTCAAACTTGAGCAGGTATAAGAATCTCCTGGAAAGCCCTTGAAAATGCAAATTCCCAGGCTCCATTTCCGGTGAGACTGATTCCCGAGGTCTGAGGTGAGGCCTTTGGATATGCATTTGTAAGAACTCAGTTTAAAATACACTAGGACTAGGTTTTGGAATATATTTTGGCACTAATGTAGAATTAGTATCTAGTTAAGAAATGGATACCAAAAAAATACATTACATTACTAGCGTGATGAGACACGGAGGTGGGTATGGGTGGAGGTGGAGGAGGGTATAGCGGGGATAAATGACTATGGGAAAAAATAAGTAAACAAGCTATTTAAAAAAAAACACAATAATGTTCTCAATGTTTCTTGTTATAATGAGAAGATAGGACAAGTATTTGATTATTTGGACTAATTTATTAGTGTAAATATTCATAATACATAATTTTTTTTTACCCAGGGAGAGACATGATAGGACCTAAAGTATAATTAGATCCATAGTATCATCAACTATATCTTTTAAGTTTACTCATCAACTGCACAGCATTTTAGATTGAACCTGAATTATTTCAAGTCTTATATCAAAGGACAGTGATAATTTTTATCTTTGGCCTTGATTGAGATTTCTCAACCTCACTGGATAATTTTTTGTTGTTGTTATCTTCACCCGAGGACATTTTTCCATTTTTTTGTTCAGATAGAGTGGGAGGGAGGGAGAGAGAAACATCGACATGAAAGGGACACATCAAGTGGTTGCCACCCGCACAACCCAACCAGGGCCAGGAACAAACTGCAGCTGAGGTACATGCCCTTAGCGGGAACCGAACCTGGGTCTCTCTGGACCGCAGGCCGATGCTCTAACTGCTGAGCCAAACCAGCCAGGGCCTCACTGGATAATTTTGAACTCAATAATTTTTTTTTTTTAACCTCACCCGAGGACATTTTTCCAGTTTTTGTTCAGGTAGAGTAGGAAGGAGAGAGAGAGGAGGGAGGGAGGGGGAGAGAGAGAGAGAGAGAGAGAGAGAGAGAGAGAGAGAGAGAAACATTGATGTGAAAGGGACACATCGGGTGGCTGCCACCCGCATGACCAACCAGTCCAGGGACAAACTGCAACCGAGGTACGCACCCTTAGCGGGAACCGAACCCAGGCCTCTTGGGGCTGCAGGCCAATGCTCTAACCGCTGAGCCAAACTGGCCAGAGCTGAACTCGATAATTTTTTGTTGTAGGAGACTGCTCTGTGCAATCCCTGGCCTCCACCCATAAGATACCAGAGCATCTGTGCAGATGTAACAACCAAAATTGTCTCCAGACCTTTCAAATGGCTGAAGGGGTCAGGACGGGCCAAAACACTCCCAGTTGAGAAGCACTGGCCTGGCGGACTATAATAGTTGGGATTTCAGAGTTTTCCTTCTCATGTCACTAATAAATATAAGATTCTAGAGAAGAAATATCTATATCAGATATAATACTTCTCAGTGGCCTGACGCTTACAAAGTCTTATACACATGCTGACCTATTCAAATGCCTTGTGCAGAAAAAGTAACAGCAAACGTTATCTGGCCTCATGTTTGACTTGCTTTAGGAACATGATTGGCTGTGTGGGAGTGTGTAAGGGCTACTCTTAGTCTTCCTCGTATTGGAGCATGATCCAAATCTGTCATGGACAGCCATTCATGAAATTTAGGGCATTTGGTCCTATTTATTTGGATCCTTTTTTACCATTGGAATCGCTGTATTGTTATTGTTTACTAAAGACTGTCATCCTGACTCAATAGCTAGAGTGAATTGCTTCCTTATCTCAGAAATTGCTGCTTTCCATTTGGCCCTCAGTTTCTGTTTTTTGTTGTTGTTTTTTTTTTAATACTCACCCAAGGACATTTCTGCATCTATCTTCAGATAGAGAGAAAGGGAGAGAGAGAAACATCGATGTGAGTGAGACACATCAACTGGCCGCCACCCACACAACCCCAACCAAGGCCGGGAACAAGCCACAACCGAAGTACGTGCCTTTAGCAGGAACTGAACCTGGGTCCCTCAGGTCCGTGGGCTGACACTCTGACCACTGAGCCAAACTGGCCAGGGCAAGGCTCTCAGTTTTGTAAAAGTCCTGTCCCTGGTGAGATATATCAAATAGAGTATATCACAAGCATCATGTCTCAGTGGCATCTGCAAAGAACTATTTTCCTATTTTTTTCCAGTCAGCATTTAATTGTATAGCTTCTTAATATTGTGTGGCACTTTTCCTCTGCGCATGGGAAGTATATGGCAGGATGCCTGGCAAGGCATGTGAGAGCCAAATGGTAGTCAGTATCTCAGGTATGTATTCAGAGAGGTAGCTTTCCCAAGCCAGCATGTTTCGTATGCTGTAAATCCTCAAGAATGCGAGGGACAGCCAAGGTAATTACTAAGGTATCAGTGTTAATTCTCCTAGGTAATTACCAAGCATCAGGGACACGTGAAACTGCTAAGTGCTCTTGTTTGAAATAGAACCCCTGGATGGTTTGGCTCAGCGGTTAGAGCATCGGCCGGTGGCCCAGAGAGACCTGGGTTCAGTTCCCGCTAAGGGTGCGTACCTTGGTTGCAGTTTGTCCCCAGCCCTGGTGTGGGTGGCAACCACTCGATGTGTCCCTTTCACGCCAATGTTTCTCTTTCTCAACCTGCCACTCTATCTGAACAAAAAATGGAGGAATGTCCTCGGGTGAGGATAATTAAAAAAAAAAAAAGATCAATCATTGAAAGAAAGAAGGAAGGAAGGAAGGAAGGAAGGAAGGAAGGAAGGAAGGAAGGAAGGAAGGAAGGAAGGAAGGAAGGAAGGAAGGAGAAATAGAACCCCTGCCTAATTTAAAGGTGGGAAAATAATTGGTGTGTAAGTTCTAACTGTCACCCTTAGATTCCTCCATGTCCCAGAACCTGCACCACCCCTGACCTGTCTCTCTGCTCAGTAAGCCAGCCTTTAAAGTGGTGGCCAAGAAGACAGTGCTCTCTGAGTACCTACAGTGTGCTCAATGCTTTATGCTTGTCACTTCATTCAGTTCTCACAGCCATTTGGCGTCATCAGCAGAACCCCCATTTGACAGATGAGGCAATGCCTCTGGAGTAAACGGACAGGAGTGCAGGGCTTTGTCAGCCATGGAGCATGCCCAGGTCTAAGGACAAGCCTTGGCATCCTCACACGAGCCTCTGGGCGGCTGGGACTTAGGTCATTCAGTGGCCCTCTGTACATCTTTGTTGGCACTGACTGCCTGGTAGAGAGCAGCTGGCAGGGTAGAGAATTAACCCTCCTGTTTTGTGGTTGAACTTAGAGCCCAGCCACTGAACAGAGTAGAATGCCAAAGATTCCAGTTCCTCTGCTTCCCTTGTGAATTACTTTTGTTGTGCGGATGGTGAACTGTTCTTTTTTTTTTTTGCAAAAGGTAATAATATTTATCCAAGTAATTGTTCTAAGTTTTTTAATCTGTTCTTTTTATTAATTAATATATTTTTGTTACAGATGTTTCTCCTTTTCCCCCTACTGACACCGTCCTTCTGATCCCACCCCCCACGATTGTTCTAAGTTTTAAAAATACATTAGAATTACAATTTAGTATACTTGATTTAATGCCTTTTCTCTCAATTAAAATGTAAGATAACCTTAGCTAATATTTGAGGTGATCAGGGTGTAGTATACATGTTAAAGTGTGTTGTGAAAGATTACTTGTTCTTATTTAAGTATTTAACCCACCTCTCTTTACTCTCCACCTCTTTATTCAACCAAACTTTGAGCCCCTTGAAGGATTTATTTTTTAAATTTTTGTTTATTGATTTTAGAGAGAAAGGGAGAGGGAGAGAGACAGAGATATCGATGAGAGAGAACATCGATTGGCCACCTTCTGCATGCCCCCCACCATGGATTGGGCCCACAACCTGGACTTGTGCCCTGACCTGGAATTGAACTGACAACCTCTTGGTGCATGGGTCGACACTCAACCACCAAGCCACACCAGCTGGGCCCCTTGAAGAATTTTTTTTAAAAAATCATATTTATTTTTTAAAAGTTTTTATTGATTTTTTTAAAAAGTGTTTTTATTGCCCTTGCCGGTTTGGCTCAGCGGTTAGAGCGTCAGCCTGTGGTCCAGAGAGACCCAGGTTTGGTTCCCGCTAAGGGCATGTACCTCGGTTGCAGTTTGTCCCCGACCCTGGTTGGGTTGTGCGGGTGTCAGCCACTCGATGTGTCCCTTTCATGTCGATGTCTCTCTCTCTCTCTCTCTCTCTCTCTCTCTCTCTCTCTCTCTCTCTTCCTCTCTCTCCTTCCCGCTCTATCTGAACAAAAAATGGAAAAATGTCCTCAGGTAAGGATGAAAAAAAAAAAAAAGCGATTTTATTGATTTGAGAGAGAGAGACATTGATCAGCTGCTTCCTGCACCCCCCCCCCCTACTGGGGGATTGAGCCCAAAACCCAGGTATGTACCCTGACTGGGAATCAAACCCATGACCTTTTGGTGGATGGGACAATACTCAACCAACTGAGCCATACCAGCCAGGGCCCCCTTGAAGGATTTTAAGAATAACACAGATAGTTTTTGAAATATAGGTGCTGAGCAGTATTTTGCAGTATTGCAGGTCCAGACCAGGGGTTCTCAGCCTGGGTGATTTTGCTCCCCAGGGGCATTTGACAATGTCTGGAGACATTTTGGTTATTACAAGTGGTAGGCTGCTACTGAAATCTAGTGGGTAGATTTCCTTAAGTTCATGGCAAGCATCACCAGGGATGCTTCTGAATACTCTGCAATAAACAAGACAGCCCCCTACAAAAGAATTATCAAACATAAAATGTCAAGAGTGCTGAATTTGAGAGTTCTAGTCTAGATAATTATTATGAAGGGCATAGAAATATCTGTGAGCATCTCCCAAATCTTTTACAAGCTCTGTAATACTCTCAAACTTACATGTCTTATGGATAAATAGTTCACAACTGATATCCCCTATTCATTCTAGGTTACCTCACCCAGCCTTAATTTGTAAAGTGAAAGAACTATAGGTATCTTGGTCATTTTAGAGAAAGAACTGGGCTCCATGTACATATATGTCAAGTATGTTGTTTTACTATTTTATCCTAATATTGATAACTCTATTGTGCATTTGAGTCTTCACAAAATTTTGACCAACATATCATTGCTATAAATGAAGTTTACCCCTTAATCAATGTTTGCAGTTAAGATCCAAAGGACTTTCTTGATGTTGTTTTTTATATTCTTGATTGTATCTAAATTTCTCTTCTAAAAGGACAATTTTTTTTTACAGTTCAAGCTTGCCTATCAGAAGGGTTTTCTTGCTGGATCATCTCTATTAATGCCACAGCTACTCAGAGTAAAAAAATCAATGAGATATTATTATATCAGTTTGTTGAAAATACCTGCATAAATATATCAGTATGTCCCATGTGTGCACACAGCTTTTGATAAAATCTGTATCTTCCAGCTGCTCTTGTGGTTTGGAGGCAGGGTTATGAGGAGGTAAGACCGGTGACCCCACTGTGTGGTCTGCAGATGTGGTCTTGACTTTGCAGGGTGTTCTGAAGTGTACCTGCAGGATCTTAATTTATGGATGTGTGCCAACTGAAAGAATTGCTTGCATTTCCCAAAGAAAGGGGGCATCCCATACCATGCAAATCTGCTGGGAAAGCACCAGGGTTGGTCAGGAGGCAGAAATGAGCAAGACTAAAAAGCGTGGGCAGTGGCTTTATTTGGGATTTTGGAAGGCAAGGCAAGATAGGACAGGGTAAACAAGTTAGGATTGTCAAGTTTTATGTCAGTGAGCTGTGGCCTGTAGGGAAGGCTTCTGGTTGGTAGCTGGCTCTGAGATTACTTAGAGCAAGTGAAATAGTGGTTTGGTGTGTGTGTTAATAAAGGGGGTGGTTCGCGTGTATATTAAAGGCATGCTCCCAAGTAAGTTCTTCCCTGTCTTTAGAAGCCCTGGGAGAGGCAGTCTCCCCAGGTCTGTAAGGCCCCCAAAATATTAAAACATTATAAGATACAGAACATTTTTTTAAAAGATGGTTAATTCATAGAGAACCTGGAAATAATCAGATCAAAGGGAACCAACTGGACAGTAAATAAACTCTCAGACTGTCATCTAAATCAGAGTGTGCATTTATTAATTTGAGGTGAAGAATATTTCTTCTAGTGACCAAATCTTTAAGTCTTCTCTCCAGAATTTTGGCTGAATGGTGGTATCAGAATAATTAGCAAGCTAGTTAGTCAAAATTAGTCTGGTTTACATGGTAATCAGCAACAGGGAAACCTGGTTGTACCTATGTTATGCTGAAACCTGGTGAGTCACTTCTGACTGCCTTCAAGAACACCGCCAGTGTCCAACTCCTGCCTTTCCTCTTCACCGCCTTAGTCCATCTTCCTCAGGAAGGGCTCATGCAGCTGGTCAGACTGCAGCTCCCTGAACTAGAGTCATGGACCTAAATGACAGAACTATAGTCCTGCTTTCCTTAGGCTGCCATGCAGATCACATGGATTGGAGCTGCTAGTGTCCCCAAACTCTCTGGGCATGAACTTTCACAGTTTGTGTGGAGATTTACAGGCATAGCTCTCAGAAGTTCCTAAGAATTTTCCATCTTTTAGGTACTACCCTCTGTAGTACATATACTCACACAGGAAAAATGTTTCATCACAAGAGCCCTGGAAGATCTCATTTCTAGTCCCAGTAACGCTTTAAACTGGTTGTGTGACCTTCCAAAACCTCTGTTTTCTTTGTTGTAAAATGAAAGGTTGGGGTTAGTGACCCCTAAGGTCTTTCCCAGCACCATCCTGCTCTGAGAATGATTACATTTGTCACAATGTGCAGTTTGTTTCACAACAGTAGCAAAGCATCACACATGCAACTTATTATCATTGTCTATCTTTTGGTTTCCTTGAGTTTTTCAGTCTCATCTGGAGAGACATCACTGGCTTATCACACAATGATATTGTACCCTGTCACTTAATTTCTGGGAACAGCACATTATGCTGCTACAGGCTCAGTGCTAATAATCAAGATTATATGTTCTGCTTACTGTGACTTTTTTGTGGTTTCTGGGAAAAAATGCAGATGCTTTTCAATTATTCTAAGGGAATTTTGATTAACCCCCTGGGTAGAGTTCTCTGTACCACCTGCCATGGAGAAGCGAGTTTTATTGAACAGAAGGTATAGAATTGAATTGCTCATATTTGTTTTCTTTCTGGTATCTATAGTGTTATTTCAAATGAAAGCATTTTAATAAATATTTAATAAATATCTGTCCAAAATAGGTCGAAACTATTTGTTCTTCAATTTTAAATGCAAATAATTTAATTTGACTTTTAAGTAGAATTTCTAAGTTAAAGGCTCACATATTTTTTTATATGTATGTAAAAAGTAGTTATTTTTTACTGGAATAATTAGCATCCTGCCTACTATATAATTCTGAGTATTAGCCCTTGGGAGCAATTTTCTTAAGTTTATTCCAACATTGCTGTTTTTGTTATTGTTCTTGTAGATATTTTTGCATATTTGCTACTTCCCTCACTTGGATGTCCATTTTTAACCCTTTGCCTGTGGCTAGAATATGTTAACTGCTTGATTTATAGAGAATTTTCAAATGGCTGCCTCTGTGGCCTTTTCAAAAAGCAGTTTTATTGAGATATACTTCACATTCCATACAAGCCACTGATTTAAAGTGTACAATTCAGTGTTTTTCGGTCCAGGGTTGTGCAGCCATCACCACAATCAGTTTTAGAGCATTTTCGCCCCCTGCTCTCAAAGAAGCCTTGTGCTCCTTCGCGCCACTCCCCACTTTCCTCAGCACTGCCAGCCACTCACCTACTTTTTCTCTCTGGACATTTCATAGAAACAAAAACACATTGTGTGATCTGTAGTGACTGGCTTCTTTCACTTAGCATAATGTTTTCAAAGTTCCATCATCTTGTAGCATCAGTACTTCATTCTTTTCTTTCTTTTTTTGCCAAATAGTATTCCATTGTATGTATATACCACAGTTTGTTTATCCACTCTTCATTGTAGACATTTGAATAGTTTCTGGGTTTTTTAACTATTATAAATAATGCTGTCATGAACATTCTTGTACATGATTTTGTGTGGACATGTTTTCTTCTTTCTTGAGTGTATATGTACAAGTAGGATTTCTGTACCATATGGCAACTCTATATTTAACTTTGTGGAGAACTTCCAGACTGCTTTCCAAAGCAGCTACACCATTTTACATTCTCACTCAGCAATGTGGGAGTGATTTAATATCTCTACATCTTCGTCAACTGGGGTATAATTGACATATAACATTAATTTCAGGTGTACAACGTAATAATTCAATATTTGTATATATTGCAAGACAATCACCATAATAAGTCTAGTTAACATCCAATGTTAATCTTTTTAATTTTAGCTATCTAGTGGGTGTAAAGAATGGGTTTGTCTTTAAATACCCTCTATGTAGGATTCCTCCTTTTCCCTAGAACTCATAATTAATGCAAAAATAGCCAAGACTTTGTATTAGTTGTGTGTTTTTTAAAAATAAATGTAACTCTAATGAAACAACAAACCACATACATTTTAATTATTATATATTTTTTATTGTACATTTTAATTATTTATTTACTGTCTCCTCCTTCCTCAAATCAAATGTTTTTGATACTGAGCAAGCAGTTCCTTTCATTTCCCTTTATTTATTTATTTTTTATGGTAGCACATACTGTGCAAGAAGCTTATTACATAAAGAGAGGAAAAAGGAATAATCAGCATCAAAGAGAGAGTAATGCTGTCTGTGTAATTTTTTAGTAGGCATCTTATAACATTTAGAGATTTAATCCAACTAATAATATTTTTTGCACATTACTGGGTAGTTTCCTTTTGTTGCCTATGAACTGACATTTTGCTTTGAAAACGCAGGTAGTGAAAATATTTGTCAAAGCTTCAAATACCAGTGCTTTAATTCCTTAGTCATTTAGTGTTAATCTTATTCTGTAGAGCACCTACATGTGTTTGTAAAGGATATAATAACTGACACTGTATTTAATTAGCATTAATACTGTGTAGAAGTGACTCTTTTCGAGTCACTAGTTCATAATTAGCAGAAGCCAGGAAGAAAAAGCCCTTGTCTATGCACCATTGTTATTTTGCATAGACATGGAAGTTTGTGATCCATTTACTCGTTAATTCATTCATTCAACAAATATCTATTGGGTGCATATAATGTGCCAAACAGTGTTCTAGGTATTGGAAAGATGGACCAAGTTCAATAGGACAAAAGTGTAAATAACAAGTAACTATCCAATGGCAACCAGCTGATGTATATACAGTGTAGTAAGCATAAAGTCATATGTCCACAAAAATCGCCTTTTTTAGCTCCTCATAGCAAAACCAAAGGACACTGAGGTCCATCCTCAGAGTACTCACTGGGGTGGGGGAGGAAACTGAATAAGAGGGAGGATAAAGACTTTGTATTCTGAAGTTTGTCACTTTATTCTTCCTTTTAAAAATAAGAGCCCTAGAAACATCTGTAACAAAAACAGATTAATAAAAATAATTTTAAAAAATAAGAGCCCCTATTTTATTATTAGTAGTTTGTGTTTTTTTTAATCCTCACCCGAGGACATTTTTCCATTCTTCATTCAGATAGAGCAGGAGGAAGAGAGAGAGAGAAACATCAACATGAAGGGACACATCGAGTGGCTGCCACCCACACGACCAACCAGGGCCGGGGACAAACTGCAACTGAGGTACACGCCCTTAGCGGGAACTGAACCCGGGTCTCTCTGGACCACAGGCCGATGCTCCAACCGCTGAGCCAAACCGGCCAGGGCTTATTAGTAGTATTTTTCTTTTGTATTGTGGTCTTAAGTCTCTTTCCACAAATGTAACAATCTTGCTTTCTTTATTAAATTTCTTTTTGGGTTTCATAGTTATTACTTCAGTTATGTATTACCCCCTGTTTATATAAAAAAGTAATTTACATGTTGATAATGGGGGAGGTTATATATGTATAGGGTCAGGGGTATATGGGAAATGTTGATATTTTCCACTTAATTTTGCTTAAACTTAAGAAACTTCTAAGAAATAAAGTATTTTTGTTTGTTTATTTGTTTATTTATTTTTATTCTCACCCAAGGGCATTTTCATTGATTTTATGTTTTTAGAGAGAGGAGAAGGAAGGGAGAGAGAGAGGAAGAGAGAGCGAGAGAGAGAGAGAGAGAGAGAGAGACAGAGACAGAGACAGAGACAGAGAGAGAGAGAGAGCACTACATCGATCGGTTGCCTCTCTCAGGTGCCCCTAGTGGAGCTGGAGATTGAACCCATAAAGTAGGCATGTTCCCTTGACCGAGAATCCAACCCATTTCCTTTTGACGTAGGGGATGAGGCTCCTACCAACTGAACCACACAGGCCAGGGTAAAAATAAAGTCTATTTAAAAATATATATATTTGTTCCAGGGTAATGACTAAGGGCACATGCTTTAAAGTCAAGCAGACGCCTATTTATTGTCTATTTGATCTTAGTCCCACTTAACTCTCTCTAAGCCTGGTTTCCTGGTCTGTCAAATGAGAGTAATAATACCATCTACCTTACTGGCTATTGTGAGAATTAAATGAGAGAATGCATGCATGACACTTAGTATAGTTTCTGGCACCAAGTAACCTCTCAATAAATTTAACTAGCATTATACCCAGGAGTAAAGTTGTATTTACCTTTATGAGACATGATCCTGGGAGCTCTCTAGTTGCCATCTAGCTGTTACCTAAAGGCATCTAATTTAGATCTAGAGTTTCTAACTCACTCACTGTGACTTGTTCTCCATTTCTTCATTCTATTATGAACGTTTCTGAAACAGTCTTTTTCCATGAAATATCTAATACGCAGATGCCTGAAGTAGTTTGTTGGCTGGGTAGAGTGGCAGGCATAACAGCTGCCCTGCAGCAGGCTTGGTGGGGAAAGAAGCGTGGCCATGGAGACCAGAGGACTGGGGCAGTGAAAGGGAAGGCAGAAGCCAGAAGGAATGTCTCACTGGGAATGACTCACTTGTTTTTAGGCTGAAGAGAAGAAGGTAATGGAGAGGAGAAGAGTATAGTTGATGAAGCGGGGTCCAGGGCAGGGGAAAGAAGAGGCCCAGGGTTCATGTGGAATGGTTCATGGTGAACAAGAAGAAAGCTACCTCTTTCAGCTGGAGGGACAAACAAGGACCAGTGCAGATGTGGAAAAGTTTGTGGGTGCTGGGCTATTTAAGGAGCCTAGTGGACTCTTTTTTCTTTGTGAAAGTATTCACCCATTTAGTAATAGTAATAGTTATTCTGTTGATATAGCAAGCTTTTCTATTTTAAAATACCAGTATTTGCATAAGTTTCTTCTACCTTATACTCTTTGGAGTAAGATTCCTACTATTTTTGAAGTTACATATGGTAGGTGGTATTATATATTTATTATCTAGTGTTTCTAATGATGGAATTAACAGAAAGTGACTACATTGTCCAGATTTGACTTTGTACTAACATCATACTTGGCTTAACATCCCTGAAGGTCAGCAAGAGATGAATTTTGCCTAGACTGGTCTTTTTCTGCATTCATCACTTTTTAAAAAAGAATGGTGAGAATAAGCCATTTTTTTACTTTTATAATTTTTAATCCATTATTAAAAGTACAACTTGCTTTATGATCTAAAGAAATACCATCTAAGTCTTTATATTAGGAACAAAAGTGAGCCTTTCAGAAAAAAAGGAGCAGAGCTTAATCTGCATTAGCCCTTTGATGTATTTCTAGATTTTAAAAAGCTTCCCACTGTTCCCAGCCACATTGAGACAGACTGAGTCATATGTCCAGCATTGCCTCTGTCCTTTCTCTTCTCAGCACACATTAAGCTAGAGACGCCTTTTGTGTGCTGGCCAGGGTCTGCCATAATGTCTGTGACATACTACTACAGGTGCTGGCCCATTGGGAGTTTCACTTCTCATCACTCCTTCTCCAGGCTGAAGACTCAAGTTAGTGATTGGCTTGGGAAAATAAACTATATTGCCCTTTTTCTCTTCTTTTGAACATTTCTTTAAGATGTGACTGTTATTGATGTATCTAGGGGACTTTATTAATTGAGAAGTAGAAGAACGCTAGCTGAAACAATGCATGAATCCTATTGTTTGAATTTTTGCCATTTTTAGTCTTTTTATTTCATCATTGCCTGACCTAGCATTTGACTTCAGAGAAGTTGCTGAACATATTATTTATATAGCAACTTCTCAATAAGCACGTTTTCTTATGTAGTGATGAGAAAGTGATGGATTGGTGTATGTTTTTAATGCTCCTTCTATTGATCACCATGATTGTCGGAAGTACAGCTTCATGCCAGCTAGTTCCATAGATGGAAGAAAACAATCCAGGTTTCAGTTTCACAAATAAAAAAACAAAACCTAAGAGGAAAAGGAAGCAACTCGTTAGCAGTGGGCCACTGTGCAGAGTAGGATAACCTGCCTTCAAAGATTTTTGTTTCAGGCACTGTAATATAATGTTTAATAAATAGTTTACTTCAAAGGACCTCACTACAAGAACATAGGCAGCTTTCCTGCTATTCTTGTTCCTGGTTTAGTTTTACTATAAGTAGCTCATATCCGGTCCTCTGTGGTCTCAGGTGGTCGTTTGTGTTTATGATCCTAATGCTGAAACCGTAGGAACTGTGGCCCTATTTTAAGTCACTAGCAACTACACAGTGGTCTGCAGGAACTGGTCGAGGTCCTCCTGGAACTCTTGACACTTTGACCCATCCTAAGGAAAGCACTCAGATGCTTTAAGCAGTATGCATGGGATTATGTCCTCTAAAAATAGAAAACTACCAAGGAAGGAATAGAATAACTCATCAACACACACCTAAAGTTTTTGATGTATTGTGATCACTCCTGTACACCCCTTCTTCTAAACACTGTGTTTTATATCCTTGAGATAAAAACCTGAGGTTATGGAGATGTTTGAATTTTTCTTTTTCTTTCTACAGATATATTTGGCATGTGTAGAATTTGAGAGCCCACAGTTAATATCAATTTCTTCCTGATATCACCAGGTATCAAATAGACAGGTGGAACTTAAAAGAAACTAGTAGAACTCAGAAAGCAATAATTGTTTTTTACCCTCAGTATAAATTTTAACCTAGCAGTACAAGGTGGGGCAAAAGTAGGTTTACAGTTGTGAGTACTGGAAATAGTTTATACTTGTATTATTGTTTACTAATTATTGTATTATTTTCCATACAAACAACTGTCAACCTACTTTTCCCAAAGCCTGTATATTGGGTCTGGATAGAGCCTGGCCATATCCATTTTAAACTGGCTTCCTCAGTGATTCTGGAGAATACCTTTTTAAAACCATTTCTATAAACTATTGTTAGCTCCGGTTTTGATTGATTGGTTGATTGGTTTTCATTCTTACCTGAGGGTATGTTTTGGGTTTTTATTGACTCAAGGGAGAGAGAGAAAGAGAAACATCAATCAGTTGCCTCTGCATGCACCTCACCTGGACCCAACCAGCGACCTAGGTATGTGCCCTGACCGAGAATCAAACCTATAACCTTTTGGTGTACAGGATGACGCTCCAACCAAGTGAACACCTGGCCAGGGCTTCTTTAATTTACTTTTTATTGCTCACTATATGATGCGGTGGTAGGACCTAGGGCCATTCTAAGAAGATAGACTTAAGGCAGTTTCACCCTGGCTCACTTCCTCCTTGCATTCCTATGTCCTCACCCCTACTCCTCTCTTACTCTCTTTTCATTTTTACTCTCCTCTCCTTCTCTTCAAAACTGAACAGAAAGCCTTGCTCTAAGAGCTAGCACTCTAGCAGAGAAGCTGAGGGGCAAAGGGGAGGAAAGGGAGTGAGCAGATGGATAGAAGGGAGAACCTGTCCCACTCCATAGACAGTGGGAAGGGTTGCTAGATTGGGCCTGCGTTTCTGCATTAGGCACATTGTTCTTTAAAGCACTGGCTAGTATGCCATCTCTTTCTCGCCCATTCTTTGTATCCTTGACTATTTACCGAGAACCAGCCCACGGTGGCTGCTCTGGTGGGGAGGGGAGGCGCTCCACCAGTTTCTAGTTGTGGCTTCTGAGACCCATATTAAACTTGAACACAGATACTCAACCATATTATAACAGCCATTTACAAATTATCAATATATGTGTATGAAGCATTTCTAGAATTTAGCTGTTCCATGGGTCAGTTCCTTCAGATGTTCACACCAATGTTCAGTATGAGTAGCTGTAATAGGTGTTTCTTCGAGAGGATTATATGCCTTTTTGACCCAACAATTCTAACTTGAGGAATTTATCTGAAGGAATTGTTTTACTTAGGTTCCTTTGCTTGCGGGAGATTCCTTCAAGTTTCCTACATGTATTACCAGGACATGTATACAGAGACCTTTGGATGAATGTCAATCATCCAAGCCCTGGGAAATGCATTAACTGGCAGTTTTCTGGACCCAAGGCAACTCAGATCATCACGATAATACCATAAAATTATGAAAGTTAATATATATATATATATAGCTTTTAATATGTCTGAAGCATTTTTAGATTATCTTCTCATTTAAGCTTCTCATGCGGTATATACTGTTACTATTTGCATTTTTGAGATGGAGGACTAGAGACATACTGTTAAGTAATCTTCCCAGGGTCACATAGCCAGTCCCAGAAACAGGACTTAACCTCAGGGCTGTCAGATGGTAGAGCTGTGGTCCCGAAGCCCGTACAGAGAGGATGCTCACTCAAGGCACCAACGTTGACAGGACTGAGCACCTCCATTCACCCCCGGCTAGCTTTCTGCCATATACCTGAGGACTTCATATGGCAGCTTGACATCTATCTTAGCCTCCTCAGCCATTCTCTAAGTCATGTTCTCTCTGGAAACCGCCTCACTCCTAATAGAGAGGGAAGCTTGACTGGCCCATTTCATCTGGTTGGTTAGTGGATCACTGGATAATCCAATTTGCTGCCCTTTAGTCCCATCAGCCAGCACCAGGGATAGGAGTTGGGGCTCATGTGACACTATATTCTGCCACCTAGGGTGACTTCAAGGGGACTGACACCGAAGTCCACCGTGGGAACTAATTGGATGGGTTCCCAAAGATATATCCCTGTGATATTCACCACAGTGTTGTTTATATTAGTAAAATAATTAAAAACGACCAGACTGTCCATCAACAGGGGTTTGATTAAAGAAATTATGGCATTCCATATGGTAGAATATTAACATAAAACCATTAAATTATGATTAGGTCAGTGTTTATTAACATGGAAAAATGCAATATGAACTATATTGACATAAAAAAGGTTAAAATAATCTGTATTAGGATACTAATTTGTTTTAAAAGCAAACTTGGAAGGTAGAATCCAAGAATATTTATAGTTGTTTAATTTGAATAGTATCTTCTTGCTCTTTTCTTAACACCTAATTTTTTTTTTATGGTGAACATATTTTGCTTATGTATCAGTAGCATTTTTGAAAAACATATCAAAGTATAGAAGTTATACTAATTAAAATAGCTCAAATGAAAAATATTGATTATTGAGGAAGAGAACAATGAAAGTAAGGCCTAGAGGACAAAAAAAAAACAAAAACAAATAATTACTTTTTACCTGTGTAATATAGAGAACAAATTAAGGGCATAAGGGAGCTGAAAGGAGAAAACCACATTTCTTTGGTAGGGTAACACTTCAGATTTCTGGTGTCTGGATGTATCTCACCATGAATGTTTTCTTTTAACCTGGAAGAACTGAAAACTTGAGAGTCATTGAGTGGGGTGTGATTAACTTCATGACTTTATTGATCTTAATTACATAGACTCCTCCTAAGAATTTAGTTACCACTGAGCGTGTCTGTGTGTGTGTTCTGGACAGTTTTTGCCAAGCAATGTGAGCAGTAGTAGTTCAATAAAGATACACTATTTCAGATAAACTTGGGAAATGCTAGGTTAAATTAAATGATTTTTTAAAAAATTTCAGGACTTTTCAGTCTTTATTTAAAACACACACACACACACAGAGAGAGAACACTATAATCTTATAGGAAGTACAGTTCCAGGTGACTCATAGGGACCTGTTTCAACTAAAATAAGCTAAATTATGTCCTCTATAAGTAGGAATTTTATAATACATTTTAGAAAGGTGAACCTGCCCAAATGTTTTAAATATGTAGGTACTTTTAAAATATAGTTAGCATTTAAATATATATGTATATATACACACACTCTAATTCTATAGATTTTAAAAAATATTTTTAAGAAACAATAACTCTCTGATTTGAGTTTTGGAAAAATATTGCAAGGGTTTTTCCCTTGGAGATTCACAGTGCATATGAGCATTTTAAAGTTGTTGAGAAGGGCTGTAGTAAAGAAACCTGTTCCCCAATTTTTCCCAAATCTGTTTTACCACAGGCCACCTTCTTATCTTCCATCTTTTTGTTTTTCTTTTTTCATCCTCACCCGAGGACATTTTTTTCCATTTTTTGTTCAGATAGAGTGGGAGGGAGGGAGAGGAAGAGAGAGAGAGAGAGAGAGAGAGAGAGAGAGAGAGAGAGAGAGAGAGAGAGAGAACAACGTGAAAGGGACACATTGAGTGGTTGCCACCCGCACAACCAACCAGGGCCGGGAACAAACCGCAACTGAGGTGCATGCCCTTAGCGGGAACCGAACCCGGGTCTCTCTGGACCGCAGGTCAATGCTCTAACGGCTGAGCCAAACCGGCCAGGGCTCTTTTTGTTTTTCACATGACTTGCTAATAAGCCCTAAAAGTAGTGTTCTTTGGAATGCCTTTAGGAGACAGTGCTCCAGATTGGGGTAAATGACAGCCCACAACTTAATCTGTAAAGTTTTATTGGAACACAATCACTTTCATTCATTTATGTTTTCTCTGTGGCTGCTTTCATACTACTGTGGCAGAGTTAAGTAGTGACAGACAGTATGACATGTAAAACTGAAAATATTTACTATCTATCAGGACCTTTACAGAAAAACGAGTGTCCTTCTCTGCCCTACATGATCAGTTGTAGGTAGTTGGATATGCAAATTAATCTTACTCCGCCTTTTTGTACTAGAGCACTAATACATGTGATTTAAAAGCTAATATAGGTATGTGTATGTGTGTGCATATATGTATATATTCTAAAATATTATAAAATGTCAAGTGTTTCAAATAACACTGTTAGCCAAGAGTGGATAGAAAGGCCAGCCAACTTGTTCTTTATTATTTATTGTGTCAAAAACAAAATGTACTGGACAGTTGAGAAGATAATTTTATTCAGACCATTGCAAGATTGAGAATGGTTATTAATGACAAACGTCTCAAAAGGAAGGGCTTGGGTGGTGTAGAGGCAGGCACTCAAGGGAGTCATCGCGAGTCTTGTGGAATTCACGAGGAAGAGTGGGCAGTCTGGTCTGAGTCATATGGGGAGAGCGGCTTTGTGCCTTCAGCCATTTGTCAGACAGAAGAATGGAGGGTTCCACAGTCATTCCTATTTTCTGAAGCACAGGGCTCAGGACGAGTTCAGCATTGTCAATGTCAACAAAATCAATATATTTTATTAGATTCATATATAATTCTGGAACTAAAATGTGATTTTCTAAGGTTCTATCCAAGGCCACCTCTATCTTTTTCTGCATTTTGTCTTGCATCACTTTTCTTGACTGTGTCATAGTCAACATAGTTTATGATGAGTCATTACTTATTGAAATAGAGATGGCAATAATGAAGCGTGCTATTATGAAGCAAATATACACATCTGACTTTTTTAAAAAGGAAAATTAAATCAATGGAGTAATATAACTGAATTGGTTACATATTTTTTTTGCCATTGATATATTATTGTACTCTATGGGATATCATTTTCCATCTGTAAAGTCTTCATAATGATGATTGCCATAGGCCTAATTTACTTTTGAATTAGTAACAGCACAGATTCCACTCAGAACATCAAAGAAGAATAAGACCCTCACACTTTGGAGATTAGTTTCTTTTAGAACCCGTGCACTTTGATACCTGTTTGAATGGCTTAAATGATAAGAGCCAATGTCTGATTACTGTGAACTATAGGCACTCTTCTAAACCTTTTTATGTTTTATTAAAGTATACTTTATAGACAATAACACTCATCCCTTGTAAATTATAATTCAGTGATTTTTAATAGAGTCATGAACCATCACTACCATTCAGATTTAGAACATTTCCATCACTGCGAAGTTCCTTTCTGCCTGTTTGCAGCCAATTCCTGCTTCCACCGCCAGCCCTGGGCAACCGCTGTAAACTTTTTATGTTTATTAACTATTTTCCTCCCCATAGCAATTCTATAAGATCGGTTACTGTAATTTTCTCAGTTTTACTGGTGCAGAAAGTGAGACAATGAGAACACAGAGTGGATTCAAACACCTAGCCAGAGCCCTCTTAGTCACTACAAACCTGAGCCTGCATCAGAATCCCCTGAAGGGTTCCTCGGAGTGGGGAACTGCCCCTCCCTCAGAGTTCCTGAGTCCTTAAATCTGGGGTGGAGCCAGTTATCTGCTTTTCTGACAGTTCCTGCTGATGCTGCTGATCAAGGGACCTGCTTTAACAACCACGGGTCTAGGCAATTGGAAGCATTGTGAGAAATATTCCTATGATGGGTCTAATTTGTATGCTTGGTGCAGACTGTACTAAGTTTTTTTTTTCCCCTTTTATTGAATTTATTGGGGTGACACTGGTTAAAAAATCATAAAGGTTTCAGGTGCACAATTCTATAACAAATCACCTGTACACAGTATTGTGTGTTTGCCATCCCAAGGCAAGAGTGCCGAATATTTTTGACAAGCAAATGTTGCTAATTCTAGAGGAAAGAAATGTACACTGTGAGATTAAGTTGCAAACATAACCAACCACTAACTACTCTGTGAAAGGTGTTTTCATTCACTTCAAAGTGGCATTGCTTCTTATTTTGTATGTGCTTTATCTGTCCATCATTTTGTAACTTTAATTCAAATGAATTAACATCACTGCTATTTCCATTTTTGCCCCTTAAAAGGCAGACAGCTATTTACAACAGCAAGAAGCAGGCTCAAACTTTGTTCTCATGCCTCTAGTCACAGACAAAAATATAAGGGTAATTTGCCCAAATAGAAGAGAAAAAGAATAAAAAAAGGAAAGAATGAAAATCAAGTTCTGACTCACTGCAAACAGCTGCAAAATGTTGCCCTTGGGATAGAGGGTAACTCAATTGTGAAATAATGGCCAAAGCTCACACTCTTAATATACTTTTTCTTAGCCCCCGAGAAAGCTCCTCCATTTAATGTGAGAAGCTTGGCAGAAGGTGCTGCCGTTTTTTTTGTGGCTGGCTCAGCAGGAAGCTGGGATTGAAAGCTCTTCGTTTGTATAAAGTCATTTGCATTTGTAATGCTTTTATTTTAAATCTCCTCTAAATGTAAATATTTTGGTCTCTTTTTCTTCGTTTTTAAAAATAAAAATATTTTAGTGAATGTGAGCCTAAATTTTAAAAGTGAATGGAGTGGTTTTGCATCCTCGCTGAAAGATGAAGTGGCAACAACCGTAGGTGAGTCTCTAGAGTGCTGGGAACCATACCCATAAGGACCCAGGCAGAGGTCAAGGAAGGCTCCATTGCACAAGTCTTTGGAATGCAGGGGAAGAATCAGCTAGAAAAGGTTCATTTGCTTGTGGAGGAGGTGGTTCGGTGTATTTCTTATAGAAGGCCAGCAGTTTCCTGTTCCTCGGTAACTGCTCAAAGACTGTCATTTTTTCTAAACAGCAAGACAGTGAAATCAGCAGAAAGGTGTTTGCTGTCTCATGCAGTTGAGTGCACAAACGAAGAGGCCCTTTCGCCAGCCAACCTCCACTTCTAACCACTAGTGGGGAATCCCCTGGCATTTTCAGACTTACAGAGCCTCTTAGATGGACATGGGGTGTGAGCTGTCCACTCTGCTGCACTGCCAGCCAGTGTCTGACAGGGATGCACTGGAAGTGTCCCATTTAGAGCCTTTAGGAGTCCAACAGACCCTCTGAACCTGAGTCCTTCCAGAGCTTTGCTCAGTGCATCTGAGCCCCACATCAGGAGGTAGCTTGGTCCTTAAGGCTGACACTAGCCCCAATCAAACTCTGCCCTCTACCATGCTACAACCCAGTTTTCTCACACTCCCAGTGTGACTTGAGGAAACCCTGTTGTGATCCATATTTGGATATATGGAACCAAACAAAATGAAGACTCAAGTGTTGGCCATCCACACACTTGCAAATTCCAACCTTCTGGACATTTACACGTTTAACTGTTGAAGAATGCTAACATTCTATCATTTCTCAGGAAATATGATACATTTCAGTTCAGTGCTTTGTGAGTGCTATTTCCCCCAACCCTCCACCCCTCCCCACACACACTCTTATTTGCTTGCTTGCTTTCAGCCTCTTTTTAAAGTAGACTTTAAAATAAAAGTCAGATGTGTGTCATTCAGATAAAGAGCAATGGCAGATAAGAAAGCTAACATTAGGATTTCAGAAAATGGGAGAGTAGATACTGTGGTATGTTGCCTACCTCTCCAGCACCCCACCATCTCACGGAACATTGCCACTTCCAGGATTGCATTCAACATTAACTTTCCTATGGCATGGATAGGTCAAGATGCCAACCTAAGCAACCTTTACTTTGGAAATTCTTTCAACATATTACAACATTACAAATACTTCTAGCCTTATCTACTATTGAACCTTTCTGTTTGGCCAACTGGCTTCCCAGTGATCCCATTATAGCCTTGTCCTTTCCTACCTCCTCCACACCTTGACTCATAGCATCCCTATCCAAAGAAAGCTTGTATTTCCTCTACCCTTCTTTAGACTTGTTTTACTCCAAGACTTATCCCCAGTCTTACCTTCTCCATAAGTCCTCTTGATGACCTTAGGTCCTCCCTCTGGAATGCTGTAGTATTTCATTTTCTCTCACAGACTCAGAGAAATTTGCTGTTTAGAGTGCCTCAGCTGGGGGCAAAACTGGAGACATTACTGGCTGCTAAAATTGGACGAGGGGGGGAGGGGTGTGCTATGATATCTAGTGCGTAGAGGCCAGGGATGCTGCCATTGAGAAATCTGACTTTCATTGTTTCTAGATCCAGCATAGATTACATAAGAAACTTACATCCTTGTAGTACTTGAAATGTATATCTTGAATATACTTGAATATATTCAGGTAAGAGGCTCAGTACTTCACAAGGCTACCTGTTCTATTGGTGGAGAGCTCTGTTAGAAATTGTCTTCTATGTTGGGTTGGAATCTACTTTCCTGTAAATGTCTTCTGTGGTCCGGCCAATAAATCAGTTCCTTTCCCAACATGGAGGCCTTCATAGAAAGCTCCCTTGTGATTCCTTGCAGTTCTCACATCCCTCACTAGTCTTCACATTATGCCTGGTCCTGTGACTTACCTCTACATGTGCATGTTCCCCAAATATTGAGGTCAACTTCCTGGTAATGGACAGATACAAGTCCTGTTCTTCTTTGCTTCACAGCCCTATAGCTAGAACAGTTAACCTAATCTTGTCCTAGAGAATGTCGTCTCTCTGCAATGACCAGCCCCACAGAAGTGATGCCGCTGCTGGCAGTGAGCATCAACAGACTGCAAGTTATAATCCTAGTACAATCTACTGTCCCTGATATTTTGTGTAGGGTGTTTGTAGGATGATTGCTTTTAAGGTGGATATGGGTCTTTTAGTTTGTAAAGCCTGAGTGAAAAATACTTATTTGTAATGCTGGTAAATAACTCAGCATCATATGCAGTGTTCTTGCTTCTCGTTTATGACAACCCAATGAAGAAAATGCCTCTTACTGCTCTGCTGACCAGTTTGTTGGATTAATTTGGAAGATAGTGTCAGTAACCTGGAATTGTGCCAACTTCCAATTAGCACTCTGTATAACCACTGATTTCACTTTAAAAGTATTTACTGCAGGTTTTCTTGTCTACCCTGAACATAGTGTACAAATTTCTAATCCCATATTTTATTATTCTCATCTAAAAGGAATATTTTTCTTTAGGTTTTTGTAATGAAAAATTTTAAACTCATCTTGATATAACTTAAGACTTATAGAAAAGTTGTAAAAATAGTATGACGGATGTCCATATAATTTCACCAGTTCCCCAAATGTTAACATTTTATCATGGTGAGTTTATTGTGTTTGCTCTCTCTCTCTTTTTTACTCTCCAGTTATTTTTCTGTGAACCATTGCAGAAAGTTGCTAACAATACTTAAGCATGTATTTCCTAAAGACAACACAAGAATGTTCCTTTATATACCACAGAACAGGAAATTAACATTGATACACTACCATTGTCTAATCTACAAACCTTTCAAATTTTGCACGTTTTTCTACTAGTATTTTTTATAGCAAAAGAAAATTGTTTCTGGTCCCAGATCTAATTTGGAATCACACATTCCACCTGGTTTTCTTGTGCTTGCCGTCTCCTGGGGTCTAGAACAGCTCCTCCATCTTTGTCCCTCACAACCCTTACATTTTTCAGACAGGCCATTTATTTTGCCAAATGTCCTTGAATTTTGTTTGTCTGGTCTTTCCTCATAATTTTGGCAGGAATACCACAGAAGTGTCATTAAGTCCTTCTCAGTGTATCATCTCAGGAGACACGTTTCTGTTTGTCCCCGTACTGGTGACATTACTTTGCCTACTTGGTTAAGGTGGTGTTTGTTAGGTTCATCTACTGTAAAGTTGCTATTTTTCTTTTTCTATTTGTCTAGTAAAGGAAATAGTACCTAAGTTGTGATTTCAACATAATATGGTAGATGTTAAAGCAACCCGACAGCCAGAAGGCCATGGGAGCCAGTAAGTGGGTGTCACTCAGCCTGGATATTTGGGGAAGGCCTCTGACAGGATGACCCCTCAGCGATGACTTAAGGAATGATTGTGAGTCAGCCAAGGAAGGGAAGATGGGGAGGATATTCTAGAAGAATATAACACCATGAATGCAGCCATGGAGGCTTGAAACTACATGATGAGTTCAGGAGGCTAAGTGGTGGGCACCTGAGTTCTGGCTTGAGCTGTCAGATCATGGAACCCCAGCATGGAGGTCTGAGTGCATGAGATCTCATTGGAAACAGAGCGCTCTCTGTCTCCTGATTTGGGGGGGGTCTCTTGTTTCTGAGTTCCATAGTCCTTTCTCCCCTAATTAACACAGAGCCAAAAGTAGCAGAAAGGTGGGCATTCTGGAGGGAAAAATCACAGTAATAGATAGTCACACAAGTTACAGCATCAGGATGTACAATTTATTTTATTGCACTGGAAATTAATTTCCTTCTCATACAAGATAAAACCATCTTTGCAAAAAATATTGCATCATTTTCTTCTCATTTTTGAATATAAACATTTGTATAAATAAAAATATGAAAAAATGTGTAAAGGAAATGTGCAATTTGGCTTTGAAGTACTTATCTGAGAATCCTGCTATTCTTTGGCTTGAATAAGAAATTAAAATTGTAGAATGGTAAAGCACTGTAGTCTTTACCATTATCCTTTAAATTTTTATTTTAGTTGCAACATGTACTGACTTACCCAGGAGTGAGGTAGCAAATACAATAGAGTGGCCAAGAGTTTTCTAGGCTCTTGTCAAGAAAGCTGTAATTCTCTAAGAATCTTCTAATTAAATTCATGCCAAGTCATTTCCTTTGTTCTTCTATCAGTGAGGTCATTTTTGCAAGGTAAACATTAGTGATAATGTCAGCAAGAAAAGGATTATGAACTCTGAATTTCAGTGATGTCTAGGTAAAAATAAATTTTTGAAAGAATTCTTTGAAGATTTCAAGATCACATAAATTTTTGCCAAGAGAAATTGCCAGGTTTAAGGGCTCTTAATATTAGCTCACGGAATCTCACTCTTCAGCAGTGGAATTGTTCACATGTGTCTGCTTGTGCTTCTTCTTGCTAGGGTGGAGACAAGTGTCGCTTGGCAGGGTAATAGGCAAGTCTGTAATATGCCACAAGACAGACTTTCTTGTTAGGACAAGTAATATTTTAGTAAAGTGCCAGCCTTTAATATCATCCTTCTCGAGATAAAAAAGCATGGGTTGCCAGGGTTTCCACAGTAGACTGATGTTTGTTGCATTCACACTTCTGCTGCAGAGCACTTGGCCACACAGCAGCACGTTAGTCCATCGTTAGTGACAGAAAAGACCACAGCCCATGCGAACTGGGTTATACTTTCTGATGTAAACAACTCTTAACTATATTTGACATTAACAAAACAGTTGTTTTTTTTTCTTTTACAGATGATAATTTCAAAACAACACAGAAGAAGCAAAGGGAAAATATTTTGTGTGTTTCTGATTCATAGGTTCCTCTGGACTAGGATTTTATCTCTAACTTTATTCTTTAATATAGAGTTTTGAAGAAATATTCAATTAAATCATGTTTCTGTCATTTGGGGAAAGGAATAGCAAAGTCATTTCTTTTAGAGATAAGGCAGACAATATTTGGAACCCATCCTCAGGTCACTCTACCTCTAAACTCCACTGAAATTAAGAGATGTGTCAGAAATGGTCTTCCTGCCCAAAAGAGGAGCTAGTTTTGGTTTAATCCATTTTCTTGTGGGACTTTCTTGATTAAGGCAATTTGTTTTAAAATGAATGTAGTTACTAGACCCTCCATATTCTATCAAGAATGTAGAAAAGTTTAAAGTCAAATAAAAGTCTAACTTTTTCAGTGTATCATTTCCTCTTGCAGATGCCAGACCAAAGGCAATAGTAATCTAGCACTTATATTTGTTATCATTTGTTGAGACTAGAATTCTCCTTGGGATATATGTATAATTTTTTTAATATTAAAGTTTTCTTACAAGGGATTTGTACTCAATCAGTTTGTAGAATAACATATGCATTCCATTTGAGGTTACCTTGCCAGCTTTCCTGCGACTTTTGAGCTTCCCTGTAGTTTTTAATAAACCAAGAGGTCAAATGAGTACTCACCCAGTTGCCCAATATTGAGCATTTATGGCTGGTTTTAGGTAATCTAAAATCTGTAAACATTTAAAGAGAACCCCTGTATCAGAAGGTTACTTATGAAACAGGAGAGGCCTTCAATGTACATTCCTTAATCTCACCCTCCTAACGTATGTGATCTGACTCGGAGACAGCAACGACAGGGTCAAAGACAAATTAATGCCAGAGTGACTACAGATACCAAAACACTCCCCAAACTTTGAAACATGAAATGGGCAAGACTGAATATATGCAAAAGATACATTAAAGACGTTTTTTCTATAAATAGGGCTATTCCATGGACTGGGTGGTTTAAACAGCAGAGATTTATTTCCTCACAGTTCTGAAGTCTGAAAGTCCAAGATCAAGGTGTTGGCAGCTTTGGTTTCTTCCAAGGCATCTCTCTTTCGGCTTGCAGGTGGCCTTCCTCTTTCTGTGCCTCATATGGCCTTTCCTCCCTGTGACCACACTCCTGGTGTCTCTTCTTCCTCTTACAAGGGCATTGGGACCCCACCCTGATGACCGCATTTAACCCTGATCATCTCATTAAAGGCCCTATCTCCAAATATAGTCATATTGGGGAGTGGGGCTGTAACGTGAACTTTGGGGAAACACAATTCAATCATAACAAGAGTGGTGATAACACTACCATTTACTGGGCACTTTGTGTGCTGGCAGCTGTGCCAGAGAGTTCACCTTTGTTGTCTAATTCAAATCTTAACGTAGATCTACAGGTACATTTCTTTGTTTTAACCACATGTTTAAAAGAATTCTACAAAATTAGCTTTATTCTTTCATGAGGAACTGAGGCTAGAAAGTGAGGTAACATGCCATAGACCATACAAGTCAGGATCTGAATCCTAGTTTTATTGAGTACCAGCCCTATACTCATAACTTCTTAGGTTGATCAACTATTGTCATATATGAAGAAAGAATATGCCATTCAGAAGAACTTTCTACTTAGCAAGAGTAAAAGAAGCATTTTTTAACAGTGTATGTTCAGCTTAGTATAGGAGGAGAAAGGCTTCTCAACAGATGTGAGCAAAAGTCCTTGTTATAGACTGAATGTTTGTCCTCCCCCCAAATTCATATGTTCAAACCTTAACTCACAATGTGATGGTATTTAGAGGTGGGCCTTTGGGAGGTGATTAGGTCATGAATGGGATTAGTGCCTTGTAAAAGGGACCCAAGAGAGATCCCTTGACCCTTTCATCATATGAGGACATTGCCAAAAGACAGCTATCTATGAATCAGGAAGCCACCTTCACCAAACACCAAATCTTCGAGAGCTTTGATCTTGGATTTCTCAGCCTCAAGAACTGTGAGAAATAAATTTCTGTTGTCTGTAAGCTACTCAGTTATGGTACAACAACTTGATGGTCTAAGACAGTACCCTCAAAATGCTGTTCCAGTGGTGGAAAAGGGTGCCTTGCATCCATACTTCTCCAAGTTGGCCCAGACCAGCAGCTTCAGCATTTCTCAGGAACTTGTTAGAAATGCAAGTACCAACCCAGCTGTGAATCAGAAATTCTGGAGGTGGGGCCCAACAACCTGTGTTTTGGCCAGCCCTCAAGTTGAATGTCGATGCTTCCAGTTTGAAAACCACTGCTCATGCTATCTTGAGCGCTGCTTAAGATCAGCTGATGCCTCATCTGTTGATTCCATATTTATGAAACAAACACTGACTGTAATTTATATACCCACACTGTCATTAGGGGATATGCTAGTTCCTTTTGTAAGTATATTTATGATTGTAAATTTATAAGGTGGATTACAATCAATTTTTTGACAAGTGAATCCATCTAGCTGAAAATGATCCAATCTAAATTTATAGAGGAAATCTAGTTCTCAGCCTGTGTTCCAGGCCCAGACCCTGCTCCAGAGTGGAGTCACTAAGGTAGATCCCACAGGGTGAGGCTGCTTCACAACAGCCCTCCTATCCCACTACTCCTGGGGCCCTCCCTTCCATGTAGGACTTGCAATCCAGAGGAAACGATTATAGGTCACCAAAAAGTTGTTGATAGTACTCCTGGCCTCTGGATTATAGATACAAGTGAAATGTTTCTTAGTTTTATTTCATGGAGTACTGTGTATTATTTTTTATTATAATAATGGGGTTAGGCCATTTTCAATTTGATTAGACAGCTATCTTATTTATAAGTTAGTTGATAGGGAAATGATCCTAACTTCTTTGACTAAAGCTTGTGATGATTGCTTTTGTCATTTCTGGCCCTCTAGATGGAAAATTATTGCGTGGTGACAGTTTGGAAAGTTAAGAGAGCTTTTGTTCAATGGTATGAATATTAGTATTTGAGATAAATACATACCCATATAAGAGTGAATGACAAGGGCTTCTAGGAAATATTATGGAGTCATTGCAACCAGGCAGAGGCACCTGCTATATACAGATGACAGTTAGTCATGCTGTTGGGGGTGATTAGAAAAAAGGGAAACAAAGTTGAGAAAAGTCGAGGGAGGTAAAGCAGATGGCAGAGTACAGATCTGTCAGTGCAGCCATGGAAGGGGTTGGGGAAGCTGGAGGGAGCATACCCAGGATCTGTGAGGTGTATTTACAACTGGGCCTGATTCTCTAGGAGAAGGGAGCTGAACCCTGGGTAGATGGGGTTGTGCGGGAGCCACGGGTGGATGTGTCTGTCTTACATCGATGTCTGTCTGTCTGTCTGTGTGTCTGTCTCTCCCTCTCCCCCGCTTTCTCCCTCTTTTCCTCCTACTCTATCTGAAGATAAATGGAAAAGTATCCTCAGGTGAGGATTAGAAATATAATAATAATAATAATGTCCACCTCATATTGATCACATCCTTTATAGGATATATATATATATATATATATATATATATATATATATATATATATATATTTATATGTGTCATTCATGTGTTGTTATTTTTTTCTCTGACCAAATTTTGGTGATTGAGGTCAGAAACTATTTTTTCCTATTTATTTTGTATTCTTATATTGCCCAGATACTGCCTATTTATTTTGTATTATATTGCTTGATAACTGGTTTTTGAATTAAGGAAGCAAACTGTTTCTCTAATTCACCATGCACCTCTTATGTCCCCAAGGAAAGGGATAACCATAGAGCCCAGCACTGCCTCATCTAGAAGTTTGCTTAATATCAAAACTAACTTCCTTGCTTTTATCTTGGAGTGAGATGTGGTGTTTGCAAGATTTAATCTCTTTGCTCCCAAATGTAGAGTTATAGAGCTAGACCTATAACAATTAGAAATTGCTATTCTGAGATATCTTATAATATGAAATTTTTAAAAACTCACTACTGTCTCTTCTTGGACAGTGAGAGGTGTTTGGGGAAGAGAGAGAAAATCATATTTGGTGAATATATATTGTCAGGCACTTGGTAGTTACTTGCAAATCTTTTTCAATTTAACCCCCCAGTCATTTAATACATGTACAGTCTTGATTTTATAAATGAAGATATTTGTTCTGCGAACTTAGGTCAGTTGGCCAAAAGGTGACATCTGTTAGGATCTCAAATTCAGGTCATTTGGCTTCAAAAATGTGTCCCCTTTGCTGAGTCCAATATGTTGGCCATATCCCCTCTTCCCTAGATTGACCACATGACTTTATAGGTCTCCTTTACCCTCCAGAATTTTATGTTCTGTATAGTGTACTATTAGCAGCATGCCAGAAGTCTACTTTGTAGCTCAGGTTAAACTGCTAAGATGTGTCAGATTTATCAACTATAAAATTGTTACACAGTTTTATGAGAGTATATCATTCCTGGTACTTTGGACCAATGGTTGTTGGATTGTGTAGGGAGGGAAAACTTTCTCCTCTATCCTGTTAGATTCAGTGCCTGGAGCCTTGCAAATTAAAGTGACAAAAGCCAGCTTATCAAGAGGAAAAAAACAAAACAAAACAAAAAAAAACAAAACAGATTATGTTATGTATTTACGTATGGGAGTTCACAAAAAAATGTGACCTAAGGAGGCAGTTAGAATTTAGGGGTATATACCATTTTAACAAAGGGCAATAAAGAGGTTAGACAAAGGAAAAAATGTTTGGGATTCTGGGGTGGGGGTAAATACTAGGAAGGTAACTAGGAAATGTATGATGAATAAGGGATGTTTAGTAAGGTTCATTATTAAGCTTAGAGTCTTCTCTAGAGTAGTTCCCTTCTTGGCACTGGGAGGGTTCTCCTCCTGGTAAGGGAGAGAGATACCTTTACAAAGGAAATGTTTGCCCTGCTTTTAGACAGGGAATGTATGCCCTGCTCTTGGAGTGCTAATTGCTTTCAGCTCAAACAACCCTTATGCCAAAGTGGCATATTTTGAGGTGACCTACTATGATCCTCTTTGGTTGTTTTCTGCTTTGATCTTCCTAGCCAACAGTTTACTACACAGTATTATTGCCAACTCTACTTTTGTCTCCTTTGTCTTTATATATTTTAGTTTCTGAATTTCTGAGCAATATAGGCCAACATCTTGGCATACTAGATTCTGAAATTTTTCAGTGAATTCATAATAGCGAAAGTATTTTATTAAGATATCATTTAAAGTCAAAGTATTGTTGAGGAGTCCCTGGCATTGACACACTTCCCAGCCTCTGGTGTTCCAACTCAGGACTAAAGAAGACAGAAGGAAAGACCAAGCCCCCCTCTTTTTTCTCCAGTGTTCACTTATGCTGCAACCTATAGATAGCATAACTTTAACTTGAGATGAGCAAGGAACAATTCAAATAGAAGAAGAGGGAAAAAGTGGGGTGGAGACCAGAGCAAAATAGTACACTTCCCTACCTATGTGCTTATTTACATAATTGTGTTTTTATAACATTTCCTGTACTTTTTTGTAAGCTGATGCTGCCCTAATTATAGATTTTCCAGAGAACACTTCATTGTACCCCAAATTATATAGTGCTTTAAAATGGTACCTTCTTACCAAATACCTTATAAACTCCTAATTACATAAAACAACTCAGGATACAGAATAGAAACAGCCTGTACCGTTAACAGATGTTGGTATTGTTATATAATTGAATACAAGGCTTTTAAAGATCTATAATATTTTTCTTGAGTAAAAAGGAAAGAAATGACTCATTATAGTCATGTGTCACGGAGACTCCTGATCAACAGAACGCACATGTTCTATTTTGAGTTCTGTACAGTGCAGTCAATGGACTTGCCTTTGTGGATGCAAAAGTGCCACTTATTCCAGCAAATTACCTTTGTGGCATATGTACGTGCTTGTTAGACAGCTTGTGGGCACCTGAGCAAAGCAGAAGCTAGGTCTCTTTATCATGGCACACCTGCACACCACGTCCTCACAGCGCCAGGCACCTGGGAAGTGGTCCCCATTAACAGATCCCTCCTTCAGAACCCCACTGAAGGCCCTCAGCACACTCCTTCCCCACAGATTGGGGCTGGGGCTGGCTTCCTGTACTGTAGCTGTTTGTTATCATTTTAGGTATGTAGTAAGACACAGTGATGCAAATATCACAAGGAAAGTAACCTCAGTGGAGCACAACTCAGGAAACAAATCTATTAAATATTGGGCTTATTGTTTAATTTTTAATTTTCAGCACTGTTGTTTAAAAAGAAAAGTTTCTTAGGATATTAGAGTCGGAAAGACCCTGTGTTTTGTTTTGTTTTTTTTTTTGTAGAGATAGAGTGGGAGGGAGAGAGAGGAAGAGAAAGAGAGGGAAACATCGATGTGAAAGGGACACATCGAGTGGCTGCCACCCGCACGACCAACCAGGGCCGGGGACAAACTGCAACCGAGGTACGTGCCCTTAGCGGGAACCGAACCCGGGTCTCTCCGGACCGCAGGCGGACGCTTTAACCGCTGAGCCAAACCGGCCAGGGCAAGACCCTGTGTTTCTGATTAAAAAACAAAACATTTAAAAACTGGGTCAGATTTTTATATTATTGACAGTCATTCCCATATTTTTCTCTCCAGGGAAAATTGTCTTTTGAGAACAAGCCAGAGATATACACAGACTTACTTTCATTCCTTCAGGGGTTTTGATATTAGCCTTAAGGTGGTTCTTCATTCCTCTAAGAAAACCTTCCCTTTTTTAGCAAGTTGAGTTGCTGAAATGGGTTTCATGTTATTTTGTTTTGTTGGAATTTTCTTTCCACCCCGATTTTTGTGATTCTTCCTTCAAAAACTGTCCATAATGAGATTGTTGCCTTGTGGTACATTGACTGGTCCAGCAAAAGACTGAAGTTCAAGAACCAGCTTAGCAGTAAAAAAAAAAAAAATAAAACCTTGAATATAGATTGATTCATAAATGTAAGTGAACGAGTGTTGAAAGTGATGCATTATGTCACTGCAACATATTGACATTATCAATTATATGTCATTAAACAGCTAAGCTAACGGAATGATTTACTTTGTGTTTAACTACCTTTCAATTAAAGGGAGCAAATGCTGAGGAACTGGGATGCAATATCAGAAACCATATATTTTCTCCTGTTAACACCAGCATCGCTGACCCGCAAGTGAGGGGTCTGTTGGCATTTTGCTGCGGGCTGTGCTGCTCTAGTTTAAATGGTCTAAATAAGCGATTAATGATTGGGAGCAGGCCCTACACTGTTCCAGATCTTTTCCTCAATGCATTTCCATTATGTCACCTAGCTGCACGCTTGGGAGGCATTATTTCAGGGTAGTTCACACTATTTATTTTGCTGACATTTGTTTCCATTGCAAGAGCCCTTGATGTTTCTTCATAGTTGTTTTTTTAAAAAATATTATTTAGCATAATGACCTAAACCTTAAACTGTTGGTTTTTCAGTAGCAATACAGGTGTTCTCAGTTCTGCAGTCAGACATGTAAGGGCTACTCTTTATGGTGAAAGGTAGACTGTTGCCTCCAACAAAGAAGCTCTCGACTTTTCCCCC